>NW_026542600.1:76870810-78212716 GCF_028750875.1 Macrosteles quadrilineatus | reverse complement strand
GATAATACGTTCACATACGTAATCTTCACCACTTCGCAATTGAGTTTCCGATCTAACACGCCAATTAATAGTGAACCTTCACTTCCAGAGGTGTAACAATGACGGAAGCAGATTCCGTAACCGAGAAATCGGCCTTCCAGCGACAAAAGCGATCCAGACGCTCACGCCAGGGGACCGTGTGAGAACACGCTTCTACTATTGACTAACAGAGTAAACATAATGTTATAATAATCCTGATAGATCTATAACTATATATAAGAACATGTCAGTTATAAGAAAACGTTACAGTACGTAGATTATAGAAAGCAACGAAGATGAGAAAGAGATAGAATCTCGAAAATCCAGGATTCACGATCATGTGAATTCCTCTCGTTCTACTGAGAAGAGAAGACCATTGCAAGGCCGAATAGATATGAAGCTGTCTTAAAATTTAAAGAAATGTTGACAATGGATCGTGTTAACCTGCCACTGACCCTGACTCTCTCATACAAAAGTGTACTGTGGGGATGGATGTGAAAACGTTAGTGGAGGTCACAGGTTGAAAATATGCAAACAATGACGAAAAAGAGGATAACGAAAATAAATTGGTGAAAATACTATAAACTTGGAGAACTTCTAATGTGTTATTTAGTATGCACATCTTTCTCGTAAGGTTAAATTTATACAAAATAGATATAATGATCATGACTGGGAATCTACTGTCGATTTACTTGGGATTCAAACAAATTCAATCGTTAATTAAAGTAACTAAAACCTACATTATTATCCCAGTGCCAAATTTTACAGGATCACATTTTGTGACTGCAAACTATTTCGAGCGTGTGGACGCTCTTTCAACAAGTCGGTTTTCACTCTTCAGAGTGTATATCGGCTGTTAAAAGGATGTTAAAAGGACGGATGTAAAAAAATCAAATGCCTTTTTGGCTCCTTGTAGATAGCTCGATGGGTTTTAGTAATATTTCACTTAAGGTTTGCTTGGACATTATTGTTGTGTACTCCATGTCTTTATAACTACCATTTTCTAAAGATCTCGGATTTGTAAATAAATTATTGTCTTGATATTGTGTCGCTGTCAGTAATGAGGTGAAATTGCTTTTCTCATACACGTATTTTTCAGAATGTATGAAGTTACCAATTGCAACAAAATTATTATACGCTTGTTCGTCCATTCTTAAATCAGTTTCCAATCTTCTGGCTCACTACACAGTTCACACAGTACATAAATGTTCCTATTCTCTAACTAACACGCCATCTCGCAGGCTTATCCATCGTGAACGTAAAATCGCTTGTTTCCTTTTCAATTTAGCACGGTGCTTGTCAAAGATTAAATTTAAAAAAACATCCTTCATGACGATATTATTATGACGACCTGTATTTTAAGTTAACAGATGTGAGCCTCGAGATGTAAGGCTAGAAATGAGCGTGTGGACGGTGTCAGGTTGCACTTGCACACATCACGCGTGCAAACAAATATGAACGTGTGGCCCCGATTTGAACTTTGCCTCTCAACAATCCATATTTGGTATGTAACTAACAAAAGAAGCTTCCAAAACAAAACATAACGTTAAAACTGGAGCCTGTTTCATAAAACCCCCGTAATACGGGCACTGAATTCAACTCTTCACATTCAGGCCAAATTAAATCAAAATATGACCTAACTCTAGGATATTTCATATTGTATGTAATTCTTTTCATGAAATGGTTATTTGTGTAACTAGTGAGCAATGTTTACGCACGAGCCACAGGTGAGTGCGGAATGATCTCGAGTGCAGCAAAAGGCCTTTGCACTCGTGTTACACATTATATTTTTCCTACAGTCACTATAAAGCATATAAATAATTAGTCTTTCAAACACTATACAACACGTTTTTAGGTTAGGTTAAACCCAAGTCATGACCTGAATGGGAAATACTGCACCAGCTGATTGTAGTCGTAAGTGTTTAAGTGTTTCTTATTTTCAAGAGTACAAGTATAAACATAAATAATCAGTATGAACACATAATAAACGAGTAGATTGTTCTTCAAAATATGCCAATAAAACATTTTCTGACCGTTTTGTAACTTTTATTCTTACTTACGCGCCAAGAGGAAACCAGTTCGTGTGATCGTTCATACTTCTTTCTTGATTTTTCATGTAACAGGTTTAATGAAACATGTTTTCAGTTTCCGCTATTTCTGGTCTAACATTATATTCACAATCACTTTCACCGAGTTCATTATTTTTAAACATGTTAGGCCAACTTTTAATTCATCTTTCAAAAGCAGTACTAAACTTCAGGTTATGTTCAAACCAAGCGTTGAACGAAAATATAAGATAAACTATAAACACGAAATGACAGGTTAAATCGTAGTTGTAATAGTCAATCAGCTGCTCATAGTATTATTATCTTTAAGTGTTGTCACCCTATTTCCAAGCGTAAACGGATTACGTGCATAATAAAACCACGCTGTTTTGTGTTGTTTGGTTGGAATCCTAATGTGCGCCAAAGTATAAACCGTACGACAAAGTATAAATATGCAGCAATTAGCTGCTTTCTGTACTATAAACAGTGCACTCGGCAACACTTCAAAACGAGCTTATTAAACTATGAAATAATTGTGTAATAAGTTTCTTGGCTAATCTAAAAATTCTGCTCATTCACTTACAAAGCTTCGTCTGCAAACAGGCTACTCTCGGCATGGCAGATCGGTCTACTCAGAGATAATCAATTAGTTTCAGTCTACCGGGCTCGATTGACCCAATTGATCAGTCAGTATTCAATCAACAAGGTATGTTCGTGTTTTGTCCAGGAGAGAAATTAACATTGAATATTTGTACGACTAAATTCTTCATCACGTGATCGTTGGTAACCAAACCTAGTACGTTTAATGCATACAGTACAGTTTTGCGACTTGGACTTATTTTACAGGATAGAACTGCCTAGCTTAGCAGACACCGTGAAGATGCACAGACCTCTGAAAACGCATGTTTAAAGAATCTTTTATACAAATGATTTATGTTTGTCCTCATAGAATTTCTTAGTCGGCTGTAGCCTACTAAGGGTGAAAACTTGGGTAATGTTTTCGTCCATGTTCAATAGCCTCTTAAGCCACTATGTTCCGGTACATAGGCTACATTTTATTTGCTACAAATCTGTTAAAATACGATGCATGTTTTCTCCACATATTCCGCCGAATTGATAAGACAACCAATAAAATAACATGCAGTACTTTTTTTGTAACTGCTAAATAAAACTAAATAGATTAATTAATTAACAATTAAATTAATAATTAGTTAACTGATGTGATATTAAGTACTAATTACAAATACACTTTGATAATTTGATTTCAGTTTATTGTTGTTGGGGGGTTTAGTCGTTCATTTCAACGGCATTTTTTCACCCAGTATTTAAAAATCCCTTCATTTTAGACTTAAAATGCGACCATGCAGCAGCTTATAAACCTCTAAAATATAATTTACACGTTCACAAACTCATGAAACCACCAAGAGACAATATTACAGCAAAATATTATAGATCAAACTACAATCGATGACAAATAACCCTAAAGGAGCAAATAGAGGCTGAAGAAGGACAATGCCCTGAAAGAGCCTCGCTGGAATTTTACCATCAACATCAATCTTGAAACTGTGCATAACTCCAGCAACCTGACTAGCTGACAGCTCTCGTAGACTAAATCTTTGACACCGTTAGATGTTGTTTTTGTTTTCTGTTTAGTTACAACTTATTTCGTGTTGTGTTCTTATTATAATTTCCAAATTCCAAGATTATTTAACTCCGGAAGTTTTGAAAAGGATAATTAATATGCCGCGTTTATTTCAACGAGGTTAAAAATACATCTTATAATTTTTTTCAATAATCTCACTGGTAATAATAATTAAATACTTTGGATTTGGCAACAAACTTTAAGGAATAAAACTAATATTTAGTGCACCCATATTCGAATTCATAAAATTATGTAATACATTTTATTAAACCAGAAAATTAGATTGTTAGATTAATGCGTAGATTGATTTCTTGAATGTGTGTTTTAACACGAGATAAATTTCAATATTTTGAAGATTTCAAACTTATCATGCATTGTATCTTGTACTAAACAAATACTAAATATTAGAACCTTGTATTCAATCTAGATCCTAAAGATTGGTAGGTTAGATGCAAGAAGATACATGAAACAAAACCCCTGGATTCATGAAAGTATTCAAGAAAGATAATTTACAATATGTTAAAGCTTATAATGGGATAAATTTATGGTGTTCCTTTCTATAGAGCAATCGAGTGTAAAATATAAAGAAAGAAATTAATATGGGAAATCGTTATGTTTCCAAATGTATTGTGACACAGTAGCAAGCATGTGTTAAAATATACCTACATTCGTTAATTCCTACGTTAGCTGGACCTAGTATCTGTATATGGAATCACAACTATCTTATTGCAAAAGTTCATTATAAGAATTTAAAAATATAGGCACATTGAAAACCATTTCCATTTGGTTATTGCATTTTTGGTTTCATGGATGCCTTCTGGCAACATTTAGTAACTCATTGAGATCCGAGATCGGGATTTTATCGATCTTGTTAAAATATCCCGAAATAATTTGCACTCACGAGAATATTGTAGTGTTGTAGTTTATCATTAATTCCAACTTATAGCACTATTTCAACAATCAATGTAGGCTTCTCTTCGACGGGGAATTTGCACGGAACAAAGATTCTGAAATCCAAAAGGAGAAATTATCGACGAAGAAAATGTTGGCTTCCTCCCTAAAGAATTCTTTCTGGGATTTTTCAATGACGCTTGACAAAGGGCATTTTCATTTCCTGCTCACAGGGAATTCGTGCTGGGAATATTTACAAAAGATAAGATCTTTGACGAAGAAAATCGTAGCTTCCTCTAAACAGGAAAGCTAGTTCTGGATAGATTTTTCCAAAGAAAGGATCTCGCGATTGAAGCCTTGATCCGGCCCGAAGGACCAAAGCTGCGGCAGTCGGGTCAAGAGACGGGAAAACACCGCCCAAAACAAGTGTGTGTCGAGCACGCTTACCGTTAGGTGAGCTGTCCGAGTGGACCAATTAAGAAAACCAGTTGAAACGTAACAAGTTATACGCCAAGTCACATAGGTACGGTACCTCCCCCCTCCACTATCCAGGTACATGAGCGGAGTAGCGTCAGCTGGATACTGGATAGTGATACTGGAGCTGGATTCCATCTTGCGATACTCATCTACAGATGGCACGCGGCGCATCCTCCCAGTAACTGTACTGTTAGTCTGGTCGTCGGCAAAACAACACAAAGACAGGAAGCAACTTTATAGTTATTAACTTTACAATTGTTGTCGACATAACCAAATTCAAGTGGCAAGACTTGGGAAATCACTATTCGTACTTGTATTCAATTTTTTTAATCGAAAAATTGTATACAAAACATGATTTAAGTTATAAATAAGTATAAGCCAAATAATATAAGAACCTATATCAACTATTCATCCAATATTATCTCAGAACTTTATTATACCTTTCGGAAAAAAATACGTAAAAACAGGACGAAAAATGATCAACCTCTTTAAATTGATGTTAAAATAACCAAATCCAAGCGGTAAAACTTAAGAAATTTATTAAAACAATGTTTTTAATCATAGCTAATGATACACAAAATAATACAAACATACTAACTGTACTACTTCTCTAATATTAGGCTAGTTTACTCTGAAATAGTATTCCTTAGTCTATCATCGGTAAAAAAAAAAATCCTGTACGCAAAGACATGATGCAAAACTAAACAAAAACAAACAGAAAAACGTAGGAAATCACTACTCTTACTCGTTGTCAAAATAATATCTTCGAATTAACGAATTGTTTTACACCTTTTTTATTATTATAAACAAGTAGGTCTGTACACAAAATAATACAAATATCCACAGCGATCAAAGCGAAACTAAAGCTAAGAAGATTGTTAGTTCCGAGTTCCATAGTATCGAGTTCTAGAGCCGACTTAAAAATCCTAAAAATTGAACTCTACGCTCGGTAGACGTTAAATCGATGTATTAGTTCAGAGGATTACACTATCAATTTGTATATTACAATTTACTAATAAACCTTGTAATAACTAAGAATCGGATTGGTAAACCCTTTGACTATTGTAAAACACAACAAAATTTAGTAATATATTTAACGGATGGTTCACCTTCAGGGGTAACAAGAATGCACCTCTTCTTTTTAGAAAAATTCAACTTGTTTGACATTATTGTTTCTAGTAGCTTCTCAAGAGTTTCTCTCCTAGATTATATTGAGCTTTCTCAGTAGTGTTTCATGGAAGGAATATGAATGATTTTATCTCACATTTGGTCAAACTAAACGAAAACTGACGTCTCAGTAAATTAGGAATTTCAAAGCTGGAATTCCGTGAAACTGCAGTTATGTTATAGATGAATTTAACGAGCCCACTTTGGCTAAAACGTCTTACACGTAAAGCCTACTTTAACAAAACAAAATTGTCTTAATCCTATACACGCATTAAACTACTGGTACTTGGCGTATTTAACTAGAAACTTCCGTCAAAATATTACCGAATACACTTGATCATAATGTCATTTTGAGTTTTGGAATTATTTTTTTCGTTATCTTTACCAGTCATGGTTTACATATACTCCTTGTTGGGATTACATCAGATGCCATCATCATCGTATTTCCCAAGTACTGTATTTTCCCCTATTGCATAATATCGGCTGGGATGTTCCTTAATATCCAATTAATGCTAAACATCGTTCACTTTTCTGTGTGATCTACGCGTAGCTTCTAAGGATATGATATAATCAACAGTTTTGCTTCTGGAAATCGAGTTTTATCCACTTTTCAGCCGACGATAGTGTTGGAAAGTGAAGGGATTTGTTTTTAATGTTTAAAAGTGTATTTTAAGTAGGTACATTTGTTTTAACCCCATCTTTGTTGTCTGTTGATGGTGTCGTGATGGTTAGGTTGGGTAAGTCTGTAAGTTATTCGTAGGTTTTTCTAGATATGGAAAGGAGTTGCTACCAAAATCACAGCGTATATGACGAGTCGTTTGGACCTGAGGTGAACGCAAAAGTGGCATAGCACCCTAATTACTTGACCGATGAAAAATAACTCCACAACATACCTGCAAACAAAAAAGAATCAGACTTAGGTCTAATAAAATAATACTACCTAATTAAAAAAATCTCTTTTGTTGCTGCAAAGAACACAAATAATGTAATCTTTAGCTAATCTTGTCAAATCCTTCCACGAAATAAATAAATTAACCAATTTCCAATAATATGGTTCAATGAATCTACAGTGGCCATTTAATTCTCCATGAGGACAACACAAGTGATGACATACGGCGTTTATTACCCAATATTATCTTGACATTCAATAATTGTAGGATAATATAATATGCAATGCATTATTACTCTTTTAGATCAGTTGAATAGTTGTTTAACAGCAAAAAATGCTGATTGAAAAAGGTCAAAACCCAATATTTAGAAGCTTCTTACCTCCAATTATGTCATATAAATATGTTCAACAAAATTTATAAACACGTGTTTTGACTTATGGGGGGGGTTTTACAGCGGTCCCGGGCCCATATGTACCTAAGTTTTAGGTATGATGGTAGTTATGACAAAATAGCTACTTTCCTATGGACTTGCTCAACAATTGTGAAAATATGAGGATAGAAATATTAAAAAATATTTAGAATCTTTGTTTACAACGAAAAACAAAATATTGAGTCGGAACGTATGTTATTTAAATTTTCTTCTAACGAAAACAATTGTATTCGGTCATTATTACAGTACTAACCTCAAAATAAAGATTAAAAGCACATTGTAATCGTCCAGACCCGTAGCATGCAATTTTTATAAAATAGTTTTTTCGGAACGCGGCACTCCGGTCCGTTTTTATCTCTATGAATATCTTGTAGGCGAGTGAAAACTGTATTTCGTTACTAACCTATTCTAACGATGATGACTTAACTTTTAAAACTATAAAAACATACTCAAGAGACATTACTTGGGCGATATGTTGCATTCAACTAGTAAGAGAAGACACTTTACAATGTTAATCTACGGCGTCGGTACTGTGGCCGCGTGGCGGCAGCTAGCGAAAGCGTGTACAATGTTATAATACTTTATCGTGGATTGCGAACAGAATAATGCACACTTCACATTTAATTTTGTTTGATTAAACGGTTTCAGAATGGACTGTAGACACTCTATATGCAGCCTCTGAAAAACAAACAATGGCGAATGTAATTGAAAAAGAACAATGTACTGGACGTCTTTCTTCCTTCTTTCGTCAGATGCTTATTAGGAGATTGAAACTTTCTCCAGTTGAAAAGACAGTATTTTACTTCTGGATTGCTGGATCATAAAGTAAGCTTCGTTACTGTAAAAACACACATTTTATCTACATTTTTGCTAGTAGAAAAACTAAGCCGAATATAAAAATATTTATGCATTTTTCACTCTTAGTTCCAATTCTAGAATAAGTGTTTCAATCACGATTTTCTTAATAGAGAAGAAAGCATTATGACTCAATCCACAACCACAATAATGTTTATATGGATCATTCCATTTAATACACGTTTATAATAACGGTTTTGCAGGATTGTATACTAAATGAAAATTAGCCTACAAGTGGGCGAAAAATCAATTGAGCATTGATGTCTTTGGTTATAATATTTCGTTTGGGTTTGGATTAAAGTTATTATATAGAGCATACCTTAATGAAGTAAGTGGTAGATTTGTAGCTAGATGTGTTATTATCTGTGTGAATAATGTCTCAAAAGATTCCATAGTTCGAGCCATCGGGGTTACAAAAGTTTATTGGGTTTGAATGGACGTATAGCTTGTTAGATGCTTGTTTGAATGGACTCTTCTCTGCGTTGTTAGATGCTGTATAGGTTCAAATGGTTACTAAAGGTTCAAATCCCGCTAATTACTGATGGCTTTTAGATATGAAAATTTGATAATGCTGAGTTTGATGACCTGGTGTAGGCTATCCTACAGGTCTCTGAGTGGGGACACCGAAACTGCTACCACGTTTTATGATTATAATCCATACTGAAACTGCCACAGCTATTAGGAAGGATTATAAGGGTGTTTTCGAATGTGGTAGAAATACATAAACGATTCCGTTTCCCGAGCGCCGCGTCTCCCCAGCGCCGAGCAGGCTATCTGGCATAATCTGACAGTTTTGACAGCCGAATTGGAATTCACAAAAGCAAGGAACTGCGGTTAAGGCGTGTGACCAATTGAGCATTGTAGACAATCAACACTGGAATTACGTTAATTTTACATACATTTCATTGCAGATATGATACGATTCGAATTCTAAATTAACATTTAATGAATATTTTTTAATTCAGCTTACTGAATCTCGTACTTTTGAGATGTTCGCACTTAATCTTGAATGATTAACCTAACCTAACCTAACGTAACCTAACCTTTACTGCTTCACAGATTAAACTCATTTATACGATTTTAAAATAGTAGGTATAGCACTTCTGCATCACTGAGCAGAACCTTTGGTAATTTATGGCCTCGGCGCTGGGGAGACTCGGCGCTGGGGAGACTCGGCGCTGGGGAGACGTAACGTAGAGAAACTGCCACAGCGGCTGGGCCAGGTATACGGGGATAAACGGGAGACTTATAATTCCCATTTCTGTCTTAACACTTTATGTTAACTTCATCTTCCTAATATTTCTTTCAAAATGGTGGATGATTAGAAAAATAAGGGTGTGATTTGCACTTTCGTATTTATACTTTGGGAGTTATTTTCTACGTTAATTTAAGGTTTTGGTGTTACGACTATTAGAGCTCTCAATAAACTACACATTACTTAAACTTTTTAAGTATTAACTTCGTCTCGTGTGAATATATATTTACTTTTCTTTTACTACTGTACTTTGTTTAGTTTTGTTTCAACATGATTTTTACTATTATATATGTTGTTTCAAATGTTTATAGTTTTATACATTTTTTACATCATAATCTATATTTTAAATAGACTTTTCATTTTAAAATATTGTTTTTTATAATTATGTACCATAAATTTATAACGCTTTTATCCCTAAAACATCCATTGTGTTTTATTTATACTTCAAGACATGTATCCTATTGTATGCATTACATGATATTGTTATTGTGTAATTTCGACGATGCCTACCTACACCTTAGTATATTTTTAAACTTAAAATTTAGTAAATAAGAGTTAAATTAAGTAAAATAATGATAACATATAAGTTTATCAATTTCTTTAACACCAGTATAACTTGAGCTGCCATATAATACATTTAGTAAGAAGAATTTTACAAACCACTACAATCTTAATTCTTCAGAACACAATTATTTCTACCTTCATCAGTAAATTAAATTACTTTTAACCTCTTAAGTATCGTGATTTAAAGCATTTAACTATGTAATGAGCAATGTCAAGTGTTGTGTCTTGGCAGTTTCAGTACACCCCTCTGGGTTTCTTAGAGAGAGAACCAGAAAAAAATATCTCCCCCCACTAAAAGCCATGATATTTTCTTTTGTCTTTTAGTTTGAAAATATCCATCTTCTTCACAAGGGAGATTGAATGAACAGGTCTGCTTATCTACTTTCTAAAAATATCTTTTTCATAGGTTTTACAGTATCCAGATTGTAAAACTATTTCTATTTCACAGTTGACTTTTGTCACTTATTGTGCATGGACGTAGTTGAGACTTGTGCATATTGGAAAAACTCTGGATGTTAGAACAAGTATAACAGATGGACCAAGGAAAACAATACATGCGCTTAGAAAAATCCTAAACACACACAATAATTCAAATGTTCTTTATTAATGTTAAAGAAACAGTTATAACAATGTAAAACTCAAATTTGATCAGACTATGAATTTATTTATCAGCAATAATTTTAATGCTGGACTCAAACTTTTTCAGAGTGCAATTTGACCATGCGTTTCCCATTGGATGGAAGATTTGCCAGAGTGTCGTTAACTATAGAGACAGACATTGCTTCATGAAGAAAATGCTGTCATTGTAAGGTACTGCTCTACACACTGCTTTACTCCAACATTGCTCTACTCCAACAATTCAAGTATCTTTTACTAAGTTTGCAATAACTTAAGGATGATGGAATCACTAAGATACACAATTGGTTATGTAACTACGAATATTTTTTAATCAAACAAATTGCTTTACACTGCACTTATATAGTTTAAGAAAAACGTGAATTTGTTCGAACATTTTTTTTTTTTTTACTTAGAAAGAGTTCACTCATATTTGGGTTAAAATACGCACATAGTGGCGTCCCCATCTTAAATAATTGATAATTGATAATTGATTGAGTTGTGACGAAATTGTGATAGAATACGGGCTCTCAGGTTCAAGCCCAAGCAGACCTGGTCGTTGCTTACTTAATTCCCTACTATTCTAGCTGGTCCAACCCAAATAGGAAGATTAGTCTGCTCAAAGTATTAGACACTTTTGTGGACGAAAATTGAGACGGTAGCGCGATGGAGACCTTATTTTATGGACAGCCCTCGAAATGGATTTGCTTACTTAAAAGGTTATTGAGTTTACTGAGAGCAGTAATCACAGTAATCTTTCCCTCTTTTCCTAAGTCTCCTTTCTGATCAGGTTACTGAATATTTTGCGCTTTAACGGTTTTATAAACAATCTAAACATTCCAACAATTTTCAATATCACAATCTCAGTTTAAAGTTGTTGAAAAATTTTACTTACACTCGTACTTTTTCATTTGTAATATATTTACAACACAACAAATACATCTTCGTCTGCTCTATGAGCATTTCACTACTAGCTGTTTCCTTTTTAAATACAATGAATACACATCGTGAAGACCTTGCTAGGGTAGAGTGAGAGATGTGAAAAATTGCTGACTCTTTATTTTTTATTTTGCTCCATAGGTCAGTAATCATGGGTCTAGTAAAAGGGATTTTAGCGAATTTCCCTATAGGGAAGTAGCTAATACTGTAGGTCTTATGGTAAGACCTAGGCCCGGGACTGGTTTACTTACTGTATTCATTTTGATGTTCCCAGAGGCCAAAAACACTATTCGTTCAAATTTTTATATTTTATATATGAATTTGAACGGATGGTGTTTTTGGCCTCTAGAGCCCTCAAAACGAAAAAGTAAATCGGTCCCGGGTCCAGGTCTTACCATGAGTACTAAGGTTGATTACTCAGTACCATGAGTACTGAGGTAATAGCTCATTCCCTATATGGGAATTTCGCTAAAAGGTTGTAGTTGGCTTGTTTATGGATATATTTTTATCAAACTTGGGCAGATTTATTTATTTTATACTGAGCTATTAATATTTTATTTAAAAAACTAACTTTATTAGTTTCCCTGTGGCAGCAAACCTAGGTACTCGTAAATATAATGTTATTTAAATAGATTTAATTGAAAATCTATTCGGTCAAATAGAAATTTGCTTAGTCGGCCGGTTTGCTGCGGGGTATTTATAGTTTAAATAGATTTTCAAATGATCTTATCTGTACAGTGAATGCTCTAATATCCTTCTTTTTTCATATCAATAAAATAACCAAAAATATATTAAAGTAAGGTAGTTAGTTATTACCTTTTTTGTTGCCTCTATAATACTCAAAATATAGTTGTTAAAAAAGGTTATAGCCACTTGAATATAATTCCAGCTCTTGAACCTCAAAAAATAAAAATAAACCCCAAAATAGGATTTTAAGACCAGGAAAAAATAGATATTCAGTGTTTCGTAAAATTACTTTTAAAATTTTAACATTCTTTTAGCACATTATTTTTAAACATTCTTTCATTTATGTTAAATGTTTCTTTTTAATTAACTTATTCTATTAAAATTGAAACAATGTGAGAATGACGCTGATATATGTGTTCACCATTGTTACTGTTATTATGTTATAAATGTGTATTAGTGTTATTGGGAACACTGTTTATTTTTTAATTTTGTTTGAAGCCTTTTCTTTTTTTAAATTTTGTATGCTTTTTTTTACACAGACAGTTAAACATGTTGTCATGTTTATAGAATCATTTAATATTCTATGCATTCTTATTACAGGTGGAGTTAGTGAAGCACGGCATGCAAGAGATGCGCGGAGGTCAAAGATAGCTATGGAATACATTTCAAATCCTTCTGAATACCAGAACCCTTTTGGTTTTCGGCTACAGCCTCCTGACAAGGATCGAGATGCTGTCGGCTCCAGCAGAGACTCTGTGGCAAGTTATAAGCAACGCATCGACTCAATGTTTGGTGAAAATCACTCAGTGGCGAGTGGAACACACAGTAGGAGACCTCGCAGGGACCCACGAAAAACACAATCCGTCATTGATGGAGAGGATGTTGTCAGCAAGATGATTGAAAACGACAATAAAATGCTCATTAAAAACATGGTGCAAGCAAGAATAGAGAAAATGTTTGAAGAAGTCGAAGGTTCAGGAGATATCAAGACACCAAGGTCGAAAGTTGATCCCAGTACATTTTTTGTGGATTATTTAGGATCTCTTCCGTTAGCAAATAAGGTTTCTTCCCTCGAAGGATTACAAGAGCCCTTGAAGGAACTTTATCTGAATTATAAACAAATGGGAAATATCAATCCAGTATTTGAAGACACTCTAGAAATTTCCAATTGTGGATTGAAAGTTAAATATTTGAATGAAGAGCAAGATGAAATCATTGAACAGCTAAATCCTTTTCCTACAATTGCTGTTTGGGCAGCTGTTAAGTTTGTTTGCCGGCCAAGAGGTCTTGATGTAGGAAAAGAATTTGGATTGGAGTATGCTTTTCTCCCTCTAATCTCGGACCCAGAGAGTGTTGACAAACTGACACTGTTCAGAAAACTCACACCCAATGAAGCATCTTACTTTACAGGAGATTACTACAGTGATCATTCACCTCTGTTTGTGGCTGTTATGAGAAAACTAGGAGTTTCCCGTCAGCTGGAATGTCACGGCTTTGTTTGTGATTCAAGTGAAAATGCTATCGTCATAGCGGCAAACCTATACAAAGCCCTTGTCATCACAATGGCTAAAACTCAGTCTTCCGAAGAAAATGGAAAAAAGAGAAATTTAAAACACAAGAATGGCTTGAGCAGTGTTTGCAGTGTTGCGGGCTCTAGCTTAGCCGAGGATTTAAACCAGTTGTGTATATCAAAAGATGAGCAAATCCCACCTAAACTACCTCCAGCAAACCCCAGAAAAAATTGGAGTCCAATTTCATCCACCACAAATATATTTCAAAATAAAAGCTTACTGGTAAAAATTCCGCCACCAAGACCTCCACGAAAAGGTAGATCATCACCCAGTCAAACCTCGCGAGACACTGTGGTGCTTCGAGTAAGTCACCCTGACCCTGATGAAATCCTTCAACTTCCTAGTCCTGAATCAGAATCACCACAATTTCCTAAATCCAATAGTTTTAATTTTAGTAGTACAAACAAAATAGAAAACACTATGAGTTCAATAAAGAATGGCCCAGGTAACTCAGACTGCGAGTTTCAAAATAGGGATGCAACAGAAAGACTATCTTATATAGATAGGAATTTTGTAGGAAAACAAAGTAGTTTTAGCAGAAAGGAAAATTCTGATAGAGGTGATATTTTGACCAAAGTTGCTATTCCAAGAAGCCATAGTTTCTTAAATGCCAATGGTCCGCTTAGTTCTAGATACCATCGACATCCTAGCTCAGCACCACTTGTTGGAAATGCAATTCAAAGGAAGAATAGCGTTGGAAGCCCCCTGGGTTTGAATGAATTATTCACAGAATTTCGACTGCAAGAAGGGCTCAACAACATGGAAGAAATATTAAATGCAATCATCGACCCTAATGGAATGTCTTTCAACGATCTCAAGCCTATATATAAAGAATTTTTGCTGAAACTGGCAGTTACACTTACAAAGGATGAAATGTATCAACGCAGCAAATCCATTATGCAACGGCAAAAAAATCGAAGGAAAAAGATAAATAGTAAAAGCAGTAAGCTGAAAAAGACATTTACAACCACAGGATTTCGAAGAGCAATAAGAAGATCGTTGCTAAAATTCAGATTTAAAAAATCAAAGCCTAGCAAATTCAAATTATCATCAGTTTTATTCCCTTCTTGTTCCAGATACAAGAGTCCAAATCCCATACAAAAGAGTGCCACTTGTCTAAAAAGCTATGGGTTCCCTTACAGCTCATCATCAAACGAGTCTTCACTTTTGCCAAGTAAACGTAGATCATTTCAAGTTCAGAAATCGCAATCTAATGCATTAAGTGCACAATTATCGAGAGAAAAGTCTTTAAGTGTTTCCCCTCCTAAGTCAACAACTCCATTAAAAGAGCCAAAACGAAAAGGCAATAGTTTCTCTGGGGACAGTGATTTCTTTAGTTTGATAGTCCCTGAGAAAAATGGGAAACCTTCACCTCAAAGCAAGAACAGACCTCATGGATCCGAGAACTGTCTCCATCAAGCATCCAGTGGTTACTTTTCCTGTAGTGATTGTAGTTACGACAGTGAATCATGTACATGTGCATCTGCAGATAAATGTTACTGTTCAATGGGTAAGCACGGTCCCACAATCGAGTTGAGTGAGAACGATCAAAAAAACGACTCATTAGTATCATGTGAATGTGATACAGACAGTTGCTTTGAAAGTGAAAAATGTTATTGCAATCAGAAACGAAAACCTTCTCTTTTTGAACAATTGAAAGAACAAGGCTTTGCAGCATCCGAGTCCAGTTTGTCAAGAGCCAACTCTCCAAATACCGCATGGCAGAGAAGCGAAGCTGAAATCAAAGACAAATCCAAATATTCCAAACAGAATAAAACGGAATTACAACCCTCTAAGAGCTTAGAGTTTTTGAAAATCCGTTCTCGTTGCAATTCAACAAGCCAATTGAACATGGAAGAGAAGCACTGTGGTGGTTTGAATAACATCTACCAATCACCGGTAGAGGTGTTTGAAAATGGATATAGACAAGATCAAGAGCGGAAAAGTTCCTTCAGCAGTAGCCCAGTAACATCTTCTTCTGAAAGTAAACTCAACAAATCTCTCAGCTCACAAAGAAGAAGTTACAGTTCTGACAACCTTGCTCTGGACTACAACATGTTTTCTACAACGTCAAAAGCAGATCAGGACTCTCCAGTAGAAGCTAGTGTTCACCAGAGGAAAGTGCTGGTTGTCTCTACAAGAGATCCCAAAGGAAGAGTTACCTACATGAGTGCAGCTCAGCGTTGCCATACTCCTATTCGTATCTTTAATTCAAAGACCGATGGTACAGCTGATGCACTTTCTGTTAAGAAGTCAGCTGAAATTGCAGCTTTGTTCTCAAATGTAAAATTCAACCATAGGAGTGGTAGCTCAATCAGCAGTGTTAAGGAAGAAGCAATTTACAACACCTTGGAACCTCATGATTATTTTTATTCAAAAGGAAGCTCTAGCTATATGAAAACCTCAAGTTTGGAGAACTCACTAGGGTATTTTCCATAAAGATTTGTATTTTTAATGGCATAGCACACCGAATTCATCAATTTTAAATACATTTTACTATTTCAAATCACAAATTGTTTAAGTAAGGAGATCATGAGAAAATTGTTCATTGGTACACTAATTATCTAAGAGTAAGAATTCAGATATAGCATAAGGAGTATAATTGTTACACCATTTCCCGATTATTATCTGACCTTATACACAAAAATATATTGAGGAAAGACAAAACGTATAAAATAAGCCTATTGTAAATGTGTTTATTGTTGCATTGTGATAACATTTATCATAATAATCTTAGTTTTTTCTAAAACTCAAATGAGTGAAAATATGTTTAATATATTCATTTTTATAACCCTTTATAAATTATGTATTTAACTTGGCAAGTTCACAATTTCTACTAATATTACAAATTAATTAGTAGAATATTTTCATTTCCTTTTACCATTATTGGTTTCACCTTTGATGACACTAGTTTAGACTTAAAGAATTATATTTCACACAAATATGTTTACTTTAATTAATCAATAGAGATATGCTGTACACATTATATATAATATGTATAAAAAAGTGTTCAAAAAAGAAGGGAACTTAATTTACGTTGTGATTACTTGGGTCAAAATAAGCAAAAGGTTTACATAAACATATGTATATATCGTTTAGTTTAGCCTCTGTCTGTCTGTGCTTTTTACACAAATATTCATAACCGAATTGTCCTACAAAGTCAATATTCTGCAAAATATCCATCTTATTGGCCCGCTATGTTTGTGCAAAATGAGAACAAAGACTCCTAAACAATTTCAAAATGGTGGCTTTAAACAAATGATACCAAATTTCAAGATAATGATTAAAAACTGTTTGCTGTAAAAGTACTTTAAAATTTAAATACAAAAATCTAAATTAAGCTAAAATCAAGAAAAACATTTTTTATAAGAAAATCTTTTTTTATTCCACGGTTTTTTAATAATGCTCCCTAAACTGTACCTGAGTGGAGACATTGTATATTGTTTTATTATACATCAGAAACTCCACTATAAATACTAATACATTATAACTGTCCAGCATGTACAGTTAAGGAATCATTATAGAAAACCATTGGAAAAAGGACCATAAAGAATCTGTTTTGTATTTATTTTAGCTTAATTTTTTTTTTTTTTACTTTTAAATGTTATAGTGAGTTTACAACAAACAATTGTTGATCAATATTACAATAATTCAGTCAATTAAAATTGTAAGAGATATATTTTTTTAAATTTCACCATCACTCAGTCACAGCGTCCTAGGACGAATAACAACTCTGATAATGGGCAAGATAAATTTGTTTTGGAAAGTACCAAAAATCATTTTAAAATGTATTAGAAAAGCTAAACCCAAAAAAATTATACTTGTTTTTGAAAGTTTGTGACTGAAAATGTTAAGGAGTTATAAATGTTTTTGTAAAAACACATAGAGACAGATTCTAAACAAAACAAGAATATACATATGTTTATATCAAGATATTTTTCTAATTTTGACCCAAGTAATCACTACATAAAGTATGCACCCACCTTTTTTAGCACCCTGTATATGTAAATGCAACTTGTATTATACTACCTTGTACAGTTGATTATTTTTGCATGTTTATGACAACCCCCAGGTTAGGTAACATTACCATCCATGTGCAATAATTGTATTGTAAGCATAATAAATTTAAGTTTTTCTCAAAGTTTTGTAAAATTATTACCGATAGCAACGTTTACCCTACACGTTCACCCCTAACCAACGATTTACAACAATCCTAAAAAAACTTTATATCGTTACTCCTAACTTGTATTTTACGATAGTATTGTAAAGATAACATCAAAATCATA
Source organism: Macrosteles quadrilineatus (assembly GCF_028750875.1). Taxonomy (NCBI): domain Eukaryota; kingdom Metazoa; phylum Arthropoda; class Insecta; order Hemiptera; family Cicadellidae; genus Macrosteles; species Macrosteles quadrilineatus. The sequence goes on along the minus strand of NW_026542600.1, from coordinate 78,194,384 downwards.
GATGATTGACCGGAGTGTTCGGTCAATCGATCATTGGAGTATCCTTTTGTCATCGTAACAAAAACAATCATTTGTCAATTCAAGAAATTATGTTAGTGAGATGGTGCAGTTTATTGCAACTGGAAGACCCTGTGATGTCCTAAAACAGCACATTGTTACAATTTCCAATCTTAGCCACTTACATTATGTTTTCAGTACTCTCATGACAAAATAAACTCACATTACTACCACATTACCACTAAAATAAACTCTCTACTCATTACCCTCCATACGCGAAACCATACCTGGGCCTCCATTCTGTTAGGACACCAAGATATCGATGATTCTCAACCATCTGATGTTGTATGATATACTGCAAATGATGATGATGATATAATGCAAAAGCATATCATGTATATTGCAGATTGTTTGAAAAATAATTACCTATATGAAATTTTGCAAATACTTTACTATACATGAAACTCGTTATTTTTTTCTTTGCAATAGGTATTCTTTACACTCTTTTATAAGATGGATGAAATTATCTAGAGAAATATGCTCTGACAATGTATAGTTATATTTGATTTAAGACTCTCAAATTGTTGATAGGCATATTACATATCCGTTTCAGGCGTTCGTGCGGATTCACCAATGGTTTTGGGGTTCATCCAAGTATACAAATTCACCAATCTGCTTCGACTCAGGACAGGCACAAAAAATGGGTGAACCAAATAATCAAAGTCATCACATTTTCTAGTTCTGGCCACATTTCTTAGCAACACTGAATTAATTAACATATTTGGAATTCAAACTATCTTCAAAAAGATTTTGTGAATAACAAAAGGTGATCACGATGTTTTCTTGTAAATAAGACAAAGTCAGGCCAACGTAGTCATTATGCACTTCAGTTTGCCTTATTTTACAACAAAAAATCATATACCACCATTGAATATACACAGAATAGACTTCCCATGTAATGTAAAAATTTGAAGCAAAAAAACGTGGTGCAATCTGTTGAGATGGTCACCAATGATAATATTCTGTGTTAAGTGATAAACAAGTCAGCTGTTTTCTACAATACTGAATTGGTTTTAATTGATATTTAACCCAATACACTAGTAAAACCTGGTGAGATGGTCATGAACTTCATATTTTTTTTGCTTCAAATTTTTTTATCACATGGGAAGTCTACTCTGTGTATAGTAAATGATACCACTTAGTGCTGCGAAACTTCATTCGTCTCGGCCACCCCTGTAACTGGCTGTTATTAGAAAGCTACCCTTTCTTAGTCCAGGAATAGAGAAGGTGGTGATTTTGACTAGTTGGGTGGCCCATTCTTTGTGCGTGTCCCGAGTTAAGTGGATTGGTGAATTTCTGTGTTTGGTTGTTTTAAGCCATTGGTCAATCTGTATGTGACGTGACAGGTTCAAGTATACCACATAAAGAGGCCAGTTTCCAACCAAACCACACAGTTACCCTGTCATGTGAAACTCCTGCATTGATCAGAATAATCACAACAACAAAAAACTTATCTACTGTGTTGAACACACTACACAAACCAGGTACTGTTTGTCATAGTAGGCTACTTCAAGTCAGGTAAACATGTGGAATAATCTCTCAGGGTTCACACGGACAGAACTGTGGTATAAAATATCTTAGTTAGCAAACAGTTATTTTTAGAAATGTTTGGATTCAAATTTGTTCTAATTTTGATTTGGCTCTATTAGAAATATGTTTTTTTGCTTACATATTTACAGAGGGCAACTACCATCTACTAAATTTATTAAATAGATAAAACTTAGTGTTTGTTCTATCTTTAGTAAAATTGAGACTCGTAGACCTCGTTAGCCGAAAACTATCGCCACTTCGAACTTCGGGTTGACCGAGAAACTTTTGGGAGCTTATAAAATTATACACACATTTGGAAAAAAATAGATTTATTGGTTCATCGACTTACTAAACTACACAGTTATGGTTGATAACAAAAGAATTTAGAAATTTAAGTTAGAACAAAGGGTATACAATTTAGGATAAAGGGAGCGCGGAGTCGCGTCTATTTTAATTGAGATTTCAACGGACTGCCTTGTTCTTTCGTTGTCGGCAGCGCTTATGCGCCTCGCAGCACAGAAAACATACTACTGTATGTTTTCTGTGCTCGTGGGCGCACACTCCCTAACGGAGGCTAGCTCCATCATTAGAAAGCCCGAGTCAGCACCAGCAATGAACATATTCCTGTTTCATAACTTTTTGCTACTAGAATATTGTTATAATTTGAACAAGGTAGGAGATGGTTGTCAATGCTGGGATATTCATATGGAGACTCAAGTACCTTCAAATAATTACTCAAATAAATATTTCCTGAGTATCTTTGGACGATGATCATATTTATTAATTATTGATACTAATGTATTGATTAAGGTGTGATAGTCGATGTTAACACCAAACTAGGCCATTTATGCAAATTTGGCAGTTACTCCTACCCTGCCAATTCCTTATTTAATTATCTTATCTCCTGAGCAGTCGGTCAGAATTTAATTATTAGGAGTATAAACGGCTAGGCCGTTACACTCCCCCACCCTCTAGTTCGTGCTGGCCTCAGCACGAGGGTCTCTGAAGAAACCCTCACACCATGAGGGGTGTGTGTGCCTACTGTAGATGAGTCTCCTATCTCTTCTCCTATCCATCCCGTCATCACCTCAACCACCACCAACCATAGTGTTCAGTTTGGAATCTTTCTTTCTTTTGGGCGCGACAGAGAGAAATTAAATAAAATAAAATGAAAAATCTATCTTTGGAGTTGAATAGCGCTCCCTTTCACCTTTACACTTGATTGCCGACAATAACGCAAATCACAACAAATTACAATGTAGTTAATTGGGTTGCTGACCATTTCATTTACAAAAAAGAAATTGAGAATTCACAACAACTGAAGATTATAAAACATATAAACTATTAATTTATACATTAGGTAATCTACAAACTCTACTTGTTCATCCTGGAAACTAAGATCTAACAGGATTACCATAAATGTTGCCCAAATAACAAGGTTTTCAACTAATGACAATAAAAAGAATATATAAAACAAAACATCTGTTAAGCTAACGATAACTAACGACACAAAAACGAAAACAAAAGTATTAAACAAAAGGAAACATCGACGATTCCTGAGAACTCTGCAGACATAGGGGTCGATCCCCTTTACAGATAGCACAGGTTCAAGAATCACCCATCCAGGAAACTTGCTGCTCATGTAGGGCTACATTAAGTGGGATGAAATTTTTAATAACATGTTCAGCAGTGAATATATACAGTATAAGGCTAATAAATTGGTCCGCAAAATGATATGACTCAATTCAGGCAGGTCTCTAATTTTGAACGCTATTCGTCCGCTGTGAGAAGCAGGGCGGAGTTTCACTCGAAGCCGGCAAACGGAGCTTAGTAACCCCTGTTTATGCAGCAAGTATTCCTGACTCGCTATACTACACAACTATACACAACCCTATAATTAACAGAAGGAAACAGTATTAATCTCATTACCACCAAAATTGACATTCCCATACAATTGACACAATACAACAATATACGATAAATTGAAAATCAGCATTAACATATCAGTCACACCATCATAAATAAAACCAAGGGGAATCGAACCACTATTTATGCCAACGGTCCGGCTGAGGTACTGCTATTCCTAACTAACCTTTTACAACAAAGTGGTCCCCTAAATGAATATATTATGAAGGTGCAAACTTTTGGGAGCAGTTAATCTTGCGCTTCCTCCATATACTTAGCTAGACACATTCTCCAGTACCTCAGTCGACGTTTGAGTGGGAGGTCTGGTACGGTATCCTTGCGGAGGGGGTTCCGGACAGTTCCCCTCAGCATCAAGTAGCTTCACTTTATCTTGAGTTTAATAATCGTAATAAAAAGGATTTTCTATTCAAGTCGCACTAGGTGGCCACAAGAGAGGAGCACGGCCGTTGCACCTCCCTTCGTACACCCAGCTCAACTTTGTGTTGGTTCTTGCCCAACATCTCATCATCTAGGTGTTTGTCAATTTGTTTATTTACTTATCTTATTCTATGAGATTTTTTCGACAAAACAAAACACCATGAGATCAAGACATGGGGCATAGCTGTTACCAGGGGGTCGATATACAGCTATTAAGAGAATCTTTTCTTTATCTAAAATAACTTTTGCAGCTGTAATTTCACACTCCCCTTTTTCGCAAAATTCCATTGCATCGATGCTTTTGATTTCAATTTCGTCCTTTCCAAGTATGCGTACACCTCCATTATTCATATGTTGGTGGCAAAACGCACTTAACTTTCGTATAGCCTTTCAGCTTACAGCTTTCGAGCTCATAATCCCTTAGATTATGTTTGGTCACACAGACAATATCAGGACTTTCGTGTGCCAAGAAAATGAAAATTTCAAATGCCTCTATTTTAGAAGGTAGCCCACGTATGTTTTGGTGTAGGGGAAGGTGTTGTACCTTGGACCTATGCTCATTCTGGCACTATCTGTTGAGTAAAGATAGAACTTGTACCCTTAGTTTATGCTTTAGCCACCAGAGGTCTATCCTAATGTGTTCAAGTTGGAATTGAATGTGCCCTTTTGAAAAGAAAACTAAAACAAGTTTTTACAAGGAAGAAGTAAGTATATTCAACTTTTAATTTTCTTTTGTTATGTTGGATTTAATGATTGTTTATCTCAGCTGGCAATTTGATGCTATGGACCAACAACTCGGCTACAGTTTCATATGATTCACACCATGTTAATCCTAACCTAGAATAGTTTAGAACCAAGTTTTTACAAAATGCCCAGGTGTTGTACCTTGGACCTAGCTCATAGGTTGTACCTTGGACCATAGTAGCTTAGGCTACTAAAAGCAGACTTTAATAATTCTGTCAAAAAGGTTTATTATAGGCATCTGTAATTTAATTTGCTATAAACGAACAGGACAGAGCCCCCAAGACAGTTAGACGAGGGTAGGCCTTAACTAGCTATAATTGTACTTAAGTGAATTTCTTACAAAATATGATTAAAATATGTATTGTAAGGGCCAGTTTTGTTATATTTTATAAAATAAAAACTAATTATTAATTTGATAACATTTAAATGCGTTTCTACATTTATTTCCTCTACTTAAAAATCAGTGGTCCAAGATACAACATATATAGGTTCAAGGTACAACATAGGTATTGTACCTTGGTCCTAATGTCAAAATTTTTAAAAAATTGAATAACTTTTTTTTGTGAAAATAAAGGGTTAAATAAAATATAGGTGTGTATTGTGTTAAAGAACAATGATTACTTTTCACTAACATTTATGGTGTTTTAATGTGTCATATCAAAATAAAAAATAAAAAGGTAAAATAGGTCCTAGGTACAACACCTTCTCCTATCAGTTTGAGACGACTCGAGAGAGCCCGACCGCGGCAGGCCCCGGGAGCCGCCCACGGTATTAGGAGCTGTTCCTGGTCCTTTCCCTAAAAAATGTTCATTGTAAAAATCCTGACTTTTCCTATCCCCTTTCTTTTTAAAACTATAATGAGTTTCTACAGGTAAAGTATTTTTTTTTTTTCTAAAACTTGGAGTCGGGAAAAACACGAGACACTAAATGAGGGAGGTTTACAGTGGTATGGTTAGTTTTACGAGTACCGTCGCTATGAATTGATTGACATAACAATATGGCAAGACAAAGTTTACCCCTCTCATTCAAGTGCAGCCCGTGTTTAGTGTGAAGCAAACCCGTTCAAAATTTTCTAGAGATAAGCCCCGAGAGGAGGCTAGCATCCCAACACAAATCATTTTCGTCATTTCCGCCTCGAAGTGGGATAGCCTCTCGGACGCCAGCGTCCTAGTATAATCGTAGCCTACTTACAGTACTTACACTACACTCACTCACTACACTACAATGAAGTGAAGGAAGGGTCCGTGGGTCCGTGCACGTCCGTGTGTGGTGGTGCACTGAGCTAAAATTATAACTGGAGGTAGCACTGCCATGGCAGAAGTCTGTCAAAAGCGTGTCGCTGATTTTGTTAGGTTGGTATAGCAGCAGGTTTTTTCATCCAATAACATGGCTTCTATAACTAGGTTTGCATAGCAGTGAGTTTTTTCATCCAATAAAATGGCTTATTTATAACTCACACCTCACGCAAACATGGCGGCTGGCGACACGCATCGTTGACATTCAGTGCTACCTCCAGTTAGAATTATAGCTCAGTGTGGTGGTGGGGAAGGGACAGTGGAGTGGAGTCGGAGTCGGAGCGGACGGACAGGGGGAGTGGATTTGGTTTTGGTTGGACTTGGACTAGACTAGGACTAGACTAGACTAGGGGGACGGACGGACTTGGACACCGACACAGTGAGTGTGGGAAGAGGGAGGAGGATCAATGTATTTGTGTCATTCTTAGTCGTCTTTTCAGTTTTAGTTTTAACTCGGTTTCTTTATTATTATCCATTGCCGAATACCAATTTCTATAACTAACTTTTACTTGGGTGGGCTTGGACCTCGATAAACTGTCGCTAAGGAATTTTATTGTGTTGGTTTGGTACATCACTTGTATTTTGTGTAACTCACATCATCGGTATAGGGTAGGGGGCCTACTTCAACTTTTGGGCCCTAACTTAAAAGATTCAAAATGTTGGCTTCACCTTCTTTATTAATTGATTGCTTTTAAGGTCTCATAATCCAAAGTTATGTTATTCAAAGGGTTAAACTTGGTGTGGTTTGATATTTTATTGTGTGAACCAATGTTTTATTTCTTCATTTACCCCTGCAATGGCAAATACTTATAGTAGAGATATTTTGAAAGTGGTAGTGGCTCAGATATGTCAAACTATTGGATGGCATACAATATGCACTACTCCACTAGATGTGTTAACTGATGTGCTAAGAAGATTTATTCATGAACTAGGCACAAGTGCTCATCGGTATGGCGAGCAGTGTAAGTACTTCCTAAGCCTACTTTAAATAGGAAAACCTATTACTAATAGGACAAGTAAGTTATTGAGATTTTAAACTATAGGCTAGTTGCCTGGGAGTTATTCTTTCAAAAGAATTTAAGGTATCCTGCAGAGAATAAGGTATAAAGCATTCCGAGAGATTCCATAGACCCTCCCTAAAAGGGCCTGCTGGTCTATGTACGGTATTCTAAACCCCCCCCCCCTCATACCCCCCTTGCATCTTTGCATGAAATTGACGAGAGTAGGTAGGCCTACAGTTTATTGTGTCAGATTCTTAGTGGTCGGATCCTGTTACAAATAAGTTAGGCCTAATGGCAAAAGTAGGTAGTTAGTTCCAGTAGACAACAAATCAGGCATAGGCCTAAGGTACATTAAATCTAAGACTGCAAACAAAGGTACCTTAGACCTAGCTGGATATCACTGGCAATGACAAGTATAGCCTAATTGTGTGTGGTCTGTCTTGAGGGGACGTTATCATTAGACTATTGATAATTTATTTCTTCTATACTCCATTCCACATTCACCACGCCGTACAGTTCTTATGAGAGATGGTCGTGCTATTAACATGTAGTGGAAACAACATGCTTTGTAACTTAAATTGTTATAAACAATTGTCCAATTACCGTACCTCCTAAGTTTGCAAATAACTAAGTTAATTAAGCCTAACTTATTGGTGTGGTGGGGTGGGAGGGAACGTTGTTCTCACTCTGCCGATGACATATTGATACGCAATCCATGTTTATCTGAGCCATCTGCCATCTGAGTTATAACTCATCAAAGGCTGAATGGGTTTTAAAAATTAGGCCAAAATATAATTCAAATAAGTATGTCTCCCGTGGTCGAGAACATATATGATGTTAGTCAGTTCTCAGATGAAGGTGATTGTTCCTACACTTACGAAAATGTGCGATAGCACCTAATCCTATGCTAATGTTTGACTCTGTTAGTGAAAAAGGCCCATAAAACTCAGTACGGTAAGATTTATTAAGTTAGTTACACAGAGCACTATCATTGTTTTTCGGACCCTCTGCTACTTGCAGACGCTAAGATTAAGACTTATGAGTCTTGTAGGCTACATACATTGACAAGTGGAGTACTACTGCCCGATAGCCTAGCTTATCAGTCAGCATCATAACCAGGATATCCTTCGATAAATTTCAGTTTAGTATTTTCGTCAGAAAGGGCACCCTTCCAGTCCACATTAAGCAAAGTTCGTAGGATTTCAATGTAAGCAATAATAGCAGTAAAACTACCTACCCATTAATTAGCTAGGGAGTAATCTACGTTATTTCATGCAAGGGTATTACTTTCTAGGCTGCTGAGAATAGGCCTACATGAATATATATGGTTTAACACAAGTTCCTTTTAGCAGGCAATAAAACCTTATCAGAGGTGTAAAGACTGGTCATATCCATTGTCATCAATAATTAATAAATTGTCAAGAATAAATTGCTCAAAGAGGGTCAACAGAACATGATAAATAACCTAGATGTACAGGGAGGCCGATAAGTCTTTACACAATATTTCAGTACGTATTAAACTGTTATAAACACGACTCATCAGCAAATATTTTTACGTGAGTAGTAAGGCAACAATGGGAGGAGAGAATGAAGCCTCACTCTCCCTTCCTAACCACTGCCACAGCCTTAGGACGCGGCGACACCCAGTAGAGAGTAGGGGCGGTGTTTGCACGAGTCACCCCAGAAATACTGAAACGAATGAGCTAAAGATACTAATCGAGGCTGTGGAAATATATTTAGTCCTACACACTTTACAGTTTCTTTTATTAGAGTACGGTTTTTAATAAAATATTAATTTTTCTGTCCGACCTTCACATTTTAAAATGCTAGGCTCTAGTCTGGAATAGTTTTTCACGTTGCTTCAGGCTAGGCCTATAGGGCCGCAGTCTAATCACTTTCATCAAATCCATTAGTGATTGACGGAATTGGACCTGGGACCTCTGGTACCGAACTTCCACGCTCTACCACTAGACCAGCTCGTTCCCCAATAAAATATGAATGTATTCTGTTTTTTCCAATCTGATATCAATAGTGTCATCTAATATGTAATTTACTTGTGTTTCAGTTGGACACACATCTCCGACTGTAACTGACGTGACTTTGGCATTCAAGGACTTGGGTATAAACATATCTGAACTAGAAGAGTATGTGGAGTATGTGGCATCAGTACCATGTGCCGTCAGTGTGCCCAAGTTCCCCTTGGAACGGGAATCTCATCTCAACCTTCTCAAACCAGGTTCTCGAGAGGTCGTCACTCGACCGGTTCATATCCATGAACATTTGCCTGCAATGCATCCACAGTTGGAAGGTATCAAACTCTTACTCCCTCACTTTCAAATCGTATTTAAATTATGTATGCAATTTAAATTATCTTAATTCCATGTATAGGCTGGATAACTTCAGAATTAATTACAGTACACTCTTAATTAACTGAAGTTGTTGATACTGAGACTACCTCAATTGGGGCCAACTGAGAATCTCAGATAACATGGGTTGCTTAGATTTTGGGTTAGTGGTTACGTTACCACAATAGGAAGTCAAATACTTTAGGCTATGTGTTTTTACAATATGTAGTGAATAAAAATATACTGAATTGAATTTTAATGCAAACTTAATAAGGTGGTGTTCTTAAAGAAAGCAATTGAACATAAATGTGCTCAACACTTCTCAAATCATATTGAAAAACTGTAAATACTGTAGGCCCTATAGTTAAAATTGTGCTAAAAACCAACACACTATAGTATTTAAAAAAATATGGTAAAATGGAACTTTCTACTATAAAAAGTATAAAATTACTTTATTATTTGAGTTTGACCTGAGCTAACTTATACTTTACTTGACACTATCTAATCAACATCAAAACATCCCAATGACAAAGACTGGCAAAATGTGGTACAACCTGATAATGCTTTAACGGAAATGCCACTGCTATTGTTTATGTTCTGCAGATGCCTCGTTCAGCTTGTCAACGGTTTGCAGCCAACCTAGTACTGTGTGATTTTAATTGTCTAGGTTATTGAGGACCATTCGTATGTTAAAATAATAGGCCGGTACTATCCTGTTAAGGGGAACATTCATTATTCGATGATTTCTTTTCGATATATCAATATTTTTGTTTTCCTTTACGATGCATATTCCATCTGTTTTAATATCTTAAAACACATTTAAATTACAGACAAACAGACATAGCAAATATGTCTAAGATATACTTGGTTCAATAACCGAGTTATTGAGTTATAGCTCGAATTAGAGAATAGGATTAAGAACTGATCTTGTTTAGGCAAAGATAATAGCCTATATATTGGATTAAGAAATTAAACTATTCTAAACTAACCTAACATAATTAACCAAATTTACTGTAGGCTAAGTTGCCGTTTCAAAATTCTGTTTGATAAAAGAAAATGTGTATGGGGAATATTCTATCAACAGAATTTTGAATTTTTACAGCAAGTTTGGTTAGTTAGGTTATTTTAGAACAGTTTCATTTCAATAGATAATATATTTTTTTATTGTTTCTTGATACTGAACAATATTTATTTATCGTAATTGTCAGCTGATAAGTTTCAATTTGTTAATATCAATATATCGAATAAAAAAATAAAATATCGATTTCAAAAAGAAATCATCGATAATAATGAATGTTCCCTTTAACAGGAAAGTACCAATAGGCCTACTTGTAATGATTATTTTAGTACCTATTAATTTAAACCAATCACAAATTAGGCTAATTGATATTTTTACTTTTATTGTAATAGAAACATGCATTAATAAATAATGTACCGGTTATTATTGTTTTCTGGCCAGAAATAAATAAATATATATTTATGCCTAAAACAAATTCGTATAACCTGAGACCTGGACAACCTGAGGGCTTGGACAATCCAGAGTGTACTATATAAACCAGAGGCCTTAATGTCCAAGTAATCCTGGAGTCATAATATAATGAGGGTTTTGAGAGTGATTTTCAAGTGGCAAAACGTAAAATTCTTTTCTCGTACTGTAGAGGGTTGTCATACTCTTAAAATAACACATACAGATAAAAAAATCAAACAAAAAACAAGAAAATGCATAGCCACACTTATCAATAAACTCATAAATTTATAACGTAAAATTCTTTACTTGTTGGAGGCCGTCATAAGTCTTAAAAACACTTCAAGACATATCCTGGACACAAACAAAATAAAAAAAAAAAAAACAAATATGTTGTCCAACAATTAATTTTGACTTTTTGCGTTTGTGACTTTAGGCCTACATGTCAACTTTTTTATTAAGACTGCCACCTACATACGTGTTAAAACCAGTGGCCATTGATTAGACGACTCCAGAATTACTTGGGACATAACCTCTTGATGACTTATGAAAGGTCCTGTATTATAAAAAAGTAATTCCTAATTTTGCTGAGTATTCAATTGTGTTTGGAACAACAGATTGTATATAGGTAGAAATAAGCTTTTAATCATTGTTAATTTGACCTTAAATTAGAGGGTGTGTGCTGTTTCTAGACTCTGAAAAGTACAATGATAATCCTATTGAGATATAAAAAAAATCCAAAACAAGTCATAGCTCATATTTTATTTTGTCAATTTTTAAAACAGGAAAAGTGATTTACTTACATTTAGATAGTCAGTAGCCTATCATCGGTTTTTTGTGCAGTATGATAAAAAAATGCTTTACATACCATCAATATATTATAAGAATATATTTTACCTTTTGAATTTACATTCATATTTGTTAAATATTAGCTTTAATTCAAAATTAAATATAATAAATTGTGTCTATTACCGACTAATTGTGTGTGGTATCAATTTTTTTAGGTCCTGTATACATTTATTTTGAGCATAGGACCTATTGCGACCCGAAAATATTTGTCTTGATTTTATACTATCGTAGAAGAGACTCATCTCAGCGATCTGTTTTTATAGTTGATTTGGAAATGATTATAAAATAATTAATACCACTATCTATTTCTTCTATCTCTCCTATTTCTTTAGTAAAAAAATATAAAACGTGAGGTTAAATAGTAATGAAGTCAGCAAAAACCAGAAACTTTGCATGCTGTTGCAAAAAAGTGAAGGAGAATCAAAAACCTTGCATCAAACTGACGAAGAAATTAGTTCTGAAAAAGAACATGGTTAAAGCAGTGCTACCAACCGCAAATAAAACCTACGTTTCTATAACTTTTTAGTTAGCCTATAGAACAGTAGGCTAAGGGTTTTAATAACACCCTCAGAAAACTGTTTGGGCACTAATTAATCAACATAGAAATTCTGCTAAACCGAAATCTAATGCAAGCCCTGATGAATTTAACAAATTCTTTGTTAATAGAAATTCTGCTAAACCAAAATCTAATACAAGCCCTGATGAATTTAACAAATTCTTTGTTCATTCATTAACGAGATTGTTGACAAACCTCGGTTCTCCTGCTCTGGATGGGACATGCTTGGTTGGCGTTATATAAATCAGTAGCCGTTATATGAATCAAATATGATTGGTTTGGTATATTACAGTAGAGTCCCGCAAACTCTGCGTAATGTGGACTGGAAGGGTGCCGAGTTTGTGAAATGCCGGGTTATCGGGAACTAGGGTTAAAAATAAGAACAATCAAATTTTTAAGATTTTTAACTAGGTACCATTTTTATTTATATTTATATTACAAGTCAGTATAAAGCCATCAGATAGATATAGCTCAACAAATCCTTGGTACGAGTTGCGAATGATTTGATTTGAGCTGGCTTGCATCAATGTTTAACGGACCGGACTCAAAAAATCACTAATTTTCTGAGCCAGGTGATGGTTGAGTTATCCAGACTGCCGGGTTATCGAGTGCCGAGTTAGCGGGACTGTACCGTATTGAATTCTGTGTCATGGTATAGTTTATTTACAGAAGAACAAGGGAAACAAAAGACTAATTGAATAAAAAAGTACTGTGCCGCAAGATATGCTATCGAGTGTTGCCGTGATCGTGGAAGACAATCATTGTATCGCCGAGACCTTATAATATGGTTACGAGTGTTACCAGGATCGCAGGAGACGATCACGGTATCCCCGGGATTGCCAGATCAAGGGAGACAATCATCGGTGTTTGCTATTGAAAAGATTTCTTTTTATTTATTTACATTATTAAGCCTTAACTAGGCTTAACTCTGCAGGCCGGAAAAAATCTATTTGTGGCACCCCTTGGTGGGAAACCCCTGAAATTGAGGGTTAAGAATGCTACTAATGGATATTAGATCTTGTTTTGCGTATTTTTTTCTTATACGTTCAATCTCAGCTACCTACTTAGCCAATACTCTGCCTAATGTACCTACCCTACCCTAAGTTACAAAAAGGTGCCAAATGTAATCGAGTGTGCTCAGAAAACTTATTTAAATATCTCCTAAGACCAAAGTCATTTAATTTAATATGCTGAATTAGCGGGTCTAACTGTCCTAAAGTAGCCAGAAATTCATTCTCTAAGCCTCATTACAAAATTTAATATAAGGTTTCTTAGCACAAAAACTACTGATGAGCCCCCTATATATATCTCAAGAGTACCATCTTTTCATATCCAACCTAGTCTACCTGGAAAAAGTTTCTGCTAGCAGTTGTGCAATTTTCGACGTAATGCCATCCCATGAACCACTATTTTGAACATGACTAAGCTCCCATGTTTTCATTATAGAAGTTCATATGTATATGTGTGTATATATGTGTGTGTGTGTTGTATGTATGTATGTGTGTGGGTATATGTCATTCTTATATAAAGTGTGTTGTGACATAAACAAAATTTCATTGAACTATTTTCTTTCCAGCCCTTAATTTTTGTTCCTCTGGTAAGGCCTATTTTTTTCCTCTCTGTTATCCCACTTGTTAGAGTTTTATCTATGACATTTTTCTGACACCAAACATATTTAAAAGTTTCTACTGTATATAATTTTATACTGCTTTTATACCAACTTTTGGGTTTATTTTATTTCAGAGGAAGAATACCTAAAACAGTTGCCCTTGTCTGTGGATATATCAGGTGCGGAATCTGGGACTTCTCCGTTGTCAAGTCCCAAAAACAGTATTTTTAAGAGACCAGGTGATCCTGTATCTATTGAGAATAATCTGCTTAAGAGAGCCAGGTCTGTTAATCTATTTACTATGCTTTATATTAAATATTCTTATTAACTAAATCTAAAAATAAAGAAATATAAATGTGAAGTTATAAATTTAGAAATATCTATTTGACATTACTATGTGATATTTTATTGTAGTGTATTAGATTTTTGTATATTCAGAATTTTCTGGGCAAACTTTTAATATCATCTACTGATTCTTATTCAGCATGACTATAATCATGTTCATAATAACTTTTACATGTCTTTTTGTTTGATATGATCCAAACCAATTCTGAACTCCACCACTAATCATCTTATATAATTTTGGCAATAAGTATTTCATTGTTATTCAAAACACCTGGGGTTAGCCATAGAAATACCTACTTCCTTCTGTGACTTAGCGAAACCTCCTGCTATATGATTAGTTCTGCAATTGGATAAACATTACTGCTTCCTAGCAATATTTACCATAACCTCTAATTACTCTATTATTTGCTGTACTCCTAAATAATTAATTGTATTTTATGATTCAGAATGATGTTGGAAGAGGAGGGAAGGCCTTTGAGAGAAATCAGTTCTGTAATGATGACGACCTCGGGTTTCCTGTCCCCGGCCCGCGAAGGGAAACTGCCTGAGGCTCGAACACCAACTCAGTCCTCTGACTCAAGATCCAGCTCTCCCCAACCCCTCTCCTATCCCACCGTACCTCCTGAGGTTAAAGGAGAAAAGAAAGTGAAGAAATATGCCAATAAACCAGCAGCAGAAGGAATTAGAAAGATGGCAGAGAAAGAAATGTCTCAAAAACTCCCTGAATTTTCTACTTCAGCTCAAGCTGCCGAAGACGATGATACAAATGTCAAAAAGTTAGTGAGTATGAAAGAAATGTATAAACTCAAAGCTCTAAAGCCTAAAATGCATTCACCAAATAACAGCGTCTCAAGCACATCTGGCAATAAAAATAAATCTAATAAGCATAAAGGTGCGGGAGGAATAAGCGCGGCAATATCATCATTGCCAAAAATTCCTAAGATAGGTCAGAATAAAAATAAGTGTGATAAGACATCTGCCAATTCACAGAGCAATAAATCTTCGACAAGTGAAAAATCAAAAGAAGTCTGTGTAATAGAAGGCAAGTTGTCATCTGAACCGGATAAACAAAAGTTGAATATTTTTAAGAAGATTTCAAAAGTGAAGGAAGATAAGGTGGAGGTAGACTCTACAAAAAATAGTGAATCCCCTTCTTCAACTGTAGTGGAAACAGACACTAAACAGAGAGATGTGAGATGGGCTCAGATCAGTGAAACTATTGAGGCAGTGATTCAGAAAAGTCGAGAACAGCCAGCTCCCTCGCCAGAGGTTGATGTAGAGTCTTCTGACTCTGAACTGTTCCCATACGATGACGATCTGTCCCCACCAGGTACACCTTCCACTCCTCGTACCCCCGATCTGATCCCTCCTCAGAAGAAATCAGAAAAACACATGGATTCAAAGAAGAAAAAGAAAGGAAAAAGAGATAAAGACAAACGGGATAGTAGTTACTGTCGTAGCCCCAGTCCCAAAAGGTTTAAGTCTGAAAGCACTGAATCGGATTACTCTTTTCTTGATAAACCCAAAACTCCTGAAGTGGAATCCAGTAGAGAGGAACCGGCTGTTTGCATGCTTCCTCGAAACAGGGAGGATATTATGACTAACCATGTCTTCCCCTTCTTCCCCTACGCTCCACAACCGGGTTTGATACCAACACCCATCAACCCATCGATATTTAACAGGTTGAACATGCCTCTGGGGAAGCAGCCTGGACTGATTCCCCATCCTGCAATGCCTAACCTTCCCCTCCCTCCACCACTGATAACTCATGCTAACAAGCACGAAGACAAGGAACCTCCAGTCAAGTCTAAGAAGCAGTCATCATTATCTCCTGCCCCTCACAGCTCTCCCTCCTCCCCTGTCACAGTGTCCACTATCACAGCCTCAGACACCACTGACTCACCCCCTGCGGTCACATCCACTACTTCTACACCTAAAGAAAAAGACAAGGTGAGTGCAAACTGGACGTTTGATACATGCCAAAGTTTCTATTTTGTTTACAAAACAGCAAAACTGTCTTGTTTGGTCATTTATTTGACTTTCCATTTTCATCAGAAAACAAAACCTCATAAGGCAAATTTTTCTAAATTTATAATTGTAATTAATATTTCTTGTGGTGTTAAAAACACATTTATTTTTGTTGAAATATTTAAACTCTCTGATCTTATATTGTGTTTCAAAATGTGTTCTATTATGATATCGAATCATACGATCATTCAAAGTTGAAGATAAGATTAAAGAATGTCATTTGAAAAGAATAGTCTTAGTAATTTGCTAATCAAAATTAATAGACCAGTGCCAATTGGTTAACTTTGATCCAACTCTACTATCTAGGGATTTTCATTATTTGATAATAATAACATTACCCGACCTTTTGTTGATTAGAAAAAGGAACATAAGAAAGAAAAGAAGGAAAAAATTAAGAAGAAGAAGGATAAAAAAGATAAGGTGAAAAATAAAGAAAAGGGTGAGAAGAAGAAGATTAAAAGTGGCAAGAAGATAAAGGACAAAGAAAAAATTAAGGAGAAAAAAGAAAAGAAAGAAAAGAAGAAGGATAAAGAAGTAAGTACAAGAATTTATGGTCTACATCTAAACATATAAATTTTTGTGGAGTTAATATAATAGGTGTTTTGCATTGGCGCCACTTGGGGCGGTGCTATCACCGCCATCTTAGTATCAGAGCATTCCTACACTCAGCATGCATCCAGCTACGGTAACAGGTGTAAATAACAGTAGAAACCCTCCATTTCTGACCTCGACATAACAGCATAACCGACCTAGCCCCATTAAAAGCTATACACATCTACAGAAGTGTGTGTATTGGAAGTTTTGTACTTTTTACTGTTAGAAATAAAAAATAGTCTTAATTACTGACTGTTGGTTAATGATTATTTATTGTTTCAATATAAAACAGTGTTAATGGAACTAAAAATTGGAATTTTCCAGAAGTACCTGTCTAACACTGATTCTTAAGCATAAAAAGATACTAGATTTTTATCTAAATATGTAATATGTAGCGTGAAGAGAAGGAGAAGGTGGTTGAGACCACTACGGCAGTTCCAAAGCTGACGCTGAAACTTGGACCTGCTTCTCCGCCTTCCAATTCTGATGCTGGCACCACTCATCGTAAGATGTAAGTAAATGGTAGCAAACCAACATCAAATCCAAAATGACATTGTAATTGGCAAATCAAGTACCAAAACTGAGTTTCAGTCTCACATTTTTATATTTCTGATTGTCTTCAATTTACACATTCCTTAACATTTTGCAATGTAGTTATAAGCACATATCTCGGAAGTTGTGTATTATTTGGAAAATGTTATAAGTTGACATTGAATAGCAAAACTGTTGATAGAATAACACATTTCTATCTTAAAATGCCAAACTGAAGCTGTAACTTAAAACCTTAATCGCTTTAATGTCCATTTTCTTATCTAGTTGAAATTTGCAACTATTGTGCGTATAGAAAATAATTCAAAACGTGAAATAATAACTTGTTTCTGCTCAGCAGAATTCTTTTAGCCTATCAGGTCAATCTATTCTGAAAACCTATAACTTTTCCCTAGCTCCAGACAAGTAATACCGTAGAACAAACACAGCTATACTTCACATGCTTTTTTATTTTTAGCCTAATGTTTTTATTCTTGTCTCACTACCAGATGTACACCATTAGTTTGTCAATTGAACAAGCTTTTTACGAGCACTTTTCACTGGATTGCTCATGTCACTGTTATTATAGTTTCCCTTTAAAACTACAGTATTAGCATAGATAAAACATACTCCATTAGTAGATTTGTCATCCTTATGGAACAGCTAAAGCCAATTTTATTGTTAGTTCTATACATCCAACTGTAGAGGTCGTGTGTTGTTTACAATTTGTTTATTGTTATTTCAGTTATTTAAAACCTCATTTAACCAAATAAAACAATATAATCATAAACAATAACTGTCTCCTAGTTATATAACCAAATAGTAAAGCACAAATCATGAAAATAACTCTAAAATAAAAGAAACAAAATTTCGTCTACCCCAGTGATCAGTGTGGACGTACATGAACTAGACACAAAAAACTAGCTTCAAAATTTACAATGGGATGAGGAGTCTACTTGTGTTGCTTAGTCTATCGTATTAGTCTCTTATGGTATTAGAAAGTAGGGGTTAAAACATTAAATATACGTGGGCTGTCAGTAAACTAAGGCAAAGGAGCTAGTTCAAACCAGATACCAGCCCACGGATTCTCTACTTCATTGAGTACTATTCTAACCGGTTTCAACCTGTTTGCAAATATTATTCTCGTAGTAATCAACGATCAACTCTTCTGCCAAGTATGAAAGCCTATTGAAACACATCGCAAGTTGATGTATTT
This sequence comes from Macrosteles quadrilineatus, assembly GCF_028750875.1. Classification (NCBI taxonomy): domain Eukaryota; kingdom Metazoa; phylum Arthropoda; class Insecta; order Hemiptera; family Cicadellidae; genus Macrosteles; species Macrosteles quadrilineatus. The sequence continues at coordinate 78,175,879 of NW_026542600.1, read as the reverse complement.
GTATGGAGAATAGTATCTAGTTGTCAAAAAAAGCACACAGAAGGCCGTACACATTCACTCAAGTCACAGGTGTACAACAGTTCATATCAGTGTGTTCACTTCCGATCTCTCTGCTGCAATCTGCATGCAAAATTCCTCTAACTTTTGTCACTACCTCAAACAAAACTGATCAAAACGATCAAGGCCAGCTTCTTCATGTAAATATTTAAAAACTTTGGAACTCCCTCAACCTCTCACACACATACTTTATGTCTAAACACTTAATGACCACAGAAATCTCAAAACCGAGTGCAATTCATACTTGAGAGCAGCATAAATTATTCCTTGATTTGCAACTACGACAAGACTTATGTGTCAGATAGAGGAAGCAATTTTTAGGCAACCCTCATATTATATAGGCTACTCATTTCATTCAAGAAATTTTTCAGGTTTGTGATAGGTAAAAGTAACTGTTAATATAAAGTGGGCTGAGTTAAAAAACAAATTTTTACATTATAATTCCTATCAAATCCACTGGGTTTAAGGGTCTTTGTCTTTATTTTAGAACATAAAATACCTCATCTGTAACTCGTGGTTGTCTTTGCTGTCAAGTTTCATACCATTTATGAACATTTGTTACAAAGAAACTCCATAGTCTCGAATTCTCAACAGCTTCATTCTGTAGAAAATAATCCCAATGTTTTTCATGCTTCTCGGATTTAGGGGGTAAGCCTAAATATAATTATGACTATTGTATTTCTTGATTAAATATTTAATGTTGATTATGAATAATTTACTCTTTGTTTAGTTAACCTATTTCGCAAGTCCAACACATATTATTGACCGACTTAAACAGGGTATTATAATAATGAACCCATTTTCCAGCCAAAGCTTTACTGCATGAATCTATTATACATTTTTAAGCTCATTGTTGTCTTGAGTGTGTCTATTTCAAATTAGAAACCAATAGTTCTAGTTTTTAAATGTGTAGATGTTTTTAAAATTAATATTAAAGTTTTGATAACTTTTAATCTGAACCACTCTTTACAAACAGACTATAAGCCAACTACCTGAAATTATAGCAAATAAATATAAAAATAAATTTTAAATGGGTATGAATAATTGTAATCTAATGGACTTCAAAATCTGGTTCTTCAAAATCTTGGTTTCTTGGAATCTATTAGAAACGTTTACAGCATATGGTCGTTGTTTGAAGTAGCAGCATTGATTGTTTAGTTGTTTAGTTATATAGTGTAGTTTTGTGTCTATATGTTGTGTTATATTAGTTATAAAAAGTAAATCAAGTTTTATACTGAGTTTTAGACGTTTTAATGCTGATTTCATGGCCATTAGTAATGACTTTGGCCATTTTTTTTTTATGTTGTAATACAGCTGTAGTAATTTGACAAAAATAACAAAGAGAAATGAGGATCTAAAAAACTAAATGAAGTTTTATGTGTACAGGTAAATGTTAATTTTAAAATTAGGCCTACTGACAACCCTCATTATACCCTCAAATTACAACTATTAACTCTGCCTTTTTGTGTTAGAGTCTTAAATTTGTAACATTTTCTAAGCGATTTTACCTCTAAAGTAAGAGTTTTGGTATGATTTATTTTTACCTTTTTATTTTACTTTTATTGCAGTAATAAATTAATGTACATACCTCATTTCTTAAACAAACCTTACAGTTCTCCATTTCTGAACCCAGATTTATTTGACTAGATAATCTGACTGACCGTAGCACTTCTGTTTTCTGTTTACCTTTCAATTCTGGGCATGTCTCGTAGCTTTTCAGTTTTTTCTTCAATTATTTATATTTTGATTCTAATTCAATAGCACTATTGCATAATATTTCACCATGAATAAGTTTACTGCATTTTTTCCTTCTCATTGTTTTCATTTGTCCGGTGTTTTATCCTGTGCTGAGTTACACAGTAAAGGTCTGATTATCTGACATTTATTGTATTTTGTCCCTGGAATGTTTCTTTATCTGTCAATCATGAGGAGTCAACTTCTTATTCTTAACTGTCTATTTACGTACTAGACAGTCAGGTATTCAGGAAAATACATTAACAAAACAGTATGGAAGGTGATAAAGACTATGTAGCGACCACCTCCTGAGACGAGATCATTCTCTTATCATGAAAAAAATTTTTAGGCACAAAATAAGGTGAATCATGACTGCTAGGCCTTTTTTGCCTGGCCTGTACAAATCGAAATCGTCGTCAATCGATTTGTTTGAACCTGATGTTTAATATACCATTTAAAGGGCAAAATAAAAGTGTTCTTGTTCTTAGAATCTTTTCATGAATGAGCCATTTGTTAGTAATTTAATCTATTTAAAATGGCCACAATTTTGAAATAAACAATTTTTTTTAAGTGAATTTCCATTTGTCTGAATTGATTTTCAATTAAATGTATTTAAATAACATTAGGTTTAAGAAGTACCTAGGTTTGCTGTTACAAGGTAACTAAAAAAGTGTATTTTTTAGTAAAATATTAATACCTTAGTATAAAATAAATAAATTTGCCAAGTTTGATCAAAATATATCCATAAATAAGCAAACTACAACATTTTACAATATTCTCCATAAGAATAACACGGGAATTTTAAATTTACTATTTTTTTTCTCCGTTACCAATAACCATACAAAAATAGTTTGCTACAAAATTATTTGTTTTTTAAGCTTTTTTAAAAAGGTCTTGAGGGAAATTGGGAAATTCTGTGTTTTGAGGGCCAGAAATGAGAAACCCATTTTTTTACACCATAAAACCCCCCGTAAACACTGTTCCCATGGTCTGATCATGCTGGTTCGCGAACTCCTTCAAGTTATCCTGCCTTGTTTTAACCAAATTTGATCAAAATTGGAGAAAAATTACTCAAGTGTTCACAGAAGTATATATATAAATCTGAACGAACAGTGTTTTTGGCCTCTGGGGACATCATTATGAAAAAGTAAATCGGTCCCGGGCTTAGGTCTTACCGTGCCACTTACGATACTAACTACTGATTTCCTTTAGGGAAATTCGCAAAAACGAAATGGCGGATATCTCACTTTTGATGCGTTTATAGAAAAAGATTTTATTCTTGATTGGCCTATTATTTTGACCAATTTAACTATTCCTAAATTCGTTGTGCTTACTTACGGTAGATCCTGTATATTTTTCATGAAAAAACCAATTAGGCCTACTTAAATTTTTGACTGAACATAATTATATTCTATACTATTGTATAATCAATGGTTTTACTATGTGCTAATAGTTGTGCTTGACGTTGACAGTGTGATCAAACCAGTCGTGGAGCCGAAGGTTGAAGAGAAGCGCTCACCGAGCCCTGAGCTTGCACGCATCTCAGCACTAGTCACTAGGCCCAGTCCTGCCAACAGTAAGCCGACACTTCCCACCTCTCTTGCTCTGTCTGTCCAACCAGTGGCTGAACCTTCCCACACATTCCCTCACCCTTCCCTCAAGAAGCCCCCACTCAAAACTAAAGAAGTCCCTAAGAAAGTGACCTCGGGCGAACCTGAGAAAAAGGAGCCTGTCGCTTTCTACTTTGTAAGTAGTCGAGCACGTTGCCTACGAATCCGAAACTTTTACACATTTGTTGACCTGTTGATAATCAAAAGATGACAAAACATGGAAACTTTAAAATTACTTGTAATGGGGAAACTACATTATGTACAGAGGTTAACAAAAATTAATGCAACCTAAATTACAAGTACCGCAAGACTTTTTAAATGGCAAAACAAGCTCATAGATGGTATTTTCTTTACTTCATTGCTAGTCAGCTAATATGCATCGTTGCCATTGGATCTATGAGTTTAAGTGTTATTGCCTGGGAATTTATTGTGAATAAGACTCAACATGGGGTTTTCACAATCTCAAAGAATGTATACTTCTATACTATAATATTAACATCAAAGGTAAATCATTGGTTTTATGCCAAAATATGTTTGAAACATGCTTACTAGTTATTCCAGTACCTAAGAAATCAACTATTCATGAAATTGCACAAAATTCAAGGTAATCAGATCTGTAGAAAACAAAAAAAATGTAGACCAGTAATACATACTCTATTTGAGCTTGCAAAAACACCACGTTGAGTTTTATTTACAATACATTCTCAATAACACTAAACCACATGGATATCTATGCAACAATGCATACCAGATGATCGGCAATGAAGTAAAGAAAACAGGGATTGATAACAACAAAACCAGCCGAAATGGTGGTACAAATAAGCAGGTTTTGTCGTTAAAAAAATTTCTCTCAGTAGTTGTAATTATTTTAGTTGCATTTATAAAAAACACTTTTTATTTTGTTTTGGAATCCAAGAAACGTAGTGTAGGCTAATTTTAATTTTAAAATGTATAAAATATTAAGCTACCAATTTAAAAGGCATAGAATATTTGCTTTTATTAGAGGAAACTTTATCCTTCTATTTTGTTCTAGTAAATTGTTTGCCATCTCAGTGTGTATGAGCACAGTTGGCAGACATGTAGGCCTACAGAAAGAAAAAAACCTTTGTTGCCATAAATACCCATTTACAAGCAACAACCTATCCAGTTTCTTTTTAATGATTTTCTAGATTTTACCAACAGTTTAAACGAAAAGATTCATTTTGCTCTATAGTTTATTTTAAGAAGAATATCAATGGGTTAACAATGTTGTAACTTTAAAATAACATTTTTGTTATTGAAGAATTAATAAGGCTGTATTTTTTAGATCAAAAACAATTTCCTGTCAGTATCGTTTTATGAATACTTTGATTTTCAAGAATATTTAATTGAACTTTTAACTTTTTGATAAATTAGTAAAATTTGTTTGGTACAATTATAAAATTTGTAATGAAACACCTAGTTGTATTAGTTGCTTGGAAAGAAATTTTTTTTGTACTTTTGATGCAAAACTAGGACTAACTAAACTATGTGTTTGAATTTAGACAATACGTCATTTCAGTTATTTTATAATTTATACCTAGGCTTAATGCATATTGGTGTCTGTCTTTTGTGTGGATGGTTGTACTTTGAAATTAGATTTTTTTTATATATTAATGATGCCTATATTTCGAGAATTGTGTGCAGGTCAAACGTTATAAGCTGGGATTATTTTTACAACTGCATGTATTATTTTTATACAATCAGTTAATTTTATAGGGCAATATTTATAGTAGATAAGTCCTACTTTTCAACTTGACTTCCATTTTTAGTAAAACCTTATTTTTCCTTAAAGAATTTATTGAGTACTTCAGGCGATTGATATATTGCGGATGTTTCAAAATAGAGGTGTTCAAATAGTGATTTTCAACCTCGAGCCGAGCCGAGCTTTTTCGAGTCGAGCTTTTTCTAACCTCGCCTGATCTGAATTAAAAAGCCTAATTTTACTCTCCAAAGATTTAACATAATAGTCTAACCTACAAGGCTAATTGAAAACGTAGAACTAAAACACAGACAACACTCTGAACAAGCAATCTTTCATTTCATCCGTATTTATTTAAATCTTCAACACTCGATATAATTTCTCTTGTAGGCTACTCTCACTAAATTTGTAAAACTGACAAGGTTGTGACTGATAGTGTAAGAGGCAATGGTTTTTCTAGCCCATTTCATTCGTGTTTAATTTCTATTTTTAACACTTGAGATAGGGTCTATTACTAAGTCTCACTAAATTGTAAAACCGACCCGGTCGACAGTAAGCGTGAGATGTGACTAAATTCTAAAATAAAATATAAATAACAAAATATTGTAACAATAGAGAAGTAATATAAATATTACTATTACAATAATTAATTGTAAATTATAATAAATACAGTATTATAATTATAAATATTAATTTATATTACTTCTCTGTGGTGTAGTGCTCATCGTCAGTAGTTGGTGGGTCAAGTACATTGGTACTAGGGGCTGAACAGGGGATTGTGGGATTGAGCTGGTTGATTCTTCTAGTTGGTATCAATATAAAAACATATTTACAGCGTCTTGATTTTATAGCAGAGTTGCCGTGCTAGTGATACCTCCAGTTGTATAATTTCTAGCTCAGCGGATGTTTGCTATGGTAACAGCTCTAGGATTTTTCAGTCTACGACTATTTAATTTCGTAAAAAGCAAGAGCGTTTCTCTAATTCCGTTTACTTATAAGACTTAGATACAATAAATAACTTAAAGCGCAAGATAATTTTGGGCTGGCATGAACAATGAACTACACCAGTTGTCTGATTCAGAATTTAAACATGGATCGATACAAATCACAAAATTAAAGTGGTTTAAATACCTGTAATGTCGACATTCCCAGGTGGTTGTGAAACAACTAGTTTCGGCTCATAACGGAGCCATCTTCAGGTTTTCCAAGGACATAATCACTTCTTCCGAAGGTCGTCAAAGTTCACAAATAATTTACATACATTTAAAAACATTTAAAAAACACGTAACACGCATGCCTAGGCCTAGCTTTAACGACGTGACCGGCGGGAGTTTACGTCTAGAATCACAAAACATTGACCTTAGCCTCTTCCGGCTTAAATAAAAGGAGTTTTTGATGTGCATCGTCACTATTTACAGTTTGAATACTAATTATAGTTTCTAACTTTTTATCTGCAGATGTTGTCTAATCGAAAGCCAACCAGAACTATATTACTGTATCCCAACCTTATTGCACATCCAGATATGAAGTTTTTGGTGACCTTATTCCTATTCGTAAAATATGTGCCCGGTAGACACCCTGTATATATATATATGTCTACTTTAATATTCAACTTCCATGTACTTCTGGTGATCCTGCCCCAAGATAATCGAGGTTCTACTATTTACAGGAAAATCATGATTTTGTTCGTTTTTGTAAAGAATTGGAGTTTATACGACTTTAATTATATGGATATGATAATAAACTGAAAGTGTACGGTAATTTTAAGCTGTGCGAGGTGATGCTGGTTTCCTGATCGAGTTTCTTTTCACCAAAACAAATTGTTTACTCTGAGTCTGAGACGTGAATTACGTGTTTTAACAACATTTGCTTCCAGGAAAAATGAATACATGAACAACGTAGAATCGTGATAGCTTTGTTATGAATTACAACACTAATTGAGCATATTTTTACTTAGTATTAAAAGCTCGGCTCGAACTTGGAAAGCTCAAAGGTTCGAGCACTCGTACACCCCTACGTAAATCCTAATCAGGTCTTAAAAATTGATGAATCCTCAGTTGGTAAAAGACTATTCACTTACCTAATGGGAGCGCACTCCTAGATCGGCTGGTGTAGTGGAGGTCAAGTTCAAATTCCACCAACCACCTAAGACTTGGAGCCATGTGATATCATAGTTTGTAGCCCATTTTAAGCGGTTCCTTTTAGAAAACAAAAAAGGATTTGTCTCACTGTCCGTATTGCAAAACTCCCTTCTCTTGTAGATATACGATAATATACACTTTAGTATTTTGTAATTTAAAATAATTTTCTTGTTTCTGTTTAATGTCGTCAACATAAAAGACATGCAGCCAATATGGTATATTTAAGTGTTAATGTCCTCACCTCCCACCCTTACCTCATGTCCACATGTTCTTTGGCCACATCCGTAGAAGGGATTTGATGGCTTAACGGATGCCCTGTGTAGCACTCTTAGTATCTATCTACTGTTAGATTTCAAATCACAAGCTGAGAAAATAAATCTCAGCTTCTTGCATGTGCCGTTATTGTAATTGTAATTGTAGACCAGCTACAGTATACTCTCTTCACTTTCCTTCTTCTGTTAAAAAATTGTTTTTCTTCGTGATTAATTGTAACATTTGTATCATCGTCAAGTTGATTTGCAACGATTTCTGAAGTTGTAGTTCTGGCGTGTGTTGGTTTGACAATTATTTTTTTCCTCATAAAAAAAAAACTGATGAAATCTCATTGCTGAAACGATAAACTCCCATTTTATTTGATCTTTTTGAAAGTACCTTTTACATTATCTTTTTTTTTATTCACCGTAACACATTTTGATATGAAAATTGCACGGAAGAGTAATATGTAACTGCCAAACAGTGTTTTTTGATCCTAAGTTGCCTAAGAATTGTCATCAAGGTTATGTTTGGTGGGATAAGATAATAGTAACATGGTCTCATACTGCACACATCTGATCCAGGATTACAGGTAAAGTACTAAATCACCCGATCTAGAGCCATGAAGACCCAAGTACCTTGAATAGTGTAAGTCAACCATTTCAACCCTTCCCAATTTCATTTGCTTGGCCCGGTTTACCCCGTGATTTTTGTTTCACTCAATGGTTAATGATTTTTTCTATCCCACAGTAGGCCTACCATAAATGTATTATGTTCCTATACATACGTATATACTACAATTATGTAAAATGAATTCTGAAATCTATTTAGTTATATTCTCAATTTAAATTGAAAAATTTATAAATGTCAATGAATATTGTAACATTAAACTTATAAAAAAATTAAAGAGCAATTATTATGATTTGTAGTTTCTAATTATAATTGATATTCTATATGGTATTAAATCAAAAGAGTTTATTTACTCATAAGGCCTGCATTTAAACATTTACTACTCCTAAAAAACTAATAGAAGATTCAAAGGTTTTTCTTAATTCAATAATCATGATATTATTGCTTGAATTCAACATAATTTTAATGATACTTAATATCAAAATTGTAGATACTAAAATTTGATTCAACGAATTAATTATCAGGTATAAATATCATTCCTGTGGTGTTAAAACATAAAAAATATTATCTTTGTCTGCACATGAGGATACAATGTCATTAATCACTATCCTAGATATTACCAACTTGTTAAACAATATGAATGTTATTTTTAAGATTTTGATTATTCTTTAGCATGATTTCATTAGCCATTGGATTGGTTTTCAAATTTGATTAACATTTTAATTTCTTTTGGTTTGTCTAACTGCATGAAACTTGATTCGTGCTGCATGGCTGTCTAAAATAATTATCCAACTGAATACTTTATACCACACTGCATTATTTTTAAGTTATACCACTAGGTTTATAAGTTGTGAAATGTGTTTGACCATACTGTGGTTCAGTTGGCTATCCCATTAAAATGGGGCAGTTGTTTAAATTGGACACTTATGTGACCGGGAGGGTTTCAGATTAAGAAACATCAGATTTGGTAAAATGAAGGTAAATTTAACCCACAAGTTGAGAAAAGTCAGCTAATCCAAGCCTTACTATGTATTCCTTGACTATTGGGAATTCAAATCCATCAGTCTTTGGGCACTGTTTAAGGAAAAAGAAATATTAATTAAATACATAACACTGATTATTGGAGCTTATTCTCTCTCAAGTACAGCCATATCTTGTTGGCCTGAATATGGGTTAGTAAACCCCATAAATTAAATTTAACCTGCCTGTATTACCTGCATAAGTTTAAAAGCTGGAAGGTTAGTTATTTAATCAACAAATAACTAAACTGAGCATAAAAATACATATATTCACTTTAAGAACTGGACTGGACTGTAAAGATGCAAGAATCATTTCAGTACTCAAATCAAATTCCGTACTGTACAAAAATTGGCCCCATGACTCATTCTTCACAGCAACGGGTTATTGAACGTCAGATCATCGAGAGTCAACTGTAATATCCTACTTGCTTATTCATCCAACAGGACTCCCAGTTTGCTTTGGCCTGTTTTGAAACAAAGCAATGCTATTGTTAATGTTGTTAATTATTATTGATTTTTTTTAAACTGGTAAATCATCAATCTATTTTATAACCGGGGCTTTTGAAAACTGGCTTTATTTATTTGCTTTGAGAAAATAATTATAGATTCACTAGTGTTTGATTTTGATTACTTTCATTTTTGCAGTTCCACTTTCAAAAACTGCTGTAATATTGATAATTATTAATACAATTACTTATTTGCAATTGTTCATAACCTAAATAAGTAATTTTTGTTCTTCATAAAATAGATCACTAGATATATTAAACTTGTTGTCATGAAAAGTCATAAGACCATTTAAAAATCATCAATAACAATTTTCACCGCATAAAGAAAAGTAAAATTATTAAACCTTTCTCCTCCCTAAATGTGAGAATTTTAAAAACTGATTCAGTAACTTATAAAGTGGATCCAAAATCCACTAATACTAATTTTGCTTACCATGTCCACGTAGTAAACAAAAACTGAATGTGCCACATTGAACTACTAATTTTATTAAACTACCTATAGTAATCTTTTATATAGAAAATTTTAGAATGGATTGTGGTCAGGAAAATTAGTTCAAACTCGTATTTCATGTTTAGCTTTTACTTTTGGGTTTTACTCACAGTGTTGAACAAATCAAGTAACAAATACAATTTGAATCATATGATATGTAACTGACATGTTTTGAGGATTGTTAGATCCACAGAAACAATTTAATTTGACCATGAAGAATGAAAAGGTAGAGTCAGAATAATGCGAGTGTGGTATAAAGTGGGGTGAGGTATGGATGTTAACTTTGGTGGTCCTTGGTTGATAGAGGGAAAAGCCGGCAACAGCAGTTCATCTGGCACTGTGCAATCTATTCCTACGGTGACAACGGTGAGTACCCTCCCTCCATTTAACTGTCAATGTTTAAGGGGTGGAGGAGTAAAAAGGTCAATAAGATTTGTAATCTGTTTATTTAAGAATTTGGCTAAAAAGTCAAATTGGGATGCCTTTGAAAATTTTTTCATACTGGAGATATTCAACAATTTCATAGACAAAAAAGTTAAAATTTTAATTAAGTATGATATTTACTTTTTGGTATCCATTCACTGACTTTTCCCTCTAGTTAAATTTAACAATCAAATTTAGTCAATTCAAAAAAAATTTTCTGAATAAAATCTATGTAGGTAGTTGCCAGCAAGTGTAAAATTTAGGTTATTTCATTCCGTACCTGTTTAAAGATTGTGACAGCTTATCTTTAATAGCATTCACATAATTTAAAATAAATCCCATTGATTATCTTTAACAGCATTCACATAATTTAAAATAAATCCCATTGATTGATGTTTGTAGAATATTTATAAATCTTACAGAATGAGAATACACGTTTAGTGCTTTGTAATACCGTAAACACCGGCAACTTTACAAAGCTCGGCTTCCACTCATCACAGGTTCTCAATAAAAATGGTTTTCTTTTATCCAAGAGTGTTCAGTACTGTGGTTATAAATGGGCCCAGGGGCGCAAGAGTATTAGTTTTGTCCGGGATGCAAGCAATCCTCCTCACTCTCGATTCCCACTCATAACTCATCACTGCCACTGCTTGCATGTGTCGCTACTTTTACAGGCTTAACTTTATTTGTATTCTTAACGTAATTTTTTCATTACTTACCAATGTCAGTTCTCCTTGTTCATTCAGGTGAAAATCATATCAATCAATAAATCTTTATTCAATACATACAAAACAAGTGTACATGAATGTGTCATCAACCTACAACTACTTCACATGATTTCACCTACTTCCCTACTTGCTTAGTCATACAGTTTTTTGTTACAGTGTTCAAAATTTTCTAAACTATAAAATTCACTATCAATTAAAACCCCCTTAAGTTTATTTTTGAATTTATTTATTATTTATTATCAGTTGAGTTGGCCAGTGAATAAAGTTACTGTTGTGTTTTTGCTTATTGATTTTATTTACGTTCAACGAGATCCTTTTTTTAACCTTGTAATATTACACGCTTTTCTGCGAATGAGAAAAAAAAACCAAGTGGTAGTGAATTTAGAACGAGAGCAAAAAAAAAACAACTTTTGGACTGTAACTATCTCTCGGGTTCATAGCATGTCACATACTAACTGCGGGTCTGACAGTCTTGGGGCTTTGAGGTTAACAAACTTCTTCATCAGTGATAGATTTTCAGAATGTTACAGTCAATGTGTTTGTTAGAAAGGTTTGTTGTTTTTTATGGACTAATTGGCACTAAAGATAATTGGATTAACTTTATCCTGTTATTGGATACAGAATCTTAATAAACACTCCTCCGCCCCATTTATCACTTCATTTAGACTTCTGAATCACTTTTTCTGTCAATTTTCTTCCAGAAGAAAATTGAAAATGTTAACTCACTTTCAGTTTTCGCCTATTTAGAATAATGTTACAAGTGAATGAATTGTTCCATACCTAAGTCACTTAAATTTAAATATAAAAATGAATGTATCCACTGCAATTTTTTTGTCATTAAATGTAGGCCTATCATCTTTCACGATTCTCATCTATACAAAATTTAACCTTTTAAAACTGGTGGGCTTTATTGATTTTGGAACTATTTTATTCACTTGCCCTCTGTTAAATAGTCGAACTGCTAAATCAGTTATACAGCAAAAAAAGCATGGTGTAGTAACACTTCGGTCCAGTGATATTTCGTGCGAACTCAAATTTCTTAGGAAAACAGTAACACTTCCTACCACTCGCTTTTACAGTTGATTAAATAAGCGAATGGAGTAACGTTTCGGCGCGATGAATATTTGACAATGTTTAAGGAGCGCAGTTCAGGTAGTAAGAGGCCCATGACCTGTATACTTTGCAATCTATTAACCTACACTAACGCAGTTTGTGGTGAGTCAATTTTAAATCTAACGCTTTTTTTTGTTTTTTAAGTGTTGTTTTTTACCATCCTCCCAAATAGTTAGTGAAGACCTGTCAGTTTTTCGGAAGAAGTGTTACTAGTGAGTAGGTAGAGAGTTGGATCGCAGGCAACATCTAAGGATTTTGGGCTGAAGTATTACTTGGGCCTGTTATATGTTCACAATTACGGTTACGCGTTTTGTCTAATGGTCTAACTACAGAAAGAAAAGATAAACGGCAGAACGCCAGGGCGGCCATATTTACCTGCGACTCGTAGTAGACTGGCTCCTCCGTCTTGTCGTCCCATGGAGGGGTATTGAATCTTGGACTTTGACCTTGCCCCTTTTGAATATGCTATTATTTATGCGCCTCCTCCGGCGTGCCAATATAACAAAACATGTCTCTTCTGACATAAGAATTTACTTTATATATAAAACACATTACTGTCTTTACTTAGGCTATAATAACTCCTCCCAACAAAATAAGTAAAAAAAAATAAACTTCAAACTGTTTGTTATGTAAATAAACTCAAAAATTAATGACTTCTTTTGGGAGGTACTTTTCTTGTTTTTACAAGTCCAACTTCCTGGGTACGCGTCGTTCTCGCTGAGAACGGCGTAGTGTCACAGACGGAGAATTAGGCTTTCTTATTTCCAGGTTAGGCCTATCCGCTTCAAGTTCTTGAGATTGATTTTCCTTTGATTCAATTTTGGGTGTAATAGGCCTATGCGGTGTCTTCGCTGGGCTTGGTGTAGGTGTTTTCATTGGGCTAGGTGCAGTTGCTTCCATAGGTAAAACAGGTGGCATTGGTAGTACAAGATTTTCCTCATCTGGAATGCACTGATTTGTGCGTAGGTGGTCTGCATGCACAAATCGATTCCTCCCATCGACTTTGACAACGTATGTGACTGGGCTATTAACCTTAGTGATAATACCAGGCAACCATTTGAGTTTTTCTTGCCTAACGCTCCTTACAAATACACTCTCGCCCTCACAAAAAGAACAGAATGTTCCCCTCCTTTCATTTGCATTTTTCTCAATCTTTTCATATTTAGCAGATACGCTCTTACTCAAATGAGGCTTTAGCAAGTCAAGGTGATTTTTAGGCTTAAACCCAAGCACAATTTCAGCTGGCGAAACACCAGTGGTGGAATGAGGAGTATTCCTGTACACAAAAAGGAAGTTGTCGATTCGATGTTGTAGAGAACGAGTTGTTCCTGATTTTTCGTCCTGCAACAGCTGTCTCAAGAATGTGTTCTTGGTTGTTTGTACAGCTCGCTCCGCCAATCCATTAGAGGAAGGATGGTATGGTGGGGATACAACATGAGTGATTCCATTTGTTCTTAAAAAGTCGTTAAACTCCTTAGAAGTAAGTTGAGGTCCACCGTCAGTAACAACTGTTGAAGGCAGTCCGTATGCCGCAAAACATGACCTGAGTTTCTCAATTGTTTTACTAGATGTTGTTGAACTCATATGGAATACTTCGAGCCATTTTGAGTGGCTGTCGACAATGATCAAAAACTCCTTATTTTGAAAGGTAGCGAAGTCAAGATGGAGTCGCTGCCAGGGATGCTTAGGCCATGACCAATGTTGTAATGGGGCCAGAGGTATTGAGTTCCGAGTAGATTGACAAATAGTGCAGGTTTTAACAAGTTCTTCAAGATCTCGGTCTAAATTTGGCCACCGTACATAGCTGCGTGCCAAATTTTTAATGCGGGATACACCTGGATGTTCTGTATGTAAAAGATTTAATATTTCCTTCCTATATGGTTCAGGGATAATAACTCTTCGTCCCCATAGAAGACACTCTTGATCTACAGACAGCTCCATAGCTCGGGAAGAATATGGTTTTAGGCTATCTTGGGCCACATTATTAGGCCACCCATTCAAAGTGAAGTCTAAAACTTTGGACAAAATCGGGTCATAGCGTGTAGCTATGCTTATCTCCTTGTGAGTTATGGGTAACTCAGAAGTTACAGAGAAGAATGAGATGTTGTCACCGCAGTTAGATTCATCTGTACAAGGCAAACGGGACAGAGCATCAGCATTCGAAACATTGGTACCCTTACGGTACTCTATATCATACTCGTAGGCTGAAAGAATGATTGCCCATCTTTGAATCCTAGCCGCAGCTAAAGTAGGTATTCCCCTATTAGGCCCCAGCAGAAACGCTAAAGGCTTATGATCGGTAGCCAGAAGGAAACGTTTACCGTACAAAAATACATGAAACTTCTTCACAGCGAAGACTAAGGCGAGCGCTTCTTTTTCCAGTTGTGAATATTTCATTTCACATGGGGTCAAGGTTCGAGAACCAAATGCTATTGGCCTCTCAGAGCCATCCTGCATGCGGTGGGCAACAACGGCGCCTACGCCATAAGGACTTGCATCAGCCGTCACAATGATTTCTAATTTAGGGTCAAAGGGGATAAGTACAGTACTCTCAAGCAAAAGATTCTTGCTTTTGATAAACACTTCCTCACACTTCTTCGTCCACTCCCATCTGGCACTCTTATTTAATAACTGATATAGCGGGTGTAGCAAGGTCGACAGATTGGGCAGAAATTTACCGTAGTAATTCAAAAGGCCCAGATATGATCTTAACTGGGTAACATTTTTGGGCTGAGGAGTCTTGGTGATAGTTTCCGTTAACTCTTCACTTGGATGGATACCATTAGCATCTAGCCTATGTCCTAGAAATGTCAAACTATTCTTGAAGAATTCGCTCTTAGCGCCATTGATTTTAACACCGTATTGCATAAGTCTATTTAGTACTTGATCAACATATTTGTACATCTCCAAATGATTGCTAGCTACAATCAAAATGTCATCTAAATAACAAAAAACATTGTTTAGACCTGCTAATACTTGGTCCATAGTTGATTGGAAGATAGCGCCAGCGCTAGTGATTCCAAACGGTAATCTTCTATATCTATAGAGACCTTTACTGGTATTGATTGTTAGAAGTTCCTGAGAACTTTCACTGACACAAATTTGGTTATATGCCGCAGACAAGTCCAGTTTAGTAAAAACCTTAGAACCCGAAATACTCGAGAAAATCTCTTCCGGTGTTGGCAACGGGTAATGGTCCGTGCGCAAACACGGGTTGATTGTAGTCTTGTAGTCCCCACAAATACGAATTTTGCCATTCGGCTTTGGTACCACAACGATCGGGGTAGCCCATACTGACTTAGTTACGGGATATATTATGTCATTCTTAACTAAATTCTGGAGTTCACTTTCTACCGCACCCTTTAAGGCATAGGGTACAGTTCTTGATTTACAAAACACGGGATTAGAATTTTCCTTCAAAACCAAATCGACTGTTACATCTTTGATAGTTCCAATTTTATCTTCAAAAACGGAAGAATATTTTGATTTCAGCTCATTAATCCTAGTAGTGATTGAAACAGTCTTACCGTTGTCGAGGATCGCTCCGCAGTCCAACTTGTTTCCTTGTCCCACTTTGGTCCAGTCAAGTTTAATTACTTCCAGCCAATTCCGACCCATTAGTGTAGGTTGGTTAGGCACATCATTTCGTACAACAATCATAGGTAATTTGTGAACGCTGCTGCCAGAGCGTACGCTTGCCTGAAACTCACCGATAATATTAATATTATGGCCTGTATAAGTTTTCAATGTGATACTGCTTTTATTTAATTTCGGGCTTGAGTTACCAAAAATTGCAGAAAATACATCCTGGGGCATGACTGACACGACAGCCCCTGTGTCAATAGTCATTTTCACTGGAACATTATTAATTTCTACCTCAGCGGTAAAACTTTTGGGTTTAGGCCCATCATTGGCATAGGCAATAGTAAATAGGCTCAAGTCAAGATCATCGACTCTGTTTCCGATGTCATCAACATCGTCACAAAAATTTATTTTACCCTTAGGTTTACTTTGAGGGTTACCAGTACCTTGTCTACATACATTAGCCAAATGGCCTATTCTATTACATTTATTACATTTGTAATTTTTATAGGGACAATTATAACCATGCACTCTACCGCAACGGTAGCATTCTTTCCTAAACCCGACCTTCCCCCCATTGGGATTTGGTCTGCCTTGATTGAATTTCCCATCCTCGTCGCCATTTGTTATAAGTTCACAATTACGGTTACGCGTTTTGTCTAATTGTCTAACTACAGAAAGAGAAGATAAACGGCAGAACGCCAGGGCGGCCATATTTACCTGCGACTCGTAGTAGACTGGCTCCTCCGTCTTGTCGTCCCATGGAGGGGTATTGAATCTTGGACTTTGACCTTGCCCCTTTTGAATATGCTATTATTTATGCGCCTCCTCCGGCGTGCCAATATAACAAAACATGTCTCTTCTGACATAAGAATTTACTTTATATATAAAACACATTACTGTCTTTACTTAGGCTATAATAGGGCCGAAGTGTTACGACACGAATAGGACACTATCACTAATAAATTGCTTTTGTTACCAAACCTGTCATAGTGTTTTTAGGTTATTGTATATTGAAGTTCACTAGACTATTATAAAATGAAGTCAATTTGGCACAATAAATGCAATTTACGTGAAGCTTGAAATCTGTTTAAGTTTTTAGTGTAATGTATTTTTTAATTTTAGATTTTGTTTCCAATGAAGTAAAAAATTTTTGGAAGAGATTCAAGAACAATGTAGGCCTAAGTGTTGAATATACAAAAAAGCGTACACCTCGAATCTTGCGAAATAAGCATACAGGATCAAGTTTTGGCAGATGACGAGGGTAAGCTATGGTGTCAAGACATTTAGACAGGCGAAAAATGTGTACAACTTTTAGGGTAAAGTTCTAAATATTTTTAAAACCATTGAACAATATGAGTGTCTAAACTAAATATAAATTTCTCTTGGTTTCACGGAGTTGGAGATCCTTTAAAAATGTATATTTAACCTGATTTACTACATCACACTTTACCCAGGCTGTGGACTGGCAAAATGATAGAGGTATGCTGCACCATCATTTAGGCGTGTTTAAAATCAGCGTCAAGCTTTGTCATTCTTTTTTTTAAGTTTATTTATTTGAATTTTTTGTAACTTATACAGTTATTTTTAATAATACCCTATATTGACAATTGACCATATTTGATATTTTTGGTCTAATCTAATCCATTTTTTTTATGTAGGCAAGAGCCCTCAAACAGCACATAATATCTCCAGTTTCTTGATATTTTTGTATGGTTTTTTTATTCTTTCGTTCGACCTCACATCCCTCACATCAGCCTTCTCTTTCCTTCCATGCCTAGCTCCAGTCTCATTTGCATATGAGTCGAATTTTTCGGGAAGTTGTGATTCTTATTTTTCTAGTTAAGATGCATAAGTTATTTGTTATTTCCAAATAGTTTAGGGGTGGATGGCTGGGGTGGTCATTTGTACACATTTTTCGTTTATAATATTTACCACTTACCCTCGTCAAATACCACTGTTTCCCCTTGTACGCATATTTCACTGTACGCTTTTTTCGCTGTACGCTTTTTTGTGCTACCTAAGTGTTGAAACCATAACTTATGTAATCCATCTTATTTGAGGTATAAACATAAACTAAAACAAACATCAAGAGGGTAGTTTAATATTTGTTACCTGGTAAAAAGTTAGATAGAGTTTTCACAAATTGTGAGAGATAATTTAACTATAAATTACTTCTAATATTTCTACAAATATATATTTGAATTACAGACATGTACAAATTTTCTTCTAAAAAAGATGATAATTTGTTATCCATGTTGTCTATAGTTAAAAACTGCATCTTCAACTATGGTTTGTGTTTTTTACTACTAATCTGTTATTATTACTAACTATATGTTTTTATGTGACATCAAGACTTTTCTTGATAATCTTGATCCATAATAATTCAGCCTTTGGTTATTAAGGCTATTAATGTTATGAACAGTTATTTTTTTTGTCTTGTTATTCTATGGATTGAATCGTGTGTGTGAAATTATTCCAGGAGAACTTTCAACGTGAAATCAACGAAATATCATATCATTACCATCATTAACAGTTCATTCAACCTTTTATTCAATATCGCCTGCACTTAACCTTGTGTGTTGAAAATTACGCCATTTATGGTTGTACAGGGTTATTACAAATGATGTTCCTGATTTTTATTATAAATATTACTGGGTTAATTTGTTTCAAGACTATTTTAGTTGGTACCATTGGAAAGAAAAACTCATTAAGTTTCATTTACATTGGTTTGGGTGCATATCGGCTGTTTGTCAAGTCAATTGTTGTAAGTGTTGTGTAATGGCTGAATTTGAAGGCAGGAAAGCTTTTTGCCAGTTGGAATATTACATTAATCAATCTGTTATTAGTGTGCAACGACACTTTAGAACCAGGTTTAACGATTATCCTCCTAGTAACCACTATATTGGCCAGTGACACTTGAATTTAAGAAAAATGGCTGCATTTGAATGTTACTTGTAGTAGGGCTGAACTTAACAATGTGCTGCCTGAGATATGGAACGAGCTCGGTGGTCCGAATAATGACACACCCCTGAACTGGCCTACAAGATCTCCGGACATCACCCCCTGATTTTTTTCTTGTGGTGATATATCAAAGATAAGGCGTACACACCATTATTATCAGATAGCATACTTGAGATCCAGCAACGGATTACCAATGCTATCGAAACAATAGACCTAGACACACTTTTCAAAGTCTAGCAAGAGCTTGACTACATTATTGACATCTGTCGTACCACAAGGGGTTCCCGTATCGAGCATTTACAGTTCTGTGTATCTGTGTCAAAACTTTTTGAGTTTTTCAAAAGTTGTAACCATTTTATTTCTTTGTATAACATATAAAACTATATTTTATGTATGTATGAAATCATGAACATCATTTGTAATAACCCTGTATTTCCAATTCAAACATAACTCCTATCAGATAATTAATGAAAATATGCCTAAATTAATAGATTACCTAAAACTGGAAATATTTAATTGACATAAAAAGGCATTTACGTAAACATTCGTATATTGATAAACTGTAATTTGATTACCATTTTAAATAACTGTAGTTGTGTTGCATTTAATAATTGTTTGGATGTTTCTTAATTTTTTTCATATTCTTTATATGAATTTAAATTTGAGAAACTCCTCTTAACGCCAACATTGTAGCAGACTCGTAGTGCTGCTTTACATAACTGTTATCGTCCTGATGCTAGTATTTTATTTTTTTATGACATTTGATGCTTGAAATGGACATGCTTGGAACACAATAAAACAATCTTGAAGCAAAGAAAAAAATTCTCACCATATTGACAGAAGACCCATTACTTAAAAGTGGTTTGCTTACAAATAAATAAAAGGTTAAAATACCTGCTTGTCGCCTTGTGGTCCAAATTGTTGTCCTAGTGGATTATGTACATTTCGGAGCGAGCGCCATCGTCGGATCCGTATAAGAACTGTTTACACTAAACTTCCCTGAAGAGGTGCGCAAGATGACCTCTTCAGGGATGTTTAGTGTAAACAGTTCTTATACGGATCCGACGATGGCGCTCGCGCCGAAATGTACATAATCCACTAGGACAACAATTTGGACCACAAGGCGACAAGCAGGTATTTTAACCTTTTATTTATTTGCCAATCAATTGGTCCGGAAACACCACAACAAAATATGGTTTGCTTACTGCTTCAATAGAAAAATCAATAAGTCGGTAGTAAACTTAGCAAGGAACTGAGAGTCTTTTGAAGAAATGATTTTAAAACCTATTTTGCAGCATCAAACCTTTTCAACCACAAAATGTTAGGGTAATATAGGATTGTAGATCCATAGTAAATGTGTCATTTGTAATGAAGAAAGAGTATACTGTAGCTTGGGACGATGATGTGAACGGATGTGTAGGCCTACAGGGGGTTTGGGGGGGTTGACTATTGCGTCCCTAGTTCATATCCCTGGATCCTTATGTCCTCTGAGGTCCTGGATATCTTTGATCCTTGCTTGATGAGACAGAATGTTACAGGACAAAGAAGGCAACCAAGTATGGATATGCCCGGCTTGCGGAGGACAGGATGACGGAAGTCCTATGATAGGATGTGATGGCTGTGATGCGTGGTACCATTGGTATGTACTGATTTTGTTTTATACTTATAGGTATGGATGGGCTGGATTGTACTTTTGTTTCTATATGATACAGGATTTTATTTCCTACCTGAGTTTTGGAACGAAAATGTAACAGAATTTTCTTCCTGTGCAAAGGAACTCCCGCCATCGCAGACATCATCCAGTTGCCAATAGATTCCTATCGGTTTACAGTTTTTTGGAGTCAAAAACCTTACAACTGCATGCACTTCACAGTTTGCGGCATTTTCAATTAACACAGATATTTTAAACTGACACAGTAACTCAATGGAGTACAGCAGAAACCTCTTACTAGCACGGCTAGATGCCGACTGAGCTGCATAACGAAATAACACCAAGATGGTTGCGCTAGCCCTGCCCTTAGCGGATACAGACAAAAACGTAATCTACTTTCTGGATAGCCCTCGTATGTTAAGTGGTTACCGTGCTAATAGACTTATTTTTATTTACTTATGACTTGAATCAGTGAATTCCTATTGAATGTTGTAAAAGGCACCTAACCAATTAAATATTTAGGTAAAGTCAGCTGCAGACAAGCATTATGATGCTTTTGCAGTACAGTATAACCTTGATAACAAGACTCTCTTGGAGATTGTTAAATAAGTAGGGATGTACAAGATTGGATTTTTAGTTCGAGACGAGACAGGATTTCCCTTCTCATATATAACGGGAAATGCAAGTTCCACATTTTAAATATTTTTAAATACCTACAATTTTCAGTATTGTGCTATTTCTAGAGTGATTTTGGAGTGACTTATTTAGGCTATGTTTACAGTAGTAAAACATGTCTCACACTGCTTACACTAAACTTCTGATCATTTGCTATCTCAAAACAAAAAATTATAAAACTATTAAAGCAATATTTACATGTAAAGAATTAATAATTAAATAAATAAAAACGCCTTCGCAAAGGAAACGCAACATCAACACGCTTCTGTATTGCATTGACTTTCTGCAGGCGTTTTTTTTTTTGTTTTTTTTATGACCAAAATAGAATCTCGTTTTGTAGAACGAGATTTAAAATTTCCTGAAATTTCGAGACCCGTCCATCCCTATAAATAAGACAACATTAAGGTTGACTTGTCCACCTTGAGATTTGTATTAATGTGCGATTAGGGGTAAAATAAATTCTAGGGAAATTGAAAATGACACCTTGTTATCAAGGGTGACTTGTTATGAAGGGTCTTGTTATCGAGGTTCCACTCTTGGCTATAGATTTTAAAATGTTTAAACACGTTTTGCAATAACATTGTTTTATCGTTTCAGGGTGTGTGTTGGTATCCAGGTTCCTCCAGACTCTAATGACTGGTTTTGTCGAGTCTGTATCGCTAAGAGACAAGATGGTGTTGGTGGTGAGAAGAAAAAGAAAACAGAAAGGCGGAAGAAAAAGGCAGGAGCCACATAAACTAAGGTTAGGAAAACTGAATAAACCTGTTAACTCTGACACATAGTTTAACACAGACCTAGAATGAATTACAGTACAGTAGAACCTCGCTAATCCGTCACCTACGGGACCGGGACCATGGACGGAACAGCAAAAAGGTCGGATTATCAGAGGAACATGTTTATTGGCATAAAAACGTGGTAAAACTGTATTTTGAACAGACCACAAATAACTGATAACCACGGTTAATTCAACATGACTTAAAACAGTTATTTCTAACTCGTAAACAACGCCTAATACTAAATGTATAAATGGACTTAAATGTGATAATTTGCATATTAGGCCTACATCATAAAAATACAATTAGTATGCTATTGCGCAATCATGATAATCATGCTATGTCATTAACCTTGGTTCAGTTTTAAAAACTATAACGTTTAAAATCACAGCTTTTTCAACTTTTACTCAACAAACAAACAAATTGCCAAACATTGTACAGCAAATAAAGAACAGAACAAAAGAAAGTCTAGTAAGCTACTGCTAGTCATAGGCTACTGCTACGCTGTTTCAGGACAGAAGAATGTCAATAAAAACATTAGATAACACATAAAAAAAGTATAAAATAATAGTAGCCTACTTATAGATGATAACAAAAGTCGTAAAACAAACGGATAGACGGACACTCAAGATGTACATTGAAATCTCCACACAATATCAAAGTTCCTTAGATTGAGGTCCGAGACATGAGTCAGGCATTGGTCCAGTTGGTCAATAAAGGACTTTACTTTATTACTTACTTTGGACTTTACCTCCTTGTTAGAAATTTATAAAAATCTTTTGGTATTCAATGTTTTTTTTTTAATTCAAAGAATTAAGTTACTATTTATTTAGCTCACCTTTTGTTTGTTAAAACTGTAATGTACTAGTTCTAGTATGGCAATGTTGAAAGTTGTGGGCCCTAACAATGCCAAATTGTAAAGCTGGAAAACATAAAGAAACAGGTAATTTTTAAATAAAGATTGTTATGAATATGTTAGACCAAAGGACGTTTAAACATCAGTTCTAAAAAAAGTGCTTTGTATATAAATACCTTAAGTTTTTAATGATAGTTTAAGAATAAAAAACCATCAGGCTTCATAAATTCCAACTTGTTTATACAGGAAATTATTGAATGGAATGACAACTCTTAGACTAAAATGTATGAATTTACTTAGGTAACGTAGTTTTAAGATTCTTTAACTGTCAATATACTGTGTTAAAACGTCTAACATTTTAAAATTTTCAATTCATTTTCATTTCATTTCATTTTGCCCAATATTTGGGCATCTTCCCGGTCCTAAGCCAAAGAAATATTCCCATTTTATAAGTTCCCTCCCACTGGGAATATTCCTGGCCCACATCACTAAACAAAAGTGCATCTTCCCTAGCAGAGGCCTATCCATGTTTTAGAAAGTCCAAGGCTTTTGAACAGTCAAATCCAACAACATTTCTGCAGTTACCCTCATTTTTGGCTTTGAATGGCTGACAATATATTGTTATTAACTAATTATTTAAGTTATTATTTGATGAATCTTAGCTTATTGAAATATATCTGAAAAGACAAGCAGTTTAGAAATCTGTCTTTTTTCTTCTGGATACCGGTACTTTTTAATTTGCAGTTTTAGGTAGAGACTGAACAATATTTTGTTTAAATTTCTAGGAAACGTCCCTTTTCTCCGTATTTCACTCACAAGATGTGTGAGGGTTTTGATTTTATGGGCTCAAAGATGTAATCATAAAAAATCATATCAATTGAAATTGCATCCTCGACCTTATTATATATCTTTCATGTTCTGTCTTGTTGTTTA
Source organism: Macrosteles quadrilineatus (assembly GCF_028750875.1). Lineage (NCBI taxonomy): Eukaryota > Metazoa > Arthropoda > Insecta > Hemiptera > Cicadellidae > Macrosteles > Macrosteles quadrilineatus. The sequence goes on along the minus strand of NW_026542600.1, from coordinate 78,152,022 downwards.
ATCTTGGTTTTGGTATATTATTTTAGTTTCTGTGATAGCTCTAAAATTAAAATTAAAGGTGCTCTGTAATAAGTCATATCTACTGTTATCTGTATTCTATCAAAAACATTCCGTACACTGTATTTAACAAATATATTTTAATGGGAAGCCAGGTGACTGACTGATTAGGAATAGCTTAAAAACTATAAAATTCAGCAAGCTTATCTGAAAGAATTTAAGTCTAAGTATTAACATATGCACAATAAAAAGACCAAATATTGTTGTTATGTATTGTGACCTTTTATTGTGCATCTATTAGTTTATTATACTTCTCTCAGGTAAGCCAGTTGTTTTTTTTTTTTCATATGAATTAATTTCATCAAAAATATAACTTGAGGTGGCAAACTGGCATTACTTATACCAATGACATCATTCTGTTTTAGGTTAGGCAAAACCAAATATCTCTTGGACTATGGATATCCTTATGGATCAGTCAGTGCCAATTTTGAGGTATGTTTGGAAACTCTTGAGTATGTTGATTTGTCAAGAAGTGTTATTATATACACACAAGGAGTTTGTAAACATCAAAACACCAAAATCTGCTTATTGCGTACATAAAAACAAAAAAATCACCCCATAAAGAAAAACGCTCAAAAGTGAAGATATTTCCACTTTCAAGATATACTTTTTAGGAAGAAGAAGGTTAATATATCTGGTTACTGTCAAAACAATACGTAATAGTTTACGACTTGGCCTGTTAAGTGCTGGTAATGGAGTACTTAAAAAGGTCAGAAAGTCTGCATGGTCCTCATGGTAGAGTTAGTCAGAAGTCTTTAACTATACAAATTAAATGAATTCTCTACATGTTTAAGTTTTGTGTTATTTGTATAGTTCAAAACTTCTGACGGACTTCTGCCATTAGGAATATTTAAAGCATGCTGATATTCTGGCCTGATGATGTGCTCTATCTGCAGGATGAAACAGCTGTAGTCATTGTTAACTACCATGGTCCGTTTTGACAACAACCAGGTAATATAAATAAACCACTTTCAATTAATTCACAGGATCCCAAAACCATTCCATCATGATAGTTTTTAGAAGTTCTTAAACCCAGAAACTTAAAATAAAATAAAACTTCAAAATCTTTCCTCTAAAAATCAGTTTGAACAATTTTTCAAAAATAATCAAACTCTAAAAACATGGATACAAAACTGTAGACTTCTCAAAATACTAAAAATCTATACCTTGCAATTGCCAAAACCTAAACAATCTAAATCTGAACTCTCCTACTTCAGCACCAAAGCTTTGTACAGTCAAATATAGTAAACGCATGATAATTCAAAATTTGTTGGACAAGCAAATAAATTTAAATTGTCAAGAGGTTTCACTTATCGGGAGAAAAATAAACCATTCAAAGAGTGTGTTCTTTAAATACAAGCAAAAGCTTGTTTTTTTTAGATAGTTACAAAAATCTGTTATTTTTGCATTACCAAAGACATTACTTAAGAAAAACTACTTTGCTAACAGGATGTATAGTTTCATATTACCTGAAAGTACAAAAATATGTCAAATAACACTTCTAATAAATATATGTACACTTATACTGTTTACTGTTTACAATGGCGTCCCTTATATACTATTGGCTACCGGAAGTGCCGGGCAATAAGTTTCTATAAGTACAGGGAGCGGCAGAAATAACTGACGGTTTTCAAGCGAGTACATTCCAGAAGCCGAGTGGAGGAGGGTGGTGGGGAGCGGCTCATTCTCAAGGCCAAGTGACCCCATTTCAGTCGCCATGGAGCAGTTGACCGGTATACATCGCGCGTTTGTCGTTGAGGCGTATTTTAAAAGTGGCGATTCTGTTGTTGATACGCAACGTAAGTTTCGTAGGCATTTTAATGTGGCTCGTGGGGAGCCTATCCCATCCCGAACACCATCAAATTGTGGGTGGATACCTTTAGTCTCCTCTAATACAAGGTCGTGGCTGGACAAAAGTGGCAACCCCAACCTACCGAAACAGCTGTTGCACTAATTCATCATGGAGATTCTGCACTTTTTTATCTCCTTAGTAATAATATATAGCGAGCAACTTTGTAAGTAGAATACTTTTGAGTTGATGGTATGAAGTCATCAGCCAAAAGAGACTTCTACATCATGAAAAGATTCCATGAGACTTTAAGAAGAGATGTTACCCAATGTTCAAAAGCCATATACTAGCCAGTTTTTTGTCATTCTTTGTCCTACATCATCTCAAAAAATCTTTTTGAAACATTATCGATAGCAAGAGTTATACTAACCATAATCGTAATCTGATGTACACTAATTTTCCCCTCTAAGGAACATCCATAAACTCACCTTCCATTTCCCCCAAATGGCCCAAACAACTCAGTCTGTTTTTCTTAGTAACTGTAATGGTAGTTATGGAGCCAAATTTGTTTTAGTTACTCCACCGAGTCCAAGGCGGACAAAGAGTTAGAAGAATCATCTCTGTCCCAAGCATCAACACATATTTATATCGACCAAAAGTGTATATAATTTAAAATTTTTCAGAATACTTACCAAAAGTGGATGGAATATGTTAACATTTATAATTTATAATTTGTGTAAAGTATATATTTTTTTATATTTTTAAATGTGTATAGAAGTTTTAAAATGTTGCATGTATTTATATCTTGCATTCTTTGTTGTTGTTTGGAAGAATATTTATGTTATTGATAGAAACTTGTAATTTAAAACTTCACGCTTATATGTGATGTGAAAAGAAAGGGGACCTTGTAAGGAAAGGTTTAATTTTGGCAAAGGAGATATTTTACTTGTGGTTAACACTGTGGATTGTGGGGAAAAGTGCAAATGTATTGTTATTATTATTACCAATTGAGATCTTTTACCCAAACTCAAGTGTAGGATGAGTGGAGTAGAGAATGATGTGGGATGCCTTGTGTACCTTGGTTATTGACTAAGATCAGCTGTTTTATAAGCCAGGACCATTTTTATTAAAAGCCCAATGATCAAGGACCGCTGGGTCTAGTTTCTAACCATAAAAAAGTTGCTGACTTTTCTTAGGACCAAATTGACGACCTTTCATCAAACTCGCATTCATGAATTCCATGTGATATGATCTTTAAAGTGTAATCTGAGAAGTAATATTTTATCACATATTTTTATTTTTCTGAATGATTTTAATTCATCGACACAATTGTTAAGTATATCTAAAATAATATTGAGTGAGATTGAGTTTGAATGTGTTCAAATAAAATGCACAAACCCCTCAATTTAATATGTTTTCCACAATGTTTATGTCTTTAGATGTATAGATTTGTTTCGGCTGGGACACAACATTATCTTTTTATGAGTCAAATTTCAGTTTTAACAATTTTTACCAAGGGGTTACTCCTTGCTTTCTAACATCACCGATTCGTGAACAAATAGATGGACAGATGTTTACTGTATTGTTTCCATTTCCTTGCTAGGTTAAGTGATTGTAAATATTTTATGTATGGATGTCCTACTACACAGGACAGTATTTCACTGTGCAGATGTCAGTAATTTTCAAAAGATAAGCCTGACTTAAAAAATAATTCATTTTTTAACTAATTCAAATGTAATTAGAATAGTCTGTTAAAAATGCAAATTTCTGGTAAGATATCCATTAGAATATTCCCCTAAAATTGTCAGATTTATTTTTTATTTAAATAACATTGATTTTAAGGTAGGTACTAAGGGAGTACTTAGGTTTGCTGCTACGGGGTGGTGCTATGAGGTGTGTTTTTTATTGAAAGGTTGATAGCTAATTAAATAAACAAAACTGCCAAAATTTGATTAAAATATTTCCATAAACAAGCAAACAATAACAGTTTATTTATTCTCCATAAGAATAGCAAAAGATAATTCCCAAAGTTGTCAGATTGGTCTGTTTAACTCAATATTATATCGGTTACGACTAGTTGTTTATCTAGTTCAAATTAGTGAATTACAATTGTCATCACTTCATAATGAATTATTGCAAAACTTGATAAATTTAACACAATTTCTTAGTAGTAGAGTAAAAATGCCTCCTGGATATTTATACCGCCTCATTAAATTTGGCTTTAAAGATTTAAAATGGCTTGAGTTATTGGAGCAAAATTTTTTAAGCTCTTTTTACCTTCTAAACAGCACATTTATACCAATTGTGAAATTACTATCTTAAAAAGGCCTGAGATATAAAATAGTTTTAAAAAACAACAAGCAAACTGACAGAAATCCAGGCATTTTAGACCCATACTTATTTGACATTTTATGTTTGTCTTAGCCCAAGGAACACAAAATATTTCCTGACAATTTGGAAACACCCTGTATAAGCCAGAAAAATATGTCCTCAACTCCCAATTTATTTTTATTTTTCCCTTAGGGATGAAAATAATTATTTTAGCCCCTCAATGCATGTATTAAATAAAAAATAATAAAAACAAAAAACACTAATATAGCAGACCCCCTCTTATTGGATGTCCCCTTGAGTATGACTAGCTCTCCCATGTATTTGTTCCCTAACAAGTCAAAACTTAACCTTCTATCGCTCTAATTAGTTGTTGGTGTATTTCTTTTTTGTTTTAACTAATTTGCACACTGGTTTTGAAACGTATACTTTCATTTTTATCAACCTGTGTTGATTCTGATATTTTCAAGTTCGACTAGACTTTGCTCTCAGTGTGAATGAGAGAGAGTCTACTGTACTTGTCAATGTACCGTCACTACTGGTTTGGTAAACATTCCCTTTTCTCAAACATGTTTTACTGACAAAACTAGGGTTTACATGTGTAAATATAAGCCCCCATAAACATTTCATTAATTAAATCAAAAATAACTTTGGATGTAAACAGTAACGCTTGCTTGGGAAGAAAACATTCTTAAAAAAACTGGAATATAGTTTGGTGACAAAACAAAACTTTTGTTCTCTGTCAAATGGATTAACCTTGAGAGTTATTTTAAATACATGTATGTCTTGAATGTTGTCTTGTGTTGTGTGTATTAAGGGTTTAATTGGAAAAGTAAATATTTAAACTGAAATTAACTTAATATAAGTAGAATAAATTGCTTTTACAGTAGAACTCTAACTATCCGAATCACCGATTATCCGAATTGCATACAAAAAAATTAAAACCACAGTACATAATAAGAATTGTTATTAAAGGAGGCAGGAGCCGTGATCGCGTCAAAATCCAAAACCTATCTCACGATTTTGTTGATACCATCATCGTCTCCTGCGGTCACGGAAACATCGTCATAGTTTTTCGCGATCGTGGAGAACTTATAAATATATACAACGGTTCTGTTCACACCACCATCGTCTCCCACGGTCACGGAAAATAATAATCCTACATTGCAATCGCGGCGAAAGCATAAATTTTCCTATCGCAAAATCGTCTCAGACGCGTTCTGTGATTGCAATAGTAAAAGCTCGGCCTATTTCTTTAAGACTCTGAATTTCGGTAAAAATCCAATCATCCAGATGGGGTCCGGTCCCAATTGATTCGGATAATTGGAATTCTACTGTAGTAACAATTATGGATAACCAGGTGTGTAACACTAAAAGTTATGTAAACATGTGTTTCCAAAGCAAAGTTTTCAAGTATCAGTCACACATTGTAACAAAACAAAACAACAAAACATAACATTTTGTAAATTGTAATCTGATAGCATTAAAATCTGGTTTTCTTGCTTGAAGAGGTACACATACAGATAATACTAACATTGTTGTAGTGTTATATAAATATGTACAAAGTGGTTAGTGTTAGAGGTTGTGATGTGATGTCACATTACCTAGCTTAATTTTGATACTTGTCAATGCATAGCAACTTTTAAAGTCATACATGAGTGAGCCTGTTTTATTTCCTTGATGGTACTGTTCTATTTTGACACTAGTATTGTATTTAACTACCTCTAAAACTATATTGCCATACATGTAAAATAATTATTATCATATACACATTAAAGTTTTAGAATGTGGAACTTGCCTTGTGTGCTTTTATAACCCAACTCCCAAAACATGCAAGATTTCCTAAGGCCCGGAATCAACACTTATCTTCATCTTAAATAAAAAATTAGCTTTTTGACACTGAAATACACAATTAATTGTGTCTTCCATTTAAAATATGTACAATGATGAAATAAGACTTTTGATTGAATTAACAGAAACTACAACTGTCATGTTTGAAACGAAGCATTTTCATTGAAAAATACCTTTGCAGGCATAATAAATTGATTTCCGAGCCCAATTTCTTTATTAACACATTGAGTGCGGGCTTCATCTATTGATGTAGTGCCATTCCCACTACATTAGTTCAGTATGAGCGGGGGAAAGTTAAAAGTCGTAGCTTAGAATGCAAACTTTATTTTGGTGTAGTTTGGTACAAAAGTTTCCCGTAAAATTCTGTCTGGCAATGCTTTCGTCCCGGTTTCGGGGATTTTTCTCTCTTCGAGCCACATTACAAAGACACTGGCTACAGATCTAGGCAGTGCTGCTACCTTTGGATGTTTCAGTGAACTACGTCCACTCTCGGGGTAACGCAGCAAATCACCACTGCTCTTTTGTGTTTCGTCAGACTGAAATTTTTGAATTTCAATTGCGTTCGCTGATTCGGTGGCGCGCTGGGGCTTCGACGTCATTGGCGAACGCTTGGACGTGTTAAACTCCGGAAACTTCATTCTTACTGTTCACAAAAAGTGATTGGTGTTATGCAGGTTTTGAACCAGAGTTCAACGTTCTAGCCACTAGACAAGCGACCAGCCGTCATGATCATAATTTGCTTAATCATAGGTAATAATTTCTGCAAACAGCAGGTCACAATAGACTAGGAATATGACGGGTATTAAAATAAAAATCAATCAACAAGATGAAATATAATTTTCATTATTATTATACATATCAAAAATGTGTCTATAAAGAAGCTAAAATGAGACAATAGTTTTAGCATTTGAAAACTGATTTTGTTAAAAAAAAGGCTAATTTTATTATTATTTATAAACCTTACTTTTCAAGGATTTTACTGAAAGCAAAAAGCTTGAAAGCTTGATTTAGGGGTTTAGATGATTCAAGTTTAAATTGAGGGGTATACAACTTGTGATGTGAATATTAACATTGAATCAACCTATCTAAGTTGATCCAGAGCCACCCTTAGACACATGTGGAAGGGTGTTGCTGCACAGGGCCCTGAGCTTACAGAAAAAACTGAAAATAATTATAAAAAGTAATAACTGTGAATGGGACTGAAGAGATTTTAATTATAAATTATTGCCAATAACATCCAATAATAATTGCTGTTTTTCCTCTTTTTGCGTCATTGTGTCAAGTAAAACGATTTAACCCCTTCTTCCGGAAGTCATGGCAATTGTAAAAAACATCACCATTGTTGCTGTGATCATGAGAGATGCTGGCGTATGTTGCTGCAGTCGCAGAAAATTATCAATGTTGTTGCTACAATGGCAGAAGATGATCATAGATGTTGCCGAGATATTCAAGGTTGGAAACTAGTCTTAAATTTTACTAATTAAGAATTACTTCCAATTATGAAGTTATCAAAAAATTTACTGTTATGCAAGGACATTTCTAGCTTATAATTTAAAGCCCTTTGCATAAGAAAAAAAAAACAATACCAAGACTGTTATGTAAATTTTTGTAAATACTTTATGATTATTGAAGAAAAAAAGAAAATCATATGAGCAACAGTTGGTGATTGAGGATGATTATTATACATTTGTTTATTTTACATAGAATATATATATTTTTTCGTATTGTTGGGATGGGATACTACCTTTTTACAAGTAAAGGGCCCACAGCACCTAAGGCTAGCTCTGAGTTGATCCATTTGAATCTGGGGGAAAACCTAACTATGTTCTATAAGGCAGTGAGGTATTCTACTGCATTTATTTGGATTCCAAAAGAAATCCCTGCATACAAAAGAATTTTGGATCACATAAGTGGATTAAAGTCTATATTGAAATCAAACTAAACCACCAGACATGTATTATTCTAACTTAGTCATTGCTAGAAAACGTGCTTCAGGCTACAAGTGTTTCAAACAAAGCAACTGTAGCAATTGATGCCAAAATGTCAGCACAAACTGGCATATTTATCATAGTTTTGTTTAAACTGGTGTAAGTATGATGTTTGCTAACACATAAACATAGAAAATAACAATGCATATACAGCCAAAAAAATGTTCATTAGAATTTCTTTTGTACCATTATATTCTCATTTTAGGATTTTTATACGTTACATAATAAAAAATCTACCACTTTCTTAATATATACAAATAAATCTTGCAAAATAATTAATTCATTTAACGATAAATATTAAGTTGTCTAGTACATGAATACTTATAAATCTAGTATCGAGTAAAGCATGTGTAAGTTTTTTTATGTTGTCGTCACGTATTTCATCTACCAGACTACTTTTAAAAACACAAGCAGCAATATCGTTTTAATGTTGACTTTTCAGATATGTTCCAAGAATAAGTACATTAGTAGGAGCGATATAAAATCTAATGTTTATAAACTAACAGCAACCGTAATAAAGCATTATAGACCTAAATAATTTAATGTTGTGTTATCATTGTAAGAAATGTACAATTAAGTTTCCGACCACAAAACTAGAAATCACAAGCTGGTTTGTCCTACTAAACAATTTTTCATCTCTGAATATTAAAGTGAATTTTAACAAAGCAAGCACTTTTCCATAAAGTGGATTTTTTTCTTCTCCATTTCAAAAAATGCAATATACTAATGTCACTCACAAACGCTAAATCGCTAAAGTATTTGATATCCTTTATCACAGATTAATCCAAAGATGGTGACTGAAAAATAAAAAGATTTAAATACTGGCAATGCAGCCTCAAAAAACAGCTGATATCTACAATGCTTTATGGTATGTATAAGGAATTAATTCAATCTGGAACAATGTCATGACCCAGTAATTACCGAACAAAAATTTTTCTTCGGCCTACTTACTCCTCAATGGCAAAACACAACTTATGATACAATGTACGTCACAACCTCAAACAACTCTAACAATACTTTTACTATTTTTGTACTAAGTAAAGAACACACTCAAAAGTAAAAAAATAATCTCGTTCAACTCCAGGATACAGCTGACTAAAGCGAAATCAAGGTGTTTTACTGTAATATAAAAAATATCCACCAATTTAGAAGAGGGTCAAATGTAACAGAAATATCGTAGATAAAACCCTGTGTTAGCTTCCTCTATAATTAAGAATTAATCAAACTTATAATTTTACCAACCACATTTATTCTTGCCTAGCTAAGATTGGCATCCCACAAGTCAATTATTTTGGTTTGAATTTAGCAACTATGGATTTCTCCTAATTTCATTTACGATCAACTGGACATTTACATTTCAATAAAGGAGCCCGAACTCAGTTTTCAGGCACTACGTATTCACCTCTATACATTTCATGTTTTTAAGCAGTCTTAAAACTTATAAGAAAAGTGATTTAACACAATAACAAGTTTTCAAAACAACCAGTATCATATGGTAACATTTATTTCATCTTATTTTGCTTTCAAGGAAACAATTACTTAGAAATTAAAAACATAGTTTTGTTAAGAAATACATTATTACCGTTGGACCCATATTACGAATGTTTACAATTGTTTTTATTTCCCCCCTACTGTCCTAGGTTCCAGATATTTTTAAGACAAATTGACAAAAACCAAAAGTAAATAAAGTAATAAGGTTTAAGTTTTACAACCACTCTTCATTGATTGGAAAGGTGTAATATTTTGGCCACATTGGTTCTCTGACACAGTCAGATTTAAATTTCCAGTCCAAGGGGTTGACCCGAGCGAGGGTTAGGAACTCTGACACAAGGCCGCAGTTTAATATACAGTCTGGTACAGAAGTATGTTCCTTGGCCCTACTACCCCAGGCCTAGAATCTAGTGCTAGTGACACAGCACCAAAATCACAGATAGTAGTAGGGCCAAGGAACATACCTATGCTGGCTCGCATCGCTAATGAGGGTCAACTTCTTGGTAAAACCTGTTGGACTGGAAATTAAAATCTGACTGTGTCAGAGAACCAACATAACCAATATTTTTATCACAAAAATGTAAAAACCTGCAGGATTCTTTGGAATAAGTTGTCAGATAAGAGGTTTACATTGCCTAGTTTAGAATACATTATTATAATTTAGGTGATTAGCATAGACATAATGACTGAAAAATTCAATAACTATATAAATAAAACTAGTTTTGAGATTTTTGTATAAATCAATCAACATAAAAAAATTCAATTATTCCTATGAAAATAATCAAATGAATAAACTCAATCTGAGCTAGATCGTTCTAATATTTTTTTTTCCTTTTTAAGACTATCCTATAAGACGAATCCTTCATAATTAGACAAAAAGTACAGCATTAGGCTCAGAAACATTATTTAAGTAAATACTTACAACACAACTGGGAAGACACAAGTCAAGGGAGAATCATAAAATAAATGATAAATATATTGCTAGCGTAGCTGAATCACGATAAATGTAGTTTATTATAATACCAAATCAATCCCACAATATATTTCCTACAATTTTGTCGAAAAAATAAAATTGAACACACAACTCTTTGCCCAACATTCATAAAATATTTTTATAAATTTGTTCATGTTTATTGTTTAATCTTGAAATATATTAAAAATTAAACAATCATTAAGGTTTCAGCACAATAATATCAGTAAAATGTCTGTAAATAGTTGAGAAGATGGCTAATGTATATAATAAATGTATAATAATCACCTGTTAAAATTTTGGCAGCTTTAAATAAAAAAATATGGAATGAATTTGGAAGTTTAACAATGATTAGAAGGAGTAACATTTATGTATTTCTAAATCTACACCGGTTATAACCCTGAAAATATATATATAAGGTTTTACGGAAAAAAAGAGTTCAAAGGAAACATGTTAAAATTCAATATTGTAAACAAAAAGTATCACTATTCTATGAATAGATCACAACAAATATTCTTGTTAACTAAAAAACTTAAACACAATAGCCTACTAGAGCCATCATAATCAACAACAAACCTTATTACTTTATGACGATACAAGAAAACAGCTATATTCAATTTTACCTTTCTCAATTTTGTTCATTTCAAATACTACAGATATTTACTAAAGTAAAAGTAAGAAGACTTTCGTGTTGAGCAGGAAGACAAATTATATTAAATAAGTTTAAAACAATAACATATGCATGAAACGGCATACTTTCTTGTACTTCGAGTCAAGAGTAAGCATTTTAATTCACATTAAGTTCTTTGTCTTTCATGTTAAAGAAAAGCAATTCTCTTGCAAAACTTACTACAATCTCTGCTGGAAGTTTCAGTACGATACGTTATTGTTTTAATTCTTCTAATTTGGAAGACAAAATAATGAATATTTGCTATAAGTAGTACATTAACTGATTTGGTTTTGTTGTTATTATTAGTTTTTAGAGGTTAACTGTAAGAAAGGGCCATGAGGTCCTAAGTTCTCCACAATAAAGAAGGATTTATATGCTCAATAACCTATTTAATAAATATAATTAATCTTTAATATGGATCTTTTAGTAATATCGACTTTTTACAGTAAATTTGATCATAAAGGTAATTTAATTTTATGTCTAAGCTTCAAATTTGTTTGCTATGAAGTTATTTTCATAAGCTATGAATAGGTTGTTGCTATCGAAAGGAGCTAGTTATATTGTAGATGAATATTTTATAGAGTCTAAGAATAAGAAATAGTATAAAAAATATTGGTTGCATTATGTTTTGTAACATTCCTCAAAACAAAGGAACCAAGGAAGTATATGCCATTTTAAAACAATTATAAAATCGTATTTCCTCATTTTGGTATTATTTTAAACCTGAAAAGGTACAACAGAGAATTACTTTACAGAGGAGATAACTTAGTTTAAAAATCACATCCATGCTAATTTTTATAAGTTCAATCCAATGATATTATAAACAATTTTAAGTTAGTTTGTGGTGATGTACTTAATGAATCAATGATATCAAATTATTGCAAGACGGTCAATATCGAAATGGATGAAAAACAAAAATTGTTCTTTTAAAATTTGGGCAGTATTGCATAGCACAGGCTTTTCAATAATTAATTGTAGAGGTTAGACCTTTTTTGTAATGTTTGTTCTTTCAACAAGATATCTTTAGTTAACAAAATCAGACAATAAACTGAATCTAGGTGGTTTGAAATCTTGTAAAATATCTTACCTCGCAATTCTAAAAAGCAAACCTTATTACACAATTTAAAACTATGTTTACAAACTTATAATAATAGGTATAAACAAATATAATATAATAATAGTAGGCAGTATGATAAGTAACATAAGTACCCAATATTGTTACCATAACTGTTTGTTCACTCTTCAAACTCCCCAGTTGATATGTTTGGTTTATTAAACCTAACGACAAATATAAAAGGACTGTACTACTCGGGTGTAATATAAGATTATACAAAACGTTGAATTAGTTCCTCGCAAAACATCAAGCGAGCGATTTAAGCGTAAATAGTGAGAGGCATGTATTTGCGAGTATCCAACCAATCTCACATTTTCACCTTGGGATGACACTCCTCTGCAATGCCTCCCCAGCGCAGACGATACGTGCGCGATCGCCATCTGATGGTTGGATCCCACACTGCGTACAGGAACAAATACGGACCACTGATCCCTCTAAACAACCACCCTATCACAAAGTCAAACTTGCTGAATGGCAGCGACCCATTCTGGAACAAACATCACCAATGTTACAGCCAGAAAATTAAAAAATGTTCAATAACCTGTTTCCGTTTCAAAAACAATAATGTATAGTTTTAAACAATAAGTTAAATAATCTAAGCTGGCCATGTTGTAATTAAAACATTTAAACTTATCAACATAACAGACAATGTTTTTGAACACTGTAAAACCAAACATTTAACACATGAAACATGATGGTTTCATCGGACCGTCCACATAACTGTCAATAAATTAAGCAAGTACAGGGTTGTCAGCAGAATCTATAAACCGAAGGTAGCACAGAAAGCGAGAATTGAGAGACGTTCAAATATGTACTAGGGGTAGGGGATTTGTACTTTGGAACTAGGAGATTGTGGGACTGCCAATAGCCAATGAGCTTGTTGATTCTTCTAGTGGTACCAACATAACAACATTTTACAGAGTCTCGATTTTTGGACCTCCATTTGGATGTTTTCAATCTATGACTATTTCGTTTTGTAAAAAGCAAGAGCGGTTCCCTGATTCCGTTTAACTGAGAGCGCACGATAATTTTGAGCTGGCTTGAACTACGTTGGTTGTCTGATTCAAAATTTAAACATGGATGATACGAACAACAAAACATTGACCATGGCAACTTCCTTAAAATAAAAAATATGAGTTTTTATATGGAATCGGTATTGAGAATTGTGAGTAATATTTTAGAACTGGTATAGAGTCGAGAAATTCTGTTATCGGCCTATCCCTATTTATAATACAATTAATATTCGACTAGGACATAATTCAAGCCATGACCTTGAGTTTTGAGACCGAGTTTGGCTTTGTTCCAGCTATGCGTGGATCGACACTGCTGCTACACACTACACGTTGTTATTATAGAGCTGGCAGCGTATCTTGCGTATTCTGCTGCATCACCAATCCAAATCTTCCATAAATGTACATTCACTATTAAAATTTTCGGATAAATTGGCTCAAAATTGTTATAACTATAAAATTCCTCAAAAATAAACGTACATAATCATATTTATTGATATTCACGGAAAACACCCGAATAATACCATTTTCCGGTAAAGATTCATTCATAATTCCCGATTTTCAAGGAATTCCTTATCGCTGACAGCCCTGAAGTATTACAGCTTATAGAAATTCTGTTTCGATAAACTTGTTTGTAAAATTACAGGCTTTTTAAAATCAATATTAGTAGATGGTCTCACCTGCACAACTGATAGGAGAATCCAGTCTAAGAAAAACCAGAACAAAACGTGAACGAGGAAGAAAACTAGAGGCTCCCATCCAAAGAGGTAGTTAGCCGACCATGCTGCGCAAGCTCCGAGTACAAAGCATTCAGACAATGGTTCTAGGAGAATAGTGTGAGGCAGCATTGCTACCCTTAGTTTGGCCCACCTGAAACGAACATGTTGGTAGCGTGGGCATTGGTATAGTATTTCTGGTTCATTAAAATTTTAAAAGGTAGGTATTTAATAATTCTTTTAGCAAATTTCCCATATAGGGAATAAGCTATTACCTTAGTACTCATGGTAAGACCTGGACCCGGGACCGATTTACTTTTTCGTTTTAAAGGTCCATAGAGGCAAAAAACACCATCTGTTCAAATTCATATATATATATACAGTATATATAAATACAGGATGACAAAAAAGTCTGGAAACGGCTTAGTATCTTTTTAACTAAATCTGTTATAAAATTCAAATATTTCACATCAACTTATATGTATGAACACTACTTTTTGCAAGCATTGCCATTTTTTCACCTCCACCAGGGGTTGACCCATGAGGAGTAGGTACATAATCTTTAATGTAAGCATAGGTTGATATGCACATCATTTTAAAGGGCTGGTTAAATGGAGTTCATTGCCGGAAACCGCGTCTCAAAAGGATCATCCGTTACAAAATATGAGGCTTGTGAGGCTTTTGCAGCTCGTTGGAAATTAATGTGTAAACTTAATTTTTGTACTTGAATAAACAAACAAACAAGTATCCACTAGTCCCTAAATCACTTATGATAAATTGTATCAATTATTATGTAATGTATTGTGTTAGGTCTGCTGCACACTACATTGAACAAGACACTACACAACTTATATGCCAATATATATGCCACAAAGAGTTGCCTTACATTACATATCTATAAAGAGTATGAAAGTATAACTTACATGTTCAAAGAACTAGATATTTTGACTGTTTCACAATTGTATTATTTTCTTCGTTGTTAATTTTGTAATAAGAAACCGACATTTTATATGATACTAAGAACTACCAAAGATGTACAAGAGCCTAAAAAATATACACATTCAGTAGTTCTATGTTTTGAACGTGACATGTCAAGGAATCAGTTCAATTTTTTAATCAATTTCCCAAGACGATTATTGACCTTTTAAATAGTTCCTATAATGTAATTAGTGTTAAGACAAAAATTAAGAAATTCGTAAAATGTTTATAAATTATTGAAATGTAATCACTCTTCCTCGTTAAAATCATTAATATTTTTATTGTTCTTTGTTGTATGTGTATTTCTTTGTTCATCAAGTTATTAAATAAAAAAATGCTTTGCCATTGTTGAAAGCTTATATTCCACATGATTATTTATCGTATTTGTACATTATTATCAGCAGTGAATAGACTCTGCTAGTAACAACATTGTAATATTATATGTACCTAAACGATTCCATGTGCACATGAGGATTTGTAATATTTAGCATGATGTTGTATTAAATTAGTAATGGGTCGGTTGCTGATCTATCGGTTCGGTTTCGGTTAGGTTTTTTTTTTTTAATCGGAATGGGAACGAGTGGTGTTGAAATTATTACGTCGTGGGAAACTAATGATGATTTAAGTAACCTTATGAATATTTTGATCTCTGTTTCAAACGTCATTGTATACAGTCTATCCGGAAATGTCGGATATTTAACAGATAGTGTTGGATATCGAATTTGGGCTCGGTTCAGTTCCGACCCGAAATTTCGGATATCCGCACACCTCTACCGCAAAAGGGTTAAAAAAACAAAAATATTTAAAAGTAAACAATCAAAATTATAAGACAAAGGTACAGAAAATTAAATTAAATTATTTGAGACCAAGTAGGCCTGTGTAAGGTTAAAACAAGCAAACAACAATGCTGGTGGTTTTATCAATTGACAATAAAATGGTAAAAAAAACATATATTAAGTTTTAAATATAACTTAAGATGATTTACATATGAAACCATAAACTATTGTATGGCAGTAGGCAATGGCCAGCCTAAATTGAATATTCACTACAGTAATACTGTATAAGACATCAGAAGTAAAATTTAATAACCATCATAAAACTATCATTACCATGATAAAATGAGAATTGGTTTTCACCATTATTACCCTAGTAATAAATAATGGAACTAAAGGAATAAAAGGTTTTAACAATCTAAGTAGTAAAAATTTTTATGAGCTTAGAAAAACGCGCTAATCCGAACTCATAAAACTCACTTCATTTTTACCCACCGAGTTCTTGGAAGTACTTGTTGACATCATCAAAATTATTATTGTCAAAATAGTAGTGGGTTTAGGACTGCTAATGGTTTTTTATTGCTTCATTACCATAATAATAAACTATGAAATATTACACAATAACCGATAAACCAAAACCGACTTTTTATGTCACTTTTTTTTTATCCCAGTGCAGCAGAGAAGCATGTTGAGCCACGGCACCCTACACTGGAGGCGTTTTGAGCCCTCTAGTGAAGTGTGATTTTGAGCCGAAAAAGTGTGAATTCAGGAATAAGGTAAAAGTAGAGAAAGTACCTTACAATATATATATATATATATATGCAGTAATAAGTTAAGAAATATTTACATACATAATTTCACAGAATATAAACTTCTGTCATTAAGAAAGTATTATTTCAACAAAATTATTAAAATGCATTATAATAAAATTAAAAGTAAATGAGTATCTTAATTTGAAAACATTCAACTTTATTTACATACCTCTGTAACCGAGCTTGGAAACTGGTAATTTCACACAACCCAGAATTCTGAAGGGCTGGAAGACTGGCCACTCGTATCCTCCAGCCTCTATCGGAGAAAGACTTGGCAAAAAAGAAATCTTCTGCAAGGTAGCAGCTGAAAGCTTGGATCCCACCAACCTCGTTAATAAGACACTTGCGCATGAGTGCAGACATGCCTGTGTGACAGTTGATCCTGAGAAGATCAGCTACCAGGTAAATGCGAGCCACAATGGTTCCGAAATATATCTACAACAGCAATAACATCTAGTTACTAATACTCACTTCAATTCAGATTCTCTTTTGCCATGAAAATGTTTTCTGTTGGAACTGCAATAGTAGTTAACAAAGTCATGAAGAGATTGTTTTAGCATCCTTCTTTGATGTATTTTCCAAGAGCAGCCTACTGCAAAGTTAATAGTCCAGTAAAATAAGACATTTTGGTATGCAAAAGGTCGGGTAGTTCTGATTTTTGGATATGTTATTAGTATTGGGCCCATAACATAAAATCCGAGTTATCCACCTCGAGATACTGCCGCTCGCCGTGGGGCGCGCCACTTGTTATCGAAATATAAAAAATATGGCAATTCCTATTGTTTTTCACTCAATCTCGTGAACCGTTGATTTTACCGAAAATTGTATAATATTACATTAAAGAAGAATAAATTTGTGACAGTTTAAGCCCAACAGCAAGTATGTAGCGTAAATAATAGTCTAAATACAGACCATCAAAATAAATAAATTTTCCAAAAACGTATAAAAATTGTGGTTTTTTCTATATTTCCACAATATAGTTGTTTGAAGCAAACACCGTATTGATTTAGAGAGTATGCCAGTTTATTTGCTATTAATAGAAAATAAATGAAAGTATGAATAAAAATACCCCCACCTCAGCAAACCTGCAGACTAAGTGAATTTCCATTTGCTTGATTTGATTTTCGCAAACCTATTTAAATAACATTAGGTTTAACTGGTACCTAGGTTTGCTGCTACAGGGAGGGTTATATAGTATATAAAATAATAATTGTATGATAAGAAACAAATAAATTTACCAAATTTTATAAAAATGTGTCTATGAATAAGGATAAAACAATAATTAAAAATCTTCGCTATTGGAATAACTTGAGGTTTATTAATTTACATTTTTTAATTTTCTCCGTAACCAATCACAGTAAAACGACATTTTAATGTACTAAATTATTTGTTTTTAGTAGCTCTACAAAATTCTTTAATGATACAATTGTAAAATTAATAATTAAGGGTTAATAATAATAAAAAATATTCTTACCGGCGAAATACCTATAAGGCAACCGTTCCTATGGCCTTATCATGCCGATCATGCTTCGCGAACTCGTTTTAATAAATAAATGTACGTTTATATGATTCAATGATTTATTTAGGCTATTAGGCAAAAGCAATAGGCTAAGTCACATACAATACAAAGTAAATGATAAATAGTCCATCTTTTGATTCACAAATAAAAGTAATGTTTGTACCAAATTCCACTAAATCGGATGATTTTTGGGAATCATCGTGCTAACGGACGATAATAACTTTTTTGGATACAGTTTAGTAAATATAGTTTTTTTTTTTTTTTTTTTTACAGGGTCTCTAAAAAACTCCCCTACCTAGTTTGAAAATGTATTTATTTATTGTACTAGATACAAACTACTGATCAACGACTGATACCATAGAGAAGGCTATGCTGATACATTAAATGAAAGGTAATAAAATAAAAGTTATTTGAACACTATCAAACCTCAAAATGCGAACCATTTGTAGCCCTGCAGACATGCAAGCTATTCTAATTTTTATCATTAATATTTTATTATTTGTATTATAATTTATTACCAAAACTATGATACAAAACTAAAACTTTGAAGTATACTCTACACAGCACGAAATGATCATTACTCATCCATTTGAACAATAGTATCGTGAGGTAATTTTAAAACTATGGAGTCTTTTTCGGACACCAGGTATAAGCCTATATACATATATATATATATACATATATATTTATATATGTTAGAACAATTAGAACCAACAGTATTTTTGGCCTCTAGGAATACCAAAATGAAAAAGTAAATCGGTCCCGGGTCTAGGTCTTACCATGAGACCTACTGTAATGGCGTATTCCCTATAAGGGAAATTTGCTAATAATCAGCATATCATTTATATTGAATGGTGTGTGTTGATGAAACCACTATTTAATCTTTCATCAATTTCGTTGTCTCAAGCAATGCGAGAATGGCGCACGTCAACATGTTGCTAACTGTTAATGTTCAACCGACGTCATTTTTTATAATATTTCTCAACTTCCTACAGATTTGATGAGGACGGATCATCCCAAGCGCCCATCAAGTCACAACATTTTGTCTGCCTCGTCCTCGAGTCAACCCACCAGAGCTTTTCATTGTCTTTATGAGGGCCTGTTCGATGGCCTAATCAGACCAAATTCCACACTAGAACTTGTCTGTACGTCTTGTAGTGAAATTTCCGATCTTTATGAATTGTTTGTGTTCTTCAATATCAATCCTGTATTTAAATTCATAATCAGCATGTCCTGTATAGATGGGCGCATTTGGCGTGGAAAAATTACCCGCTGCATGGAAGATCTGTAGAGTGATTGTAATTGGAAGATCTTATTTGCCTGATCTTTCAACCTCAATAAACTGTTAACTATGTTAAACTGTTTTATTTTGTTTTTATGTGAAAGTATTGTTCCCAAAGCTTAGCTTAAATGTTTATGTATAAACATTTGACAGCTTTGGGAAGAATAGTTTTGCCGTTAAAGGTATATTTTGAAGGTCTTTTTTTGGCATGTAAACCAGAAACCTACATTTATTAAAACGAGTTCGCGAAGCATGATCAGGCCATGGGAACGGTTGCTTTATAGGGTCTTTTGTTAAGAACGGGTTTTTCGTATTTTTGACCCTCAAAACATACAATTTTATTTTATAAACTAACTTAAAATATTATTCTGAATTATTATCTCTAAACCATTTTGTAGAGCTTAAAAACAAATAATTTAGAACATGAAAATGTTTTTTACAGTTATTGGTTACGGAGAAAATTAAAAAATGTAAATTAAAAAATTTCAAGTTATTCCAATAGCAAAGATTTTTAATTATCGTTTTTTCCTTATTTATAGACACATTTTTATAAAACTGGTTACATTTATTTGTTTCTTATCATACTATTATTATTTTATATACTATATAACCCTCCCTGTAGCAGCAAATCTAGGTACCTGTTAAACCTAATGTCGTTTAACTAGGTTTGTGAAAATCAAATCGAGCAAATGGAAATTCGCTTAGTCTGCAGGTTTGCTGAGGTGGGGGTATTTTTATTCATACTTTCATTTATTTTCTATTAATAGCAAATAAACTGGCATACTCTCTAAATCAATACGGTGTTTGCTTCCAACTACTATATTGTGGAAATATTGAAAAACCACAATTTTTATACGTTTTTGGAAAATTTATTTATTTTGATGGTCTGTATTTAGACTATTATTTACGCTACATACTTGCTGTTGGGCTTAAACTGTCAAAAATGTATTCTTCTTTAATGTAATATTATACAATTTTCGGTAAAATCAACGGTTCACGAGATTGAGTGAAAAACAATAGGAATTGCCATATTTTTTATATTTCGATAACAAGTGGCGCGCCCCGCGGCGAGCGGCAGTATCACGAGGTGGATAACTTGGATTTTATGTTATGGGCCCAATACTATAGTTCGGCCACTTAGAAAACGACCTCCTCCAGCATTGGTTTAGCATTAGCGCGCAGGTCGTTTTCTAAGCGGCCGAGCTATAACAACATATCCAAAAATCAGAACTACCCGACCTTTTGCACAGCAACCCCATATTTTCTGACAGATTTACTGGACTATAATTCGGAGATTGTTAAAAGAAAATATGAGCTAAACAGTCATTTTTCAAAGATTAAAAGGAGTCGTAGGAAATATTTTTCAATCCATCAAATTGTGTTTTCATTCTACAAAAATTTTAAATACCGGTACTGATAATAAATTTGTTTTTCAATTAAATTAACTCAAAATTAGAATATAAATGCAATTTTTGTACAAGAAGTTTCTATAATATTAATTTGGAACCAATTTACGTCACTGAAATAGGACGCAACGTCTATTGGATTTTCCTATAGCAAAATTTCAAGAATAAAGTTACCACATTAACAACAAAGTTACCCAACACAGTTACATGCACAGAACAGAGTACACAGATGCTCAGTGATAACTTTTTATGCTGATCAATGGCTTACCAATGCCATAATGGTGGTTAACCATCTTTAGATCACCATTTGCACAAATCAATATGATAACGGACAGAAATAGGGAGGATTGTTAGGTTACCTTTTCTACTGTTGCTGCAAATCCTTCCCTGTCACAGGTGAAGGGTAATTGATGAACCAATCCAACATCATCACTCATCAACTGGACCATGTCCAACAATGTGTCTTCTTTCACTGAAACAAATAATAATAATAATAAAACAATAAGCATTGGCTATACAAGTAAGGCTTGATCCTCTGGACAGCATGATAAGCCTGGTAAACAGATAACTGAAAATACTTATTACAGTGCTTGAACGGTTCAAACCGAAAAAAATTCAAACATCAAATAATTTGGATTTTGATAAGTTTAACAAACATACCAAAGGGTTTGTGGAGGGATCTGGGGGGCGGGATAAAAGGATTGAAAATGGAGCAACACTTTTGATTGAACAAATTAGTTGGAAACACAGGTATTCCGTAAATTTGGAGTTTTTAACAACCGTCAAAGTATACAAAAATATCCTGATGTTTGGTGAATGCACCCTGAGAGCCTCCATGCCATATGTTATTAAAACCAATGAACTAAATCAAAGATTAACGAACTGTATTTTTTAATCTATGAAATAGTCTGATTTAGCTAATTCAGTATTTGGTTGGTTACTCTGCTACCGGAATAACAAGTCAATGTGGCATTCCTTTAACTCATAATTTTAACTCATATAATAAAATTTTCTTTAAAAAACAGTGTAATTCTTGATAAAATTCCAAATTTAGTAGAATTTCATAAATTTTTGGGTGTATTACTTGATACTCATATTAATTGGAAGATTCACATAGATAAGATGAAATGGAAACTAAGATCTACTTCTTTTGCATTCTTTCACCTGATAAACTGTATACCCGAGGATACATGTAGGCTATCACAGTTTACTATGGATACATTGAATCCATCTTGAGGTATGGAATACTGTGGCTCCAGGTCAACAGAAGTCAAATCCCTACTAATTTTCCAGAAAAAAATTATTAGAATCTTAAACAAATCAAGAAGGAGAAAATCATGTGAAAACCTGTTTAAAAGTCTTAGAATTCACACTATTTTTGGATGATACTTTTTCCACCCTATAAGATGGATGTTAAGCATTTCATGTACTTACTTCTGATCCCACTGTCAGAAATGAGCACCAAAGGGTACTTGGATGCCAAGTACCCAGGCTGCATGTTGTTGATTTTTGGGTTCACACCAACAACTGCTCCACCTGAATGAAATTACATATTCAATATTCATACATCTTAATATATTTACATGTGCATGGCACAATGAACAGTGTTCATACAATTCTAATACTAACTAATATTAATAAATGGTATCAGCAAACTTTTTCCCATAACCTTATCAACAACCCTTATTAATGGGTAAGCAGGGGGAGCAACTAAGATATTTTATGATTATTTTTTAGTTTTTACAGCATTGGTCTGTATAAGTTTTTTTAGAATTAATTGGATCAAAACATACTACATTTTAATCCAAATTTCCAAGGCGTTTTTGTGAAAGTACAATTTTCCTGTTAGGTTTTTATTCAAAAACCACTTTTTGGTTTCAGAGGGACACATAATGGATATTGCCACCCAAAACTTAAACTTGAACATTTTGATACAATACAACCATACTTTCACTTTATCAGGCCATGTTAAATTAGTAGCCAGATTTTTTATCAAAATCATTGTAGTTGATGTAGGCTCACACAACTACGTTCTTTTTTAATCCCTGGATGGGCTCTTAAAACCATCCATCCCTTACTAAGGGGCTATTCTTTTTTTCAGATAAACCTTTAAATGTATTACACTGCATATAAATATTAAGTTATTTAATTAAGTTAATAGAAATGTTCTACGAATGATATGGCCCATTATTATCCATATACTTACCAATGAATATACTAGCATCCACTAAAGGGTATTTTTCTATAAGTTTTTTAACAAGCATTATAGCTGGATCATTTTCATCTTCTATGCAGAAAACGATTTCATACTGAAATTAAGAAACATTGTTTACTTTAACTGCAAAGCATTTGGTTAGTAAGCTGCTTAACTGAATGACTAAAATATAGAAAATTTAAACAATAGCATAGCTTATATTCTAATTAACAGTAAAAGGTTTATATTCAGTATTCACAAAAATGTATCTATTCAAAAGTGTTATTTCACCACTATGATTTTTTTATTTAAGTTATTTTCCAACAAATATAAGATGCATTGGTATTGACGAGTGATATTATTTCACGGATACAAACCTTATTAGGTTAGGCCTAGTTTATTTAATACACATGGCTAAAAATAAAATATACAGGATTTAAATTTATTTAGGAAAATAGATAGAAACCATGTCCTCCATACTTATTGGGTTACTTAAAGTGGAAAACTGGAGGGATAAATATTTTGAAATGTTCCCTCGCTACCTGGCAGACCCCGTGTGGCGGGTCAAGTGTTTTACAGCCCTGCGAAACTGACCCTTAATTCCGCTCTAATGATCGTGGCGGTTCAAATATCTCAGGACGGTCATAAAACTCGTGGCGGTTTAATATTCCCTAGATTAGATACGGTAGGTAGCCCTACCTACTTTTTTTAATCATGAGGCTTCACAAGTATTGCCATTGGTAGCTCTTTCAATGTTGAATTTGCAAAAAATTTTTTTTTTAGATAGTAGCCCACTATGAATATTTTACAATAATTAGTTGAGTATTTTAACAGTCTGTTATTCTGGCATCGTTAGCTTGAATAGCATAGCTATATGATGTATTTATTTATTTTTTGGAAGGTATTCCATTAATCACGCTTCCACTAATTAGTTCAATAATTTATCAATAGTAAAACTGGCATTTAGTTTTAGCTTGGTGCAAGTTGTAGAGACCAGCTACTAGATGTTTGGTTTCTGTACTTGAACTTTAATTCTTATACTAAGAATTATATATATGAATTCTTCTATCTTCGTATTTTCTTCTATATTTCAGAGAAATATAGGATATGACCTTAAAAAAATTGCAAGAAAACGTTTTATGGTTTACATTAATTTTTTTTTAATGTAATGATAGTGTTGTGACACATCATTATAAACTAGATTTTCACGCTGATTTGAATGCCGAAATCCGAATTTAAAAATCTTTGTTCATTTTAAAGATATATTTAAACGAAAGCTCTACCCTATTTATTATGGACGTTTCATACTTTGAACATTTTTTAAGATTATTTTTCTGATATCTCCAGTTTTTATTAATGCTTATAGTTTGTTCAAGCCTTAAAATATTCAGAGATGTAAGAACAAGGAGGAATTCTTTGTCTCAACTAAAGCTCAAACAAGAAGAAAACTGTTCATACATGCCTACACTAGGACTTAACACCTTCTGTATTGCTGTACTTGTGCCCCATGCTCACATGTGTCCGTACAAGTGTAGCCAGCCCTCACAAATTCGGACCAAACCAAACCTAAATTAACTTTTTTAATTTATTTTTTTTCCTTATAGTACCTTATGTCATTTTCAAGCAGTCGGCGAAATGGCGGGCGGCAACCTATACTCGCCATTCGACCGCAAAGGGTTAAACCCAGCCATTGTAGCCTGAGCTATCTTGGGAGCATTTGTGAATATATACCCCCCCCCCCCCCCCAAGGAAAGTACCTCATTGTATATATTTTTGAACCAACTTTGAGGTCATTTATGAACTTTAGCTAGTCATGCAATTTGTACAAACTTTGTGTTTATTTGGCCATATTAACACGTTCGCGGCGGCACGTCAAATGGCGGGCGTATCCCAGGTCCGGCGCAGCCCTCAGCATCAAACAAACCCGATTGCCGCGTGTGATTGGCTTAACAATTTCGTGCTGACAAATAGCAAATAACGTGCGAGGATGTCCTGCTTTACAACGAGAGTCGACGTAGTTCGCTAAACACCAACAGATAGCAGCACTGCTTGTAACGTAGCCGGTCCCATTGGAATTGTATTGCTAAATGGAGGGAAAAAGACGGGACAAAAGTAGAATTTTGAGATTGCCAGACGGGGATTTACGGGAATATTTACTACCAACCAACACAACAAAATACAGTATACTATTGAGCAGTGCTGTGCGAGGTTTCAAGTTTCTAGCTCTAATCCTGGCTTAAAAATAAATCATTTCGTATTGCATTGCAGCTTGGGAGCGATCGCACCCACCAGGATGGCATTAGGGTTCCGTATGGGAGCGTTTGCTCCCATGCCGCCGCGAACGTGTTAAGCAATTATTTTAAGTGTAGTGAACATTAGGCTCCTCTGCAATTACACCTAAGGGCAACATGCCCAACTCAGCCAATTTTCATTTTAGTATATCTTAGACTTACCCATTATTGGCCTGACAACAATATATACATTCTCATTTTATGATAGTCCTAAGTGAAAACCAATTTTTAATAATCCACATGGGTCTAAAGAAGTTAGGGCAGTTGGGTTCTTTTCAATGAGGTCATATAGGCTAAGACTTCCAGTGCATCACACTCAGATATGCTGAGGTAAGAACTTCAAAACTAAAATATCCAACATTTCAGTTCACTATATAGAGCAAAATCAATCATTTAACAATTAATTATATACTTACCAAGGGATAATTCATTGTGAAAAATGTTTCGAGGTTTCCATACAAATTGGGGTCAACGCCCATTAAGGGTTTGATTATCGATACTCCTGGCAGTGGGGTTTCTGTTGGTTGAAGGTTTACTTTACGATAAAGCGTGTATTTCCTGTCAACAAAAAAAAGAAAATGCAATATAGGCCTAATATGAATATGAATCGATAGTTTTTATTTAAAAAAATCTAAGTTTGTAATTTTGTTATCTTCAGTTTTTAAAAAATTAATCGGGTACTGGAATTATCAAAGAAAATTACATTACCTATCATAGGTACCTACTACTTGTGAAACACCATTAGATTCGGGCACAGAAAAACCAGAGCTTTCTGCTAAATTGAACATCCAATCATGTTGTTTTTAATTAGCCTACAGTAATATTCCAAGCTTACTGTAGCTTAATGTTGCAAAATCTTTAAAAGATAAATATCAATAAACAATTAAACTAGATACAACATTTATATTAAATAAGTTAACCACTAGGATAACAACATAAGTTATTATATTTAGCATGTTGGAATGCAAAATCAATAGCCTATGAAGAAGAACAAATTTAAGCTTGATAATGGGTTCGTACTGCTTTTCAGCTAAACGCTTCTCTGAAACCTTCTTTGAAAATAAAAGAGGCTTTGAAACTAAAAACATTAAAAATATTATGCTAAGTTATAAGGTATTCATAATAATTAATGATCAAGAGTCAATGGCCAGGATCAAGACTGATATGGTTGTACAGTAGTTGCAACTCTGACTTGGTGTCACTTCTACTCTACTGTTATGACCCATAATATCATATCTTAAAGATACAACATTTTTTGTCTTTAGAAATAAGAGTTCAAAAATGACTTAAGTTTGCAGCAAGATGCTAGACTACCTCATTTGCGCTGTACCTACTCAGGCTAAAGGGAATTTGGCACAAAGTAAGTTAGGCTAAGACTTTTTTTCAGAGAGGTTGGTAGCCTCTTTTATCTTGCATTTGCCCGTCCATGTGGGCCACAGAGACCTGTGAGTGTAAAAGTATCTAGCAAAGCAAGGGGTGTTCCAGTACCTACAGTAACTTGTAAACGAGGCTGAACTACACTGATAATAAGTACCGGTAGTTGTAGATAACTAGATCCGAACCCACGACATCGTTGCCTTGGACCCAAAGTCCGTGTGTTATCGAATGAGCCACCAACACGCCACTATAATCTCAATAGATTTTGTTTAGACTATAGAAGGCCTGCAGTAATTATTCCTAATCGATACAGGTGACCTCCAAACAAATTTTTAATTTTGATATCTAACTTTATATAAGTACAATAGACAAGTTATAGTTAGTAGGTACCTATATTTTTTTTACACCCTGAATCCAAATAAGTTATAGTACCATTATTTTTCACCCCAAATGAATATTATTGAATAGGCTATATTGCCATTCAAATATACATAGGCCTACTATGAATTTAAACAAGGAAGACGGGTGACATTTAAAGTCATGATTTACATGACGTGTAGATGCCGAATGCCCAATATTAAATTGTCAAATATTAAATACTGTAACTTAGTCTGTTGATTATCAATTATATTTACATCAATTAAAATAATTGACTACCTACGGCAAGTTTTGTTAGGTTAGGTTATAAAAGTTTCATGTTATAATTGATAGGTTAAGCCTATATATTCATTGACTAACTGTTAAAAATACAATATTTGGGCACAGTTTCTTAACTGGGCTATGCTAATATCGATTGAAACTATCGAATTGAAAATATTGATTAATAAACGATATTTTAAAATATATTTATTATCAAATTAAACTATCTTACCTAACCTAACCAACCAAACTTGCTGATGGTTAAAAAATTGCATGAAGGTTTACTGATCGAATCGATAGTTTCAATCGATATTAGTTAAGAAACTGTACCCCAATATTTTTCATTCGATAGTAAGGTGTGTCTAGCCCAGTTAAAAAAACTGCACCTGATGTAACCCTCTAGCCTATATCGCTTGGCTTACTGAATTGAGGCTTACCAGTAGCCTACATCCTCAGGTATAGATTTTATCAAATGTGTAACTTAGTGCCTTAATACTGAGAAGTAAATAATTTTGTCTGTTAAAAAGATTGAACACATAGGCAGGCCTAAGTTATGTATGTAATAACTTAGGCCTAGTTCGTCTATGATGTAATAAGTCTAAATAACCGTACACTGGCCTAGGCCTAGTTTGATTTATTAGCCTATGACTTACCCATAGATTATTGCAGCTAGATGCACTAACCACTTCCCACACCAGAATATAAAGAAGAATGTCGCAAATCCACTAAGAGTGTATAAAATAGGTGCCATTTCAACTTTTGATTATACATTTAAGTACCTTTATTATGAAAACTGAGTAGGCCTACTTGTATCATAGTAAAATTAAGATCAAACATACAGTAGGCTAGGCTGAGTCTAAGAATCCCACTGCCTTCGCCTTGACACTTGAAGAAACACTTACTACAGAATCGTGATACGTGATGATAGAGTAACACCGACACTTGGGGAATTGAGTAAGAATTTGAAAATAATTAGTCATAGTATTATCAGCAAACATCTTATTGACGGCATTGACGCTGATAACGAGAAAGATGAATAGGTAGGTAGGGCACTGAAGTTGACACTGTTGACAGCAACAGTGAAAAGGATAGGATTATATCTGTCAGTGACAAATCGGTACTGAATGTTGTTATGGGGACGAAGTTGAAAATATACATTGGAGCCTACTTACTACATTCCACAACTAGAACTAATAAGTACTACTAATACTCCAATACCAATATCCAATACTCAGCCTTGAGAAGAGGTAAAGGGTGGGTAAAGGCTAAAGTAAGGAAAAACGATGGCAGGCGCAAGTAAGGGGATAACCTTTTTGCGAATTAAATTCAATTCGGTTTATGTTCCAATTCCTGACATTTGGTGTCAACAACTGTCAAGTCAACTATGTAACTTGGAACTCCAGAATTGAAACTAGTTTACACTTCCCATAGAGGATACAAGTACTAAGGCCCGTATTACACTATCATAGTTCTATGACATATATCTATTATCATATGTCTTTGATGAAAATTATTACAGTGTAATGTACCAACTATTATAATGGTTTTGAACTATGATAATATGTTCTCCTTGAGAGAACATATTATCATATATTTGATAATATAATATGTCATAGAACTATGATAGTGTAATACCGGCCTAAGTATTGACTGTGTATTAGTATTATCATTGACTAAGGAAACAAAAGTGTTTCCCTTGTCTGTGGTATTATTAACTCTGGCATATAGCCGTTGATTAAATGGCTCCCAAGATATAGAGTGTAAAATACTTACTTACTTACTTGAAATACAGTACTTTATCCTTGATACTGTTGGATAGATTGTGTCAATACTCTTACGACTTGTCAATAAAAAATATTACAGGTGTTCATTTCATTTCATTCATTTATTCATTTCTACGGCAAATACCATTAAACAATACATATCAAAACAAGATGGTCTGCAAAAATAAGTTCAAGAATAGCAAATATACATGGAACAATACATTCAAGAGACTAGACAGATTGTATAGAATGATCCGACTCATTACAAAATAAAACATGCATAAACAAGTAGAATGTGTTTTTAAATGGTGTTTATTATGGTGTTTTTAAAAGAATGCTGGGATTTTAAATGGTAATTGCTTTGATACTATTCTATGTAACTAAACGTTTAATACATCAAATTGAAGCTAAAATAACAAAGTTTTGTTTCCCGTGTAGCAAGGGAGGGCCCAAGTAGCAAAAATCGTTGGCAAATCGTTGGCCCAACGTTTCTGTCGATCGTTGGCCAACGGTATGTTTTGGCACTCAGTCTTACGGTTGGCCAACCAACCAATTTTTGCGGAAGGGCCAACCATCCCATTGGGCATAAACATAAAAAACACAAAATAATAAAGATTTTGTATGAAAAGCATAATTATGAGTTTGAGTAAATTGATTAAATAGTTCATAAAATATTATTTTGAAAATAAAACGAGATAAAATTATATTCGGCCGAGACGGGTCTCGAACCCGGTATCTTCGACATGTGAGCCTCACGTCTTACCTCTGAGCTATCTGTACTTGATGATTACGAGTGTTTTAAAGTGGTGAAAGAGTAGCCGACAGGTGCAATGGTCACAATTAATACTTAAAATATTTTTGATGCTACAGTATAATATGATTCTGTTAATCTGTTTAGGCCTCAAGTAGTTGAATTGTTTTTCTGGTAGTTGGAGAGGATACTAGTATTTGAATATAGATTATTTAATTACCATTAGATTAGTAGGCTACTGTTATAATTGATTGTTATATAATTAATTAATCTTTTCTCTATAAACTATTAAAAACTTATGCTTAAATAAGTTAAAGAATATTGTAAAAAAAAAATTGAATTATTATTATATGTTAAGCAGGTGTTCCCCACTGTATCTAGTATCACAACATCATCTGACTACATTTATTATAGATCCAAACTTTTACAATATTTGTCTTATATTCTGCTGCCTTAACATTTATGTACTTTTAAATAAATCAATTTGTTTAAATTCGTTTTAGAATGTTTTATACTTAAACCCAACGATTCTTTCCTTTGTAGGGCCAACGAATACCAGTTTCCGTTGGGCCAACGTTGGCAAATCGGTAAAATTTCTGCCAACTATTTCCCAACCGTGGCCGACCATTTCCCAACGTTGGGCCAATGGAACTTTGACCTTGGAATGCGCAAAGCAGGTGTGCTGTGGTAGGCCGCTATTGCGACTTAACGCGCCTGACGCCAGTGCAATGTTTACGGCGCAACAGAAGACACAACGTGTAATCTGTGGATCACAGAGATTGCTAAATTAAAATCTACTTGATGATAAACAAATTTGACGCTGGTTAAATGAGTTTTGCGACACCGTAGTGTTTTGAAAAGACATTAACCTGACTGGCTAAAAACAAGCTATGACATAGTCGAAGAAATCCGACAATTCTGCATCAGAAGTCCCAAAAAAATCGATTGCCCGACGAAGTCTTCAGTTGAACATACCCAAATCAGCACTTTAAAAGATAGAGTCTTTGTGCCTAAAAGATTCAGTTAGGACATCAGATAAACCCGCGATCACCCTAAGAGTGTACAGAATTAGCCAGTTTTACACTCATTTAAGATTGATGATGAATATTATCAATTTTATTAAATTATTCCGAATTGTATCGAAGTATGAGAAGAATTTTTATTTCCCCTTCAATTTGACGTCTAAATCATTTAATTTTAGACCTATATTGAATAGTCCCCGAGCAACGACAAAACCGTTTAAAATCCCGGAATTCTTTTTTATAAACACCCTGATGTATTTGAGTCAAACTCTTCAGAGTTGTCAATAGCATATTTACACTATTTACATTTTAATGTGGCGTGGCGGATGTATTGGACTATGATTGGAAAATAGGTTCCTCCACTAAATATCCCAAATTAGACTAATGGTAGCTTACAACTACCAATCCTTTGCAAATGCTACGGCTTCGTGCAAGAGTCTGGCATTCAGCGAACATCAGAAGTACTTAAGAACAATTGAGCACGGTATCCCTGGGAATCTCCGTTATTTCTGGAGTCACGTATTCACTCTAAAAAAGTCTTCCACAATACCATCCCGTCTTGTCTACAATAGTTCCATCGCAACTGAAGCTGATGACATGTGCAACCTCTGTAAGAATTTCTTTTCTTCAGTTGTTACAAAGCCAACGGAATCATTTGATATGTCAACCTTTGGTCACCTTGGAGACTCCCAAACTTTAAGGTTTAGCCCACGTGAAATCTTTGAGAAACTTGAAAAGCTCGATGACACTAAAGGTTGGGGTCCTGATGGCATACCTCCAAGGGTATTGAAACACAACAGGTGTTTACTGGCTCCACCAATCTGTGACATATTTAATGCCTCAATGGACACTGGTATCTTTCCTGATGCATTCAAAAGGGCTTATGTGGTACCGATTCATTTCGATGACATCCCATATGGGATACCCACGGGACATCTCTAAACTTGTAGTTGTAATGGGTTATAAAAATAAAGATCTACCGGACATCCTATAGGGATGTCACATATGATCTCATGTAGGATGACCATAGAATGTCCTTGGGACCCAAATTTTTATCTTCAGGACTTTTCATTTATCCTGCCATGGATTAGACCGAATAGTGGACCAGGTGGACAAACTCCACAATTTTACAATGTTTCACAAAATTACAAACTGTTTCTATATACAATTAACAAAAACATCATTTTCATTTTAGTTTATGCAATAATTCACAGATTTTTTTTATAGATTGTACTATCTGTTGTTATCGATTCAACTATCACGGTGTTACCTTCTTTGTAAAACTATCCTATTCTTGAGATGTCCTATGGAATATCCAGGAGCTTCCTACTATATATAACCTTATAATGTTGAAAGAAGATACATTTGTATATTTATTTATACATTTGTTTTAAATTAATTTTTTATTAAAAAAATATTAAAACCGTTTTAAAAATCGCTTAACAGACCAAATGGGTTTCTTATAAAGAATATGCCCCCAGGCATATGAATTTGTTTTCCTCCAAACGAGAAATGCAATGATACTGTAAATATCCGCCTTGGAACACTCCATCCCTGTACTTTTCCATTAGTTTTGTGTTATAAGGAATATTATCTTGTCAGTGTATAACACCATACTATACTTCACTAAGAAAGCGAGCCACTGGCAGGAAATACACCTGGTCATATTGGGGTTGGTTGCTAGTTAGTGCATTGAGCCCATGTGCCCAATGAAATTTACCTATATGCCAATAGTTCCCGACTGGAGTCCCACTAGACTGTGCACTTTTTTAAACGTACTATTTTTACTTTTGGCAGATAGTAGCTAGGTGTTTCCTATCCTATCACTTGTTGAATTTAAAGTGCTGGGTTTTCAATTAAACAGCGCACTTAAACTTGGATGTTAATTAATTATAGCAGCCTTTTTCAATGCCAGGTGTCAGAAGTTCAGAGGGAGAGTGTAGATCACTTTAACACCCAGGATAAAGAAACTGTGTGCTTTTTATTCCTCCCATCATACAATAAGGACATATGTATGAACATATTGCTGGGGTGTTATAGGAATGATGATGATCTTGGAATTTTAATGAAGAATATGGCACATTAATGGATATATTGGCTGTAGAATGTTGGCACGTCAGACTTTTCAGGCTGTTCAATAACATCACTTAAAATGGTGGAATACCGCATGGTAGACTGGTACGAGATATAAGTCAGAAGATATGGTCTTATGTCTCCTCAAAATAAATGTATTAAAGTGCTACAAAACTAAATTAAACTAATTAAATTTTATTCTTTACATCAAAACATAGCAAAGTTAAACAACATTAAATATCACAAGGAAATTATGTTTTCACTAATATAGCTGAGTGATTTTACAGGTACTAGTGCCAATAGGGACATATATTATTAGATAGAACACTTCCTATCAGGAATCACTGGTCATGAGTAATTAATAATAGTTTCAGATTTATATTTAAGTTTTACTTTTAAATAACTTATTGTTTTAACACTACTTATTGGCAGGTAGAAATATACATACTACTACTTACAGCCATGACAATTTGTACCCCAGTTGGTACTTGGCCTCAGCAATACAGCGCCCCATCTGTCTCTGTTCTCAGCATCTTCTTCTTTAATTCCCAAGAGCCTCATATCTTGCTGGACCTGATACCACCATCTAGCTCTTGATCTTCCCTTCAGGATGGTTTTCAGGTATTACCCTGTTGATAACTTACCAACAGGGTTCCACGTTCCACTAACTACTGTTAATTAGTGGAAACAGTGTATTGCCAATCCCGTGGTTGTGGAAACAAAAGGGTAAGCGAGGGGTTTTCTTCGGCTGATGTGGTACTTGGTACTGGTAGGCCAATGTCAGACAACCCATAACCGGTCATGGGTACATTACTACTACTATTACTAAGTCATATGGGGGTTGAGCGTTGGGCAAACAACTCATCTTGGAAAAAATCAAATGTTCAGAAACAACAAACAACACATTGCCTCGGATGTAGAGATAAACTAGAAACATATGAGACAGTCATTTCGCACAATATTTCTATTGGTATGCTGTTTTAAATTCTGATATTAAATTTTTACAGTGAAAGTAATGGAAGTTAATTTACAATGGCTTTTACTTTAGACGAGAAATTTGTGAATAAATGTTGTAAGCCTACATAGCACCAATACTTGAGTATGATAACATTTTAAATGGTAGAAAAAGGAGGATAGCAGCTAGCTTACCTTGAAAGTGTGGGTAGGCCATAGAACAAGTAGAAAAATATTTTTCTACTTGTTCTATGGCCTACCCACACTTTCAAGGTAAGCTAGCTGCTATCCTCCTTTTTCTACCATTTAAAATCCTGGCCTAGAGCCTTTCCTTAAACAAAACTAACCTTTATGATAACATTTTGTCATTATTAAATATTTCAGACAGTACTTTATAATGTCATTGGTTACAATGAAAAACTAAATCTGCTGGAAAAAGTAATATGTATGCTTTATATTTTTAACCTCCTAAATTAATTAAATACCACCGAGCAATGCTCCATCCCATGGTATAAGAAAATAAAGCTGACAACTTCCATGGTCTGCATGTTCCCTGTGGTAGGGTTTTTTTTCATGTTAAGATAATTTCATTTAATCTGGAAGATTCAGGGCCAAAATCGTGGATTGATAAGGGCTGACCTTAAAATCAAATTCAATACTGAATCTGATAAAGAGAATCTTAATCTGAGTCTGATGAAGTCTTTAGAAATGGGCTGAAGAGTTTCTATACTTAGCTGCTGTTGAGATTATTATACTGTTACTTTTTTTTGTTTCTTTATCATTGTAGTTGTTGTTTAAGTGATTTATTTTACTGTTACTTGTTTTATTTATTCTTTATCTTTGTTGGCTATTTACCAAATTTGTTGTTCCCCATGTT
This sequence comes from Macrosteles quadrilineatus, assembly GCF_028750875.1. Taxonomy (NCBI): domain Eukaryota; kingdom Metazoa; phylum Arthropoda; class Insecta; order Hemiptera; family Cicadellidae; genus Macrosteles; species Macrosteles quadrilineatus. Next base: position 78,117,327 of record NW_026542600.1, on the reverse strand, counting down.
TTATTGTTAAATATTGTTGTTATATATTGATATATTTTTGATACATTCTTATTTATTAGGTTATTTTTAGTCTGGTCATATTCATGTTATGTATGACATGTATTATGTAATCCTGAATGTAACGTTTTGCCATCATTGTATGTATATGAAAATGGAGTTTTTCGTCCATAAATAAATAAATACCAAACCAAACTATTTGTTTACTTGTATAGCTGCTAAATCCCCACTATAGACAAACCTAAAGGTTTCTAATTTTAAGATAAATCTCAGATTTTTGTAACATAAACAATTTATTTTTACATATTTGGCAGTTTCCATATGACAATAAAATTAAATAATATTCGGCATGATCGAAAAAAAAAAAATAAGATTGCGAAATAGTTCTAAATTACTATACACGAGTTGTTCTATTATAAATTGTCTACATTTCACTTGAGCTGAGAAAACAACTTGTTGGTGACACAGTGATCTAGAGCATGAAGATAGTCAAAAAGTTCTTCTGTGCAGGTCTCCGCTGTTTGTGATTTGCTGTTGACTCTATTGTTGCATTCCTCCAGCCTGATTCTCAGTTCTTTAGTGTGCTTGTCAGCTTCATTACAATTTTCCTGAAAGTATGGACAAGTTTTAAATAAATCATAAAATAAGTGTATTTGGTAAAAACTAATTTATGTTGGTGTAAATACAGCTGCTTCTTAGTAATCCAAATTGTTGCAATACGCAACTAGTTTTGACTTCACAAAGTCATCAGAAGGTCATCGATACACACATTGTACATTTTAATATACACAAACATGAACATAGATACATCAAAAAGGTACATTTATTTATAACAAGTGAAAGACTAAAAAATGGTAAGAACGGTATAGGGATGATGTGTCAACAACAGAGAAGTGATGTCACAGCACCGATCGACCACGTTGACCGGCAGTCTAGACGCAACATCCATCCAGTCGTGACACACATTACCTAGTTACAATGGACTTCCAATAATTTAAAATGGTCAGAATTTGGATTAATGAAATATCCGGACTATCAGGTGAGACCTCTTAATGTCTCTAGAGGATGTGCTATGTTTGTAAAAAAACAGCCTTTTACAGTGATTTTATTGAGTTTAATTTGTAATACTGTTTTAGAACGAAAAGGTTAATCAACACAACTCAAAATTAGACCAATTTCATGATAAAACAGATTTTCAAGCAACAGTTAGGTACAAATGAAAAATATCCTCTTTAATTAGGACATCAAGATAAATACAGGTTTCACTGATGTTGACATAGAAACCACACTGTTTATTATGTGGTAGCATTTAATGCATATGTGTTTTAATTTATGGTGCTGGATTTTGTTAACAGAGGTTGATTTATTTGTGATAAGGTAAGAATACTAAAAATTATATTTTTGCAAAGTGTGTAGCCTCCGAATTATCGAGTTATACTTTAAGTGGTTTGAATACATTATTATTAGTAATCCTATATGGTTGCAGTGGTAGCTCAGTTCATAAGGAACCATTTTCAGGCATCACTACAACGGGAACATCACTTCATATAAAGGTTGTCTTATTTTACACATATTTACTAACAAATCACTGAACACGCATTACTAGTCTAGGTGTGTGTGTGTGTGTTAGAGTTTATAACACATATTCCTAGAGTTTACGATACAACCAGCAGGATATTCATATTCATATGAGATGGGGGCGCCACCTATGTGCGTATTTTAACCCAAATATGACTGAAGGATGAGTGTAGACTGGAGTGTGAAGCTTTGTTACAGACTAAGATCAGCTTTTTCATTAGTCAGGACCATTTGTATTAAAAGCCAAATGATCAAGGACAGCTGGGTCCAGTTTCAAACTATCAAAAAGCTTCACACTTATCTCAGGATCGAAACGGCGACATTTCGATTACTTGCGAGCACTATAACCACTGAGCTACCCAGTCCGGGCCTGGATATTATGCAGACATTTCTAGACAAAATAAAGTTTATTTAATTTGATTTGCATCTCTAAACCAAAATAAAATCGTATTCAATTAAAAAGAACCCCTGCAGAAAGGCAGAAATACATTGAGTCGTGGTTAAGTTATTGTGTAGGCCAGGCCTATAAAAAATTAGCAGGAGTGTGTATGCTGATTCAACTAGCCACCAGAAATAAGTATAAATATTTGAAATTCAACTATAGGAATACTGTATCATCTACAATCAGTACAAAAGGAAAAGATATGTCACAATTCTACATCCAAGGCCAGTGAAAGTCCAGTTGCATGTTTGGCTTGACCCTTGGTTGTAGTCATCTTGATTAATGAATTGTGATTATGTCATAATTGTGAATTGGTTCGTTTGGACCGTTGGTAATAAATAAATAAAGGCGTAAAGTTATTGCAATCTGACCTAACTCAGTCCATGCAGAATATTCCATGAAGAAGCATAAATAGGGAAGTCACTAACTAAGTGATTCATAGTTAGTAACTTTGTACCAAAACTACATGGCTGGAAGAAAAAAAAAACAATTTACTTCATCATTTGGCCCATTTTGAACATTTTTTCCCTGGCAATAATTTTGGGTAAAACGTCTATAATAAAAACAAGTGCTGAAAATCTGAAATAATAATCTGTACAACTAACCTTACCTAAGTGCTCAAAATGGCTTAAATTAGTTAAAATAAAGAGAAACAAAGTCGCAGAGAACCTGCGATATAATATTGGATTAATATAAATATATCAATAATGATTCGGTTTGATACAAATAAATCAAATCAAATCAAAATATCCTTTATTCATGTAAGTACAATTGTACAGGAATAGAGTCAGATATTACAAAATAAAATGTTTTACATTTAAGAACTAAAAATAAGACAGAATATTTATTTTATTTGTTCTCCCAAAACTCTTCAAGAGAATAAGGGGAAATTTTAATCAAATACTGTTTCAGACAATTTTTAAACTTTTTTGTATCATTTTCATTTAGAAGTATTTTTGGAAGATGGGACATAAATTTATTTCCTGCGAATTTTGTTTTCTTTTTATAAAATTCTAGATTGTGTCTATCAATGTGAGATTGAGAACGAGTGTTATAATTATGACTAATTTTGTTTGATACCTGAGTTTTTGTAATATTTTTTGCATAAATAATAGTTTCCAAGATATATAGTCCATGAACAGTTAGTATTCCAAGATCGGTAAAAATATGTTTTACCGAATCTTTCCTTTTCAAATTAAACATTGCCCTAATTGCCCTTTTCTGGTACGATAAAATCCGTTTTAAGTTTTTTGATGTAGTTACTCCATATATACTGATTCCATAAGCTAAATTAGAATGAACTAAGGCATAATATATTGATATTAATGTTTTTAAGCTGCAAACTTTATACATTTGTCTTAAAGCAGATACTCCTGAAGACATTTTTTTGATAACATGATCAACATGTTTGTCCCAGGCTAGATTTTTATCAATTATTAAACCAAGAAATTTTGTATGTTCTACCTGTTGTAATTTATAATCTTCTAAGATTATGTCTGGATTTAATTTGTTTTTGTTTTGTTTTGTAGAAAATGATACAAAATTAGATTTTTCAGGGTTTAAAAGAAGGTTTTTGCTATCTAAGAATTTTTTTATGATGGAGAGACTGGCCAATGATGATGCCTCAATACTTTCTTTTGAATTTCCACAAATGGTAATATTAGTATCATCAGCATACAAACAGGCCGCACCGCCCACAGGCATCAAGTACGGCAGACCCCTCAAGTATATTAGGAACAAGAGGGGCCCCAACACCGACCCCTGCGGAACTCCATGGCGGACCATCTGCATCTGTGAATTAAACTTTTGGATGTAATTATATTTACTTGAGAAATCTGATTTATAATGTTCTATCTCAACATATTGTTGCCTAAGAAATAGGTAGGATTTAAACCAATTTAATTCTTTGTCATGAATACCTAATTTTGATAAAGTGTCGATAAGATTTTCATGCGATACACTATCAAATGCCCTTGTTAAATCAAGAAAAATGCCAATTACTTTTTCTCTCTTATCCATATAACTATAAATATGGATAAATATAAATAAATATAACATAATATAATAAATAAATATAATAAATAAATATAATAAATATAACATTGAATTTAATATTACCATATTATATAAATAGCAACAATTACAAAACATTTATAAAGATGTTTGTTTATTTTATCCTTAGTTTTAATTTAAATTTGTACAATTTAAAATGAGAAACTAAAAATTTTCAAGCCGTGTGCAGTAATTATATTAGCCTATTAAGTTTTAAATTTTTTTTTTGTTTTGTTTCTTTCATAAAATATATTTTTTTCAGTTGAATATAGATAGTTTATTCATTAAACTGTAACGTGCCTATTTTGAGGGGGGGTCAAACTAGCCTATTCCTATGTCTAGCCTATCCCTAGGCATAGCCTACCAGCCCTAACTAAGGTTATAGGTTAGAAGGCTAACCTTAGTTATAACATCTTCAGTAAAGTATAGGCATGATACACTGTTGTGTTTGGTATTAAATAAGTGTAGAACGAGAGTTATTAGTACTGTATGAGCGTGGCATAAACCTTATACAGTGTTTTATAGCTTATTGACTCACCAGCGATGTGTTTCGCAAGCTAGGGCTCAACCCGGCTTGGTACTTCGAAGAAACTTTCTACACTTAGTAAACCCGCAGATCATGGCCTTAGGCCAATAATCCGTCACAAAGACGTGAGGAAATGCGGAGTGAATAATATAAACCGACAACTTGAAGTTAAAACTCATTGTCGTGTGAAACAAACACAACATAACCTACAGTCGACGACGACGACAACAACAAGCTCGAGCGACTGACGATTTAGCGGCTGCAGACGACGGCAGCCGGCTAGCTCTTTTTCGGGTTAGCAAACAGCAAGCAAACGTTCCGGATCAGCTGAGCCCCCTACTTTGCTAGAGAGGGGAGCGAGAGGGATGAACCGAGGAACCCTCAGACGGCAAGCAAGAAAGTTAGTTCCTCACCAGCCACGAGTTAGGAGAGTTCCTCACCAGCCACGAGTTAGGAGAGTTCCTCACCAGCCACGAGATAGGAGAGTTCCTCACCAGCCACGAGTTAGGAGAGTTCCTCACCAGCCACGAGATAGGAGAGTTCCTCACCAGCCACGAGATAGGAGAGTTCCTCACCAGCCACGAGTTAGGAGAGTTCCTCACCAGCCACGAGATAGGAGAGTTCCTCACCAGCCACGAGACAGGAGAGTTCCTCACCAGCCACGACTACGAACACTCGAGAGCTCTTACGTACTAAAGTAGAGTACCGAGATCGTCGTAATAGTTCATTGGTGAAGTAATAGTTAGCTCGCGTGATACTTCGAGTAAAATTGTAAGTCTTATATTCCATTAGATTTAAGGTAAACCGAGTTAACTATTGCCAGGGTGTAAAATACTAGTTTTTAAAATCGGTTTTACTAGATTTTATATTTTCACTCCTGTTAAACCAATGGACTTAGGCTACGTTGACTTGATCATGATGGTGTGTTAAACCCAACCCATAACGTAACGATTAAATATTACGAGGCCAGTGTATTTTTAATCCATTTTTAGTAAGCCCAAAACAATTTAATCTCATCATACGAATTTATTAGTAGTAGTCAGTGACTACTAAGATTAGTTGTGCTAGTTGAGCACGTCCCGGCCGGCACGCATGGCGTGTTGGTTGTAGTGGCCTTAGGCCTGTTTACGATGTTTTATGGTTTTAACAACGTGTTTGCCATAAAGCCTTTGAGATTGATGTGAACCAGAAGTGGATGGATGGTTCGTTTCGGCCTTGGTTACTTTACTGCCAGGTACTTGGCGGTTCGTGTGGTTTGGACAACTATGTTCCCCGCTTGTAACGGAACGATGGTTTCAACATGCATGACATGGTTAAGCTTCAGTTGGGTCAGCTCAACGTTGTGTGCAGAAATGAGGACTGCATCATTAATACTATTAATGTGCGTACTCAACTAAAGTGGTTTCCTCTGGCACTTTAGATGTCAGAAGGCTGTCGTAATTCACACTTAAAACCTTTGGAACCTTCACCAGCCTAGTTAGTTTATTTAATATACTGGTACTTTAATATAAATAACCATTTTGGAAACAAATTTTGTCTTGGTTTAACCAAAAATCTGTCATTTTCGGCACTTTACAATTTTTTTTTGAAACCTGACTGTATCAAGGTGAAAACTGCATCAGCCAAAAATTGGCAGAGGGGAAATTCTTCTTAATACGTTAAAAAACGTGTAATGTGGGAATTCTCGCCCCGCAGTACCAGCACAGCTGGGACGCGGCAGGAAATGTCGCCCTCCTCCCATGCCAACAATCTTGCTTCAGTGTGAGCTCACTCACGCACAGGGAACGTTGCATCCGATTGCCGCTTATTGTGCTAGTTTTATACTTAAATCCAGTATGATTCGTTTTCAGATCTGACTATTTTATCAATGGAGGGGAATGTATCAAATTTAGTGTAAAATGTGGGTTTTTTTGGACTTGGTGAAATGGAATAGAATAATAATAATCATTGTTGTAGTGAAGCATTGTGGAAAGAACTTAACCTCAAAATTGTGCTTAAGGCCTTTTTTGCGAAATTTGTTTATGGTATATTCAGGATTTTTGCCCCTGCTTTTTCCTTCAATTTTAGGAAATAGTGAGGGCCTGCTAGCAGTTTTGTTTAATGCTTCTATCTGTTGGGTCTTGTAAAACTACGCCCCCAACAAAAACAATGCTGATATATTATTATAAATAATGTTATTCAAGGCCTATTTGACCCTAACATAGCCAACCAAGTTATGGTAAATGAAATTCCTCCAAATGAGAATCCTCAAGAGCCCGCGCTTACTGAAAACTTGATAGTAATGGACTTAAGTTGATGATGGTAATGATCCTGGTTACCATCACAATTTCACCTACCATAAGATTCCCGGAACAAAACATGTGCTAAATTCAGATGCCAAGCCTATTGAATATTTCTAATTTATTTTTTACCGTAGGCCTGCTGAACACATTTGTGTTGAGAACAAATCAGTACCTATATAATTTTGCTTGTATAGGCCCTATATATTATTTGTATATAATATTTATATGTCACCTCACTCAAGCGCTCGCAAATGGAAGCTAGTAAATCTGGCTGAAATGAAAGGCTTTTTACAGGCAGTGATTTTTATCATGGGAATTATTAGAAAACCAATGATAAGGAGTTATTGGTCCACCAGTACATCTCAAGCAACCTCTTGGTTTCATGAAATGTTTAGACCTGTTTCGCCTATATCTCAGTTTTTGGCGTTATATGTTTACTTAATATTTTATTTCTAGGACTTAAACATATGTATACGAAAATATTCAATTTTATTTTACAATAAAAAATCATCTGTTTTTAATATTTTGCCAAATTTCTAACTTTAGAACGCTGTAATTAAGTTATAGCTGTTGGTGGACGTGAAGGCTGGAGAAGAGGTGGACGTGAAATGTTTAGGGAAGCTGACGGCACTACAATTGGTAAGTATGTGCTGAGTCAACATAACTCCAAGAATTTGTTTTAAGAATCCAGATGCTGGTTTAAAAACTGTGGACATATCAAAGATCTTGACATTCTATCCTTAATTGCTATCAACGTTATTTTGTCATTTGCAAAGATATTCTGTGGTTATTAAATGCACACTCTAGTGAGATCCCAGTGCTAGGATGGAATGGTTTCAAGGAGAAAGCAACATCTGAAGAACATTTACCAAAAATAAAAAAATGATTTAAGTTAAACTTACCTCCCTTTCATTAATGTGCCTACAATTATTTGGACACTGTCTATACTGCTCTCCTCATAGCCCAAAAGAAATGTGACAGTAGACTATAAATCAGGTAAAAAAAGACCTGCTTTGTGACGTTTAATCAGCCACTTTACATCACAGCAGTGTTATGCGTCGCTTTAGAAACACTTAACATTCGGAGGGTTAGGAAATAACTGGCGTTAAGAGGGTTAAGAACATTAGTTAGGCCCTATGCATAAGCTCCAAAATTTTTTTTTTCCTGTTAGGTAGTTAATTTTCAGGGCGAAATGGGCGTTTCATCCTCAAAAGTGCCAAAGGAAAAGTGTTCAAATGGGCCAAATAATGATAACAAAATTATTACTCTAAAAATTCGTTTGGACACCGGACACCCTAAACTAAATCAATAACTTCCCAGATTGTATTTAAATGCAAATCCTAATATAACTTAAGCTTCATAGGTTAAACCTATTCTGCCTATTAACTTACCATTACCCTAAAGATACCAGTATACTAAATACTAAACAATAACATATTTAGCATGAGTCCACTTGTACAAAACTTAACTTATTTATAAAAATATTTTATTATGATATAACTATACAGAAATTAATTTACCCTTATAACAACTTGAGGATCGACTAGTTCTTCGTCCTCTTGGGCTCGAACAGTAGGGAAAAATCTTCTCAGCAGTGACATAGTGTTAATCTGTAAAATGACGTAAGTTAAGTTGGAATTAAATATAACACTTTAAAACAAATAGCATTAAAAAGTATCACCAGGGAACTAAGTTTAACCGTTTAACCTACTTACAATTTTATCAGTGTTGGTTTTCTAATTTGGATAACAGACAACACCTAACACCAGTTTAGCTAGCAGAAGCAATTTCGAGTGACCGATGTAGAAAATAAGTTAGAAGAAAAAAGTCGACATGCAATACTAACAGGTCACTTGATTGGATGCATTATTTTTTTTCGAACAAAGGAAACCAATAGAAATATTCGTTTTATACCAACATATGATCTCTACTGAGAGGTCAAAACAAAATCACAACAAGAAATTATATTTCACTTTAAATTTTTAATCTTTAATATTTTGCAAGTGTTAGCGATAAACAATATTAATAAAAATTGTTTATTTTAAAACAATATTTAAATTAAATTTTTTAAGGTGTTTAAAAATGATTTACTCAGTTTTATGACATCATTCTATCGACGTAGTTATCTAGGCTCCCGTCATGGAAACAGAAACAAATAATGGAGCCAAGAAGACCACCAAATGTATATAGTTTAGGATTAGTTAAACAGGTAATTAGCAGGGAACGCACCATCGGAATGATGCGTTTTTCAATTGCTTTTTAAAATTAGTCATCATATTGGGTAGACTCTTCAGCGATAATCCTCAACATAGTAAAACAAAACAGCAACATAACCTGTTCGATGTGTTGTTGGAATCACTAAGCTTTTCGTTAGGTCCTACTTTACTTTTATATAAAAAGAAATCAATAAATAAACTGTAATCTGTAACCGACTTGATAATTTACGATTTTAATTAAGATTGGCTTATCTGATTCCAGTCATGAATGGAACAACGATGGACCATCAACATCAGCACCATCATCATCACAGCAAACACAGAAGCCATAGTCACCATGGTCATGGTAGTCACCATCATCACCATCATCATCGTGAACACCATTCATCCTCGTCCTCGTCATCTTCTACTACGTCTCACCATCATCATCATAGTAAGCCGAGGAACTACAAGATGTTGTCAGACCCATTTTTGGTCAAGGGTGCTGCGAAGGTTTATCGATATGATGGAGTTGTACCGAATGATCCGACCTGCCCTCCTGTACAAGTTAGAGACCCAAGATCGCATCTCACTAGGATATGGACAAGATTAGAACCTCTAGATCTTCCAGTACCACGATTCAAGGTAATATCAGATTGGGATATGAATTCAATAACAATCTATTAAGTTAAGGTGGCCTACTTGGCCTTATTATTTAATAACTCAAGCTGTTCTTCTTGTAAAACGCTATATTTAATCTTACAAACATGCTTTACCGGAGTATCCAAATCCAATCATTAACTTAGTTCACCCTAGTTATCCTAACCTATAAAGAGTGATGACTGCCAATTCCAAAGCAAATCAGTTCTACAGCGGCTCCTGATGTTAGTGTCATATAGGCCTACATCAAATTAGAAAAATCAATAACTCATTAACATGAGAATTAGCCTAAGTTTAAATATAAGTAAACACGTTCGCTGCTACGGACGTTTCGGAATGTCAGCCGGGCCACGGCGCCAGGAACTGGGAACGTCACCGTTCATTGTTGTTTAATGTTGCCATGGATAAGCCAGCTCGTCACAAGCGTCCTATATTTCTTTGCAGCTCGTGGGGACGTAGGGACCTACTCTTCTGACAATAAAAAATATAGTTTCCCTAAATTACCACCAGGGTCGTTTGGAACAGGGCTTTGTTTCATCTCTTTCCTGCTAGATAGCAACACTACTTTACCTACTGTAACCTGGGTAGTGCTGCTATCTATCAGAATCACTTAGTACTATGTCCAAAGCCAGTTTTACTGCAGAACTTTTCCAACCAGTACAACTACCGGTACTGTTGTTTTTACTGTAATTCAGTGTATCGGCGGCAATGTCACGCAGCGGCCGAGCGTCAGTTCAGCTCCTGGCGCCGTCCTGGCATCGAGCGGTCAGCAGCGAACGTGTTAACTGTATTAATAGGCTAACATATCCTATAGGCTACGTTAGAATTCAACTTTCTTTTGTTTCCCTGAAAATACTTAAGCATCAAGATTGTTATTTAAGTTAAGGGGTTATTCCAAACAATTCCCATCAGGATTGACAAAAACAAGGTTTGTACTTAGGCTACAGTACAACAAAAATACCCAGCAAAATCATATTAGGCCCTAACTTAACATCAAAAACATAAAGTCATCAGACAAAATATGTAGGCTAGGTAATTAAAAATAGGCAGATTTAACCCTTGAAGGGTCAAATGCTGTAATTACTGCAACTTCGTTTTCGCCGCAAGTGTCAGTCATCGCCGTAATCACATGGACGTTGCAGGCTTTTTGTTTCGTCTGGCTGCCATCAGTCTGAAACGGGATTTCAGACAATAGCTTAGTTAGTGTGAATTAGGGAGTTCCAAAGTCGGTATAAGAGCGCTTTTACTAAATTGGTGTAGCCTATCACAAGTTATATAGCCTACAGTTAACAGTTTGTATCGTTGCTGAGGAATTTTGAGAGTGAATGAGCCAGAGAGCTTTATGAAATCTTTCATAAAGACTGTCTTTATCTTTCAACTTTTTAGTGAAAAAAACCAAGTTGTGTGTGATATAATTTGGAATTCTGAGATTGATTGTGGGATGAGTGATTTATAGGCCTTTGTTGTTTTCTGATGTTGAATGATTTTAAAGGCATGGTGCTTAATGGTTTAATTCAGGGGTCTCCAACCTACGGCCCGCGGGCCAGATGCGGCAAGAGAATAGATTTTATTCGGAGGGCTTACGGGTAAATAATTATTTTTATATAACTTAATTGGTATGTTATAGGCCAAATCGATGATTGTCAAAGTGGTGGCAACACCCATCTCGGCGAAAGCGTGATAGTACGTCACGTTCGCGGCAACTCGGTGATATCGTGATCGTCAGTCACGATCGCGACAACTCGGCGATATCGTGGTCGTCACTCACGGTAGCGGCAACACCCTTAAGTAAATGTTGCAGTCTCGGTAATGACATAAATCAGCATTTGTTATTGCGGCAACATCCGTAAGTAAATATTGCGGCCCCAGAGATAACACGCTTGTCATTCGCGATCGCGGTAACACTCACAACCATTTTTGCAGTCTCGGCGATACCGCGATCGTCTCCTGCAATCGCAACTGCACTGTGAACATCTCTTGTGGTATCACCAAAATTTCTGTGATGATATCCAGTAATCATGATTTATTTATGACAAAGTATATGAGGAACATCGTTTATATTCCCTAAAAAAATTATGTTGGGTAGGTCAGTTATTTTGTTTGATCACAGTATCATTTGCAAAAGCATACAGAATTTTAGTTAAAAGGTTAAATAGCAACAAAAAATCAGCAAGAAATGTACAAACTTCATCAATGAGCTCTTAATTAGAAAACTCTTTGAGGGTTATTTTGAGAAGGGCTCCCCTTCTACACTGAAATGTTGACGGTCCAGCCCTTTCCTCCAAAAATTGTCAATGTGGCCCTTGAGTAAAAAAGTTGGAGACCCCTGGTTTAATTTATCCGTCTGTCAGTGACCTTTTGTCTATGGCGACCGATGTTGAGATTAAAATCTCATCATGAGGCTAATTAAAGCTTTTTTAAAACAAATGTACACAACTGAAGGCAGCCTACAGCCTCCGTCGTGACATGATCATCTTTCGATAAAGACCTTACAAATAAAATAGGCCTGCAGTAATTTTGGGCTTGCTGCAATTTTGTTACCAAAGCAACGGTCACATTATTAACTACCCAGTGTTACTGTAATTGGAATGGGCAGTTACTATAGATTTGATCAGTAGGCCTAAAAGTTTATCGTGAACTTATAATAGTATTTTTTATCTTCAGTCGAATATGAACAGTGACAAACACCCTTTTAATGGTTTTAACCACATTGTCAGTCCAGTCTAGATTGTTATTTATGGTCAAACGATTACTTATGACTTTGTCTTGATAGACTATGACAATCCAATATTGTTGACAATAGGCCTACTGTAACTTAAACTGTCTGGGTGACGTCTGTTGGCGTTCATGACCAATGGTGATTGGCTTAGTTTTGTCAGGGAATTAGGTTAAATCCATTCTTTGTTGCCCACTTTTAACAATTTCATTGATATTTTTTTAGGCTACACAAATGTAATAGTAATAATTCACCTTGCTGACTTTAAAATCCGTGTAAGAATTAAACCTATTAACACGTTCACTGCGGCCCACCAAATGGCAGGCCTAGCCCCGGTCCGGCGCAGTGTTGAGCTAACCCGTTTGGCTATCAAATATTTTGGTCTGACGAATAGCAAATGACGTGCAGTGATGTGCTGTGTTACGAAGAGAGTCAACGTAGTTTTCTGAAACACTCACAGTGATAGCAGCACTGTCTGGAACTAGCCTGTCTCATTGTATTGCCAATTGGAGGGAGAAAGACGGGACAAGTTTATTTCTAAACTTGCCAGAAGGGGATTTTACAGGGAAATTTACTACTAACCTACACCACAATAAAGCACCCATTCCTACCTAATCACAGACTTAAAAATACACGTTCTTCCCGGTGTATGTAGGCGATGCCGGCACTCACCTGCGAGCGTTCAGCGTGGCAGAAAGGAACTAGAGCACTCACCGGTGAGTGGCCTGCAGCTAAGGTGTTAAGTTTTAAAACTGAACTGATGTTGTACCGGTACTGTAAGGGTTAGGAGTTACAGAAGAGAATCTCAACACTACTGAATGACTGCCATATAAGATACCCCTGCAGCAGCAAACCTTCTTACTAAGCAAATTTCAATTTGCCGTGATGGGATTTTCTTGAATAAAATTTATCCTTACAATGTCAGATTAATTCTCTTTTTAAACACTATTAGGTTTAATGAGTACTTTTTGTCTCAAAAGGGAAAGTAGTAAAGTGTGTTTTTAGTGTAGGCCTAATGTTTATAGTTAAGTATGAAAACAATAAATTTGATCAAAGTATATTCATAAACAAGCAAACTACAACTACTGTTCAATTGATTCTCAACTGGAATAACATAGGAATATCAACAGTTTTTTTTCTTCTCTGTAATCGTTATGCACACAACGCTTTCCCAATGTACGGACTAAACTATCAGTTTTTTTTTAATCTCTACGAAATAGTTTGGAAAGAAATTGCAAATTTTCATGTTTTGAGGGTAAAAATGGGAAAAACTAATTTTCACCCTATAAAACCCTGTTTCATAGTCCGATCATGTTGCTTCAGGAACTCGTTTGAATAAACATAGATCTACATCATTGTATCAAATTGCATCATAATTGCATAAATTACATAATTGCATGGCTTTTACTCAAGTTATCATACTAACGGACACACACATATATATGCAGTGCCTATTATCCGAGCCCCATATCTGAGCCCTTAGGTTTTCCGAAGTTGTTAAATATATACTATTTTATTTTCTGTCGGAAAACAACAATTACGATGTCAAGGTATGTTCCTGATAAGTTGAGTAAAAATAGCTAGGCCTACTATTTCTTTTTAATCGCAGGGGATTATAGGACTATAAAAAATAGAAACATTACACTTACCAAGGATCATGGAGGCAAAGCTCAATCGTACTTATTGCTTATTTAAATGAAGATTTCTTTTGTATTATCATTATGCTGTGTGGCAGAATCAAAACAAATAAATTTGTTTGTAATGTAAACATAGAGAATGTAAAGGGAATAAAAGGTTAACTATGGGTAAAAGTAGACAAATAAATTATAAATAAAATCAAACGTAACAGCTGACTTATTTTCAATATTTTAAACGTAATAAAAACAATCCTTAAACAAGATATCCTTTCATTTAATTTATCTGACCTTAGGAGAAGGTTTATTGAAAAACACATATTTTTTTGTGAAGTTTTGAACCAAGACCTTTCATTCATCAAGTGTGCGGTTGGTAGGTATATACGGGTTACAGTTTTCTCAAAAGTTTGTGATCCTTTTTAGCTTTATATATATAATATATATATAATATATATATATATAATATATATATATAATATATATATATAATATATAAATATATATATATATATACATTATTTTAACATAGGAATGACAGTACCAGGTTGGCCGTTAACCGTTGGAAAGTTGAACTAGCTGCTTGTAGAGTATAAAATTTAACAGTGGCATTTCCGCTAGGGTGTTACAGGCGACCATTGCCTTTTGTCGGTCTTTGTCATTACAATGTTTAGATGTTGACATAATTGTGTCAAGTATAGCTCAGGTCAAACTAAAATTAAAAGTAAAAATTCCATTTGACAAATTTTGTTCACTATTTATTGTAAAAACATATAATTTCACAAGTAGCCTATTTGATTTCCTAATGTTGTACCATAATCCCTAACCTCAAAATCTAAGCGAGGTAGGCCTACGTGTTAGCCGAGATTCTCAGTAAAACAAGGTAGGGAGTGCACCGTATATGAATTAGAACGGATGGTGTTTTGGCCTCTGTGGGCCACAAAACGAAAAAGTAATGCGGTCCCTTACCTAGAAATTCGCTAAGAGCCAAGTTGTTGAGTCATTCATGTTTATCTCAGAGCTTCTTTTACCTCCCTCTTGTCAAATCTTGGCACACAGTTTCTATATGTAGGCCTAATTCTTTCGCCCATTTTGCATTCATGTGCCACATAGGCTTTCAACCACAAGACCATTGTTTCAATTGTTTTGTTTTAGAAGGCTTTCGTATTTATCATACTTTTATTATTTCCCTTTATTATTCAGTATAATTTTCATGATTTGGGTTAATAGTGGGTTTCAGTTAGGCCTACCCATATTGCAACTCCCCACAGTTACCTCAGATAATAATTTTGATAAACAGCCTACCATTTAGTGTGAAGAAGGCAAATATATGCTTATTTCCGACGACACCTCCCTCACTATCTTCAATCCCAGTATGGAGGTGTTAGAACAAATTGCTTTTGTTGAATCAAACTGTCTTCTTCAATGGTGCGAAGAGAATCATTTATCCCTGAATCCTGAGAAAACCCAGCTTCTACAATTTCAAATTTCTAAAAGACGATCCCAAGGAAAATCACAGTCTTCTAAATGTCCTGATAGACAAAACCATAATCAGTCCCTCCCAAAACGGAAGTTCCTTGGAGTACTCCTTGATAAAAATCTCAGGTTTCATCAACATATTGAGCATGTAGTATAAAGGGTTTTGGTAGGTATTTTCATGTTCCGAATGCTGCGGCAAATAACCAACACCGATGCTCTCCTGTCTGCATACTACGGGCTCATCTATCCCTATCTGACGTACACCATTCCTGTTTGAGGCTGTGAAAGACCGAGAACACTGTTTTTGTTCAGACTCCAGAGGAAGGCAATCCGTATTGTGTTCTCCCTTCCAAAACGTCACTCCTGCAAAGAAATATTCAGATCATTCAGAATCCTTACCTTATCCATCCATACATCTTATCTTATCTCATCTTATCTTTTTTGTATCCATCCATCTATATTCTGGAAAAGTCATTCGCTAAGAAAAACATATCTTTCTTTCACCACTCCAGTCAACTACAGATATTCTTTCCGAAACACTTCAAACCTTGCCATTCCCCGTCATTCAACTGCATTTTCCAGAAACACTTTTACTACAATGATTTCATCATTTAGTTGTTTTTACTGTAAGATAAACAATATGTTTTATCAATTAAGTATTAATTTGACTTGGCTAATGCATGTATGTATATGTTGATCTGGCCTAATAAATGACTTATTGACTTATAACCACTATTCAACCTCGATTGACAAATCTATTAAATCAACCTAACCTTATAAACCAAACCTACTAACCCCATTGACTAAACATGTAGTAGGTAAAACTTAATTGTAATCAATCTGACCCAGTCTTACCATAGTATTGTGCTGTGTGGTTATTTTTAACCTAAAAGTTTATTTTTTACTAGTGTATTGTATTCGGATGAAGCATGTAAGGGATATCCATCCTTAAAAGTATTATTTTATTGTATGAATAAATGTACAAAGATACTGAAAGTATTGTTTATTAATGCTCAGCTGACTTGTGAAATGTATACAGTAAATAAATTCTACAATTTTTGTGTAAAATAGCGAGGTAGGGTTGCCTATTGCATTGCAAAAGCATGATTTTCGATTGGACAATCTTCGCAGACTCTTTCTGTGATCGCAATAATAAAGGCTTGGCTTGAAAATCAAACTCCCTAATGTATTATTGGTCAAATTAATTTTTCAAGAGAAAACAATTCTTTGAGGCCCTCCCAAGCCAAGGCCCCTAGCAACCACCGTGTTCATGTTAGAGATATATAGCCCTGAATACGAGAAATTGTTTTTTAATTTAAATATAAAAACAAAATTCTAATTTTATCTGGTATTAATATATTTAAATCCACCATAGGCCTATTACTTTATAAACAAAACCATAGTTTTTCATTAAACCTGCGAATGATTTCGATTGAAAAGGGAGCTTGTTTAGAATAGAACTTCTAGAACATTTCTAAGAAACCTTTTTGTCTTTTAATCGATTCTGCATAATCTTCAGTTTTTAGACCCAATAGTTTTCTCTACGCCAAATATAATTTTAGTTGTACTTATGCTATCATCGAAGAAATGCTAAGTGATTGGAATGCAATGGGCTGATCGAATATTTTTTGTAAATTCTTAGACAAATGAGATTACCTATAAACAATTTTTATCTGAGCTCAAGTCTTAATTTTAACTGTTTCGAGTTGTTAAAAGATGTTATTGAAGAAAAGTATTTTTCAATTGCATTAAGTTGATATTTCAATTTGGGTTAATCTTGAATTTAATATCTCAAATTCCTTCTTGTGATTTAAAGGGGTGTAATCATAGACTGGCAAAATAATTGGCTATAATTAGAGGTTTTAAGGCATTGGTTTGCTAAAAGAATGAAGAGCATGGTATATGGAACCCATTCAAAAGTTTAATTTGCTGTTGGTCTCCACTTGTGTAGAAACAGACGATAACTTTAAACCGCGAATTGTATTGACATTTAATATTTTAGTGATCTAGGAAACTTTTTATCAGCAAGTCCTTCTACTTTATGTAATTTGAATGCTTTGTTTAGTAGTATTACTTTCTTTAACTCATTGATCTCTGTATGTTTTTGGAGAATGCATACAGGCTTTTAAATCTAAAATCTTTATTTATATGTCGCTTTTATGTGTTTACCAGGCATACAAGATGAGGTAACCTCTTAAAACAGTTCATAGAAGCAACCTGTAGGATACAGTAATATAAAACATGTATAGCCAGCCACCAAACAGAAAAAAAACACTTAAAGTTTGTAAATATTTAAGCCCAAATAATATTATATTCTTTTTACCCTCAGTTTAATAACTTAAAAATTTCAAACTTGTTCATACTCTTTAACTCAACATCTCCCTTTGAACAAACATCAATGACCAAAAATACTTATGATAAAAACAAGATAAAAACTTCAAATCATAATTATTATCAGTGATCACTAACATCCTATCATATCTGACTAAACTCATAAAAATTGAGTAAATAAATTAATGTGATTTAACACTGACAGCCAAAAAATAGACAAAGTTTAGTTTTGGATAAGCTAAATTTAAAGTTAAAATAATTGTAGTTCACAATTACACAATTAAAAATGCATGAAAAGTAATTGGGAATATAGTTTTTAAATGAACTTAGGTGTGGTGTAGCTTTTTGATATATTGAACAGCAATGTTTTAAGTTTTCTTTCGTTATTCACATTTTATAAAATTCTTTCATCCTATGTGGTCAAAAAAGTAGTTTACAACTTTGTACTTTATTATTTAATATTTCTGTGTATAAATCATTATTTATTTTAAACATTTCTAAAGTCTGAAAAGTAAAGATATAGGGGAGTCTGGAAATTTAAAGAAAATAGAAAATAATTTATAATTTTAGAGATTAGAATTCTATGTAATTTGAAAAAATAATGGATCTTAAGGCCTATTTGCTTGGAGCGATTGCAGCGATATTCGCGCAGCGATAATTGCTCCGTGATAGTAGCTGGGCACTGTTCTAACGGAGTTTGCGTTGTCCTGTTTTGCTTAGAGCGACTGTCGCAAGAGTCGTTAGCTACAGTCGCGGACCACTGCCCTGGGTACCAGTCTTGCGATAATCGTGCCTTGACTAATGCACAGCGACACATACGCAGAACCTCAAAACAGTGCAGTTCACTCAGTAGGCACATTAATAATAGGGGTTAAAATAACCATGATTACTTTTTCGTTCACATTAGTTTTTCTATTCATGTGCTGTTACGATTGTACTGTTTTGGTTATATTTCCTTACACATTCATTCTACATTGTAGAAGAAACAGGCAACTCTTTATTTAAAGCAAACTTTGCATTGTCATTGCTCAAATAGTTGTGTATAATTTTTTTAGGTTACCCTCGTCTATTCACATTTAAATATAAAATGCTTGACTGTTCCAAGTTTACAATGTGTTATTTAGGTAGTGTGGGTGTTAACACTGTATCAGTTTTTTTGTATGAATACATTTTTTTATTTAGACTCCAGGTTTTATTTTTTGACTTTCATGTACTCTTATTGATATCACTAATTAAATGTTTTTATTGATAAATTTTTTTTCGTTGATATCACTACAGTTTTCTATTTATCTCCCATCTAGTTGCGTCTAGTGATATGTATCCATCCAAAATCTTACATATCACTTTTACATATATTTGTTTATCGATCGTCTATTGATACTTCCACTAGGGTCAAGTAGAGCCTCGTCTTCTAACTCCTCACTGAGGAGATACTTTAAAAAGTTGCATCACACACTCATGACTTCACCATTGTGAGTGCTGGTATTCAACTAACTATGAAAATGTTGTTCAAAGGTTTATTGCGGACATTTTCCATCACGATGGTAAAAAACGAATACCTAATCAAATCAATAGATACAAATCAATACCATACAAATCAATGATTATAGATTATAGTGTTTTGTGATTGGTTATTATTTGCATGTTGTATCATTATTTGACTGCTAATACAGTGCATAGTTTTTTACTGCTACCCTCTGTAGTGTATTCCAACTTAGGTTGGGCATTAGTGTATTGTTAGTTGTAATGTGTCAGTTAAGTTTTTTCACCTGAGGACGGGATCAGATTCCAGATCTCAATCGTTGTGTTTTGTTTTTTCCCATCGTGATGGAAAATGTCCGCAATAAACCTTTGAACAACATTAACTCACCATCACCAACAATGAACTTCAAACAAAAAACTATGAAAAATCGCGTGGTGACCGAAAACCAATCGCTCTAAGCAAAACGGCCGCCGCAACAGCGATAGTAGCTGAGTGATAATAGCTTTGCGACTCACTACAGTCGCTCCAAGCAAAATGGGCCTTTGAACAACCTAATTACCGTAGGACTAATTTCTATTGCACATCACTGCGATTGCCTATGGTTACTGCTCCATTTATTCCTTTAGCACCTGTAGTGTTTTTAGTGCTGAGCTTAAACACACTGTGATTGTGCCTGGACCTGTCTTAAGCCCCTATCCCTTAGATCAACGTCCCCAAAACTATGTAAATATGACCGTGCATAAAGCATGAATTTAATTTTAAAGTTGGAATGGGAAACCCTATTATTGATAGATTTTTTTTAAAAGGCTCTACAGTAGATTACCAAAAATTTCATCCAAGATGGGTGGGGATAAATGTCAACGAATGTGGACAGCTGCTTTCTCGTTATTGGACGCCTACGTTGGTTTATTACTGTTAGCCGATCAAATTATAACTGGTGATAAAACAGGTTGTAACTTCAATTGTAGACAAAAACATAGCCCATAAAGTGGAGGCACACAGAATCCACCCAGAAAACAATTGTTCTGCAATTTTCAGGGTTTGCAAACCATGTCAGCAAGGAAAAACCAACTGTGTTTTGGGGTGGTAAGGTTCGAGCTTATTATAGAACTATAAACTCTGAGCGGTACTGTGAAACTTAGAAGAGTAAACAAGCACCAAGGAAAATTGACGTCTACAATTTTACTATTTCATGACAATTATGGAACTCACAAGTCTAACTTATCCAAATGCTCTTAGATGCAGGTGGACAACAATGACCAGTGTTAATGTAATGTAAATAAAGCTTCAAATTATTATTTTGATAGTCTGTTGTTTATAAAACTGTATAAGAATACATACAATCGATGTTTTATCATTTGCAGATTGATGGAAACTACACCGGTGAACCCCCGCCTCTGGAAGTGACTATTTTTAATCTCAACGACAATATCGACAAAGCCTTCTTGCTGGAAAAGGTAAGTTTTAACATTTTCTGCACTGTTACAAAACAATTATCATTTCAATCTTACACAAATGTGGTCAATTCAATTACAGGCTTTAACAGATTTATCGTACATTCAAACATTGGCTTTTACGGACTACTATGGGTAAACTAAGTATACTATTTACAGTTTAAAATTACTATCAGCAGTAAAATACTGGATAAATCTCTAACAGAAATAACTGCTTTTCTCAAATTAATTTTTGGACACTTTAATTATGAATAATTTAATTCAAAAAGACACATACAGGTGACATTTTTTACAGTGTTTAACTTACATACTTCATGCTTTTTTGGGAAAAAATAATTTAATTGTGAATTATGTTAAATCAAATGTTAATGAACCTCTTTAATTAGGTTAGCCTTCTCAGTAGAGATGCAAGTTATCGTTGTTTCCCAGCAACACAACGGCGACAGCAACGTTTTTCACCTGACAATAACAGGTTGCCACATCCTGTTGTTCAGCAACATTGCTAAATGCCTGTTGTCAATGGGCATTGTGTCCCAGCGATTGTTTTTAAATAAGTTAGACGTTACTGAACATTTACTAAGAGGTGCAAACTGATCATCGACAACGTTTTACAAGACATATGACTCTACTTCTTAGCTCAGACATGTGTCTTGATAAAAGACAGTTAATATAAGTGATTCCTCACCTTGAGCTCTGAAGTGTTATTAGATGATAAAACAAAACAAAATAGGTTTTCCTGGGTAGCCTATTGTTAGGAACCTCAACTTTTCTGGCGCAATAGTTTTCTATTTCTTTCAACACTAAAATCAGGAAAATCCGTCAAGTGGTTGATTCAGAATCGTGAAATAAAATAACCCTGTCACGTTTTAATATAAGAGTAGTATAACTTCTCCTATTATTTACTATTGGGACTTAGGTTTACAATCTTAAAAACTGTTATTAACAAATGTAAAATTATTACAAAAAAATTCAACAAATTTTAGGATTAGGCTACTAGCTTTTACTAGTTAGGCCTAGGTTTACAATGCTTTGGTTTGAACTATTAGTCCTAGATTTACAGCTATTCTATCAATTGTAATGAAACGTATGTCATATTTTTACATGTAAGTTGGACGATTCAACGACGAGCCGTTAATTTTAAGTCTATGAATTAGTTATGAACGTCACGATGGTTAATGACTGAATTAATTAATGGTTTTGGTTTATTACGACATCCATTAATTTGTCCATTAAATTTGTCATCTTTGTTTGAGAACTCGCGTGTATTTTAGATTAATTTCATAGTGGTTTAATTGGTACTACTGGGTTTTCAATATGTTTCATATTCTGTTGTTTTCCTATACTAATGGCATTTATATTTATGATCGAAATCATAAAAATTTAATAGGATGTTGTACGATAAAATACAAAAAAATATCACTTTTTAATGATTTTTTAATTGCCATTTTAATTATTTAGGGTTAGGTAGCTGTTAAAAGTGGAATTGGTAACAAAAAACAATAACAATTACTGTATCTTTATTGACACTGACATTTTGAAATACGTCTGTGTATGATTATTTCGTCTACAAGGTTGGCAACGTTCCGTGCAGTGGGCTCGGCCGGATTAGCGACTTCCAGAGTTAGCCAATTCCGCTGCGGGACAAAATCAATTTAGCGGGTTCCGGAGTTAGCAAATTCCTGACTGGGACGGTTAGCCAGTTCCGACACACGACCGAGTTAGCGACTTCCAGAGTTAGCCAATTCCTATGTCTCTTCAAAATCTTACATATCTGCCACTAAAACTGTTTTTTTATTGTTTTCCAAACCATAGACTGTTTATTGTATCCTTATATTTATTTTATTAGGTCGAAAAGCTATCATATACCCAACATTCTTGTATTTTCAGTCAACTGTAAAAAAATACTACAAACCTATTTTTTTGCCCACCAAAGTTGCAAAAATTACATTAAACTTGATTAAATGTTAGTTATGTTTAGTTACAGTTTTATGTAGTTATGCAACAATGCAACACAAAATTGTCAAGTTCATACGTAGAATTTGTATATGGTGCAGGCTAGTAAGCTAGGGAGTAGATCTATAAGGTACATCCCTAGTTATGATGTCTATGGAACATTTTGCTTCAAATAATTTATGATCCATGATGTTCATTTAATACATCTTTCGACATATTTTGGTAAATCCACACTTCAGGCCCAAACAAACACTGAGATAATCAAAATGGTCTTTGTTTGCAGACTACTAAAAATCACACTTAAAAATAGCTTCCATACGAAAAATGTAATCGATAAGTTATTTAAATAACTCGATCTTTTTGTTGTTATTCATAATCAATTGTCCTGTTTATCTTGTTATTCAGGTACAGAAGGCGGGGCCTGTTGATGAGATGTTTATTTACTTCCACCCCTTGACCAACAAGCACTTGGGACTTGCGAGAATTGTCTTTGAAGATACCAAGTCAGCCAAAGCCTGCGTTGATCGTCTCAACAACACCTCAGTCATGGGAAAGTTGCTCAAAGTATTTCTCGACCCTTTCGGTAAGTTCCTGGATGTTTGGAGTCTGGACAAGATCGTGGGCGTATTGAAAATATTATCTGACAATATGGTTACTCTATAGTGAAGTGGTAGAGCAAGGGGCTTCAGTCCCTGAGGTCCTGGGTTAAAATTCTGCCAATCGACAATAGTTTTAGCTTAAAAAAAGAGGACAATTTAAACTACTTTAAAAGAACGCAAACATATTTTAAAATTTCTATTTTATTTTATAGAAGACTTTTTTCAAACAAAAATTATGATATTAATTTAGCCTCAATCACGGAAGACAATGATGCCTCCATGACCGCATGAGATGATTACGACTTTACCTTGAGTTTGGCTTGATCGAAAGTCTTAGGCTGGCACACCCTTAGTTAAAATAAAATTTTCTTTTTGTAATATCTTCATTTACCTTCAATGTGCCATGTGTTTGGAAGGGTTTAGACTTAAATTAGTTAGTTCAAAGTTGTATTGCAGTATCATTTATTTATTTTATTCTAAATCTCCTTCTTTTTCTCTACAAAATGAGCATATGACTAGGTTATCATAAGTAATTTAGACACTGCAAATTTCTAAAAAGAACTCTCGCGAAATCACAAAAATGACAGGGACATTCATCCAGACCATCAGGCAGTCCTAAGATTAACTAAAGAACAAATTAGAGGAGAGGGAAAATTACTTTTTGACACAAGACAATTAATGTAGACGTCATTAAACTTTTGACAGGCTACCATTTTGGATGGAGAAGAGATAGCCAACTCTGGTTTTCACCATTCTTTAAAGTTTTTGTAAACACCTTCAAATGAGGTGACACTTGAAGGGGGTTTACATTTAAACATTTTGAGTTACCTCCAAAATCCCCCTCTTTTGGGAGACACAAAATTTTCTAAATCATAAAATGAAACTGCCTGCTTGGATTGCATGATCACCAAAAGGATATCTCTGTATATTTACTTAGAATAATATTAGATGGGCTGTCTTGACTTTTTATCCACCCTGTATAGTCTAAATATATTTTTAAGTATTATTAGACATTTGTTAATGTAATTTCTGTAAAGTTAGAACAATATTAGATGGGCTGTCTTGACTTTTTATCCACCCTGTATAGTCTAAATATATTTTTTAAGTATTATTAGACATTTATTAATGTAATTTCTGTAAATTTAATAATACGTACAATCCTGATGTAGAAGTTATTTATTTACACTTTAATTCTGTCAAAACAAATTCAGTATTAGTGCCACAGTAGAGATGATCTTTTCTTCACACCAAACTTAGAAAGGTGTAACTAATGGTGTGTGATTGTAGGGAAAGAGCCTCTTGGTCACGGCAAACCTCCTGATATCCTTCTCCACATTCCAGTCCATGTAAGATCCTTATCCTCAATTCTTTTCTCCTTATTTTTTTGCCATAATATTTATAGTAGGCCTATGTAAAATTTAAAAGTCAAATAATACTGTACTTGCAGCTTTATACAACAAAAACCTAAAGTCTAAAAACCTCCCATGAATGCTTTGTTTAGTTGGCAATGGTCTTTATAGATTTATTTCAAAAAGTGCCAACTTCTTTTACACATGTATAATTTTATTGCTCAATTTCAATGCATTTGTATGCTAGTGTTTCATATTTGACACATTATTTGGATTAGTTCTTAAAACTTTTTTTTTTACCCTAATCAAAATCATTGGATGGTTCTTTTTAATATAAAACTGTTTTAATATTTCTTCAGTTGTCAGACCAATCTCTCTTTACTGATCTCACATTATCTTTCAGGTGAAGAGTGCCAGAAAAAGTTTACTGAAATGACTTCTGAGAAAAAAACTGAAAAAGAAGTCACGACTGTAGAGACTAAAGCGGAGGAGAGTTCTTCCAAATCCAAACCGAGTAAGGAAAAAGAAGAACCCTCGAAAGTCAAATCAACAACCACATCAAGTACGAAGTCTTCTGAAAAAGACAAGATTAGTGAAGAAAAAGAAGAGAAGCATAACCAAAATAGTGACTACCGAAATTTCAGAAGTCGGGATTTTCCTACACCAAATTCGTCAACCAGCTCAGATCAAGGATACCATACGACACAAAGTGAAACACCTACATACGGCAGTGGTTCTGAGAGGAACTACCCATCCAGCTTTGCTAATAGTACTGCCTCTCCCTTTGAAGCTCCTGCTTTTCCTCAGTTAAATCATGTTCAGCCTCTTCAGAGTATGGCTTTCACAATGCCCCCACCCAATATGGGGAATCCGGGTATTCCTCGTCCTCCTATTAGCATGGCTCTGCGCCACCCAAGACATCCGATGAGGCATCCGAGCATGCCGATGCCGTATCACATGCCACCGCATCACCCTCTACCTCCGCCCAACTGTCCCCCACCAAATTGTCCTCCCCCAAACTGTCCTCCGCCCAACTGTCCTCCCCCTAACTGTCCTCCTCCACATCATCCACCCCTACCTCCTCCCCCAATGGGCATGAGACCACCCCAGTGGACTAACTGGTCGCACCATCACCGCTGGGAAGGCCCACCAGGCCCACATCCTTTGCCTAAAAGCACTCCGACCTGGATTGCTCATACAACCATTGAAGAAAAAGGCCCACCTGTTAATGTGAAACCACAAATCAGTCCTGGGGCGACTCAAGGTGTAGGGCAGAGCCAGCAAAACTTAGATCTTGACACTAGGATAGAACTGCTTCTAAAAGAAAGAACAGCTGGAGGTATGAACCCACCTTTTCTAAAAATTATGAGTGATTCAGGGGAGTCTGATGATGATTTGAGGAAATCGCCGTCCAGCAAGCTAAAAGGAAAGCAAGATACGATAAACTCACGGCTGAAACAAGGTTTAGGAGAGAATCAATCGAATACGTCGTGCGACAGTTCTCTCCCGACTGACAAAGATAAGACTGTAGATGAAGAACCTCGATCTCCTCTTTCCCAGCCGCCTTCTCCCTTTGTATCTGAGGAAGCTTACTTACATTGGTATAGAAAGGGTATCGAACAAACGAGGAAAGCTAAAATCCAAGAGTTGGGATTTTTAACTAATGTAGCCAAACTCGCTTCAAAGGATGAAATTCACAGTGAAATAAGTTCAAGCGAAGATGAAATCCTTACAAGAAAAAGCCCTTCTTCCAAAGCAAATGAAGAGGAAATAGAACCTAAGTCGACTCCTCTTCAAGATGAGATTGACGATAGAATGAGCCTGTCAAGCTTGAGCTCAGGAGATGAGAAGATCGAGACTGTACCAACACCGTATCATCATCAGCCTCCTCAACATATTCCTCCGCCTCAACCCTTACATCCTCCTCTCCACCCCATACATCCACATCCTCACATGCCTCCTATGAATGGTCCACCACCAAGATTCATGTCCACTGTTCCACCCCCACCGATGCCGTACCAGCCGTACCACCACAACAATTACCACCAACCTCATTTCCCTCATATGCCACCGGTTCATCACCAACCGCAGCACCATCCACAGTACCACCAACCTCCTCAGTACAACCAACCTCCTACAAACCCATTCTGGCACAGACAACCGATGCCTGGAGGCCCAGGTCCAGGCCCAGGCCCAAGCCCATACCACATGTACAATATGCCCTCCTACCCCCAGTTCCATGGGAACTCACCTCATGTTAACAGGCCTCATTATCCCATGAGGCCTCCAACACCTGTTCAGACAATGCCGAACAACTTTCAGAACATTCCTCCGAGTACTCCAGCTTCACAACCGCCGCCGCTATCCAAACCACTTCCTCCTTTGCTCAAGTAAGTGACACTGTATGGGTTTATAAATTGATAATTAAATCATTGTCATGATAACATTTCAATATCTGCAAGAAACAGTTCTATGATTTATTCTCTGGAAGCTATGTTAATTTATTTCGCCCTTACATAGCCAACATGACTTGCTTTTGTATTTGTCTCAGTTCTTCATTTCTGGCTGTTGCCTTCCGGATTACTAAACAATTACTAATCTGGAGGTAACAAAAATATTTATAACCAGGTTTCTTCCTTGGCTAGTGACCTGGAAAACCTGGAAATGTCAGGGAATATTAAATATCTGGAAAAGTCATGGAAAAGTCAGGGAATTTCGCCATAAATCAGGGAAAATTGTAAAATGTTTAAAATAATTTTAATAATTGTTAGGAAAGGTCGATCTGGTGAGAGTACATATGCCGTGTGGGTGAAAACTAAGAAATATGTCTGTACAAATAAATTTTGTATTTTTGTACAAATTAAATTTTGTTATAAACTGCATATCATCTTATCAAACTCAGTTTAATTTTATTAAGGCAAGTTGCAAAGTTTGAATATAAACTAGCCTGTATCTATAGATTTTATGTATTTTTTTGAAACATAAGATATTCTTCAGATAAAGATTAGTCCTTTTGAAGAATTGGTTAGGATTAAAATTGTAATTTTGAATTTGTCGATCAGGGAAAGTTTAAAAAAAATCATGGAAATGTCAGGGAAAAGTCAGGGAATTTTTCAATGTGATTTCACTAGCCACCCTGTTGTATATCGGGTCACTATTTAGTCCGGTCAGGTGATAATCAGTCACAACCTTCTACCTAGGACCAATATCTCATCCCTCTTCTTCATTTTTGTAAACTGCACAGTAATGACAGCAGGATGCTTAGCACTTCTGGCTGGATCAAAAGATGAGCCGCTTCTTTCTATATTGTTATTCTCCAGGCTCACTTGTAATCCTCTACCACATTCATGATTATCTACTTAACAAACACATTTTTTCCGCTACTTATCTTTATATCAAATAACCTTTCTTCCATGTTTCCAGTCGTAGCGTTTCTCTGAGTTGTTAATTTGCTTATTCTAAAAATGAATTATTTTAATCAGATTATTTAGTTTCTTCTTTTTCCAGCGCTGACATGGTTTTGAACTGTATTTTTATGGATTCATTTTATCATTAATAAACAGCTGGCTTCTTTTCATTCATTTGCTTTGAACATACCATATCAACAATCCCCAATTAGTTCAGTATCATCTATAAGTTCTTTAAATTTACGTTAAGCATTTTCTAATATCAGTTGTCACTTAACACAGTAAGTCTTGTTATTACCATATGCCAATCTCAAAGAAATTCATTTTTCTTTGTTTAGCACTGTATTTATTCTAAAAATGTAGTCGACCCTTCTAAATATGTGAAAAACATTTTTTAATTTACTTGTCTGCAGTGATTGAAATTCTGACATTATTGTAAGTCTATTTATCCTAGTTAACATAATTTCTCGATGTTTGTAATATATATTTTCTATCCTATCTATTCTCAATCAACTGCTGTTTTATTGTAAGAAGCTCAGATGAGGTAAGGAAGAGCACCTTGAGTAATTTAATTTGTCAAATTCATCAGTTGCCTGGACATGAAGGGATCAGGATGTGCAATAATCTAACACTTGATTAAATGAGTATGGACCTACATCCACCCTTCTAGATAAAATAACTTGTCTATTCTTAATTATTTGGGATAAGTATTTATCCTAAAAAGAGGATTAACGCATGTGTTTTGGTAAAAAACATCCTAACATGATACTCGGTTCTTTCCTTTTATCACAAATATAAATTCAATGTTAAAGTCTCTTAAGGAATATAAAGGACACAAATGAAATGTGTATGTTTTCAGAGATGTTGTTGACGGTGTAACCAAAGAACTAAAACAAATCTTGAAAAGAGACTTCAATAGAAAAATGGTTGAAAACACTGCCTTCAAGAGTTTTGAGCTTTGGTGGGATGAGCAAAAACTGGCGGAACAGGTAATCGACTATTACAGTTTGTTTTTTTATCTTAACTCTTATATTTGAAAATGTAGGCCTATTCGTTATTTACATTATTTATGTTGAAGTTTTTATCAAACTATAGGTATGAAGTCATGACTACGGATTTCTATTGAGCTATAAATAGTGCTGTTGGCAGTGAATTTGTTATATATTATGCTACATTTGTGCTATATAACAACTTTATCTTTGTGAAACTATATATAAACTTGATTTGTTTTTATTTGACAATTTTTGTCAAGAGTAAAATTTGCTTCTCAGAGGCAGTTTACCAACAAAAATAGTAAGTCTTAAATAATGTCAACCACTTATAACTCATTATTACCATACTCTTCTACCAAATGCCATGTAGATTATTGTTTATTGTATTGTACATCTAGGAAGTAAAGACTGCTTCGGTAGAGTCAGGAGCCACCACTACAAAGCCTGTCCCTACAGAGTCTCCGTTGACCAAAGACAGTTACCTCAATTCTAACAAAGTGTTATTGTATTGTACATCTAGGAAGTAAAGACTGCTTCGGTAGAGTCAGGAGCCACCACTACAAAGCCTGTCCCTACAGAGTCTCTGTTGACTAAAGACAGTTACCTCAATTCTAACAAAGTGTTATTGTATTGTACATCTAGGAAGTAAAGACTGCCTCGGTAGACTCAGGAGCCACCACTACAAAGCCTGTTCCTACAGAGGCTCTGTTGACTAAAGACAGTTACCTCAATTCTAACAAAGTGTTATTGTATTGTACATCTAGGAAGTAAAGACTGTCTCGGTAGACTCAGGAGCCACTACTACAAAGCCTGTTCCTACAGAGTCTCCGTTGACTAAAGACAGTTACCTCAATTCTAACAAAGTGTTATTGTATTGTACATCTAGGAAGTAAAGACTGCCTCGGTAGACTCAGGAGCCACCACTACAAAGCCTGTTCCTACAGAGTCTCCGTTGACTAAAGACAGTTACAGGGTGTATACCAACCGGGAAAACCGGGAGAACCGGGAAATAACCTTGAATTTGAAGGGACCTGGAAAAAACCGGGAAAAAGCCGGGATTTTTGGACCGAATCCGGGATTTTTATTTTAGCCCCGGTAGAAGATTATAGTCGTAAAATGCGTCTTGCCGCGGTTGCGGGCGACGACGATGACGTTTTCGTGACCTCGGGAGACGACGATGACGTTTCGTGACCGCGGGAGACGACGATGACGTTTCCGTGACCGCGGGAGACGACGATGACGTTTCCGTGACCGCGGGAGACGGCGATGATGTTTACATGGCTGCGGTAAATATTCATGATTTTACCGCGATCGCGTACTTCGACGATTACGTTTCCCTAACCGCTGGACTCAATGATGATGTCTACACGGCCGTGGAAGATTTTCATGATTTGCCGTGACCGCGAAAGATGACGATGATGATTTCTACACGGCCGCGTGAAATACTCATGATTTTGCCGCGATTGCGACCTACGACGATGACGTTTCCGTGACCGCGGGAGACGACGATGACGTTTCCGTGACCGCGGGAGACGACGATGACGTTTCCGTGACCGCGGGAGACGACGATGACGTTTCCGTGACCGCGGGAGACTACGATGACGTTTCCGTGACCGCGGGAGACTACGATGACGTTTCCGTGACCGCGGGAGACGACGATGACGTTTCCGTGACCGCGGGAGACTACGATGACGTTTCCGTGACCGCGGGAGACGACGATGACGTTTCCGTGACCGCGGGAGACGACGATGACATTTCCGTGACCGCGGGGTCAACGATGATGTATACACTGCCGCGGGAAATATTCATGATTTTGCCGAGATCGCGGACGACGACGATGACGTTTCCGTGACCGCGGGAGACGACGATGACGTTTCCGTGACCGCAGACGACGACGATGACGTTTCCGTGACCGCGGACGACGACGATGACGTTTCCGTGACCGCGGGAGACGACGATGATTATGTCTACACGCCCGCAGATGTTTATGATTTTGCCGAGATCGCGGACGACGGCGATGACGTTTTCATATCTGCGAGAGGTAATGATGATGTCTACACAGCCGCGGAAGATTTTCGTGATTTGCCGTGACCGCGAAAGACGACGATGATGATTTCTAAGAGGCCGCGTGATATGCTCATGATTTTGCCGTGATTGCGGCCGACGATGATGACGTTTCCGTGACCGCGGGAAACGACGATGACGTTTCCGTGACCGTGGGAGACGACGATGGTGTAGACACGGCTGCGGGAAATATTCATGACTTCACCGAGATCGCGGACGATGACGTTTCCGTGACTGCGGGAGGCTATGATGATGCCCACACGGCCGCGGAAGATATTCGTGATTTGCCGTGACCGCGAAAGACGACGATGATTTTGTCTACACGGCAGCAGATGTTCATGATTTAGCCGCGATCACGGACAACGATGATGACGTTTACGTGACCGCAGGATCAACGATGATGTTTACACTGCCGCGGGAAACATTCATGATTTTGCCGAGATCGCGCACGACAACGATGACGTTCCCGTGAGCGTGGGAGTCAATGATGGTGTCTACACGGCCTCGGAACATTTTCGTTATTTTGCCGTGATCGCGGTCGATGACGATGACGTTTACGTGACCGTGGGAGTCAATGATGATGTCCACACGGCCGCGGAAGATTTTCGTGATTTTGCCGCAATCGTGGATGACGATGATTACGTTTTCGTGATCGCGAGAGATGGCGATAATGTATACATACCGCGGGAGATGTCCAGGATTTTTCTATGGTAACGTAAGACTGTGATGACGTTTACATCACCGTGGGAAGCGACCACACGACCGCAGGAAATATTCAGGATTTAGCCGCCGTTGATAATGTGTTCATAAAAAATGAAGATAATATTCATGATTTTGCTGCTATCGAGAGAGACAATGTTTCCGTGGACTTAAGTAATGATGATAATGAAAATTATTACTATAATATGGATTAATACTTTTTCAACACTAGCTCACTGGACTTTGAAACAAATTTAATGTAAGTTTATATTGTATACTTAGGCGGCAAGTCTTAGATTGATTATAGTTTAAGTGGAACCAAACAAATACGCGGGAACCTGGAAAAACTTGGAAAAACCAGGAAAAAACCTGGAAAAAACCTGGAATTTCACTTTAATAAAATAGTATACACCCTGAGTTACCTCAATTATAACAAAGTGTTATTGTATTGTACATCTAGGAAGTAAAGACTGCCTCGGTAGACTCAGGAGCCACCACTACAAAGCCTGTCCCTACAGAGTCTCCGTTGACCAAAGACAGTTTCCTCAATTCTAAAAGTGTTATTGTATTGTACATCTAGGAAGTAAAGACTGCTTCGGTAGAGTCAGGAGCCACCACTACAAAGCCTGTCCCTACAGAGTCTCCGTTGACCAAAGACAGTTTCCTCAATTCTAACAAAGTGTTATTGTATTGTACATCTAGGAAGTAAAGACTGCCTCGGTAGACTCAGGAGCCACCACTACAAAGCCTGTTCCTACAGAGTCTCTGTTGACTAAAGACAGTTACCTCAATTCTAACAAAGTGTTATTGTATTGTACATCTAGGAAGTAAAGACTGCCTCGGTAGACTCAGGAGCCACCACTACAAAGCCTGTTCCTACAGAGGCTCTGTTGACTAAAGACAGTTACCTCAATTCTAACAAAGTGTTATTGTATTGTACATCTAGGAAGTAAAGACTGTCTCGGTAGACTCAGGAGCCACTACTACAAAGCCTGTTCCTACAGAGTCTCCGTTGACTAAAGACAGTTACCTCAATTCTAACAAAGTGTTATTGTATTGTACATCTAGGAAGTAAAGCCTGCCTCGGTAGACTCAGGAGCCACCACTACAAAGCCTGTTCCTACAGAGTCTCCGTTGACTAAAGACAGTTACCTCAATTATAACAAAGTGTTATTGTATTATACATCTAGGAAGTAAAGACTGTCTCGGTAGACTCAGGAGCCACCACTACAAAGCCTGTTCCTACAGAGTCTCCGTTGACTAAAGACAGTTACCTCAATTCTAACAAAGTGTTATTGTATTGTACATCTAGGAAGTAAAGACTGCCTCGGTAGACTCAGGAGCCACCACTACAAAGCCTGTTCCTACAGAGTCTCCGTTGACTAAAGACAGTTACCTCAATTATAACAAAGTGTTATTGTATTATACATCTAGGAAGTAAAGACTGCCTCGGTAGACTCAGGAGCCACCACTACAAAGCCTGTTCCTACAGAGTCTCCGTTGACTAAAGACAGTTACCTCAATTCTAACAAAGTGTTATTGTATTGTACATCTAGGAAGTAAAGACTGCCTCGGTAGACTCAGGAGCCACCACTACAAAGCCTGTCCCTACAGAGTCTCCGTTGACCAAAGACAGTTTCCTCAATTCTAACAAAGTGTTATTGTATTGTACATCTAGGAAGTAAAGACTGCTTCGGTAGACTCAGGAGCCACCACTACAAAGCCTGTTCCTACAGAGTCTCCGTTGACCAAAGACAGTTACCTCAACTCCATCTTAGACCACAGAAGAGAACTAGATTCTTATGGTTCATTTGGACTTGGGTTCCGTGCCACCCTTCCTAAAATGCCATCATTTAGGGTAACTATATAATTCCTTTTTTTGTTTCCTAACCTTCTTATTCTACTTCTACTTTTGAATTGGAACATAGTTTTTTATATAGCTTTTTAAATTTGTTTGATTAAATTATTAAATATGATTTGTATACTTTTCTTCATGATGACTGATGATATATTCTCTAGTATTTATAATTAAAATATGTTCATAAACAAGCAAACTACAACAGTTTACTTATTTCCACTTATTTACAATAAACTATGGTTTATTTGATTTCATTTATCATTCTTGTGACAGGTTCTTTTTTCCTTCTGGCCTTTTGTCTATAAAGTACAGTTTTTTTTTCTTTTGATGTGCACTTTTTTCTTTTTTAGCGAATTTCCCTATAGGGAAGTAGCTATTACCGTAGGTGGCACGGTAAGACCTAGACCCGGGACCGATTTACTTTTTCATTTCGATGTCCCCAGAGGCCAAAAACACCATTCGTTCAAATTTTAGCGAATTTCCCTATAGGGAAGTAGCTATTACCGTAGGTGGCACGGTAAGACCTAGACCCGGGACCGATTTACTTTTTCATTTTGATGTCCCCAGAGGCCAAAAACACCATTCGTTCAAATTTTTATATATGTATATATATATATATATAGACTTATATATATATATATATATATATATATATACGTCCGTGAACGCGATAACTTGAGTAATTTTTGTCCGATTTTGATGAAATTTGGTTTAAAGGTGTAAAGCGGGATAAACTTGAATGAGTTCGCGAACCAGCACGATCGGACCATGGGAACGGGGCTTTACGGGGGGTTTTATGGGGTAAAAATTGGTTTTTCTCACTTTTGACCCTCAAAACACAAAATTTCCCGATTTCTCTTTAGACCTCTTTAAAGAGCTTAAAAAAACAAATAATTTAGTATATAAAAGTATTTTTGTTCGATTATTAGTAACGGAGAAAATTAAAAAAATTGTAAATTTAAAATACCCATGTTATTCTTATGGAGAATATTGTCAAATGTTGTAGTTTGCTTGTTTATGGATATATTTTGATCAAACTTGGCAAATTTATTTATTTTGTACTAAGCTATCAATATTTTACTCAAAAACACACTTTATTAGTTTCCTTGTAGCAGCAAACCTAGGTACTCGTTAAACCTAATGTTATTAAAATATATTTCACTGAAAATCAATTCAGACAAATGGAAATTCGCTTAGTCGGCAGGTTTGCTGCGGCGGGGGTATTTATATATGTATATATATATATATATATATATATATAGACTTATATATATATATATATATATACGTCCGTGAACGCGATAACTTGAGTAATTTTTGTCCGATTTTGATGAAATTTGGTTTAAAGGTGTAAAGCGAGATAAACTTGAATGAGTTCGCGAACCAGCACGATCGGACCATGGGAACGGGGCTTTACGGGGGGTTTTATGGGGTAAAAATTGGTTTTTCTCACTTTTGACCCTCAAAACACAAAATTTCCCGATTTCTCTTTAGACCTTTTTAAAGAGCTTAAAAAAACAAATAATTTAGTATATAAAAGTATTTTTGTTCGATTATTAGTAACGGAGAAAATTAAAAAAATTGTAAATTTAAAATTCACATGTTATTCTTATGGAGAATATTGTCAAATGTTGTAGTTTGCTTGTTTATGGATATATTTTGATCAAACTTGGTAAATTTATTTATTTTGTACTAAGCTATCAATATTTTACTCAAAAACACACTTTATTAGTTTCCTTGTAGCAGCAAACCTAGGTACTCGTTAAACCTAATGTTATTAAAATATATTTAACAGAAAATCAATTCAGACAAATGGAAATTCGCTTAGTCGGCAGGTTTGCTGCGGCGGGGGTATTTTTACTTGAGGTATGCTCAGTTTTGCTGATAGAAAATGTTACAGTAGCACTCCAAATATTCGGAACAATTGAGACCAGACCCCATCTGGATACCCAACAATCTAATTGAATTGTTCTTAAGCGAGTTAGTGTAACGTGTAACTAACTGTCCTCTGTTTTTAGAAAAAGGTACCACCACCACCACCACCAGAAGAGTCCAGGGACGGTGAAGAGCCTATGGTCGTGGAGGAAGAAGAAGATGAAGATGATCCATCTCAGGTGAATACAAACTCTCTAGTCTCTAGTGAGTTGTTTAGACAATTTATTGAAGTACAGCTAACATTGTGTTTAACCCTTTGCCCGCCATAAGTGAGTATAATTGAGCACCACAAACATACTGCCAGCACCATTAGTCCCTGTACCTACCTACTCACATAGTCGTTTCTATCCACAATTATTAGTTATGACTATGAGCTCAGTAGTCCCTCGAGTACAGTAGTTCTTCGATAATTTGGATCCTACCCTATCCGGCTCAATCCCCCCTTAAAAAATACATCTTTTAAAGTACCAAGACAGTTACCAAGAACAGGAAAGTCAGGAATTATGATAATGATCATAGTTTTTGTGGGAATATGGGGAATTTTGATATTTTACCGGAAAAATCTTATTTTGATTTTAGTGCGGTCACAGCAAAAACTAAAATATCTTCTGTGGTCACCGTAAAATCGTAAATACCTTTCACAGTCACGCCAAAATGGTGAACATCTTCCGAGGTCATGGCAAGATTGAGAACATGTTCAGTAGTCAGTTTTTGAGATACTTAATTTCACAGGCATCTATATTGATTACAGTTGACCCCCCCCCCCTGGATAATCGAGGTTTACTATATTCTGTTTTCTGGTAAGTAATTGTACTGTGGAGGTTAACTATTCAGTAACTGCCTTAAGTTTCCTCCGCTAACCTGTTCATGGAAAAACTTTAAACATGTTTCCTATAATCCCAAAAAGTACAACCTTGTAGCTGAATTTTTCGTGGCTGCTAGGCTACTATGTTTTGCGTTATAACCTGCAAATTGATTGTGTCTCTGTTTAATTGATTGCCTACCACATATTCTTAGTTCATTAATCAAATTCTTTCTAAAATTTAGCGGCTAAGTTTTTTTTTTATATTAAGCTAAAACGAATTAAACAAAGTAATATTGTTTTTGTTTATTTTCTTCAACACAAAGTTTATATACTCTATGATTGGCAGGGTGACTCAGGGATTGCCTCTCAGAGTAAGGAAAGTCAAGAGTCTGAGGAGGTTCAAGATGATAGCACTAGTAGTGCCTCTGACTCTTCCTCAGACGACGATGACTCATCTTCCGACTCTTCCAGTTCTAGCGAGGATGAGCCTATCATCAAAGCTTTGAGCTTCCTTGACGTTGAAGACATTGAGAGATATTTGTCGTAAGTAATTTATCCCACCCTTGCATTGAAAGTCTTAAATGCTTTAACTGACCCATTTGTCTTTGATCACCCTTAGAATTAGTTGGCGTTGTATTTAATATCATGTTCATCTTGCAGTAAAGGCATTTTTTGTCTTATGAGAGATATCAACATTTCTGGAAACATCATGTTTGTTGTGAGTTGTGTCAACTGTCCTTACAACCCTTGTAAAGGTGCAAAGTACATTTAAATTTAGGGATGGGTCGTTTATTAAAGTCAGTTGTCGGTTTTACCGGACAAAGGAAAAAACCGGTTTTGTTATTTTGTAATCATTTTGCTGGTTAGGAGAACATAAAGGGCTTATCAGATGTTTGTTTACGACTTTCATAATTTATTACTCTGTTAATGAAGCAATAAAAAACTAATTAGCAGTCCCAAACCCACTATTATTTTATAATAATAATTTATCATACTTCCAAGAACTCAGCACATAAAGGTTTTATTACTTAGATTGTTAATCTCTTTATTCCCTTATTTTTTACTGGGGTAATTATGAAATCTAAAAGTCTGTTATCATGGTAATGATAGTTTTATGATGGTTGTCTCAAACAGTATTATTGTGGTGGATTATTTTTACCGATGGCTTTTGCCTACAGGGCCGGTTTAACCCATACGCAAACTACGCGGCCGCATATGGCGCCACAAAAAAGCCAACGGAACAATTTTTTTTTAACAACGTAATTTTGTTTATTTTTGCTCAGAGTTCAAGCATTCAAAGCACCACAATCAAGGCATTTATTCTGTTTGTACCAACAGCACTTGAAAAATGTGTATATTTGTACAGCCCTACAACAAAGACTTAATGCCATTTGCAGTTTCGTTTCGATTTGTAGTGAGCTGACGCTCGGCAGCGTACAGCGCGGCGCTTTTGGGTTTAATTTCATGACTCATGCTCGAGATAAGCAAGCGCGCAGCACCACTTGTTACAACAAGAAACTTCCCTCCCTTCTACTTCTGATACCTCTCCCGTCCTGGAGCTGAGCATTACGTTGTATTGTATTGCACTCTTTTAGTTGTATACTACACCTGTTCTGAACCAGATTGATACCGACTCAGCAATTAAAGAATTTGCCAAGATCAAAGCTAGGAAAATTAATTTTAACTGCTAAGAGCTTTTCTGTTCAAGAACTGTTCAAATTGAAAATTTGTTATTCTTTTTGTCAAGGTAATAAATTTGTTTTTTCATGTTTTCTACATGTTTAATGTGTTCAATTAAAAATGCCTCTCTTGTCATCTACCTACACCTGTTTTTCATTGTAATAGGCTTTGTAAAAACTTATATCGTATCCAAGTTATTTGTAAAAATTGTGTTCACATTTAGAAATACATTTTTAACTTAGGCCGTGATGCTCGTCAAGCATGACGTCACGATAGACGACGGCAATGACGTAGGTATTTATTTTCCAAAGAAAGATTAAAACAAACAGCTGATCACTAACGGCAAACATTGCGCCATTGCCGTCTTCTATAGTGACATCATGCATGACGAGCATTAGGGACTGTTTTTTTAGTGTGGCCTTGGTTTTGCTAAAAATTATATGATGAGTAAAAGTGTAAAAATGTTAAATTTCTGGGAATAATAAACAGTCTTTTATTGCAAGTATTCTTCTAACCTAAACTTATAAAAAAGTTCTCTTCCCAAAATCGTTAGGAAAAAATTCACAAATATAGTTAAGTAATGTTCATGGGTTGTGGGGGGAGTGGGTGGGGTGGTAAGGGGGGATTCCAAATGGCGCTGATTCGGGTGTTCGCTTAACTCTGAAAAATTCCTAGAACCGGCCCTGATTGCCTACTCCTACTACCATAGAATTGTTTATGGTTTCATATTAAACGTGTAACTAATTTACAGTTATATATTTAATACTTAAAATATGTTTTAACTATTTTATCGTCAATTGATGAAACCACAAGCATGGTTGTTTGCATGTTTTTAACATTACGCAGGCCTACCTTTGTCTTATAATGTTGATTGTTTAGGTTTGAATATTTTTTGTGTTGTATACCTTATGCAACATAAATCTTATCAACCAGAATGATGTAGTGACTTTGCTAGTTCAATAACCTTTTTTTTTTTTGTTATTCAAGCAATTTATAGTAAGTTACGATTTCCATTTTTTTACGTTTGTACTACCTTTACATGAGTAGAGAGAACATTTTTATTTAAATAAGTTATTTAAGGGAAAACCCGAAAACCGACAAACGAGAACCGATTTAAAAAAAAACCGAACCGATAAAACAGCAACTGACCCATCACTATTTAAATTATTTGTGTACTTTTATGCCTTACATTAAGATAGATTGGGGTTAGTGAAGATGCATGTCTTGAATTTAGAATCAGTGGTTTTTGTAGCAAAAATTAACATTAGAGTGTGAACTAAAAAGTAGGGATGGACGAGATTGAATTTTTAGTTCGAGACGAGACGAGACGAGATTTTTTATTTCTCATAAAATTTCGAGACGAGATCGAGACGGGATTTCCTTTCTCATACACAACGGGAAATGCACGTTCAAAATTTTTACCTGATTTTGTAACATTGTTAGATGACTGTTTAAATACAAAAATAATGATAATATGCAAGAATATTTACAATCTTTTATTAAAAAACATCAGCATAACATTTTTTTATTAATCACGCCTAACTTATTAAAAATGCCTACGATTAGGAAACATAGTGATATCAGTTAGGATAGAGTTCAACTTATCCTAAAATAAAATAAATCATAAAATAAAAGCAATATTAATTTTTATAAAAAATAGTTACTTGTTTTGACTTTTTATTGTAATAAAACATTCCTCACACTGCTTACACTTAACAAAACTTCTCAAATGTTATTAAAGTAATATTATTAAAATAATTAGAGTAATATTTACATTTATAGAATTAATTAAATAAGAACGCCTTCGCAAACGAAACGCAACTACAACACGCTCCTGTATTGCGGGTATTGCATTGACTGTCTGCAGGCGTTTTTAATTTTTTTTTTTTTTTTTTTTTTAAATTCTCGTCTCGATAAAAATCTCGGCCAAAAAGAAATCTCGTCGAGATTTAAAATTTCCCGAAAATTTCCCGAAATTTCGAGACTTGACCATCCCTACTAAAAAGTTAAGAAGTAAGATTGCTTAAACTGCCACTCGAAATACTTGGCACGGTGAACATAAAGTGGGCAGGAACAAAGCTACACAAGAGCTCCACTTTCACACATTTCTGGTCTGAGATGCACCTAGTTGTCCTCTTTGAGATATACAATGATAAAGAAGAAATCAATCTGTAGGGACACTGCATTATGTACAACAAAACTCATTAAATACCCTATTGAACAGCCCTTACCAAACTCACCACTTGCCAACTATGGTTCATGCTTCAAACTCAGTATGTAGAATTCCTTATTGACATTTGAGATTTTTTACAGGCCAATACGTAGATATTATTTCACCTTACCAAAAACCAGATCTTTAACATCAAATTTATTTATTTGGTGAGAACAGCCTTCTTAAATAGCAACCTTATTGATGTGAACTATTATTTAATATGATATATATACTATTATTTAATATATATTTATTTAATATATTTATATATACTATTTTTTAATATATTTCACCCCACATTCGTGTTATTTTGTCACTAACTAGAATAAAATAGTGTAAAACCTTTTTCATGTTAAAACAAGCACCAGAGGTTCTGAAAATTAAACTATTTTATTTCAATTAGTTAAAATATTTGTCCACAAATAAAAGAACAAAATC
Organism: Macrosteles quadrilineatus; assembly: GCF_028750875.1. Taxonomy (NCBI): domain Eukaryota; kingdom Metazoa; phylum Arthropoda; class Insecta; order Hemiptera; family Cicadellidae; genus Macrosteles; species Macrosteles quadrilineatus. The sequence continues at coordinate 78,076,510 of NW_026542600.1, read as the reverse complement.
CCTTTACAGATAAAACAAAAAATAATAAGTCCTTTGAGTAGATAATTTAAATAGGGAAATTATGTATCTCAACAATGAAACCCAATCCAAGATCTAAACAGAAGAAAGGAGTTGCTTATCATTAAAAGTTTGACTTCAAACAGGCCTATTGAATTTTACTGATAACAAGTGAGCCCTTTTGTCCTTGGGTTCTTTCTTTACGGTAAAAACCATGTACTTTGAAATAATCTAATTACTGCATTCACTAATACAGTGGTTTATAAACTGGGTTTAACACATTCACTTCTTATTTGTAAGTATCAAAACATATATTTAGAACTTATTTTGCATTGATCTACTGGTTTACCCAGCTGTCAGCCACCATTCATCTTAATCTACAAAACAGGTTAATTGCTCAATTAGTACTGTATCAAATTTATTAATGCTATGAAATCTGACCTTACAGAACGAAAACACCAACTGGTCTGAGCACTCCCATTCCGTCCGATACAGAGAGCTGGATATCAGAAAAACCAGATCTGACTGTTTTTGAGGTGGAACTAGAAGACAGTGAAATGACTATGGAAGAGCCAAGTCAGAGTGTAATAGAGGAGATGGATGTGATGTCACTGCCCAAGACTCCTAGAGTGGACCATTCTAGTGAGAGTGAGGATGAGACGACGTTAGCCAAGCGGAAAGAGAAGTTGGAGAAGAAAGAAGAACCTGTGCTGTCTCCTCCTCAGCTTTCACCTCCTCATATCAGTAAACCAGGTAGGAGTTAAAACACAATTGTGTCATAAAGATTCTTTACTCCCCCTGCTTTTGCACACAAGTTAGTAGTTTGCACATAAGTTTATTGTGAAAACCGTGCGACTTTGATTGGTTGTCTCTTAATAATAGGGCTCTGTGGTATAGAAAATTTACGGTCAGTACAATTCGGTACGGTACATTATTTTGTGCCATGATTCTCGGTACGGTGGGTTGGCTACCTGTAATTTTACCATTTTCTTCTCAGGATTGTATTCAAACCATTATTTTTAATTTTATTACTTTGACATTACTATAAAGATGGATATTATCCTACATTCATGGTTCTCACAGTACTATTCATTACTAAAACCTTTAACTTCTAACAGGATTGTCTCAAGAAAGAAACACAGTTAAGATAAAGGCTTTTCCTACTTTATTACTAAAATAAGTCATAGCCATGATAAAAGGTTTTAAAATTAGGTTAAGTAATTTTAGGAACTAACATGTTTGAAGCAACAACCTGACAAAAAGATTCAACGTTACTGGTAACATTATTCCAACTAACACTTAATAACTGGGTGTTTAGTTTAAACTTTTAAACACATATCAATTCAATTCATTCTACACAAAAGTAATCTCATATAGTCCATAATAATATTGCAAATATTCCACAATATCTACAAAAACTGGTTAATACTGTCTGGTTATAAATGAATAGCGTAGTAAAAGTTTTGTAACAAAACCGTTTTCCTGTATACCTGAACTTAATACACTATTTCATGTAAAGATAATTATAACAGATGGGATTATGACAAATGAGACAGTCCTTCCTTAGGACTGTGTAGTGCAGTTCTAACCTACAAATTGATTGTGTCTCTGTTTATTATTGTATTCATCGGTTGTCTTTTTTTTATGATGTTTTAATTCATATTTAAAATTTTGTTACTAAAGTCAACTTAATTTTTCTAGCCGTCCAGAAAGAGAAGTCCCGTTCAAAAGCTAACGGTGTGATGCCAGATGCAATGCGGGACATTTTGGAGCAGAAACTGCACAAATCAAAGAACAGAACAGCACCTCCTCACATAGCCCAAGACCACTCTTACTGTTTGCCTGCTATAGACGTACCTGCATACATCAATCATGACCACGGCTACAGTTCCAAGAGTAAGGGACGAACCACTGATGAACCTGACCTCAAGAGAGCCAAGACTGAACAAATAACCACTCCTGCACCCAAGCCGAGGTAAGTTTAACGTCTATCAGTAGAACCTCTCTTAACCCTTACCACTCTCGTGTCGGCCGTGAGCCAACATCGGCCATTTCGCAATCGTATCACATGTTGGCTTAAACAAAAATTAATTAATTAATTTAACATTTTTTTTAAATATATTTTTTTAAATTTTATTATTAGTGTAATTGGAAGTTAAAATACTGTTAGACATAATGACCCACGTTATAAATTAAACCTAGAGCATAGGGCATAGGCCCTTAAAATGAGAGAAGTAAGGATTAAATGAAATGGAGGGGGAATCTTTTGGATAGCAAAAATGTCTGTTATAAATGAAAGCTTAACCGTGCAAACTGGGGCATAATGCACTGACACTTTAGAGAATCTAACAGGCATTTCTAGGGTTAAAAAATCATTTTAACAAAGATTTACGATATTGTTATGTCCATTAACAGTTCTTCAATCTCAATCAACAGTTATTCACTGTATCAACCTATGTAATCTGTATGAAATATTATATTTTATAGCATCCAATTTTTTAAAAGTAATATGCACAGCTTAGATTGTTTTTGTGCCATACTCAGAAGTAGCATTTGTTATGATTATTGATTATGATAACAATCATGAAGCGTTGTCAAAACAAGTACAAGGATGGATAAAAAACACAATAATACATTTGATTAATTCTATTGTCATTGGGATTTTTTTCTAGCTTTATTAACTATTTATAAGGCATAACTACACATTCATAACAATATAAACCTTGTTTTGCAGTAAATCATACTCTAAGCGGCCCATCATGGAGGAGATGCTTATTCTTTATGAGTTCCTCACCAAGGGTATTGATGAGGAAGACGTCAAGTATATGAGGCAGAGCTACGAGGCACTACTGTCGTCAGATGATAGTGTCAGTTACTGGCTCAACGACACTCATTGGGTCGACCATCCAAATATCCTTTACTACTTCATACCTTGTTTTACTTTTTCTTTTTAATACTTTCTTATGAAATGGCGAATTTTAAGCCAAGTATGAATGGAGATGAGTGTAGGATGAGTGGCGCGTTCTTGTAGTCTTGTTAGTGACTAAGGCTGACATTCCTTAGACAGCTGTTAATTAATAGCCCAAACAGCTAATGGCAACTAAGGGACCTACAGTTTGTAGTGGAATCCGAACCACATTTTTTCCTTGGTATATATGAATTGGTCTAATTATCAGGATAGTACTGCGGATAGTCGTAATACTCACTACTAAATTTAGTTTTATCATATACTTTCAAGTCTCTCTAACTCAAAATTCATGGTACAATTTTTATTAGGATTATATGTAGTCCTACTTAAATATATTGTGTGTTGTTTTGTAGAGGTTTTTTTATATTAAACAAGGCTTTATGAGGTAAATTAATCTAAACTCTGAGTAACTCAGATTAAAAACAGAGTAATTTATTTCTAGGGATGGGCCGATTCTGACTTTCAATTTCCAAATACATCAATTCATTGGGAACCGAGGAATCGTCGATTCTCGATTCTCGCGCACTAACCTTTTAAAATTGTGTTTTTCCTTGTAAGAGTCTTAATATGTTTCTGTTGGATTTGATGTATAAATAATGATTAACAGATAGGTTCAATGTGTTCTGCTCAAATAACATTACACTTAAGTTACGGAAACATCGATATTTCAATAGTTATTAAAAAACGTCGGTTACCTAGGCCTACCACCGACGTAAAAAACATCGAACATTGATGTTTAAAAAGTATCACCAATCAATGCTCATATTCCTAGACGTACGGTATATTGATATTGACTATCGTACTTGACTCGTACTCTACTATTTCAAGTCGTTGGTGCGTAATGTAATGCCGTTGAGGTTATGTATGTATGTGATTTTAAAATAAGCAGTATAAATCTGAAAATGGCATCCAACAAACGAAAGAAAAGCGATGTATGGGAATTCTTTTCTAAGGAAAATGAAAATAGCACGTTTGCTGTTTGCAACATTTGGAATTCCACTAAACACATGTTAGACAGGCTTTTAGAAGAATGGAGAGCCATTTCATAAGTGGCTATTGAGCTAAGCAAGCCCATGTATATATACCGACTCACCATAAACCAGATAAACTCACCAACTCACTCAGCGCTATTTAACTTGATGATTATTGAAAGTTTGAAGTATTTTCCTGAACACAGTGCACTTACAGACCTATCTTCCGATGTGCCCAAGAATATGAACAAGGACGACTGGCATATACACAAAACTGGTTGTGCAAGGAGTGAAGGGTACTACAAGATAGATAGGGTGCAGAAGGCCAAACATAAGGTATTTATATACATAGGTAATTAGTTTTGTATGAATCTCATCTTATTTAATGTGTAGGTAGGAGTCTAATTAATCCATACCTTTAGAACTCCTTGTATCCGTCAGGTTCAATAATCCGTCAATGGTCGGAACACAAAAAAGATCTTACCAAAAAAGGTTCAGGGTCAGGTTAATCGTTATTTACATCTAAGAAACATATTATTGGTTTGTCAAAATGTAATCTCAAATCTCAACATCAACCAAAATATTTGGAAAAGTTACAGTTTGAGATTTGATCTGCAATTTTCAAAATTCTAATCAAACCAAATAAAAAACTATGATCTGATAATAAGATAATTCAGAGAGATTAAAAGTTCAATTTAAAAATAGAATCACCTGGTCCCTATAATGATGTTTTTAAAATTAGATTGTCTACAGAAATTTGATCTTTTCAGCATCATTTTGGACAAAACTTGGCCCCGAAGGAGGCTGAATCTGAGAAACCAGATCCGATCTGCCCCAAGCCTCACATGGGCAAGATGTTGTCTATCTCTCGTGAGGCTCGTAGTAACCAGCGTCGTCTGCTAACTGCCTTCGGAACTGTAACAGACAGTGACCTTCTCAAGTTCAACGGTCTTAAGGTAACAACCCTCAATTTTAGTACCTAATACAAGTTTAATATTTGTGGTGTGTGGATTATTAGTTCAGGAAAAAGCCTTTCTACATTAGAAAATACTTTGAAATAAACATTAAAAGATCTGGAGAGTTGTTTTGAATCAAATGGAGTTTTTACTAAATTAATGCAATTTCCAGGACTTCCATATCGTTTATAATTTTTTATTTTACAGAGCAGTATGGTAGTCCTATTAAATTGCATAATCAAATGTGGAAAAAAACTGATAACTCGGTTGTTTGTCATCCGATTTTAACAAACAAGGTCTTATTTGATTTGGATTTTAGTTCTCTATCTTTTTGGTCTGAAAAACAATTTTCTTAATATTTACGGGTTCCATGAAATTTGGCATTAAATATTTTAAATGGCCGCCATATTGAAACTTTGTAACTTTGTATTAATTTTGCATGAATATGACGTCCTCGTCGCCAATGTTACATCTGTACTTAATAAAACTATGCCAATACGCACTAATTGATAAATTATTACTGATTATGTAATACGTAAGTAATTCTACCACAGGAGGAAATGATGCGTGCGATCATACCTGCGTTCTGTAGTCATCTGTCCGTCCTTTCGTCTAGAGTGGGCATGTGGGATGAAGGGTCAAAGTTCAGACTAGGCTATTATTGTAGGCTATTTGTATTAATGAAATAAAATATCTTCTGTTGCTTTAAACCAAATAATCTTTGCTTTACTACAAAATGGATTGTAATTGTTATGGGAAAAGTGAAAAAAATGCTTTATAAAGTAAAATACAGTGTTTATTTAATACAGTAGTCAGGGGTGCCCACAAGGGGGGGCTGTGACGCAGACTGCGTCATTGAAATTCTTGGGGGGGGGGGGGCTCAAAAATTCAAATGGGGGGGGGGGGTGGCTAAAGCTAATTGTAACAGTGTTCAACGTGACAACAATCCAAAATATATTACGAAGCCGCTAGATAGAAAGTGGATTAATTATAATGACAATAGTTATATTATTGAATTCAATTACTTAAAAAAGGATTTTAGGATGGTTTAGGATTCGTGTAGAAAGTTATTATTCAAGATTAGCAAGACGTGAGATCTACGAGGGAGCGCACGGGATGGCTCAACTGCTGTGATAGATAAAAGATAACGCGTGGTACAGACACGTCCAGCTACACCGCGACTCAGCACAGAACACTTTGTTGACATAAAACTCGTTAAAATACAATTAAGTAGCATAGGCTACAATACTTTGCACTATTGTGTAGATACTCGATTATCTGAGTTAATAGGGAGGGGGAGTAATGAAAAATACGGTTAATCCAATATAGTATAAAAACAGAATGATGACAAACCCATTAAAACGCTGTAACAGCCATTAACGTCACGATTTGCATTCTTATAAACGAAATTCAATATTGCACAATCTATCTATATATATAATACGCTAAGCCGATTTTTGTGAACAGAACTCCTCCCTCATTTTTGGACCGATTTTGATGATTAAAGTGTCAAAATAATTGCCCTGATCCGTGGTTTTGCAAAGTCTTTTTTGTTTTTTGATATCTTTATTAGTTTGGACAGGATCATCCATCAAAGTTGGGTTTTCTTCCATAAGATTAACATGGGGGAGTCTAAATATTTAATTGGTAACTTTGTCTTCACTAATTTGCGAGAATGGCTGGGCGTAGAAACTTGGTAGAGGTGTCCAAAGAAAGGTCTTGGTCTGTAGATGACTTATCAAAAGAAAAACTAATTAAATTAGCTTAGGGCTCTGCCCCAGAAGCCTTTAAGATCCCTCCACAGATTTGTTTACATTTTGGTCATGTGGATAAAACTTTTTAATGAAACAGCTGTTAATTTTTAAATTGTATCATATTTAAAACAACACACATTTATTGGGAGTTACTGAATTCCAAAAGTATTTGAAATGTTATTTTCTGATTTTAAAATGGATTTTATTCTGTATCATGCCATGTTTTGAAATATAACGTTCCATTACGAAAAATCAGTGGAAAATCCTTTTTTCACAATAGACAATTATTTCTTATTGAACTATCTAATTGTATCTAATTCACGGGTTGGTGTCTGACTTTTTCACAACTTTTCCCTATAGTTTGTCATAATATTCTAGACATATCATCATAGGTTCATGAGATTATTGTCATACATGCTTTCAATCATTGAAAAAATCTTCGATGGTGTAATACAATACCTACAAAATAATACAAGCGCAGAAGAGCACGGTGCCCATTTGAGCCGTATCCATATTTTGTTAAATTAATAGTGGTTTACAGCAACTGGATAAAACATTTTACAATATTTATGTAGAAATATGTGCATGATTTAGAAAGTCATTAAGTTGGAAAACTGCAATATACTGCGGACTTTTCAGAGAGGTTACTTCGATGTATTTATTCAGCTTAGTGAAAACATAATAATATGTATAGATATGTATATACAGTACAGTATCTATACAGTATAACAGTATAGATATGTAAATAAGAACTTGAACTCTTAGAGAGCCTTTGAATGTTATTAGACTAACGAGAAGGGTACGTGTTGTGCATGTTTAATAGCTCTACTCAGCAACAAAAACCATTTAATTCATCTCTAAACTATATATTCTTAAAGTGCACTGAGCAGCAGCCTAAAAATCTATGTAACTTACCCATATAGTATAGTTACAAAATGCTCAAACTCGCATTGTGACATTTATAATTCGGCTTATATTTCTCCAACAGAAAATTCATCCGCAGTAGAATTGTATTGTGCTCTTACCGTTTCTAATAACATCCAAACACAATTGTATCTACACATCACACATTGTATCTTGACAAATTATTTACTGTGGCCTATATTAATTACGGACCGTGGCCCACTGTTTTGGTAACATTAAAATAACACGACATTTAGGCTATAAAAATGGCCCAATGAGTAAATACTATTTAATCAGCGACGGAAAAGTCATATTTCTTTCAAACTAGATCACATCATACTTTATAAGATACGTTGATCCAAAATGTATGCATCAATATTTACGTAACAGCCAATTTACATTACTTTTTGCTTTTTGGAAATGCTACATTACTATGTAATTCGCATTATTTTTTGCCAGTGAAGCTGCACGACCATATAAATTAGGAGGACAATAACAGTTCAAGAATAAAAGCTAACATTCCTTCAAGTATACTCCACTACACCTAACATTCCCTAGAAAGATTATATTGACAACTTTATGTAATTGATAGGGCTGAGACAACTAACTGACATCCACCATTTCTAGGAATTCCAGCTTAACCAGTAACCCCACAACCAATTTCTCAAAACTTCAAAATTTTAAAAACGCAATTAATATCATTATTGTTTTTACGCTTATTAATCTTTAAACAATGCTAAATGCTCAAAATATGTATAATTTCACTCAATTTATTACAGTTAGATGAATTAGCGTATGTATGCATCGTAAGGCATCGTATGCATCGTTAGCGTAAGCCTTGAAAGTAACCGTCGATTTCGACGGGTTTCGCCTAGTCATTATTATTGTGCAATAACATTATTATTTTTAATTTCAAATCATTTATCTTGGTTCAGTTGTACGAACGGCAACGTTTAAAATTATAGCTAACTAAACTCAACTAATAACTAGCCAAACACTGCATTGCTATAAATTGCGTTAATATTAATGGAACCTTTAGAAAGTGTTATAAGGTACTGCTCATGATGGACATATAGGCTACCGAGGTGCTGTATCACAGCATAGGAATTGATAGATAAGTAGGCCTAATAAAAAAGTGTAAAATTATATTTAGAGATAACTAAAACACTCTTAAAAAAGAATGTAACGAGAACAATCTTGTTATTCTTTTTCTTTGTTCTTCTGTTCTCTTCAATTCATACACAAATTCAACAAATTGCCATATTTAGGCCTACTCATTGGCCAATCACAGCCTTAATAAAGTTACCATACAATTACTAATCATTCAATCACAGTTTACTAAGCATTATATTGTCATCATTCCCCAGCTGTTGTACAGTATCTGAAATCTGTTGTAACATAGCGCACAGCAGACAGAAGTGTAAAACGGAGCAGACGATTGTTGGCGCAAGCGTTGTTTCCATTTCATTTTCATCAAAGGAGCTGTAATGTAATGTTTCTAAAGGGAGGGAGAGGGGATCGTTATATGAAGAGAAAGACACTGACAATTCGTTAAGCAGAGGTTACAAATGCTATATGGATATTCTGGCAATAAAAAATTCCTTAAATTGAGGTGACTTATAAACTCTAAATTTATTTAAATAGAAAGATAATTTTTCCAGTCCTGTACAACACTGATTCACGGTCTTTTCTCGGTAATCAAAATTCAAGTACAACTTGATACACACAGAATCTCCGGTCCCCGACCTGGATGATGGCTAGTTATTTAAATTTATTTACAGTTACATATTAGTACCCGTGATAAATCAAACCCGAGAAGTTTTTCTTAAATATTGTTTTCTACTCCTCTGTTAATTATTAAATCTTTATAATATTTGTAACTACTTAATGTAAAATGGTGTTTGCCGTTGGTGTTTAATAAATAAATAAATAAATAAAACCCGTTATGTAAGCCAAAGCCACACGGTTAGACTATTAATCTCACTTGGTTTCGGTTTTGCTTACAAACGTGATCGGAAATGGTTAGGGCCTACACAGTATTCGTAAACATAATTTTTGTAAACATATATATCAGTGACAGCTAGAAAAAGGAATCTTTATCAAAACAGCTGTTCACAGATTCATATTATGACGTCTTCTCGTTCTCAACAGATTATTAGTATTTCATAAATGACGTAATTAAGTAGTAAACATAGAGAAAATAAATTAGAGAAATCACACAAAATTGGGTTTTTGATCGTCTGTTATTTTATTTCCAAAATAACGAGGCCATATTTATATGGCTATAAGGACACTCTCGCCAATCCTGTGGATAACAATTAAACCATTAGAATCATAATCGGTACTCTAAGTTTCCTTTAGAGTAGGCTGCGTAAAATGCCTTCTGGGCTGTGAAAGACGGACATAAATTGAGATAAGACATGTTTCAACTTTCTTCAAGGTATAAAACGTAAAAATAACCCAAAATAGGCCTATGTATAATTCTGAGCAATGTACAGACAAAACTATAACTTTATTTATATAGATTAACTTGGTTTGAATTTTAAATATCCAAAAAAATTATAAAACTTCTTTTATAGTTTTACAAATAGTGCTGGGCGGGGGAATAATGTTTCTCATTTGTTGTGTACATCATTTAATAAATAAATAAATAAAAATGCCTTTATTTACGAGCGAGTTTCATGATACATGTTTTTCAAACTAACTCAAGTCACTAAATCTAAACTATCCTAATATATTTACATAAGTGGTGGGGGGGGCTGTTGCTCAATTGGGGGAGGGGGTGCGTCATGAGTCTAGGGGGGGATGGGCACCCCTGCAGTAGTAAACATAGTAAATAAACAGTACTGTACATAAGAATAGAAACAATTACGGTGCGTATATCAATAAATACAGTATACAATAAAAAACTACTGCACTGTGTATAACGTACAGCAATGAGGCGTTTGGATGGGTCGCCAGAATTTTATCCCCTGGAATTTTTCCCCCTAGAAAAAGCTGACGTCACTATGACGTAGTAATCTGAGCGCTCTAAAGTTTGTTCGCGGCCGGAATTTAACCCCCGCGGATTTGGAAGTCTAATGAAAATTGACAGAGCGTGATCAGTTAGATTAGCTATAAAAACTGGAATTTTACCCCTTGTCCAACAAGCGTTTAGGCAACTGTACATGTACGGCCCGAATTTTGACCCCTGGATTTTTACCCGTCGGATTTTAACCCCGGATTTTTACCCCCCGTAATTTTACCCCCAGATTTTAACCCCCCGGAATTTTTCCCCCTGGCCAGATTAATTATTATGAATTAATTCTTTAAGTTTTTATTAAGTAGCCTAGCTTAATTTATTTGTAATCTCAACTAAGTAAACAGGTTTCTTTATTTAATTTTTATATTCAGGATTTGGGTTTGGGGCCAAATGGTTAATATGTATAATAAATTTATGTTATATAGACTAAAATTTGCATAACAAAATTAAATACCTCGAATCAAACTACAGTACGTATTTTACTATTAACCATTTGATTCCATTCCCACTCCATTAAAATAAAATAGTATTTAGGATTTATCTGTTGTAAAATCGGTAAAACAATGTTACAAACTAGGCTATAATAATTTGCACTCATTTGATGGTTGGAGGGGGAGGGCCAAATTGTGGATAGCCTAGGGGCGACAAATCTTCAAATCCGCCAATAGTCTACCATGCTACCATAGGCCAAACGTGTTAATAGCCAGTATAAGCAAGCACACGGCAACACTAGCACTCGTACGCAGTGGGTTAGTACGACTATCTAGTGGTGAAATGCAGTGATGTGCTACACCCGTGACTCGTCGTCAAAATACTTGAAAATCAACCCATTCCATAGCAGGTTAATTTTTAAAACAAACATAAGTAATTGTTTGTTATCCTTCTACATTTAAAGTTTACTGTTTAAATATTTAATTTTCCTACAGTCACCCGACAAAGTTGGCTTCCTTGTACTGTTTATAGTACAGAAAGCTGCTAATTGCTGCATATTTATACTTTGCCGTACGGTTTATACTTTGCCGTACGGTTTATACTTTGCCGCACATCAGGATTCCAACGAAACAACACAAAACAGCGTGGTTCTATTATGCACGTAATCCGTGTACGCTTGGAAATAGGTTGGCAACACTTAAAGATAATAATACTATGAGCAGCTGATTGACTATTATAACTGCGATTTAACCTGTCATTTCGTGTTTATAGTTTCGGTATTTCTGAACTTTCTGGACTTTTCTTTTAAACGTTTTTAAAACATTCCTACGATCTTAATAAACAAGAAAATACCTTTAAAGCATTTTTTTAGGCGCGGAAACCATTTCAAATTACAAAAACATACGGAACTATATTCTCAAAACGCGGAGCACATTTCTTGCCGAGGAAAAATAGCGGAGTGATACGGACCGCGGGTACTACTTTCTCTAGGGCACCATTTGTGTTGCCAGCTGAACCTAAAAACGTGTTGTATAGTGTTTGAAAGACTAATTATTTATATGCTTTATAGTGACTGTAGGAAAAATATAATGTGTAACACGAGTGAAAAAGGCCTTTGCTGCACTCAAGATCATTCCGCACTCGCCTGCGGCTCGTGCGTAAACATTGCTCTCGTGTGCAGCAAAGTGCCACTATCACCACTAGTTACACAAATAACTATTTGCTTAAGGTGAGCTACACTTTTATTATTACCTAATATATATGTTAGGTCAGTTAAATCAACAGTATTTCAATCACCATCTATATTTTATTATATTGTGTTCAATTTATTTACTGATTCTTTATGTCAATTTCTAGTTTCGAAAGAAGCAACTCAAGTTTGCCAAATCCAAGATCCACGATTGGGGCCTGTTTGCAATGGAACCTATTGCTGCAGATGAGATGGTTATTGAGTACGTGGGTCAGATGGTTCGGCCACTTGTGGCGGATCTACGGGAGAAGCAGTATGAAGCTACTGGCATCGGCTCTTCTTATCTATTCCGAATAGATTTGGAGGCCATCATAGATGCTACGAAATGTGGAAATCTCGCAAGATTCATCAACCACAGTTGTAATGTAAGTAACTGACCAACCGAACTGGTCAACGACTTGTTACAGTCTGCTTTCCTGTAAAACATTAGTTTGAGCCAATTTCCCATATTAGGAATAAGCTATTAATGCAGGTCTCATGGTATGACATAGACCCGGGACTGATCCACTTTTTCATTTTGATGTCCCAAAGATGCCAAAAACGCTTGTTCAAATTCATCAGTACATTTATGCTATTTGTAATGTGTTTGTCAGCACGATAACTGGAGTAAAAATCATCTGATTTGATGAAACTGTACAAACGGATTAACCTACATTTATTCAAGCGAATTTGTGAACCAGCAAGATCAGACTATAGGAACGGAGTTTTATTGGGTGGAAATTGATTTTCCCACAATTTACCACCAAAAACTATTTTGTAGAGCTTAAAAACACAAATAGTTTAGTATATTGGCGTTGTTGTACGCCTAATAGTTTAATGGAGATAAATAAATAAATTGTGGTAGGCTAGTTGGTTGTTTAAGGATATAGTATATTTAAGGATATATAAACTTTGGCAAATTTGTTTATTTCATATTAAGCTATTAACAAATACACTTCATTATTTTTCTGCAGCAGCAAGCCTAAGTATACTCATTAAAATCAATATTATGTAAATGGATTTAGGAAATAAATTTTACAATGTTAAGGGGAATATTTTAGTGAAAATCCAAACAGGTAAACGTAATTTTGCTTAATCTGCATGTTCGCCGGTGGAAGGGGGGGGTTATTATTTTTCTTGAAGATTGTAAATAATTAACACATGCGACACAGACATAAAATTAAATATGGTTGGTAACTGGTATCATATGTTCATTATTATAATAGACTGAGTGTGATTTAGACGTGGTCGCTTACCATTTGTTACTAAATGTTCACTTGTTTTGTGGACTTTTTCTTGGAGATGTGTTCAAATGCAGTCAATAACAAGGTCTTTAAGTATAGACACATTGCAGCTCCATTTTCACTGTAGGTTATTTAATGATCAGTCAATATCACTATTGTTCTGGGCTAAACACTAGATTGTGTGGCTTTATTCAAACGTAATGCCACTGCAATTTATATTTTGACATCTTTCAATAATTATTGAACGAGTTAATAACATCCACATATTCTGATGAAATTAATTAATAGTAGTTATAATTGTATTTGTTGTAATTTTCAATATCGTATTATAATAATTATATTTGACATTACAAATCTAAACTTTTTTATATTCTAGGTTACTTAGAAATATTTATTTGATATTTGATCCATACACTGGCGTCAGATATGTCTTAATGAGCTCAATTAGCTTTTTGTATATTCATAATATTAAAAAAAATGTTTTATTTTAAGTTTCCATTCTTCCTTAATCAAAGTGTTCTTATTCCAGCCGAATTGTTATGCGAAGATCATTACCATTGATGGTCAAAAGAAGATTGTCATTTATTCCAAGCAACCTATCGGCGTTAACGAGGAGATCACTTATGACTACAAGTTTCCTATTGAAGATGAGAAGATCCCTTGTTTATGTGGCGCACCGCAGTGTCGTGGTACGCTCAACTAAGCGTTTAAGCGTATCTTTCCTCATTGTGATAATTCCATTTTATCCACCTTGGTGGTTCAAGTAGTAAGTGATGTACATACCTGTAAATTCAACACTATTTTAATACCTAGTGGTAGTGATAGGTGGATGCTGATGCTGATGCTGTTTACTAGTCCTGTGCTGTTATCTTAGGTCGAGTCCAAAGGGAGCACCTATGTGCGTGTAAAAATAAGGTTAATTCGCTCTTTTGTACGTGAAAATGTAAACAATATGTTCCCTGTAACTGTGTTAATATGTATATATGGAAATTGTATAGGTTTATTTATTTGTGTAGTTCTTCATAAGTTCAGTAGCTAGATATGTTTAATAAGTTAATTTTTATAGAAAATGTTTGTATATTTTTATTTTATCAAATACTAAAAGTACAATTTTAAAAAGAGGTATTGATATTCGTGTATATAGAGTTTATTTTTATCTTTTAATGTTTCATGTAAAAGGAAATAGTAGGAGAAAAGTTTGTTCATAGCTTTACTAAAAACGAATTTGTAATTTTACTGAACTGATGATTTTCAATTCAAAATTTCTTTATATTTATTTGCATGAATTTTTATTTGATGTTCAACGTTGTCTAGAAAAAGTTAAGTATTTTTAACAAAAATCTATTAATATAATATATAACAATCTATTACTTCTCCTTAAGTCGTCATTGCTCAAGTTTTCCTCCAATCTGACTTGGTCACTTCTTGATAACCTGTATAACATACAGAGTAATTTATGGTGTCACTTATTCAATTATTTTAGTCTGTATTATTTTAATATAAAACTGGCAAACAATTGAGTTCGGGTAAACTGAGTTAATGTAAATTAAGCTGTTTATTTATTAATGTAATGTGTTTACCTAACCTAACAAAAACAAATAATAGAATTTGGTAATATGTACATTAACACAGACCACTGTAAAAATGTTAATCTGAAAATACCAAATTATTTTTAAACTTTAATTTTTAAATAGTTAACAATTATTGAATCTGGTTGGTACGAAGTACATATACCAGGTCAAGTTGTTTGTTGTGTTTGAATGATTGATATGATTGAACTCAATGAACCTTAGTCATGTACAATGGAACGTATTTATTCATATTTATTATTTAAGTGACAATAAGAATTTATTTGTTCAATTTTAACTTCAATCAAATGCATCAGAAGGTTTACTACCAACAATACCTAGTAGAATCTCTCAAACCTGGCCTAATGAGGACCCAAATGTGTCTGAGTCAGTGAAAATGCCAATTTATTGAGAATAATAGAACTAAACATAACAAAAATTCTCTAATTGATTATAAATGGTTATTATTCATCAAATACTCTGTAGAATACAGTAAATTTTCACTTGAACTGATATAACAGAACAAAAAGTGAAAAGTAAACAATAGAACGAAGAATATAAAAGCACTATATCATGTGCATACAGTTTCAGTTTCTTAATAAAATTAATCCTCCAAGGCTAGCTAACACAAACAGGAATCAAATTTTATAAACATTACTAGCTGTGTACCCGTTCTACGGACAGGGATCTGTTAGTCAGTTGAAACCTTCCTATAGTCAGAACAGCAGTTTTTTTTTCATATTTAATGTGAATTTGTATTTGCCAAACAAATGATAAGTAGGCCTATTTCATAAATGACGTAGCCTATGTGGTAAACTTTGGGAGAAAACTTGACAGAAATCGCACAAAATTGTGTTTTTGAACGTCCGTTATTTTATTTGAAAAGTATTGAAGCCATATTTTAAGTCCCTCACAGTGAGTTATTTTTTGACTGTTCATCTCCCTTGTTAATCTCTTCTTTATCAGAATCCCAAATACTTTCTCCCTTCTCTCCTTTTTCTTTTACTGTTTCAACAATTGCCTCACTCAAAAGATTGTTTTCTCCAGTATCCTGCTCCATCCATTCTGTCAAGTCACCATCATTTGCATTTTCACAACCAGGAGCCTGTTAGCCCATAATTTTCTTCATCTTGTTTTCTTTGTCAAGAAGTTTTCTCCAGGAATGCACCCGTCCAATTTTTTTCCAATAAGTCTACTTTTTTAAGTTTTGCACCAAATCTTGACAATTTTCAACCACTACCAAAATATATGAAACCAGCTTGCTGTTGTATATCTTCTAGAACTCCAGGTTCCCTGGCTGGTATAATGAAGTCACGTTACGAGGCAGGATTACAGTTTTTATATCACCATTGTGTATTCATCTATGTCAAGATGTGAAGAGACATTGTCTAAGATAAGAAGTGCTTTTCTTGGAAGAGTTTTCAGTTTCACATGTTTTTCAACAGCAGGTACAAACTGTTTGTAAAACTACTCTTTAAAGACCAACCCATTGATCCATGCACTGTCTGGTGTTTACACCACACTGGAAGACTGGCTACATTAACATGTTTAAAAGCACATGGTTTTTTAGCTTTAACTATTAGATATAGTTTTAGCTTGTCCTCCCTTGTCACATTGCTGCAGGCCAAGATGGTAATAAGTTCGCTGCTTCTCGGGTACCCAAGAGCAGACTTTTTATTCTTTGAAGCAAGGGCTTAGCTAACCCCCGTTAAGGGTAAAATATTTAACCCCATTTCTTGTGAATTATAAATCTGCTCTGTCACACCTTCACTTTCAATTACCTTTTAAATTTTTCTTTAAACTTTAAAACACCTGTCATGTCCCCAGAAAGTTTTTCACCACATACAGTTAGTAGTCTGACTCCATACTGTTTTTCCAACTGTCAAGCCTACCAACAATTGCTGCAAAATCTGCTGCTCGTAGAACTTTAACGCTTTCCCTAGCAATATGGACTTGAAATTGGGGTTCCCTTTCCTAGAGCTTGATGGAGCCATAGGTAGTGCCTCGCCTACTTTTTTATATTTTTTTCTTTTAATGTTTCACTGCAATTCTCTTAACTTACCACACTTGTTATCCTGCTCAATTTCTTTTCCAGTCACCAATTACATTCTTACCAACTGAAAATCCTTCCATAGACACCTTGCTTACATTACCTCCTTTGCCCAGTCGTTTTAATGTACATAACTTCTGTTCCATGGGTTAGATGAAGTTGCCATATTAGTAGTTTTGTCGTAATGCACACTGACTAGAATGCAATAGCTCAATCTCACTACTTAAACACTGGGAATGAGGTGTAACTGTCCACGAAGATGGCAGCCAATGGCAGGAGGGCATTCACCTTGAGTGGCAATACATAAAGAGACTTGTCAGTGTCACGTTAGCTTATTATGATATGGGCATTTTATTTATTTAAAATTTATTTTTCAATTCTCTGTCACATGGGGATATTAGAACTGCTGACTTATCGAAAGCCTGGTTTGTGATACTCTACTGTATATAATAGTTTTTTTGTTAATTCTGTTATATTATAAAAATATTTTAAATTAAAATTGAATTCTGTTACAAAGTGTATTTAAAAGAAATAATGAATTCAACTATTCATATTGTGTTCATACTAGCTTTACAATTATTTATTTGAAAAAAAAAATTGGTAAAAAAGTCCATCAGATCTGATAGTAATAAAACTGTTAGACAACTCTATACAAAATGCTTTAAAATATATTGTGTTATGTGTGTTCAAATAATACTTATGAAGCAGCAACAGACTGGATTCTGGTACTGAATACATTAGAAAGAAATACTATAATGCAGTAGAACCTCTATTAACCGTCACCCTGGGTCTGTGAGTGTGATGGTTAAGCGAATAAAGGATAACAGAAATCCTATTTTAAATCTGTACAGTAAGTTGATTTTAAAGGTTTTGGAAGAAATTAAAGCCTGTACAAGCGAATAATATATATTTATTTTTAAATTACTTACATACAAGAGCAATTTAGAACTATTATTTGTATGTTGTACTTGTTCAATGTTCGATCCCAATTAAAAATAATTAAGTACAGGCTGACGTTTAATCGAGATTCTACTGTAAGTTGTTTATTTATCTTCTATTTTTACTAGCATATTCAATTCGTAACTGGAAAAAATGTAATAGAATGTAACACCAAGTACATCTTTATTGAATATTTTAATTGTAATACAACTGCATGGGCCTATAGTGTTTAAAAATATATTTAAGTTATTTATATTGCTTTTAATCATCATAAAAAATGTTAACTGGAAAAACATTAGAATGTGGTACCATGTAAATGTGGTATGAAGTGCATTTTTATAAGAAATACTAAATTAAGCTGTTTACTTAATATTGTGTTTTGATTTGCCTTTACAAACTTCCACTAGCAAACATTTTACATAATTTTGTACCATCAACTACTTTCACCTATGTTCAATCTTCAAAGCAAGCTTAGACACCTGATAAGTATGATAGTTTAATATAATAGGGACTGCAATATCATAATTTGATTAATTATGTCACAGCCTATTTATTTAAATGAGGAAAATTTACTATCAACATAAAAGGTTCCATTTTAAATTTGAAGAATGAATTTTGACTAGTAAAGTATCCTGGTACTAATTGCATATTAAGTAACTTGACAACCCAGAGCAGTATTAATGTTTACATAGTTTTCAAATGCGTAAAAATTCAGTGTCCCAAAGAGGTTTAGAAAGACCAACCCATCCTTATCTAGGTCCACTGAACGTTTTAACAAAAGAATGAAACTTTGATGTACAAAGTATGACTAACCACAGTAAGTTTTGAAAATTTACAATTTTAAAAGAGATACCCTTGTTAGCTTTTTGGAGATTGGAAACAGTTGCTTTTTTGAATGTTTGTTAAAGCCCTTAATATCTTGATTTCTTTGGTAACACAATAAACTTAATTATTATAGCTGGGCATGTACTTGTTCTAAGTTATACCATCAACATAATATTTAGTCTGTCATTTTAAAACCCCAATATTAATACAATTGTTAATTGGTTCAACATGTGTTGATAATTAAGAATAGTTTTTTTTCATGCAATAGTTTCATAACTTGCTGTTCCACAATCTTACCAACTTGTTTACAGTTAGCCTTTACCTTCGTTATTATTTTTTGTTAGTGTCTACACCAGTGGAACTTTTACTGAAATAATATAAACTCTTATAAGGGTGATAGCTCGAAATCCCTCTGGGAAGTACAATTCTTGTAAAATCCTAAAATGCCAGTCACATTACAACTTGCTATATGGTTTGAATGACTGCAAACGGAAACACAATAAAAATTTGTTTACATGAAACCTAATGTCTGTTTTATTAATTATAAATTGTATATACAAATGAAGACGTTGATTCGTTCAAATGAAGTGTTTTTTAACACAGATTAATAGTGACTAAAAGCCTTAAAGTTATAAATTTTAGTATTTTTCTGGCTGCTCTTAGTATATTCTACTTTGTCCTACACTCATATTTGGGTTAAAATACGCCCAGTTGTTAATTAAATTGGTATTTTCCCAATTCCCAATTCAAATTGGTAACATAAAATGGTATTACAGTATTTGTATATTGTTTTCTTGCATTAAACAAGATTTAACATTATTTTTTTAACTGTGGTAACAACTAATGGGAGATAGTAAAAGTTGATTGGTTTATTGTCCGTAGATTTAATATTTAAATAGCTATTTCCTATTCTTAGTCTAAACTCATCTTGGGGTGGTTATTTTTGTGTGTATTGATTCGGTGTTGTGATCTTCCATGAGTTTTTAGGGTTTATTTTATAAATATATTATTCTTAACAACATTTTCATGTTTCTTTTCTAGGTGAAGTATTCCTAATTATGAAATTGGTAAAATTAAGTAAAGTTAGTTTTTATTTGGAATTAATAACAACTTCCCATTTGACAAACAAAAATGAAAGTTAATTGATTTAAATTTATAAAAGTTAAAAAAACTAAAGTAATTTAATTTATTTGAGTCAGAAAATTTAATTTTAATACTTTTATCTTAATTGACATTGTTAGGATGTATTAGAGAAGGAGCTCAAGGTATTTCACGTGTTTAGTAGCTGGTAAAAAACTATTTTTGTACATTTTGTGGATAGTCCATTTAAGTGAAATAAAACCAGCTTTTAAACAAAACTGTGTTTAGTACCATTGTAGTTTTTGTTTGAAAACTTGTGTTTTGAGTTGTACAAACTAATTTGTATGAGTTAATTTGTTTTTGTTAAATAATTGGTATATATTTTAGTATCTATGTTCATAGTTTTAGAATAGTTATGTAAACAATTGGTATTGAATAAATCTTTGTTTAAAATAATTGGAGAACATTTTTACTTCTTCAGACTCCTGCTTGTAACAAATGTGCTCAACTTGAACTTAGTAATATTCTCACCTTAACCTCTTTAGTATTTCTAATTATAAATTAAATCATTGTTAATTCATACATAAAGATCATAGTTTAAAAGGAGCGCCTTGTGGACAGAAAATGTTCAGAAAAAGTTGGCGCTCGGTACCCATTGGACATTTTTTGTCCACAAGTGTAATTTTTCAAACGCATTGAAAATGAATGCAATCCATTATAATATTGTTACCGTTGGAAAGAGGATTCCAAACTTTCATTTTCATATATAAACTAACCTTGTAACACAAGCACATCAATATAAAGTTCAATGTAATTTGAAAAAAAATCTGAGCGCGAAGAGTACAGTTTGTAGCATTGGAAAGGTGATGAGAGTTTATCTTTATTTTCGTATAAAGAATAATGTCATACGGCTTCAGACAGGGTCAGGGAAAACTTTAGAAATCTGACAAAATAGCGGGTTTTGCTTGGTGCCCCTGTGGACAGAAAATTTCCACACATGAACCATCTTATGGTGGTGTAAAAATTTGACTTATGAATCATTTTTTGCCTATATTTGACATAGACATAGACATATTTTATTGACACAAAACGTTCTTTATAAAGTACATTTCATACATAAGAACAGGTGTTTCGTCATAGTGATGTATTTTATAGTAAAATTAATAGTTAAAATAATAAAAGATAAACTCATGTAGGATATCAGAGAATTTTTATCTACACTATAGGGTTCTCCAAAAATTTGTCTAGTGAATAGTAGGCTGTATCAATTATTTTATCTTTTATTTTATCTTTGAATTGAGTAGCATTTAAATTTGTAAGATACAGGGGTAATTCATTGTACAATCTAAGTCCCACATTTGTTTAGACATGTATGTATTCTTCTTCAGAAATATGTGCTGCATGCAAATTTGATATATTTTAAATGTGATTTTGGCCTAGTAAAATTCCTTAGAACTTGAAATTTTACCTATCGGCGAAGCTAAATTATTTGATTCAACTCATAATGTCATGAAACTGTTATTGCTCTTTAGTGAAACATATTTTATTTTATTATTATTATTTTATCTTCCAACGGTCAAGAACCAATTTACAATGGTAATACAACAAGATGACTTAAGCTAACTTAAACATTACATACAAAGACATTTTTTTAACATACAAAAGTATTTTTCTGAAAATGACATGGAGTAAAATAAATACAATTCAAGAAGTATCAAAAAAGGTTCAAAAACGGGCTTAAAGTGTAGTATTTACAAAATAAATGAGGTCATTTACATCAGGTACTAAATAAGCATACTAAATAGAAATACACAAATCAAAACAACCAATGAACATGAACAACAAACAAGAATAGTAAGTGAAAATTTAATTGAACGACAAACAATAAATATAGCCTACGAGTTTCAACAATAACAATAAATATATGAGTTTCAACAATAACAAAGAAAACAAGATTTGTAAATACCCCCGCCGCAGCAAACCTGCCGACTAAGCAAATTTCCATTTGTCTGAATTTATTTTCAGTTAAATATATTTTAATAACATTAGATTTAACGAGTACCTAGGTTTGCTGCTACAAGGAAACTAATAAAGTGTGTTTTTGAGTAAAATATTGATAGCTTAGTACAAAATAAATAAATTTGCCAAGTTTGATCAAAATATATTCATAAACAAGCAAACTACAACATTTGACAATATTCTCCATAAGAATAACATGGGAATTTTAAATTTACATTTTTTTAAATTTTCTCCGTTACTAATATTCGAACAAAAATACTTTTATATACTAAATTATTTGTTTTTTTAAGCTCTTTAAAAAGGTCTAAAGAGAAATTGGGAAATTTTGTGTTTTGAGGGTCAAAAGTGAGAAAAACCAATTTTTACCCCATAAAACCCCCCGTAAAGCCCCGTTCCCATGTTCCGATCGTGCTGGTTCGCGAACTCATTCAAGTTTATCCCGCTTTACACCTTTAAACCAAATTTCATCAAAATCGGACAAAAATTACTCAAGTTATCGCGTTCACGGACGTATATATATATATATATATATATAAGTCTATATATATATACATATATAAAAATTTGAACGAATAGTGTTTTTGGCCTCTGGGGACATCAAAATGAAAAAGTCAATCGGTCCCGGGTCTAGGTCTTACCGTGCCACCTACGGTAATAGCTACTTCCCTATAGGGAAATTCGCTAAAAGAGAGAAAAATACGTTTTCCTACAGTTACCTAACAATGTACATGTTCTCTCACTGATTTGAGAAAGTAAAGTGGCCAATTTGCTCATCAGTGAGACAATGTTAACATTGTCTCACTCTAATTACTTTGTCTCACTCCAGATTTGCAACGTGAAGGCACGGAATAGTGAGCGCGTAACATGCAGGCAACGTCGTATGCGCGCGAAATACGTTGGCAGCACTGGCTGTAAATCAGCTGGTCAGCTGTTGTACTGTTGTATTTGTAACTTCACATTAAATGTTATATTAAAAGTTCACTTCTGTGAAAAATAAGGTTATGTTTCTTCACAAATTTATTTGTTTTATGGTAACTGTAGGAAAAGTATAATGTGCAACTCGAGTGCAAAGTACAATTGCCTCACTCGAGAAACCATTCCTCACTCGCCTACGGCTCGTGAGTAAGGGTTTCTCTCAAGTGAGTCAATTGCTCACTTTTCTCACTAGTTGCACAAATAACTATTTCCTGAAACAAAGACAATACAAACAAATAATACAACAAATACAAACAAAGACATATATTATTTCCTCGTATTTACACCATTGGCCTTACTAACGAAACAGCATAGATGAAGGGGTTTGGGACATTTTTTATATATCAAGATTGAGGTGTCACTTTTTCAATTTTTACCTGTTCTCGACCATACTTCCTGTTTGACATTTTTAAGCTACCCCCAAACCTCACTACCCCTAAGGGCAAAATTTTTAAAATTTGCCATCATTATTGTAGCCCTTCATGTCAAAACAGGTTGCCGCAAACCGATTTCAAATAGTTAAAAATGTAAAGTAAAGGGGGGTGCAAGTTAATTTTCAGCCACCCTCATGGTTATTTGGATTTGATACGTTTTAGGGCGCCATTTTGTTATTAGTGGGACGATTTTCGTTTTCTTTATGCCAATTGTTTTGTTTCGTCAAGACCTGTAAAATGATACCAAACTCGACTGTACTTGCCTTTTGAAAAGTTTGAGCTACCCCCTACCCCCACTACCTAGAAAAATGTTCAAAATTTACCATAACTTTTGTAGCCCCTCATATCTTAGAAGGTTGCCGCAAACCGATTTCAAATATCTCAAATGGTTGAAAGGTTAAGGGGGTGCAAGCTACTTTTCAGCCACCCTGTATAATTAATCACGCCAACACGAAATTTGTCCTTTGAACTCCTCCGTCCTTCCTAAACCGATTTTGACCATTCATGCTAAGGGCAAAATGTTCAAAATTTACCATAACTTTTGTAGCCCCTCATATCTTAGAAGGTTGCCGCAAACCGATTTCAAATATCTCAAATGGTTGAAAGGTTAAGGGGGTGCAAGCTACTTTTCAGCCACCCTGTATAATTAATCACGCCAACACGAAATTTGTCCTTTGAACTCCTCCGTCCTTCCTAAACCGATTTTGACCATTCATGTCTCATTGGAAAGAGCGTGTTGCGTGGATTTGCAAACTGACCTTCAATTTGTAAAAAGTCTATATTAAATTAATATACAAGCAGTATATTTATATAAATTGCAATAGACTTGTTTAATTGCCACCGCTGCCTAGCAACTATATTTATTATTATTTTTGGTGATTCCATTAAATGTTTCTTCACATAACCTTAAAGTGTTAGTTGTGTTGATTAGTGTGCATTTATTTTATACTAGAGGTGTACTACAGACTTCTCTATTTTTAACTCACACTGTAAATAAAACATGTGATTGGAACTTCTTCCATTTGTTTTGATTTTCTGTTAATATGCGCTATCGTTGTTATTTCGTCATCAGCTTGGCAACCCATGAAGCCCATGTTAATTTTTTAAAATTATAAATTAATTTGTTATTCTTATTTTTTAGCCTATTTTAATCTTTAAAGGGATTCTGTGGATCGACAGGAAAATATCTTTCTAACAATATGCGTAGATTTTCCCTGCGATGTACACGAGCTGAGAGAAAAGGTTTTAAAGAAACATTCTTGCCTATTAATATATAGATATTTTCTTAATTTTGAATAGTGTGGTGAAAAATAGCAATCGTACCCCTACCACGGGCCAGTTTCCAAAATGGTTAATACCAAAACAATAGCTTCACTTCGTGTATATATTATGCGTCTGGATTACCAATAAATATAAAAAATCTTAGGCCTACACCAATTTACCAATAAGTTTAATAAACAAAATTGGCACACACTCTGGACATGTTTCATAAAACGAGTAAACTGTAACATACAGTACTAGCAACAGCAACAGAGCCCGTTGTAGTTAAATACGCAACGGTCTCTAGTAAAATAATGGTTTTGAAATCCATAGGCCTACACCACTTTACTCACTAATATAACAGAAAACATACTATGTTTTCTGTGTCTGTGCTAATATTAATGGTACAGATTAAGCATATAACGTTAGAATCACACAATTAACATAACGAACACACTTTAAACACAAATACAAATTGTTAATACAACAAATTGTTAACACAACAACCTTTAATAAAAGAAAAATCAATTAAATAACAATATAACAATAAGCTGTTAAATTATTAACACATGTTTCGGATGATTAGATTATGCATACTGGTAAACCAATTATTGCCATCTATACAAATTATTAGTTTTTCTTTTCCCGGTCGGGTTAGCTCTTCTACACGACCGATTTTCATAATTTTGGCCTTAAACTAAAGGTATGGACGCACCAAATATTTGCCATCAAGCATCGGCATTCATTTTATATTAACGTATATTTCGAGTTATGCACAAAATGCGTCCCTTTACATTTCTTATGGGAGTTAAATTTGTGTTTTTTAGCTTGTTTGTCTACAACCCGCCCAATGTTCATAACTTTTGTCTTAAAATAAAGCTATGCAAGCACATATTTCTCATCAAGCATCATCATTAATTTATCTAATGTATTACTCAACGAATATAATATATATATTTATATTACTTAAATTAAAGATGAATTCCAGCAGTTCTACATTACCCTATATGTTTTGGTTTAAAAAACCTTTAGTGAAATACCAGCTTACATTTGAGCTATTGATTATTAAAATTTCAATTTTAATAATCCTACCTAAAACACACTGCTGAATCAGGAATCAACAATAATTATAATCGTTTTAGTACTTATCTGCAATCAATGATACGTAACTCTATTTTATTTAAGTTTTTTTATATGTCTTGGTCTTAAAATACTTCTATAAATAAAGGCTTTCATTTGAGATTTTGATAGTTTTAATCAGTTAAGTGCAAGATACTGTATCGCTCAATCAGAAAACATATTTTTTATCTTTGATATAGAATTTAGTTTTAGATATATTTCCTCAATTCTAATTACCCTACGTTATTCTATTTGTTTTGACCGAAGAACCTTCAGTGTAATACCAGCTTCCATTTGAATTATTGATATTAAGATCGGACATAACTAAAACACACTACTTAATCACGAACAACCCAAATTGTAAAAAAAATGGAGTTATTTATCATCGATTTATAGTCAAACGATCTTGCTTGTAACCTCAACAGTAACTGTCGGCTTTGACGGGTTTCACCTAGTAAATCTTCATAATTATTTGCAAATCTACATGGATTAGGCTTTCCAATGACCATTAATAAAATTCCAATGATGATTAATAACACTAGAACTGTACATTTAATAGTACAAAGTTTAATAACAACAATAACACCGTTAATTCAGTATTTTCTCACCACTATAAATTGAGAGGCTGCTTAACAAAGTGTAACAAAAATATCCCTAACTCAGTATTTTCTCATTACTATAAATTCGGCGGTTGCTTAGCTTTTTTGCAAATAACATTTAAACGGTGAGGAAATCGACCAAAGTGGAAGGTGATATTCTGAAATAAAATAAAATTTCCCACAAATTGATACCACGCACTTCTTGGAAATTGGGTGCCAAAAGTCGCACCCAAATAAAGAGTGTGAAAATAGTAGTTTACGCAACGATTGCGTTAAGTGAGTCTTTACGACACGAGTAGAAAATTTAAGGCACGAGCCTTGGCGAGTGCCTTAACAACTTCTACGAGTGTCGTAAAGACTATTAACGCGAGTTGCGTACACTACTTTACCTACGACCGTTTTTTAATTACTATCAATCTGGATTTAATTACTAACAATCACTACTGATAACTTTTTAGAGAGGTTATGTTTTCGTGTATTGTCATTGCCACTGAAAGTGATGCAACGACTTGTTGTATAATCAGCTGATTTCCTGTAATTACGTGTTTGTTAAACTTCGTTAAATATTACATTGCTAGCAGCATTCTTACCATAAATAATATTGTATCAGGTACAATTCGGCAAATATTTCATTTATTTTTGGACTTCCACCAACTTAATTAAGAATACGCGAGTATCAACATGAACAAGTCGGATCAACAATTAAATTGGTCAACTAATCAGCTGATCAGCTGATTAGTTGACGTTCGAAGCATTACAATTTTAATTCTTTTCTCTCAATACTTGAACCTCATTGGTCCGTTACCTGTGTGGATATGAGAAAACTATGCGGATATGAAATGAAACTATGCGGATATGAAAGTAAACAGCTGTAAAGTGGGACTTTTCAATTCTAAGAACTGGACTGAAATGGCTACTTTAAAAAACGGTCGTAGGTAAACGCCGTTTTCAATGTATTTCTTATGGAAAACATGTTTTTCTTATTTTTTCACCATAAATCATAACAAAAACAAACTTTCGTAATTATTTGCAAATCTACACTAATTGAGCTTTCCAACGACCCATTAATTAATAAAATCGGTCCAGTAGAACTCTAGATTTAGTTGTACAACGATTTAAACAAAACTGAATTATATATAAGTAGATGTTTAAATCTCTAGTTATTATCGTTTAGGTTGTGTATTGATTAGTCAGGACATTAATTGAATAAATACATATTTATACTAAAACACACTAATATAAGTTGTACCACAGACAAGGGAAACAAAACTTTTATTTCCTTAGTCAATGGTTGTATGGTACATAAAAAACAATGATCATTTGATACATTAATCAGTTTAATGTTATTTATAATACGACCGTAAAGATAGGCGAATTTCTCTCGTGTTTATTAGAACAATAACACAATATACCTAATTGAAAATTTAGGAACACGCCATGAACAGCTCTTTCTGGGAAAGGTGAACGAAATACCTGGTGTAAAATGTAGTCAAGGGCATCTGGTACAAAGTATTTGGCCTATTCTTTAATCCAAGCAAAACCAAAAAGATTCAGTACTTGGAAAGACAAAGGAAATATAAGAAACCATACATATGTTTTATTTACAGTTTGGGGTGAAAATAGAGAAGTCTTTACATGAAATAATAGTTTTGGTCAAGTTTTCGACCACTGGACGACCTCCACACATTTTCCAATTTTATTCGAGAAACAGTCGTGTTTATATAAGAATATATCTATTGCATTTGAGATCAATCAAATATTTTCGAGAAAACGTCAAATGAAGTTAAGAACAAACAGTTGTAATTGAGAAGGCATCAAATGAATTTAGGAGCAGTGAATTCTATTTAAGAAATAGTTAAATGTATTTGAGAATTCGTGATTTGATCATGAGATACTCAAAATTCAGCTAATTTTCCAACTTCTCAAATTAAAAGCTCTCATTCTGAAATGAAATTAACGATTTCTCAATTCTATATAATACTTAATTTATAACCACATTTGTTGATAGTCAACGCCGTTGACTCAAATGCACAATGTTGCACATTAGTAGTGACAATATGGCAAAGCTGCCTCACTTTAGGCACGTTTTCCCCATAAGAATAACATGGGGATCATTTTTTAGCCACTAATTACAAAAATCCTGATCTTTGCCTACATGTCCCTATATAATTGTAAAACCTTATTTCTTACTTATTCCCTATCTATATATTCGATATCAAGCTAAAAAAACTATTTCTTTCATTTATTGACCCATACAAGTGTAAATGTAAAGTAGGGGCAATATAGCAATATGACCTCACTTGGGGCGTTTTTCCCCATAAGAATAACATGGGGATAATTTTTTAGCCACTTTTTCAAAAATCCTAATATTTGCCTGTACACCCCTATATAAATGTTCAATACCATTGTACAACTCCATAAACATTTCAAATCCAAATCCATTCACATGTATATTCTCAAAATCGAGCGAGGTTTGAACTCGGGCGCGCTCGGTGTTACAAAGCACGACCTCTACAGTACACCAGACAGAACTTAACAGCAAAATTGTCCTCAGGGAAATCTAGGGAGTATGTTTAGCCTACCTAAAAAATAGGCCAAATTTTGTTCTATATCGATTAGTTATACTATATCGATGGTTAATCTATGATACAACCTAATATTCTTGCGTTGCAAGATTTTTGGCCTATGTGTCAACAGCTACTTAATAACATAGCCTATAATCTTCACGGTTAAATTAAAATATTGTATTATTTAAAAAATACATGTTACATGTTATTATATATACTAGTGTACCTGTTGCTCGAAATCGAGCAATTGTCAATTACCGGTATTTTACACGAGTTATTTCAAAACTTATAGCCTAACTATCATAATTTTAGAATTGTTAAAAATACTTAACTAAACGCTTATAACTAATAGAAATACTCACGCTCTTACAAGTACGTATGATACAACAAACACTTCTTGTAGGGTTATATTATTTTATCATTTTTCAGAAGCTGGTCATGTTTTTCTACAAACGTTTTCCTCGTCTTACTTACCCATAGCTGTTATCAGTAAACATGTATTGCACGTATTCATCAGATCTGACTTAAGGCAAGTTTAATTTACCACTGTGACAACACGATGTGTATATTCTTCGTGTATTATTTTAATTCCAAAAAGTAGCATAACGAAACTGGCAAATATTATTAATCTCTCCGAGTGAGTGAGTTTCTGGATTCCTACTGTTAGACCAGGCCTCTCTTCTTCTACTCTTACATACACATGAGATGATTAACTGTCTCCTCCAATTGTTTCCAATATTTCTTCTTTGAACTCGAGGCATTTTCTGTTCTTCCAACAAAACTGATCAATTGTTTACTTGGTCTACAACATCCTGAATATTACGAACATCAATATTTACTCCAAAAAGCTGCTGAGTTTGTTTTTATAAACAGCTGAGTTTTGTTTTTAAATTTTTTCTATATAATTCTTATGGGGGAAAATCCATCTCTGATAGCGCCTCACGCCCTTTAGGGTAAGAACTTTTGAGCTCTAAAACCTTATTGCAAAACTACCAAATGCGACGAATCTTAACTTCTTTTGACACTTCAATCTTTGAAACTGGTTCACAAATAAGGTAGGAGTAGTGTTCACACAAAAAAACGGCTTCACGTATTATATACAGTATAGATATAGATTATTCTTAAACTATACAGAGTGTCCCGTAAGTAAACAGCCAAACTCCGGGAAATGGTTCTATGGGTCAAAATAAAGAGAAAATCAAGAATCACATTGTTTCCAAAATCGCTTCGTTAACCAGATATCCGCCATTTTGAATTTTTACATAAACATTTTTATTTTTGGATTTTTTCAACTGATCTTTATAAAACTTGGTATGTAGGTTAAGTTAGAAGAGCCCCATGTTAGAAAAAAAATCTTGATTCAACTTAAAATTTCAAAATGGCGGCCATTTTAATTTTTAAAACTTAAATTACTCAAAGAGGTTAATTTTATGAAGAATTGCCAAAAACACTTAAAATTGCTAAATAGCAATTTTTATTCCCTATCAAGCGATGCCAAGTTCAAGAAGATCGAATAAGAAATGACTGAAATATTACGATTTTTAGTTGTAAAATGGGGCAAACCTGACTAGCTTCTGCCTTATTCTACCCCATAATATTCTGGAGGCCCACCATAGTGTGCGCAGTTCCACATGTAAAGTAGTTCAAATAACGGAATTTTTTATGGCTGCGTGGTGAGGCAAGGCACGGCGCCACCAATATATATTTATATATTTTACAATATGTCAATTAGCACGATAACTCGAGAAAAAGTTATCCGATTTTTATGATATTTGGTAAAAACGTGTAAAACTATATTTATTCGAACGAGAACCAGCATTATCGGACCATGGGAACAGGCGTTTATGGGGTAAAATGGATTGTTTTCATTTTCACCCTAAAACATAAAATTTCTCAATTTATTTCTAAACCATTTTGTAGAGCTTAAACAAGAAATAATTTAGTGTATTGAAGACATTTAGTGACGTATTTAGTATTGGAGACATTAACGGTTACGGAAAAAATACAAAAAAGTGTAAATCCATAATTCTTATGTTTTTATCACGGAGAATAAATAAACTGTTGTGAAAACGACCTGCACGCTAATGCTAAACCAATGCTGGAGGAGGTCGCTTTCTAAGCGGCCGAACTATAGTTTGCTTATTTATGAACTTATTTTTATGAAATTTGGCAAATTTGTTTATTTTGTATTAATCTATCAAAAGTCCAACAAAAACAAACCTTATCATCATCCCTGTAGCAGCGAACCTAGGTATTCATCAAAATTAGTGATATTTGAATAAACAAAATCTGACAATTTAAGGAAATTATTAAGGGTAATTCCAGCCAGGTAAATGAAAATTCGCTTAAGTCTGCAGGTTTGCTGCGGCGGTGGTATTTGGCATTATTTATGATCTCTTGTTAAATTATAATATAATTTGCCACTACCTATTATTGTTTTGTCAAAAGTATGTATTATGTGTTTGGGTTGTGTATGTTAAACTGTTTATGAGTTGTTGGTTTAACATGTTAAGCTATTTCTTGTTACCTGTTTTATTGAACGATTTAGTTAGGCTACGATTTTTATTTTTATATTCTCTTTATTGTCTAATATGTTTTTAATATACATATATAACATTCAAGTCTATATTTAAACTGCTTTTGGTATTATTTCTTATCTATTTTTTAGTTATAATTTCTCCTGACACTATTATTGTTATGTCAAAAACGTTTATTGGTTCAGTAGTTTGAACTGTTCATGGGTTCTGTATTAGAAAAGGTTAATTACAAAAACAAGGCCCTCTTGCATTGTTTTGCCAATAAAATTAGATAGGTTATCTTAGTGATATTATTTTGACTATTTGATTTGGATTATTGTCATAAAAATATCTTGTTTAATTAAAACGAACCGTGATTGAAATTTAGCTGTGATTGTATGTTATTTGAATTTTGACAAGGTTTCATCCTTCAAAAACCCTCGTTACAGGCAGTTTGAATCAATACCTGTAAATCTTTAAGAATACTGTTTTATCAATCAATTGTGTTTTGTAAAAAATGATTTTGTGTATAACCTGGCTTATGTTAACAATCCATATTAACATTTGTGTTAAGCTAAACAATTGACATTTTAAAGTTAAGTCGTCCCACTTAGAACTAAATAGCATAATCTCAACCCCCATCAATCAGGAACATATTCTTACTTTAAAGCTAACTAGTACTTACTGTTTATAATTAAAATAACCTGCATTAAGTAATTAACATGAAGGATTTGATTTTGATTTTTTAATAGCTCCATAGGTCCTATTATTTTTTACTGATTGCTTCATATTGATGTTATTTGGTCCAGGATCACTTCTTGAATATTAAAATGGTATAATATTACCTGTTTCCGTCTGTGGTCCTATATTTGTTGTATAGAGCAACCGGTTTCAAGGTTATAACCTCATCTTCAGGCTCTTGTTGTCACTCTTGCGAGATCGTCGAGCTTTACAAACACACATAAACACTAACATTTAAATAAATAAACATGAGACATTGACAGACGAAGACGATTGACATAAATTCGGGAACTAGTTCCACACACGACGCGGCACGGGCAAACGTTTTGTCATAAACATGACAAATATGGTTAATTTTAAAATTTTGCCCTTAGAGGTCCTGTATAGGTGCTGTATAGTAATAGAGGTAGTGCAACTCTAAGGGCAAAATTTTAAAATTAACCATATTTTTTTAGCCCTTCATATCTTAAAAGGTTGCAGCAAACCGATTTCAAATATCTCAAAAGGTTCATAAGTTAAGAAGGAGCGCAAGTTACTTTTCAGCCACCCTGTATTGGTACTAGGGGTTGTATAGGGGATTGTGGGATTGGAATATGTAATAATAAAGCCATTGGCCATCAACCAACCAAGTGCTGGTTGATTCTTTCTAGTTGGTACCAACTACCAACTAACCTAATTTCTCACCTTGTCGATATTTTAGCATAGTGTCGTTAGTAGTCCTGATAGTAACGACTTCTTTAAAAGCAGAGTTTCCATATCGCCTGCCGGTGCCACTCCATTTGTAATGCTTGCTACCTCAGTGCTAGCAACCCAACACCAGCTGTAAAACTATAGTAGACTACACCCTACACCTAATACTTTTCGGTAATTTTATCCCTAAAATTTCGTGTTATTAATCGTAATACTGTACAAAATATGGGAATACTATAATTTCGCCAAAATACGATAGTTTTGACCAGACTGCGTGGACGATAATTTACTGTGGTCAATATGGCAACACTGGTAACTTCACTACCACCAAAGTCAATGCTACCACCAACCACTACCACACTGAGTCTACATTATAGCGCCTCGTTTTCCCCTTCCAGGAACTGATGAGAATCTCTTTAGAGAAGGCAGTTGGGGGTGTTACGTCACTCTACTCTTGAGGGAACGCCGTTGCCGTAACGAGACGATATGGTTTCATCGGTGTTCGTGGTGTAATTGATAGCGTCTCGGACTGGGTCTGGAGGTCTCCGATTCGAATCCCGCCGGCGACACTAGCTTTTTGTCCAAGATTTTGCTTAGAATGCGAATACTTCTTAACTGTAAGAATTTGAGGCATTTATAATTTTATTTATAAACAAAACTATTTTTTATTGGTAAACCTTCATTCGATTTTTATCTTATATACTTTTTATATTATCAGCAAGTTTGGTTAGTTCGGTTAGGTTATGACAATTTAATTTTATAATAAACAATTTTAAAATTAATTTTATGGTTAAAAAATTATAAGTAAACCTTCATTTGATTTTTATCTTACGTTATATCTTTTTTATATCATCAGCAAGTTTGATCGGTTAGGTTAGGTTATGACATTTTAATTTTATAATAAAAAAAATTAAAGTTAATTTTGTAATTAAAAATTATAGTAAACCTTCATTAGATTTTTATCTTATATCTTTTTTATATCATCAGCAAGTTTGGTTGGTTAGGTTAGGTTATGACAGTTTAATTTTATACCGGTAATTAAAATTTTTTTAATTAATTTTATAATAAAAAGTTATAATTAATTCAATAACTAAAAAATTAATTTTAATAACTAAAAAAGTTAAGTTTCTAACAATAAATCAAATAAATTTAAAGATTTTCGTGATGAAGATTTTCGTAAGAAGATCGACGTGAGGGGCTCTCCACAATCGCCCACTCCGTCACAGAAAAGGTTCTCACCAGTTTCTGGAACGGGGAAAATGAGACACGAGTTGACACACTCGACGTTCTGTACCCACGAGCACCTTAGCTTCCACAAGCACAGAAGGCCTTCGAACAGTTCCTGGGATAACAGCTATTTGTGTAATAGCTTCACTGTATATATTTATTGGACCTGTTTAGATAGTTGTTTTTTTTCAACAGTTACAGTTGCGAACTGTGCATTGTGATTTTGTAAAGGTGTTTATTCTTTACTGTTTGTTTACTTTTGACTTGAGCTGCTTGAAAAGGTGTTTTATGATTGAAAATTAATGTTTTGTGAGTGGGCTGAAGCTGATTTGTTATTTGGTATTGACAATTAGCCTAAATTTTTTGCGTGCATGAATTATTTATGAAGTTTTAAAAGTTTAAAGTATTTATGAAGTTTACTTAACCTATATTTTTCGGATTCCTCAAGAGAGAGTGATTGTTAGGTTAGGTTAGGTGTTTGTGTGTGAATTTGTTAGATTGCAGTTTTGGTAGTGGTAGGTCTATAGCCTCTAAGGTAAACTTAGGCATACTCTTATAAATAGATAAGTTATTAATTTGACTTTTTTCAAAGGCAATAACTTAGACCTAAACTCCACTGAAAGGCCCAACTAACTTAATCAAAATAAACCTAGACCTAAGTTACCACTACCAAAACTCCAATCTAACAAATTCACACACAAACGCAACTCAACCTAACATTAACACTCACTCTTTCTTGAGGAACTTAAAAAAGATAGGTTAAGTGAACATTTAAAACTTCATAAATAATTCATGCACGCAAAATTAATTATTTCAGGTTACACTTTATTTTTCATAATCATAGAACACCTTATCAAGCAGCTCAAGTCAAAAATAAACAAACAGTAAAGAATAAACACCTTAAAATCACAATGCACAGTTCGCAAGAGTATTATACATCGATGTTCGCAACTGCATTCTGCAACTGTTGAAACAACTATCTAAACAGGTCAAATAAAGATATCCAGTGAAGCTATTACACAAATAGCTGTTATCCCAGGAACTGTTTCAGGGCCTTCTGTGCTTGTGGAAGCTGAGGTGCTCGTGGGTACAGAACGTCGAGTCTAGTGACACTACATCACTACATCGTGCTCGTGTTCATCTTCCTTCGTGTCAATCTTGTCTGTATCGCCGTCGCCAGTCGCCGGACGTGAATCTAACAATCAGTTAGCTATACTGGGGTTTGTTAAATATTGTTTGTTTGTATCAAAAGTGTGACAGTGAGATATTCGTTACGGTAAGCCGGGTGTACCCTATGTGTGTTCAAGAAACGCGGGGCGACGCCAGTGGTTAGGAGAGCCAAAAGGTAGGCCTACCGATTAATACTAATTATTACGGTACTTAAATGTTAGTACTAGTGTAGACATAAGAGCTGTATATTTGGCAAACCAAACAGGTTAGGGTTAGTTAAATTGCAAGTTTGTCATATGACTCTTTAACAGTTCTATAGACTTTTAGGTTAGAGTCCATTTCAAATTAGTCAACTGTCTCAACTGATTAAAATTATAACTAACTCCTTGTATCAACTCAACAACGTTCAACTTCGTCTAAAGCGCGGAACTTAGCAACAAGTAAGTAGGTAACTAACACAATTACTATTCTATACATCTTCTATTACTAAACTTATCCTGGGTTTTTGGTTTAAGGGCTGTAAAGAATGTACACTGCAATAGGCAGCTCTTACCTCAATACTTATGGATTAGAACAGTGTGTGATCATAGCAAGTTATTTGTATGAAACTTATATGTATTTACTGTTTTGTAAACTAAATACTCTAGTTAACCCCATATCTTTATAGGCTAGTTTCGTTGTAGCCTACACATTACACAAAAAAAAAACAAAAACAAATTGCTAAATGCACAAACTCATGTTTTATGACATACCGTAACTGTAAAGACCCAATTTGATTTAAGGGCACTAACTTAATTCAGATGACAGATAGAAGGCATCCTTAAACCATAATAAACTTACTATACTTACGATACTTTTCTGTGTAGTCTAGACCATTATACTTTAGGTAGGCTTAATAGAACAGTACTAACTTGATAGACTTTTTAGATTAAACATAGCCTACTATATTTAAGTTGATAAAACTACATTCATATAGACCTAGCTCCTTTACTACCTTGTTAATTTTTTAGTCTTTTATTATCTGCTAAATCAGTTTCCATTACACACTCCATGATCCATGAGAGGGTCTAAGATCTAATTACCATAGAATACAGTAGGCCCTATATTTAATTATGCTGTAAAGTCCAAGAGAAGCACAAAACTGAATTTTAAACTGTATACTTGAACACATCATTTAACATTTAATATTAAGTTAGGTAAATAAAATACACACACTAAAAAATCTACATTATTACAAATACATAATACATACTACAACTACACGCAACTACATACAACTACATACCACCATAGACAAACAGAAATATAGACTGTCAAAGGAAGGTTCCGGCGCCCACCGCTAGGAGTGCCGTGTAGCTATGGCGCACACCACTGCAGACGAGGAGCGCAGATGTGACCAGCAGACGCTGCAGCGGTGTGCGCCGTAACTACATGGCAAACCTAGAGATGGATGCCAGAACTTATGCCAACCGCAGCACAGCTGACGGTTTATTTATTCTATTTGTCTATGATACTACATACGACATACAAACTACATATACATAAATATACATAACCTGACTAATTCGTACACAGTAAGGCGTATTAAGTCATCATCCTATTCATAGGGGTTACCTGATAATATAGATATATTATGAGATTAGTTGGTCATTATTTATTGTAAGTCTTTGATAGTAGCTATTTTGATACCGTATGCATATTGGCAGGTGCCATATAGGCATACTGTATAATGCGACTGTGATATCACTGCTAAGTATAATCTGACGAGGTATATAGTAATTTGTAATATTATTTAACAACCAATAAAATACTTAATTAATTAGGGCATTGTCGTTTTAATGTTGAAGATAAACATTAACTGCATGCAATTGGCCTAATCATTTAAGCATTATTATCTTTTAATACTGTAGTTTGATGGCATTTCTCTTACATTTTGGTAAAGAACATTGATTTATTTGGATGTTTGAAGTGTAAAATCTACCGAATAATGTTTTCATTATGCTAGCAGTACTGTTCTCTCATAAGACATTGCAAATGTCATGCTTTTAGGGTAAAAAAAGAACAAAAACGATGAACTTTGCATCTCATTGTAAAATCGAACGCCTTTTTAAACTGTATTTCATTCGTAGTTCGATTGAATGCCCTGATGTTGGCAAGTACAGTACTTTTATTTCACTTAACATAACTTGCACTTCACATTCACTTTTTACATTTAGAGTAACGAGAATTGTTATGTTTTTTTACAACACTGTTATAATAAAAACCAAGGAGAATGGGGAATATCACAAAAATAAGTTAAGTACACAATTCACTTTTGCATCTAAAATCGATTAACATATCTGTTACTATGTTTCTTTACTCAATGGCTAGCGTGTAAATTAATGTAAATACTATGAACTGTGGAACAAGTAAAAATAAGAACAGTTTTATAAGTTGTTGAGGTCTTGTCTTATTTACAATGATGAAATTTGTACCCTGATTAACAATAATAGCAAAACAGGGGTAAGCTTTTCTACCAAAAGATAATAACAGTTTTCGATTACTGTATTTTATTTTTTCTTACTGTGATATAGTTAACATAATGAGCTTCAGGTAAAGATTCCTGACAAAAGTTAAATAGTTACTCTAAACGTCAATTTTATATGAAAATACAAACAGTTTTTTGCGTCACTGCAGTACCAAATGCTCTGCTGAGCGATCTTTTTTACTCATTGACTTGAAAGGTAAGTTTTTCAACTAAATAAACGTTTAAGCGTTTCACTTTAAAATTAAATCGTGTTGATAAATCATTTTCATACATGCATGAGTACATTAAATAATTCGTAGTCCTATTTGGTAGGCTAACTAACTTAATAAGTTAGCATTAAGAAAAAATATATTTTTCAAACTAAGAGGTCCAATTAAATTTTGTTTCTGAAACCAAATACGGACGTGTAGCTAATTTATACAACAGATTTAAAAGCAACATTTATTTTCTCTTCAGGGTCCTCTCCGTTGTAAAGCACGGATGTGTCTGTAATTATGGTAAACTTAGTAGCCTAATAAACAACTTAACCTATACTCGCCTGATTTTATATACGTATAAGTAATGATGATAGTTTTAAACAACATCAAGAATAATAGGATGTGTATAAGTATCCAATAGGTTAAGTTATGATATTTAACCAAACGACAATAGAATCAAATAAAAACACTAAACAGATGATGTAAACTTTAGATGATTTATTATACTAAATAATGACTTGAGAGTTATAAAAGATAAATCAATGTAATTTAATTAGTATACAGTATATATCGTATAATTTCAACATAAACAAAATTTGTGTTATAAAATGTAATGGTTTTATCGGGTAGAATTTAGAAACCAAGCTATTGAACCCTGATTTGGTCTAATTTCCCGTATAGTACAGTTCCCATCCCAACCCATCACTTCAAATAAATACCACAAAACTGTAAACTCAACACTGTTCAAAGATGATTGGGGGGAGTGGCTCCCCCTACCCCACCTTGGGTGACGCCCCTGCTCGATAGGCTAGACAGGCGGGCAGGGAGGCGGGAGGCACGGCACACACAAAGCAAGGACTACAAACAGCGATGGCGTGGTGAGGAAGAGTGCGAGAGAGAGGGAAGATACCTACACATGATAATATCATAGACTAGCTGTTGTACCCGTGCTTCTCAACGGAGAGGACACTGAAGCGAAACAATTTGATCTTGAATTCCGTTACATAAAATAGTTAGAAATTCCCCTTTGGTTTCAGGAACAGATCTCAACTGAAACTCTTAGTTTGAAAAATATCTTTGTTTAAGGCTAGGCTAACTTATAAGACTACCTAGTACAAATTATATGAGGCGCTGATGCATTTATGGAAATAATGTACCCATACGATTCAATTTTCAAATGATAAGCTTACTTAAACGTTTATTTCGTTGAAAAACGTACATATAAAGTAAATAAGGAAAAATAATCGCACAACATAAAGCTCACTGTAGTAAAGAAAAAAAGTTTGTTTTCACTTATAATTTATATGTTTTACCGTAGATACTGAGCTTTTTTCAAAGTTTAATCTTTACCTGCAGATCAGTGTGTATATAGCCTATAACAATAATAAGCAAAAATAAACTAATAGAAAACTTGTATTACCTCGTGTTAGAAAGCCAACCAATATTATTGTTAATCAGGGCACAAATTTAATTAATTTAACAACATAATACATAACAGTTCTTATTTTAAATCGTTCCATAGTTCAAAACGTGTATGTATTTGCATTAATTTACATCATTATTTAAAACATTGATTAAAGAAACATAGTTACGTTACAGATATTTAATTGATTTTAGAAACAAAAGTGAATTGCGTGCAGCTAAGTTTTGTGATATTCTCCACAGTCAAATTAAAGCAGTGTTGTAAAAACAAAACTACTTAGGACATTTCTTTAAATGTAAAAAAGCGAATGTGAAGTACCTCTGGACAGAATAAAAGTAGGTAGGCTATAGTTGAAATTTAGTTTGTAAATTTAATTAAAACACAAATAAAAGAGTATACTTTGAGCCAGTTAAATTTTTTAAACTGTGTCAGTACATATCTCTTTTAGTTTTTAAAACCTATTAATCCTGATCCAAACATTTGTTTATCGGTTCAAATTTGTAAACAAAAAGCTACCATATCAAAACTATTCCAAAAAATGTATACATTGTAATGTTCTTTCTGTTTCCATTTAAATAAGTATATTTTTATAAATATTTTAATCAAACTATTCTCATAATCATAAAAATTGGGAGCAAAACCTGTACCTCTTAACCTCTGCTGTTTGAACTGTCAAATTATAGTATTTACAGCTGACTTCAATTAATATTTTTTACTATTTACATTCTTCCAAAATGTAAACATTGAAACTTTGGAAGCCCATGGGGCGTAGCCCAAGGGAAATATAATAACAGGAATAGGGCTATATGTGAACCAGGTATGATACCTTCATACAAAACTTTATTTCAATCGGTTCAGTGGTTCTTGCGTCATTATGTAACAGACAGACACACAAACACACACCATCTCATTTTTATATATTAGTATAGTTAATACAAACAGCGATGGCGTGGTGAGGCAGAGTGCGAGAGAGAGGGAAGATACCAAGATACCCACACATGA
This sequence comes from Macrosteles quadrilineatus, assembly GCF_028750875.1. NCBI lineage: Eukaryota > Metazoa > Arthropoda > Insecta > Hemiptera > Cicadellidae > Macrosteles > Macrosteles quadrilineatus. The sequence goes on along the minus strand of NW_026542600.1, from coordinate 78,036,107 downwards.
TAATAAAACATAATCCCTTAGTAGATTTGTCACCCTTGTGGAACAGCTGAAGCAAATTTTATTGTTATTTCTGTACGTCCAACTGTAGAGGTTGTGTTTTGTTTACAATTTGTTTCTTGTTATTTCAGTACCTAATTTAAAACCTCATTTAACCAAATAAAACGATTATAATAATCATAAACGATATGTGGTCTCCTAGTTATATAACCAAATAGTAAAGCACACATCATTTCAAGGTGTCCACGTTCTGGAAAGTCAGGGATAGTCATGGGAAAAAATTGTGGTCATAGAAAGTCATGGAAATAGGCAAAAGGTCATGGCAAGACATGGAATTCCCCAATAGGATGACGATTCAATCTATTACAGTTGTATTAGTTTAAGAGTTTTGAGTTTGTTAGTTCGTTGTACCTAATAGTACTCCATAGTTTAGTATGAAATAAATGCCTTTTCAAAATTTGTTCATAAACAAGCAAACTACAACAGTTTACTTATTCTCCATAACAATAACATGGGAATTTTAAACTTAAATTCTTTTTTGAATTAACTCTTTTTTCATAATTATATTTGTAACATGTGTATTTAACAGCTAAACGCACGAATACTGTTGAAGAAGTGACACGATTGTTTTATATACAATTTGTTGAAATTGAAATACTACCCTGCTGTGAGCAATTTCACAAGCATGTATAGACTATTTGAAGCTATATCGATTAAATGAACGAATGATAACTTTCATTCCACACAATAGTAACAGGTTTCAACAAATATCGTACAAAGTTAAAAGGTATAATATTGACATATTATAAATTGCTAATCAACAGACATTGACAAGAGCTGTCTGTGCATAAATTGTGTCGCTATAAAACTTAAATTAATTGTTGACCATTTTTTTTAGGAGTTTTAAAAGTGAACAGCCTATAATTAACTAGTTCAGTTTGCATTTTCAGTTTAGTAGGAACCATAATCAGTGTCCACCAGGATCAAAATTCTATCAAATTTTGAGCGGTACAAAGACCATAAAAGAGCAGTAAGTTATATAATTCAATAGTAATACATTAAAACTATAGCCTATATCGAGTACAGTAATATTTATGTATAACTTTGAATTCATCACTAATATATTTTTGTATATTACATAAATACTGTATGATACGGGTGAATTGTGGCTCGGTCCGTTGACGGAGTGACCAATATGACCAGCCAAGGCAGTGATGTCTTGGGGTCAGTTCTCGGTGCTGCCACTTAAAATAATACAATACAAATCCAGTTATACAGGGTGTCCCACGAGAGGTGTCTCAAATTGATTACGGGATAACGGCTTAACGTACAAGGATGAAATAAAATTATTTCCCACTAAATCAACCCCAAGGAAAAACGTAAAAATATTTTTAACTTTTTTCAAATACAGGGTGTGCCAAAAACTGAGGGTCACTAGTTCGAATCTCGGAATTTTCAAATGTAAACATATGTCATGTTATACATCATTTTTAAGGTATTAAATAGACAAACATTTTGGTGAAAACAGAAATTAATTATCTTTTTCCGTTTCAAAATGGCGGCAGTTTTTTTGAAAGAAATCTATATTTTTTTAATACTCTGTATTTCCTATACCAATGCATTTAGCACTTCTCCGGTTGCATTTTCTTACTCGTTATGAAATTAGCTTTACTGTGATATGCAACATGTAACGGTTTTTTGAAATAATAAAAATTCAAAAAAAATTTATTTTTGAAAATTTGCAAATGCTTATTGTTCAAAATTTTCAAATAGCAACATATGTCAAGTGGCACGTCATTTTATAGTTTTTTCAATTCCTAACAACTTTGTAATTTACACTTACTTCGTATCTCTTTTAGTTTTTGTGTAAATAACAAAAAACCTAATTTTCCTATATCAAATGCATGTTATTTGGGTTTGACATGGTTCAACACTAAATGAAATGAAGCCTTTAGTGTCAAACCCAAATAACATGCATTTGATATAGGAAAATTAGGTTTTTTGTTATTTACACAAAAACTAAAAGAGATACGAAGTAAGTGTAAATTACAAAGTTGTTAGGAATTGAAAAACCTATAAAATGATGTGCCACTTGACATATGTTGCTATTTGAAAATTTTGAACAATGAGCATTTGTAAATTTTCAAAAATAAATTTTTTTGGAATTTTTATTATTTCAAAAAACCGTTACTTGTTGCATATCACAGTAAAGCTAATTTCATAACGAGTAAGAAAATGCAACCGGAGAAGTGCTAAATGCATTGGTATAGGAAATGCAGAGTATTAAAAAAATATAGATTTCTTTCAAAAAAACTGCCGCCATTTTGAAACGGAAAAAGATAACTAATTTTGGTTTTCGCCAAAATGTTTGTCTATCAAATACCTTTAAAATGATGTATAACGTGACATATGTTTACATTTGAAAATTCCGAGATTCGAACTAGTGACCCTCAGTTTTTGGCACACCCTGTATTTGAAAAAAGTTAAAAATATTTTTACGTTATTCCTTGGGGTCGATTTAGTTGGAACTAATTTTATTTCATCCTTGTACGTTAAGCCGTTTTCCAGTAATCGATTTGAGACACCTCTCGAGGGACACCCTGTATACAGTGATTCTTGTAATGCAACTCATATCTCGTTTTTGTTATATTTTAACCGCATTGACCTTATAGACCTATGTATACAGGCCACTTAATATGAAAAATCTTAACGTAATCATACAACTTACGAATAAATATCATTAATCTCAAAATATTTCTAAATAATACTAAATCTTTCCACAAATAATCAGAAACTGTAGGGTGTAGCATTTTTAAATCTAAGGTTTCGTTACTGTGATATGTGAATAATTTAAAATGCCGGTACCGACTTATTTGCTATAAATGAAAAATCAAAGGTATGTTTAAAACTAATTCAATTCGAGGGCCTATCTTCAAAGAGAACGTTTAAACCACTTTATACAACGTTTGTGTAGTTTGCAGTTAGCACGCCTGAATTGTTTATTAGTTAGTCATGCTTTTTGCATCTGATTTATCACCACGCTTTGTTATTGCTGATTCAATCTCCTTGTCGTTATTCTACAGTGTAATTCCTGAGAATAATCTATTCCTGAGAAGAATACCTGCGCCTAACTTTCGATTGGTCTTACATAATTTAAACCAAGAATTTTAGTTGAGTCGTTTTAAACTTTTGAGATTGAGAGTACAGAATAAATTTTAACATTGATGATTTATAAGATACTAAATAAACGGTATCATCAACTAAAAACGGATTTTCCCATTAGCTTGTTAGCAACCCTTCTAAGCGGTGGGAGTAACTATGATATTTCATGGGAAAAACTAGATAAGATTGCATTATGTTACTTTTTTGGGGGTTTTACCATTTTGCTGAGAGTTAAAGGACTTAACATACTAAATGTTTGATCAAAACATTGCCCGAGCCATTTTTGAAAATCCGATTTTCCTGTTAGTTTATGGAAAAATCACCATTAAAAATAAAGAATTTCAAAACACTAGAAAATGCCTGTAGGTACAATGTATTAGTACCCACATGCCAAATTCCATATGTTAGACCACTCTGTTGTCTGTAGCTAGACATCACTTTGAAAACCACTTTTTAAAGAAAATAATACTTTCTCCACAAACTATGTATAGGGGGAGGATTAATTTTAAAATCAGTTGAAAGAAATATATTCAAATGTTTAGTGTGGACTAACAATTATTGAGTACTGATATAAAATTAAAAAAAACACTATTAACTAAATACAAAAAAACTAAAACCATTTTTATATACAATTTAATCAAAGTATTCTTTTACTGTGTTTTTACGAATGATTCGGCTAGGCTATTCAACCTAGAAATAAGTGTTTGAATATTTATTAAATTCTTGGCGTTAAACATTTCAACTTTTACAATGAAGCTTAAGTATAATCTTATTCAACACCCCAATGTTTATGCATACGAAAGTCCGACTAAATGGAAGTCTGTATATACTGTAAATATTAGTTTATATTTTTGTAAATTGTAAATATTGACGCAGCTTATGCTGGTATGAAGCCAAGGAGGAGGTAATAAGGTAATTTAGTTATTGTACATTTTGTGAGGATTAAAAAAATTACCTTTATTTAAACAATAAATGTGATTCTTATGTAGTTATTTTCAAAGTTTGAGGGTTAGTAAAAGCTAAAAAGTAAAAATCTCATGAACAGGGTTTAAGATATTAGATAACAGTATTATAAAAACAAACTAAGCAACAATGTAATAATCAGATTGTACATGGTTTAAAGAAAATTAATAAAAAAATGGTCCGAGGCGAAGTAAAGTGGTGAAGCCAAATGTTTGGACAATCTCTTCGCAATTATATTTCCTTAGTACAATCATTATTTTCTAACAAATGTCATTTTTGAAGGCATTCGCTACTATTTCATTTTATTTTAATAATACCAATTAAGTTTACTGAAAGACGTTTGAAGATGTTACTTACCAGGTGAGGGAGGGGGGGGGGTACAATTCCAGCCCGTACACAAGCCAAGCTACCTGTCCAAAATGGGGATACAATTCCACCCTATACGCGTTTGGCTATCTGATGGGGGGTACAATTCCTGTGCCGTACATCTCCTGCTCTTTTTTACTTCTAATATAATTATCCGGTTCACTGATTACTTGCCCACATTAAATAGATTAGATTCCGTTAAAATCTAAGTGTACGGGTGGAATTGTATCCCCCCTAGGTGTGACGTCAAATTACGTCAACGATCGCAGGGGGTACAATTCTAGGGTGGTACAACTCCTTCCTTCATCTAGAACAATCTAGTAGAATACTACACAGTGTACATCAAGTCCCTAACGGGTTTAATATGTTCTGAACGATAACAAATAAATCAGTAAGATTAGTAAATCAATACGACGAATAAAAATATACTTTTTGAAGGTACTGTTTTCTGTCATAGCATAGGGACAAAACCTTTGGATCTTCCTTTTGGATCCTTGCGGGATATAATCTTAAATGTAAGCATCGATATGCACAATCAATTAAAGGTCTTTATTGGTAAAATACAAAACCGTAAATTTGAGCTTCAAAGAATAACTGAGTCAAAAATGGCAGCCGACAGCCATTCAAAGATTTTTTAATCTGCCATTTTGAATCTTTGAGCGGCTGGCATTTTTTACTCAGTTGTTCTTTTTAGCCTTAATTTGCGGCATTGTATTATACTAATAAAGACCTTTAATTTGATGTTTTTATCGAATCGACCTAAGCTTACGTTTATGTTTTACTTCCGACTTCTAGCTGGTGCCTTCCTGAAGAGGTAGCGTATAGTATTTGAAATTCAAGGAATCTTTGAACAGCTGTCATTTTTGACTCGGGTATGCGTTTGAGTTTAGATTTGCGGCATTGCATTTGACTAACAGAGACCTTTAATTTTATTTGCATATCAACCTATGCTTACATTTAATATTTTCTTCTGACTCCTTCCAGGACGTCCCCAGAACAGACAGAAAACTGATAGTTCCTTCAAAAAGTCAAATTTTAGGTGTCGGGTCGATGTACTAATTCTTACTGATTTACCTGTTATCGTTCAGAATATATTAAACCCGTGAGACACTATAAAATGAAATATTATACACCCTGTATAATATAGGCCTACGGCTTGCAGCATTTTTCATAAATGATATTATTTAACAAGACAGCAAAATACCCAACAATACTTCAAAATTATGGTTAAGTTTTAACCTCACTTAAATCCAAAATATGCCAATTTTGTACTAAAGTCAACTTAATTTTTTTAGCCGTCCAGAAAGAAAATCCGCGTTCAAAAGCTAACGGTGTGATGCCAGATGCAATGCGAGACATCTTGGAGCAGAAAATGCACAAATCAAAGCACAGAACACCACCTCCTCACGTAGACCACGCTTACAGTTTGCCTGCTATAGACGTACTTGCATACATCAATCATGACCACGGCTACAGTTACAAGAGTAAGGGAGAAACCTCTGATGATCCTGACATCCTGCAAGACGAGACTGGACAAATAACCACTCCTGCACCCAAGCCGAGGTAAGTTTAACGTCTATCAGTAGAACTTCCTAAGTGAAGTAAGGAGGAAGGGTCTTTTGGATAGCCAAAATTTCTGTTAAAAATTAAGGTTTGACTATTCAAACCGCGGCAAAATGCCCTGGCACTTTAGAGCATCTAAACAGGCATTTTTATACTCAACAATAACTTATGATTATTGTAAATTGGTGGTTGACTGAGGAGCGCTTGCTAATTAATAAAAGGAATTTTTATTTATTATTTATTTATTTATCAACAATAATTAAAGATGTCAGGTTAATCATTTTTTTTAAATAGATTGATGATTGTATTTGGTTTCAGTTTGTTTTTGCCTGCTATAAACGTACCTGCATACATCAGCCATGACCACGACTACAGTTTCAATAGTAAGAGACGAACCTCTGATGAACCTGACCTCAAGAAAGACAAGACTGAACAAATAACCACTACTGCAACCAAGCCTCAGTAAGTTTAACGTCTATCAGTAGAACCTCTCTTAAATGAAATGGGGGGAGGGGTATCTTTTGGATAGCAAAAATGTCTGTTATAAATGAAAGCTTAACCGTGCAAACTGGGGCAAAATGCACTAGCACTTTAGAGAATCTAACAGGCATTTCTAGGGTTAAAATATTATTTCAACAAAGATTTACGTTATTGTTATGTCCATTAACAGTTCTTCAATCTTAATCAACACACCAATTCACTGTAACAACCTATGTAATCTGTATGAAATATTATATTTTATAGCATATATTTTTTGTGTAATATGCACAGTTTAGATTGTTGTTGTGTTATACTCCGAAGTAGCATTTCTTATGATTATTGATGATAATATCAGTCATGAAGTTTTGTTAAAACAAGTAGGTAGGCCTACAAGGAGTGATAGAAATCACATTTTTTTATTTATTCTGTTGCCATTGGGAATTTTTTCTACCTTTATAAACTATTTATAAACATCAAGCTGGGCTCGAATAACATATTTCTGAACCATTTGAACATTCAAAAATTGCACACCCCTTATTTTAAGGGATTTTTCTGCCCAGGTAATGAATAGGGTGTTTGGTATTTTTGTTCCTTTTTATTTCACCAACTCAAAAATATTTTTTTTGCTAAATGTAACACAATCTATTTGTAAACTATTGTTTGTACTATGTCATTACAACGAAACAGTAAATCACAATAAATTGTGAAAATAAATAAAGCACAAAGCATGAAATAAAAAAAAAACATGAAAAATCTGATGAAAAATGTTTCACAATATACACCGTACAATATATACCGTTAATGTATGGGAAATTAACTAAAATTATTCCAACCTTGGTTTTGCCCATGGATAATAATTTTACATTTGATCTTTAATTTAAAGTCAAATCTAACATTGCGAAAGTTCATTGAAAAACATAAATCAAAACTGTCAGTTCTTGTTAACACCAGTAAATTAACTTTTTAAATAATCTCAATCTGATAACCTACTTCTTGTTCTTCTTACAATATGAACCTTGTTTTGCAGTAAATCATACTCTAAGCGGCCCATCATGGAGGAGATGCTTATTCTTCATGAGATCTTCACCAAGGGTATTGATGAGGAAGACGTCAAGTATATGAGGCAGAGCTATGAGGCACTACTGTCGTCAGATAGTGCCAGTAACTGGCTCAACGACACTCATTGGGTCGACCATCCAAATATCCTTTATTACTATGAGTTGTTATAGAGGTCGTTTGGGATTAAACAACTCTTTATGAGGTAAATTAATTTGAAGTAACCCAGATTAATTCATTTCCTACAGCTTTTACAAAACTAAGCTTTTAAACGCACATACCTACATTATTTTTGTGCCCAGTATCACTTTCATGGAAAAGGTTGGTAGCCTTTTTAACCTGGTATTTGACCGTTCATATAGGCATGTGTATGTGAGGAACTAATTCAGAAAACAAGGTTTGAGCCGGTGTATTACAAGAGTGAACTGTTCTAATCAAACTTATCAATCATCAGGAAGTGAACCCACGACTTCGTAGTTTGTCCTGCTACCGACTCACCATAAACCAGATAAACTCACCAACTCACTCAGCGCTATTTAACTTTATGATTATTGAAAGTTTGACGTATTTTCCTGAACACAGTGCACTTACAGACATATCTTCCGATGTGCCCAAGATTATGAACGAGGACGACTGGCATATACACAAAACTGGTTGTGCAAGGAGTGAAGGGTACTACAAGATAGATAGGGTGCAGAAGGCCAAACATAAGGTATTTATATACATAGGTAATTAGTTTTGTATTAATCTCATCTTATTTTATGTGTAGGTAGGAGTCTAATTAATCCATACCTTAAGATCTTACCAAAAAAGGTTCAGGGTCAGGCTAATCGTTATTTACATCTAAGAAACATATTATTGGTTTGTCAAAATTTAATCTCAAATCTCAACATCAACCAAAATATTTGGAAAAGTTATAGTTTGAGATTTGATCTGCAATTTTCAAAATTCTAATCAAACCAAATAAAAAACTATGATCTGATAATAAGATAATTCAGAGAGATTAAAAGTTCAATTTAAAAATAGAATCACCTGGTCCCTATAATGATGTTTTTAAAATGAGATTGTCTACAGAAATTTGATCTTTTCAGCATCATTTTGGACAAAACTTGGCCCCGAAGAAGGCTGAATCTGAGAAACCAGATCCGATCTGCCCCAAGCCTCACATGGGCAAGATGTTGTCTATCTCTCGTGAGGCTCGTAGTAACCAGCGTCGTCTGCTAACTGCCTTCGGAACTGTAACAGACAGTGACCTTCTCAAGTTCAACGGTCTTAAGGTAACAACCCTCAATTTTAGTACCTAATAGAAGTTTAATATTTGTGGTGTGTGGATTATTAGTTCAGGATGAAGCCTTTCTACAGTAGAAAATACTTTAAAATTAACATTAAAAGATCTGAAGAGTTGTTTTGAATCAAATGGAGTTTTTTTTCTAAATGAATGCAAATCTAACTATGCTATACCACATCAGAAATAATAATAACTACGATCTCAATAGAAGAGATAGTAATGTCCCTGGAAAATATGTGTGTTTTTTTAAATTATCATAGGCTAGGTTAGTAGTTTTAATTGGAAATAACATGCTCGATAATTAGAAAATGTACTTCTTACAGATTTGAAATGAAATATCTTCAAAATTATCTGATTGGCAACATTAAACATTATTTTCTATGCTTATACAGTATACACTCTCTGCTTTTCTCGATATGGAATTGTTCCATGAAGAAACTCAAAGGATATTAGTAAAGTTTTTAAAGCCCCAAAAAGTATTATTAGAGTCATGCTAAGGACAGAACTTAGACCAAGCTGGCATAATTCTTTTAAGGAATTAAAAATAATGTCACTAGCTTCTATGTACATCTATGAAACAATAAATGTTATTCATTTAAATAATACCCTTTTTGGTGAATTTAGACCCACTCATAGTTATAATATAAAAATCAAATTCTACACATCACAAATACATAAGGTTTGGGAGGAACCACCGGCGTTCCTCGTAAGATGGCTTCATTGAATCTTGTCACGTCCAATTTTTTTAAAATTCCATCGAATGGGCACTTGACGAAACCCGGTTACTTGTCTCTGATGACCATGCAGGACATCAAAAATTATGTACTGGTCGTCACTGGCCGTGTAATCCTCCAGGACTCTCCAGGCTCTGATCCTTGGCAAAAGAGACACAGATGCATGGGTAATGTCTGGGATCGTTCCCCGCATTCCAGGGCGCCGGAAAGTTGGCGTGTTGCCCTCGTTGACGACAACGAGTCTGGCTCTGGCAAAAAAGTCCAGAATGTACTTGCCCCGGGAATTTGTGAGGGTCATTCCCCACTCGACAGCCCTAGCATTAAAATCCCCACCCACGACGACGTGTCCTGTGGCATTGCGCACGCTCTCTTCCAGGCGGTCTATCCTCTCACGAATGTCACGGATGGCCTCGTTGGGAGTGAGGTAGACACTAAAGTAAGTGACATCCCGGCACCAAACCCAAACAAAACCTCGGCCCTTATAAAAAGTTATAAAGGCCCTTGTACTTGTACTTTAACTGCATTACGCGCCTGTACCAAGACTATCAGGGAACCAAAAATATGGGTCCCTATCACGGTACTGGTACTGTTCGTTGACTAAGACCGCGTCGACATCGTGTTCTAGGGCAAGCTGACATAGAAGTCAGCGTCCTGGATCGCTCAAAATTGCACTGAAGGATTCTTATCTTCGTGGGAGGGCTTTCGCTTGCTGTAGTGCAAATTTAAATACACTACACTGTCCAGACCCAGCTATGCTGTTAGTGCTATAAGTGTTTGTCAGCGAGCCCATTTTCTTTGCAAAGAAAACAGGACTCAACTTGGCAGTCCTTACGGATGTGACCGACCTCCCCGCACCGAAGGCAGTTTTTGCTTCGGTCGGGTCCCTTGCAGTTTCGGGAGGAATGGCCGAAATAGAGTCGTTTAAAACACCTCTGTCTGAGCCTGCAGTTGACCCAGCCGACTCTCAGATGCTGGAGTGCCAGCACCTTATTGGCATGTGCGTCTGCCATTTCGGCGACCACCATCCGCTGCTGACTCCTATTCGGTTTTGTGAGCCACACCTTAAGAAAAGCCGTTTGCCCACCAAGCTCGGGGATCGCTTTCTTCAGGGCTTCAACAACATCAACCTCCGTAGACACACAATCAATGTCTCAAAAGTCGACTGATGTCTTTAGCTCAAGAGCACGGACGGTGCCCTGGCCTTCAATAGCTGCCTTCAGTTCGGCAGTAAAGGCTGCTTTGTCTTTCGACTTACCCAGTTCAAGGAAAACGTCCCGTCCCGGGTTCGTCTAATCGACCGTACAACCGTATCGGTCTGCTCTGGCTTAGCCTTGGCCTTAATTGCACCCAAGACCTCGGCGAAAGATCTCCCCCCTGAGGGCTTGACCAGGATTACCTCAGTCCTGGGCTTTTTTGGCCGGGACTTTTTCGGAGCAGAGACCGAGCCGGGCCCAGTTTGGGCCTTGGGTTCTGGGTCCGAAAGGTGTCCAGCATAGCCCTGATCGTAACTTCTGTGTCTTGGAGCCAGGTTTAATGTCACTCTGTGCGTCAAGATATTCCTGACGCAGAAGCACCATCTCAGAGTCTTCCGACCTCAACGTTGCTGTGAAAGGCTCCTCCGGCATCCAGCAGAACTGATCGGCAGGGGAGGGCTGGCAACGCCAGCTCGACGCTTGCATCTCCAACGTTTTCCACATCTTTCCCAGCTCCACTTGCCGTAGGAGATCCTAAATGGGGGAACTCCTTAGTACATTTGAAAGGTGCAGGTGGCGGAGATGTCCTCACGTTTTTTGGTGGTGTCGATCTCTGAACCTTGGAGTTACGAACAAAAGGGTTCCGCTCCACTTCCAACTTCTTTTCTTACTCATTTGAGCTCTTAATTAAAAATGTGTTATTGGGGATATTAAAAGCCATCGTGTTTATTCCAGCGCATCGTGCGGCAAGGAGCGGCCCGGAATCAGTGAGGAACGGGGAAAACCCTCGGGGACAAAAGCCCCTACCCCAGTTCCCCGGGGCCCGACCTCTGTTTGCCCAGCACCGGATACCTGACGTACCGGGGGTCGCCCGTCGCAATGCAGAGCCCGACCTCTACATCCATGCCACACTCCCTGACCAAGGACCGAAGTGGCTGGCTTCTCACGACCCACTGAGAATACCCGTCGGCAGTGCAGAGCATACATCAACCCCTGCAACACAACAGGGGCACTCCCAGTGAGAACGTCGGTCACCCTTTTAGTCGCCCCTTACCACAAGCCCGAGAAGGCTGCGGTGCTATTCTAACCTGGTACCGCTCGGGGGTAACTGCCTAGATTAGCATGACTTGAAACAATTATTTTAAAAATCAAGACTAAACTCTTCAAAAGTTGACTAATCTTAAAAACGATTTTTAAATAGGAAACAGCCAGTTTTGAGTAAGCATGCGGTCTGGTGTGTATTGACTCCCAATAGAATAATAAAACGTCAAAATCTCAATTTTGAAAAAAATGTCACCTAGCCAGTTTTGCTATGATCCACCTCAATTATTCAATCACCATCTATATTATTTTATTATTTTGTGTTCAATTTATTTACCGATACTTTATGTTAATTTCTAGTTTCGAAAGAAGCAACTCAAGTTTGCCAAATCCAATATCCACGGCTGGGGCCTGTTTGCAATGGAACCTATTGCTGCAGATGAGATGGTTATTGAGTACGTGGGTCAGATGGTTCGGCCACTTGTGGCGGATCTACGGGAGAAGCAGTATGAAGCTACTGGCATCGGCTCTTCTTATCTATTCCGAATGGATTCGGAGATCATCATAGATTCTACAAAATGTGGAAATCTCGCAAGATTCATCAACCACAGTTGTAATGTAAGTGGCTGACCAACCGAACTGGTCAACGACTTGTTAAAGTCTGCTTTCCTGTTAAACATTAGTTTAAGCCAACTTCCTATATAAGGAATGGTAAGACATAGACCGGGACTGATCCACTTTTTCATTTTGGTGTCCCAGAGGCCAAAAGCACCTCTCTTCAAATTTACATGTATACAATATATGCTATTTATAATGTGTTTGTTAGAACGATAACTCGAGTTAAATCATCTGATTTTGATGAAACTGTAAAATGTATAAACCTACATTTATTTAGGTTTTACTGAATGAATTTGTGAACCATATAGCATGATCAGACTGTAAGAACAGAATTGGGTGGGACTTGATTTTCCCATTTTTACCCCCATTTGTAGAGCTTAAAAACAAATAGTTTGGTATTAGTCATAGTCACAGTCAAGAATCTTTATTCATAGTATACATAGTTGTACATAAATAGTGTCAAATAAGTTAAAACTAAATGCTTAAAACTATGATAAAGCCATTTTCAATTCGTCTAAAGAGTACAAGGACAGGTCCATTAAATATTCCTTGAGACGTACACAAAAAACAAACACACTTTATTATTTCTCCTGCAGCAGCAAGCCTAAGTACTTATTACAATTAATTTGATGTAAATTGGAAATAAATCCTACAATGTATAGGGTTCCAACCGCCGGCTGGTTACCATGTATATGTAAACATGGTCCTACAAGAAAGAACCTCGTCCAAGCTATGCCTTGGATGAACTGAAACTTCGTTGTTTCTTCGAGTATTTACAAAATTATTTTGAAAATCCGTAAATTAGTATTTTTTATTTACATGTGATTTTAGCTTCTTAATAATAGTTTAAAACTAATTTATCCCCTTCTCACATCAGACTTCGATTTAGTTAGTAGTAGTTCTCTCTCCAAACTCTCCGAACACGCTATCTCTTGTTTCAATTTTGAGACTTGTAAACTTTCTATCCTTTTAGAGATGAATCCACTTGTTTGAATTCAAATCTTATGTTTATGTAACTAAGTTTTAACTGCTATGCAATTGTCTATAGTTTATCTTGTGAATAATTAAAACGATGTACCGGGTAAGTAATCCTCCTTTTTCTATCATTCCTAAAATGTTAAATTAAATTATCACTCCAAAACTTGGCTATGTTATGCATAACATTTGGCAAGCTCTGATATGTTAAGAGCACAAAAAGTACACAATCATTGGAAACAAATTATTTCTACAGCTTGTAATGTATAGGCGTATTTAGACACACTAGCATGTTTAGCCTGTTATATATGCATGATGTTTGATCCATTCAATGCCTGTAAAATGTCAGATACGTCTAAAGAGCTCAATTAGCTTTTTGTGTATTCATAATATAATTTTTTTAATTTTAAGTTTCCGTTCTTTCTTCATCAAAGTGTTCTTATTCCAGCCGAATTGTTGTGCCAAGGTCATTACCATTGATGGTCAAAAGAAGATCGTCATGTATTCCAAGCAACCTATCGGCGTTAATGAGGAGATCACTTATGACTACAAGTTTCCTATTGAAGATGAGAAGATCCCTTGTTTATGTGGCGCACCGCAGTGTCGTGGTACGCTCAACTAAGCGTTTAAGCGTATCTTTCCTCATTGTGATAATTCCATTTTATCCACCTTGGTGGTTCAAGTAGTAAGTGATGTACATACCTGTAAATTCAACACTATTTTAATACCTAAATTATGTTTAAACTTTTACCATAAATTGTAAATGCACGTAGCAAACAATTATTGAATCTTGTTAGCACAAAGTACATACAGTATATACCAGGTCAAGTTGTCTTGCGTTGTTTGTGTTTGAATGATTGATATGATTGAACTCCTTGAAAACTTGGTCATGTACAATTGAACTTATTTATTCATATTTATTATTTAAGTGACAGTGAGCTTGAATTTATTTGTTCAATTTTAATTCAAAAAAATGCATCAGACGGGTTACTATCCATTACAAACAATAGTAGAATCTCTCTAACCTGGCCTAATGTGGACCCAAAGTATTTGAGTCAGTGAAAATGCCAATTTATTTTGAAAAATTGAACTAAGCATAAAAAAATTCTCGAATACATTATAAATGATTATTATTCATAAAATACTCCGCACAATTCAGTAAATTTTCACTCCTATATAATAGAACAAAAAGTAAACAATGGAAAGAAGAATAAAATAACACTAAATGTGCATACAGTTTCAGTTTCTTAATAAAATGAATCCGCCGAGGCTAGCTAACACAGAGATCAAATTTTATAGATATTATTCAGATATACGAGTAACATCTCTACATTAAACCAAAATCCATGTGAAATAAAACCAGCTTTTGAACAAAACTGTGTTTAGTATCGTTATAGTTTTTGTTTGAAAACTTGTATTTTGATTGTACAAACTAATTTGTATAAGTTATATGTTCATAGTTTTAGAATAGTTATGTAAACAATTGGTATTGAATAAATCTTTGTTTAAAATAATTGGAGAATATTTATACTTCCTCAGTGTTCCGCCTGTAACAAGTGTGCTCAACTTGCTTCTTTAGAATCAGTACTAAATATAACATAAAGTATGTAGTTAAAAAAATATTTTCAAATACCAAATGTTTGATTATTAATATCGGCTTAACGTGACTGCCGCGGAGAAATAGTTACCATGTTGCGCGGGCGAGAGACGACATCTTCGTCTCATCCGATCGTGGCGGAATCATGAACATCTCCTATGGCTGCCGACAACTAGTTACCATCTTGGGCAGGCGAGAGACGTCATCTTCGTCTTGTGCCGATTTTTAAATCAAAAGATTCAAAATCCGCGACAGGCAATGGACAAGTCAGTCCAACCATGACGTAACGCGGAAGGATACGAAGATCGTTGGGAACCGCGTCGTCTGCAAAGCGTCTCGTCGTCCTCACTCGTGGTTCAGTACTCGCGTAGTCAACATGTAAAGTCGCGTTTTGTCGCTGGTGTAGGACGAATTCATTAATATCTTCATTCGTAGCTCGGAAATTCGCGTTCGGGCGGAAATTGTACGTGCATCAAATGATCGCAATTGTCAAAATTTCGCCGAATTGCATTTGGGGGTGTGTTTTATTAGTATTATGTCGAGACAGTTGAGATGCCGGATTGATTGTTCGCGTTCGTGATGAAAATTCGTACATGCATCATATCGATAGCAAATGTCAGTTTCTAGCGAATCGCGGGTCGTCGTGACGGTATTTTCAATTGAATCATTAAACGCCAGCTCGAGAAACAAGAATTAATAAGTCCTACACCAGAAAAAACCGTGTCGTGATATTCCGCTCGGTCAGACAAAAAGTCACAAAAAACCACGAGTCAATTTTTAAATGTTCCGTACGCGTGAAACTTCGTCGAAATGAATGTGAATGTGTCGACATGTGTACGTAAGTAAATGTATTGTGTTATTTGTGTTTTAGTATTATTGTAGTCCTGCCAATCTGCCAATTTTTCACATGTCCATTTAATTTTTACAGTCAGAATACATGTCTCATTTGGTCTGAACAATTCATGTTTTATTTGGCATGTCGAAGCACATGGTCAAAAATTCAGGAAACATGTTTATTAAATTTTGTCATGTCCTAAAAAGAATGTGAGTTATAATAGTGATCCTAGTCGAATTAAAATTATTTATTAAATTGATTTGAAATGGTATATTAATTTTTAAGAGCAATGTTTATCTGTGATATTATTAATTTTGAGTAAGTAAATTCAAATTCTATCATCATCTGTCTGTCACGTAAAACTGTTACAATTTGTTCTTACTTAAATATTTGGATTTAAAATCACTTCTGAAATATACATAGAGATCTCTGAGAGTGTTTGATTGTGTGTCAATTCAGTTTTGAACCAGAGCATTGTCCCGGTTGAAGGGTAGGTTTCAATACAGGCTATAAGGATAGGCTTCCATTAACGCCATAAAAGTCATTTTATTAACTTAAATTAAACAATCGACTCAGTAGTCGATTTGGCCCATTTTGCCACTGAGCAATAAAGTGTGTTATACACAGAACTACGAATAGCCCCTTTTGCATATTAAAGTCGACTGGCCAGTTGTTAATAAATACACTAATTTGGGAAGCCTGATAGCCTAAAAATAGAATAAATAAATCAAACCTAGGTTCCCGAGGCTCTGCTATTAGTATCTCAGAAAACAAAAGAAGGTCAAATAAATCACAATCAATACTCTCCCCTTGTTCAATTTAAGTGTCAATAGAGCAAAAACCTTAGATTATCATTGAGATTTGTAACATATGTAGATATTTCAGTTACAATATTACAAAGCTTATTCTTTCAACAATTTTATTAATTCTCCTGTGTTGATCTTGTCAAGGTAATCGGCTTAACCGAACAATTGCAATAAAATACAATATCAGTAAATTGAATATTATTATACAAATTATTACATATTGATTTAATCAGTGTTTGGTATTAATATTTCAGTAATACAGAATCATTGCCATATTTTAATAGAATTTCAACAAAGAGTACATTTTGCATTCAGAGTATTGGTACACATTTTATTACATTTTAAGAAGTGTTAAATTTAAGATCATTGAAGGTATTTTCTGGAGGACATATCAGACCTCTCACGGTCCATAAATCGGACTTCTGGGATATTTAATTACAGGGCCCACTTAACATCTTTAATTCCACTGTGCACTGCTCTGTGATTGTATGTCCTCAGTGGTTCAAATAAAAATTAAATTAAATTCATTAAAACCCCACCAGGGGGCAACTTTTTGTTATACTCACACCTGTATGGAATACCTAAATTGTATTACATAAAGGTGTGAGGTGATTTTACTTTGATGGAATGATCAATTAAGTAAGGAAATAAAGTAGGTAGTTGTTTTTCCTTACAAAAGAATATAGGAAATATTATTTTTTTATTTTTCTTTACAAAAAGAACAAATTGTAACAGTTTTACGTGACAGACAGACAATGATAGAATTTGAATTTACTTACTCAAAATTAATAATATCACAGATAAACATTGCTCTTAAAAATTAATATACCATTTCAAATCAATTTAATAAATAATTTTAATTCGACTAGGATCACTATTATAACTCACATCCTTTTTAGGACATGACAAAATTTAATAAACATGTTTCCTGAATTTTTGACCATGTGCTTCGACATGCCAAATAAAACATGAATTGTTCAGACCAAATGAGACATGTATTCTGACTGTAAAAATTAAATGGACATGTGAAAAATTGGCAGGTTGGCAGGACTACAATAATACTAAAACACAAATAACAAAATACATTTACTTACGTACACATGTCGACACATTCACATTCATTTCGACGAAGTTTCACGCGTACCGAACATTTAAAAATTGACTCGTGGTTTTTTGTGACTTTTTGTCTGACCGAGCGGAATATCACGACACGGTTTTTTCTGGTGTAGGACTTATTAATTCTTGTTTCTCGAGCTGGCGTTTCAATCAATCAATCAATCAATAAAATCTTTATTCAATATTAGTACTCTGTACATAGAATGGTGTCAATATTTATTAATACTAAGATACATTATAACTAAGATTGGTTAATACTAAGGCTGTCAAAACAAAATATAGGCCTATAGTTATATGCATGAAAAGAAAAACAGAACTAAAAACTTTCTTTACACATCATTTTTACATGGGAATTCGGAGAAAGAATATAATGTTAAATCAATAAGATATTTTTTTAGTTGATTTTTGAATTTATTAATATTTTTCTCAGATTTAATGGCTTTTGGTAACATATTATAAAATTTTGACCCCATATACATTGGCTTTTTTTCATAAAATCCAAGTTTATGTTTGTCAATGCCAATTCTATTCCTAAATCTTGTATTATAATTATGATTATCTCCAACAAAATGAAGTTGGTCCTGACGGTTTTTCACAGAAATTATAGTTTCATAAATGTACATTGCATATACAGTCATGATACCAATTTTAGAAAAAAAGAGTTTTACCGATTCATTATAATTTAATTTTAATATAATCTGAATTGATTGTTCCTGAATTTTTAGTATTTTGTTCAAATTTTGAATGGAAGTTGCCCCATATAATGAAAGACCAAAGGCGATATTTGAATGAATATAGCCGAAATACACTATTTTCAGAGTCTCTGTTGAACAAATTTTTGAGAGCCTCCTTAGTGCATATACCCCAGAGTTTAATTTAGAAACTAGATTATTGACATGGCTGTTCCAAGACAAGTTGCTGTCTATAGTTAATCCTAAAAATTTAGATTCATACACCTTCTCTAATTCAGTTTCATTTATAATGATGGTAGGTGACAGCATATTTTTATTATTTTGATAAGTTTTGAATTCAATGAAATTTGTTTTAGCAGAGTTTAGTACTAAACTATTATTTTGGAAAAACTGATTTAAAAGAGCCAGGTTTGAAAATGATGACAACTCAACCTCCTCAATAGAGTGCCCATTTATTTGAAGATTGGCGTCATCAGCATAAAGACATAAGCTATAATTATTATGTAATTTTGGCATGTCTTTTATGTAGCATGTGAATAACAAAGGTCCCAATATGGACCCTTGAGGAACACCTCTTATTACCTGTTTAAGAGTGGATTTGTATTTGAGCAATCTATTGTTATTTAAATTTAAAATTTCTACAAACTGTTGTCGGTTACATAAATATGTACTAAGCCAATTATATTCTTTCCCTTCAATCCCAAACAATTTCAATTTATGTAATAAAGTCCCATGATTAATGCTATCAAAGGCTTTACTCAAGTCCATAAATATGCCTACAACTTTCTTGCCTTTATCAACTGAGTCGATCACAGATTCAATAAACTCTGTTGCTGCAGTTACCACTGACCTTCCTTTACGATAACCATGCTGGCAACAATCAAACAACTTGTTAGTTTCAAGGTACTCAATCAGCTGGTTCGCAACAACTCTTTCAAAAATTTTTGAAAATATAGTGATTAGAGCAATTGGTCTAAAATTATCAACTTCTGATGACTTCCCTTTTTTAAAAATTGGTTTAATTTTTGTTATTTTCAATATTTGTGGAAAAATTCCAGTTATCAATGATGAATTGATCAAAAATGTAATGGGTTTAATCAATACTTCTTTTGCTTTTTTAATTATTGGTCCAGGAACTTCATCATACCCTGTGCTAAAACTATTTTTGAGATTGCTTATTATTTTATCAGTTTCTTTTTCATTTATTTCCCTAAACTTAAATTTTTTAGCTGTATATTTTTTATCATTTTTGTTTTCATTGGTGTGAAGTTTATTTTGTGATTGACTTACAAAAAAGTTATTAAAAAGTTCACAAATTTGTTGAGGATTGCTTACTATTGAACCTCGGTGGTTAAGCTCTATGTTGTGTGTTACAACTTTAGAATTGTTACCCACCTCTGAATTTATGATCTTCCATGATGTTTTAATTATATTTGTAGATTTTTTTATTTTATTCTCATAAAAGGATTTTTTATGACTACTCAATGTAGTTTTGTATGATTTAAACTTACTTTTGGTTGTTATTCTCTTTTGGTCCGAAGCTGAATTTCTGTAGCTCTTAGTTTCCATCAGTAAGTTTTTATATTCGTTTTTTAGCTCATTTGTGAACCAGGGTTTTTTATCAAGATGCTCTCTAACACTTGCAACCGGAAAATTATTATTAAAATGAAACATAAAGATGTCATAAAAGGTACTAAACTTTGATTCATTTGGAGTATAGTACAGTTCAAACCAATTCTCACACTTTAAATCCTGGATAAATTGTTTTATGTTATCATCAGTAAACTTTCTTTTTTTCATAAATACTATTCTAGGTTGTTTTTTATACATTTTACTCTTATCTATTATTTTTATCAATTGTGCATCATGGTCTGACAGCATTGTGTTATATCCTTCAACTTGAACCTCTGACCGACTCAAGTTTGTGAATACATTATCGATAGCTGATTTTGAATAAGCTGTAATTCTAGTAGGAAAATCTATTAAATGTATCATTTTGAACTGTCCTAACAAATTATACAGTTTTCTTGATTCAACAGAAATTGTTTCAGCCATGGTATTTATGTTTACATCACCTACTACCAATATGTTTCTGTACATTGAGTGAACTATATCTAAAAAATTTCTTAATTTTTCCAAGAACAAAGACAAATTAGCTGCTATTGGAGATCTGTAAATACCTGCTATTAGTATTTTATCTTTATTAAGTTTTAATTCTACAAGAGATAGCTCAAAAGTTTGTTCTATTAATAGTTCTTGTACTGAAGGTAAGCTTAATTCTTTTATGTTAAATCCATTTTTTGAAAGAATAACAACCCCACCACCAAATTTATTCTTCCTGCAAAAAAATGACTTTACTTGATAATTAAGAATGTTTAACCGTTTTAATTCCTGCTCAGCCATTTTATGTTCAGTGATCACCACCACTTCGGCTGGAATCTCTTCAAGTGTAATTTCTAGTGCTTCAATTTTACAAGGCAGTGAATTAATATTTTGATGGAAAATTCTTATTATTTTATTTTTGTCCTGATCATTGGTTATGTTTGGCATGGTATTTACTGATCTCCCCTTTACATTGCCATTCCGTTTGCCCGAGGATCTAAAAAACTGACATGATTTCTCAACAAGTTACCATTGCTATTTACACAGTTATCTACATTATTTAAATTACTTATATTACTTATGTTTAACGCTCCACTTTCCCTATCCACACACATACTCTGCTTTAGCGCCTCACTAAATGTGAGGTCGCCTGGCACTAGCACAACACTTCCATCTTCGATTGAGGATGTATCTGGTGTTGAGAGGACATCTACTTGTGGTATAATTGGCTGGTTAACAGACGCCTCCGCTTGGACAGTGGTCTGAGTTTCAATGCAGTTAACTGATGCTGGCGGTTTGAATGGGGGTGACTCATCTGGTTGTTCATTGAAGAGTCTTCTTAGTAGTTCTAAAAATTCTTTGTGTGATAACCCTTTTTGTAAAACTCTGAATGATTTTTGGAAATTCAATTGAAAATACCGTCACGACGACCCGCGATTCGCTAGAAACTGACATTTGCTATCGATATGATGCATGTACGAATTTTCATCACAAACGCGAACAATCAATCCGGCATCTCAACTGTCTCGACATAATACTAATAAAACACACCCCCAAATGCAATTCGGCGAAATTTTGACAATTGCGATCATTTGATGCACGTACAATTTCCGCCCGAACGCGAATTTCCGAGCTACGAATGAAGATATTAATGAATTCGTCCTACACCAGCGACAAAACGCGACTTTACATGTTGACTACGCGAGTACTGAACCACGAGTGAGGACGACGAGACGCTTTGCAGACGACGCGGTTCCCAACGATCTTCGTATCCTTCCGCGTTACGTCATGGTTGGACTGACTTGTCCATTGCCTGTCGCGGATTTTGAATCTTTTGATTTAAAAATCGGCACAGTCTCCTCCGCGGGGGAATCATGAACGATTCATGTGGCCACGGAGAAATAGACGTCATCATTGTCTACCGCGGTCACAAAAACGTAATTGTCATCTTGCGCGATAGCGGCAAAATCATGAATATCTGCCGCGGTCGTGTAGACATCGTCATCATTGTCTCGTCTCCCGCAGTCGCAATCAATAAAAAAAATCAGGCCCCAAGTGAGGCCCCCGGCAACCGCCATTAGGGGAATACGGCCCTAAAAGTTTGAAACTATTGTGACAAAGTTTTCACTTCAATAATATAATAGATTATTCCCTGACAAAAATAAGTTAACTTGAGGAATAAAATAACAGATGTGCCCTTTGAAAAAATAACTTATTGTGAAGAACGTTATAGTGAAATTTCAAGTCATTTTAGACACCTATCAGTTTTTTATCAACAGTTTTTTTTTGTTTTTGGTACAGTTAATTGGTCTTATAAAAAGATTTTCCAAAGAATTCTATGTATTCTATAAAATTGCTTTTAACGAACAACAAAACTTTAAAATTAATAACGTTTAATGGAAATGAATTATAACATTTAATTGAAACTCATTACCCAAGAATATTTTTTATCATTTCTTTCTACCATGACGATTATTTGTATTACTTCCGTATTTGAACCTCTTCATACGAGCAACTATTTTGCCGAGATCTAGTAACTTTGTTGCAGCTGGCATCTGTCCCTGCAAATAATATATGTTTTGTGAACCCTCAATTTAAACTTTGCCTAACCAAGAGATTATCGCTAGTCCGATCGGACAACATTTTAGCTACTGCGCACTTGTGTGAGCATCCAGCTCCAATACTGCGGTCCGCTACGTCGCACCTACAATCCAGGGACAATCTAGTCGCTAGGTTTGTCACTCCTTTAAATTGGGCCTTATACATTACCAGCTACAGTCACAGAAGAGGATTCCTTCCAAAGAAAGAAGAACAAAGACAGACTCTACTACTGAGAAAGGAGTTAGTAGTTCCAAATATTCTATGTGTATATTTGTGTACTTTCACTTTCATAAATTTTTGCCAGGAAGGTTAGCCTAACGTTAAACCTCTCCAACAACACAAAAAACAACAAAACTATTTGAGTTGCTGTATTATTTGCTGATCACTTAAACAAAATTAAACATATTAGCATTTTATAAAAAAAAATAAACATATTAACATTTTATTTAAGCTCTCAGCCCACTAGTAGTTTGTAAATTGCCAGGTTCTAAAAAGTGTGCAATCTTTAACACTAGTTTGTTTGATTATTCACTGTCCTGCAGATTCAAAACAATATGGTTGTGAATTTTTATGGAGCCAATTATCCAATGTTTTAGAGCTCACCTATTTTAAAAAGGAGTGACCGAACTACAGTTTTAAATTATAGGTAAAGTATCTTTACGCAAGTAAAACTATAAACTTTTAATAGACATTTAAAATTTTACAACTAAAGGACTTATAAATCATTAACTAAACATCCTTGAAGAAGACACTATAGAAGCACAATCATTTCACTTTTATTAGTTGTCAATCATTTTTCACTACTCAACCACGATTTTAACATGGGTAAAATAAACGTTAACAAAGTAAGGATCCTAAACATATCAAGATAGATAGGAAGCAACAAAGACACTACTTGAATTTAGAATTCCATGGTAATTTCCTTTTTGGATCTCTTTATTTTAATATACAGTAGTTTACCTTTGCTAAGCGCTGTGAGAAGATAAGTTAGATACTTACCATTCTGTTTAATAATATACCTGAATCTATTCAAGGTTCATCCAATATGGGCTTAAAAAATAAAGGATCAAATGCAACTTTAATGATATTAAAAAAATATGACTGAATAATTAAATTAAACACTCTGGTTTTGTCCATTATTTATTATCAAGTTTTACATTATGGACACTAGTCAAAACAAATACAAGTATGGAATTGGAGATAAAGTAATTGCTAACTTGGCCGGCTATTGTTGACAACCTATTTTTACCCCATAAAACCCCCCTTAAACCCCCGTTCCCATTGTCCGATCATGCTGGTTCGCGAACTCGTTCGAATAAATGTAGGTTTACACGTTTATACCAAATTTCATCTAAATCGGATCATTTTTGCTCGAGTTATTGTGCTAACGGACACATATATATATATGAATTTGAACGGATGGTGTTTTTGGCCTCTAGGGACCTCAAAACGAAAAAAAAAAATCGGTCCCGCGTCCAGGTCTTACCATGAGTACTACGGTAATAGCTTATTCCCTATATGGGAAATTCGCTAAAATCTACTTAAAATCCATATTTTTAGCCCCTGAGCTGTGATGTAACTAAAAAATTTTATTTACCTTTTGTCTATAGCTCAATGAGTTGTAACTTTCGTTACGGCCGTTTCGGCATTAACAATGTCAGACAAAAATTATAATAAAGAACTAAATATCATCAAGCACATAGCATCATCAAAATGGTTATGACAAAAATATGATTGACAGATTATTAAGTGAGAAAAAGAATAATAATGATAACAAATCTGGAGATGTTCAACAACAAAAGAAGTATGCGTGTGTAGAATACTCACACTCAATTCAGTATACACTTACAAAAAAGTTGAAGAAACATGGTATTGAATTAGCGGCCGTAACGGAAGTTACAACTCATTGAGCAATGAGCTGTAGACAAATGGTAAATACAATTTTTTAATAAACATTTACACCACCCCAACCTACAACCAATTTAATAGAAGAAGGAACAACTAATAAACTTAGTCTTTCTCTTTTAAAAAAATGAGTTGTTAACTGATGATGTAATACAAAAATATTTTGATCTAACGTAACTAATCAAACATTATTAATCCAGTGATTTCTCAAGCAATCAAATGCCTGCGAGGCTTTGATTTTACCCTGGAAACCTTAAGTATGGAAACAAGTACAGTAGAGTCCCGTTAGTCCGAAATGGTTGGGACCGGACCCATTTCAGATTACCAAATATTTTGGATTAAAATTTTTTTTTTTAGAACGCTAGGCACGAGCCCGGGATTGTCTTTCACATTACTTTAGACTAGACCTGGGGGCTGCAGCATTATCACTTGAATAAAATCCATTTGTGATTGGGCGGGATTGGAACCCAGGACGAAAATGAAAAATGTTAATAAAAAAAATGGCAAAATATTTACTAAAATACTCTATAAAACAAGTCTATCTCGCCCGGCCGCTACAGAATACTTTGAAGAGGTAGGCCTACAGCTAACTGTGTTAAAAGTTGAATAAAAAATTTAAAAAAATGAGAAAAATATGTTTTGGTTTCGGATTAAGCAGACTTTCGGATTATCGGTACTCCACTGTACACAGATTTTTATACCAGTGAATGACTCTCCAGCTGTGGCTCCCATTGGAGCTTATTGGTGTACGTCACACGAGAAAAAAAGTTTTTGTAACTGGACTCAGCAGGATCATACAATTATAATACATGCAGTAAAAATTGTTGAGTCACTACAAAAGTATTTCAAATGCACAGAAGAAATAGAAATATGTAATGTGATATAACCAAGACGATTAAATGCTAGGATGAAATGTTGACTGTTGTTGTTTAGAAGCAGCTAAACCACTTTTCCTAGTAGGTAACAGCAATCCAACCAGATTGGTTACCATTACTTTCCTTCGTATTTTTGTTGCTCTGGTAGGTCGAGTTTACATTAGTGCAACTAACTGATGATGAACGTTTGTTGACATCAAACAGTTAATGTGTTGTGCTATGACTTATTATTGTGTATTAATACTGGGGGCCTCATTGGCAAATTTGCCCGGGGCCCCTGAAGCCCAAAGTCCAGGCCTCTATGTTGTAGTGGTATGTTAAGGTTCTTGCCAAAACAGTCTCGACACCTAGAAGCATCAGTCCAACCAACATTGCATTGACATTGTTGTATGATCCTTCTTGCATCAAGAAATCCATTTAGAGAAGCATAAAAGATACTTTAAGAAAAAATTTATTCTGATATTGAAATCATATGGCCTGTTTTAGTTAAAAAAAAAACAATTAAATGTTTTTTAGAAAAACTATTACTTCAAAAATTTCTTAGTGAACATATATACGGCCTCTCTAATAATCTTAGAACTGTAAAAATATGTAAACTATTCCAGAGGTACACATATTGATTGAATAAAAGTAACTGATACATTTTAAAATATTTTCTTTGAAATAAGTACATTATTATTATTGACATAATGCATAGTTTAACAAAGAAATGTTTTTTTTTACATAAATAAAATCTATTACATTTATAATTAAGTAGATTTGTAATTTTACAAGAAATATAATTCAGTTAAAAATATCATATGGCTATCACAATAATGTATAAAATTAATTTAACAGTATTTGATACAGCTATAGGAAAAGATTCACAGTAGTTACATCGGAAGAATACCTTTGGCATACTCCTAATACCTATTTAAGTAACTAATGTTGAAACTAAAACAAAATAAAAATACTGAAAAAAACACACAGGATTAGAAACGAGGTTGCTTAAGGCAAAAATTATTTTGAGTAGATGCTATATAAAACTAGTAGTTAACTACAAACAGAGTATACTGTTACTAATTTAAACTACTTGTTTTTTTTTTAAAGCAAGACCTGTACAACTTATTAAAAGTACAGATTGTGTTTCTTGTCTATTTAGTAAATACAGTAGACTTCCTCTTATCCGGAATCCTCGGGACCGAGGCCAGTCCGGATAACGGGTTTTCCGGTAAAACCGACGTCCCAAAAAACTCGTTAAAATGGACAGTTATATTCTGTTATATTATATACAGTTATATTATATACTGTGATATTCTCAACTTAAATTTAGGAGAGCATTGTATTTGGACACGTGATCACTGGTCTCAAATATTTTCCACGAGAACAGTAGTTTCAGTACCACGCCACTCCCTGCCGATCTAGTCCGGTTAAACCAATGTGCTGATAACAATTGTCCGGTTAAACCGATGTCTGGTTAAAAGGTGTCCGGATTAGAGGGAATCTACTGTATTGGTATTCATGAGTGGCACAACTAACATTGATGTTTAAATGAAAGAGTTGATTTTTGTTATTTTAGTAATTAAGTGCCATCCATAAATGTTTCCTTGTTCGTCAGCAAGTAAAGTAAAACCTGTTGTGTACAAATTACACACAAATGGCACAAACAATTGTAATGGAATAATTAAGTAGAGAATTAAAGTAGTTAGGCATGCATACAAATTAATGTATCATGTAGGAATTGTATTAAATGGTATTCAATTATTTGTTATCTTTTTCACAACAAATCATCATTCTTAGACTAAAGTTGAGGTGATAAACCCCATAAACTTAAATTAAATTGTGTATTTTGATTTTGGCAATGATCTCTTGGCCCTATTTATATTTCAAATCCAGTTATTTTCCTAAAATTTACAATTTATAATGTAAATAAACATTTTAAGTTTGTTGTTATTAGAAACACTAAATTCCTGCTGAATACTGTTGAAAAATTAGACCACAGAGAAGTAAGATACAGAGGATACAAGCTTATGGGACAACCATGCACTTCTAGCTCTGGTATGTTGGGGCGGAAATGTACTTATACCGAGCAAGTAAGAGCCCGAATGGAGATGGCCACATAGCATTGTTGTACAGCAGTTGTAGCACACAGGATCTTCCTACAGTGTGAGTACTGTAGTACGTAATGGCGAGGGGGAAAGGAGAGCAGGAGAGGACAACGGATACCATTTGCTCTAGACACCAGCCACTGGTGCTAAACATCAGTTAAGTGTACCATTCTGTTTCTTACTTCTCTGCGATTAGACACATTTTTTCTTTAATGCTATACCGGTACTTAATATTATTTTGATAAGGTTGAATATTTATTATGTAGCCTAATTATTATTATTTATAATTCTGTAAATTAAATTATTAAATTTACTGTTCTGTACTTAATTATCTTTTCTTAGTCTTTGCATGCGTGTTTATTATCTCTTAAGGCCTACTGCTTGCTTAGTACTGTAAAGTTTAAATAATTTATAGCAAGCCTAAGAATTATGTCTGAAAAAATTACAGTACCTGACTATGTTTATTGCGTGATTGTAAATGCCGAATGACAATAAATTATGATTATGATTATTATAATACAAGTTTCTTTAGTTGTCAAATGTTAGGTAAACTTTAAAGTTTCAAATAACTGGCTGATCGGTGGGGTGTTAATTAGTACTATAAGAACAATCATTGTTCTATTCACATTACTGATCCTTTTGACGAGTAATTGCTAATTGGTGTTATGTTTATATACCTAGTATGGGCAAAATTACTTTTAGTGTCAATACTGATATTTAGCAGATACAATTTGTACAGTTAAATAAACTAGGGTCCAAAAAACATATTCCTGATAAACCTTTAAACACTTAAAAACTTGTTTATAATTTGAACGATTACAAATTATATGTATGTATACTACAATATTTACTGTTGATTAAATTGAAGGGGAACTGAAGTTTTCTAAATGCAAGTTAAATATGTCTTATGTAAAATGCTCAGTCTTAAGTACTAGACACAGTAAGTAAGTACAGGGATCTCAGTTTTATATGGCACTTCTTTAGCTGGGATTATCATTCTCTAACCTTATAAAATATATACCGTAGTGCTTGTAAGCAATCATGGGAATGTAATAATTTACTTATCGGGAAAAAGAGCTTTGTTGATTTAGTGCATATTTAGAACAACACTACCACTTCTACCAGTATGTTTTGATAAACAAAGTTTTCTGCAATGAACTTTCAAATGT
Organism: Macrosteles quadrilineatus; assembly: GCF_028750875.1. NCBI lineage: Eukaryota > Metazoa > Arthropoda > Insecta > Hemiptera > Cicadellidae > Macrosteles > Macrosteles quadrilineatus. The sequence goes on along the minus strand of NW_026542600.1, from coordinate 78,007,386 downwards.
TTAATTGATGACAACTATAGATTAAATATACTGTTCTGCAGAAATGTGCTTAGGCCCTATAATTTTTTTTTACCGTTTAGAAATGCCATTTGGCATTAGTTAGGACTACCTCACAAACAAATTAATAATCAACATTTGTCTAATTTGGCGATTTTTATTTTTTACTGATCTATAAAATTATCAGGTTTTGAGTATCTGAAAATCTTGACTGTATGTGAACCAAACTTTTATTTTATGATTTGAAATAAAATTCCACTCCTCAAAAATAAAAAAAAACCGTTTAACCATGTAGTTTTTAAAAATGATAAAAAGCTAGTTTGAATACGAGAGGTGTACAACTTTTAGAAGAAGAACTAATAGAAGAACAACTAATAGTGGGAGTTCCTAATTTATATAAAAGCATATTTTGTCTAAATTACATAACAAGCATTAGTAATCAAACATTGATAAACAAATCAAAGTAATAAAATCCAATATAAACATATTTCAACCAAAAACTATAAAAATAACATAATTAAAAGAACAAATACTATGGGAAAACAACTATAAAGAATACTACTACAACAAAGAGGCTAACATAACAATTAACTAAATAAAATTTTTTCATGCAAAACTATTTAATTATTTTAAACGTTTTATCTTAGTGTTTAACACTGTAACTTCTATCAATATTTTCTTTTTTAATTTTTTTTATGAGAGTAGCTAAATTAGTCCAAGTTTACAGTTAAATACAAACCGTACTATACAAATTTAAACTACAGTGACTTAAAGTCAACTGTTTGTCCATTTTTGATTCTATTTAAAACCCCTTACACAATGTTACAAACAAATGTTATAAAACTGAGATTTTTTACTAATACCTTAGGATAAGTAATTATTACCTCATTGAATTATAAAACATAAATCGTACACAGTCTATGACAAAAGTAAACTATGCTAGTTACTATGGGGACTATGTAAAGTCTATATAGTCTTGGTAGCGGGCAAGTAGGTAAAGTACTAGCACGCCAGTCCCCATCCCTAGGTTCTGCAATAGCAGGGTCCAAAGGGCACTACCTACACTCTTCTTACTGGCCTCCTCAGCCACCTCATTCATCTCAGGAACCTGCAACAAATAGTAGGAATTAATCTACAAATGTATTAGTTTATTTGTAGATACATTCAGTTGATCATATGTTTGGTTTGGAAAGTTGATCTGCTCCTGGCTGACGTCTGCCCGGTGACTTGTCTCTCTGTCAGTACAGTTTCAGAAAGGGGAGGTTGACAATCGACACAATATCTGAAGTACAAAGAGCAGTTGAATGTGCTTCTTGTAAGGTTAGATGTCAAGAATGCAAGAATCAAGAATTTATTACAACAAATTACAAAAAGAACATTTTGTATAGTTGAGGTCAATATGAGAGTAACTTAGGCTAAGAAGTCTCAGTAATCTGCAAGGATAAAATGTCCGGTGGTTAGCATTAGGGCCTATAACATTCAATAACTAGGCTACTTTAAATAATTTAAACAACAAAGTAAGTTACACAGATTTAAGGCCTACATCAGTCAGAAACTAAAAACTAATATCAATGTCAGACATGAAAAATTCACTTAAACTATAAAAAGGGTGATTTAATAACCAGCAAAAAAGTTTACTTTTAAATAACTTAAGATCAACACAGCAGTGTGCCTCAGCTGGCAAACGATTAAACATCTTTAACCCTATATAAGAAAAAGATTCTTGTGACTTTGTTAGCCTGACTAAAGGTAACTCTAAATTATTCCTATGTCTAGTAAAATAACTATGTGAATGTGATCTCAAGGCTACAGCATTAATATTAACTTTTACATAAACAAGACACACATAAATAAATAAATTAAAAACAGTGAGTATTTTTTCCTGAATAAACAAGGGTTTGCAATGGGCTCTGTACTTAGAAAAAGTAATGATTCTTAAAGCCTTCTTTTGTAGGAGCAAGATTCTGCTAACATCATGGCCACAGCCCCACAGCAAAATACCGTAGCTTAAAATACTATTAAAGAAGGCAAAGTAGGCCATCCGTAGGTAGTGTCTAGGGATTAATTTTTTAAGCTTGCGGAGTAAGTAAATAACTCTTGAGAGCCTACTACAAACATGGTCAATGTGCACACTCCAGCCTAATTTAGAATCCAGGTATATACCCAATAATTTAACATTATCACAGAGTTGAGGAAAGTTTAAATCATGGTTACTTAAACTAAATAAAATAGATTGAGTCTTACTATTATTCAATAGAAAACCGCTACTTTTGAACCAATCGTTACATTCAATGAGACAGTTGGACATATAAACATTAAGATTATCTAAACTGTGATTAGGTCTACTGCAGAAAACAGTTGAATCATCAGCAAAAATTATAGAATTACAATTTACATTAACAGGCAAGTCATTAATGCATAATTAATGCAACTTAGAACTAATACAACTAAGAATAGAAATGGGCCAAGGACCGATCCCTGGGGCACGCCACTCTTCACTACCGACACCTCAGAGAGCTTATTGTTATACAAGACTTTCTGTGTGCGGTTGGCCAAATAGGTCCGAAAAAAGTTTAGCTCAACACCTCTTATGCCGTATTGTTCAAGTTTTGTGAGAAGGATGTCGTGCGGAACACAGTCGAAAGCCTTTGAAAGGTCACACATGGTAGTGAGTGTGCTTTCATGCTTTTCAAAACCATTTAAAGCAGCAACAACAAGGCTACCAACTGCGTCCACAGTTGACAGTCCCCCTCGAAAGCCGAATTGGGATTTAGAAAACAAATTGTTGGATTCAAAAAATTTAGTTACCTGGTGTATCACAGCCTTTTCCAAAATTTTTGAGAAGATCGGTACAACGGAGATCGGTCGATAGCTCTCAGGAAAAAAATCACCTTTTTTTAAAATAGGCACAACTTTAGATAATTTAAGGGATTCTGGAAAATTACCAGACATTAAACAAATATTGATACAAAGGGTAAGTGGGGATAATATCACAGATAGCACTTCCTTGATGAGAACACTGCTGATATCAAAGATATCACAGCTTTTACTATTTCTTAAGCCAATCACAATATTTGCTACTTCCTCACTAGACACTGGCTTCAGAGTGAAATCTGGTACGTTGATGGGCACCTTCATCATATTTTTAGCAGCAGCAATGGAAGGCGGCACTTGGTTACGGACATCATCAACCGAAGAGACGAAGAAGTCACTGAAGATCTGCGAAGTCAGTGAGTCAGCCGATGGAGTAGTTTTCCCCGTCGATGAATTATTAATTAACTCCCATGCACGTTTGCATTGGTTGGGCGCATAGGATATATTGTCAGCATTAGACTTGAGTTTTGCCTGGTTAAGAGCTCTCCGATAACTTGCTTTTGCTTCGACATATCTCTGTTTAGCAGTGACAACTAAAACATTATACCTTTCTGCCCACTGCCAAAAATCGTAAAGCTTTTCAACTTCTCTTCGCTGTTGGGTTAGTTCATGACTGTACCATTTCATTTTAGTTTTATTCTTACTGTTCATAGGCTTAACAGTCTTAAAGGGGAAGCATTCCTTCATAGCATCCAGAAAAGTAGAGAGAAACTTGCAAAAGATGTCGTCCTTATGATTAGATAACACTTCATCCCAGTTTACGTTTAACAGAACCAACTTGAAAGATTCTATTTTAGGTCTACTGAAGTCCCTGATCAGCTTAGGAGTAGGTTTTACATGGTCGATATTTTCAGCCAGACAGATCGATGTTAACAGAGCATTGTGGTCAGACAAGGGTGGTGAGAGAACTGAAGTGTTTGCATCTTCTTCAGGTAAGTCTGTAACCACATTATCAATGCAAGCACCTCCACGGGTAGGCTTAAAGTTTAAACAACGACAGTTAGAAGAACGCAGGACATCAAGAAAGTTTACAGTAAGGCTATCCTTAGAGTGAACGTCAATATTAAAATCGCCACAAGCTATAATTGGTAGGCCAGCTTGTGATAAATATATCATTAGTCTATCAAATCCATCCAGGAAAACATTGTGGTTACTATTGGGGACCCTATACAATGATGCTAGGATTAATTCCACAGTGGGCTGCTGCATACTAACCTTCACACATACAACTTCAAAGTCACTCTCAATACAGTAACTGCTCACATCAATTTCTTGGTAAATTAGGCCGCACTTTGTGTATATAGCAACACCACCTCTGGTCTTATCAGTTCGGCAAAACATCGATGCACAATTGTAGCCCTCGATAACCGCTAAGTCTCTGTTGGACTCAGTAAACCAATGCTCACACACACAGAGGATGCCTACGTCATTAAGGTTCATTAATACCTCTACTTCGTTAATTTTATTGGCTAAGGACTGAGCATTAACAGAGAGAATATTCAGCACTTTATTGGATTGACCCCTTAAGGCAGACTCCAAAACACTTACCCTGTGGATAACTGGGTCTGTATGTTCGAGTTTAAATTACCGGTACTTGCCCTGGAAGATTTGATTGCTCTGGTAATGAACTTTGATACATAAATATCCCTGGGCCAGAAATCTGAGGTGTAAGCTTCGTTTAACAGGCTTGCCGGAATTCCAACTTTAAAAGAAGAGTAATCTTCGGGATGTCTGGACGTTAACTGCTCCACAACATATTCGGCTTCTTTTCTGCTGATAAGATAATCCTTCACATCAGTTTCCTTAGTGTTAGGTCCAAAACGAGAGACAAACAGAAAAACCTTTCTGCTCGCAGTTGTGAGGTTATGTGACACAGTCGAGCTACCTGTTATAAATTGTCCACTTCTATTCTTAATAGGCCTGTGGCCCTTGACATTTTCGTTTGATGCACTCTGATTCAGACTCGACACATTTCTACCTCTTTTCCGCGGTCTAACCTTCTGAAAACTCTCACCGTCATTGCTTGGTGTAGGCTCTTGGCTGCCATCAATAGTTGTATGTAGGCCTACATTTCCATCTTGAGATGAGTTAGAGTTAGTACTCTCCCAAACTGTCCCAGTGGTCAGATTTGTGACACCCTCAGACTGGTTTACGTTACTAATTGAATTGGAAATACTAGTATCGGGCCCTAGGCTACGAGATACATTGGACCCATTACAATTACGATCACCCGTCACTGTTTGTTTAGTGTTAGGCTTGTCATTTGCAGTAGACAAATGGAGACCTTTGTTTGTTGCTAGAGCCGACCTAGGCCGATGACCGATGTTGGATGTAGGCCTACTGGTAGTTATTTTATTGGTAGAAGAGAGATCTAGGCCTGATCTTGATAGGCTGTGAGCACTAGGACCACCCACAGTTTCACTAACTCTAGGACGTTTTAACATTCCAGCATATGATATGCCATCGTTAAGTAATAAATCACCAATAGCTTCTTCTTGGCTAGTCAAAGCAGAGGTTAGTCTGACATTGTCAGACTGGAGTTCACTAAGTTGTTTTCTCATTTCAACTTGATTCTTTTTGAGTTCAAACATTTGATCAGTTAAAATTTTGATATGATCAAAACAGCGGCAACAATTTTCACTTTCACTATCCTTTAATTCAATATTAACGATTTGATTACCAGTGTTGCTTTCCTTGGCCTTTAGGTTAGAACGAGAGCAAAGGCTACATAACCATGAAGACTCGACACCAATATTACCAATATCTTTATTGGATTTACCCGCACATTCAAAATGGAACCAAGAATTACAATTTCCTTGACATTGAATTCCACCGGTACTTTTAGTTACGTTTTTACTACAGCTTCCACATTTAACCAACTGTCTTCCACCCGCCATCTTGATTTTTTTTTTAAAGGCCATCTTGAATGCCTTTAGCTCGGTGAGATATGTCGGTATGTTGATCAGGTTGAGGAACAGCTCCTGTGTCCCAGCGTATCTGTTAAGGCTTATTGAGTGCTGCAGAAATCTTACTTACAAAACCAAAGATGGATCGTGGGCGATGGATGTCACTTACTGTGCCGCAAAATGGTGATTTTTTTTTTTACGGAGGGCCAGGCTTACAAATGACCATAGGATTGCATCACAGCTGGCACAGCTTATTGTGCACCCTCATTCACAGGTCCTCATTCTCTGTCAAATCCCAGGTCCTTGGCAAAACATGAGATCCTTTTGACTATGGTAACCTGTTCTTCCCTTTGATCTCCAGTCAATATGCCTAGAGATCTCATACGCAGACCTTGTAAGGCTGGGCCCATAAATATCACATCGAACGCTATCTCCTCCTCCTCGCCACATTTCCTACATAAGAGGCTTTCAACTTAAATACCCATCTTGTGTAGATGTCCGCGGAATACCCAATTGCCACTGATGAAGCAAACCACCTTCTGCAGGGTCTTCCTATTCAGCCCAAGGGCATCTGCCGCTATCACACCGGTAGGTGTCTGCGCATTCTCTTTGACTGTATGTTGCCTTCTGTTCTTTCCCAGCTCCTTCGATGTTCTATGACGATCCACTGGCGAACAGCTACGTGTGCTGTGTTGTATACAATACCAAAAGTCGGCTCTGGACCCATGAGCGGGCTTTCAACTCCTTTGTCAACTCTCTCATTGCCAGCAATACCTTTGTGTTCTGGAACCCAAATAAGGATAACCTTGTTGTTCTCTCCCTGGGCTTTCATGGCCTGATGACAGTCCCATACTGCCTTAGAGGTAAAGTAAAAACTGTCAAGTACCATTAGCACTGCTTTTCTGTCCGAGTTCATGTATATGGTGTGGCCTGTCAGACCTCGCTTCAAACACACTCTTGCACACTCAGACAGGGCAACAACTTCTGCCTGGAATACAATGGCCAGTTTCCCCAGGCTTACGCAAAACTGCGCCTTGGGTACATATATTCTTGCCCCAGTGCCCGTTGGCTTTTTCGAGCCATCCGTATAGCCTACCAAGTGATCCCCCTTTTCATGTCTTCAGGCTCACCTTTATCCCAGGCAGCCCAGACAACAATGTTGAAATTGTATGGCTTTTCTAGATCTGTGATCTTCACCATCCTGTCTGGTAACCATTTCCAAGGTGTCCATCTGCACATTGTCCACAATTCTTGTATGCTCAATGGAAGAATTATACTTTCAGTTACCACTGCAAACTATTCTGTAGGCAGCCATCCTTGCCTCCCCTTTCACAATGATGTCGAGAGGTGGCAGGTTTAGCACTACTTCCAGGGCTGCAGTTGGTGTGCCTCTCATGGCTCCTGTGATGCTAAGGCATGCCACTCACTGGATATTTTGTAGTTTCTTTACAGCGGTAGTTTGCATTACCTTGGTCCACCAGACCACCGAGCCATACACCATCATCGGTCTTGCAACCCTAGTGTATAGCCAGTTAGTCATTTGTGGGCTTAGACCCCATGGGCCCTTTTTTTTGAAATGGTTGACTGTTGAGTTGAGTGTTGAGTCACTCACTTTCCAATCGTTTAGTATTTTTCAAACGATTGACAGTTGACTTATCCAACCAAAACTACTCACCAACTATTGAGCTGTTGATTTTAGATGGTTGACTGCACTTTCTTCTTCCTCTCTCGGCAAATTTGCTCTATTTGTGCGCCATATTGTTATTGCTTTGGTTAATTGATAAAATTAATGGAATATTATAGTCCAGGACCTGACTAGGGTTCTGTGTGCATGTCGTGTATAGAGAATTTTGCTTTTGCATTTCAATATAGGTGTCTTAGGAAGTGTTTTCCACTCGGGTGTCAAGTTCGCACCTAGTACGTTTTCCAGCTATGACGTCATCAAAATGGCGGCCATTGATTTTTTTAAATCGTATATTTCGCTAACTATTTGTCGGATCGGAATGAACTTTTTTTTGTTTGAAAGATAATTTTAAATGCTACCTGTTTTACATTTACACATTTGTTGTATGTTTAGTACATTCTTCGTAATTTTGCAAAAACCTGTATTTTTAAATATTTTTGAGTTATTTTTGTTTGTAACGTTTTATTGATACAATTTATCAAAAACCACCAATGAAAAAAGTTGTAGAACATTTAAAAATCTTTACAAAAATACCAAATTCGATATGTTTTACTCAAAAGATTACGTCAAAAAACTAGATAAATCTCATAAAAACACCAATTTTGGTGCAAAAACGCCTATTAGTCCGGCATCTAGGGCAGTTCGCAAGTCTTATAAAGACAGTTTCGCCATTCAATGTTGATGTATGTGTCTAAATAAGTGTTTTCAACTCGGGTGTCACGTCTGCACCCACTGCAGTTTCCGGTTATGACGTCATTAAAATGGCAGAAAGGGCTATATTAAAAATAACTATATATTACATACCATGTATCGGATTGGAATGAACTTTTTTTTGTTTGAAAGATAAGTTTACATGCTATCTTTCTTACATTTACACTTTTGTTTTATGTTTAGTACATTTTTCGTAATTTTGCAAAAACCTATATTTTTAAACATTTTTGTGTTATTTTTGTCGATAACGTTTTATTGATTCAATATATCAGAAATAACTTAAAGACAAAGTTGTAGCACGTTAAAAGAGCTTTACAAAAATACCAAATTCGATATGCTTTACTCAAAAGATCACGTCAAGAATCTAGAAAATCTTACAAAACAACCTAATTTGGCGCAAAAACGCATATAAATCCGACATCGATGGCTGTGTACGAGTCATATATATCAAATCAAATCAAATCAAATCATCTTTATTCCATAGACACAAATTGTGAAAAGTACAATAGTGTATAGGCTGCGTCAACAATATAATACAACTTAAAACTAATCTAAGGTTGAGGCAAAATTATCTTCTATTTTATAAAAACAGTTTTTTAGAAGAATTCTCTTGATGGCTACTTTAAAAACATTTAATGGTAACTTTTTAACTTTAACTGGTAACTTGTTGTACAATTTGGTAGCGGTATATTTGAAGCTAGCTTGAGTGGTGGCATAAAGGCACTGATCTATTCTTAAATTATTACAATTCCTTGTGGCATACTTGTGCACATCCTTATTACAAAGTAAAATATCACAGTTGTTTTTAACATATAACAGACATTGAAAAATATAAATACAGGTTAAGGGCATCACAGACAATTTCTTAAATATAGGCTTACAATGACTACGTGGTGGAGCATTACTTAACAGTCTAATGGCTCTTTTTTGTAAAACAAACAAGATGTTGGCATGGCTACAATTAGCCCAGAGAATGGCACTATATACTAAATGACAATGAACATAACTAAAATACACAGTTAACAATACATCTGGAGAAACAATTGATTTTAAATTTCTTAAAATAAAAATTCCTTTGGAGAGTTTTGGAGCGATAAAATCAATATGGGAAAACCATTTTAGGTTGCTCTGTATCATCACACCTAAGAATTTGACTGGAGTTTGAGAATTCTTAGAGTTACCATAGGTCATTTCCAGATTTTGAGTTTTGTTTACGTTAAGAGACAGCTTATTGGCCTTACACCAGTCGGACATTGTTTTAACAGACTCAGAAATTACACTGTCCTGCATACACTTAGTAGACTTGATATTCAAACACACATCGTCTGCATACATAAAACATGAAACATCATTACTTTGGACATTAAAAGGTAAGTCATTAACATAAATAATGAAGAGTAGGGGGCCTAAAATGGACCCTTGTGGCACTCCGTGGGGAGTGTGTTTAAGCTCTGACAGTGAATCCTGGAAATAAACAGCCTGGAATCTGTTGCTCAGATATGACTCAATCAAAGACACGGCATTATCACAAAAACCAAATGACTTTAGTTTTCCTAGTAAAACACTGTGAGACACAGTGTCGAAGGCCCTTGAGAGATCAAAAAATTTTGAGCAAACACCTTGTTTTCTTTCCATGGCCTCTAGAGTGTCCTGAATGTAATTTAAGACCGCCTCCGTCGTGGATCGGTGCTTGCGGAAACCAAATTGCGCACACGAAAGCAAACCGTTTGAATCCAGAAAGTTAACTATTTGCCATGAAAGCACCCTCTCAATGACCTTCGACAGAGTGGGCACCAAGGCCACAGGCCTATAATTGCTAACATCCAATCTATTACCTTTTTTAAATATTGGAATTATCTTAGAAATTTTAAGTTTGTCTGGGAAAGTTTTTCCCGTAATACAGGAGTTAATGATGTGTGCAATGACTTCGCATAAATAATCACTACCAAACTTTAGAATCTGAGAACTTAAACCAAAAATATCAAGACTGCTGCTGCTGCTTAAAGACAAAATAGCTTTATGTACACATTCTACTGATACCTCACAAAATTCAAATTTAACATTACACAAAGGAACACTAGACATATACTCATCGGCACTGGTTAAACTAACAGGAATGTTATCAACAATATCATCAATACTACTTACAAAAAAAGAGTTAAAATTTTCTGAGTTTAAAGGTGAATCAACATCTGGTAATATAACAACTGGGCGCTCATTTGTTGAGATATTTTTTCTAATAATATTCCACATTACCCTGGGCTTGTTGCAGGCATTAGAAATACATGAGTTATTGAACAATAACTTAGCTTCCTTTACTTTCTTATTATAGACCTTTGTTAATAACTTGTACCTAACCTTAAAAGCTTCACAACCAGTATCTTTACTTAGATAAAAATAATTTAAACATTCTTCTTTTAACTTCCTAAGTTCACCAGTATACCAATTACCAATGTGTTTGCGTGGTTTAGCAGATCTTGGCCTAACGTAAGGAAAACAACAATTTACAAAAATAATGACTAGATTAAGAAATAACAATATCTTAGTATTTACATCATCTGCGCTGTAGATTTCATTCCAGTTTGTATCCTTGATATGATTACAAAAAACACCAGCGTTATCGCCTGACACCCTGCGCCTAGACTGTGACGCACCCATGGACCTCGGAGGATGTGACTGTGTGGAAGCAGGAGCCAAGTCCAAACACATAGACGAACTTACGATGTAGTGATCAGACGCCGTAGTCGGAATAACAGTAGCCTTCCACCTCGAGGGATGCAAATTGGTTACATAATTGTCAATGCACGAACCATCAAGCATATTTAAAAGGCTGGGTCGAGTTACTTCGTCTCTTAGCATAATGTTGAGCCCAAAACTTGTAATTAAGTTACAAAAATCTTGACAGACATGAGACACGTTATCTTTAACATCGATGTTGAAGTCACCAGCTATAAGAACATCACATTCCAAGGATGCTGTTACAGTTAAAAGTTCTTCGAATTTGAGCAAGAATAACTCAGTATTGTCTTTGTCTGGAATTCGATAAATGCACACCAATAAAATCTTCGGATTGTCTAGGAAGAGAGCACTAATTTCAAAAACATTTACCAAGGCTAAACTGGTAATAATAGGCGCAGGAGACCAATTAATAGCATTGTTGTCCCTAATAAATATTGCTGAACCTCCTCTTTCTAACCGAGGCCTACTAAAGCTTGAACATAGTGTAAAGTTTTCTAGATGTAATGATTTTATGTCAGAATCCAAAAGCCAATGTTCAGTAATAAAAACAACATCACTGTTTTCGTCATTAGCAAATATTTTAACGAAGTTGACCTTGTCACAAAGATTACGGCAGTTCCATAGCAAGGTATTGAAGTTAAAACTGTTTAGGCCTAGGCCTACGTCAATTATATGTGCACAAGGGTTGGCTACGTCTGTGCTTACCTGGTTTTCAAAGTCAGTCACATTGGAGGTACAACTCGTTTGTCCTGTAAGTTTAAAGATTTCTTGACAACAAACCTGTACACAAACACTCCCTTCGGTCAGGTTTATACACTACTTCATCAATCCTGGAAGGAATGGTGACTTTGAATGAACAGTATTCCTCCGGGTACTTAGAATTTAGTGATTCTACTTTAAACGATTCATTGCTAAATTTTTCTAATAGGAAAGATTCCAAATCCTTAGAGTCAGTGTCCGGTGATAGCCTAGATACAAACAGGAACGACTTCTTTTCGGCAGTTTTAAGCCTATCGCCATCAGCTGCACTTAAACTTCCAGTAATAAATTTAGGTTTGTTATTGTTTTGATTTTGTCTGTAACTGACATTCCCAACGCCACGGCCTCCATTATTCTGACTTTTCTGTTGATGTTGTTGAAAGTCACGACGCATATTTCGCTTCCGATAGGAGACTGTCTGGAACGAATCGGATTCAGCTGCCATCTCACTCCTATTTGACTCCGCTGCTGCAGATTCAGACTTGGATGTAGCCGGTCGGCCTTCTGGGTTTCGAAGCAACGAGCTCGTCATAGTCGACTCTTTTACTCTATGACCACTAACAACAGATTTGTCACTAGCTGTCTGTTCAACGTTGTTGTTGTTGTTGTTGTTGGCATTTTCATTACTGTCAAGCATACTAGGGTTAGGTTTAAGAATATCCTTATCGATAAGATTACAATTTAAGGAAGTTAGATTTTGAATACTACCTTCACCTCTCTTTAAATTCTGTGATTTTAGTTTGCTAGCATACGTGTTATTAGTAGACTTGTCAAAAACGATATCACCAATGATTTCAGACTGGTGTTTCAGTCCGTTCTTCAGCTTGTCATTTTCACTGAGTAAAAACATAATTTGCTCACTCATCTTGTTTTGCGTGATAATTAAATTGCACACTTTATCCGAGAGGGATTGAAATGAGTCATCAGAATATGGTACATCACATTCGTCGTCATTTTTCACAGAACTTGCTGAGCAGGGAGCAGACGACGGCGGCGGCATCGTTACAGATGACGACCGGCACGTTTCACACTTGAAAAAAGCCTTATCTCCTAACTCCTTAAAAATATTTAACTCTTCGTTTGATAGACCGGCACACGAAATGTGAAACCACGACAGACAATATCCAAAACACTTGATACATTTACTGTTCTTCGTAATATTTCTTTTGCAATCAGCCGAGCCACATCTAGTAGGCGCCATCTTGATGACGCAAAAAAAAGCGTACTATAGACAGTTTTACCATTCAATGTTGATGTATGTGTCTAAAGAAGTGTTTTTAACTCGGGTGTCACGTCTGGACCCACTGCAGTTTCCGGTTATGATGTCTTTAAAATTGCTACATGTTACGATTTCCCCAGCTATTTTACTTAAAATAAGACCATTACCCTCTTTTATGCAAATAAAAGCACAACAAATCAATGTAATTAGTCCATAGGAATGTTTCCACTATATAAATACCCCCGGTGCAGCAATCCTGTCGACTAAGCGAATTTCCATTTGCCTGGATTAATTTTCAATTAATCTATTAAATTAATATTAAATTAACAACTCAAACAATGTTAATTTAATAGATTGATTAAAAATCACTCCAGGCAAATGGAAATTTGCTTAGTCGACAGGATTGCTGCACCGGGGGTATTTATATAGTGGAAACATTCCTATGGACTAATTACATTGATTTGTTGTGCTTTTATTTGCATAAAAGAGGGTAATGGTCTTATTTTAAGTAAAATAGCTGGGGAAATCGTAACATGTAGCAATTTTAAAGACATCATAACCGGAAACTGCAGTGGGTCCAGACGTGACACCCGAGTTAAAAACACTTCTTTAGACACATACATCAACATTGAATGGTAAAACTGTCTATATATGACTCGTACACAGCCATCGATGTCGGATTTATATGCGTTTTTGCGCCAAATTAGGTTGTTTTGTAAGATTTTCTAGTTTCTTGACGTGATCTTTTGAGTAAAGCATATCGAATTTGGTATTTTTGTAAAGCTCTTTTAACGTGCTACAACTTTGCCTTTAAGTTATTTCTGATATATTGAATCAATAAAACGTTATCGACAAAAATAACACAAAAATGTTTAAAAATATAGGTTTTTGCAAAATTACGAAAAATGTACTAAACATAAAACAAAAGTGTAAATGTAAGAAAGATAGCATGTAAACTTATCTTTCAAACAAAAAAAAGTTCATTCCGATCCGATACATGGTATGTAATATATAGTTATTTTTAATATAGCCCTTTCTGCCATTTTAATGACGTCATAACCGGAAACTGCAGTGGGTGCAGACGTGACACCCGAGTTGAAAACACTTATTTAGACACATATATCAACATTGAATGGCGAAACTGTCTTTATAAGACTTGCGAACTGCCCTAGATGCCGGACTAATAGGCGTTTTTGCACCAAAATTGGTGTTTTTATGAGATTTATCTAGTTTTTTGACGTAATCTTTTGAGTAAAACATATCGAATTTGGTATTTTTGTAAAGATTTTTAAATGTTCTACAACTTTTTTCATTGGTGGTTTTTGATAAATTGTATCAATAAAACGTTACAAACAAAAATAACTCAAAAATATTTAAAAATACAGGTTTTTGCAAAATTACGAAGAATGTACTAAACAGCAGGAAGATTAAGAAAAAATAGGTAATAGGTGTACAGTAAACAAACTAATTGTTAATATTAAAAAACTAAATGTATTGATTTTTCATGTAAAGCAAATGAATTTTATCTTGTTCTTAAGTGTCATGCACATTGTTGTATTTATAGTTTCAATTGTCATAAAATTGAAATTTGTGAAAAAGTTAAATATTTAGGCTTAATAATTGATAAAAAGTTTAAATGGAACCATCATGTAGAATATTTAAATTTAAAACTTAGAAAGATTAACAATTTATTATATTTTGTAAGGAGTTATGTTAGTCCTGAGTATCTGAAAACTTTGTACACAGCATGGTTTGAGTCTACAATGCGTCTTACACACTGGGGAGGCACTTATCAAACAACTCTTTTGCCAATTTCAATGTCACAAAGATTTGCCTTACGAAACATATCTAATAAAACAAAGTATGAAAGTATAACTTACATGTTCAAAGAACTAGATATATTGACTGTTTCACAATTGTAAATTTTTTCTTTCATTAATTTTGTAATAAAAAACCACAGTTCGTATGACATTAAGAACTATCAAAGATGTACAAGAGCCTCAAAAAAATGTACACTTGAAGTTCCATGTTTTAAACGTGATATGTCAAGGAATCAGTTGTGCTACTCGTCAATAATGATTTTCAATAAATTTTCCGAAACAATTATTAACCTTTTAAATAGTTCCTATAATGTAACTAGTGTTAAGGAAAAAAAAAATACTTTGTAAAATCTTTATAATTTATAAATGAAATAACTTTTTTCATTTGTATTTTATTGTTCTTTATTGCATGTGTTTTTTACAGTAAAGTAAAAAAAAACCTCTGTCATTGTTGTAAGCTTGGATACCATTATTATTTATTGTATTTGTGTATTGTTATCAACAGTGAATAGACTCTGCCAGTAACAACATTGTAGAATTGCATGTACCTAAAGATTTCCTCGCACGTGCGTGTGCACAAGAGGATGTGAAATATTTAGCATGATGTTGCATGAAATAAAGGTTTTTTAATTGAATTCAATTTGGTTACTAATTGCGATTAGAGGTTAGGTATTTGTTGTCGTTGTCATTGCACCCAATACTTTATTCAATTGTTTTGGTTTTCTGTAGATTACATTTTTATTTATTGTCTCAATACTAGACTATCAAAAACCAAATCAACAATAAAACATTTAGGACAAAAAAATTCCGGCACGGTTAAAGAAATATCATAATTGTCTCCTGCAATTGAGGCAAAATCCTGAACATACTGCTCCTCGTGTAATCCGACATTTTCCTTGTTCTAGCCAAGGCCCAAATTCCGTAGATGACGGATAAGTGTGGTTGTACTGTATAGTTGATGTTTTTTAGGTTTAAAATGTATGAGTCAAAGTTACATATTCATGTTATGATGTCAGGGTAAGGAATCCAAGTTATTTTAGTTTTGGATGCATAATATACATTTTATTATAACCGGGTTTATTTCGTTTAGGTTTTGGGATTTAAAAATTCTTGTTTTGACCATCGTTAGTTGATTTAAAGTGTTTACTTACCATATCTACTAATGCAATATAAAGGAACATTCCAGCTGCAAAGCCGAATATATAGACACTGGCTTCGACTTCTCCCAACAGAATTCCTACGAAGAGACCAAGATAGCAGGTGCAGGCTGACAGGAAGTTGTAAAGCAAGGCCTGACGCATAGTCATGCCAGCGTTGAGAAGCACAGCAAAATCACCTGTACAAACCATTTAGCACACCTTAAAATGAAATATAAAAAAAATGCCTGTCCTCTACCATTTAACTAGTGACCAAATAAATTTTACATTTCACTTCAGTAAATGAAGTTCTTAACTGAGACAACGAGTTCCATCACAGTATCTGAAAACGATGTAAGAGGAAATCGACACTTCAGCCAAGTATAAATCATGTCCTGAGGTAAGATTGCTTTGGTCTAATGCGTTACCCCTATTGAAGTCCATTGCCAGTTAATGGACATAAATGGAGAAAAGTGTTTGGACGTAGAAATGAGCATAAAGAAGAAGGTAATTTGCGGGTGGTTGTTAAAATTTGCATAATGTTTAGTGAGAGGCTGCCCTCGTTCATCACTTTCTTTTGAGAAAGTGACCAAAGATAAGGAAATTTTTCAATACAGAACACGATGTGACTGAACGAAATGTGAGACTACCAAGGACAATGGCAAACCTTGGTAGTCTTAAAAATGCCAATTAGCAAGCAAAGTTTCCTCAATTTCAATTACTTTCTCAATGGAAAGTCCTGCTGTCGACTTTACTCACGACAGCTGTTTCAGTTCAGTCAGAGAGAATCAACACATAGCGATAAAAATACATCGCTAAACTAAATGGCTGTCTCCAATAGTCACCATGAAGCCATGAATTACCTGGACAATTAGTATAAGTAAGCTGGGGCATTGATCATGCGTATATAAAAATAACGAACAAAGCTTAGCGCCTACAAACTCGCCTGATTTTGGGCGGGCGACACTCGTACGCATCAGAAAACCTGCCCAATATGGGGTGGGCGATACTTAGAGGGTTAAAGGATCAACCATTGTTATATACTCACAAAGTGTGTTTATAGTTAATGATATTATAAAGTATGGCCAATAGGTTATCAACTTCTTAAGCTGCTAATGAAATGTACATAAAGCCTATCACGAGTTAGAAAACGCGAGTTACACTTGTACCATTGACTATATAAACTTTAGGCCTATATGTATTTATATATTCAATGCTTGTACCATCTGGCAACATTGCCCTCAATCTGACAACATGGCGGCAAGTGATAAGCCTCTATCATTCAACTAGAGTTCTGTTCTACTAAACTGTCAGTTGAACACGTCATTGTTGTGGAATGCAAAGGCAAGCTATTTTGGATTATAAAACTATTACGAATGTGAGATAATGAACTTGGAATTATTTATCTTAACTGACTTCAGATTATTACAAATAAACTATGATGTGCCACTCTTTACAACCTTCAACGTTAGTTGAGTTTAGCATCATAATTAACCTCACTTTTCAGAATCGGTATCGAGTACAATGAAGCAAAGTATCGAGAATCGGCAATTCTTCGATACCACTTCGATACATAATCGAGGTATCGAGAATCGGAATTGGCCCATCCCTAATTATTATTATTAAAACAATGCCAATTTTTAAATACAAATTTTTTAGGACCTTTTAGTGACAATTCAGATCCTTACAAAGCTCTAAAACAACATGTAAGTAACTTCATTCCACAACCACTAACTCACCCAACTCGTGAGGAAACTCTTCACACATGACAGCTACGCTGATACTGATCCCGGTTAGTATACTCTCATTGAACGCAGCTCCGATTGACAGTCCATCAATGAAGTTGTGTATTCCATCTCCAAATATAACCATCCACGCGACTGTAGCGATCACATTGTCTGAGTTCTTTTGGAAGCCCAGCACATGATCTGTACCGTGGCAATGTTTTGGTTTCTGTAAAAATGTCATTATGAAAAGATCATAAATTAAAGAATGAGGTGAAATTGTATTCAGGGCCATTTATTCAGTCTTTAAACAATACATTATTGTAATTTACATCGTCAATATTATTGTAAAAATATATAAGCTGCAATACTCATATACTTAATAGAATTAGACATGAAAAAAATCCAAATTATTGGCTATCCTTCAATCCATCATCACGCTTTCAAAATATTAAACTTAATATAGCTATAAACTACTGGTTTAAAGGTAAACACACTTTGCTCAACATCCATGACACCATATTTTCGGGATGTTTTGAACATTTATGATTTATCAACATGATTTCATCGATTGATCAAAAATCATAACTAGCAAATGTCAATAAAAATACTTGCTAAATACATGTTATGATTGTATGCAAAATTAAGTCAAGAATGGAAAATCTCAGAAACAATTACTGGGTCCTTTTACCAGAAATATTCCCTGCTAGGTAAACACCAACAAAAAAAAAAACATGTAAATTTGGTATATGGCTCGAACCTCAATTTCAACGTCTCTGATTGAATGGTTACTGTTTTCTTATTGATTTGATGTTTAATCAATATGAATGTTATACTTGAATAATATATATATTCCATTTTAATCGTTCAGTTATCAATTTGACCTGTTTCATCCAATTTTTGTTTAATTTCACAGATCAAATCAAATCAATTTCTAAACTGGTTCATAGAATGTAAGAATTTAAGTCTACAATTAATTATTTCATACACCCCTACAAATGTTATACTTAAAACAACCTAAAAATGAAAAAAAATGCCAAATAAGCATGTTTAAACTACTAGGCATGCGGCCTCAGGTCCGCCAATTGAGCGGAGTAAGCAAGCTTTGATATAAACAAATAACTTTAATTTGTTTTCATGATTCAAATTGAATACATGATGACGTCACCATAGCAACAATCCAATTGAATTCTCGTGGTTGGTTGGAAGAGTTGAAGGAAATATGAATCCAGACAGCTGTTTCTACTAGGTCTAGATTTTTACTTGTATATATGAGTAATAGTAAAACTGTGTGTTTGTAATAGCATAAAGATAAGTATTATTTTGTCAATATCCTAATGTTTGTTTAGCTCCCATTTATGTAATAGGCCTAGGCTTCCTTCTCTTTTTCTCCAACTAAAACATTTAGCCAATTAGTAAACTTTGCTCAGCGATCAGAATGAGAGAAGAAGGTATATAGCAATACCATAGTCAATGGTCACCACAGGAAATAAGGCGTGGCTAATTTCACGAGCTGATGATACCCTGAAAAAGATGGTGGTTGCCGCGACGCTAGTGGCATTGAATTGGTGACGTTTGCGCTAGCTCCGCCCCGTTGCCAAAATAGGCCTACTGTACTCAATAAATACATTAGATTTTAAATACGGCACTGGATAGAGAATTGATGAATTAAACAAGAATATATTTATTCCTCATGCTAAATTACAGCATGATTAGGTAAAATACTGTATATGCATAATAAACTACTGTACAGCAAAATTATTAAAATAAAATATAAAAGACGTTTTTATATTAGGCTATGGCAATTTAATTTGAGAACCTGCACTGTGTTGATGTAAAGCCTATTTATTGGGTTGTACTAAATTTTCAACCTGACATAAAAATGCCAACATGCTGTTCTGTTAGCTGTAATAATTCACCTTATAGTATTACGGAAAAAATAGGAATATTATATCACGCTTATTTTATAACTGGACTCCCATACAGGCAAAGCAGTCTAGGCTCTACTTTTTGTAATTATTACCTTATTATCTTCATCTTTTACCCAAAAGGGATTGATGGCGTCAGACTTTCAAATAAAAAATATATACATTTAAACAAACAGACATAAATTACTGAACATATATTTACAACATTGGCATGTGTAATTGTAACTGTGTCTGTATATCTGCACAGAGAAAATTATTTCCACACTTATAAGCTATAAATTGGACAACACAAGTTAACAAGTTTAGTAAAATATTTAATTACAATAAATAAGCTAACTGAACTTCTGTATAGGCCTAGCAGTCTATGCATTAGGCCTACACGCATTGAAATCGTAACTGTACAAGCCTAACCAATTATTTACACGACTTAGTTAAAGTGGACTTCTATAAAATCCTAGGTAATTATTTATTTATTGTAGTCGCAACTGGACTTTAGTGTGCAAGCCCAGCAAATCACTGTATTTATATAGGATAGGCTACCGTTAATAATATTTGAAAATACTGAATTCCTGCTTCGGAAATACAGTTTCTATAGTTTTCAATTTGAATACTCTCTTTTACTGTTTATAAACTAAGTACCTGGAGACCGAGCTTTGCTCGGGGAAAATCATTCCCCCACTCTGCGATGCCAGCCTTTACTACTTCCTTCACCATTTCCTGCGTCATTGTTTCCTTCCCTTCTCATAGCATTTAAGTATTACAGATACATTAATCTAACTGCCACAAACGGTTCCCACACTCTGCGATGAATTACGTGCTAGCATTTACTAATTCTTTAACCATTTCCTATCTCTTGGACATCTTTCCATCCCATCTCATAGCATTTAAGTATTTCAATTTCAGATACAGAAATCGAACTGTTACAATTGTTTTCCAGTTCCCAGACTCACAATGCTCGCCTTTACTACTTCCTTCACCTCTTCCTACGTCGCGGACCTGTTTCCCTCCCTTCCCATTGCATTTTAAGATTGCAGATACATTAAACTAATCCTTATAAACAGTTCCCACACTCCGGACTGCTCGCCTTGACTACTTCCTTTACCACTTCCTACGTTTCGGACGTGTTTTCCTCCCTTCCCATAGCATTTTAAGATTGTAGATACCTTAATCTAATCGTCGTTAACAGTTCCCACAATCCGGACTACTCGCCTTTACTACTTCCTTTGCAACTTCCTACGCCGCGGACCTATTTCCCTTCCTTCCCATAGCATTTTAAAATTGTGGATACCTAAATCTAATCGTCATAAACAGTCCCCACACTCCGGACCGCTCACCTTAACTGCTTCCATCACGACTTCCTACGTCACGGACAAGTTTCCCTCCCTTCCCAAAGCATTTTAGGATAACAGATACCTGAGATACCTTAATCTAATCGTCATTAACAGTTCCCACACTCCGGACTACTCGCCTTTAGTACTTCCTTCACCACTTCCTACGCCGCGGACCTGTTTCCCTCCCTTCCCATAGCATTTTAGAATTGTAGATACCTTAATCTAATCGTCGTTAACAGTTCCCACAATCCGGACTACTCGCCTTTACTACTTCCTTTGCAACTTCCTACGCCGCGGACCTATTTCCCTTCCTTCCCATAGCATTTTAAAATTGTGGATACCTAAATCTAATCGTCATAAACAGTCCCCACACTCCGGACCGCTCACCTTAACTGCTTCCATCACGACTTCCTACGTCACGGACAAGTTTCCCTCCCTTCCCAAAGCATTTTAGGATAACAGATACCTGAGATACCTTAATCTAATCGTCATTAACAGTTCCCACACTCCGGACTACTCGCCTTTAGTACTTCCTTCACCACTTCCTACGCCGCGGACCTGTTTCCCTCCCTTCCCATAGCATTTTAGAATTGTAGATACCTTAATCAAATCGTCATAAACAGTTCCCACACTCCGGACTAATCACCTTTACTACTTCCTTCACCACTTCCTTCGTCGCGGACCATGTTTCCCTCCCTTCCCATAGCATTTTAAGATTGTAGATACCTTAATCTAATCGTCATAAACAGTTCCCACACTCCGGACCGCTCACCTTTACTGCTTCCTTCACGACTTCCTACGTCGCGGACCTGTTTCCCTCCCTTCCCAAAGCATTTTAGGATAACAGATACCTTAATCTAATCGTTATAAACAGTTACCACACTCCGGACTAATATATTACCACAAAACTAATAACAACAATTAAAAGAAATAATCTGCTTGGAATAATTCAGTAAGGCCGCCAGAAATTATGCGAATCGGTGTATTGTTAATCAACGCTTAATGGTATTCATCGGACACCTTTTCTTTTGTACTGTCTTTTGTAAATAGGCCATATGTGCATGTGCAAGCTGAGGTGCCCGTGGGTACAGAATGTCGAGTCGCATACGCTAAAATTCTTTGTTTACATCTACGTTGTTATCTCGTAACCAACATGGCAACTCATAAGACTCATGCCAGGAAGTTGGGCTCTCTATAAATCCCAGGAAAGTTGTAATGGTACCCTTCACAAGAAGGAGGAAACTGGATGGGATCGGCCCACTAAGACTGCAGGGTACTGTAATAGAGCTGCAGAATCAGGTGAAGTATCTTGGTGTAATTTTGGACAGATCACTTCACTGGGGACCACATCTTCAAAAAGTCATTGAGCGTGGCAAATGGTCCCTTATGGCATGCAGGCGGATGGTAAGTGGCACATGGGGGGTTACAGCCTAAACTTATGCACTGGCTGTATGTATCTGTTGTTCGACCCGCCCTTACATATGGTTCGCTTGTGTGGTGGCCAAAGATGGAATCAACTATAGCTGTTAAAGCTTTAGCAGGAGTTCAGAGGCTTGCTCTTATTATGATAACTGGGGCAGTAAGTAGCTGTCCTGGAGCGGCACTTGACTGTCTGCTTGACATGCTACCTATTGACATTTATATTAAGGTGGTAGCAAGTAAAACAGCCCAACGCCTTAGATGCGAAAACTTATGGATAGCCTCAGGAAACAATAAAGGGCACTCCAAAATTGTTCAGGTGGTACATAATGATGAATTGGACTTACCTTCAGATCACATGTCCAAAAAATACTCCTTTGGAAAGCCTTTCAAAGTACTAATACCAGATAGGAAGGATTGGTCTGGCGGAAAAGGACCCATACCCACAGGTGACTTAGAATGCTATACTGATGGTTCTAAGATAAAAAATGGGGGCACTGGAGCAGGTGTGCATTGGATGAATGGAGGCACTGGTATTTGTCTTCCAATGGGGGTGTACCCAACTGTCTTTCAAGCGGAGGTCACTGCCATTCTAGTTTGTGCTCAAGAACATCTTAACAAAGATATCAGAGACAAAACAATCAATATCTATACTGATAGTCAAGCGACCTTAAAAGCATTAAACTCTTACGAATTCAACTCCAGGCTCGTGTGGGATTGTCTTGCTTCTGTGTCTGAGTTGGGTAGGAGAAATGACCTTACGCTTTGCTGGGTACCAGGACACTCAGGCATTAAAGGAAATGAAGCTGCAGACAGATTGGCAAATACTGCCTCTGCGACATCATTGTTAGGCCCACAACTCTTCTGTGGCATCTCACGAAACAGTGTATGTTCTGCGATTGCGTAATGGGCCAAGGAAAAGCATCGCAAACGCTGGGTCGATGTTCCCCTTCTTAGGGTCAGCAAGCTTACTCTGTTTAGGCCTTCCAAAAAGGTTGCCTGTGACCTCTTGAGACTAGACAGACGAAGAATTAAATTAATTGTTGAACTGATAACTGGTCATGGAAGATTTAGGAAACATCTACAACGGATGGGCTTATATGATGGTGAACCGATCTGTAGGTACTGTGATAGGTCAGAAGAGACAGCTGATCACTTACTCTTTGATTGTAACGAGCTCTCTGACGCTAGATCGATAACTCTTGGAAATATGGCTAGAGGTAGATATCTTCCTGAGGATGAACTAATTGGGAAGCTACAAGCATTCATTGGGCGCCTCAACTTGTAGGTCAACAAGAAAGCAATTAAGTATCTGGGGTGCGCAATAATTCGATTTCGGATGAAGTGCTTTAAGGTCTCGACCTGCCCCTGTTAGATAAGATAAGATAAAGACTCATGTTAAACATTGCAAATTTTATGTCTGTCTTAAATTGTACAGGTATCATCAAATTGGAATTTGTTTGTTTCGAAACATCAAAAATATTTATCGAAATACCCCTGGTAAGTTTGGATTCAATATGTTCAGCCGTTATTGAGTTAATTGATTACATAGTTTGCATAAGTTCCGATCTCAAAGAGCTTCGCTCGCTCCGCTCAATCAATTAGAGAGGTAATTTTCGGTATTTCCAAGCAAGCATACACTGTTAACATACCGTAAAAGCCTGCTAAAACGGCATCCAAGGGTCCGGCACTTTTAATAATCCTGCATCGGACTCAAAGGTCTAACACATTTTA
The DNA here is from genome assembly GCF_028750875.1 of Macrosteles quadrilineatus. Taxonomy (NCBI): domain Eukaryota; kingdom Metazoa; phylum Arthropoda; class Insecta; order Hemiptera; family Cicadellidae; genus Macrosteles; species Macrosteles quadrilineatus. The sequence goes on along the minus strand of NW_026542600.1, from coordinate 77,983,405 downwards.
AAAATCCTGTCTTAAGCCATATTCCTGTGTTTATCAGAGTCGAGGGTGATCGGTAGAGGTCGGTAGTGATTGGTAGAGTGGAAAGCGAATGGTAGATGTCGGAAGGGATTAGCACACGCAGGAAGCGATCGGCAAAAGCTCTAAAATTAGCAGCAATTTCGCTAGTCCCACAGTAAAGGCTGTTTTAAAAAGATATTCAGTAACCTGGCACTGCCAAAGTCCGGATTAGCGAGTGTCTACTGTTGAATAAGAGAGGAGGAAAAGATACTAAGTTTTTATATGAGGTTCTTTTAGCTATTTAGAGGTAAAAATTTAGTGTACTAGACAACGCTGGCATCTAAAAATATTGACTTCAGTTTATAGAAAAAGTAGGACAATGGATGGACCAATGACAACACTGCCATCTCAACGAAAGAATATAAGGAACAAAACCAATGCCATTACTCATTAAAACCGAGTGCCATTCATTGATATTGTACTTTGATATTTTCTTCCTTGATCAAAATTAATCTTATGTGGCTAAACACCACTAACATCACCTTAAAGCTAAAAATATGTTTGAGGAAAAAACTACAGTAGACTCCCTCTTATACAGACACCTTTTAACCGGACATCGGTTTAACCAGACTACACTCGGTAGAAATGACAACTCTCAACCGGACAATTTTTATCAGCACATCGGTTTAACCGGACTAGATCGGCAGGAAGTGGGCGGTACTAAAACGTCTTTTCTCGTGGGAAAGATTTGAGACCAGTGATCACGTGTCTAAATACGCTCTTCTAAATTTAAGTCAAATACTGTACACAGTAAGCATTTAAACGGTCCGTATTAACGAGTTTTTGGGGACGTCGGTTTAAAACCGTTATCCGGACTGGCCTCGGTCCTGAGGAGTCCAAATAAGAGGAAGTCTACTGTATTAAAAAATAACCTTGGGTTTTATAATCAAAAGTCAGCCCTCAGCATCGAACAAATCTGATTGCCGCGCGTGATTGGCTTTCCAATTTCGGTCTGACAAATAGCAAATAACGTGCGAGGATGTCCTACTTTACAACGAGAGTCGACGTAGTTTGCTAAACACCAACAGATAGCAGCAATGCTTGTAACGTAGCCGGTCCCATTGGAATTGTATTGCCAAATGGAGGGAAAAAGACGGGACAAAAGTAGAATTTTGAGATTGCCAGACGGGGATTTTACAAGGAAATTTACTACCAACCTACACCACAACAAAATACAGTATACTATCAAGCAGTGCTGTGCGAGGTCTCAAGGTTCTAGCTCTAATCCTGGCTTAAAAATAAATCATTTCGTACTGCATTGCAGTATGGGAGCGATCGCTCCCATGCCGCCGCGAACGTGTTAAAGCAGGAATGTTTATTCCACCACCATTTGTTTTAACTAGGCTCTAGCCCAAATTGTTTTTCTTTTCACATTACTTCAGGCTAGGCCGAGAGGTTACGGCATTATCACACGAGTAAAATCCATTGGTGATTGGCAGAATTTGAACCCAAGACCCTGGGGACCAAAGTCCTGTGCTCCACCGCTAGACCAGCTCCCTTCCCATTTATCCACCACAAGTATATCACCACCACCACCAAACAATTAATAAAGAACCACCCTTAAAAACTCACTCTAACATTTCTTACATTTGCAATCTTCTTAAAAAGTCTTTAGCTGTTATGGCACTAAAAGGTCGAAAAGAAATATTAATACAATAAATGCTAAAAATGTAATAAATCAAAAAAGTAAATAAGTACAATGGTATAATGCTCCTAAAATGAAGGAAAACTTAATTTTGAGTAGTAGAGGTATGCAAGCCTGAGATTTTTTATTGAGCTGAGCTTTCAATCCTCATCCTTTTTTAGGCTAAGCTTTTGTGTATAATGAATGTGTAATAATGCCATATAGCCTTCAGTAGAGCTCCAACTATCAAAGTTAATTGAGACCGAATCACATTCAGAAAATTGAAAATAATTCGAGTTGAGGTTATCGAGGATAATCAACGATTCAGCTAAGAGTTCTACTGTCCGAAGTTGACTTGTGACAAGTCTTATTTTCAAAATGCAATTCAATGTTATGACGTAGAGTTTAAGATAAATGCTGTTTGTTTTGTTGTATTGAAAAGAAACATTCTCTGAGGTTAGTATGGTCATTACTAAGAATATAAATTTATAAATTATTACAATTCATTGTGATAGCCCCGAATTTGTAATAATGGGTTTTGATTACCTAACATGCAAGACAGCCTGACAGGTAATAAAAACCCATTTAGAATATAAATTAAACGTAACAATAGTATTTAAGTTATTTAAATTATATACAAGGTGGAGGCAAGGTATTGAACATTAGGTTAGGTTAGGTTAGGGAAACATTAGGGAAACAAGATTTATTAAGTTGGTCCTAACCTGTTGATGACCAAATGAAGCTTTGATGGCTTGCTCTTGGCACTCGTAGATGGGATTGTCTGATGGGAGATCAGGGCTACGTAAAGCAGTGCTACCGGGCTCCTTCTTGCTGCGTCTCTGCGACAAATATAAATCGGTAATACACAACAGGAGTTTAACAACAAATAATTATTCATACAACTTTGCTAAGTATAGTAACAACTTATTGGTAGCACCACCTTTTGCTCAGTTTCACTCTAAAAAAATGTGAAATTCACAAACAAGAAAACCTTGTAGGAGGATTTTGAGAAGAGCAAAAAAGACAACATTTTAGTTCATGGAGGGTTACACTTTACTTTATTTCAATTTTATTTATGAGGTGAAATATTGTTAAATATAATTTTTGAAAGTTTGTACTTATTTTATGATCAATCTGGCACATAAGGGATCATGATTCTGTCAGATTAAAGAATACAATATCAATCTATTTATATGTGCAAATATCTATGATGAAGAACGCTCTGGTCGTCCTTGGAGAGGCTTTGGCTTGGAAATTGAGGAGGAGGTTGAATGCCATTATTCCATGAACTTTTTCTTAGATTCAGGTGTGATGTCATGACTCCGCTGGCGCTTTGGAGTCTAGCCCGCTCTGTAATTATTAGAAGTACCTGATTGTTTTTTTTTTTGTTATCAAACCTTCTCAATTTTTTCTAATCAAACATCATACGACTCACTCCCACGCACGGGTTATCCCATGTGGGATTAATTTCATTTATTTTTAGTTATAAATTTTAAAACCTATTTTTATTGCATATATTACATTTTGTAAATATTGTCTATTTTATTTTTATACGAAATAAAGGATTTTGATTTGATATGAGATAACTATATTTTGTCTCCAGTAACAATTTAACTCAAATTTCATACATTTATTCCTCGCAACGCAACACATCAATAAATTCAAAACACTCGCTATCCTATTTCTTTTTGGTCTTCTCTGAAAAGTCTCAATAGTCAATACTACCAAAAATATTTCCTCCAAAATAGACTTTTTTTGGCCATTTTCAACCTCATCCATTTTCGCACTTACCCTTACTCATTGCACTAGTGTCATAAAGTTGAATCATGTGGTGATAAATGTCGGCATCGGATATGTTTCTTGTATTAAAAAAAAATTATCAATGACCTTATCTCGCATGCAGCAGAAGATTCAATAGATTTTTTAAATTTTATAGACACACGGCAAAGCGTATGTACATCAGCTACAGAGTTACAAGTGGCATGATTCTGTTCACAAATGATGCCAGTAAGCAGCAAGCCGCCTCATTGCGACGCACAAACGGACTACGTAACTTACTTACTTCTTACTTCCTTCCGGTGTCCTCGCCACAATCGTTTGATCGGGGAGTCGTCAACTTTCTTCCTTTTTCAGGGTTTTCTATGTTCAGGTTTCGTGTGTTTATGTTTTATGTTTTGTGTATGTGTGCTCCTCTATGTATTCTTTTATTGAGTCGTACATAACTTATCGTAAGTACATGTACAGTGAAACTGAGCATAAGGTGAATCAAGAATCAAGAATCAAGAACTTTATCAAGAATCAAGAACTTTATTGTCATTGACCTTTTACAAGGAATAGACATAGTCAAAACTAAAACTATAAAAACTATAAAAAATACAGTAGTGGGTTCTATATTAAAAATCAATATCAACATTAGAAAGTAAATATTCTGTTATACAATAAAATGGATTTTTGATGAGCCACTCAAACATTTTTGACTTAAACCTATTAAAAGGAACCAGTTTGGCTGCCAGACCTAATTTATTAAAAAACCGTATACAATTTATTTTATGGCAGTTATGTGTTTTGGCCAATCTATGGGCAGGGATTTCTAGATTGGATTTGCCTCTTGTATTGTAAGAGTGTATACTATCTCTACAAGTGAATTGATGTAGATTAGCTTTAGTGTAGAGGAGTATGTGAAAAATATACAAATTTACTACAGTCAAAATTGTAAGGTTTCTAAAAAGAAGTCTACAGCTATCCACAGGGCCAACCCCACAGATTGTTCGTATAACTTTTTTTTGCAATAAAAGAATTTCATGGGTGTGGGGGGAGTGTCCCCAAAGTATAATCCCGTAAGAAATATGCGATTGAAAAAAACCAAAATAAGTAGTCCGAAGGTATTCATTACTAACAAAATCTCTGAGTTTCCAAATTAGATAATTTACTCTGGAAATTTTTTTACATGTGATTTCTATGTGTTCTTGCCAATTTAATTTTGAATCAATTTGGAATCCTAACAATTTTACTGATTTTAATTCATTATCAAGTGGGGATAGACTCAAAAGAATTCTCTGTGTTTTTTCTTGATTACACATCAATTTATTTGAGGAAAACCAAATTAGTGCTGACGTTATTGATTCATTAGTAATTAAATCAAGCTCATGGATATCTCTATGTGTTGCAATGAAAGTTGTGTCATCAGCATACACAACAGTGTCTACATCAACATTCTTCGGCAGGTCGTTTATAGAGATTAAAAACAAGAAGGGTCCCAAAACTGAGCCCTGTGGAACACCTACTTCAACCAATCTTAAGTCAGAATGACTGCCTCCAACAGATACATACTGTTTTCTATTGGTTAAATAGGATCTTAAAATGTTTAAAGTTTCACCTGTAATACCGTAAAATTCAAGTTTTTTGAATAAAATATTAAAAGGTACAGAGTCAAATGCTTTTGTAAGATCAAATAAAGTTAATGAAACAGTTTCTTTATTTTCAAATGCATTTAAAGATTTATTAACTACTTCTAAGACAGCTGCAGTTGTTGATTTACCCTCACGGAATCCAAACTGTGAATTTGTCAATAAATTGTTGTTTTCAAAATATTCATTAATTTGTTTATGCATGAGACATTCAAAAATTTTGGAAAAGATTGGCACTATTGAAATAGGACGATAATTACTAGGAAGATTTTTATCGCCTTTTTTATATACTGGAGTAATTTTAGAAATTTTGAGAAGGTCAGAGAAATAACCAATTTTCAGACATTGATTAATACAAAAAGCCAGAGGTTCACTTATGAAATGAATTATTTGTTTGATGCTGTAATTTGAAAACCAGTAATGATCCATAGTTTTTGAATTGGAAAAGTTAGCTACAACATTGTAAACCTCTTGCCATGATACCTCCCTCCATTGGAAATGTAATTGTCCTATAGGGGGAGTCCCCAACAACTCATGCGCAGGTGTGTTGGTGAGAGGAATTTTGTTTTCTAGCTCATTAACACATTCAATAAAATAGTTATTTAGATTATCAGCATCCAAAACCTCAGATTTAGTTGATGTAGGAGAAAATTCATGTGATATAACTTCCCAAGCAGGTGGTGCTACCAATAAGTTGTTACTATACTTAGCAAAGTCGTAAGTACATAACTATATGTAGGAACCTTAAAAAACAACCCCTTGTAAAAGATATGATAACATAATGATAACAAAACAGTCAACTTACAGCTCGCTCATCATTGATGACTTTCATGATTCGTTCAATCATGAAGAAGACCCAAATTCCAGACCACATCATGAGAGATATCCTCAAATAACTGTGCCCCACGTCCCCATCCATCAGGTTCAAAGCCTGCAATTGAACAAAGTAGACAATCAACAATTAATCAAACAATCTTTTACCGGACAGAGCACAACTAATCAATTACTAAACGAAAATTAATCTGAGATTCTTGCCTCTGGGTCTTTTTACACTAGTAAAAAGGTTAATTACCTGGTTCACTGACAATGATATGATTTTTTTCTGGCGACCAAGATCATGAGTAATGACTTAAATGATGGATACATGTCGAGTTCACCTATCAGTATTACAATTTGGCCAAATTTTCATTGGATGTTTTCACCCTTAAAGGCGCGTGCGGGGGTATACATACCCCTACGTATGGTAATTTTGTCATAATTTTACTAGTATGGTGGCAACCCTGGTGAGCATAACAGTAGCTGCCTAAACAAGCATAAAATGCTATCATCTGGCTGCAGGGTTGTTAGTCTAGACCGAGTCATTGACCTCTTATCACCACCCTGGGTCTAGCATACCCCCACGCGCATGTTTTTGTTACCAGTAGCGTGTTCATTGGGGGGTCTAGTGTACCCCTGTGCGTGTAGTAGTGTCTCAGTTTTATCATCATAATTAGTATAAATAACTTTATAACTTTATTATTTATAGTTTTGATGGTATTGAAAGTTTGCCAAAAAACTTAGTAGGCCTATCTGTAAACCAATTAGATGGAAATGTCCAACCATAGAGTCCATTGATCTAGCCTTCTCGTAAAAAGGCGCAGTGCACCATCTGCCTTGGTACAAAAGACACCAAGACCAAATTTAGTGTAAAACCTTAAAAAAAACTAATGTGCTAGGGGCAAAATGTAAAATATTTGTGAAGTGTGTTTAAAAGGACTAAACTAACCACTGGACGAGGATTTTTAAAGAAACACACATTACCAAAGAAAGTTTTTAATTTCTTTTACTTTTTCTTAAGTATTTTCTACTAACCGGGAAATGTATTAATTCATTAAATATTTACTGCTTCCATAGTTTTTTACAAGTATTATACTTTTGTAAAATAAAAATAATATTTGTTTGCAGTAAAAACTTGTTTAGCTACGATTTTCCCATCTTCAACACCATAATACATTTGTTTCAAAGTGTATAGGCCAATTGACATTTGATTGACCACCATGCTACATGCTACATGCTCATTTTAACTCAAATTCTTGTCAAATATTAATCCAAGGAATTTCGTGTGGTTTACATAAATAATTTTTAAACCATCTAGACGAATGTGTGGTTGTAATTTTAATTTAGTCTGTTTTGTATTGAATGATAAAAAAAATATTTATTGGAATTAATTAACAGATTTTTACTGCTTGAAAATTTACCAAGTGACAAAAGATTTTAAAACGTTTTAAGCTCAATTTTTTCCTGGGATTCCACTGTAACTATAATATTGGTATCATCAGTATACAGTCATACAGAACCTCCTGCTTTTATAGCTCGTTGTCGTTAACTTATCCATTACATTCCAAAGCAAGTCGAGCCAACTATCTGTGCGACGGACGATTCCTGTTGCCTAGATAATTTTCCAATTTACTGGAATTTTTTACCATAGTTTCAGCTAATCTGGGTTTTGGTTACATGGGGTGAGGTTAAACAGTTTTAGTGTACCTGTGGGATAAGGTGGAACAGCGAACTGGAGGTGAGGGAGCCTACAGCCAGACCTATGAGAGCTGTTAACATCTGCTTGTAGAAAGCCTTCTGCATGAGTGGCAGAACACTGACTCCGAGTAGAGAACATAAGCTGATAGCAGTTACAAACATCAGTCCAAGACCCCATACTGCAAAAGTATCAGCCATTAGTTTATCAAAATACACTCAAGAGCATTTCTAACCTTGCAATTGCATACCTAGGCATTAGTTCCTTCTTAGGCATCTGGACTTTGTCTGACAGATCAGTAAAGAACAGAGTGACCTGATACAGAGAACATGAAAGTGGTTAAAGGGGTAAGCAAAGTACGCGGTCGCGTAGGGCACCAAGCAAAAGGGGGTGCATAAGCGCTCTCTAATATTCAAATCAAATCAAATCATCCACTATAAATAACATTAAAAAATCATGTAAATATGTTAGTTGTATTTGCAGTTATAAACTATATTTTGTTCTGGAATAATTTCATCTTGAAAACTGTCATGTTTTTTGGCTCACCCGTTACAAAGGAATATGCTAAGGGATTTTTTTAAATACTAAAATTATATTAACAAACAAATCCAATACTTTTAATAAAATGTGAGTTTAAATCAAAAACAAAAAAATGAGTATATGTCATGATATTCAAAATGTGATTGGCTTTTTAAAAGGTTCCTTTAATTTGAACTAAACAATGTGTATTTATGATTTGAAAATAGAATGACAGATTATGTCTAATTCAAAGATCAGTTACAGTATAAATATTAGCAAGATCAAGTATTCATAGACTAGATTGCTATTATTCTTACTAGATATAATTTTATTGCCAACCGAGTGTATTTTTTTGTCCCATATAAATTCATTGGGTACATACAAATTATCAATAACAAGGAATTGTAGTGTAGCAAGATTTGAGGTCGGTCACAAAGGCTAATTTGACTCAAGTAATCAGTGAGCGACTAGATGGCATCTGTGTCATTCCTATCATTCTGTTGACAAAGCGCTAATTGTGTCTTTCAATGAAGTCTAGCTTGACTCAGATAAACAAATATCTCCGTGCCCAGTCCAAATACTATTCACGGATTTTGTAAAATACAATAAATACTGTGGTCATAACCTTGATCATCATACTTTCCAAAGTAAACTAAATACATGTAGGGGTTGCAATTTAATCAAATATAATAATAGAAATCAAGTTTTTTACACTTAAAGTGGTAAAAAAAACATAATATGACTAATTAATTTAATTGTAATACTAAAAAAAACCTTTATATTAAATTGTAAAACACAATTCAGAAACAATTAAATTAAATTTACATTTATAAGCTTAAATTATCTTAAATTTATCCTTATTAATCAGAATAATATGTTTTAATAGGTATGTACCAACATTATCGTCAATTTCTAACTAATTTACACTCAGTACATGTAATTTACAAATATTGCACTACCCTCATGGATTTAAATCTGACAAGGGATTGATATAATTGGACAAGTGTTTTCCTTACAAAGATTATGGCAACCTCTAATAAATTTCCCCTTATAAAACAACCTTTGGATGGAGTGTAGAAATTATCTTATCAAGTAAAGTGAGCCGGTATAGGTTGTTTCAGTAAAGATTTGGCGTGGCAGGGATGAGGGAAAAGCTCCCAACAACACTGAGAGGCACACCACTAGACACTAGTGGTACTAAATTAACTCAACGACAATTGATTGTCAAGATTACTACACAAGTAACAGAAGCAGCAGTGGTGGGGAAGTGTAATTGACACAATCGGTACAATTGATGAATGAACAGTAGGCCTTCTGGTCAATACAAACAATGGCCACATCACTGGTTCCATAGTCCTTGTTCAATAACCGTGCATAAACATAACAAACCGTGTCAGTAAATGATAATTGAATATGACAGTTCAATTTATCTATCTCGATTTATTGCACAAACTCAATTTGAACTGAAGGAAATTAAAAAATATCATGATGTTTAAAGTCCTACAGGTTTTGCTTGAGGTTCTCTTTAAGATGTTAAAGAAAGAGTATTGAAAATATGTTTTAACATTTATTATTGCAGTATCGATGATTTTTATTCAACCCACATAACAAAGGAACTGTATGCAATTTACTCTTATTACAATAAATACTTACATGAAAAACCTTTTGTTTTAAATATGAATGTAATATTGGGTTTTAATAAGGTTTTTTAGAGGAAAGAAGTAATTTGAAGACCCCTTGGAAAGGCAACATATCAGATAAAATGAGTTGTCAACTTACTGGATGCTATTAAGTCTAAAACTCTTAATAGATAAGTTAGGTTTAAACTATGGCATTACAGTTAGCTGTAATGGGCAATAGAAAATAGGAGTTGATGATATTCACTATCTTTCTTTTACTTTTTTTCAAAAAGCTTAAGAAATTATAAATAAACAGGATCAACAGACTTTCTACCATTTGCTTGAAATTAAAATTGATCATTCTACTACTTTATTAGAAAAAAAATTGAAATCATTATGTTGGTTAACCGGAGAGGTTGACAATTGGGTTTGATGGTAAAATTCACACAAATTGCAATTAATTTGTAACCATTCCTGTTACAGGATTGAGGAGTGGGATCATTTTGTTCAGGGTTAAGAGGACTATAACATACTACATTGGAATCAAAATCATTTGGGTGAAAATATTATTTTTGGTTATTGTATAGAAAAATCACTACATACAAAAATCTAAATTTCAAAAAATAAAAATTCATTACCGGAGATACTATGGATTAGTACCCACATACCAAATGTAATCAAAGTTTCACAACAGGTGTAGTCTAACACACACAATCACACACACACATACATAGAAATCACTTCAAAAACTATCTTGGTTGGTTTAACGGATTAAAAAAGAATATTTCCACCCAAAACGCAAACTCGTAAATTTTGACGAGGAAAATATTTTCTCCATGTACTGTGTAAAGGGATAATCAGTACAGATAACACAGTATCAATACAAATAATAAAAACATTTTAGTTTTCGTCCTATTGCCGTGGGGGGACCAATCAATAAAATTTTGCCCAAATTTTGTATGATGCAATAAAGTATTTTATTTAAGAAAAATCAAGTGCTTGAGATGTTATTCAAGGGTGATAGATTTGATCATCAACATTTTACTTATTTTTAATATCATCTACATATTATTAATTATTTTATGCAATATGGTTTTCCATAAAGCAATAGTTTGTTTTTTAATGGATGGATAATAATGGAGATAATATAAATATAGGAGGAACAATTCACAACAGTTTAGTTATTTACCGAGTTTATCTCACTGGTTGATTTATTTTTAATAAACTTTAATTAGTACCATTGTACTTATTATTAGTACGACTTAATTCTCACTCAACTGGTATTTTAATGTTGTGGTATCTATGGACTTTGAGTTCATATCGGAGATGGAAATACGACTGTCATGTTCATAACACATAATAATTATTCATGTTGAAATGTTTTGTTTTGTTTAAACAGGCTACAATATTTAAAAAGTAGATAAAACAATATTAATTTACGCTATACTTTTAGGATAAGCTCAGTTGGATTTCCACTAAAATATCTCCAAAAGTATCATATTTATTTCCTATTAAAATAACATTAACTTTAATGAGTGCTTAGGTTTGCTGCTACAGGGAAAGTAATAAGGAGTGTGTTTTTATCGACAGGTTTATATAGCTTAGCATGAAATAAACAAATTGAAAAATTCAATTAAAATGTATCCATAAGCAAACTAAAACCAGTTCACTTATTCTTCATAAGAATAACATGGGCATTATTTATTTAAACTTTTGTGGAATTTCCTCCGTAGCCCTTAAGCAAACAACAACACTTCAATATACAGTACTAAATTATTGGTTTGTTTAAGCTCTACAAAAACGTTTGAAAAAAAATTTCAAAAAGTTGTGTTTTGGGGGTCAAAAATGGAAAACCCAATTTTTGCCCCATAATTACCATAATCTTATTATGCATAATCTTATTATAATCTTATTTATTTTTACCATAATCTGATTATGCTGGTTCGAGTACTCGTTCTAATAAACATAGGTTTACATGTTTGTACCAAATGTCATCAAAATCGGATCAATTTTACTCTAATTAACGTTCTTATGGACATAATTATTAAGTTGTCTTTAGGGAATTTTCCATAGGATATAGGGAATAAGTTATTACCAAAGGTCTCACGGCAAGACCTAGAAATGGGACTGATTGACTTTTTTATTTTGAGGTCCCCATAGAACCTTCTATTTAAATTCATATGTAAATATCCTAAATTATGTCTGTTAGCATGATAATTTAAGTAAAAATCATCTGATTGTGATAAAATTTGGTGCAAATGTGTAAAACTACATTCATTTTAATGAGTTCACAAAAAGCATGATCAGACTATGGGAAGGGTGTTTTATACGGTAAAAAAAGGGATTTCTCAATCATGACCCCCAAAACATAAGATTATGCAATTTCTTACTAAACTACTTTGTAGCTAGCTAAAAGAAAAAGAATTAGTAGGTATTTTGAAACTTTGCGTAGGCCTACACCCAATTGTTACGGAGAAAAAAATGATAATTTAAAATTGGGGATTTAAAATTATTATTTTTATTGGTTTTATTCAACTAATATTTAACTTATATTTTAATACATTTCACATGGTTTTTATTTGTCATGAAATAAAATGTTTGACTGATACGTTACATGTTGACCACAACAACAATATTTTATCAAACCTAATAATACATAGATGTTTAGTTTCTTCTTTGTGATGAAGAGATTATACTACCTATTTAATAGATTGTTTTTGATATTTGCCTTCACAATTCAACTTCATTGTTTTTTACTCATCATCATGAAAAATGTTCACAATAATCTCTTAAATAACAAATGAATGAATGAAATAATGTTATTTTCAAATAATATACAGGAAACAAATACATACTTTTGAATACATATAAGTATATAAACAACTAAAATGCCTGATTTGATTTTCAAATAAGTCCATTTCAACAACAATATGTTTAACGAGTACCTAAGTTTGCTCAGTGGCGGATCTAGAGCAGTTACAAGGGGGGGGGGGCGAACCAGGGAGCCTGGGGGGGTTCGGGGGTACCCCTCCGAAAAATGTGTGTAAACTAAGTCTCCTAAATCGCAGTTTTTTACCATTTCTTTGTCCAAAGTTAGTGTGACAAATTATTTTACGCAATTTGTATGCACTACTGTATTACATGCAGTAAAAAATATATGTATTTTTATGCCCGAGGGGGGGGCGGTCGCCCCCCTCGCCCCCCCTCTGGATCCACCACTGAGTTTGCTGCTACTGGGAGGGTAATAAAGTGTGTTTTTTATAAAATACTAGCTGGCCCGACAGACGTCGTCCTGTCCTATTGTGGTTTTATGTCACATACTCGTTCATTTTCAAGATGAGCTCGTTCGCATGGCTCAATCACGTCCTGGTTGAAGTTCGTTCGCTACGCTCACTCACCTTTAGGTTGGAGCTCGTTCGCTGCGCTCACTTGCCTTCAGGTTAGCTCGTTCGCTACGCTAACTCGCCTCCAGGTTGAAGTTCGTTCGCTACGCTCACTCACCTTTTGGTTGCAAATTAGCTGTTGTCATAAATAAAAAAAATAATCGTGCTGCACCCTGTTGGTAAACTTATTAACTTTTTAATGCTATTGAACATCACAGAATCAAATTGTTTAGTTGAACCAGCTGTTAAGATTCTTTAATTCCATTTAAATATGAGTACTCATAAGGTTAACATGGGAAACTCCAGAGCCACTGGGGCGGAGCCCTTTTGACGGATCTGCACCAAACTTCACACAAACCATCCTTGAATAATACTTAATAATGCCTGAAAGTTTCATTACAATCTGTCGAGCGGTTTTGGAGTCCATAAAGGACAAACATACAAATATACAAACATACAAATATACAAACATACATTGGATTTTATATATATAGATTAATAGCTTGGTATAATGCTTATAAATTTGCCAAGTTTGATCAAAATGTATCCATAAACAAGCAAACTTATTCGCCATAAGAATATCGAGAAAATTTAAATTTACAATTATTTAGAATTTTCTCTCAACCAATAACTGTAGAAAAACACTTTAACCCTTCCCGGACGGGTGACGGATATATCCGCATAAGTCTTTGGTGATAAAGGACAGGTGACGGATATATCCGCATATGGTTTTTGATGCTCCGAACGGGAAGCGGTTATATCCGCCTTCTTTTCAGACACACGGCAGGTGCTTGAGCAGTAACGAGATGTTTCGCGGAACCAAGGCGCCAATATCCTGCTCTTTCCATGACTGCGCTCTCCCTTGCACTCCCCCCTCTCTACTGCGCTAACCCCTCTCGTGCGCCTCACCCCAACCCGCGCACCTACCACCACTCCTACGCCCCCCCTCGACGTTTCGCGCTCAACATTACGTTGTCTCTATTTATTGTTTACATATTGTTCTTTATTTATTGCCTAAAGTTGTCATGGTCATACCTTCAAAGACGGGTGGCGGATATATCCGCTGCATTTCTACTCATCCGAGGATGGGTAGCGGATATATCCGCATAGTTAAAAAGGATAAAAAAAATTATTTTGACAGTATGATGTGTTCCACTGTGTTTCTTTTATGTATACTTGTGTAACAAAACACAAATATGAAAAAAAAAAAATATTTTCCCGTCCTGTCATGATTTCTCTCGTCCGGGAAGGGTTGAGATACTAAATAATTTGTTTTTTAAGCTCTTTAAAATGGTTTGGAGAGAAATTGGAAAATACTATATTTTGAGGGTAAAATATGAGAAAACCCAATTTTTACCCTATGAATCCCCACATAAAACCCAGTTCCCATGGTCTGAGCACGCTGGTTTGCAAACTCGTTTGAATAAATGTAGGTTTACACGTTTGTAAAAAATTTCTTCAAAATCGTATAATTTTTGCTCCAGTTATCGACATTGTGCTAACGGACACATATATAGGCCTATATGAATATGAACGGACAGTGTTTTTGGCCTCTGGGGACATGAAAAAAAAAGGAAATCGGCTCCTGGTCCAGGTCCCACCATGAGACCTACGTTAATAGCTTATTACCTATATGAAAAATTTGCTAAAAAAACATTTCTGTATTGCTTACTTCATTTGATTAATTTGATGAAATCAGCAGACATTGGCAAGTGCTGCCTGTGCGTCTGCTGGGTTGCTATTAAAATATTAGGCTAAGTAAACGAAATCATAATCAAATTATTTGAAAATTAAATAACTTAAATTGAAATAAACTGTTGCTTAAAAAAATATTAGTTTAGGGAAAAACATTTATATTGAATAGGTACTCTTAACACGTTTGCTGCGGTACATCAAATGGCAGGCGTAGCCCCAGTGCGCAGGGCCGGTTCTAGGATTTTTTTAGAGTTAAGCGAACATCTGAATCAGCACCACCTAGACTCCCCCCCCAACCCAACTCCCTATGAACATAGCTTAACCCTATTTGTTAAAATTTTTCCCCAAGATTTTGGGAAGAACTTTTTTAAGTGTTTAGGTTAGAAGAATACTTGCAATAAAAGACTTTTTTCAACTAACTGTTTATTATTCACAGAAATTTAACATTTTTACACTTTTACTCATCATATAGGCTACACTTTAGCAAAACCCTAAGTTAACAATTTATTTCTAAATGTGAAATCAATTTTTACAGGATAACTTGGATGCAATATAAGTTTTTATAAAGCCTATTACAATGAAAAACAGGTGTAGATAGATGACAAGGGAGGAATTTTTAATGAAATACATTAAACATGTAGAAAACATGAAAAACCAAATTGATGTATTACCTTGACAAAAATAATACAGAATGTTCAATTTGAACAGTTCAAAAGTTCTTACCAGTTAAAATTAACTCTCCTAGCTTTGATCTTGGCAAATTCTTTAATCGCTGAGTCGGTGTCAATCTGGTTCAGAACATCATTTTCTATTGACATTAGTGATAAGATAAGCCAACCAAGCGCTCCTGCGAGATCGTAGACCTTAAATACATCTTGATGAGTTTTAACTTGGAGAATGAACGTTCACCACTCGCCGCAGAAACCGGCAGAGTTAGAAAGAAAATGGTGTCCCATTGGCACCACAAAAAATATGCAACCGCGTAGTTCGCGTATGGGTTAAACCGGCCCTGCCAGTGCGGCGCAGCCCGCAGCGTCGAACAAACCCGATTGCTGGGTGATTGGCTTTTAAATTTCGGTCTGACGAATAGCAAATAACGCTCGGTGATGTCCGACAAGAGTTGACGTAGTTCACTTAACACCCACAGATAGCAGCACTGCTTGGAACGTAGCCGGTCCCATTGTATTGGCGATTGGAGGGATAGAGATGGGACAACAAGTTGATTTTTAAGTTTGCCAGATGGGGATTTTATGGGGAAATTTTACTATCAACCTACACCACAACCAAAAGCAATTCACCCACTACTGGTATAGGTCCGCATTTGACTGACGCTAGAGCAAAAACAAAGATATATGTAAGGCATTGCAGAGCGTATCCGATCGGTTATGGCAGCATCTGAACACCGCTCGGCCCGTATCCGATCGGATACGCCCGCAGTGAACGTGTTAAAATACAATAAACAAAGAGAATATTAAAAGTTTTGATCAGGTGAGAACTATATCCAAAAGATTCATGCTGGCCGAGGATGGAGGGGGCAAGGGTCGGGTCAAACACGCCGGTAATCAGCTATGATGATAACATCGGCCTCATCTATACAAAGCCTGAAGAGAAATTCTTTGACTCTTAGTTTGAAAACATTAAGTGAAGGTGATTAAAAAAGATTATCATTACTTAAATGAGTACTACAGATATTTCGACAGAGTATATTAGAAATATAGAAAGATTTAGTTTTAGAGAAAGTATAGTTTATCTGAAGCGAAGAAATGCCTGAGGAGACTCATAAGGAGTAATGGGTACTATGAGAGTGAGTTATTCCTTAAATACATTAGTATGATTTTTAAAGACGTTTATTGATAATGAATAGCTGTCAAATAGTGAGAATGGACAATTCCTTGAATAGAACGTCAATCGGATATCGTTTGCATTTCCAACCCACCAATTTACATACATAGAGACCACTCCATGAGTCATAAAATGTCAAATAAAATTTAAGTGGGTTAATGTGAGACTTGACACATCTGATGAGTAGACTATAACTTATCACTATGCACTCTCCAAAGAGCATTATGGGGTAAAAGTACTAATCAAGCTTGTTTTATTCTCCTGTGCTTGAAGTAAATCAAGGTGTAAATTATTCCTTTGATTCCAAAGAAGTTTTAGCATAAATTAAACCAAGCAACTTAAGATATGTTACGTACTACACAGGTATTTTGCAACAGGAGTCTACTTTTAACACAGCTATGAGCAAGAAAAAAATACAGAATGAGGTAGATAGCTTAACGTACCTTCACTTTGAGTGGGTTTGGTTCGAGTCTGCGCCAAATTGCTCTTGAGAGATTCTTCTTGTTCACTCAATAGACAGTTGTAAGTCTAAAAATATGTAAACAAGATTTGAAAATATAGAGGATAGAAAGAAGTTAGTGTTAAAAATTTGTATATGTGTTAAACTAATTAGTATTGGTGACAAAATGGCACTAAGGCTACGGCCACACAGGCGTTTTTTCACGGGGTGAATACTAGCTTATTTTCATGCTGATTGAATTCCCGCTGTTGTAGGCCTCACGTGCGTTTATTTCACGTGGTAAAATGTAGCTTATTTTCGCACAGGTTCCGGTTGAAGTCTAGGAGCGGCAAAACGCAGTGGCAACTCGCAGTCGATTGCTGAATTCACGTGATTATGTTGTATATCTTCCTCACGGCCGGAATATTAACCTTGTTTTTGACTAGTCAGGGTGTCCACAAAAAAATTTTCATTAATTTCCCTGACTTTCCATGACTATCCATGACCATTTACCACTGATTTCCATGACTCACGAACTTTACACGCAAATTATAATATAACATACACACACAAATATAACTGCCTGGACATGTTATTTTGCAGAAAATACTGGAATATGTAATAACAGATAACAATGGAGTACAATAGGTACAACAATGAACTAAAACAAACCGAAAACTCATAAAATAATACAACTGTAATAAATTGAATTGTCGAACATTTGTGAAAAATCCTGAAAAATGCTACAACAGTCCGGGTTACAGCTGACTAGAGCATTGAATGGTCCCCTCAAATCCATCCATAATTGGAAATTTCCATGACTTTCCATGACTTCTTGCCTATTTCCCTGACTTTCAATGACCAAATTTTTTTTCCATGACTTTCCATGACTATCCCTGACTTTCCAGAATGTGGACACCCTGCTAGTGATAGTGAACAAGAAATATGAATGGCTTATTAATCTCAATACGAAAACAACACTAAAATTATTTTATTTTGTTCACCTTTAATTTAATTATTTACATTTAGTAGGCCTATCAAAAATGTTATATTAAAAAATCTATTTATGACATTTTTTAAATCAATTTCTAACATTTCATCAGATCTTTGAATATAACTAAAATATTGCTCCACAAAAATGCCTCTTCACATTCT
Organism: Macrosteles quadrilineatus; assembly: GCF_028750875.1. Lineage (NCBI taxonomy): Eukaryota > Metazoa > Arthropoda > Insecta > Hemiptera > Cicadellidae > Macrosteles > Macrosteles quadrilineatus. Next base: position 77,965,153 of record NW_026542600.1, on the reverse strand, counting down.
TTAGTCCAATATAATTTATTTCCTTTTAATAACAATTTAATAATTGGTCCAGTAAGGTCGACGTATTTTTAGGATAAAACGTGGACAGTGTAATTGGCTAGACCCCAAAATATTTTACGCTAATCTGGAAGAAATCACATTTATCTTGATTTAAACATGCGAGGACCACTTGAGCGATGCTGCGTGTTGCTACCGCCCGTGTGGCCACTGACAGTGCGTGAAAACAAGATTCAAAATTGCACCCCAGTCAAACCTGGAACCTAAATATAGATAACCTACAAAAACGCCTATCATAGCCATTTTTTGCTCCACGCAGAATTAAAGAAATAAACGAACACATAGCTAAAATAGCCTAACTTAATATTTATTTTTTGCAGCACACCTGAAATTTGGTATAGTAAGTTAGTGTGGAGAGGCACACGTCATGTCATACATCTGCCATACATATGTCATACAATTGAAAAAATTCCAATAGGTAGGCCTACTAAAGAAGAAAGCCACCAGAATCATCGATCAGACACTGTAGGTACCAAGAACATTGTAAACCACTTAAAATTCAGCAACATAGGCAGATAGGATAACTAGACTACCTACTTCAGAATCTAAAAGTCGAAGCTACTAGCAAGGAGGTGATAGGATATTTAATTTTTTTTAAAGTTGGCTAATAACCACTCTATTTAATTGAAGCCGTCCGCTCGACTAGCCACTTCCAGTTGTGACTTGTATTTGTATGAGTGAGTTGTGTTGTGAAGTTATAGCCCCAAATGACTTCTGAACACTTGTTTTCCATAATGGTATTTAAGTGATAATAAACAATTCTGGTCAGAGTTCATTGAACTTACAGAGACCTCATGGCGTTTATGGGACATCAAAAATAAACTGTATTGTAACAAACATAACATGCCTATAAAGAGGGGTGTACGATATCCTCTTGGTAAAGTGTTTTTCGGTCTAGGAAAAGTCTTTTTCTTGAGGTTTTATTGAGGCTCATTGATGGCGAGTATACCCAGGAGTGTCATGTTGCTAAGCTTGTTTCGCTCCAATGACCACTGCTTGGACCAACCCCACCTATTTTTCTCCTTTTTGCGTTTCAAACACAAAACTCCAGCACAAACAGCTACAGTCGTCTCGAAATCCATCTCAAAACTGATATGGTAATAAACCCGACTTGTTTGGTAACATACTCGGCAGTGTGTGGGAAACACCCAACATTGTCAGGTTGGATGTTGGATTCATCGTTAGGTCAGGTCCGGCTGCATGTTCGATAGTGTGTGTGGGGCTTTGGCCATGAGGTATGTCATAGGTATGTAGTAGGTGTACTATTTACACCATTGATTGCAAACTCCAACAGTTGTACACTTCAAGCCAAAACTTTGGATGCAAAACCAAACCTAAGATGTATCTTGTGTAGGCCTACCTTGCTAAAACATCTTTTTGCTATTGGATTAAATTAATATTTAAACTGCTTAAAGTAGTAATATCCCCACAAAGTAAAATATTAAAACTGATCAGATAAGTAAGAGAAGAATTATGAAAATCAACCCTCCATTGAACACTGAATTTAGAAGGTTAGTCCAATTGCTCTCAAATATAAGTTAGAGTTAGGTTAAGTTTAGGTTAGGTTTGCTTCTCAAGGGTTTAGGCTGACAAAGAATTCATTAATGATTGCATTACCTGTTTCTTCAATATCTTATTTTCTGAGCATTTTGAAAATCTATCAACAATGACCTGAAGTTGTGCGGAACTAAAATTATATGCTTCCGAACTGACACAATCGGTGTAAACATCGGTAACAAACATACATGAAAAGAAAAGTATATAACCTAAAAGGAATTTTGAATTCATATTAAACTATTCAGTTTGACTTGACTAGTGGTAATACAGTAAATGTCATGTAATACTGAACATGTTCTAATAATCAAATAGGAGGCACGAACCACTAACACTAGTCACATTAACTTAGCTGTTAATTAAAAGCTATCTAAATACTTAAAAAGTTTAAGTATTTCTACTTCCAATATTTGACGCTTGCTTGATGAAATAATTTTCTTTCTGCCCTTGACACTAGAGAATGCCAGCTGTTCAATTTCATGAACTAAAATACAGGTATGAAGCAAATAGTATCTACTTGTTGAGCCGATGATTATTTATGTATAGTTGAAAAATAAATCGATGATATATTCTAAGTTTTATATGTAGTTGGTCTATTCGAAAGAACCTAATCACATTCACTCTTTTTGATGATTTTGTGTTATTCCGTGATAGCTCTACAAAAAATAATTGTTTGCCTTTTCGTGGGTATACATGGGGGGACTTAAAAAGAATTTTTTTTAAATTGTTGGGGATTGAATATCATTATTTGTGTCCATCGATATTCAAATTGGGTTTTAATTTGCGTAAATCGATAGTTTTTTCATAGTTTTGTCATAATTTCGTCAAGTTTCAACATTTATCATAGGTACGTTAAGGGGGAGATATATATTTATTTATTTTACATTTCAACGGACAACTCCATTTTTTCAGTTTTGAACAGTAAGAAAGAACTCAGTGGTTTTATAACTTCCAAAAGGGCATTCTTAATCATTTATTAATTATTTATAAAAGTCTTAATTTATTGCAGTATCTTTAATCTATGATTATTTATGCCTAGACTATTTTTTTTGTACTAGACTATGCCACTGGACTGGACTGACCAGTCCTGTCTCCTGTCAATCCTGTCTCCTCCTGTGTGCCTGTCTGCCTGTCATTCATCCACTCATCATATTGTTAGGACTGTGTTGTTGTTGTTGTTGAAAATTAGTAGTTATTTTAGGTTAGATTTTGTATATATTTACAGTTATGAGTGTACAGGATTTTTATAATTTGAAAAGAACGTCTCTCGCTGTTATACAGGATAAATAAATCACAAGTTACGAATCCAAAGAAACGTAATAATGTCTATCGAAAGTTACTATTTAAAATTGTCTGAACCTCTGAAGTTTGAGGCTGTGAGTAGAGCTCGTCTCAACAATGTATTTTTTGACGAATGTCATAATCAGGTAAGTTGCTTATTTCCAGTTCCACTACTTTGTCAATAAACAAAAACATTGTAATTTGTTGCATAGTACCGGTACCTGATGTTTCGAAATTCTGTATGATTACCCTACTATGAACAATGATTCCTTCCTACTTAGAGCATAGGCCTACCAACTAACTTACATTGTGTCTCGGAAGAAAATTGTTTTAATGTAGCAAAATAATAAAAAGGGGCTACGCTTTTAAATTTAAATTTCTTAACTGGGCTACGCTAATATTGATTGAAACTATAGATTCGATTAATAATCCTTCAATAGATTTTATAATTATCAGCATGTTTAGTTAGTTAAAATAGGTTATAAGACTTATTACTTATATCCTTAATCAAGATGGCACTTGCAACGTTCTAGTCTGATTGGTCTTTACAGCATAAATAGCTTATTTACCGAACTTAATTATCAAACCTCACCCAGATTTTCAGGAAAATTTTGAAGTAAGATCTGTGTACCTAAGTAATAACTGTCAATTTTTCCGAACGAACTACGTGTTGTAACCCATTAATTTTCCATCACTATTTGCCACTTCACGTTGAAACAACCTCAACTCAGAAACACTCTCATGGAACGGGATTGAACTAAGCAGACGAAACTACGACTGGAATTTATCCACAGCCTTCTATATTTCATCGTTATAATAAAAAATACTTAAACATAATATATTCAATAACTTGAGGCGGCACGAAAGTAATTAAAATATCTACTGGACATCATAATAATCCTCCAAGGAATAGAAGCTCTGTTGGCAACACCACGATTTTAACTTCTTTTTGAACAGTTTCGGCTACAGGTTCTTAATGTTCTCAGGCAGTCTATTAAACATCTTACCAGTATCTTATCAGTAAGAGTAGTAGTGGGAAACTGTCCTTCACTTTAGAAGAACGGCATCTGGAAATACAGATCAGGTTGTTGTTTCTTGAATTGTGACTGTGAAGCTGCCCTCTTATTTCGAAATCAGCTAAATTCTCTTTAACATAGAGGAGGGAGCTCAATATATAGTTCCCATAGACTGCCAGGATGCCAAGATCTTGAAATAAAGGTTTGCAGTTTTGCCAATACTCAGCTCTTTTCATAATCCTGAGTTTTAAGTTACGGTAATCAGATCGCACAGGGTGAGTGCAATCGCCTCACCACCTTCAAAAGCCTCGTATACGCAGCACAGCATATCTTTAACTGCCGTTGAAGTTTATCTTCCTTATCTGAAACCATGTTTTATGACTGATAAAATAAAATTTTGTTCAAAAAAGTCTGTTAATTGGATCTTGATTATGGTTTCGACTACTTTGCTCAGAATGGCAGTGATACATATCAGCCTATAGCGATTTAAAAGTTCCGGGTCACCCTTTTTGTAGATTGGTACCGTCCACGAGATCTTGAGTGCGTTGAGAAATATACCTGTAGCTAAGCTATGGTTGACCACTGCAGCAAGAGGAGATGCAGTGCTGTCAATAATCTTAATTAATTTTGTTGTAGTCATTCCATAGGCATCACTACTTTGCGAGTGCCGAAAGTTCTTTACAATTCTAACTATTTCCTGCTGGTTAGTAGATCAAATCAAATCAAATCAAAATCTCCTTTATTCATGAATGTACAAGTACAATGAATAGAGTCAGTGAGTACTTATTGTCTATTCACAATATTTTAAATTATAAAATTCCTCAAAGGAGTAAATTGCTTTTTCTACTAGGTATTTTTTTAGTTTAAAGTAAAATTTCCTACTATTACATACATTTTTTATATCTTTTGGTAAAAAATTTATATATCTAAGGCATACACTGTGTTTTTTTTTTATAAAATTCTAAATTATGTCTGTTTTGTATAACATATTGTGCATTTCTGGTATTATATCTATTACTGGTAGGCCTACTTAGTTCTAACTGTATTTTTGGTAAATGGTGCTGCTTAGTTTATTTTATTGTCTCGTATATATAAATTCCAAACACTGTTAGGATTTCCAAATTAGAAAAATGATACTTTACACTTTCAATCCAATTTAAACTTAGATCTCCACTTGTCAAAAACTATGTTAGGTTGAGGTTGGACACTAGTGACTGCTATACTTTCTGGAATGCCTTCAACAAACTCCTTTACAGCAGTAATAAAAAAGGAGTTTACCTGTTCAGGGCTGGCAGGGCATTCCACACTTGCCGTTTTCCTGTGTATAAATGCGATGTTGGCGGCCTTCTTCGCTGCATCTACCTTGATCCTGCCTTTGTATACCTTGATCTTTTTGTGTTAAGGTATAGGTCAGGCAAGTTTGTCTATCTTTACTTAGGTTGCTTAAGAGCAGAATATATGATCTTAGCCTAGTCAACTCCTCCGTGTACCACAATTTCCCTCTTGAACCAGAAATTCTAGAATTCTTTAGCTTGTACAAGTAGATTGTTTCTTGTATCTCAGAGGAAATATTTTGTCAAATATTGACTTCAATTTATCAAAAAAATAGGTCAAAGAGACTATTGCTTTTATCACATAAAACAAGATTCCAATCCTGTAGCACGTTCTTCAGCAAAAAATATAATCCAATTTCCATCAACTTTCCTGTAAGTAGGTATCTGCTTACAGCTGACATCAGTGACTACAGCATCATGGTCGGCAACAACAGCACTGTGTTTCTCCAGTACAATCCATGAGACCTCATAATCTCAGTAAGATTCTGTGTTCTTGTGGGGTCAACATTTAATGGGGTAACTTATTAAAATCCCCACCAATAAGGATCCAGTTGATTTTACATTGTCCAAGCAATTATCAAGCAGAGCTATAAAAAGTTATCAAAATCACCATTGTCCCAGTGGTTCACTGACAGCACTGCCAATGAATAATCATTGAATACCGTTCCAACAATTTCCAAATCAAAATCAACACAAAAATCATTCAGATCAAGGTTATGGCATTTGAGTTTATTATGTATGTAAATAGCAACCCCACCGTGTATGCGATTTTTCCGGCAATGGATGGATTTTTTTGGCAAGTGTACAGTCACCTATTTTTGAGTAAAAACTTGATTCTTCATGAAAAAGCCAGTGCTCATATATGTCAAAGATATCAGGTTGAATGACATCCATACCAACAACTCAACTAGCCTACATTAAACTTAGTTCACAGACATTGAACGTTAAGGAAAACACATAATAAATTAGCACTATTGGCATGTATACTGGGTTTGGTGGGTGTTGAGTTAGCCTCCCCATTGGTCAAACCTAATCGAGAGGGGACATCCCAAAAAAAAAGGATTTCAATTTTCTTGACGAAAAAACATTACTTGGGGGGAGTGTAGGAGCGCTGGCGACCCGGCTTATCGAACTCGTAAATTAAGGGGTCATTAGAGTGTCGAGGCGAGTGGAGAAGACTACCTGACATAAGCCTATTCTCCCCAACAGTACTATACCGGGTATTTCGCTGGGAGAAAGGGGTGGTCGAGTAAAGAGGGGTAGGAGAAGGAGAGAGAGGGTGAGGAGAGTGAAGCGAATGTGAGCTGTGGCGAGAGGAGAACAACATGAGAGCGTGGCCGTGCGTTGTATGCACTACAAATATATGCAAAGTAGTAACAGAGCTTCCAAGAAAGTATCTATTGATTAGCGTTTGACAGTTAATACTAATGCTAAAATTATAGAACATTTTTTGTTATATAATTTTAAAAATATATGTGGAGCCTATGAGGCGTCAGGGTGGTAAAAAAGTCCCTGGACAGTTAAATATTTTAAAAAATAATGCAGATAGAGCTACAATACTTGGTACAAAGTTACAGGGCATAAAACTCTATTTTAACACATATTCAGTGATCCAATAACTCTTCAGGGGGACGGCCCACAAGGAGTCGGAAGAAAATCTTAAATGGAAGCATAAGTCAATATGCACATCAAATTAAAGGTCTTTTTTAGTAAAATACAATGCCACAAACCGCACTTCAAAAGGTTGACCCTGCACAAAATGACAGTTGTTCAAAGATTCATTTAATTTACATTGCTATTATACGCTTTATCCTCAGGCACAGCCCTAGGAATCGGAAGAAAATTGTTAACGTAAGCATAGGTCGATATGCACATCAAATTAAAGGTCTTCACTAGTAGATTACGATGCCGTAAATTCAAGCTCAAAAGAATGCCTGAGTAAAAAATGGCAGTCGTTCAAAGATTCAAAATGGCGGATTCAAGAAATCTTTGAACATCTGCCATTTTGAGCAGGATCAACCTTTTGAAGTGCGGTTTGCGGCATTGTATTCTACTAAAGAAGACCTTTAATTTGATGTGCATTATGACCTATGCTTCCATTTAAGATGTTCTTCCGACTCCTTGTGGGCCGTCCCCCTGAAGAGTTATTGGATCACTGAATATGTGTTAAAATATAGTTTTATGCCCTGTAACTTTGTACCAAGTATTGTAGCTCTATCTGCATTATTTCTTTTAATATTTAACTGTCCAGGGACTTTTTTACCACCCTGTATATACAAAAATATTCTTACCTACAATTGAATTTTTTAGCTAGAAGCAGTTAAGGTGTGGTGGAATATCTTTGAAGATGAACCTATTTAGCTGTAGTGCGATCATGTGTTTATATGTGTCAAATTTTGAGGTTAAATCAAATCAAACAAACTGGCATCTTGGCAATCAATAATCAAGCATTTAGAGGCCGGTTTGTATTACTTACAAAATAATTGCCATTTAAGATCAAATGAAATGATTTAGTATATTTCATTGTTTAATTTATAAGAAAAATATCTGTTTTTAGGCTACTGCATTTTATAAACCAAACTCGAATCTTGCTTCCTTGGCCTATTGTATAATGTTATCCTGTTTGTGTGAGGTGAACTTATTTGATTAGTGATTTCATTAATGAATTATCAGCAATACAATTAGCTGTTAATTACAATTTAAATGGGTCAAAACGTGAGTCTATAAAGGTTCATCTCGTCATCTCAAGAGTATTTAATTCTGATCTCTAACATGAAACCCAAAAGGCGAGTCTATGTTTAGATGTTAAGATATTTCAAAACTAGACGTAAATCATCATTACTGTATGTCCCAACGGTTATTTTATGTGTATCCCAGTCACAGCAACCATATTATTCTATTAATATAATGATCGAAATTAATTAACTTATGCAAGAAGATTCAATATTTTAATACTAACTCATATAATTAACTATTATCAAAGCAACCATCACCTATAATTTGGAGGAAATAATTAAGTATCAACTTATTCATTAGCTGATTTGGAATTAGGAATGACGTCTCTATTTCACAGTAAATATTCTATATATTGCCAAGTAGTTATATAAAAGTAGGCTAGAGTAAGTTTAAAGTATATTTAACTATTGTCAATTCCAAGAATTATTGTGTCAGTTTGTTTGTTTTTATTTAACCTCAAAATTTGACAGGTCTGAACACATGATCACACTAGTGCCAAATAGGTTCATCTTCAAAGATATTCCACCACACCTTAACTGCTTCTAGCTAAAAAAAATCCAACTGTACTTGTTATAGGACTTTATTAAAGAACCTGGGCAGCATTAGTCCATTGGCAATCGAAACATCATTATATACCGTACTAATATTATAAAGCTGTAAGTGTGTGTGTTCGTTATTTGTTTGGGACTCAATCAAGAAATGACTCGAATTGGGTTTGAAATTTCGCATGATGATAGATCATTTTAAAGGCTTATTATTATTCCTATTTGTGTAACTAGTGGGCGAAGTGGCGCATTGCTGCACACGAGAGAAATGTTTACGCATGTCCCGTGGGCGAGTGTTGAAAATTTATCGAGTGCGGCAGAGGTAGTTTGCACTCGTGTTACACATTATATTTTCCCTACAAATCATATAAATAGTTAGTCTTTCAAACATTTTTTTAGGTTAAGTTAATTCCAAACATCGAACGAAATGGGAAACGCTGCACCTTCTGATCGTAGTCGTAAGGCTGTGGTTTCCTAGACGCGTAATAGATGCGCTGCGGCTTTTGTCCAGGTCCCAAAACGCAGCTGTCGTGAGTGGTTTCCTAGACTGTGTACAATACACATGGTTGGTGCGTAAAATAAGTTCACGGGAGAGATTACTATAATATATAGTGGCTACTATGATGTTATACGATGATTTAGAAAATGAAATGTATACTTTGGTCAGTTTCGAAGAAGCGTAAGCAGTGAAAAGTACATGATTAGGAAATGTACGTGGCCCTCGCGGAAGTTTAAACCGTAATATTAAAGCAAACATGTCAATTTAAAATGTAAAGAATAATTTATAATTTAACCTCTCCAACTTTGCTTTAACTGTTATTATATTTAGGCCTACCTATTCGGAATTTACCGAATTGACGAAATACTGTAGTATATTATTTACGAGTATAACTGCAATAAGCATTTCATACTTATACGCCAGCCCCGTAAGAAGGACGGGTACTCTGCTAGTAATTAATATACTGTAGGATTATTACTAAGATGTTCAGGGGTTCTTAAAATAATTATGGGGGCTCTTATATTTGGGAGTTGGTGTTGTGCTGGCTTGAAAAGAATATTTGCCAACATTAGGTTTATTTACAAATTACAAATATGTGAGGACAAATTAAGTGTAGGGAACATTTAATAAGGGAATTATATAATTTTAAATATAATAAATATAATTTTATTTTTTAATAAATATAATAAATATAATTTTAAATTACACATAATGGGGAAATTAACACTACCTAACGAATGATATGAAATGTAATACTATAAAAATTGTAATTGTATGAACAACGTACTTCCATAATATGTCATTTCAACAGACAAATTCAATCTTATAATAAAATAACCTACTCCCGCCGCAGTAAACCTGCAGACTAAGCTAATTTTCGCTTACCTAGCAAGATTTACACAAAAATATTCCCTTAAAACTGTCTAATGATAGTGATTTAATGATTACCTAAGTTTGCTGCTAAAGTGATAGAAAAGAGGTGTGTTTGCTGGTTAAAATGTCGATAGCTTGGTATGAAATAAACAAATTTCCCCGATTAGTATCCGTCAATAAACAAGCAAACTATAACAGTTGATTAAAAAAATAAAAATAACAAAGAGTAATATTTACTTTACCGTTTTTATTGAATTTTATCTCCCCGTTAGGCGTACAACCAACGCTTTGTGGTACTAAATGATTTTTTTTTATAAGCCCTACAAAATGGTTTAGAAAGAAATAGAAAAACTGTATGTTTTAGGGTCAAAAATGGGAAATCCCTATTTTATTATTTAACGAAAGTTTACACGTTTATACCACATTTCATCAACATCAGATTATATTTGCTTGAGTTATCGTGCTGACGGACATATATCTAAAAATGTGGACGGGTGGTGTTTTTGGCTGTTATGACCCTTCAAAACGAAAAAGTAAATCGGTCCTGGGAGTCTTACAACGAGAATAGCTTCTCCGGTAATAGCTAAGAGCCTATACCTTTGAATAGAAAATTCGTTTAACAAACTGATCAATTTGTACTGAAACAATAGAAACAAATCAATAGGCATCATTAAACTATTCATCCAAACCCGCGTGATCTTCCAGAGACCGCTCATATATAACTAATTTTTGTTTCAAGGCAAAGCACAAGAAAATTCACAACCGAGTGTTGTATATGCAACACTAGTTACTAGGCCTTCGTTATTGTTTTAAATTTAATCATCATTATTTAAATACGGTCAAAATTAAATATACTTTTATTGTGAACTCAACAAGGGATATAAAACAATTTATTGTTCTTATGAATTTGATTGACTAAATAGATGATAAATTATATAAAACAATATTCACAATAACAAATATATAACAATAATAAAGTGATAATAAAATTCCCAAAAAAAACACAGCTAAGTTTTTGGTTTTTATTGTAAAATGAAACAGTGCACTAAGGGAGCAGAAAATATAAAGGCTAGAAACAACTATGTATTAGAAACTATTTGGCAATTTCCTGAGCCGTCCATATATTACTCATGCTATGCTTAAGTTTAATTTAAGACGGAAATAGCTAGATCATTTCCTGAATCGTCTTTATGCTATTACTCTAGTGATTCAAAGAATTGGCTGCAATACATTTTGTTTAACTTAATATCTCAACAATAAGAATTCAATTCTAGGAAGGTCACTATCCCATCAGTTGCCCTCTCAGTAACGGAAGTGTTTCCTCCCCAGAGCCATTGCCCTTTGCACCCCTCCCCCCACCGGGGCACCAAAGTCATCCTCTTCTCTTACCCACGGGTCAGGTACTTTTTGGGGAGAGAGGTATTCTTGGGGGGAAAGCTAGTTGGTGTGCGAACTGAAGGCTAATGAAGCGTAAAAGGGTTCGACCCCGGATTAGGGCCAGAGCTCGCCAGGCTTCCGTTTCCCACTTGGGGGTCAAGCCACTCATCATTTTCTTGCACTTGGAACTGAACCCCTATTTCAGATGTACACTATGTCATGGTAGATTCTTTAACGCTTTGTTATTTTCAGGTATTTTCAGTGCAGTCAGGAGAGATGACAGAAATCATTGTCAGATGCCCTCCCTCTCACGTCAGAAGTTTCAAGATGAAGGAGAAAGGTCCAGTTATCTCAATTAAATTCAATTTTTCTCAAAATATTTTGGCTGTTCAAAGGACATCATCATGTGTGGTATGTTTGATTCATGTGGTTTTGTTTTTCACCAAGCTGAATTTATATTGTTCAGGTGCATTTACAACACGTGTCTAAAAGAATTTGTCCACCAAGATATTCAGTGGCATTCACACACACCGTGACAGTCTATGATATTAATAACTTTTGTGAGTGTAACTTATGTTCTTGATAAATTATCTGCTCTAGCCAATGAACATTCCCAATTGTCTTAGTTATTTTTTGTTTGCCTAAAATATATTTAGTATTATTATGTTCAGCTCTGATTTGTCCTTTGTGAATGACACTAGTTTTGGCTTTTGTTAGGCCATAATCATATCCATCAGGGATTAAAACGTACTCAGGTTCTCTCGAACATTCCCATTGGTGGTTTTCAGTGTTAAATTCTGGTGGTTACTATTTTGTGTTTTGTGTGTTTGTATTATGTTGTTGAAGTTATAAGTGTGTTAACTGGTTCATGGCATTAAGATGAGGTCAATAGTTACGGATAAGTATTGATATTGTATAGGCATATGTTTCAATGCTACAAAGTCCTATTAAACAGTATTTATTGTTACAGGAATTCATACATTTTCAAGAAGGAAACCAGTTCGTAGAATTCTCTCATCCCTGTAAGAGCAAGAATGCTAAAATTCTTGGATTCGTTTGGATGTCTGCTTCTGATATAGTTTATGTAACAGATCAAGGTGTAGAGTTATGCCAGGTAACACATCATATAACTCTCCTTATCCTAGGCACATCAAACTCATAACTTAATTTTTTTACTTACAAGTTTTTACAAGATCAAATGTTACGGTATTTCAAACTTTCCAATTTTTAAGAACAACTTTTTCTATGGCTGTAGTCTTTAAAATTTTACAAATATTGATATCATGTAGGCCTAGTTTTCTATGTACCTAGTGATACACCCAAACCCAAACCCGAGAGCATAAGAATCAATTACAATCTTTGTTTTGGATAGAGAATGTTGATCAAAACTATTAACAACTCCACTGAATGAATTTATGCTATGTTTCATGTATTGACTATATGTGTGTAAACAACCTGTGCTCACTTTTGGTAATTTAGTACAAGTCATTATAATTTCATACTAGTTATTAAACAGAAGAATTATTACGTTTTGCGGGGTGGCTGCACTGTGCCACTCAACCTGAAGTTGGACGCATTGTCACGGCCTCCTTCTTCTATGTCCACCCATTATCGTAAGTGGTTCTTTCACGCTGTCCACTTTTCTTAAGTTAACTTTTAAGGTTACGTCATTTTGGCGCAGTCGGTTATCAGCTTAACTATTTCTATCCTAGTTAGGGTAGTACGGGATAAAAGTTGTTTTTAGGGCTAGTGCGTGTATGAGACTAGACATTATTGACAATGGCAAGTATCAGTGTTGGCAGAATTTCAGGATTTAATCCAGTTGAGGAAGACATTTCGCCCTATTTGTTGCGCCTGAAGCTTTTTTTCAACCCGAACAACATCAAGAAGGAAAACGAAGTGTTGGTTTTAATTACAGTTATCGCTATCAGTTATATGTGGTGACTTTAATATGGATTTTCTTAGTATTGAAAAAGTTCCTGTGAACCTTGTAAATCTCTTTAATATGTATGGTTTACAGATGAAAGTTACTGAGACTACTAGAGGGAAAAGATGCTTAGATATTGTATTTACATCTTTAAATGACAACTGTACAATCAATGTAGCAAACAGACATGTATTAGATAGAGAATTCAAATTCTATTTAGGAAAAGAATGTTGGGAGGATGTTTTTCAGACAAATGACATTCATGTTAGTTTTAGAAATTTTATAGATACCTAGAGATATTATTTTAGTGTTTTTTGTAACAACAATAACTAATAAAAAAGTAAGATATAAGAAAGTACAAACAAAATGTCAATGGTATAATTTAGAGCTTAAAACATTAAAGACTGATTAGATTTGCTGTATGACCTCTCAAAATCCTACAAATATTGCTTGGTATAAAAATGAGTATAAGGAACTCAAGATTATATATAGGCGTTCGATTAAAGAGGCAAAAAAAAAAACAAAAAAAAACAGGCAAACGTTAGCTTTATTGATAATGCAAAAAATTAAACAAAAGCGTTATGGAATATTGTAAATAAAAATAAAAAAAGATACGGTACTGTAAATAGTAGTGATAATAATTATTTTATACCAGATGAATTCAATGACATTTTAATTATTGTTGCCAAAGATTCAATTAGTCTGTTCTTGTGTAAATAGTAACTGTGATTTCAATTTATATTTAAGTAACCTGATTGTACCTGATAATATTAGTGAATTTAGTTTTAAGTTTGTAACAGAAAAGAATATTATAGATGTAGTTAAGCAATTAGCTCCTAAAAAAAGTCAAGACCACTATGTTTTGTGACTAACGCTTTGATTAAGGAAGCTATTACCAGTTTTTTGTCTCCACTGACAGTTCTCATTAATAGTTCTTTAAGACTGGGAATATTTCCTGATGTTTTAAAGATCACAAAAGTTCTTCCTATTTATAAAAAAGGTTAAAAAAGAGGATATAGGTAACTATAGACCTGTTGCAGTTGTACCTGTTTTATCTAAGATAGTGGAACTAGTAGTTGGTACACAATTAATGGAATATTTGGAATCCCATGATTTGATTTGCAAAGAACAGTTTGGATTCCGAAAAGGACTATCAACAACTCTAGCAATTATTTTTATGGTTGATAAGGTGCTAGATTGTTTTGAAAAAAGACTTTGCTGCAATCACTTTCTCTGATCTAAGCAAAGCCTTTGGTCGAGTTTCATCTACACTCTACAGTACTGTTAGAAAAATTAAATTACTACAATATCAAATGTGTGGCTTTAGATTTATTTAGGTCTTATCTGCAAAATAGATCTCAGTATGTGGCTTTAGGAAATAACCTGTCTCAATGTAAACCTGTAACCTGTGGAGACCCTCAAGGCTCTGTACTTGGGCCATTATTGTTCTTGATAGTGGTCAATGACTTAAGTGTAAATGTCCCTACAGATATTGTTTTATACGCAGACGACACCACGGTAATCACCAGGAGTTCAGACTATAGTCAACTTTTAGAAAACTGTGAGTTGAATAAAAATGCTGTTGAGAACTGGCTTACAGCAAATAATTTAATTTTAAATAAAGATAAAACAACAACTATAGTATTTAGCCGTAGAGAGATTCCTGAGATGCCAAATGTAAATTTGCATCCAAAGTTTTTGGGGCTAACTTTTGATACTACTCTAAATTGGCAATATCATGTTCATTTGGTGAAGGGAAGACTTATTGACTTATGAAGGGTTCTAGTGTATTTGCTATGAAATGTTTGTGTGGTGAATTGAATCAGAATGCTTTAATACAGGCTTATTATGGACTATTTCATAGCCATTTAAGGTGTGGTTTGGTTGTTTTGGGATCTACTCCTCATGCAAATAAAGTTTTTATTATGAAAAAAAGTTCTTAAAGTCATTGCTGGTGTAAATATGTGTCATAGCTGTAAAAATCTATTCAAGGAGTTTAAAATATTGACTTTGTTTTCTTTATTTATACAACAATGTCTACTTTACATGAGAGCCAATATTTACCAATTAGACTGTAGAAAATATGTGCACAGTTATAATACTCGTTTTTGAAATAACATAAATTTCCTGAAAGTAAGACTTGTTAAGACAGATAAAAGACCAATGATGATTCCTATTAAGTTGTACAATAAGTTACCATTAGACATAAGATTGTTTATTTATAAGGATTTTAAAATTAAATTAAATTATTTTCTATGTAAAGGATCCTTTTATTCTATAGAAGAGTATATGTCAAGACAATGGACTGTTAAGGATTTCTGTTGAATATAATTTATTAAATTGACGTTCCAATGTATTTGCATGAAATATTTTCTGGCTAAATAAAGTTCTTATTCTTATTCATTTGAAGTTACATTACTCTTATTATTTAGTTTAATTAAACATGACAATATGTGCTTACTCAATAACAATTTACCTGGTTTGTTTAGGTGTTGCCCATGTTTTGTAAAAAGCCTTCTGTGAAAGTTACCCATAGATATAAAATTAAAGCCTCAAGTCCCTTATTACACTTTTGGATTGTCCAGTTGAGTCTTGGATCATCATGCCTCGGTGGCAATTTCATCATTATTACTTTAGGCCCGTTTAGATTCTTGAGATATTTTAGTCTTTTCCTCACTTTGCTAGATATAATTAAAGACAGCCCCTTGGAAAATGTCGTTACTGCCTCCAATAATTACTACCGTGTCTTTACTACACATACCTTCAACCTGCTTTTTAAGTCGGTCTATAAAATCAACTAGTTTAGCACCAGGTCTACACAGAGATAAAATATTAAATTAAGTCTGAGTCAAAACAGTTAGATAGCTAGCTAAATCTTTGCCATGACTATCTGATACGATCAAAATCTTACTCCTTGCTGTATTAGGACTACGTTACTTACTCGGGTGCTATTAGCTTGGGTGTTAGATGGGTTTGTGTCAAAAATATTGTGAGTGGGAGACAAATTTAGGTTAGGTTGTGTTTGAGGTGTACAGCAATCATATCCAAAAGCAATCCAAACCTTTGAATTTTGGAGTTTGGGCTCTGATATCACTCATGCTCCCTCTTCTCTCAGTGCTCATAAGTGGTTATTTCACGCTGTTCACCAAATGGTCCTAGATCAGGCCATTGTGGAACTTCACTTAACGAGTAAAACGGGGTAACTTGAGACATTTTTCTATTTAAAAGAAACCCCTACCAAATAATTGTATAGGGAAATCTGCAAAAACTAGAATAAAACATTAGTTACCCTGGTTACTATGGTTTCTACATTTAATAATTGATGTAAATATAGAAATTTTATTTATTTATTTATTTTTATTAGTGTCTCAAGTTACCCATATAAATGGGGTAACTTGAGACACAGATGTTAAACAACAGTTGTCTCAAATTAGATAATGCAATGGTAACTTGAGACATAATAAAATATCTAGGAAAACAAAGGAATACACATATGGACTTACAAACTTGAAAAAAATGTATTTAAAAAAGAGGAAACATTTTTTTTCACAATTTCAGGCATAACTTAGTAAATTTCGTTCAATTCTGGCACAGAAAAAAACCCCCTCTTATTGAGCATTTTAGGGGGGTTAATACCACCAAAAGTATCTTCCCAATGATAGTCAAGTTCATCCCTTTTTCCGGCCATTTCCAGTTATCCTTGAGAGTCCCCTTCATAGCACTGACTGTAGCACCTTCTTCGTCAAATCGTCCAATCACCCCAGGGTAAAACTTGCCTTCGTAGCTTATAATTATAAAAGACCCAACTTGCTTGTTTATTTCCTGAAGTTTGGGCTGAAGTGTTTCAATCTTTATCTCTTCTTTCTTATTTATATTATTTTCTTATTTCTCGACATCAGAACAGCTGGCGTTGAGAATTTTTCTTCTAAAGTCATCGAAGTCATCATTTGAACTGTCCTCACATAAATCTGCATCACTCCAAATTTCTTCTTCACTCTCTTCACTAACAACATTTCTATGCTGCTTCCTCTTCAAAGTAGAAGTTCTATTTACAGCTTCAGAAGGATTTTCATTCAGTTTCATATTCTTTCCCTTCTGTTTTGAGATGGCACCAGTATCTGTAAATTCAGGGACATCTTCTTCACAGATTCCTTTACCAGCTGGAACAATCAGTTTCTTCTTTGCTTTCCTTAGGCCAGCAGTTTCTTGTTTTCTGCTTCCTTCTAAATATTCTTGAAATGTAGCAACCCAAATCATGGAATTGTCTTGGTTGGCGGCTTGGCTTTCAGAGACTGGAGTCCTTTGTGGAAGTCTCTTTAGGACTTGTTCTCGATCTAAAGGAATCAAGCCAGATCCTTCAAAGCCTTCTCAAGTTGATCTGGTGTAAAATCTTTATATTAGCGTGAGCCTACAGCCCTCTTCTGGTTACGCACCATAACTTGACCTGAAAATAATCAAACTAAGCTATTATATTGTAATATACACTTTTTATAGTATGACATTCAAAAGTGGGGTAACTTGAGACAGTTGTCTCAAGTTACCCCACCAAGGACAGAACAGGGTATTTTATTTTTTATAAATTTTAGGTTGGCAATAGCTTAGTGAGAAGATTATTATTGACAACTCAGCTTTTGAGGTTAGGTAAGTAATAACAATCATTGAATTCCTAATAATAGACTTGATGCTACAAGGTAAGTTAAACAGCCTATAATTTTTGAACATCTGTAACTCAAAATAAATAAATAAATAAAGTATCTTACCTTGAATATAACAAGATGTCTTAATATGCAGTAGTTAAGGGATCAACTTCCATGACATGTTCACACTAAAGAAACTCCCAATAACTCATCAGGTATGCCAACAAAAAAATGTAAAAAAAAATCTGCAAATTGTCTCAAGTTATCACACTGTCTCAAGTTACCCCGTTTTACAAAATATAACAGTTTTTTGTTACCAGTCTAAAGTTTATTAATGTTTGCTTTTAGGTAGAAGCCACCAAGTGCCAAGTAAAGATGACCAAGTCACTGGCAATGACAGTCAACTGGTTTCTCTTCTGCCATCATTCTAGCATTCTCCTGTTGTCTTCTGGTAACCTCGGCAACACAGTGCAACCAATCTTCATCAAGCAAGGGAATCTCCACAAGTTGCCACGTTTTGAAGGTGAAATTGATAGAATAGTACGGTTTAAGCGTTGAATTTAGGTACTGCAAGTACACTTCTAATCTTACTATAAAAATCCAAAGCCCGTTTTGTTACACTTGATCCTTTCTCTTTACTTGTAGGTTATCTTAATAAATTTAAATTACTATGCCAAATAAGAGGACCCATTTGTAAACTCCTGCTTTCCCCCAGGTTTCATAACTAAAAAACAGAGTGAAGCATTCACTGTAAAATTTACTTCTTTTTACATTGTCTTGCCAAGTAAAACAACCATGATAAAGAAAAATGAATGAGAATGAGAATGAGAATGAGAATGAGATTTTTATTTGCCAGTTAATATTCCATACAAATACATTGGCACGTCAAATTAGTCATAAAATATAACATTAGTTAAAATCCAGTGGAGTCAGTGTTCTTGACATATAATCTTCTATTGAATATAATGGCTGATTACAAAGAAAGTTATTTATTTTAATCTTGAAATCCTTATCATTAAGTAATCTTATGGCTATTGGTAACTTATTATAAAATTTACTGCTTAAAATTAATGGTTTTTTATCAGTTTTAGCAAGTCTAACATAAGGAAGATTTATATTACATTTATGGCGAGTATTATGGCAGTGTATATCTCTCCTATAATCTAGCTTATCTAATTGTGGTCTTAAGTATAACAGGCATTGCTTAATAAATAGAGAAAACAGTGTTAATATTTGGTATTCTTTAAAAAATTCAGTGCAATCATGGTGCCTATCTACAGCAGCTATTACCCTAATTGCCTTTTGCTGCAAATTGAAAATTTCTTTTGCATGAGCAGAAGACCCCCAAACAAGCAACCCATAGCTTATATGGCTATGAAAAAGTCCATAGTATGCCTGTATGAGAGAAGGCCGTTCTAGTTCGCCACCTAATTGTTTAAGAGCAAATATACTTGAACTCAGTTTATTTTTTAAAACTATAACATGGTCATGCCAGGTCAAAGTAGAATCAAAAGTTAATCCTAAAAATTTTGGATTTCTCTCATCCATTGGCCTACTGTGTACTTCACGAAGGTTAAACAAAACAGTTTTTGTCTTATCATTATTTAGAACAAGATTATTAGAAATTAACCAGTTTTCAGCTAGCTTTAGATTATGCATAGAGTCAACCAAAAGTTGTTCATGATCTGCATGTCTAGTAATGATGGTTGTGTCGTCGGCATATAATACAATATTTGCAGGGATATTAACACTTAAATCATTAACTACTACCAAAAACAACAGAGGCCCAAGCACAGATCCTTGGGGAACTCCACAATACACAGGCTTAATAGATGATGCATCCTCTCCCAAAACTACATACTGTGTTCTGTTTGACAAATAAGATCTAAATAAATCTAACACTTTACCTTTAATGTTATAATATTCTAATTTTTTTAACAAAATTTCATGTGATACTCGATCGAAAGCTTTACTAAGATCACAGAATGTAATTGCAGCAAAATCCTTATTTTCATAACAGTCGAGAATTTCATCAACCAAGGAAGTAATGGCATGTGTCGTTGAAAGCCCTTTACGAAATCCAAACTGTTCTGTACAAAGGAGTTGATTTGATTCTAAGTATTGCATTAACTGTTTACCAATAACTATTTCAAGAACTTTAGACAGAACAGGAACAATGGCAACAGGCCTATAGTTACCTATTTCATCTTTTTTTCCTTTTTTGTAAATAGGATGAACTTTACTTATTTTAATGATATCAGGAAACACACCTTGAGCCATACAGTTGTTAATCAAAATTGTTAATGGGGTTACTAAGTAAGGTATGGTCTCCTTAATGAGAGCATTTGTCATTCCAAAATGATCCGTGCTTTTTTTTGGAGCTAACTGTTTTACTACATCTAAAACATCATTTTCCGTCACATATTTAAAAACTAAATCTCTAACACTATCAGGTACTACTTTTTTCCT
Organism: Macrosteles quadrilineatus; assembly: GCF_028750875.1. Classification (NCBI taxonomy): domain Eukaryota; kingdom Metazoa; phylum Arthropoda; class Insecta; order Hemiptera; family Cicadellidae; genus Macrosteles; species Macrosteles quadrilineatus. The sequence goes on along the minus strand of NW_026542600.1, from coordinate 77,944,848 downwards.
TAAATAATGAGTAAAGTTACAACAATTACTTATTCCTACATTTTGACTAGAATTTACATTATCACAGGCAGTATTCACAAAATATTCATTAAATTCATCTGACTTAAAATAATTATCTACTCTACATTTGCTTGACTTATTTTTATGTTTATTTACAATATTCCATAAAGCTTTTGTTTTATTTTTGGCGTTTTCTATGGCATTAGCATTTTCCCTTTTTTTGGCATTTTTAATCTTACATCTATACACATTTTTAAGTTTTCTGTACTCATTTCTATACCAAACAACATTTGTGTCTTTATATAAATGGTAGAGAGAATCCAATCTTTCTTTCAGTTTTTGTAGCTCTGAATTATACCAAGAACATTTGTTGGAGGTCTTCTTTTTCCTTTGACATTTTTTTACATGTTTTACAAAACTAAGGTTAAAATAAAAACACAAAATATTTATAAAACTACTAAATGCTAAGTTAACATCGTTAATGTAAAATACCTCTTTCCAATTTTCTTTTCTTAAATAATACTTGAGTTCTCTTATACCAGCCTCAGTTATTTTTGTGACCGTTTTACCTTTACATACAGGAAAGTAATCCTTCTCTTCCACCCTATAATTATAAGTAAAAACTTGAGCAAGGTGATCACTAACATGTTTATTAACCACAGAGGCTGTATAATTATTTTCTAATGAGGTGAATATGTTGTCCAAACAATTATTACCTCGCGTAGGCTCATAAATTGTCATATGCAACCCATACATACTAAAAAGGTTTAAAAGGTTTACAGAGTCACTATCATTACTAAGAAAGTTAATGTTAAAGTCGCCACATACAATTGACTGTTTTTTCTGCCGATTGATTTGGCTTAGTAACTTTTCTAAGATGGTAAAAAAATTTTGCACATTTCCATTAGGACTACGATATATGGTTACTAGCAATAAATTCATGTTTATTATTTCAACAGCTGCTATTTCACAGTCTAAATCAACAGATAATTTATTCATATCATCCATTACTTTGATACATGATGGGTCATAGCGAGAAAAAATTGCTGAGCCCCCATGAATTCTAGAAGTTCGGCAATAGCTAGTTACATGATGAAGATTGCTAATTGAACATATGCTGATTTCATTAACTTTTAACCAGTGTTCAGTTACACAAAGAAAATCTAAATTCATTTCTTTTGCAATCAATTCCAATGTATTGACTTTATTCAAAAGGCTTTGACAATTTTGGTGATAAATTGTTACAGTGTTTTTTGTGTGAACATTATTATAACTTTTATTACCTGTAAAACTATTGATTTTTTTCTTGTTTGATCTACCATTTATTAAAACATTATTACATTTGCTGGACTTACTTAAGCTAATTTCATCACAACTAGTAAAATTTATTAAATCTATGGATGGGTCAGAGGGTCTAGTTGTTGTCGATGAACCGTTGAAGCCGGTGGGGTGGAGTTTCCCGACAGCAACTCTGTTCCTGGAGGAGGTGGTTGACTCGTATCTCCTGGTCTCTGAGGGCATCTTGACATCACTGGTACAGACACACCAGGCTCTTCTGTGTTAGATTTTCTTACTAATGGTTCCGGCAGTGTTTCCTCCAGTGGATGGTTGGGCTCAGGAATATGTACAGCAGCCATGTTAGGAACTTCTGACAATGGAATATGGGTCTGAAGATCGATCTTCTCCATGGGAGCGTAAAAAGACTTTGCTACCCCACAGATTTTTTGGGATAACCATAGTTTACCTTTGTTGTTCAGGTGCAAGCCATGGTGGGTATGAAGGTGCCTCCCTGCTTCATATGCATTTACCATCTTTACATTGGAGTAATTACAGCTCAGTTCACTCAGGATTCTATTTGTTTTCCGAATTTCCTCATTAACACACGACCACTCTGCAAGATCATATCTATGAGGAATATTCACCAGAATTATATGTTTATTAACGTGTTCGTCAAGAGCATCCTTTATTATACTTACAGCTTCATGTGCTTCATTACGTGAAACATCATTAGTTCCGCACAAAACTACTAATACATCTTCCTCAGTCAGCTTCTCACCCCTCAGGTTTGCTGGGTTAAGAACAAGCTTCGCCCCCCCACCAGGAGCTACAAAGGCCACCGTTTCATGGCCGATGTTGCCATGATCACAACCGTTGCTCACGGGTGTTGCTGAAATTCCTTTTCCAATGTTTTGGTGCTTTCGAGTTTGGTTTAGACACATCACCCATGGTATTAAACAATAATAAAACACACTAAGAAACTATTTATGATCACCATGGCCACAATTCACCTGATGCCCAAGTCCATAGCAGTACCGTCAGACTGTGCCACTAATAGACTCCCGCTCTGTTGATACCAAAGTACCAGTAATGACATCATAACTTTGATTCTCGATACTGGTATTTTTTCAAAGACTGCTGGTACCGAGAATGAAATTCAGGTACTAACACTATAAATAAATATAAATTTGTTTCAGTTTATGACGATTTGCCTTAGCTAAATTTATCATCACTGGTTAACATCTAGATCCATACCCACCAAAATCCATTACTTGTATGACTTTTTTACCTTCTAGATGGCTGACTTGAATGGTAGCTGTGTTGTTCGCTCTTGAGTTTGTTTTGTGTATCTGTGTTTTCAATCACTTGCTTGGGGTCAAATTATTCTAGGTCTGGTTCGACTTATTTAGTGAGCTGTATGTGGTGTTCTATCTCACCATCTCACTTAATTACAATACCAGAATCTTTTTCCCACAGCCTTCTAGATCGCTCTTCACTGCTCCTTATACTACTATATTCAATACACCCTCTCAAGTATTCTTGTTTTCCCCTTCTCTGATCATTTCATCTGGAGTGGATCAAGTAGCCTCAGACTGAATAATACTTCGGAGTAAGATTTATATTGTAAAATCATGGAAAAGACGATTTGCATACTTGTTATAAATAATTTCTGAGCTCTGATGATGGACTTTAATATGATGAGCGTTGTGAACGTGATCGATTGTTTCGCCGTACCTTGCAACAAAATATCTATCGACAATGACAGCAAGTGGCATTGCACTCGTGTGGATTGTAAATCCTCGCCACCTACACCTGATTTAAGTACGAATCCTTCTAACTTGTCTCAAAAGATGGATGATCTTAATGCTAAATTTGATCGTCTTAATGATCTGCCTGAAAACATGAAATAAATCCATACAAGATTATGTTAAATCATTTCATGACCAATTTGAGCTTCTTGGAGGCACTGGTAACTCTTTATATCTCTATCTAGTCAGACCCATACTTGAGTTTTCTTCCACAGTGTGGAACCTGTACCTGTTTCGTCAAATCACCAGGTTGGAAAACACTCAAAGCCGTTATGTTCGTCTGGTTGGTCTGTGTTTGGGGATGCAATACCGTGCTGTTTGTGTTCAAGATCTGCAACACTAGTTGAACCTGTTGCCCTTTTGTACTAGACGAGAAGTCAATGATATCATGTTCTTGAAGAAGTTGATCACATCCACCATCGATGCTTCTGACCTGCTCGTGAAGCTAGACCGTACTTCACGTAACCTTCACCATTCTCAGCTGTTTGAGAGGCGGCAGTACACTACCCAGTAGGCTACATGGTGCATTTTCTCATCCAACAACCTACCTGGACATCTGGATCTATTCACCATGAATCCCTTCAAAACAAAACTTTTGAATTGCGTTCCATACTGAGTAAATTATATTTTTTTGTTAAATTGTTCATATGCTTTCCTATGTCGTATTATTATTTTTAAACAAAATGCTTGGCCACCATTATCATCCTAATTTATATTCAATTCCTTCATTTCTTTTGCCTGTTTACATACTACCCTACTATTGTTATATCTGTTTCCCATTTATATTGTCATTTACTATATTTTGTACATTTTTATATTTTTATATGGTTGTATTATTGTATTTATTTTTTTTTATATCTGCCCTAAAGTTCGCTGCAATTAAATGCACTCTGACTTTTTCTTTTATAACTGATTTAGGCCTAATGTGTTTTGTCATTATATATATGCTTGGTTGTTTGCCCGTTGAGATGAAAAAATAAAATAAATGCACAGTGATAAGTTTGCTGTGGCTTTTTACAATGTGGACATATCCATTTTCACAGTTGAGATGTCTGGGGTACCGAGATCTCAGAAGTTAGTGGTAGAGGAGAGAGATGCAGTTGTTGGAATTGTCTACGGTCAACCTAGAGTACTAGTTCTCCGTCATCAGTCCACTTCCAACCATCAAGGCGCTCAAGTTTTCATCTATACTATTAAAAAGTAAGTGCCTTCTTTTATGTCTCTTTCCTCAGTATGCACATCAGTCTAGGAGGATTTCAATCCACTAAACTTTAATTGGGTTCAATTTGGTTTGTTGTCCACAATTTTCACGGATCACATTAAAATAGAGATTCTAACCTGGAAGTATGATAAAATAGCGGCAATTTCTACTTTTGGATGGTAATTCATTTGTTTATGATCATGGTAGGTTTGCTGTTTTTACTAGGGATCTGCAGGCCAAACCTTTTTACATTGGATCAAGTAAACAATTTTAGACCTTGGGTTTCAGGCCAGATTTGGGTCAGATTAGGCCAAAATCAGGTTGTTTTGGAAAGTATTGATTTAAAGAAAAAAATTAATTTTACTACCACGATTGGCTTTAACATAATATTGAACATCTCCCCATGCCACAGTGAAATCGTGAACATCTTTCATAGTCATTGCGATCGTGAACATCCTACGTGGTTATATCAAAATCAATAAAATCTTCTATTGTCATGCCGAAATTGTTAACATTTTCCCCAGTTTACAGGAAAATCAAGAACATCTTCCACGGTCATTGTCTCCCACAATCGTGGAAACTGTGTACATACATGCACAAGCCCACATGATGAAACATTTCAAATGTCTTATAGTTTGTTATAATTAAAATATTGGGTGATAAAAAGTGTCATTACTTTGTTATTTTCCAACAGATTTTGTTGATTAAGGTGTCATTAGATCCTTCTTTAAATTCAAAAATTTTTATTACAATTCTATTTTTTTTCTCGATAAAGTTCTTGCTTTTCGAGATATCAAAGATCTACATTTTTAAATAACCACCATTTTGAAATAGTTAGAAAATAAATAAAAAAATTGTTGTAAGTTCATTATGACATAATTTTATATTTCTGTACCAAATTTAAAGATTCTATGTTGAAGCGTTAAGAAGCTATAAATAAATTTGGAAAAAAACACATACGAGCAGATAGATGTAAAACCAGGCATAGGAGACCCATGGTTATGAGAACAATCCCACAAAAGGGGTATAGGTAGTTTGGGGACCCCCTGTTTAGTGTTTACACCAGGGTTCTCCAACCTTTATTACTCAAGGTCCACATTGACAGCTTTTGGAGGAAAGGCAATTAACATTTTGCTGTAGAAAAGTAGCCTGCCCCCCCACCCACAAATAACCCTACAAAGAAGTAGTTTTCAAATTGAGAGCTCAGCAATGAAGTTTGAACATTTCTTACTGATATTTTGTTGCTATATAACCTTTTGACTAACTAAAATTTTGTACGTTTTTGTGCGAATGGTACTGTGACCAAACAAAATAATTTAGGCTACTTACCTCGCATAATTATTTATGGGTACCTATATAAACTGTGTTTGTCATATTTATACTTTGTCATAACTTAAGTAGGGCTATGTATTCAAATTCATGAGAAAGTTTAATATCAATTAATTTTACAGTATATTTACCATGATATTATTATTTGTTCTATAATGGAAGTTTTTAAGTAGAACTGATGAAAACACGGGATGACATGACACCAAATATTTTTTATGTACTTCTAAGTTTACTTGATTGAACATTTAATTGTAATGACAATATGAATAATTGACAATGAGTTTACAAGGAGTGGTGTATAGCTAAAATTAACAGCAATTTTTAGAGAGAATTTTGTTTTTGCACTTTAAGGTCAGCCAAATCAGGGTTAAAGTTTGTTGTTCTGATCTTTAGGATTGTTTTCAATTCAATGGTTCGCTTAGCTTGGAAGATCTGTATTAAGGTAGCTCGATCACCATAAACACATGCTTACAGCTTATTTTCTCCTATTGGAAAAAACTGTGAAAGAGGTGTATTATACACACATTCCAACAGGAGATCTGGGTATCTAGCCAACCTGGGCACCGAGAATTGTACTTGAATTTGGTAAATACCAAGGACTACAATGATCACCATTCATTGAAGGCGTTCCATTGGTTCTCTTTTAACATCATAAGTAAATCACGATCACTGGAGATCATCACAGAAATTTTATTGATGCCGCAATAGATGTTCACCGTGTAGTCGCGATCACGGGAGAAGATCGCGGTATCACGGAGACCGCAAAATATGCTCACGAGTGTTGCCTCGATCTCGAATGACGATCACCGAGACCGCAACATTTACTTATGGGTAAAATGTGCCCAACATGCCGTGACCTTGAGTGACGATCACGGTATCGCCAATTTGCCGTCATTGTGAATGCCAATCACTATATCACCAAGACTGTATCATTTACTTACGGCTGTTAATACAACTTTGATGATCATCTATTTATTCTAATTATATAAAAATAATGATTTCCCAGTAGGCCTTCGCGGGCAGAATAAAATCTCTTCAAAATCCGGCCCCCGGGCCATAGGTTGGAGACCCCTGGTTTACACTATGAGATAATTATTATCAATCTGTATTTTCAATTTAAAGAATATTTTCCATTTTCAGGATGTCCACTGTCAAGAAAACCCACATTTTAAACCTCGGTAGAAGTGGAAGGTTTGCCTTGAGTATTGTTGACAATCTTATTTTTGTTCATCACCAAGCCTCTAAAGTAAGTGGGTTTGTACTAACTTTCCTAGGATTAGTCAATTTTCATTTATTAGTTGCAAAGAGCTAAGGTAGATTTAGTAAAAGAAAAAAAAATTAATTCTCTTAATGACAGTTTTTTTTTTCAAACACAGTTTTTTTTTACAGTGTTTTGTGAAAAAATTGAATTCCCTTAATGATTTTTGTATTTTATTTTGTTTATTGTTTTTCGATTAAAAATAATGCAATAGATTTTAAAAAGCTGGAAACTGTTAATATTTAGTTTGTTGTAGCCTTTTTTTCTATTATTTAGCCTTTCCGAAGAAAGGATGATGATTTAAATTAGGGATGGACGAGATTGGATTTTTAGTTCGAGACGAGACGGGACGAGATTTTTTATTTCTCATAAAATTTCGAGACGAGATCGAGACGAGATTTCTCTTCTCATACACAACGGGAAATGCACGTTCAAAATTTTTACCTGAATTTGTAACATTGTTAGATGACTGTTTAAATACTAAAATAATGATAATAGGCAAGAATATTTACAATCTTTCATTAAATAACATCAGCATAACATTTTTTTATTAATCACGCCTAACTTATTAAAAATGCCTACGATTAGGAAACATGGTGATATCAGTTAGGATAGAGTTCAACTTATCCTAAAATAAAATAAATCATAAAATAAAAGCAATATTAATTTTTATAAAATAGTTACTTGTTTTGACTTTTTTTATAGTAATAAAACATTCCTCACACTGCTTACACTTAACAAAACTTCTCAAATGTTATTAAAGTAATATTATTAAAATAATGAAAGTAATATTTACATTAAAAGAATTAAAGTAATATTTACATTAAAAGAATTAATTAAATAAGAACGCCTTCGAAAAGGAAACGCAACTACAACACGCTCCTGTATTGCGGGTATTGCATTGACTTTCTGCAGGCGTTTTTAATATTTTTTTTTTTTTTTCGTCTCGATTAAAATCTCGGCCAAAAAGTAATCTCGTCTCGTGTAACGAGATTGAAAATTTCCCGAAAATTTCCCGAAATTTCGAGACTTGACCATCCCTAATTTAAATGAAATAAAAATTCTTTATTATTCAGGCTAAGTTAGGGCCACATGGCCCTGAACCAAATAGGATTATTCTGTATCCTATTGCGAATCAATTAAAGCATTAATTCTGGTATGGTTATAGTAGGCCTACATAGAGAAATTTCTCTTTTTTACTATTTCAAAATAATAAAAAGGAACCGTAATGTCATTGCAATTGTGTTCAAAGAAAGCTTTGTGTTTAAAGATTAATCTGTGTCAGTCGTTTAGGAATATTGTTAAAACACAATGTGTTTGTTATGTTGGTAGACTTCACTGATGTTTGACATCGGATTGGAAGCTGAATGTGATGGGTCTGTTTACTATCACTCCCCCGTGATGCCTCCTCAACCCATACGTGGTGAAAATGCAGAACTTTGTATCCTTTTTAATATTGCACCAAAGAAGACAACATTTTTTCCTCAGGAGATTTTTTTATGGGGTTTCCTGTTAGAGATATTTTTAGTGGAGCAAAGATATTATATTGCAATACAGTCCAACCTCGGTATAACGAATCTGAAGGGACCGAACTGAATATTCGTTATATCAAGGATTTCGTTAAAACGAGGTTCATTATTGAGGTTAGGAATTTTGCTAAGTCGAGGTTCAGAACCAGTGTCAGTCAATATAGGTCGGTATTTGACCTCATTAAAACACAATTAAAGTAGCCGAGGCTACAATACTTTACAGTTTAGTGTTTACATTGTAAAGTAGAACCTCGATTATCCAGGGTACTAAAGAGAAGGGGTCTTTAATATTGCGCAATCATGACATTTCTAGTCATTGACCTTGGTACAGGTTACAAACTGTAAGTTTAAAATCGCAGCTTACTCTAACCCACCTAAAAGCTAGCCAAACACTGTATTGTATAGCAATAAACCACGTAAAGAACAAAACGAAACAGTACAGAGTTTTGTAAGCAACTGCTCGTGATAGGCCGGTAGGCCACAGTACTACTTTAAATAACAACAGAGGAATGTCGATACTGTAATAATCATCAACTATAGCATTGGTGTTGCCTTAGTTTAAACAATGAAAATAATAAAAATATTAGATAAGTCGTTATAAAAGTATATAATCATAGCCAAATGAAAGATAATAAAAAATAAAAACACTCGTAAAAGGAATGTTAAGATAACGATATTGCTATTTTTCTTTCTCTTTGCTTTGTTCTTCTATTCTTTTTCTTTCTCAGGTTTCTCTTCATCCAAAAATTGTACAAGTAACCATAGTTACTTATCACCCAATCACATTTTACCAAACATTACGGCGTCATCAGTCCTCAGTGAATGAAATCAGTTCTCAGTTGTAACATAGCATGCATGCAGCGACGACAGCAGACAGGGACTGGGAAAAGGGGTGTGTAAAACAGAGCGGACAAATTTGTTGACGTCACCTTTCCATTTCATTGCTTCGGTTGCCCCCCCTTCGTACGGCCCTGAATAATAATAAAAAACAGGAGTTAAGGGGAGCTTTTCTTTCTTAGCAACAATATGGATAAAGATAGTGTGGCCTTATCACGTTCACTGCGGGCGTATCCGATCGGATACGGGCCGAGCGCTGTTCAGATGCTGCCGTAACCGATCGGATATGCTCGGCAATGCCTTTCGTATATCATCGTTTTTGCTCTAGCGTCGGTCGAAGGCAGACCTATTCCACGTTAGCGTGTAGTGGGTGACTTGCTTTTTGTTGTGTTGTAGGTTGGTAGTAAAATTTCCCCATAAAATCCCTGTCTGGCAAACTTAAAAATCAACTTGTTGTCCCGTCTTTCTCCCTCCAATTGGCAATACGATGGGACCGGCTACGTTCCAAGCAGTGCTGCTATATGTGAGTGTTTAGCGAACTACAGGACATCACCGCACGTTATTTGCTATTCGTCATACCAAAATATGAGAGCCAATCACCCGGCAATCGGGTTTGTTCGACGCTGCGGGCTGCGCCGCACTGGGGCTACGCCTGCCATTTGATGGCCCGCAGCGAACGTGTTAAAAAGACATTTTTACATCATGCAGTAATGAATCGTAGAGATTGTCAATAATAAACCGTTGGAATAAATAAATAAGTGAAAGATTGATGATTAAGATTTACTCTATATAATTACAAAATAAATTGGTGAGTCAGTGGCTCAGTTGGTAGCGTCACGGACTTTGGGCCCAAGGCAGCGATGTCGTGGGTTCGGATCCTGGTCACTGCCGTAAACATTTTATCAGTACAGTTCACCTTCGTACTGTACCGGCTCACCCTTTGCTTTGCTGGATACGTCCCACGCACAGATCTGTAGTCTATGTGGACAGGCAAATGCAAGGTTAAAAGAGGTCGCCAACCTCTTAAAAAAAATTAAAAAAATAAGTTTCCAAATCCTTCCATTGATTTATTAATCAATGTGTAATCTACCGCAACATGGACTCTTTATAACACCAGCAAAGTATTTGTGTTATATTTTATTCTAATCATTGCTATAATAAATGAATCCTTCATTTATAAACTATTTGTCCTTAACAGTTTCCTAGATTCTTCTAATTGGATTATGTTTTCTCCAAACGTAGTCATTGATGCTAAAATTGGGTGTTTATGGTAAGCATGCATTTTGTTTTTCTCAAAATTTTGACAAATATTTTAAATTAATGAAGTAAATAAAGGTCAACACAAAAAGTTATGTGCTAATCAGGGTTTTCCTAAATAAATTATGTGGTTTTAAAGGTAAATAAAAAAAGAACCGTGAAAGGCATCTTAAAAATATTTATTTTATTTAAGTTCTCATTTCAAAAAAGTTTTTTAGTGATACATTTATATATGTCCACCATTGAGTGCTCTGCAGACATTTAATCGATGGTTGATCTCGGACCATACGCTGTGCAACATGGATCTTGTTACCAACGACACTGTTTCATAAATCCTTGTCTTGAAACCAGCAACATCACGAATCTTGGACATTGAGTTAAATCAGGACTTCTAAGGCAATACTGTCTTACGTATTCAATTGTTACCACTGATACAGGTTGTCTCCCAGACGCCTTCCGTTTTTGTACATGGTCCCATTTCTATGAACTGTTTACTCCAACGTCTGATGTTATTTCCATGAGGAGCAGCTTAGTTAAATAATCTTCTAATATTTTGAGTAATTGCAAACGTCAACGACAACAATGAAACAGCTGTTTTCCAAGACAGTGTGACAAAATTATTTGAGTAAAGAATTCAGTGATACCAAACCAACCTCATTTTTCTACCTCACCTGGTCATATTTGTATAAGTATTCGAAACTGCACCATTATTCATTTAGGAAAACCCTGTTTTTACTGATAATTGTATAATTGTTTGTCAACCTAATACAATTTCACATTAAAAGGCCAGTTTTATACTTAAGTTTCATTGATTTTAATTTGTGTATGATTCGTCATAACAACCTAAATCTGAGATTGGCAGATTCTTTAAGCAAATCCTTATTGAGTCAAATTACAATAGCTTATATAAAAAGCTAATTGATAGCTAATAAACCAGACTGTATGGATTGCAATAACTGTAAATTCGTTTAGTGATTTTGTAATTTGATTTTAGGTACCTGGAGTTAGAACTTGAACATATTAGCAAACTAGTCCACAGTAAGAGCTTTCTCATAGAGTTCTTTATGCTAAGGGCAAACTCCAAAGAATACATTTTGAGGGTAAGTTTATTGTAATTCTAAGTAAAATTATAGTAGTTTACGTAACGGTCACGTAACAATAGTCTTTAAGACACAAATAGAAAACTTGAAGTACGAGCCTTGGTGAGTGCCTTTAAAGCTGCTACCACTACTTTACCTACAAACATTTTCGATAACTAACAATCACTACTCATAATGTCTAAGAGAGGTTATGTTTTTGTTTATAACCTCTCACAGCCAGTGATTGTGATGCAACGACTCATTGTCCCAACCACTCACTCATTCATTGTATAATCAATCAAATTGGCCTTAACCGCTGATAAGTTGTCACTCAAAGTATTATAAATTTACTTCTTTTCTCTCAATCCTCAAACCTTATTGGTCCAAACTTGTACTGTAAAGTAGCAAAACAATGATGTTAAGTAAGTAAACAATACTGTTACCGGTAAGTGAATATATAAATTCTAAGAACTGATTTGAAAAGGCTAGTTTAAAATTGGTGGTATGTAAAATTAATAATGTTATCAATCTGAACTTTTGAATGAATACAAGGCATTATCTACAATGGTTTGTCTGTAAATTAAGGTCTCCAAATAGCTCCTGTCACGACCATGTGAGCTAGTTCAAATGTTACATTAGCGTTGATTTTTTTTTTTTATTTATATGAAAAAGAACTACTACTTCTACTACTACTACTAATATTTACTCTACACACTACTATACAATATAGTACTGCTATACTATATAGTATTTACACTACTTTTTTCTCGGTTTCCATCCAAGTGTGTGAACGAAAATGATGTGAAGAAAAATTGAATCTTTCACCAAGTATCAGTCGTGTTCTGTGATTATAGATCTCTGCAGGAAGGGAATCAACCCCTATTGAAGTCCGTTGCCAGTAGAAGGATGTGTATACAGAACAGGGCAGTATTTCCAAATAAGCAGGCTAGGCACCCGTCTAGGGCGGCAAATTTTTTTTCTGATTGGATACAACAACGTTGCATTCCATGTATGGAAAACAGAATCACGTTTTGCATGTAAACGGGAAACAAAAACGTCTGTAAAAATGGTTCAAAATGTTTTAGATTTGTTGATGCAGCATGCAATTGCCTGCTGGATTTTTTGGATTACTTTTCCATAAAAACAGCTGGCAGGGCATGTATTGGGGTAATCTTGGGGCTGGGGTGGTATGGTCGGTGAGCGCACTGACTTGGGTGGGGGGGGGGCTAACTTTGCTGCCTAGAGGCGGCAGATAGTTAAATACGACCCTGATACAGGAGAGTGTCAAGACGTAAAAGATGTGCATTAGTGGCTAAGGTAGTTTGCAGGAGTCTGTCAACTTGCGCATAAGGATGGTGAGACGTGACCAACTTTACAAGTGAACTCTCAACACTAATTGCTAACCTCAATCACGGGTTTTCTGACGCTTCATAAAGGGTTTTAATTTTTTTTCCATTTGATACTAAAAATAAATAGCTGTAGAAACTAATAGCTGTCTTCTTTTAATTAATAACTATATAGACATATAAGTAAAACAATCAAATATTATTTATCAAACCGCTATTATTTATGTTCATCAAATGAGCCCGCCGCCGGCATCGCCGCAAACAAACACGGTCATTGTAGTAGCCGGTTGTAGGCCTAGTTGCGGTGCTCAACAGTTGGGTGGAAGTTGATTTGTTGCTGCCGCATTCACTGTGGTTTTTATAGTTTATTTTTTACTCTGACGCATAAAATTAAGTTTATTATAAGTAAAGAAAAGAAGACTCAAATTTTGAATGTAAATAAATCGTCTAGGGACATTTTGTTTGGAACGTGTTTTCAAGTACCCTAACCTATGTTTTCAAATATTCGAATGCATAAAAATATTTGGGTTGAAAATCGTTTGGTGATTTTCTAATTTTGAGTCTACAAACCATGAATAATAAGCCTAAATGTTTATTGATGTATCGAATAATTGCAAATCTGGTACAACAATGGAGAATTAGGTTTTCAAGTATATTAAAACATGGCCCAAACGCCATGGCAGGGCGTAGCTCAGAGGTAGAATTCTCGCCTCTCATGTCGTGGGTCCCTAGGTTAAAACCGGACTACTCAGTATTCTTTTTGTTCGATTAATTAAACTTTTATATTTTTCCCACTTAAATGACAGCGCTAATCAACATTTATTTTTTTATCACTTTGAACAACAAATTCAGGACACCTAAATGAATTAAAAGTAATGTTTTTATGATAAGCAGTTCAGTCCAATACACAAAATCAATTGTTACAGGCCTACAAAATTGTTAGTACCTCACAGGGTTTTAGCTATTTAGGGAAGCAAATAATAAGCATCTAAAAAAATACTATGTAACTCCTCTTTAAAATTGTCTTACTATAATTTCCTATTAAAATGTCTTTAAATAAAACCGAGAGCCTTGGGTGTAAAATAATCTGATTAATGTTGCAATGTTGGATACATTTTTGAAGATACAATACGGTATGCGGTTTAATATGGTTTCGCTCAAAGCCTATTTTTTCTCCGTGTTATTATAGCTTAATAGTTAATAAAACCATGAAACTTAACTAAAGTAAAAGTAAGCTTTCACACTAATTTAAAACTTATAGAATTATTCTAATTGGGTAATGTACATCCATCAATTTCACTCATTTTGTGCTTAGCCACATTTATTCATTTTAATTTGTGTCTGATAATTATCATTTAGCACTCACAAAACTATTTTTTAATCTAAAATTGCAAACGGGAGCCAATTTGCAAAAAGGAACTTAATAATTAATTTTTACAATGATGTCAGTAATGAAATATCACTCTTTTCAAAAATACTAGTCTACTACAAATAATACGGGTGAAGAGAGGTTGGTAGAAAATGGCAAGAATTTACAAGAGTAAAACTTTATGAAACACACTTGCTGCCTACACTAGTAAAAACCACTAGTAATACTAGTCCCTACACTAGTAACTAGTATTTTACATTAGTAAGTTTTTGAAACGTAGACTTGTAAAATACACTAGTATTACTAGTCCATGGACTATTAAACCATGGTTCTATGGCCTACCCACACTTTCAAGGTAAGCTAGCTGCTATCCTCCTTTTTCTACCATTTAAAATCCTGGCCTAGAGCCTTTCCTTAAGGGGACTGTAAACGCCTATATTAATCAATGTTAACTTTATGCAGCATATCTTAAAAACTATACAAGATAGAGACATAATTTTTTTTTTGTACTTTTCATTAGCCTTTTATTTAGTATGCTACATGAAATTATTTACCTAGGTTAAAATTTCAATTTTTACTGGAATTTTTAAATTTAGACTTTTTTTTGATATTTTTTGTAAATAAAAAAATTATTTACAATACTGTTTTTAATGAAATTTAAAATTACCATGTAGCATACTAGCTAATCATATCAGGATACTGTCATAAAAATTTGGTAAGTCTATCTTATATAGGAGCTGAGAAAACTTACATCTAAGTTATAAAATATTCACTTTCGGAAAGAGCAATTTAATAAAAAACATACCAGTTTTCGTTAACTTGCAGGTTCCTCTTCTGTTCTCCTCTCCTCAGTAGTGTCCAGAGCTGTAGGTTGGATTGTCAGGATCTTCAGCTTCCTCATACATATCTTCCAGCCTCTTCCTCTTCAAATCTCTCAGATTTCTGATTTTTTTTTAAGGTCTTGAGCCCTTTTTTCTGCTTCCTGAAGGCGTGACTTTTCCAGCTTTGCAACAGCCTGCACTAAGTTTTTCCCTGGCCACAGTCCAAATTTTTCCATGATTTCCACTTTGCTTCTGAATCCATCATTAAAAGCACACACTGCTGAATGCACACCATATTTCAAAGTTGGTAGAGTTACAAAAGTACGTTTAGGAATAAATGACCATATCAAGTTATTCAAGGACTCGTTCGGGTTTTGAGTCTTTCCCTTCACGCACTTTTCAAGGAGTTTAACATCAGAAAGATCTGTAAAAATAGGTCTGATTGCAGCCATTACATTTTCTGGTACATGAAAATGTTTGCTATGGTCATATTCTTCCTTTGATTTGAGGCATTTCTGAAACTTGCACCAGGTCTCAGCATCGTTGGGGCAAAGGTCATGCATGGGCTTATCATTTGATGATGCTACATGATAATACAAAGCCCAGATAGCTTTATACATAGCATCTACACTGGTTGTATTACGCCTAATAGCTAGTCCATAATAGGTTTGTAATTTTTGAATCACAGCCAGTGTAAGTTTGTTTTTGCCCGACAGCGATTGACCGTCGCTAAGTTTTTTCCTCATCTTCTTCATATTGCGGAGGCGCGTTCCCATCCGCTTTTGGACGTGTCCAATGCACTCAAGTTTGTTAATGTCTACATCTCCATAAACCTTAGCCTCACTAACTGATAAAAAGGCTTTGGAGTCCCCATCACCGAGATAGTTGACATACCAAGCACCATGTACGGATTGCAAGAAAACTAGTCCCTGGACTAGTAAATACTAGAATAGTATTTTTTATAAGACGGGCCCCTGTTGACACCTCAGTCCACAGACATCTATTTACAGAATACGATTCATACTTGGTAGGAATGTCGATTTTGTTCACATAGTATTTGGCTATTTTGAGTACACTAATCGGCCCATAGGGTTGGGAACCAGCTAGAATAGTAGTGGATGAATAAAAGTATGTGTGATGTTGGTCCTAGATTATAACTTAGCTCAATAGAAACCTTAATCGAGAACCTTTAGTTGTGAAAACCTTGTATTAGTTAGAGGGTCTCTGATTATTAATATTTTGATTTCACTCTGCAGGAACTACGAGAAGCAACGCAGAGCCTCAATCAGAATCTAGAAGAGTTAGCCTTAGTGTTTGACAAGCTGAATGCAGTGTATCGGCAAAAGTTGCTGCAGAATGTCAAGTGGCAGTTGGCCAGTCCAGTGAGTGCTGTGGACAGTCAAGTCTCTGAAAGTTCTCTAGTCACACGAGTGGTCATAGACCAGTCCGATATGTACACCAATGTACTGTCTAAGATGGCAGACTTCATAAATGAAGATAGTCCACCAAGTAAGAAACACTTAATTAATGTACCTGGTGAGAACATTTAGTGTTATAAAAGGGTCTGACTAAGCTGAGCCTGGGTTGATGAAGGCTGTATATGCTTCAACTGAACTTGCAAGAGGTCATCAGCTGGGTCAAATGAAGTATTCAAATTAAAAATAGTTAGTTTACATCTGTGCTGCAAATAAATTTTAGGTAATGTGTCTGTACATTTTTCAATTGGTATGAAGTATTAGTATTATGGATCATTGTGTATGAATTTGAACGGATGGTATTGTTTCCCTCCAGAGACCTCAAAACCAAAAAGTAAATTGGTCCCGGGTTAAGGATTTACTATGAGACTTTGTTTAATTGCTTAGTCCCAATATGGCATATTGGCTTAAAGTGATATACCACGCTAACCCCGTATAACATCGTAATCATCAATCTTGTAAACGTTTATGTGACTTGTGCAGGGAACCGTAAGTTGGCAATGTGGGTGCTTCTGGAGTATGTGAGATCACTGACGGATCATCAGATCCCAGTACAACACTATCTTCATGAGTTGGTCATCAACTCCTTGATACTCAATAAAGCCTATTACCAACTTCACCAGCTTCTGCAATATTTTGTCGTTTCTGACTCTAAGCCTCTGGTACGATATTTATTAAGTTTTCTAGATTATTTAAATTGATCTTACAGTTGTTTGTCAGACACTAAACAAACTGTTTAACTATTTTACTTCTTGTTTGCCGTGACCAACTTGAATAGACCATTTTGTTGTATTTGTACACAAGTAGTTAATTTTCGAAGTAAGGCTTCTATGGTCACAATCACTAACACTAAGTCATAGGTCTTCTGGGCATGACCACGTTGGAATACTAGGAAAATCACTAGTTGCTGACGTTTCAGCTTCGTTGCATATATAGACCAGGATCTGAAGGGGGTTGAGTATGCATGGAAAGCATACCTATTACATACATACATATTTATTTCATCGCATCCACTTCTATCATGAATCGACCAATGCAATGTTGTAGACCTAATCGACAAATAGAGAGACAAGTGTAATGCTTGTTTATTACTTGTAGCATTGTTATGCATAAAACTGAATAATGCAACTATTAACCTAGTAGTACAATTGTCAATTTTATTTCAAGACTACCAGTGATTAAATATGCTCGCTTTAAGAATCAATCATTCCCAAGATAAAAACTATTTTTCATTTTTTGTTCAAGTTCATAAAATAATCAGTATTCTCTTCTCATACTCTCCCCTAGAGAAGTATGTGTTCTGAGTTATGTTTTGCAACTTGACATCATTTATACTGTTCTTGTTAATATACAGTTGATTTGTTTCAAGTTTTATAAAAAATTTTACCTTTGACCATGGTTAGAACCAAGCAACCCACCTCCATGTCAAAGCTGTGGCCAATTTTAGAATGAAATATAATGTTGTTGAATCGAGTAAATGTATTGATGTAAATTACTGATTTTGATTATATATGGGTACGGGAGCTTTAAAAATAAAAATAAAAAACAGTTTAGTGTAAACAGAATTTATTATTTTACATCAACTATCACATTAAACACAACTGAGGGCGAAAATAGAAATTTAGACAGTAGCACAATCTGTTTGTAGATCATTCATCTCAGTTATTTTATATAAAAAAATTGGCTATACCTGGTGATTATACTCAGGTGGAGCAGTATTGTCACCCCACAAGATTAGTAATGTCACTCCTCTAATCCTCCGATACAAAAGTTATGAAATTCTCAATCAAAACCAAATCTGTCCTTTACTTAGGCTTGCTTGCTGTTGTCCCTCGAGAACCTGTACCCTCCAGCCCACCAACTAGCCTTGGACATGCTGCATAGGCTGAACACTGCCAGCCAAGAGATAACTGAGGTTCTGCTCTCCAAGCACCAAATACTGCCTGCACTTAGGTACTTGCACTAAAACAAGAATGAAATCTGAAGTCTGCATTGCCACTTAATGAGCATCCAAACACAACAATCCTCTTTCTAAAAAAAAAAAAACTAGGGGTGTGCGAGTACTCGAATCTTCAAGCTTTTTGGTCGAGCTTTTCATTATTCAGCTCGGCTGGAGGCATTATGAAAAAGCTCGAAGATTGAGCCGAGCTTTTAATACCAAGTAAAAACTAAAATAACACTTAATTTGTGCCGTACAATTGAAAACAAAGTTATCACAATTCTACGTTGTTCATGCATTCGAGGTTTGATAAGCACGAAGCTCGGCTCAGTCAAGACGCAATTATTATTGCTTGCAATTTTGAGGAGATACGATTAAACTATCACCTATCGCATTGTCTTGAACACAGCTATTCGTAATCTACAACGCAGTGCGAGATGTGTGATTGGCTCGTCGCTATGATGACACACAGTTGCTGTGACAACCTACAGTGCGCACTGAGCACGGGGGGGGGGGGGGGTTATGGGGTAAAAATGGGTTTTTTTCCATTTTTGACCCTAAAAACAAAAGAATTTTGCAATTTATTTCTAAACCATTTTGTAGAGCTTCAAAAAAGAAATAATTTAGTATAATGAAGTGCTGTTGTATGCCTAACGATTACGGAGAAAAAAAAAGTGTAATTTAAAATTCCCATGTTATTTTAAAAAATTCTTATGGAGACAATGAAAACTGTTGTAGTTTACTTGTTTATGGATATAAGTTGATAAAATTTGGTAAATTTATTTATTTAATCACATACTATTGAAGTATGGTCAAAAACACTTTTTACCTTCCCCGTTGCAGTAAACCTAAGCACTTGTTAAATCTAGTTATTTAAATTGGGAATAAATATGTCTTATTTATGGAAATATTTTAGTAAAAAGGTCAGACAAGTTGAAATTTGCTTAGTCTGCAGGTTTGCTGCAGCGGGGGTATTTATTTCTGTTGTTAGATTTTCATTTAGCCTATCTTTAATATGGTAGTTTTTAATGTTTTTAGAAAGGTTTAAACTTAAATTGGCTAGTTGGAATGTATCATTGCTGCATACATTTTTTCTTTGCTTTAAAAACACCCCATTAAACCTCAAAAATACTTAATGGAAGGACATAAAGACAAGGGTTGATGTAGTATAACCAATCCATTCAGAAAATTTGGTAAAACAATACAAAAATGGTATTGGTATCGAGAATAGATTTTTCAGGTATCGGTATAGAGAATCTATAAATTTTGGTATCGGCACATCACTCATTTTTATACCATGAAAAGAGGTGAAAAGTATGAGCCTTATGAAAGCAGATAACCCTACTCAGTAGCTTGTGGGGAGCAGTCAAATATTACTGTATTTTACTTGTTCACATAGTTGGGACTTTGTAAGCCTGGCCCCGAAAAGGTCAGTTATGACAGGGTGTACTGTAATAATTAATAATTATAATATAAATTACATTAAAAGTTAACAATGTTTGTTTTGTTATTCAGGTACGCCATAGAATCTGAAAACGAAGACCAGCTGTCAGGGCGTAAGTTTCTCGAGTTAGCTCAAGCGACTGAAGACAAACTAGTGTTTTACGCTGTTTCTACTTACTTTGAGGCTAAACGTGCCTCAGTCAACGGTTCTGTCCCTTCACTGAGATGAAGGTTGAATGTAACATGTGGTACATCTTAATTCAACATTCTTAATTTGTGTTATTTTCACGATCGGAAGTAAATTATTTTTGTTAAAATACTATTTTATGTATTAATTAATTGACTTAGTTTTATCAAGACTCCATGGCATTATTATTGAAAAAAATCCATATAATTCCTTAAAATGATTTTCCGTTTTTAGTTCTAAAAAACCATTTAGAAACAATAAAATCAAATAATTTATTTATCCATTAAACACAATCAGGCAATAGGCCAAGTCAAGACAATAGAATTATACGTTACTGAACATGTTTAACAATGCTATAAACACTTCTACACAGAATAACAAGGGTTGTCCAACAAACACAATTTAATCTTCTGCTGGAACGGTTTTTCTGTTAGCGTTTTCAGGCTTTCTGATTGGCTAATAAACATATAAGTCTATAAACTGGGTATTTGAGCTACTTCTAGTTGCATGATTTCTTGATCCCACAGTTTCAATACCACTTATATTTGCCTTAATACTACAGAGACGTTTCAGATTATACAAATTTATAACTGTGAGGATCTAAAATACATGGTCCAGTGCCAATGAAAATAGCTATATTAGCCATTTTCAATAGGAACACTATTTTTAGGTTGTGCAGTTTTAGGCAGTCAGAGGCCAGCTTTAGTGGTGGTGACTTTTTTCAAGCGCTCTTAAACCAGCACCATTTACAAAAAACCTGTTTTTTTTTTTACTTTCATTGATAGCAGTTTTACTTTATGTATAATTTTATAAAAGTTTTCATAAACGTTGTGACACACATTGAGTAAATTTGAAAATAAAATAATTTGACTGTGAAAGACAGCTAATGATTCCACGTTGTTTATATAAAAGTTGTGGCCAATTGAGCACAAAGGTATGAATAATTATTACTTTTAGGGGTTTAACAAAAACTGTAATCCCTCTAGTGGTTTTCCATGCATATAATTTATTATTTGGTATCTTTTAGAAAAAATATTTCCATTCTAGTCCTTATCCTTTCTCTTAATACATTTGATATTGTTATTAAGAATATTTTGTTTATTATAATGTTATCGCTAGATTGTTAAATATATAAATATTGCATATTTTATGTAATTAAAGTATTTGTATATCAAAGATTGTTTATTTACTAACTCATCATGTTCATTTCCCATTTTAAGGACTTGAGACATATTTTAGTTACAAATTAATTGAAAGGTGTTTATTAAACAAGTGTTACTCAGACATACAAATTCTGCTAAGAATAACTCTTGTCTTATTACAATACATCATCAAATAGCAAAATTGTAACTGTTACAACACAATACTTAACCATATTAAAAAGGTTTCAACATCCGTTCAATTGCAGCTTCGCTATTTGCATTGTTATTGCTTATTAAAAGTATCTCAAGATTTAATTCAAAATAATTCAATGCCAATATATAATACAAACAACTCCAACATTTTGTGTTGAGGAAGACTAAGCATATAAATTCAAATTCATATGTTTGGCATGCTTGAGGGGGCTTTTTTCTTCAAATTAAATACACCCGCCACAGCAAGCAAACCTGCAGACTAAGCAAATTTTCATCCTGATTGGATTTTCACTTAAATTTGTAAGATTATTCCCTATTTAAATAACATTAAGTTTAACTAGTACTTTGGCTTGCTGCTACAGGGAAGGTAAAGAAGTGTTTTTGTGAAATAATAATAGCTTAGGATGAAATAAAGCAATTTGCCAAATATACCCATAAACAAGCAAAATACAACTTTTTATCAATCGATCAAAGTAACTTTATTCATATTGCACATTGTGTGTCATTGTAATAACTAAAACAACTGTATTAAACCTAAGACTCCTTTACAGAGAATATTGTTATTATCAATAAATCAAATTTCAGGAAGTTGGAAAAAAATCTTCTAATTTATACATGAATCTGTTAGTGAGAAATAATTTTAACATTTTTTAAATTAATTAAAATTAGTTATATTTTTTATATTTCCAGGTAAGCTGTTGAAATATTTAACACCACTATCAGGTATAAGATGGGATTTTCTCGTAAACTGATAAATTTAAATTATGTTTGTTGAACGCCAATTCACTACCTTTTCTGGTCAAATACTTATGAAAAGAGTTCAATTTTGGTATTCTTCCATGATTTAATTTAATATAAAGGAGTATTTGATAAATGTATAAGCTAAAAACAGTCACAATTTTTAAAGTGCTCTTAAGCGTGTTCTTTTGATTTCAGTTTTACTTTTAACATAATGCGAACTGTTTTTTTTTCTGAAACTCCAGAATGCTATTTAGATTAAAAGATGTGCCCCCATAAAGACACAAACCAAAAGAATGTGTGATTCAATTAAGGAATAATATACTATTTTTAAGGTTTTTAAACTACTAACTTTTGACATCTGTTTTAAAATATGGCATATGGCTTAAAAAGTGACATTTTTTAAAACGATTTCAACATGACTATCCCTGTTGAATTTATCATCTTTATGTAATCCAAGAAATTTTATTGTTTTAACTTCATTTAGTATAATTGTATCCATAAAAATACTAAACTCAGCTGCATTTTTGCTAAATGAAGAAAAATTTTATAATTAGTTTTTATTGGATTTGGTAGTAAATTTATTTCATCATTGGATACATTTGGAAAGCTAAACAAAAGAAGAGACTTCCACATCAGAATTTGAATTAGGATATTTTTATATTGATGTCATCAGCAAATAAACAATCAAGATTAGGAGATTCTATCAATGAGGGAAAGTCAGTCAAGTAAATTAAGAGTAATATAGGGGCCCCAATATTGATCCTTGAGGGACACCATACTTAATAAGGAAGTGTAAGTAATTAATTGGTTATGGCTATTCATGTGATCAATTGGGACATACTGATGCTTGCCTGTAAGATAAGATTAGTTACATTTAAGTTTTTTCAAGAAGTAAATCATGTGAGATGCTATCAAAGGCTTTTGTTAAGTCCAAGAATAATCCAACTACCTTTTCCTGTGAATCAATTGAATTAATTATAGATTCACAGAAATCAACTCCTGTGTCAATCACAGATCTTCCTTCTCTAAAACCAAATTGTTCTTAATTTATTAAATTATTTTCCTCTAAGAAATTTTAAAGTTGTATATGCATAAATTGCTCAAAAGTTTTGGAAAATTAGCATAACAATGAGTGAGGCCTGTAATTACACATTTCCTCTGGGTTGCCATTTTTATAACCAGGTTTAATTTTATATTTTTTTAGAATTTTTTTGGGAAAATTTGTTGAAATTATAGAAAAGTTTATAACATGTAGTAATAGTAATAATAAATATAATTGAGCCTGTTTAATTATTGGCATTGGTATTTCATCCCAGCCAGTAGAACATTTATTATCAAAAGAAGTTATAATAATATCCAGCTCTTCATACGTTTACTTATTCTCCATAAAAATAAAATGGGAATTATTTTTTTTTTTTCTGTAACCAATTACTGTTTTTCAACAATTTTTAAAGTCCCTTGTTAGTAGTACCATGGACTAAGGAACCAATTACTACAATCATGTTATCCAACCTTTACATACTGATAGTAATTTTGAAGCGATTTACGTATATTTATGTTGCAAATACTGTAGTCATATCCAAAATAAATTATAATTTGACCTATTTTTGTCTTTTGATATTTAATATTGTGTAGAAAAAGCAGATGGAGCCTTTTTTGTTTACATGACCTAATGTTGCAAGTGTGTTGTTTCAATGTGTATAGTGTAAGAGAATAAATCCACAAATTATTGATCAAATTCCACTCTTTATGCCTTGCTCACTACAACAGGAAGAGTAGTAGTCTGGTGATGTTGCCCAAATTTACTAATTTGGCTGACACCCTGAAATTGGTAATGTTAGATGAAAATAGACCCTGAAAATACAATAGGCAAGCTGTGCACTGCAACATCATTGAGTGGTAATAGTATGTTTAGTCTGTCTCTTTAAGCTGTGGTTGTACTACATTGATTTTGATAATAATTCAGTATGTTATCGTCCTTTTAGTCTAAACAAAACAGTACCCCCATTGCTGAAAAATTAGGGTTCAAAAGTTATTGCAGTTTTTGTGATTTTACCCTAAAAATATAGTTTTTCCCGCCACTTGCCCATATGACATGGGTAGTTTAGTTGACAAGCTACTGGGAAAAGTATGTGTCAGATTGCTGATACCTGTTATTTATTTCCTTAATTGCAGCTTTAATTTTTGCCTGTGAATTTTTTTTGTCCCAATTGGTCAGCATCTCTAATCGCCAATACCTTCTTCCATCTTTACCTGTCTATTAAGAATTTCTTTACATAATTCCTTCCATCGTATGATTTGCTGCCTTTTACTATGTCTCAAAATTTCTTGTTTTTGATTGGTTTTTTGGTTGTGAATTTCCTTTTAGCCAATGTTTTGGTTATTTTACATAGTTGATATTTTTAGTTCTCTGGCATCTCCCTGGCCAGCGCAAATACGCTTCAAAAAATAAAATAATTGTGTTTTTGGTCTCTGCATCATAATAATAAGTAAATATCGGTCCCGGGTCTAGGTCTTGCCGTTCCACCTACGGAAATACCTTCTTCTTAAGGGAAATTCGCTTCCGTCATTGGAGGGGTTTGTGTTCTGAAAACATACATGGTTTATCTATTCATGAACATTGTTAAGGCCAAAAGAACTGTGGAATTATACACATTTTATTGAACCAATAATCCAGTTCATTCGAAATTGATGATTCCAAATATTTAATAGTTAAATTTATATTAAATTAAATTTATTATTAAATTTAAGTTTTTAAAACTTATGTTGAAGTTGCTTCTAGAATGTTATAATTTTTTTTCCAACATTTCTGGAAGTGGATTAACTCCTCCCGGTTTTCAAGCGAAGTTAATCATTGATTAGGCTACACTAATCTTAATTAGCCCTCAAAAGGTGACCAATAAAAAGTGGGGTTTAAAAACAACTATTTACAACATATACTAACTTTATACAACAATAAAAAAATCAAGTACATAATGAAAAACAGAGTAAAAACTAAATTGACAAATATAATAATCCTGTAAAGAAGGAATGAACCTGGCTAACATAAAGGAATACAATATCATAGATATATCTTAATCTAATATATTATAATATACACAAGCGAATAAAAAACGCACATACACACATTCACCCATCAGCTCAGCAGTCGCGCAGTCACAGCAGCAACCCTAACTGCAGCAGAGACCATCTGCTCAACGTGAGACATTCTAGTGCCGTCTCAAATTGAGGACGTTTTAAGGCCCAATATAATTCCCAATTTAGATGCCTATTAATAAATAGATAAGAGAATTTTTAGTTAATGTAAATATTTCATTATGTTTTTGACGTAGCTAATGTATTTTTTTTTTTAATTTTGCTGAATAAACGACTTATCACTTACGTGATTTCTGTACACTACTTTACCTTCGGCATTTTTTTAATTACTAACAATAACTCACTTCTAAGAGAGGTTATTTTTTCGTGTATCTCATTGCCACTGACGATGCACACGAATCGTTGTAACAAACACTAATTGCACCACTCATTAACAACTAAAATGGTCTTAGTTTAACAGCTGGGTCTATAACAGCTGATTAGTTTAAGTTCGAAGTATTACAATTTTACTTCTTTTCTCTCAATCGTTCAACTTCATTGATCCGTTACTCGTGTTGTTGAGTAAAACCTACAAGTAATTCTAGTAATTCTTGTTAAGTGAATCTTTTTAATTCTAAGAACTGAACTGAAACGGCTAGTTAAAAAAACGGACGTAGGTAAATTCGTTAAAAACTACTGTCAAAATATAGTCAATTCCCCGTTATCAATTATACAAACTAAATAGTACCATAAAATATGCCCTTGAAGAAAAGATGTTTTTCTTTGGATGAGCAATTCAAGCAGTTGAATGGAAGAAATACTTCCAAAAAAAAAAGATGGATCAAAATTCAAAAGAACATATGTTACCATTGTGATTTTCTTTTTGTCACCATGTAGGTCAATTGATGTTTCCTTTCAAAAGTTTAAAACTTCAAATATCTGGGTGAAATAAATCAGTAAAAATATCATAACGGCAATAAGCCTAGGTATTTTAGCTATCTTTCTTTGTACGAAGTTTCAGGCTAACTCACCCAGTTTTACGTTATGAAAAGACATTTTTGTAATATTATAGATATTACATTTGTACATTTTAAAATGTGTTTTGTGACTTGAAGGTACCTACAATTTCGTTTACACAGATTAATCATATGATGTGTGCCTTATATCCCCATCAAAGTTGTGGATTTTCCCTAGAAACTTTCCCGCAACATTTGCCAGTGACTTTTTGGTTTTAAATTTAACTTAAGTGTAAACTAGTAAATACTAGAAGCTAGACATCAATGTAAACTGCTTATAAATCAAATTGAATTGTTATACTGACAAGTGTTTCTAATAAAATATTAATGTACAGTATATTACAAAACATGCATAAACCATAGCACATAATAATAATAATGAATATTATGTGCTATATGACATAAATCCGTAGAAAGATAAGAGATATGCTCGAGAACTTGCTGAATAGTAAACTTAGCTTCAGTTATATGATCAGTGATTGCACTATGTTACACCCTTCACAACCAAATTAATTTTCTGCATTGATCTAAACTAATTCTATTGGGAATCTTACATCTTCTAGGCACTACTTTTTAACAGCTCCCACCGTCTGACCTAGAACCTTGTTTACTCATAGATTTTTTGTTTTCGCTCTAAAGCTATGTCAGTAACCAAAGCAGTTTCTAAACAAATAAGTGCTGCTTTTAATTTTAAGGGGAAAGTCGGTTAGTGAAAACTTGTTTATAGCTTTACTTCATTATTTATTACAGTATGTACATATTTGAACACTGACTAAACACTAACATATTAAATAACAAACTATCAACTAACAATTATTAATCAACAATCATACTTTTTAACCTGTATAGCCTATTCACATGCAATGGAAGATATATTAAAAGTGCATTTCATTACTGTTCGATAAAATAGAAACTAGGAAGATAATAGAGACCTAAATAAGCTCAGGTCAAAACACAACTTCAACCCCTTTAGCCTCCGTTAATTCTCTCATTTGAATGACCGAACTGTATTAATTAGATTGTCAGCATTATCATTTATCATTGTTCATAACTGCATCGTTTTGTAGATGCCTAATGGCTTCATAACTGTTTTATCAGTTCGTCAGTTCGTTTTCAGAAACGAGTGATATTCCGACCAGAAACTGCAATTTTTTTACAGACCTTAGAAAATCAGCATACGTTTTGGGGCTAATCGTTTCTGATTTATAGTTTGTACTTAATCATATTTATTTTGTAGGACATTCTTGATTCCAAGTTGAAAGTGTAAAAAAAACTCTAACACGAGAACAAAAACGTTTGCAAATCCACCACATCAACACTAGTGACTTTGCATTCATGATACTGTAGCTACGTGTAAACAAAACACTCGTGTCCTGCAAGTTGAAGTATTTTTTATCCGTGATGTATTTTAGTTAAAGTAACAACCTCCTACGGTGTCAATAAATTTGCCAAATATAAATGGTGTTGACTGTATCTGTAAGTAAACTATTGAGGTTCATAAATTTGTTAATAATAGAGTAATTGAATACAATGTACGCAATTGCTCTTTAAAATCCGATGGACTTAAAACATTATTATAATATACAAAATTAAGCGTATGTAAGTGTTAAACTAACATGCGAAAGAAGTGTAAAATACGTGATGGAAACTATGAAAAACTAAATGTGATAAATGAAAACCCAAACCTTACTACGTGTACAGCTTGTATTGTAAACGTTTGTTGTGGTTAAACCGTTGGTCTAATCAAAAAACGGAGAACACTTACTGTATTTAGAATTAAAAGAGCTACAATGTTGTATTATAATGTTTTTTCCATCTCCACCCCTTTACCCATATATTTCGCAACATCAAATTTTGGTATTTTTCCTCATGTTTTTTGTTCAAACGTCTATTGCGTCTCAACCGTAGGTCTGGTCAAGAAACGGATAGTCCCTACAGTTCCTTATTTTTAACGATCTACAACTTTGCCTTTTAACATTTTCTTACATATTCACTCCTTCACCCCCAAATTCACGCTTGAACTTAAAACTTTGCACTTTTCCCTGTTTTTGGGGGTTTGGCTGCCCTGGAGTAGGTTGAAAAACGTTTGGGACATGTTTGACCTAATACTTATTTTAAATATGTATAAAGCTTATTCTTAACCAATTTTGGAATTTTTATTCGCCCTACCCAACCCTAAAAATGGGGGATGATTGAAGTTAAAATTTAAAAAATCCCGATTTCGAAGATTCCCTTCAATTTAAAATTGAACAAACTTAAGAATATTTAAAATAGAACTAATGTTTTGTATACAAATTTTTATAGTGTACATTTTGTTCCATTGCGCCTTTCACCTATCTTCACTCCAATCCCAAAAAAACCTTTTGATAGTTGTGTCCTTGGAATTTAGTGATAAGCCCACTTACCCACTCATATTGGAGATAGAACTTTGAAATATGTTAGGAGTGTTGGTATTCGATCAAAATTACCTTAAAGATTTTTCAAATCGCATTTTCTTAATTTAACCCCCTCCATTAATTACAAATACCCCCAGGTTAATCTGATGGAGAATAAGCATGCGGAGAATAAAATGCGATTCCAAGCATGTTAAGGTCTTGGTAACCATTAGGTAAGTTACTCATGGTCGTAAATAATTTGAAAAAGTGAAAAAGAGGCCAATCTCATCTTATGCCATCCCAACCTACAAACCCCCCCCCCCCCTAAAAATAAAAACACTGAAAATTCATGTAAAACTGTTTCTAGACGTTCTAAAAACCTTCAATCATTGGGTTTTAACGCTGATAAAATTTACCGGAAAAATTCCTGTCACCCGTGGAAATAACTTATGACGGCAAATAGGCGAGTTGTTAAGAATAACGCGACAGTTTGAATTTTAAAATGTTTGTGCTTGTGTGAAATCCAGTATTTATCATAGCATCATTTTACCTAGAGTGGTGCAAATGAGAGGCAAATAAATTGTTGTAGTAAACTCAGTTCTTGAATCAAAACAATTATATTCAAATTCTAGTGAAATCCAAACGAGGTTTCCAAGTTATCACTCTCCAACTAAATAAATAGTTAAAAATACAATTTAATTTACACTGCAATTAGGTTTTATATTCACTAAGGACAAGTTAAGTTGTCCATACAGAGTATATAAGAGTAAACATACAATCACAGAAAAACTAGTAAACAAAGGGCTATGGTATTTTCTTATATAAATTTTACATTAATACAACTGCAAACTGTTGTTCATAGATTTTTTAAATCGTAAAGAATTAGTGGCGTATTTTCTTAAGTAACTCTTAAGTTAAATACAGTACTGTACTTGATTGAGAACCCAGTATAAGTTATTAAATAATTTCATATTGATGTTCTTTGGTCCAGGATCATTTCTTGAGTATTAATATGGTATAAAACTACCTGATTCCGTCTGTGACCCTAAAACGTTTTACAGATGAAATTTCTACAGCTGATCACTACAACAAAATTAGGATCACAAACGGAATCAGGTAATTGTGTACCATTCATTTTAATAAATAATTTTAACTTTTGTAATTCAATTACGGCCATGAACATGGCAAAATGGTCATTCAGCTAATGAATTTGATTGGATATATTTAAATCGTTTTCAGCATTATTGACTACGGAGCGAGACTAGTTGGGCGGTAAATCGAGAAAATTTAATAGTTGCAGATGTATATGCCATCGTAAAGTATAGAATGCAGGCACTCTGTCCTGGCGTTCTATGCATTGCCTTAAGTTTTTAGGCAAAGTTTGAAATGAAGTAATAACAATAAGATTTCATACACTTTGACTTGGCATTGTGTATAATGCCTTAGTATTTCTTAGAATGTCTAGAGGTTTATCAGGAAAAGTATATAATAAATATCTTTGTTGTAAAAAAAACTAATTACTTTACAATATTGAAATATTTAAGGAACGATTATGTAGGCAAAAAATGAACCAAAAGTCAATAAATAAATTCTAAAACTTTAGAATAATGAAATATTTAGTAAAAGGTTAGGCTAGTTCACTTTAGATTAGATCAGTTAATGCCAAACTACAAAACAAACGTCTTAAACGTCCTAAAACTGCGTGGTACTTTACCTGTAGTGCCATTCGGGCATTCTATGTAACGTCTAGGCAAAGTTTATAAATGGGCTTTATTTTCATACTTTGCCTGGTTCATTTTAGACAATTTATAGAATGCCTAGTACTTTTACAGAATGCTTGATAATATATATTTTGCAAGAAACATATAAAAGAATTTAATAAACTTGTGTTTAATTAACTGACTTTGGTAGAGAAGAAAGTTTGTCATAGGAATTAGAGTTTCTAGATAATGTCTTAGTTTTAAATCGCCAATTTTCTAGATTTTATTATTACAAATTAATTTAAATCACTTATCAACATAAAAAGTCACCTTAATGAAAAGTACCAAATTTTTTCTATTCTTATTAGGAACAGTTGGAATGTTTGTTAAATGGAACCATTGAAATTAAGTTCCACGAATTCGTGCTTTAAGCAAAGTGGAGCAATAAGTGATGTTCTTTTATTTCAGTCTCTATCGATTTTCAGTCCCTAAAACTATTTTAAGATTCCTTACAGATATAACACAGTTTAGATACAGTCTTAGCTTCCACTCATAGGTCAGTGAAGTGGAGAATCCTGACCACACCACAAGAGATTATCCATAAGATACAGTATTTATTTATAGTTAAAAACCTTTAGCGAATACAAAACAACATATTTTCAGTCCAGTGATTAGGTATTCATTTCAACACTTTCCATGTACTTATATGTATTCTAAAACTATCCAAACTTAATATTGCAATTTGCAATGTATTGATAGCTAAATTAATGGCTAGTATTTTAAAAGCAGTTTATAGCAAAAGGGGTACATTGGAGTAGTAAAATTTAAAAAAAATCTGCGAAATTATAACTAGCATAATTAATTGATTGTAGTGATTTTTTCGAGTTAAACCTCCCAACTTACGTGAGCGGAGGAACTTATCGGGTAAGCAGCTTAGTCTGGAGTGTTGGGTGCGATAACCTTGGCGAGTCGTGTCTTCTGGATAGCGCAGATGCATCCAACGGCGATCAGTATGCGCTTCTTGCCGGTGTAAGGGCTGTAGACGTATCGGGCGGCGAAGGCAGTGACACAGACGTGCAGGCCGTGGCGAGCGCAGGGACTGCCTTCGCAGAGACATTCAGACACCACCAGGTTGCGAGGGAACCATCGGTGAGGATCTACATGGGGGCGGAACCTGACCGGACAGTGGCCAATGGGGTTCTCCGGTCGCTTCATTAACCAATCCGCCGTCCGAAGGTCCTCCGGAAAAGGGCTCATCCGCAAGACTATCTCCTGGAAGTCGCAGTCCTGCTTGTTGGACTCGAGGAGCCAGAGGGTCTGCCACGGTACGCTGGCGAGCTCCTGCTCCGTGTAACCCGTTCTCTTCACTACTGAGGTAACCTCCCTTCGTGGCCTCTGGGCGAGGAACTCCAGCAGGTGATTGTCACATATCTGTGAGTGATGACGGTCTCCTAGGACGAGGATCAAAGTATGCTGCAGAAGACTGGTCCACCAATATACCGCAGCCAACCGACACAACATACTGTCTGCTCATCGCGTATACGACAGGTGATTTATATATATCTCGAACCTTTGAGGACTTAGCGCACAGAACAAATCCTTTCGCACTTTGATCGGGTTTCTCAGTATCCTAGCTTTGTTTGACAAAGGAACTGAAATGGTATTTTCCGAACAAAGGTAGAGATTACAGGCCTCAACTAAAATGTTCTTCGCGTGGAAATATTTTCACACGTAAAGGTGATGCATTTACTCCGGGACTGAAATAAATAGGTGGATCCATATCAAGAGTCGTTTAGGGACTTTAATTTCAAAATATTTATTAAATAATATCTCGATCAGCATTGTACGTATTTAAATTTACGGAATGTAAATAAAAGAAACGTCTTATAACACTTTTAAAACATATATTTACGCTTACTCACAAGACGGTAAATATAAAAAAATATGGTACTGTAAGTGGTGATCGATTTCGATTGGACACTTCAAACATCATCAGACCCAATAGTTGAATGAAGAATTAATAATTGATAATTGATGTGATATAATGAAGTTTATCTCAGTGTCATTTGTATTTTCCGCATAAATGAGTTTACGAAAAATAGTTTTATACTAATGTTTGAAAATGAACCCAAAACGCTGAAAATTATTTAGAGGACTAACCGCCACAGCATCACTTTACTATTTACACCCGACATTCTAAATGAAATGCAATAGCCCGTGCATGATTGAGCTTGTCGATGCCTGACTCACTAACCTTGTGCACCTGTCTTAATTAGAGGGACGCAAATGAACCCATAGCGAAGGCTTAGGTGCACAATGAAGAGGCGAAGAAGCATAAGGGCACGTGTATGGAGGTCTAATATGTTGTGGCAGGATTCTGCCGCTCGGCCGCGCCACACGCACGATATATTCTCCCTCCAATATCGCTTAAAATATTACCTTCGACCCCTTCCAAAAGAAAAATTTAAACCTCGCTCTTCGACCTAATAAAGCGTCAAGTTCGTGGGGAAATTCGAAATCAGATTGTTACGGCAGCCCCTCAACTCGAGTGCATGTAATGTGCATCAGTTATTGCGATTCTAGATAAGGGAGTGCTGTTGTAAACCAACCAGTGACATTTCTATTGTTATTTGTAAATATTTCAAAACTGAATCAAAAGTGAAAATAGTTCTAATAACTTTTACAGAGAGGTACTGTTCTAATTATGATAAAGCAATGGTATTATTAGTCCTAAATTAAAGAAGTACGTATTATTTTTACGGTCATAAATATTTATTTTTTTGATAAAAGTAGCCTATCGGAAGTGAGTTGGCCTAGTGCTAGAGCGCGGGACTTCGATGCCTGAGGGCCTGGTTCAAATCATGCTGAGTACAAATGAGGGTTTATCCGAGTGATAATGCATCGACCCCTTAGGTCTAGGCTGAAGTAATGTGTAGAACAGTTCCGGGCTAGAACTAGCGTCCTAGGATGTGAAGGTGGGACATACACAAAATTGACATCCTTTAACAAAAATGTTTAATAGGTGGTTAGAATCGGTTATACTGACATGTTATGGGACGGTGTTACACATAAAACTAGCAACGAAAATGAGGTCCTAGTTATCAATTTCACTATCACAACAACCTTTTGAAATGCAATCAGATTCGAAAATGTACGGCGGTGCTAGTTCTGTTTATGATTTGAAATCGTTATACCTATCCAGAAATGTCTTATTACAATTATTTTGCATGGCAATTGTGTTGGTAAAACGTTAATACACACTTTCTAATTCTATAACTCTTATATAACTCTACATATAGATATATGGGTTTTCTGTTATTATTATTTTTATCAGCGTCTGCCAATGTTTATTTTATAATTACTTAAGTTCACCTGTTCTCTTTCAATAAGGTAACATAAATGCTGTTGTTAAATTCCTATTTACCAATACAATTGTCGGGTTTAATTTTTACTAAGCATTTCATTTTATTGATTAGAAAAAGATCATAATAATGTCGCTATAAAATTTCCTAATCAAGGTAATTTTACTCAAAAGTTATAACAAAACCTATTGAATGTTTACAATCCAAAACAATTAACACCCTCGCTGCAGCAAACCTGCAGACTACGCGAATTTCCATTTGCCTGCTATGATTTTCAATTAAATTTATTTCAATAACATTAGGTTTAACGAGTACCTAGGTTTGCTGCTACAGGGAGGGTAATAAAGTTTTTTAGTAAAACATTTATAGCTCAGTATAAAAGAAATATATGTGCCAAGTTTGGTAACAACTATTTTGTTATATACATAAACAAGCAAACTACAACAGTTTACTTATTTCCCATAAGAATAACATGAAAATTTTAAATTTACAATTTTTGCATTTTATACGTAACCAATAACGATACCA
Source organism: Macrosteles quadrilineatus (assembly GCF_028750875.1). NCBI lineage: Eukaryota > Metazoa > Arthropoda > Insecta > Hemiptera > Cicadellidae > Macrosteles > Macrosteles quadrilineatus. The sequence continues at coordinate 77,910,540 of NW_026542600.1, read as the reverse complement.
TTTGAACGGATGGTTTTTTTTGGCTTCTGGGGACGTCAAAATGAAAAAGTAAATCAGTCCCGGGTCCAGGTCTTACCATGAGACCTACGGTAATACATTATTCCCTATATGGGAAATTCGGTAATATTAAACAATCGTGCCAGAAAGTCCTTGCAAACATAGCTCATGTAAAACTATGTCTGAAACTTGAGACCAAATCATTTCCCACAAATGTAGAACGATTATTTTAATGTAATTTTCCACGGTTGCTAGTTAAAACTGCAAACGATATGTAGGTAACGCGATGTTTTTAGAGAAAGATACTAAGATAATTCAGTGAGATATTGTAGATGGTATTAGGAAATACTTTACTATATATTTTAGGGATTTAATAAATTATTTATAATAAATTATTTAATAAAATTTGCTCGGTCGATCACAAAACTTGTGGACACAACCAAATGAACTCATACAACCCGATGAGATTAGGCCCTTCTCAACTCGCGAAGAAGATAAAATCGGCGAAACCGCATGAAAACTAGGTAATCCTTCGCGATCGATGAAAGACGAGGATCAATGATGGGATCGCCAAGTCACCGGTACGGAAGGAATTGAGACCCGAACATTGTTGGGGGGGGGGGGGGAGGGTGTGAGACAAAGAGGGCGATCGTGTGGGGTCTCATCTCTGATATAATAGGCTTAATACAGCACACCTTCCTGTCCCCCTCAGACTCATTGCAAGGGTAACAGTTGTGTCGAGCGTAGGAGGGGGTAGTTTTACTTAGGGCCGCTTTCCCCAAATCAAGTTTAACTTAATCTCGGTTAACTTTAATCGGTGGGTTAAACTTAGGATTGCTTTCCCCACTATTTTGTCATGAAAGTTTAGTTTAACCCTGGTTTAACCTAGATTTCTTTGCAAGCAACAATGTTGGCAACACTGTTATGCAATTTTGTCTGCAATATTAGCTGTTTAACTCCCCTCCCCACTATGACATATCTGTCATTAATTTTCTCGTGTTTTGGTTATTTGTATTAGGTGTTGTGCCATTATCTCCAATTGTTGACATTAAGAAGAAACATTTTTATTTGCAGGCTAATAAATTGTACTGATGCTAATTTATAAGCATTTCATTTATTGTGTTTATTTAAGCTCAAACTTAATTAAACAGTAGGCCTACTGTACGCATCAAATAAAAGCATTTACACTCATGGGAAAATAAAATGTTGGGAAAGACGTGAAATTAATGTTTGTGGATTAAAAACTAGAGCCTATCCTTTGTAATGGCAGGCCTAGGCTACTCAGCATTAGACACGTTCGATGTTTCTAAACTAAATTTAATTTCAAACCAAAAGGCTTCTTATGAGCAAACTTTCCACCCAATTTTTCGTTGCTGTGGACAAGGTAACCTATCGATTGTACACAACTACGATACTACCTACCGAAAATATAATAATTTAGGCCTACTCTACGCATTTAAAAACCTTAAAACCATTACTGTATATCTGTAGCATTATATCTTTAAATTTAAAATAGTCATGAATTAATTGTCTACATAGGTTCTGGTTTGTTATTTCTTAATTTATTTCCAGTTCAATTTATTTTAGGTTATGTTTAACAAATGTCAAACAATGATATTTGCCATTGCCGTCTGCCGAACGTAACAAGTCAGGCAAGAGCCAATCAAAATCAAGCTATTATTCTTCTCTCCTGGGTTAACCCACGGATCGCCAGTTAAACCAGCCTCACCCCTAGGGTTAACTTAAACCTAGTTTAAACGGAGAAATTATTTTGGGGAAAGTGAATCTGAGGTTAAACTAGAGTTTAAACCGCGATCAGAGTTAAACTTGATTTGGGGAAAGCGGCCCAGAGTCATACGCGTGGTGTAAATTAACTAAACTAGCTTTCTATCAGGTAACAAGTCAATTGTCTCCATCCTGACTACAAATTTCTTCGACACTGATAGTGTTATCTAGTGCGTCCAATAGGACGCATAATAATAATAACTATCACAACTCTGAAAACCTCTTAACTAACTATGAAACTCAATGAGTAGGCAGCTCTTGGCCACATTGCTGTTGGAAATAATTAGAAAAGTGTAACGGTTACGAATTTATCGAGACTGACAATTTGGTTTACAAAAATGTTACAGTTCCGAGTCCAGAAAGATGTGGTTTTAACAGTTTTAAATTCATTATTTATCTAAAATTCTTGTATGAGCTAATTTATTTTTGGGGAAGTGTATATACAACGTAACTAATCTTTATGCGCAACTATAGTGGTTGTAATGTTGATATCTAGAGGTGATGATATCTAGATTAAACATTTACTTCCGACTTAATGTTATATTCACCATATACGACAAAATATTGAAACCCTTTAACACAAAAGTAAAATTTATAATGTAAAGTAGTAAAATCAATTTCTTATCAAAGACATTGATGATTATGAACTTACAGCTTACTCAAATGTTCACTGAAAGTCGACCCTTTTGTAACAGGAAAATATATATTGTGTTACTAGCAGCTACACCCGTGCCTTGCAACGGAGTCAGTATCCAAAAAGAGACAATGTTGGTTCTTTGAAAATGCCTTAAAAATGGATTCACTCCTTCCATTTAATTTAGAATCGAAATTGAACTAAATTACTTAACTTGATAATAGTAATAGTACCTTTTTATTAACTCATACTGTGAATACTTGTTTAGGCTACCTAGGATACAGAACCAATGATAGATTTTAAGGTATATTATCAATTAACAGCGATGCATTGTCCTTCCAGACCTGGAGGTTCATATTATTATATGGTTAGGCTTCATTCCTATAGATCTATGTACTTTATTATTATATTTTCTAATTAACTTTGGAAGTAAATCCAACCATTTATAACTCCCCTAAGCACTAAATTCTCTATATAACCAATTCTTTAAAGTTCTCTGGAACCTCTCTACAATTGCAGCTGCAGCCTTAGTTGTAGAAAAAGTGTGATAGTGATTAATATTGAATTGTTTCATTAGTTTGCTAAAATATTGATTAAAAAATTCTTTTCCACTGTTAGATTGAATGTTTTACCCCTTTTGGTAGAATGGTCTTAATGGCTTCTGTAACCACCAACCCTGTCTTATTCTTTAGTGGAGCAGCATAAGCTTTTTTAGAAAACGTATATATTAAAGTTAAAATATATTTATTGCCAGAATTCTCTCTAGCATAGTTTTGCATATCAATTAAATCTATTTGTACGGTTTCGTTTATACCCAATACTTTAAAAGACCTTCTAATGAAATTCTTTCTTGCGGGCTTATGAAGTTCGTGTGCAATTTCATTCATTTGTTATAACATCATGACTTCCTTTAACTGTAAATACATCACCATTCGCCCCAATCAATAGATTATCTTATTTTTTTTAATACATAGTTTTCTGGTATATATGGTCTATTATCTATATACTTAAATCCACTCAAAGATGTGGGGTCGGCAACTAATAAATCAGGATTGTATTCCATCAAATTATTTTTTTTTCTCCATATACAAATTTCGATCCATCATAATGCATAGCTTGTGAGGGGATGCGGAATACTATCCCCCAGGTGAAACGTGACGTCACAAAATCTGCCAACTATCCAATATGGAAGCCGTGTCCGCGACTGGAATACTACCCCCCCTAGACAAATCATGCTATGTAATTTTAATTTTAATTCGAGTAATTCCGTTGGATAATAGAAAAGGCATGTGGTGAATATAAAACAGATTTTCGAAATGTTACAGCAAGTTTGGTTGGTTAGGTTAGGTTAGATTAGAACTGTTTGACAACTAAATTTGAGTGGCCGTGCCCCCCCCCCCCCCGGTCTCTGACGTCAATATGACGTAGGAACCTGCTTGGGGGGGTAGTTTTCCGGGGGGCATTCATCCGGCGACCCGCTTGTGACATTAGACAAATGTCACCCAAATGTTCCCCCTCTGGCAGGTTCCTTATAAATGTGTTTTGGCATCCCAACATTTATGTTTATTTTTTATTTTTAACACAACTAGTGTCATCAATGACGGGTTTAATAGTACTAACCTTTTATTATTAAAATCCCAATAGCCTGCTTCCATTTTTGGAACTTATGAAACATTCACAGCATCTTTACCATCTTTACCTTCCATCAAACCACTAATTTCCTGTTTTTTAGCATTCCAAACACCATTCTGTGATTCTAAAAATTCATTATTATTATTGCCTTGTACAAAGGTACCATCTTTTCATATTAAAGTCTGTTGTAAAGTGGGTACATCATCTAAACTTTCACCCTTTTTCACATTAGTAATTTTCTGTTTTTTAGCATTCCAATTTTTATTCTTAGATTCTAAAAACTCATATTTAGTTTTACCTTGTACAAAGACATCACCTTTTCTAGTTAATGTCTGCCCCAAAGTCGACACATCATCTACAAACTCTCCATCTTTAACACTACCAATTTTACAGTTTAAACAATTCCAACTATTGTCTTTTAAATATAAAGTAGGCTCATTAGCTGCCCTAGGTTCTGCTGGCTATATGGATTATATAAACGATAACATTTCTCTATAAATATATTTTTATTTAATAAATAATTCCACTTTTTCTCAATTCTTCAATAATGGAATCTATTTCATTATCCACTCCTGAGTTACCGGCTTGGCGACTTAGCCAAAGAAGTCTTAACCTATCTACAAGCTCATCAGGGTAATCCCAATAAATATAGTCTATTTTATTACCAGTCACTTGTCTCAAACCTTCACCAACAGACTTAAACAGGGGTTTAATTATATTAGGATATTTAGTATGTCTATTACTTGACATTGGTGCACCATCTTTGTAACTCTTTAAATGTCCGTTTGTAGCCTCCTAAATCTCTTTATAATTTTGCAAATCAGCCGGAATATAATCTTCAGGTTCTTTTAAACTTAACAATTGCCTTAAACCTTTTGTTCCCTGGTAGGTTTTATTTGCAGCTGTAACATCATAACTGGCAATTTCAACTTCTTTATTTTCAATACAAAATTTATTTGCTTCTCGTCTAATACAATATGTAGTGTCTGTCATACTACTTCTACTGATGTAATTTTCTAAATAGTCTAATGCTAAAAGACCAAAATTTAATTTCTGTGGGGTGTATTGTTGTAATCTTGGTATTCTAGATGGGGTCATTGGAAGAATCTCCATTTGAGGCCTCTCCAATTTGGAGACCATAGTAGTGATTTTTTTTATAATTCTTGTAATGGCTCTATTAAAGGTTGGAATGTTTGGAACCTCTCTTCAGCCTCTAGAAACTTGCCACGTTTTAAAGCTCTATATTTCTCTCGTATTTGATTTGCAGAGTCAACCAATTCTTGTTGAATGTTTTTCATCTTTTATTTACATTTTATTTATCTCATTTGTCAAAAGGATTGTACTCAAACACTTTATCATGTATTATCAAACAATATGCAGATGTATTTGCTGGTACATTTTCTGCAGTTTCAATCTCTAATTTAATATCAACAATTCCTTCCTTCACTGTTTCGTTCTGTCTAGAACAATCTATCACAATTAGTGGATATTTCTTCATAAACTCAGCCCTACTAATCATAGGATCTGGGATAGTATTATAGTAAGTCTCTCTAAACCTCATAAACATCTCATAAGCTTTAGAGACATCTCCATTTTCAAAGTCGAGATTTAAATCGATATATGGATAATATTCAGAGTTCAGAAATACTTTGAGATTTTTTAATTTTACAGTGATCAAATTCATCAGTTCTTTTTCGTGCACTATTGTCCCTAGCTGCCTGGAAACAAAATATAATATACCTAGGCTTCTCCAAACTGGAAGACGTCTTTATTGACCATGTGGTATTGGAATATGATGGAAGTTCGTGCAGCTCTAAACTTCTAAATGTAGTTTGAAAATTTGTATTTTGGAATAACATCTTTTATACTAAACTATTAACATTTCACTAAAACCCCACTTAATTACCTTCCTGTAGCAGCAAACCTAAGCACTTATTAAACTAATTTTATTCAAATATGACAGTCTTAAGGAGATATTTGAGTGAAATCGAATCAGGCAAATGGAAATTCGCTTAGTCTGCAGGTTTGCTGCGGCGGGAGTATTTATTTTTAAGAATAAAAGCTCTGTAAATCAAACCAACAACACAACGAATTGCACAATAGGTTGTTGGTTGTTTGTTAGGTTTCCTTGTGTTAGATTGAAATACCTTTTTGTTACATATAAGAACGAACGACATTGTCGAATACTGTTAAAAGTCGCTAAAGATATTTTATTTGATTGGATTTAACTGCCGTTGTTTCAATACCCTTTGTCTCTATAAGTTGTATTTCTATATGAAGTAATCTGCGTAAATGCAGTTGTACCCTGCCCACTAAATACGTCTTGTTAACACTTGAGCACAGCGCGTTTCTTTTATTCTGTTGTTGAATAGCCCTTGCATTGAGGGTGGAAGGGCAAGAGGGTTTGTTTTTGACACGAACGAGAAGGGCTAAGCCCCTCCACGATAATACGTGTTATCTGTCGATCTGAGCTTTCTATCAGGATTATAGCCCAATGAAGAATTCCACTTCGCAGTTAGGCGTAGCTCTTAACGGGTTCCGAACCACTGGGTCACAATAAAAGCAGAATACCAAAATCCTCATAGTGGTACTGTGGAGCTAGAATGTTTAACCTTTTGTGTAAGTAAAATTTGAATATGATTGTAATGGGGAACATATTTTTAACGCTTCACTACTTATGAACTGTTCTCTTTAAACGTTTTAACTTTGACACAAGTAAAAAAATGGCGGCTGTGTGAGTAAATAACGACTTCCGGACAATTTAAATATGGTATTTAGATATGTTTCTTACTCAGGAACAATGCTCTAAAACTTTGGTAGAGAGTTCCGGGACACCCTGTGTATTATAGTGAAATTCAATTTTTCCCAGCTTTGCCACTGGATATTTTTGACGTAAAACCTTGTTATACCGTAGTTTTTTAAATGTGTTTCTTAGTGCCGATTCCTAGATCGAAGTAACAAATAACAATATAACAAAATGTATGTATGTATGTATATTCAAACTTTACTCATATTATAATATAGGATAGGATAGCATAGGATTTCAGTGGAAATCCGACCAGGCAAATGGAAATTCGCTTAGTCAGTAGGTTTGCTGCTGAGGAGGGTATTATTATATATACCCGTCAATCCAGATGTACTGTAGTTTCTTGCAATAGGTCTTAGGTAAAAGTCATACGCAATGTAAAAATATCTTTGGTATATTTAAATCAACGACTACAGAATAATCAATACATCATAAATACAAAGTCCCTGCATTGAGATGGTAAGAGAATTTGTTGTTTCACAACAAAAACAAAATATGCAAATTGATTTATTCATCTAACCATTTATCATCCATATGGTCATTATAATTTAAAACATTTTTGTACATATTCAGTTAAAAGATCGAGAAAAATAAAATTAGTTAAATATGAACACAAATACATAACAGTCATAGGCGTATTTATCTCTTACATACTGCAGAGCGTAGTGCTTGGTGCTTTACTGAGTCCTATTGAGTTCATAATTTTGTGTTGATAAATTTAGCTTCCTTATAAAATAGGAAATGTTCATATTGATGGATTACCTATTTAGATATACCTGTATTTAACTAATCCAATTCGTTGCTTATGTTGCAACCAGTTTCAACTCCGTGGAGTCATCTTCAGGCTTCCAAGGATATAAGCTGTCACTTCATTTGAAGGTCGTCATAGTTTTAAAAAAAAACGAATAAACACTTAACACGAGCATTGAACATTGAGCACTGACGTTAAAAATATAAAAAAAACACACACAATGTTACTGAGAAGATGAGCGACGCGTACCGGCCGGATGTCTTTAAATGTCTTTACAATTTTCTAGACAATGTTCGCGATAAATGTTTACATATTTCTCTTTTTTTTAACTATGAAGACCTTCAAATGAAGTGACAACTTGCCTGAAGATGGCTCCAAGAAATTGAAGCTGGTTGCAACATAAGCATCGAATTGGACTACTTAAATGCAGGTATCTAAGCCACTTTAAGCAGGACATTTTGTTTATCTAGGATTTAGGCCAATAGTAATAAAGAATGTGCAAGCCCCTGAAAACATTAACTTTTCATGGATATTAGAAGCTAGACATGAGCAGATGTTTAATAAAAATTACAAAACACCGTCCATAATACGAAACTAACCACCTGTAATGTTACATGATTACATTTATTAACATTATTCATTCTTTATATAATAATATTATCATATATATATATATATATATATATATATATATATATATATATTGATTTCTTTTATCATTATGCGTTGTTTTGCTTGAGAAGAGAGTGTTATGTGCTGAAAACGTTGTTTACGCTTTTTATTTTTACATTTCTTTAAAAAAAATATTTTAGCAAAGTAGTTCTTTAAAATTGCTGGATAATTATTCTTACCAATAGACTCATTATCTTTCCATTTTTTATTATTGAACAGCAGAAGTAGTTTTATAAAACGCTAGTCTGTATTAATTTGTATTCAACACACAAACGTTGTACTGTAAAAATATCAAACGTTTGGTTTCACAATGCTTTTACATAATCAACCAATTAGAATGCCTCAGACTATTACTCAAGAAAATAATACGAGGAGGTTTTGTCACATTCTATAAAATCCTACTGTAGATGTTAAAAATTTTTTCAGATCATTTTCGTGATAGCTTCCTCAGTCATAGTATTTTACAAAATTTATCAAATTTATTGTATACATGGAAATATTATCGATCAACTTACGCCTTTAACTATTTAAAACAAACACACATTCCAATGCAAATTATTCAACAAAACATCCCGAATATAAATAAAACTTAACGAAACATTGTTAACGTATTTTTACACCTTTGATTGTATACTTAAAATATATTGCGTAAGAATACATATATACTTATAAACACAGCTACAACTGTTTCCCCAATAAGGGCAATATAGTCTTTGATCAACACTTAGGCCCGTAAAGACATTTATGTATCTAACACGAGGTTGAAAGTACGAACTGAAGATGTTTTAGGGATTTGTACACACATAAAGAATACACCAACAGGATCTTTAGGCCTACAGTCTAGATATGCATACTTAGAGGTTGAAAAAAACCTTCGGGAACGTATAATGAAACATGAAAGATTTTAGGTTACTGTTTGATAGTTGAATGCAATTTCTTTCCTCCAAGTCGTTCAGTTTATGAGGTGTCTAGACAAAAAATGAATTATCATGAGAGAAAGTAATCAATGTTGTAACTTTTATTACTTTTAATCAAATAACGAAATACCAAACTTCATTGGGCTTTGAAATTTCAACAGCATAAAACTGTACAACACAGTAATTAGATGTAGTGTCCCAGAACAAAAATAAAATCAACTAAATTTATATTTTAACATGTTGTATTGTTTTTAACAGCAACATCAGTTTACTCTTCTCTCATTAACATTTTTATTGTACTTGTGTGGACTTTGCAAATTGTTTTCTATAGTTTAGCTCAAGATTGTTAAAGATTGATTTTCTAAGATTATTCATTTTGGACAGGTCTTTTCTGCTAACATGTGTGTGATCGAATGTCAAAAAGTCATACACTGCATCCGTACAAGAAATGTACTGTATCATGTTCTAAATAATCCGTCATTTAAATTTAAATAGTTTACGTATTTTATCTATGCCCGTCACATTATTTCAAACATATTTGCATTTCTTGTTTTAATTTTGTTTATCATGTTGTCACAAAAAGACTGTTTACGTAAACGGTTATTTGACTGAGCATATTTGTAAACTGAGAGACTTTTTCAAACAATGGAACCATGGACTTTATTCATAAATGCAGTAAACCCTTGTAGAAAGATGTGTCATTTTCCGCACTAAGATACACGATTAAGTTTATTCATTTTTGTTTATATCACTTTTTCATCTTTTTCTATTATCAAAGCCTTCGCATTCACAGTGCTGAATGAATTGAATTTCATTTGCTCTAGCTATTATGTTTTAGTGCACAAATCATCGTATTGTGCGTCGTATTTCACAATTAATTTTCTATTGTCACACGTTATAAAACATTTTGATCGGACCAACTTCAACGTAACATTCATTATGAAATACTAATATCCCAGCAAAATGTTCTTTCAACAAAAAGTGTTTGTCTAAATAAATGGTTGATAATGAAATAGAGACATTAACGTTGTATGTATATGCAGAGGATATTTTTAAGGCCAATAGATGACCAATGGATAGAACAGTTTGGTGTAAAACACGTAACAATAATAATTAATCATGAGAGATTGTTTTGGCCACTTGTAAAGCAATATCAAAATGGCCAAAAGACAAATCAATTTAACATTGCTGCCCTAAGTGGGTTTCTGAGGACAGTGGTTCAATTAAATATTTTAATCTGCCCATATTTTAATAATCTTATGATCAGGTTTTAATATTAGCTTAACCAGTGAGAAAAGTGAACTAATCTAATTCCATTATTGACTTGGTTACACCGATGTTTGAAGAACTTGTAGCTTTCTTAGACGTTTTACTTTTTTTAGACTCAATCCACTTTATTTGTCTCGGTTGGTACATTAAAAGCTAATTTTAAGTGATCGTATATGTAAAAAAACTAATGGAATCCAAGCCTTTAGCACTAGCACTGCGAGTGCGATTGGCAGATGAAGCGCACAGCTAAGTTCTGGTGTCGGGGCGATGCAGGAAGATCTGCTGTCACAAGAGCTTAGACACGTAGGGTGTGGACGGCACCATTAGAGGTCCCAGGAAGCTGCCAGGACTTTGCAAGGAAGGCCCTTGGTCCTGACTCTCCGGAGAGCTGGAGTCATGTAACTTCCGCATGTGTTTCTTGAGGTCAAAGTTTCGGCAGAATCCCTTCCCACAGATTCTGCAGGTGAACGGCTTTTTCTCGTTGTGCGTGTGCATATGAAAAGTCAGGTTGTAGATTTGGTGGAACGCCTAAAACAGAAATAAACTGGTAGACACAAACATGATAAAGATAAGCTTCTTTAGACAGTTTATAGAGAACTTGAATGATATTGTAAGATCTATGATTTCTACTGAATCTCCGAGAACATATGTCTTTTGTAACACACAATCTTTCAGAAATACAATGAAAGGGTTACCGCAATGAAATGTAGCTTAAGTTTTCTCGGATACCTAAAGAGATGAGATGAAAGGAAAGTATGCTGAGATGCATTGCCAGTTGATTTTGGAGTTCAAGATATGTCATGTTTTTAACATCTTTGATTCTTGGAGGAATAGTTTATTGCAGCTTCCATATGTAGTATTTTACGCTCCGGTCTGCTATTAAGAGATATCTATATGTATTAGATGTATTTCTATGAGAAAACATATTCCGTGGAAATGAAATACAAATATTCTATGAAGGACATTTGTCTGTTAAATACCTACAGTTTTCTCTAGAAATTTCAAAGTATATATATAAAAGTATTTTGTTGTTCCGTATACGAAGCATTTAATTGCGCTCGTACCTTGTTGCAGACATTGCACTTGTAGGCTTTCTCCCCGCTATGCGTCAGCTTATGGTTCTTGTAGTTGCCCTTCTGGTGGAATCCTTTGCCGCAGTACTCACACGTGAATGGCTTATATCCTGCATGTATCCTTGCATGTGTGTTGAGTGTGGAGCTGCGGTTAAAGGCCTTGCCGCACGTGGTACATGTGTGGGGTTTCTCCTCCGTGTGGATGATCTTGTGTCTACAGAGCGTTGATGCCTGCCGAAAGCCCTTACCGCAGATTTTACAGACGAATGGTCTTGCCCCAGTGTGAACTGGCATGTGCCGTGTCAGGTTGTAGTGGGCGTTGAATACCTGGAAACAATATTACTGTAATGGATATAGAAGTAGCTAAACTGCAAGAGCATGAAAATGACGAAACTAACAGATTGCTGATAGATTGTCTTCTGCATGACTGACTAGTGCGTAATATGGGCTCAAAAAAGGGGACTTATTCAACGGCCGATTACAAAAGATCCTGTACACTTATTTCACAAGATTCGAGGTGTAGGGCTTTTTTTCGCAGTACGCTTTTGCATATTCGACTGTACAAATCCGCGCGGTGGTCAATTTTGGCTCTCACAGACAGTCCTGACGGCTGAGAGTTTGTATTTGAAGTTTGAAATTGTTATAAATGTAATGTACATAATTTAGAACTGTATGAAACCACAGTAGGCTAACTAATAAAATAAAGTTATCCAGTTCAAAAGAGAATACTTATATTTTATTTGAATTTACCTATCATTATCCTAACCTAATCTAATCTAACCTAACCTAACCTAACCTGTCATATGAATAAAGTAGCTATGAACAACAAGTGTAACATTACATTTGGGACACACGGCATATGTATAAAGGGTGTTTTTTTTTAACTTGCTTCTTTATTTATGTAAAAACTGCAATAGATATGAATATGCAGTTTGTGGGAATCGTCTATTGACGTCGGGGCCACAATTGTTGTGAATTTAATGTGAATTTCACACCCTTTTCCCCCTACCCTTAACTAAAAAATTTTAAATTTCAAGATACCCCTTTTGTAAAATTTCTCGGATTTTTTACGTTTTTTTTATTGAACAAGCATGCCAGCTAGTCACACCTTTGAAAAATGCTTGTTCGATAAAAAAACCGTAAAAAAAGTTTTGTAGAAAATTTAATTCCTGTCCATGATTCTTTCAAATCTTTGCCGTTTTTGGAATCTTTGCCGTCAGCTCTTGCCGTTTTTTAGCTACAGCCGTTAAAAAAAGTGCGTTTTCTTAAAAATGGGGAGGAAATATTCAAATTTTGAACCGTCATAACTTTTGATAGGATTGACGTAGAGATCTCTTAGATAACACAACACAAAATATTCTATAGTTTGTGCCATTCTTCCACATGTAAAAAGGGGCACCTTGCAATTTAAAAATTGTAAGTTAATGTTAGGGGGAAAGGGGGCGAATGGGAACTTCACGATACATTCACAACAATTGTGGCCCCTACGTCAATAGACGATTCCCGCAAAATGCAGATTTCTATCTATTGCAGTTTTTACATAAATAAAGAAGCAAGTAAAACAAAAGCACCCTGTATGTATATATATATAACGACCTATAGAATATTTTGTATTTTACACATAATATCTCATCCGAGAGCACAACAAGTACAAGTTAAATATTGATGGGTAGCATAGAAATTAAATGAGGCAACTGCGCGGAGTTGGACTTGATACTTCAGGGGCTATAAAACTTTTCCTCGTCTTAAATCTGACCACCGCGCGGAGTTGGACTATCCCCGTTGCGGCAATATATTTAGATAAAATCCATTGGTGATTTGGCAGGATTTGAACCCGGGACCTCGGGGACCGAAATACTTTTTTAACACTATTCCCGTTTAAGTGCAAATATATCTGGTCGTTAAACAAATGTGTGCCATTGATCTCGTTAGTAAAAACAGATTGCGTTGAAATTAATGTTTACATTGCAAACCTATAACGTTACCTTTCCACAGTCAGTGCAGGTGAACGTTTTATGTCGATTATTAGTCCGATTTTCCCCAGACTCCTTGTTGTCGGCCTCAGCAGAGTCGCCAGCGCCCTCGGTCACCACCCCCGTGGCCAGAGGACTCCGCAGGTAGTGGTGGTACCCCGGATGGTAGTATAACACTGGGTATTGTAGCAGGTTCTGAGGATGGATCACAGGGACGTACTTCTTGAACGCGGAGTCAAGACTGTTCTGGTAGGAGATCCGAGGCTTGTCGGGTTCCATGATCTTGGCTATGGAGAAGGTGAGGGTGTCAGCCCCCTTGGCCTGAGTCTCGCCCGTGTCTGTCTGCATTCCTTCTGTAACAATAAAGGGGAATGTTGAGTTTAAGGCAAAGAGAAAATTATGTTTGAATAGGCTTTGACGTAAAATAACTTGCAGTGATACAATATTTATAATTTTTTCTCAAATTTAGTTATCATTCAAAGTGTAGATAGGTCTAATGGTCACATGTTATCATTACGTATTGTTTTACCTTGGCCATCTGTTAACAAAGTAATGTACTATGTACAGTAAAATGGTGTTTACCGTGTATAAATAAATAAAAATGTGCCAAAGAATATATTAAAACAGTAACAAAAACGGAAGGGGGAAATGTACCATTGCGTATAATAACCGTCAGAAGTCAATATAATTTATTAGGTCTTCGATATTACGGTACAACCCTTGCCAAAACAATGACGTCGAAAAGCAACGGATATGTAGAGGATTTAACGGAGATTTTGTAAAAGCCACCGTTCAAAAGATCTATTTATCTTTCCGGGAAAACTACAGTGAAAGATATTACTAACTTTTGAACTGGTATACGTGGCAACACAAAGCAGATGAGACAAGTGTAGAATAATTGGGACGTGTTTTGAGCGAAGTTGTGGGGTTGTAGGGTCGGAAGACTGAGCAGAGCACACCAACGTGAATCGCTTGATAACAATTGCTGCTATCTCCCTGATAAGGATGTCGTTCAATCGGCTCTTAGGCACGCAAACCCGCGCTACCCTTCTTATCAGCCTGGTAACGTGTGCCTACCCCCCATCTATCTAACCATCTACCCTCTCGCAGGTAACTACAAAACGAGCCAATCCAAGTGAAAATGAACCTCGCGACGTATACAACAGAACTTCACACCCCAGTGACTTTTAGTCTCGATGTTGGTGGATTATTACTTTGGAAGGGATTGCAATTATTCAATTGCCAATATCAATTCGTCACATCGTATATTCGTTTGTGAGTGGTATAAAAAGGTGTTCAAAATGTGTTTTTCCAGAATATTGTTTATAAAAAACTGTAAAAACTTTTTTTTATTTATTTTGATTATTTTAATTTTACACGTATAACAAACATGCTACTACAAAGGGATTTATCTACTGATAATACCAAAGAGACATGGAAGAGTACATATAAAACATGAAAATTGTAATGTTTTTTTTTTCTACATATATATGTGTATCTTTATTTTTATAACAGGTTATAAAATAGCTGTAAAGATTTATAGAAATGCTCTGGGTGATTAAAAGTTGAAAAGTAAAATAATAGAACTCAGCAGATATACGAGTAACATACTAATATACACTTCACACCGTATAAAAGTAAGTTTCAATTAGTTTATAGTCATCTGAAATGCGGAGAATATGTTATTAAGAATATAATTTGTGTACATGTTAGCTGACACTTACTAAATGAGGTTAACTTTCAAATCTTTTTTTAAGCAAACTGTGCTACAGCGAGAACTTAAGAGATGACGAAGTGTTAACGAGAAATAGAGACGTTCCTAAAATATTCAGTAAAAAATTAACAGGATAACAATTTAAGCAATTACTGTAAACAAGCTTCAGTCGATACATAGACTTAAGTAAACGGAATATTTAAGAACGACACTTATACCAACAAGTAAAAGTGGAAATCGTTGCGGGAAATATCAGTCAGTTCCAGTAAATGTTGGTCTTTTCCGATGATTTAAGAGGTAGACAGACTGAGAGATCAGGGGGGCGCTAAGTCGATGTTGATTGATTGATTCGTTCCGGTCGTTGAGTCGAGGCAAAACCGTCATCGCCTTCTTTGAAAGGGTGCGGAACGAGGAATGTATTTGAGAAGTAAATGAAAACTTGGAGCCGAGTGCGTTTGGCAAGGAGCGAAATGGTTTAGCTAATTGGTTGTGGAGGAGGGACGATAGACTCGGATTGCGTGTAAATAAGGGCATCACATCGAGGGGAGAATGATTGTCATGTGCGGGATGAGGGGCGGAGAGGGTGACAGTTGACAATAGGCACCGCGGCCACATCATCTAATTATAGAGCTGTGCGACACAACAGACAAACTGTGAGAGGATTGTGGCGAGGCGTGGACACGTGATCACTCTCACAAACAGACAAACAGGTGAAACTATAATCACAGAGTTAGTCACAAACACAAACTGACAAACACCACACAGGCTAGCGATCACTCTCACAAACAGACAAACAGGTCAAACTACAATCGCAGAGTTAGTCACAAACACAAACTGACAAACTTTACACAAACTAGCGATCCCTCTCACAAACAGACAAACAGGTGAAACTACAATCACAGAGTTAGTCACAAACACAAACTGACAAATATCACACAAACTAGTGATCACTCTCACAAACAGACAAACAGGTGAAACTACAATCACAGAGTTAGTCACAAACACAAACTGACAAATATCACACAAACTAGTGATCACTCTCACAAACAGACAAACAGGTGAAACTACAATCGCAGAGTTAGTCACAAACACAAACTGACAAATATCACACAAACTAGTGATCACTCTCACAAACAGGTGAAACTACAATCGCAGAGTTAGTCACAAACACAAACTGACAAATATCACACAAACTAGCGATCACACTCATAAACAGACAAACAGGTGAAACTACAATCACAGAGTTAGTCACAAACACAAACTGACAAATATCACACAAACTAGTGATCACTCTCACAAACAGACAAACAGGTGAAACTACAATCGCAGAGTTAGTCACAAACTGACAAATATCACACAAACTAGCGATCACTGTCATAAACAGACAAACAGGTGAAACTACAATCGCAGAGTTAGTCACAAACACAAACTGACAAATATCACACAAAATAGCGATCCCTCTCACAAACAGGTCAAACTACAATCACAGAGTTAGTCACAAACACAAACTGACAAATATCACACGAACTAGCGATCACTCTCATAAACAGACAAACAGGTGAAACTACAATCACAGAGTTAGTCACAAACACAAACTGACAAATATCACACAAACTAGTGATCACTCTCACAAACAGACAAACAGGTGAAACTACAATCACAGAGTTAGTCACAAACACAAACTGACAAATATCACACAAACTAGTGATCACTCTCACAAACAGACAAACAGGTGAAACTACAATCGCAGAGTTAGTCACAAACTGACAAATATCACACAAACTAGCGATCACTGTCATAAACAGACAAACAGGTGAAACTACAATCGCAGAGTTAGTCACAAACACAAACTGACAAATATCACACAAAATAGCGATCCCTCTCACAAACAGGTCAAACTACAATCACAGAGTTAGTCACAAACACAAACTGACAAACACCACACAGGCTAGCGATCACTCTCACAAACAGACTAGCAGGTGAAACTACAATCGCAGAGTTAGTCACAAACACAAACTGACAAACTTTACACAAACTAGCGATCACTCTCACAAACAGACAAACAGGTGAAACTACAATCACAGAGTTAGACACAAACACAAACTGACAAACTTTACACAAACTAGCGATCACTCTCACAAACAGACAAACAGGTGGAAACACAAGCACAGAAAGTCAGTCACAAGATTACGCAAATGTTTTTGGCTCGATATTAATTTCGTTTTTAATTGATTTTACATTTTTACGCTAATATCAGAATGAATTAAACCGAATAAAATATCTTGTATTTAATAGATTAGATATTTTTATCAATGTTTATGCTAGTCAATTTGTTTACTTAGTAACGTGTATCTTCAGTCAAAAATTAAAACAAACCAATTGGATCATAGACGAAATCATGCATAGCTGTGCATATGCAAACGACCTAAATAAAATATAAAAACCTTTCAAACATTTGCTGTTTATACTGTAAATAGTTTTGCAACAAAATATGAACCTTTCGTTCCAGTGGTGTAATAAAATTAAATAACTAATATCAAATTTCAAAAGAAAAAGCAAAAATTTCTCATTTTGTTAAAAGTTGTTGTGATTACTATACAAAAATGTTATTGTTTATTATAGATTTATTTGTTTAACCCCTAACTTTTTCTTAGCACCTAAGAGGGAATCACAGTCGCTGACAAGGGTGCCAACACCAATTTGGGACGATATTGTTGAGCCAATAAGTGTGTGTGGGGGGGGGGGGTTGTAATCACTTGTTGAGGGATATGCGCCTAAGAGACCAGCTTATTGGACAATAAATTAATATGTTGGTAGCAGGGGAGAGAGAGAGTGCGTGTACACATGGACTCATTGAGGGCAGCGATTCAATCATGAAAACAAACAGGCATCGTTCGACCGAGGCCGAAACACCATATGTCAACCCAGCCATCTGCCACTGCTGCGGCGTTCCACCATCAAAAATTGTTACTGACTGTACACAGCACAATATAAATAACAATATCACTATTTTTGAGATTGAAAATTTTTAAATAATCAAGAACACGCCAATAAACATCAAAGCTATTCAATCTCACTTTTCTAGTTCGAACGGGTATTAAATGCGCCAACTGACCTGAGTCAGGTAGTCCTGAATAGATTCCTGAATTACGCAAAATACTTCAGGGAGCCACCCGATACGTTCCCTCTTTGTCTGTATAATTGAGTAGGTTATGTTAAGTTAGGTTAGGTTAGGATCACACGTAAACAAGGACATTTCTTCTGCCGGCGACTCGCCCCTACCTGTCTGGCATGAGCTTGGCGAAACTAAAGGAACATTTTTTGGGATCCTTTGAGGGCTTGGCGCAATTAAGGAACTCATTGGCGCAATTAATGCACGACCAACATCGTGCATAGTTTATAGCATAGTTGCAAAGTTTATTTTGTTCCTAAATTTAAATTTAAAAACTTGATTTGTCCACAAAATTATTCTGCATAAAAGCGGAAACGCCTAACCTAAATACATAAACTTAAGCCTATTTTGTATAATTAAAAATATACTAATACTAAAACATTGAATATAATAATCCACAATCTTTCGGTATTTTTAATATTTTTAATTTACACTTTTATCAAAAATCCCTGATGCTGTAATAATTTTTTCAGCGAAATCCCCATAAACAGGATCATAAACTGCCACTGTGCTTGAGTTTAGCAAAATATAAATTCCAACATTCAAAACAAGCCTGAAAATCCAAGCTATCGTTATTGAATCCTACTCGTCTAGTTTCCCAATTAACGGATAAAACAGTGTACTTGCTTACGAATCGAAAAATGGTTCCAAAATGTAAAACATGCCTCGTAAAATAAAAATTATCGTTATTGGATACTTCCATCTTACTCATGTAGTCTCCCAATTAATATGAGGACTACGGTACCTGAGTAGAACATAATGTTCAGCAAAACATAATAAAAAACACAATATTGAACAATAAGTGCTACTGTACTTGAGGATTACAAAAATATTCCTTAATCCAAAACACGCTTTTGTATACCAAAAGCATAATTATTCCATCTCACTCCTGTGCCCAATTAATATGCACACCAGGGTATCTGAGTTAAAAATTATGAGTAGAAAAATGTTAACACATACCCTGCCACAGCAAACCTGCAGGCTAAGCAAATTTCGATTTGTCTGATTGGATTATTACTAAAGTATTTTCATATACAAGTCATACGTATTCTCTATTTCAATAACATTAGATTTAAGAAGTACTTAGTTTTGCTGCTACAGGAAAGGAAAATAAGTTTTTTATCAAATGTCAATAGAATAGAAGGAAATAAATACATTTGCCAAATTGGGTAAAACTATATCCATAAACAAGCAAACTACAACAGTTTTTCTATTCTCCATAGGAATTTGAAATACAAAGTTTTAGGAATTTTCTTTGTAAAATTTAATCGTACAACAAAGTCTCAATTTACAATATTGTTTTTTAAGCTGCACACGGTAATAAAATTGGGCATTTCCATGTTTTAAGGGTAAACATAAATAACTAATTTTTAAAATGTTTCTAAACTTTATAACAGTTTTTATCTCTCGATCTTACTGGTTCGTAAACTCAATTAAGTTTATCCAGCCCACAGATCAGTCTATTCATGAAAAACTTAATCAAAATCGGACCAAAGTTACTCAAGTTGTCTTGTTCACGGACACACTCACACACTTACACGCACACACATAAATATATTTATAAGAATATAAACGAATGGTTTTTTGGCCTCTGAAGACATCAAAAGGAAAATAGATCGGTCCCGGGTTTAGGTATTTCCATGCCACCTACTAAGCTTATTCTCTAATGGGGAAATCGCTAAAATACAAATTGAATCTCAAATTTTTACTGTATCCGAGGATTAGATTAGTATTATAAAATCTAAAACACGCCATTAAAATCAACACTATATTCTTTACATATTAATATTATAATTTTTCAATTCATAAAGGATCGCACTTGATGATTGGAATATCCATACAAAATCCAAATATAAAACTTGAAAATGAAAACTATCATTATTTGACCTGACTATAAACGATACTTTGTGAAACTAAATAAAAAATTTCAAATATATTCAAAATTTCAATATTTCGATGTGTAAAAATAAAAAAAAACAAATATATAATAATAGTTTAATAAATTAATAACATCATATACAGGGTGTCCCGGAACTCTCTACCAATATTTTAGGGCATTGTTCCTGGGTAAGAAACATATCTAAATATCATATTTAAATTGTCCGGAAGTCCTTATTTACTCAGATAGCCGCCATTTTGTTTTTTTCACTTATTAATTTTTTTCTGAAAATTGGTTAAACATACGAAGTTGAAACTTTGCACAAACATTTATGACAACTAGACAAAACTACAAAAAAACTATGACGATTTTTCAAATTCATAAAACAAAATGGCGGCTGTTTAAAATTTTGTTTCTTAAATTACTCGAAAACCGTTGATTTTACAAAAATTTTACAAGAATAACTTTTTTAAGGCAATTTTATTACAAATCGATCGACACCTTAATCTTTAAGATCGGACGAGTATTAACTGAGATATGGCAGTTTTAGTGATACGTGACCGCCGGATATTAGTTGCAGCGCATGCTGAAAGCGGTCACGTATCACTAAAACTGCCATATCTCAGTTAATACTCGTCCGATCTTAAAGATTAAGGTGTCGATCGATTTGTAATAAAATTGCTTTAAAAAAGTTATATTTGTAAAATTTTTGTAAAATCAACGGTTTTTGAGTAATTTAAGAAACGAAATTTTAAACAGCCGCCATTTTGTTTTATGAATTTGAAAAATCGACATAATTTTTTTGTAGCTTTGTCTAGTTGTCATAAATGTTTGTGCAAAGTTTCAACTTCGTATGTTTAACCAATTTTCCGAAAAAAAATTAATAAGTGTAAAAAACAAAATGGCGGCTATCTGAGTAAATAAGGATTTCCGGACAATTTAAATATGATATTTAGATATGTTTCTTACCCAGGAACAATGCCCTAAAATATTGGTAGAGAGTTCCGGGACACCCTGTATATATACAATTAAGTGGAATTAAAAAACAAATATACAAGTTCTTCCTCACAAAAGCAAAATCTCTTTCCTCGTCACATCCCTTTTATTATATATATATATATATATATATATATATATATATATATATATACTTTACAACAATTTTTGTTTAACTATACGCCACTTTTAAACGCCATGCAACTAAATCGGAGCTGGCAAATCCTTAAGCCGATGATCCGGATAAATAACATATGTAGTTGTTAAAAACAGCTGATTGTTTATACACGATGGGTGATCGCGGGTAGACGCCTGGAGTAATGTAGTGATCGAAGGGTCAGTATACAAGCAGATAACATCTGTTGAGTGGTGAGGGGAACATCAGTTAGGCCCGGCTACCGCCAATTAGCATTGCACGCGTGTTAGACGTGCCAAGCGTGCCCTAGATCACCTTATCTCTGACTCGCCCTACCAGCACGTACAAGTATCACTCCATCACTGGATTGATCTTGGTTTCAATTATTTTCCTTGTTCTTGAACCCCACGCAATCCCGATTGTTGTGGCGCTTTTGGCTGTTAGCTTCCACAATCGTGTTATTTCGGTATACACCGTAACACTTCATCAGCCAAACTACCTTCCACAATCGTGTTATTTCGGTATACACCGTAACACTTCATCAGCCAAACTACCTTCCACAATCGTGTTATTTCTGTATACACCGTAATACTTCTTCAGCTAAACTACCTTCCACAATCGTGTTATTTCGGTATACACCGTAACACTTCATCAGCCAAACTACCTTCCACAATCGTGTTATTTCGGTATACACCGTAACACTTCTTCAGCTAAACTACCTTTCACAATCGTGTTATTTCGGTATACACCGTAACACTTCTTCAGCTAAACTACCTTTCACAATCGTGTTATTTCGGTATACACCGTAACACTTCTTCAGCTAAACTACCTTTCACAATCGTGTTATTTCGGTATACACCGTAATACTTCTTCAGCTAAACTACCTTTCACAATCGTGTTATTTCGGTATACACCGTAACACTTCTTCAGCTAAACTACCTTTCCCAATCGTGTTATTTCGGTATACACCGTAACACTTCTTCAGCTAAACTACCTTTCACAATTGTGTTATTTCGGTATACACCGTAACACTTCTTCAGCTAAACTACCTTTCACAATCGTGTTATTTCGGTATACACCGTAACACTTCTTCAGCTAAACTACCTTTCACAATCGTGTTATTTCGGTATACACCGTAACACTTCTTCAGCTAAACTACCTTTCACAATCGTGTTATTTCGGTATACACTGTAATACTTCTTCAGCTAAACTACCTTTCACAATCGTGTTATTTCGGTATACACCGTAATACTTCTTCAGCTAAACTACCGATGCGGTTGGGGAGTGAATTGGTATAGTGGTAGAGCACGGAGCTTCGGACTTAAAGGACCCGGGATCAAGTACCGCCAATCACCAATGGATTTTATATAAGTTATAATGCTGCGACCCACTAGACCTAACCTCAAGTCATACGGTTCCGGACTATAATGTAAAGGTGAGACAAGATAACAAATCTTTAACCCTCCTTTTTTGTTTCTATATTCACTGAATGGATCATGGTTTCAATTATTTCCCTTGTTCTTGAGCCCCAAGTAATCTCAAGTGCTGTGGGGAGATTAGCTGTTAGTTTCCACAATCGTATGTGTTACATGTTTAATGTTTTTTGTACTTGGCGACTCGTAAGGGTATTCAGTAACTTCGAGAGCTCAACCTACATGTCAAAATAAATAATAAATGTACGCTGAACATGGGAAATGCTACGTTAACGAGTTTTGGCTAAGAAAGGATTTCGCTTAGAATTTGGTATTTTTGGTTGGATGATGATTGTTGAAATGCTATGATATGAGTTCAAAAGTTTGTTTTTACATATAATAAAATTGGAATAAATAGTGTTTTTGGACTCTAGGGACATGAAAGTTATAAAGTAAATCGGTCCCGGGTCTAGGTATTTCCGTGCTGCCTACAATAATATCTACAATAATACAATAATATATTCTTCCCTATAAGGAAATTTGTTAACAAACAAGTGCATTAAATCCAAGTTTGAGTCAGTCATTACACCTAAATTGTATGTGACTTAGTTTCCTGAGATTGACTGTTAATATGGAGTCAACGGTTAAATAATAGGATTGAAGACAAGATAAAGATATATTATGCCTTATATTTACAAAATAATCAACGTTTGGTAATAGGTGTTTACTTTAGTTTTTTGTTTGGAATAAAGTTGCAAAGATATATTATCATTGCTTGATGCTATTTTCACTACTCTTTGGCAATGTCAACTGTACTTTTGTCGGTCCCAGGTGTCATTGCATCGATTACTGCTGCACAGACGCACCTCCCGTCACGTTCTCTCCCTCCCTCCCTTTTCCCCTTTCATCTGTTTCAGCCAATCCTACAGTTTCCTAAATCCTTTTCCAACACAGAATGATTATTTCCTGCCATCAAAAGCAAACTGAAGTGAAATCCATACAAGTTTTAATATTTGTTCACATGATGAGCTACAACTAAATTAAAATCTGAACTTATCAAATGGACGAATTTGATTGTAACGTCAATTGGATATATTGATTTCATAATATATCATATTTTGCATATCTAATTTTGTTTCTCCTATCATAATGATTTTTACAAAGCGAGTACTGTATGTTAATATAACACAAATATTTTTAACGTGATTTTTTAAGTAATACATTTACTCTTGAACTACTGCTATTTTATATGTAATTTAATATTGTATATTAGCAAAGTAGGTGTGTAAATAGAATTTCCAAATGTTTAGTACCAATTGTACCAAACATTCCCGTGTCAATGTCAACCTTGTCCTTAATATACCACGCACTACATGCTTCTATTGTAACTGAAATGTCCATAGTGTTTCCAAGTACGTTGGTCTCTCACTCTCCTTACACAATAAAGTAGTTATTGATACATTTAAATCGGTAAAATGTGTTTTGTATTTAAATAATATTAAAGCGTCCAGTTAAATCCAATTGTTAATCAGTGTTTACCTTCTTATTTGAAACATCGGCCCTATCCCTCATTTTCAGCTGAGTAAAACTGGAGACTGACCTGCTCAGGTTTGGGAGAAAACTTAAAAACATTTTGGTTGCAAATGACAACCAAAATAAACATTTTGCACACACGACATTTTTGTGCATTTTGGTTGAATGATGATTTTGGTTGGCGGTCTACAGAGCCCGCGATTTTCCGCTGTCATATAGTCACTAGTCAGTGATTTCTGTTCTGTCAGATTTACTAGCAGGTCAAATTGTTTTAGTTAGTAGAGTTTTTTTTATATTTTATCTTTTGTGCATTTCATTGTAAACTTGATTATTCCAATACAATGTAATTTTGTAATTCTGGAATAAAGAACTTATATGAGTAAAATTGGTAAAACAAACAGGGTAGTTAAGGTTTCAAGTTTGTTTAGAATTTTCAATAAACCTACATCTTTATCTGAACCGTTTTAGCGAATTTCTTATACAGGGAATAATCTATAATCTATTGTTGAAGGTCTAACGGCTTACCATTCGATACCTTACCAGGACCGATTTACCTTTTCGTTTTAAGGTCCCCAGAGGCCAAAAACACCATGGAGGTATTTTTAGCTGTTCGTTCAAGTTCATACATTAATATGATATTAGTGTAAACCTACATCTATTCGAACTAGTTTACGAACCAGCATGATCGGGCTATAGGAACAGGGGTTTATAGTATGTTGTATAGGGTAAAAATAGCATTGTTCCCATTTCGATCCTAAGAATATAGGTAAATTAATTAATTAAGACAATTAATTTTCAAACCATTTTCACTTAGAACTTATAAAAACAAATCATTAAATATATTGAAGTGTTGTTATATGCTTAATGGTTTATGAGAAAATTAAAAAGAACTGCAAGTTTAAAATTCTAATGTTATTCTTATGGTGAATAAGTAAACATTTGTAGCTTGTTCATGAACATATTTTGATCAAATTTGAAAATGTATTTATTTCATACTAAACTATTAATATTTCACTAAGAAAACATTTTATTGCCTTCCCTTTAGCAGAAAACTTTAGTACTCTTTAAACTCATATCATTTAAATAGGGAATAAGTATAACAGTTTTAAGATATTTAGTTTTTTTATCCATTCAGGCAAATGGGAATTCACTTAGTCCGCAGGTTTGATTCTGCAGCTGGGTTGTTTTCGATTGTGATGTCTTCCTGAATAGTTTAAATCTAATATCCCATGTTGTAATTAGTTTTGTATAGTTTTTTTCAACATTTTAAATAAATTAATCACTCCATTTTCTCTTGGATTTATGCTGGTTTGCAATTCAACGATATTCTCTATGCAATACACATAAGGAACCAAGGAATCAATGCAATCGCCTGGCGTATCAACCGTGAAATCAAGAAGTAATTTTAACTCCTTTAAAGCCGATACTAAAAATATATGCTGGAAGAATATAGGTCTAGGAATGTTGGTTTCTTTCCTTTTCGCAAAATGTTTTTTATATATTTAAATATTTCGCAAAACAATGATTCGAGCACAGTGAGTCAAAGCACAGGATTCCAGCCACTACTTCGTCATTGGCATTATCTGACAATTGTCATTAATTGCTAAATACAATAACTTCTTTATGCAGCATACAAGCTCAATCGCTGTTCTGGGAGAGTTCAAAATAAAACGTATTAAAAACACATTCGTGTGTATTTATCTTAACACGTATTTAAGGTTCTGTCAAAAATAGTTTTAAAGTGGCTTACTGTTGTGCAATAGTATTTACTTAAATAGAAATATAATATGACAGTCGCAATCACGTTTTCAGTTGTAAGGACGATACAATAAAATATAATAATAAATTATTTTATTTCCATTACAATGCTTGCAGTCCGTTACAATATTACTGGTGGAAATAAAGCTGACCACTTTCGCTAAGTGTGTTGTCTGGTCGATTAATTTATTTCTTACTGTCTAAAAATAACAATAAAGGCAGATAACCTCAACAATAAAAAGACAGTAAAAAATAGAACAACATTAATAAAAGAAAAAATCAATCTTCGGAAATCATAATTTTAAAAAACAGCTATCCTTGGATAATATCAATTATTTATTTATTATTGCGAGTTACGATTTTTCTAGTTTGGTTATTAATTCTACGAGTGTGTAGAGATTCAAAGAAGAGTTGGAGTTGCCCCCGCCCCCTCCAATTAACCAGCCAAGGGACAACACAGGGCCTCTTGACACCCCGGGATATCGTGTTTGATGTCACCGCGACATGCGACAGACGACGAACGTCCCACGCGTGATGCTTTCTTTGGCCCGATGCAAAAATCTCTCTTTTAATTTGAAAACAATTATTTTTACGATTTTAAATAATAATTATAGAATCTGATACAAATGTAAAATGACAACAGCAAATCAAACCTGTATAGTAAATACAATCGTGTAACACTGAATGATTCAGTTCATAATTTCTGAACTACAGTAATACAAAATGTGCGGTAGTTGTATAATTCCATACTGTATAATCTTATTTATAATATGTTAATCAGGTTTTTGCAGTAATCTTTTTAGTGAATTTCCTATACAGCGAAAAAGCTATTACCTTAGGTCTCATTATAAGACCTGGATCCGGGACCAATTAACCTTTTCGTTTTGATGACCCCAGAGACAAAAAACATCCGTTCAAAGTCATACATATTCAAATTCTAAAAGGTATATATGTGTGTGTCCTACAGCTCGAGCAAAAATCATCCGACTTTGATGAAATTTGCTACAAACGTGTAAATCTAACATTAGTCGAGGCAAAACATAAAATTTCCCAAATTTCTCTATCAACCATTTTGTAGAGGCTATAAAACAAATGATTTAGTCATTTAATCTTGGGAGTGTTTTTGTACGGTTATTGGTTCCGGAGAAAATCCAAACAATTTTAAAATTTTAACTTACCATGTTATTATTATGGAGAATAAGTCAGCTGTTGCAGTTTACTAGTTTATAGGTATGTTTTTTTTTTATCTAACTCGGGAAATTGATTAATTCAACAGTAAATATATTAATTGTAGCTTTAAATGCTTACGTTAATTCCTCTAACTGCGATAAATAGAGTGAAATTATAAAAAAATTGAGAGTTTAGCATTGTTTTATGAGTAATAAATAAGAATAAGTAAAATAACAATAATGTCTATTGCGTTAGTTACAAAATATGGTTGATCATTCAATGAATAACATAGTTCTTATACAGTACGTCATAGGAGTTATTGTTACTATGTTAACTGGTTTCTCTTCTTTTGGAAGAATATATGAAGAGTGCTTTTGGAGTAACCTTTAAATAGTATTAAAATCGTATTAGTGGATTTTCTGTGAAACGGAGGCCGACCTAAAGCTGTGTAAGTTTTATTATTTCCTTCGTCACGTCGGTTATCATACTGTAATTCTGTGCAAATGAATAACCCTCTAGCATAATTTTTATAAATTGGTCACTGGGTTACTGTTAAATCTGGAATTTCATGACATGCGGATGTCAATTGTCTCAGCCTTATCAATTACATACATTTTTTAATATAATCTCTCTTCGGAATATTAGGTGTAGTGGATTATAATTGTAGTGAGCCTGGCTTTTGTTCTCAAACTGTTAGGGGCCTCGTTTATATGTTCGCGCGGCTTTATTGGCAACAAATAATGCAAATGAAAAAGCAATGCTGCATTTCCAAAAAGCAGATACTGTCTGTTATGTGAATAGCGACGTTTACATGCATTGTTGTTAATCAACCAATCTTATAAAGGAAGATGAGATCTAGTTTAAAGGAAACATGACTTTCTTGTGACAGCAGCTGCCTAAATAATAATTACTCTTACTGCCATTTTGGTACTTTCCTGTTAAAGGGAACATTCATTATTATCGATGATTTTTAATCGATATATCGATATTTTTCTTTCCCTTTACGATCCATTACAAATTGACAACTATCTTGTTTAGGCTAAAATCAAGTCTATTATGATTTATGGATTAAAACTGTTCTAAGCTAACCTAACATAACCAACCAAACTTGCTGTACCATTTTAAAAATTTCGTTTGATTACGAAAAGGCATGTGAATATTAAATGGAATTTTTAAATGTTACATCAAGTTTGGTTAGTTTTGTTAGGTTGGTTCGGAACAGTTTCATTTCAATATTTTTTTTATACTGAACAATATTTATTTATCGTAGTTGTCAGCTGATAGGTTTCAATTCGTTAATATCGATATATCGATTGAAAATCATCGATAATAATGAATGTTCCCTTTAACAGGAAAGTACCGCCATTTTTTCACAGTCGATTTGCAGTTTAATTTTCAAAAATCTATCTCAAGAGCAAGTTAAGTGGACCGCGGATCGTAATAGGCCACTGCAAATCATCTGTCATGATGTAGATATTATTTTGGGTAAGGTTTCTGTGTTTGGATATTATTAGACACGATAAGAGCACAATGAACTTCTTCTGCAAATGAATAATCCGTTGGTTAAAAGAAATATAAGTCGAATTAATAAATGTCACAATCGAAGCGCATTAAAATGGTACATAACATAACGTAACATTTTTGTAATATCAAGTTTGAGCATTTTTTATGTTACTATTTGGGTTACATAATACTTTTTAGGCTGTTGCTCAGTACACTTTGAGACATTTTTTTAGAGATAAATTAAATGGTTTTTGTTGCTGAGTAGTGCTTGTAAACATGTACAACCCTACTCGTTAGGTAGTTCAATAACATTCAAGGGCTCTATATTATGTTTTCACTAAGCCGAAAGAATACATCGATGTAACCTCTCTGAAAAGTTTGAAGTAAATTGCAATTTTCCAGAATAATGAGTGTACATAAAAATTATTAAAAATTTAATCCAGTTTATATCACTATTAATTCAACAAAATATGGACACGGCTTATATAGGCAACGTGCCCTTCTGCACTTGTATTATTTTGCATTGAAAACATGTATGAAAATAATCTCATGAACCTATCTATGAGGATCTGTCTTGAATAATATGACAAAATACAGTATATTCAAAAGTGGTCAGACACAGTGGGCAGACACCAACCCGTACAATAGATATAAGATAATTCAATAAGAAATAATTTGAAGAGTTACTGTACTATTAAGATTTTCCAATGATTTCGTAATGGAACGTTATACTGTATTGCAAAACATGACATGATGCAGAACAAAATCAATTTTCAAATCAGAAAATTACATTGCAAATGGCAATAGTTTCTTCAAAGTCTTTGAATAATATGATAAAATATAGGCAAAAGTGGTCAAAAAGGCAGAAACCAACCCGTACAATAAGTTAACTCGGTAAGAAATAGTTTTAAGTGTTACTGTGTGTATTACATTTTCCAATAAATTCCGTAATATAACGTTATATTGCAAAACATGACATGATGCAGAAGAAAATCAATGTTAAAATCAGAAAACAAACATTGCTAATACTGTACTTCATTTTGACAAATTCAGTAACTCCCTATAATATGTGTTATTTAAAATACTTCATAAATATTTTACAGCTGTTTCATTAAAAAGTAGAGACACATTATCCATATGGCCATAATGTAAAAAATTCGAGGAAAGAAACTTCAAAGGCCTCTGGGGCAGAGGCCCAAGGGTATTAACTTCGTTTTTCTTTTGATGGCTCATCTACAGAACGAGACCTTTCTTTGGACACCTCTACCAAGTTTCTACGTCCAGCCGTTCTCTCAATTTAGTGGAGACAAAGTTTCCAAATAAATATTTAGATTCCCCTAATAATCTTATGGTTAATCTTATGGAAGAAACCCCAAATTTGATGGAAGGTCCTGCCCAAACTAATAAAGATTTCAAAAATGAAAGCCACTTTGCAAAACTAAAGATCAGGGCAATTTTCTTGACACTTAAATCATCAAAATCGGACAAAAAAAAGGGAGGAGGGATGTTCACAAAATCGGCTTAGCGTATTATTATATATATATATATATATAGCCGTATTATATATATAGACTTTGCCAAAACACACGTTATTACCCTCCTTGTAGCAGCAAATCTAGGTACTCGTTGAACCTAATGTTATTTAAAAACATTTAAGTGAAAATCCAATCAGGTAAATATGGAAATTTGCTTAGTCTACAGGTTTGCTGCGATAGGGGTATTTTATTATATATTTTTTCAGATATGCATGCAGCTGCACAAAACAAAACATAAGTTTTAAAATCAAGAATGTCAATCAAGGGTAATCAATCTAAATTGGCGTATTTTACTTAATCAAACGTGCATTACGTACTCAAAGAGTGTTGATGGATGGCACACCGATAACCTATTATATTATTTTTAATGCAAATTTGTAAGAATCAATTCACACTTTGTAATTTTGGACATTGTTTCTGCTGCCATCACATTGTAAATTCTGTGTTAGCGTATCACCGTTTGTAAATAAAAGTAAATAAATGACAGAATAAAGGTGTATATCAAACTTATCAATTTCTAAAAGAAATTCCTATGAATCTTATACCACTTTTAACATTCAATCATTTGCAAATTTCTGGGTAAACAATTGGACAACTTTAAGCACAAAGTAAATACAATACTTACACCTATCTTTACTAATAATAGTACTAATAATAGTAATTACCATTATTACTAACGATGTTAGTTAATAAGTTTTGAGGTCTTGATAAACATTATGAGTTTCTTACAATTATTTAACAATTTTATGGAATTATCAGTAAAGGTCGTGTATAACAATATAAACTTGATTTATGTAATAATTTGGATATTAAACATTTTTAAAGCAACGTAGAAATAAATCTGTTAGTATGTTACTTACTTAATTAGGTTATGAGTAAAAACCCCTCTTTCTGCAAGGAACTCTAAAGCAAATTTGTATTTAATTTATATAACTCATAATTTTACCTGAATATTTCGGCTAACAGGTTTAAGCAATAAAGAGCGTTTTCGGCAGCGTTTTAAATAAAAACAATAAAAAACGGCAGGGGGAAATAAAAACAACATACGGTCGGGTGCAGATTATAAAAAAATAAACAAGTTACATTAAATTAAACCGTTAAAATTAAATAAGAAAACAGTTACTAACGTATGGGCTAATAGAATCCCCCAATTTGAAAATAGATGAGATAAATCGACATAATGTGTTAAAACTACGTGCAAAACACGTTATATAATTCAAATTTCGAAACGATTTCAAATGTAGGTATTTGATTACCACTGCAATAGTTCAGCCTTTAACATTCGATACAACTTGTAAACTTTTATTCTACTGTAAAACTTAAGCGTGTTTTTGTGTGTTTAATTGTCTAGAGAGCTTAAAGAGCGTTGATGACGCATATTAATTTCCTTCTTATCCAAGGCTAAATACTTGAGTGTGCTTTTGAATACAATATCAGAGGCAAGAAACAGTTTACCTTAGTTTGAACAAACATCTCGTTATTTGATTAACAGTTTTAAGTTTGGTTGAAAACAAAAAATAAAAATTTAAAAATCAAAACTCTCACTACATACATAATCTTTAAGCTGTCTTTAGCTGATCCCTAAGGTGAATCAAAGGGTGTTTTTAGTCAATGTTTAAACATTTTTGTTGTTGTAAGAATTGTATGTAGAGTGAAGTTGTCGATTATTACTAATTATAATTTTCCCATTGCTAAACAAAATTAGTACACAGAAAGTTTTCCGTTTATACTTAAATAAAGATGACATAAAAATTGTTATTTTCAATCACAGTTCCCCTGTCTACGTTATTCGCGATTGACGATGAAATAGCTGAGCATAACCAACGTGACAGAAGATGAGTTTATGAAGCGGAAACCATCAATTTCAATGTCGAGTTATGAAGTAGCAAGAGGGCGCGGTGCGGCGAGGCCGCCATTTTGAATTTAATAAACTCAAACATCACCGTGGGAGCCATAACTGGCTAACGCTCCGCCATTTTTGTGGCTTCATACTGATCGATGATATGAATATTACAAGCTACAATACCTATTGACCTATAGGTTTAATCCAAAAACACTTTATTCCAAAATTATACACATATGTTAAAAAAGGTTTTACAATATTAAAATAAACATCTCTTGATTAAAGCTGTAAAAATAAAAAAAAACTAACTAAAATAATTTGACAGTTACAATAACATAAACAACTAAGAACATGCCAGCAAGGAAATTAAGGAATGTAGCAAGCCTTTTAAACTAATATTTTTTCATTCCTAGAACTGAATATAACAGTCTCTACCGTTGTTGAGGAAGGTTGTTAGAAGGGGTTTCTTAATTGTACAAATATTATGTTGAGAAATAAAAGATCGTCTCTTGAAAAAATCAAATGTAACTCGAAAATCAATGTCTGCATAAAAAATAAACAACAAGATACGGTTGTTTTCGTATTAGCATTCGGGGAGATGAAACTAAATAAGGGAATATCAAGACGTAGTAAACAGAAATGAGAAATTCAGATGAGACCTTTGTGTCCAATGTTCTAAGTACAACAACGCATGTACTTACACGTTTATCGTGTATTCAAAATCTACAGAATTTAGACAATAGTGTAAATGGATACCTACAAATTTAACAAATTCTTGAGTTTAAATAAGTTGAGACATATTTTGAAGGATATGACTGATTACAAATGTAAATAAGTTCTTTTGATACTTGATTACAGTTAGCCATACACTGAAAATCGAAATGGATATAAAAGTGATGCGTGCTACATCATGATACCCCTAAAGTTAATTTAACTTAATGATTGGACAGCTACTTAAAATTCTAATGATTTTCAGAAAACGACGTATATAGGTATGATGGTTAATAATAATAACAATTTTGGAACCCCTTATAAAACAAAAGGAAGAAAGTTAAGTGTTATGGTATTGGTTAAGTGTTGGACACTTGTATTTTTTACAACAAATTGACAACAACGTAAGAATTTGAAGTCATGTCAAAGTTCGATTAATTGTAAAATAAACCTTTTTTGACTTAGGTATGTCGTAAATATTTACCAACTGTTGCAAATGCATATGAAACAGGATTGAAGAGGTATGCATTTTAAACAGATTTTCAAAGGCCCTGGGATGGTTAAATATATTTGGATTTATGTTCAAGACAGATGAATTCAGTCATGTCTGAATGGTAAAAATAAATCGTTTCAAGCTATACCAGGTTTAACTAGTAAACCCACAGCCACAAAAATGGCAAACGCAAACAACTGAGCGAACCATTGAGTGAAATTTCAATTTAGGAAGTTGTTGTTAATACTATATAAACGCAGAACAAATTGCAGAAATATTTGATTACAACAATTTTTGAAATCGTTATTATATCCTGGATATTTATAGATTACCCTTAACTTTCGTTATTCTCTTTTTTACTATACAGTAATATGCTTATTGATTTTTTTTTCATGACACAAAAACTTAACCATCTCCGGACCTTCCAAACACCCTGTTACATTGGTTTTACTCGTTTGAGCCCCCGGCATATGCATTTGCAAATGCAGTTTTGTAGTTATAAATTCGAAGCATGAAAAAATTAGTGAACACTTAAGAGTCTTTTAAAACAACTTATATGTTAGCCGATGGAAGATTATTTAAGTACAATAATCGTAGACTAAATTGATAACATACTGAGATCGCAAGACAAATTTGTATGACTATTTGTATTTCAGTTCAGATTTGATTCAATTTTGACCGAAGTATAAATATGTCAAATAAAAGTAGGTTTTGTGTGAGCTTAAAATACACACATTAATAGCAATTTTATACAGTAACAATTTTATAGATTTCAATTCCAAAAATGGTTTTTTATGGGATAATTGGTAGTATTTTACCATGGTATTTTAATTTAACGTAGAAGTAAGTTATGTATTCATCATCTTTCTGGTGTAAAAGTCACTGTTATAATTTTAATAGGCATAGTTAAAACACTCTCATTCATTTAACATTTTAAATGAAAACATGCACTCTATTTGAAATAATTTTTAATTAGAAACAAATATTTTACATAGTGGTCAGGTTTATATTATTCTTATTTCCTTTTCTACACGAGTAAGAGTTTAATTGATAGTCAGTTTTATATATACTTGTATAATAATGGTCTAAAAATCCCCAACAGAGATCCAGTATATTAATTAAAATTAAAACCATAGTTCCGATATTAAAAATAGTATTCATAACAAGAGGGTAGAACTTTCATTACATTTGTAACTCTTATTTAACAAAACCAATTCACACCAAGCGATTACTTGTTATATTACAATTACAGACCATGTTGTAAATACAATTTTTTATTATACATTTTAAGAGGTTAAATGTAACAAATAATTGAGACACTAAGTTAGTATCAATAAAGAAAAATTTGCATTATTTCCCTAACTGATATGATAAATCTGTATATTATTACAAAAAAGTATATTGGCAAAAGTAAAGATGCAACGTAATCGCATCAAAAGTATTTGTATTGTTTTTAAAATTAGGCTGCAACTACCATCAGATAGAGCCGAAGCTATTGGAAGGTTAGAATGGCCTTAGTCGTTGGAATGTAAAATCAAATTAAAACATGTCAACCTTACGGTAATATTAGTTTACTTTTTCGAACATTTTCATTTTACTTCGAAGCCTTAATGTTTAAGTTTTTAATAGTTTTTTATTATTATTAACACGTGATTTGGCCTTTGAATTATCTATTTAGTTTTATCACTATAATATGTGACAAAGAAACCCAGAAGTTCAGCATAGGCTACCATAATAAATTGAAACTATCTATTATACCAAGGACATGTTTAGCCTTTCTATGGCCGTATAAAAGCTTTACACGATCTGTACATTTTTCAAATATTTTAGAGCAAAACACCCCTTTTCTGTGCTTCAAATCCACAAACCATTCTTCATAATTAATTTACTATTGAAATGATTAAAGGTTGCTTTTTCTCTCTCTTGAAACCTATGTTATTACTTTGATTATGTCTTGTATTTCGAATCTTTCCATGAGGGAAACTTTTAATTTACTCCTGGTTTTAGCTTTTTTTTATTTGATTCGTTAGTTTTACTTTAAAACGTTGTTTTGGCTTGGGTCCCTGAAACGTAATAGGACCTAGGTTTCGTTCAATACGATATTGTATTTATTTAGCTACTCCGGTAAACTGTCTAGAATGACAATTATATAAAATACAATCAAATTGTTTGCAAAACATTACCAAATAATGAATGAAATATTGATAATTGGTGACATTATATTCTTGTAAGCTAAATGCACTTTGTTACATTTTGAGAACAGGGAATGCTACTTTATTTGCGGTATAACCAAGGTTGTACTTTAACCCCTAATAGCTTAAATTTATGAAAAAGCTCCAGCCACATGTATATATCCAGAGCCGTGAATTATATTGTTATGTTATCGGGAATTCATTCCAATGAGATAGTTGTCTTTAAGTTGTAGGATATACAGGGAATATTTTTATATTGATGCAAATTTCAATCTTTGCCGAAGAATATTATTTTTAGGTTAAATGTACCTGAAAAGTACAATTATATAAAGAGGGGGAGCAACTCCGCACGAATTTTATGTTGGAGATTAAAATTAATTGTTGACTTATCAAAGATCCTAAATGTAACATCAAATTATGGCAAATGTTGAAATGTAAGCATGTTCCTTAGCAAGTGCCACATTAGACAATTATGGCAATGCATAACCTAAAAATATACATGATTTCATTGAGTATGTCCAAGAATTTCATAATACCGATGGAGTAGGGGAATTCTATACATTACATATATCATGTTCTATTTTAAATTCAGTACTGTAGAAATAGATGAAAACTGGTATCATAACACCACAATAATATTTATGTGTGAAATTATTAAAAAAATAATAGTGAAAGTATATTAATATAAAATAGAATAAATATCTGTACAATGGGATTTAAAACTCACCACGATTCAACATCAAAAGTGTGAAATCTTACAATAATTATCTTATGTAATATTCGGAAGTTTAGAATACTCAAAACAGTTGAGATAGATCAAAAATTGAGAATAAATTAATTTTTATGTAACACACAGACAGTTGGTATTATTGACGTTACAGTTGTGGGTGTTTAGCCTATGTTATCAACATTGTTAGTATAACCAGTGATGATTGGTTATTTTGACAGTTTACCGGTTTTCTAGGCTAAATTCGTTTAACGCTTTCACACAGATATAAACTCGCAAATAATTTGAATCAATAAATTATATTGTACTATTTGTACTATATTGATATAATGTTTGTAAACATTATACATATAAAGTATAATGTTTATAATAAAGTATATAAGTAAAGTATAAAGTATATATAAAGTAGTATAAAGTATATATATATATATATATGTTTATAATGTTTATAATAAAGTACATCAAAATGGAATTTCCGTTGGAATAGAATAATATAAAATAAATGTCCATACATCCAATAGCTATTATTATTAATGTTATAATTCCTAACAATGTAAACCTCTGGTTCCTGTGGTTTGGAAAAATGTTTGTTTTACATTCGTTTCAGTTTAGTTGAATTTGCGTACCTAACCACAAAAAGCACCATAACCCCCAAAATGGAATAATAAAAATTAAGCATACATGAAAACACTGTTAGGGTGAATGTCCATATATAGTCTAACAGTACAGTAAGATAGTTAGGGGTTGTTAAGTCTACATAGTTTTACTACATGTGTCACCTGAGGTTATGCGTGGACGGAGGTGAAGGTCGTCATATCCTGTCTCGCTGTCTCGTAGGGGTGTAACCACGACTCTCAACTCTCTGTTCCCGGCTGGCGGCTGGCGGCAGTTACTTTCCTACAGGACCTTTGCAGCCCGGACACGACACGAGTTATTTGTTCCCGGAATTCATAGACTTCAATGATAGCTTGAAAATCCAATAAGGGGACAATCCCTGATTGACCCGCCGGCTAGCCCCGCCCCCAGAGCATCAGCCAATGGGGTTGGAGGGCGGGGCCACCCCTTGCGTGTATTGACGCGTTCACACCGACGATTAGTTTATTGTTTTAGCTGAATTTTACACCGATTTCACCGCGATCCACGGGTTTCCGGGCCCAACGCCTTTTTGCCATCCCGCTGTTCGCCGCGTCTCGCCTCATAGCAGGCGATTGTTTTCTAAATGTGTTAAGGACGCCTTCGTTATTTCCCAGATCGATTTCAGGACAGGTCGGAGTCAAGTTTTCATTTTGTCGTTTTGTTCTGATGTCCCCTACTAGGATCGTCAAAACCTATCCTGTTAGCAATGTGTATGCTGTCCGATTTTTACGGTTTGTTATTCCGACCAAATCACACTATCCGCTTTCATACTTGGATCTGTATCTATTTTACATTCGAGGGGTTAGGGATGTTAATAGCGACATGTTTAAATATGAAGTATATAATTTTACTTTGGTTAGTAAAGAATTTTGAGTGAAATTAAAACAATTGTTATCATAATCACAAATACATACATGCACATAAATATGTATAATCAATATAGGATTTTCCATATCAGTTCTTATGACAGTAAATGTAATGCAACGATATTGATGCTTTAGTAATATATTTGTTCGAATGGAATGCCATTGTTTTGATATAAGGCATAATAAAGACATAATAAGGCATAAAAGGCATAATATATCGATCGCTTCGCAAATACGCGCAGTTGATCTTGTCAATGGGTATAGGTATAAAGACGACAAGTCCATACAATACATTCAGGTATGAAAATAAATACCGTATTTCAAGTATAAGAAGGAAAAACTAAATACAACTCGCAAAACCAGATCCAATACAAAATGCAATAAATACAAGTAAACTGGGGTACCACTTTACGGATGCCAGTAGATATAATAGGACAATATGACCCCACTTTCGGCGTTTTAGAGGCACTTTTAGGGCACTTTTTATAGGGGAAAAATGAGAAAAAAATGGAAGAGCTTTTTTTGGCCACTTTTTTTAAAGATCCAGCTCTCGACCTATACACCCCTATATAAATTTTCTACTTTTGTTAATACTAAAAATCACGTCTGGAATATGGCTCATTTTTTGGCCACTTTTTTAAAAGACCTGGATCTCGTCCAATACAAGCCTATATAAATGTTCAAACTCTATTAAAATTTCAAATCCACATCCATTCCCATGTATATTTTCAAAATCATGTGAGGTTTGTGCGTGAACTCGGGCATGCTTATGGCTATGTGTAAACTATGCCTGACTCAAATGAATGACTGTGAGTGTAACCTAATGACCCCAATCAAAACCAATTGTCAACATTCTCTGCCTGTCTGGCGCCAGTCTGTCTGGGGCAGGTTTAGACAATTACCAAATATGTTTGATTGATTGACCTCAATTATTCAATTGTTCAATTTCAGTTTGTTCAATTTCCATTGTTAAGTTCTAAATTAATTTAGACAATTTTGTGGTATATAAGGGGGGCATTCTACGGAATCATCACTAACTCTTCCACCTGGATCTTCTTGTTTTGGTAAGTCTTTGACATCTAAGCTAGACTATTGTAATATGTTGTCGCGTGTCGGGTCATGGGATCAATTGGTGATGTAATTGATGCTTGTACTCATAGGCCTACTCTGTATTTCTTTTAACTTAGGAGTGTAGCTAATTTCCCGAGTCCATTTTTCAAAACTTAGCCGAATTGAGTCACTAAGGAACTTGTAAAAAATGTATATAAGTCTATTTTTAAACACTTAGAGTATTTTGAACAGTCACTAAGGAACTTAAAATGTATATAAGTCTATTTTAAAAAACTTAGCCAAATTCACTCATGACTTTCAGTCAAAAGTTTGCACAAGTTATTATTTAAAAACTTAGCCGAATTATACTCACTATATAATTTTGTCGAGTTCCTTTTAACATAGGTAACATAGTCTTCTCTATAACTAACACTCACTCTGTATATATGTAGACTCAGCATTCTGAATTGCTAAAAAGTATTTTTACTTAAGATTTTGGATTTAGTTTTGATTTAAAAAATTGCAATTGCCAAATTTTATTGTATGAAATTGTTTTGAATATTAAAATTTAAAATTCTGATTTAAATTATTATTTCCCATTAATTGAAATTGTCTAAAATGTAATTTCCATCATATAGAAGATGCTAACTTTGTTTTTTAGTTACATGTCAACTGTGTGCTGCTTCTCTATCCAAAAAAATAACTTATTTTGTTATTACTATTTTTAAGTGAGTCAAAATTGTGCACAAGTTATTATTTAAAAACTTAGCCAAACTTCATGCACCGGGGGACTTTGAGTTAAAAGTGTGTACAAGTTATTATTTAAAAACTTAGCCAAATTCACTCACGGGGGGGGGACTTTGAGTCAAAAGTGTGTACAAGTTATTATTTAAAAACTTAGCCAAACTTCATGCACCGGGGGACTTTGAGTCAAAAGTGTGCACAAGTTATTATTTAAAAACTTAGCCAAACTTCATGCACCGGGGGACTTTGAGTCAAAAGTGTGCACAAGTTATTATTTAAAAACTTAGCCGAATTATATTCACTATATAATTTTGTCAAGTCTCCTTTAAAATAGGTAACACTCACTCTGTATATATGTAGACTCAGCAATCTGAATTGCTAAAAAGTATTTTTTATTTAAGTTTTTGGATTTAGTTTTGATTTAGAAAATTACAATTGCTAAATCTTATTGTATAAAATTGTTTTGAATATTAAAATATAAAATTCTAATTCAAATTATTATTTCTCATTAATTGAAATTGTCAAAATGTAATTTCTACTATATAGAAGATTCCAACCTATTTTTTAATTACATATATAAAAATGAAGACTACATGTCAACATTGTTTTGCATCGCTCTCCAAAAAAAGCAACCTGATTCGCCACTACAAGGTAATACATAAAATGAAGGTGAAACTGTGCAAAGTTTGTGATATAATCTGTGATAATAACATGGCTCTAAAATCTCATATATTACAAACTCATAAGACTTGTAATTTCTGTAAAAGAAATGTTGTTGGTCATTTTAAAAGACATGTAAATTCTTGTAACAAATGTCCATATACAATGATTAAATTTGTTGGTGAATCGATTAAAACTGAACTTAAAAGTACTCTTCAGTCTTGTCCTCTACCAATAAAATGGACTTTAGTAAGGAGAATCAAATTTTTAAAATATACAATAGATCAAAATGGAAAATTAGTTAATGAGAAAGAATGTATTGCAGATTTTAGAAGCCTTACTACCTTAACCATTGAGAAGAGAGATTTAAAGCCTCAAATTGAAAATGCCCTTTTAAAGATTGACGCTTCCATACACAAATATCAAGCCGAAGGCAGTGGATGGATTTATGACCATACTAAATATTGGCAGTTGCACGTTTACAAGTATAAGCCCCTAACTCCAAAGTCATACATTCCCACACCAAAAAGTATTAAATTGACAAAAGCAGTTTTAAATATAAAGAATGTTGATAATAAATGCTTCCTTTGGTCAATTTTAGCAGCTTTACATCCAAGGAATGCTAAACATGCTAATAGAGTCTCTAACTATGCACCCTACGTAGGTAAGTTGAACATGACAAATATAAAATATCCCGTAAAAATATCTGACATAGATCAATTTGAAAGAAAGAATAATATAAGTGTTAATGTATTTGGAGTTGAAGACCAAAAATTTATATATCCATTAAGAAGAACCAAACTGAATAGTAACACTCATATAGATCTATTATTATTACAACAAGGTCGTAAATCACATTACTGTTTAATTCGTGATTTTGATAGGTTAATGCTACGGTCTACGAAACAAGACCACAAGAAGTATTTTTGCAAGTTTTGTTTACAACATTTTTACACCAAAGATAAATTAGAATGTCATATAACATATTGTAAGAACTTTGATGCACAAAGAGTGGAAATGTCTAAACAAGATACATTACAATTTAAAAATTATAAATATCAACTTAAAGCCCCATTTGTGATTTATGCTGATTTTGAGTGCTTTATAAACTCCAATATACATATTCCATCGGGATTTGCATTTGTCGTAGTAAAAGATTCTAAGATTATTTCTGAAGAGTTATATAGTGGTGCAAATGTTATGGATGTGTTTTTTGAAAGATTATTTGAGACTTATGATTTTATTAAAAATCAAATGGCAATATATATCCCCCTTGTAATGACTCCTGAGCAAGAGGCATCTTTCCAAAACTCAACACATTGTCATATTTGTGAAAAGCCTCTATATTTTGATAGGGTACGGGAACATTGTCATTCAAATGGCCAATACCGTGGAGCTGCCCACAATGATTGTAATTTAAACTATAAAGTAACAAAGAAAATACCAGTATTCTTCCATAACTTGAAAAATTACGATGGACATTTAATAATGCAACACTTGGGAAAATATAATCGTAAATTAAATTGCATAGCCAAAGATATGGAAAAGTACATTTCATTCTCTGTTGATGATTTAGTATTTTTAGATTCCTATAACTTTCTGTCCCTTCCATTATACAAATTAGCTTCCAATTTAAATACATTTAGATTTATAGACAATCCACTACTACAACGCAAAGGCGTATTTCCCTATGAATATATGACAGGACCAGATAAGTTTGCAGAGTCTCTACCTCCAATTGAAAAATTTTACAGTACTTTAACTAAAGAACATATCTCTCCCATCGAATATGAACATGCTATAAATGTCTGGACCCATTTTAATATACATAATTTACAAGAATATCATGATTTATATCTTAAAACAGATGTATTGCTACTGGCTGATGTGTTTGAGACATTTAGAGACCTGTGTTTAAAGGATTACAAACTTGACCCCGTACACATGTATTCACTTCCAGGACTAACATGGGAAGCCTGTCTTAGAATGACTGGCATAAAATTACAATTATTTCAAGATATTGACATGCATTTGTTCATAGAAAGTGCAATCAGAGGAGGAGTCAGTATGATTTCCACACGTTACGCTAAAGCCAATAATAGATATATGGGTGAACATTATGACCCCAAACAAGAGAGTGTGTATTTAGTATATTTAGATTGTAACTCGCTATACTCCACAGCTATGTGTGAGACACTACCCGTGGATGGATTTCGTTGGACGAATGAGATAGACTACAAATACAATCAAAATGATGAGTTTGGATATATTTTAGAAGTTGATTTAAAATATGATAAAAGCTTACACGATTTACATAATGACTATCCATTAGCACCTGAGAAAATGAATGGCAAATTAATACCTAATTTAAATGACAAAACTAAATATATTTTACATTATAAAGCATTAAAAAAATATGAGGAATTGGGTTTGATTGTTACAAAATACCATAGAATTTTAAAATTTAGACAGTCCAAATGGCTTGCGCCCTATATTAATTTTAATATTGAAAAACGCAAACGTGCTAAAAATGATTTTGAAAAAGACTTTTATAAATTGTTAAATAATAGTCTTTTTGGTCGAACAATTATGAACCAACGCAAGTTTCGTGATATATATCTCAAGGATGAGTCACTATTAACTAAATATGTCACTAATCCAAGGTTTGACTGTAGCAAAAAGTTCGATAACAATTTACATGCTATACATTTAAATAAATTAGTTGTAAAGTTTAATAAACCTATATATTTGGGAATGACCATTTTGGATATTAGTAAAGTAATAATGTATGATTTCCACTATAATTATATGTCAAAATTTAAGAACAAAAGATTTCTTATGACAGATACAGATTCTTTAATGTATTCTATAGTTACAGAGGACTTTTACAAGGAAATAGAATGTGACTTACACTATTTTGATACCTCTGGATATAGTAAAGACCATTTCTTATACTCTGATAAAAATAAAAAAGTCACAGGCAAGTTTAAAGACGAATTAGATGGTCATATTATGTATGAATATTGTGGTTTAAGACCAAAGTTATATTCTTATATTCCTCTAAAATGGTTATATGAAGAAGACAAACAAGCTTTAGAGGTGAAGAAAGCTAAAGGAGCTGATGGTGCTACAGTTAAACATCTCCTTAGACATCAACATTATTTGAACTGTCTTGCCACTGGGCAAGATTACTATGAGAATGTGACAAGAATTAAATCTACAAATCATCATCTTCAAACCTTAACTATGAATAAGAAAGTACTATCGTTTGACGATGACAAGAGGTTTATTCTGGAAGATGGTATCAATACTCTTGCACTTGGTCATTATAAAATTGATCAAACATAAATCTATATTTGCCATTATTCTTTAACCTTTCTTTGTCTATTACAAAAAAGCCATATTTAGTTTTATCCCAACATTGATGACAGAGATTTCTAAATTGGTTAAATGAAAAATCATTACCAACATGATTGTTATATACATGTTTTAAATTTAAA
Organism: Macrosteles quadrilineatus; assembly: GCF_028750875.1. NCBI lineage: Eukaryota > Metazoa > Arthropoda > Insecta > Hemiptera > Cicadellidae > Macrosteles > Macrosteles quadrilineatus. The sequence goes on along the minus strand of NW_026542600.1, from coordinate 77,866,801 downwards.
TCATCTTGTTTAAATAATATTAGGAAATTTACATTATCACGTAAATGTTTATGTACTTTGCTGTAAGATTGACACAAGTAAAAACAGTTAATATTTTTATGTCGACCCATTGAAAAAAAATGTGTAATATTTTGACTATTTATGTCATCAAATACAACAACTGACTGTGATTTTACATCATTTGGTGTGATTTCACAGTCAGTAAACGTGTGTAATTTCACTTCATCACACAAACTAAATATTTCAATTATTTTTTTATATTTTTCTTGTTCTAAAGATTTAGATATTAAATATAAGTTTGTAAATTTTAATCCTTCCTTTTTCACAATTAAATTGTAAATTACAACCGTCTTCCCACTTCCACTTGGACCACAAATAACACATCGAATATTGGTAGGAAATAGACCCAACTTCTTTGGTATATTTTCCTTAGTATGTACTATTTTAAATTTATGTTTTTGTTGAATAAAAGACATTTTTTATATAATAAAAATGGTGAAAAATAATAAGAAAACATGTAAAAAGGGCAAAGGTTTATTCTTAAAGCCTTACAGGGGTCGAGGGTTATTGAATACTCTTATAAATAATCTTCCATTTCCACTTCACATACCATCATATCGGTACTGTGGACCTGGAACGAATATACGTCAAAATTTAGCCAAAAATGTACCTCCAAAAAATAAGCTAGACTCTTATTGTAAAGAGCATGACATATTCTACATGAATAATCCCGATACCGCTGCTCGGAACAAAGCAGACATGAGATTAGCAGACTTAGCTTGGACTAGAGTAACGGCAAATGACGCAAATCTTGCTGAAAGAGCTGCAGCTTATGCGGTGACAAATTTGATGAAGGCAAAAGCAAAAATGGGAATGGGATTAAAATTTAATAAAAAAGATGGACAACTACCAGCTGTTAGAGGCCGCAAAAGACGTGCCTCACTTCCGGGGGGTGTACCTAAAAAACGAGCTAAAAAATCTAACACCAAAAGTAAAAGAGTGCGGAATAGTTAATTTAGACAGTTCATCTGGCACACATTGGACAGCATATCGTAAAAATAAAGATATTGTAATTTATTTTGACCCATTTGGAATCCAACCTCCAAAAGAAGTAATTAAATATTTTGAGGGACATAAAATATTCTATACAACCGATCAAATACAAGATTTAAATAGTTCTATTTGTGGAATTTTATGTTTATCATTCATAAAAAATTTTTGTTTATAAAAATGGATTCATTTACTATAACATTTTCGGGTACAGAGCCAGAGCTAAAGTCAGTGTTCTTTCCTCCCATAGAATTAAATGATGATTATGTAATTGGATTAGTAGATTTTCAAAGTTATAATTCTATATTTAATGTAAAAAAACCACTTAATACTTTAACATATTACAAAGTAGAGAAAAAAACATTACCAAAGGGAGAGATCTTAGTTGATGATTTAAACCAGTTATTAGATGGTAAACTTAAAGTTATAATACATAAGAATGGAGAAGCATTAATTAATACTAAAGTCAAACTTTTATTCAAAGGGCTTATTCCAAAATTAAATCAACTTAAAGGCAACAAATTAACCATTGAAGAAGGTGATGATGTTTTCTATTATGACCACAAAGCTCCAGTTACAATAGAAATTTCTGAAGGAACATATGAGGTGGTTGAGCTTGCAAAGGAAATTCAAAAGCAAATCCCAGACTTTTTCCTTACAGCTAATAATAAAACTATGAAAGCGACATTACTTTCTAGCCACGTGTTTGATTTTACAAAACCATGTTTAGGGTCTGTTTTATTGGGATTTAAAGGTGTTTCTACTCCTGGTGTTCAGTTTGAATCTACAAATAAAATAAACATTAATAATGTAAATGTGATTAGAGTAAAATGTAATATTGCAAACGGGTCCTATTTAAACGGAAACAAATCACACACCATACATAGCTTTTATCCAGAAGCTCCTCCTGGCTACAAAATTATTGAAGTTCCAAGAAATATTATATATTTTCCTGTAAATAAGAGAAGTTTAGATGTTGTCAGTATTACATTTGCCGATCAGCATGACAAGGCAATTGACTTTAATGGAGAAGAAACTACAATTACTTGTCATATAAAAAAGATATGAGAATTTATAAGAATTTATCTATAAGTGTACAAAATGCTAGGTTCCTACGATCAATAGGACTAAAGTTAAAATTTTCTATTAATAAAAATGGAAGATTTTCTAGACGTTACAGGGAAATCCCAATTCGACGATAGTGTGGTTAAAATTACAAATCACTCCTATGTTCCCCACAACACTTTGGCAATAAATAATTCCGATGAAATTCGAATATGTATTAATAATCAAGATTTGCTAACTCTCCCGTGTAGGAGTTATCTGTATATTAAGGGAGAAATTGAAAATCATGATAAAGGTCATTTTATAAATAATGCATTTGCATTCTTATTTGATGAAATTAGATATGAAGTCGCAGGTAAAGAAATAGACATTGTAAGAAACCCAGGAATTTCTAGTCTTATGAAAATATTGAGCTCTTACAATAAAACTACTAAATTGTCAAATGTGGCATTTGATTCTGACACGAATTTAAAAGAGTTCCATAAAAGTGGCAAGTTTAGTACTTGTTTGCCATTAGAACTGTTAATGGGTGTATTTGAGGATTTTAATAAGGTATTAGTAAATGTCAAACAAGAATTGGTGTTAAAAAGATCCAAAAATGATTTGAATTGTATATTAACAACCACTAGTGCTCCAGCCAGTGGTACTGCTGATATGATTCCTAAAATTACACTTAACTCAATTCAATGGGTGATGCCACATGTAATACCATCAGATGGGGAGAAGTTACAATTACAAAATATGTTATTGCAAAATAAAAATTTGCAAATTGCATTTAGAAGCTTAGAGTTGCATGAACTTCCATCATATCCCAATACTACAAGACATACATGGTCAGTAAAGACATCTTCAAGTTTGGAGAAGCCTAGGTACATTATATTTGGTTTCCAAACAGCTAGGGATAATAGTGCACGAAAAAGAACTGATGAATTTGATCACTGTAAGTTAAAAAATCTCAAAGTATTTCTAAACTCTGAATATTATCCTTATAGTGATTTAAATCTCGACTTTGAAAATGGAGATGTCTCTAAAGCTTATGAGATGTTTATGAGGTTTAGAGAGACTTACTATAATACTATCCCAGATCCTATGATTAGTAGGGCTGAGTTTATGAAGAAATATCCACTAATTGTAATAGACTGTTCTAGACAGAACGAAACAGTGAAGGAAGGAATTGTTGATATTAAATTAGAGATTGAAACTGCAGAAAATGTACCAGCAAATACATCTGCATATTGTTTAATAATACATGATAAAGTGTTTGAGTACAATCCTTTGTCAAATGAGATAAATAAAATGTAAATAAAAGATGAAAAACATTCAACAAGAATTGGTTGACTCTGCAAATCAAATACGAGAGAAATATAGAGCTTTAAAACGTGGCAAGTTTCTAGAGGCTGAAGAGAGGTTCCAAACATTCCAACCTTTAATAGAGCCATTACAAGAATTAAAAAAAATCGCCAAAACAGAGAGGCCTCGAATGGAGATTCTCCCAATGACTCCATCTAGAATACCAATAATACCAAGATTACAACCATTACAGCAATCCACCCCACAGAAATTAGATTTTGGTCTTTTAGCATCAGACTATTTAGGAAATTACCTCAGTAAAAGTAGTATGACAGACACTACATATGGTATTAGACGAGAAGCAAATAAATTTTTTATTGGAAATAAGGAAGTTGACATTGCCAATGATGATGTTACAATTGCAAATAAAACCTACAAGGGGACAAAAGGTTTGTGGCAATTGTTAACTTTAAAAGAACCTGAGGATTATACTCCGGCTGATTTGCAAAATTATAAAGAAATTTTGGAAGCTACAAATGGACATTTAAAGAGTTACAAAGATGGTGCACCAATTTCAAGTAATAGACATACTAAATATCTTAATATAATTAAACCTCTATTTAAGTCTGTTGGTGAAGGTTTGAGACAAGTGACTGGTAATAAAATAGACTATATTTATTGGGATGATCCTAATGAGCTTGTAGATAGGTTAAGACTTCTTTGGCTAAGTCGCCAAGCCGGTAACTCAGGAGTGGATAATGAAATAGATTCCATTATTGAGGAATTGAGAGAAAGTGGAATTATTTACTAAATAAAAATATGTTTATAGATAAATTTTATCGTTTATATAATCCATATAATAAGCCTGCAGAACCCAGGGCTAGTAGTGAACCTACTTTAAATTTACAAGACGATAGTTGGAATGGTTTAAACCGTAAACTTGGTAATGTTAAAGATGGGGAGTTTGTAGATGATGTATCAACTTTGGGACAGACATTAACTAGAAAAGGTGATGTCTTCTTACAAGGTAAAACTAAATATGAGTTTTTAGAATCCAAGAATAAAAATTGGAATGCTAAAAAACGGAAAATTACTAATGTGGAAAAGGGTGAAAGTTTAGATGATGTGCCCACTTTACAACAGACTTTAATACGAACAGCTGGTGGTACATTTGTACAAGACAATAATAATTATGAATTTTTAGAATCAGAGAATGGTATTTGGAATGCTAAGAAACAGAAAATTACTAATGTGGAAAAGGGTGAAAGTTTAGATGATGTGCCCACTTTACAACAGACTTTAATACGAAAAGAAGATGGTAAATTTGTACAAGACAATAATAATTATGAATTTTTAGAATCAGAGAATGGTGTTTGGAATGCGAAGAAACAGAAAATTAGTAATTTGATGGAAGGTACAGATAGTAAAGATGCTGTGAATGTTTCACAAGTTCCAAAAATGGAAGCAGGCTATTGGAGTTTTAATAGTAAAAGGTTAGTACGTGTTAAACCTGCCATTGATGACACTGACTGTGTTATAAAAGAACAGACTATAACTTTTGATAAAAAAGAAAAATGTTGGGATGCCAAAAAACAATTCATAAGAAATCTACCAGAGGGGGAACATTTGGATGATATTTGTCTAATGTCACAATCTATGCATTATGATGGATCAAAATTTGTATATGGAGAAAAAAAATTTAATTTGATGGAATATAATCCTGATTTATTAGTTGCTGACCCCACATCTTTGAGTGGATTTAAGTATATAGATAATAGACCATATATACCAGAAAACTATGTATTTAAAAGAATGGAAGATAATCTATTGATTGGGGCTAATGGTGATGTATTTAGAGTTACAGGAAAGGATGATGTTATAAAAAATGAATGAAATTGCATACGAACTTCATAAACCTGCAAGAAAGAATTTCATTAGAAGGTCTTTCAAAGTATTAGGTATAAATGAAACCGTACAAATAGATTTAATTGATATGCAAAACTATGCTAGAGAAAATTCTGGCAATAAATATATTTTAACTTTAATAGATACATTTTCTAAAAAAGCTTATGCTGCTCCACTAAAGAATAAGACAGGGTTAGTGGTTACAGAAGCCATTAAAACCATTCTACCAAAGGGGGTTAAAAACATTCAATCTGACAATGGAAAAGAATTTTTTAATCAATATTTTAGCAAACTAATGAAAAAATTAAATATTAATCACTATCACACATTTTCTACAACTAAGGCTGCAATTGTGGAGAGGTTTCAGAGAACTTTAAAGAATTGGTTATATAGAGAATTTAGTGCTCAGGGGAGTTATAAATGGTTGGATTTACTTCCAAAGTTAATTCGAAAATATAATAATAAAGTGCATAGATCTATAGGAATGAAGCCTAACCAAGTAAATGTTAAGAATAGTAAATATGTACATGAGAGGTTGACTTCTAAAGTAGAGCAAGTTAAAAAGCCAAGATATAAGGTAGGTGATAGCGTAAGGATTTCCAAGTATAAACATGTTTTTAGTAAAGGTTATACTCCAAATTGGACAGGGGAACTATTTACAATAGCAGAAGTTAAGAATACAAAGCCTGTGACTTATATCTTGAAAGATGAAAATAGCAATATAATCAGGGGAGGCTTCTATACAGAGGAGTTGTTAAAGACCAAGTATAAGGACATGTATTTGGTAGAGAAGATAATTAGGAAAAAAGGTGATTCATTGTATGTCAAATGGCTTGGGTTCCCAAGTAGCCAGAACTCATGGATTTCCACTAAGGATGTCCAAGGGAGCACGTCATAAGCCGGGAGCATGCCCGAGTTCACGCACAAACCTCACATGATTTTGAGAATATACTTGTGAATGGATGTGGATTTGAAATTTTAATGGAGTTTGAACATTTATATAGGCTTGTATTGGACGAGATCCAGGTCTTTTAAAAAAGTGGCCAAAAAAAGCTCACCATTTCCAGACGTGATTTTTAGTATTAACAAAAGTTGAAAATTTATATAGGGGTGTATAGGTCGAGAGCTGGGTCTTTTAAAAAAGTGGCCAAAAAAAGCTCTTCCATTTTTTTCTCATTTTTCCCCTATAAAAAGTGCCCTAAAAGTGCCTCTAAAACGCCGAAAGTGAGGTATCTTTGTGGGTTCACCACTACTGATGCCCCTATTGTCACCCTGGATAAATACTATGAATTGCAACCACTCAGTGTGAGAAGACTTTACGTGCTGCAGTTCCTCTTCAAACTTGTGAATGGCCTCATCGACTGTTCATCTTTGTTGAATAATATAGAATTTTCCGTCCCTAGAGGAACCAGATCCAAATCTTTATTCGCTAGAGTGTTCAAAGCAAGAAACTACTTTTACCATCGTGGAAGTCCAGGTTGTTGAGTGCGGGTACTCGAGAGAACGTATTAGAAGCATTTCCCTTTCTTCCTGTGGGAACAAATGATATGCAGTGCCTGTTTAAGTTTTGCCTTTAAAGGGTCACGCCTTATCTTTTGTTTTGAGGATGACGTTACCTTAGTGAGGTGCAGTGAAAGCTAGGCGTTGCCTTTAAAGGGCAACACATGAAAAGTTTGTGATATTCATAATGGTGTATGGTGTTGACAAAGTGTCATTTTCATAAGTCATACATGCACACATCCACTCACAAAATGCTGGTCATACTTTATTACTATCGCAAATTTTGGTGCCTCTACACAGTCTATAATTTGTTATCATTGTTACCTATGCAGGATAAAAGTGTTAAAACTTTTCTCAATGTGTATAAGGTTTATATAAAAAGGTTAATGACTATTTGTAATGGGTATTTTCTCTCTATTTAAAATATTAGTTTGCGGTGTGCTTTAGCGTCAGCGTCGGTAAGGGTTTTCAACATTTTCTGAGCATTATATAACTTTTTTGTACGTTACTTTTGGGACTAGAACCACCCGAAAACATCATTCTACAGGCAACTCTATGCAGAAAAGCGAGAAAAAACCCGTTCCAAAGCAATCAATAAATATACATGGTTTAACTGCATAGCTAAACTAATTACTCTGTGCAATTATTTACATAGATATTGGACGTTCTCATGCCATGCTAGTTTTGCATTAACAGTGCCTTAGCCTTAACACACTATAAAAATTCATTCTCAAAGTGACATCCATTTTCAAGTTCAAAATTGCTGAGTTTTCCTCTATTCATTAGCTTTGTATCAGAGGTTCAATTGTCCAAGGACGTTGATAGAAGCTGCCGGAAGAGGTCACCGAGCGATACATCCTTAGTTTGAATGGTAACATAATCTGCGGGAAAAATTGTTTTAAAAGTAGCATTGGAATGGAGATCACAAATTGCGATTCAAAACAGAAGAGGGTCAGTTAGTACCGATATAATGCATAAAGATAGTGGAAAACCAATTTATAACTATGCAGCTCTCCACAACCAAAATGTTTAAGACAGGTTTCCTACCTACTCATTTAAAACTCAGTGAAAATGACCATACCATTGAAATAATTAAATAAGGACCCTCCACAAAATAAATCGGAATAAAAATCCAAAATCTTACCAAACTAGTTTGAAGAAGATCTTAATCGTCACAACATTTGGCCCTGAAAGACTTTCCCATTAATTAAAATTTGAAATAACATAAAAAGCTATTCAACTATGCAGATTTTTTTATTGATCTGTTTCTAATTACATATTTAAATTATTTGTAAATTCATGTTTACGTCAATACTATTTGTTCGTTTATACAAGTTCTTTTAGCGATTTTCCCATATAGGGAATAAGCTATTACCGTAGTACTCATGGTAAGACCTGGACCCGGGACAGATTTACTTTTTCGTTTTGAGGTCCCTAGAGGCCAAAAACACCATCCGTTCAAATTCATGTATATATATATTTATATATGTGTCCGTTAGCGCGATAACTCGAGCAAAAATCATCCGATTTTGATGAAATTTGGTACAAACGTGTAAACCTACGTTTATTCGAACGAGTTCGCGAATCAGCATGATCGGACTATGGGAACAGGGGTTTATGGGGGGTTTTATGGGGTAAAAATTGGTTTTTCCTATTTTTGACCCTAAAAACTTAAAATTTAGCAATTTCTTTTCCAACCATTTTGTAGAGCTTAAAAAACAAATAATTTAGTATATTGAAGCGTTATTATGCGCCTAATAGTTACGGAGAAAATTCCAAAAATCTGTAAATTTAAAATTCCCATGTTATTCTTATGGAGAACTTCTTAAGGAGTAAACTGTTGTAGTTTGCTTGTTTATGAACATATTTTGATCAAATATAGAAAATGCATTATTTTAATACCAAACTATAAACATTAAAAAAAACACCTTTTTACCCTCCCTGTTGCAGCAAACCTAAGTACTCGTTAAACTAATGTTATTTAAATAGGGAATAAATGTGATATTTTTAAGGAGACATTTTAGTGTAAATCCAATCAGGCAAATGGAAATTCGCTTAGTCTGCAGGTTTGCTGCGGCGGGGGTATTTTTTACTTAAACCTTTTTGTAAAACATAGATTTTCACACGTCCACGTCTAATATATTAATTTATTCATATATTCCTTCGGCTACAAAAAATGCATCAATTATTTTGAAGTACTTTTTACGTATTTACGCAATAAAATGTAAATTCAAAGTTGACCTGGATGTAAAACGACGGAATTGATGTTTCTGTAGGACAATACTTATTGCTAGATAACTTCTTGATCAGCATTGTACGTGTTATTAAATTTACAGAAAGTAAATAAAAGAAACGTCTTATCAATTGGACACTCCAATCATCATCAGACCCAATAGGCTAAAATGTCTCTCATTCGCCTATAGGGTCTGATGACGATTGGAGTGTCCAATTGAAATCGATCAGCACTTACCATATTTTATGTATATTTACCGTCTTGTGAGTAACATTATAAGCGTAAATATTGCTAGCTAATACTTTATAAAGAATTATTATAAATATAAATTAAGCTAATTTTTTATATTATTATTATTTTTTTAAGAGGTTGGTGCCCTCTTTCAACCTTGTATTGTTAATTCCTTTAAACAAACTATCAATTAAAATAGAATAATAAGAAACACTTAAAGTTGAACAAGCCAAATAACAAGTGCTTTCACAAGCCAACGTGCCGTTGTCAATAACCGCACAAGTAGTGCTTTCAAATATTTAAAAGATCGGTCGTTAGGAATAGTTCATCTCCACTCTACAAAGAATTAAAATTATTACACTATAGCCTACAAATTTTATTTATTTATAAAGTATTGAGGGTTTTTTTACATAAGAAGTGGCAATAGAAGCAACGAATTCAATAGAAGTCTGTACATTATGGAATGAGAAGTACTACACGAGGGATTTTTAAATTGCCAAAAGTAAACAAAATATTATTTAGAAGGTCGTTGTAATATTTTAATTTAATTGCTTTATGTTGAAAGAGAAAGACGACGTAAGTCAGATGAGCTCTGAACTAATTTAGATTAAAAAAAAATTGCTTGGGAACGGATTGTCAAATATCGTAGAGAGCAAGTGTCATTTTTATCTTGAGCTAGGATGGTTCAATGATTATTTTTATTTTAATACGAATTTTCTCTGCTGACGACACAACTTGATAAAGTGGTCAGTTATATTTCCAATAGTAAGATTTTTTTACTTTGCAATTTTTAATGGAAATAAACTTATTTATTCATTAATTCACTTATGCTCTACACTTTACAAAAAGTCTACGGCACATATTACTTCCCTCGGCTGTTTTAATTTTCAGTTATTCAAGATTAATAACGTTTATTTTATTGCGCGTTTTAGTTAATTGATACTCAAATATAAAAATAAAGAAATATTGCTTAAAACATCTCTGTTTTGGGATCTATAATAATGCAGAGCTCGGAAGAGTTAGATAGGACGCCACAAGGCGATGTTTCCTTGTGTACCTATATTGCCTACCCATGCGCCGTGCCGTGTCTGGTAGGACGCCACAAGGCGATGTTTCCTTGTGTACCTATATTGCCTACCCGTGCGCTGTGCCGTGTCTGGTAGGACACCACAAGGCGATGTTTCATTGTGTACCTATATTGCCTACCCGTGCGCCGTGCCGTGTCTGGTAGGACACCACAAGGCGATGTTTCCTTGTGTACCTATATTGCCTACCCATGCGCCGTGCCGTGTCTGGTAGGACACCACAAGGCGATGTTTCCTTGTGTACCTATATTGCCTACCCATGCGCCGTGCCGTGTCTGGTAGGACACCACAAGGCGATGTTTCCTTGTGTACCTATATTGCCTACCCATGCGCCGTGCCGTGTCTGGTAGGACACCACAAGGCGATGTTTCCTTGTGTACCTATATTGCCTACCCATGCGCCGTGCCGTGTCTGGTAGGACACCACAAGGCGATGTTTCCTTGTGTACCTATATTGCCTACCCATGCGCCGTGCCGTGTCTGGTAGGACACCACAAGGCGATGTTTCCTTGTGTACCTATATTGCCTACCCATGCGCCGTGCCGTGTCTGGTAGGACACCACAAGGCGATGTTTCCTTGTGTACCTATATTGCCTACCCATGCGCCGTGCCGTGTCTGGTAGGACACCACAAGGCGATGTTTCATTGTGTACCTATATTGCCTACCCGTGCGCCGTGCCGTGTCTGGTAGGACACCACAAGGCGATGTTTCATTGTGTACCTATATTGCCTACCCATGCGCCGTGCCGTGTCTGGTAGGACACCACAAGGCGATGTTTCATTGTGTACCTATATTGCCTACCCGTGCGCCGTGCCGTGTCTGGTAGGACACCACAAGGCGATGTTTCCTTGTGTACCTATATTGCCTACCCATGCGCCGTGCCGTGTCTGGTAGGACACCACAAGGCGATGTTTCATTGTGTACCTATATTGCCTACCCATGCGCCGTGCCGTGTCTGGTAGGACACCACAAGGCGATGTTTCATTGTGTACCTATATTGCCTACCCGTGCGCCGTGCCGTGTCTGGTAGGACACCACAAGGCGATGTTTCATTGTGTACCTATATTGCCTACCCGTGCGCCGTGCCGTGTCTGGTAGGACACCACAAGGCGATGTTTCATTGTGTACCTATATTGCCTACCCGTGCGCCGTGCCGTGTCTGGTAGGACACCACAAGGCGATGTTTCATTGTGTACCTATATTGCCTACCCGTGCGCCGTGCCGTGTCTGGTAGGACACCACAAGGCGATGTTTCATTGTGTACCTATATTGCCTACCCGTGCGCCGTGCCGTGTCTGGTAGGACACCACAAGGCGATGTTTCATTGTGTACCTATATTGCCTACCCGTGCGCCGTGCCGTGTCTGGTAGGACACCACAAGGCGATGTTTCATTGTGTACCTATATTGCCTACCCGTGCGCCGTGCCGTGTCTGGTAGGACACCACAAGGCGATGTTTCCTTGTGTACCTATATTGCCTACCCATGCGCCGTGCCGTGTCTGGTAGGACACCACAAGGCGATGTTTCCTTGTGTACCTATATTGCCTACCCATGCGCCGTGCCGTGTCTGGTAGGACACCACAAGGCGATGTTTCCTTGTGTACCTATATTGCCTACCCATGCGCCGTGCCGTGTCTGGTAGGACACCACAAGGCGATGTTTCCTTGTGTACCTATATTGCCTACCCATGCGCCGTGCCGTGTCTGGTAGGACACCACAAGGCGATGTTTCCTTGTGTACCTATATTGCCTACCCATGCGCCGTGCCGTGTCTGGTAGGACACCACAAGGCGATGTTTCCTTGTGTACCTATATTGCCTACCCATGCGCCGTGCCGTGTCTGGTAGGACACCACAAGGCGATGTTTCCTTGTGTACCTATATTGCCTACCCATGCGCCGTGCCGTGTCTGGTAGGACACCACAAGGCGATGTTTCCTTGTGTACCTATATTGCCTACCCATGCGCCGTGCCGTGTCTGGTAGGACACCACAAGGCGATGTTTCCTTGTGTACCTATATTGCCTACCCATGCGCCGTGCCGTGTCTGGTAGGACACCACAAGGCGATGTTTCCTTGTGTACCTATATTGCCTACCCATGCGCCGTGCCGTGTCTGGTAGGACACCACAAGGCGATGTTTCCTTGTGTACCTATATTGCCTACCCATGCGCTGTGCCGTGTCTGGTAGGACACCACAAGGCGATGTTTCCTTGTGTACCTATATTGCCTACCCATGCGCCGTGCCGTGTCTGGTAGGACACCACAAGGCGATGTTTCCTTGTGTACCTATATTGCCTACCCATGCGCCGTGCCGTGTCTGGTAGGACACCACAAGGCGATGTTTCCTTGTGTACCTATATTGCCTACCCATGCGCCGTGCCGTGTCTGGTAGGACACCACAAGGCGATGTTTCCTTGTGTACCTATATTGCCTACCCGTGCGCCGTGCCGTGTCTGTCCTCTCTTTAGATCAATGAGATGTATATGTAGGCCTATAGTCGAAGAATCTGACCAGTCCTCTCTTTTTGTTTAGTAGATATTCCTGGGACTTGTTAAATCAATTATATTATATATTTAAATATTATTGTAAATATAGTTCGTTCTCATGCAAAATATACCAAAGGTATTTGAAATATAGCACGTATTCATTATTCTAAAAAAGGATATAGGCAAAATTTTATCAACATCCGTTAAAATATTTCAAATAAACGATTTACTGTTAATAAAGTAAAATATTTTAATAAACGAACAAAAAATTACGTAAGGCGTGAAAAAATATTTTTTTCTTCAATTCATATGTTTCTTTTTCAATACACGCACATATACCCAAACAAATTTAGCGATATTTTTAATGCATAAATTAATTGGGTTGTAAACACGTTGGGTTGTTATCGGGTTACTTAATGTCTTATTACGGTACCTTTAATTCAAATCCCCATATCCACTGCTATGTGAAATAAGAAATATTTCAAGGAGTAATTTATTTTAGTAATGCAGATTTTGGTAATGGTTGAACTATACAGCTTGGAAAACGTTCTGGAACATGTTTTTATTATAAAGAAAGAAAATAAATTGGAAATTGTGCAAACCAAAAACTTTACCTAATACCTTAAGATTTGTGATTGGCAGGACATTAACCCGGGGATCGAGGACAGAAGTTCCTCCCTCTAATTATTAGTCCAATCACACCCATGCACACTGTATTAAAAATTCTTCACAATCCCTAAATGCAAATTACAATTATTTTGGTATAAAACAGTCTAGAACTCTGAAAATTCTTCCCTTGACTATATCCTCATACCCAAATTTAAATGCGGTATCTGTCCAGGTGTAAAAGATGCAAATCAATATGCCAGCAAAAATCAAGTCTCGAATAAACCACCTACCCAAGCCACAAACATGTACTCAAGTTAGTTTGAGGTTCTGTGTAGATGAGATAAAGTAACGCCGGGTCTGATGATTCAGATAACTGGCAAGATACAAACCACATTGCTGGGCAGAGTTTCGCTTGGGTCTAACCTCTCTCATAATTTAATGTACTGTATACAAGTAAACAATGTAATATACCGAACACACCGCATATAAGTTCAAGCAAAATATGTGTCTAATGGTTCATAAAATAATGTGTGTAATATATTGGCTACTGCAATATTGTTTACAGAAGTTTATTTTTTCTTACGCGATTTTTTATAACAGACAAATCTATACTTGATGATTGTGCTTTTGATATAAAAAAAAACAAGTTCGCGTCTCGAATCAGCAACAAAGCCATTAAAGTAAACACATTTTGGACGAGTGACGTACGATATTTTTTGCCATACCTAAACTAACCAAACAAAAATACTGTAAAAAATCGCTATATATTCCCACCAACTAACGGACTTAACATAACTTCTAATAGAGGTTATGTTTTCGTTTGTAACCTCTAATTCTTATTTCCTCTGATTGTGAAGGAACGACTTATTGTACCAACCACTCATTGCACCACTTGTTGTATATTTAGCTGGTGTCTGGTAAAAAGTCATTACAGTGTTGATATCCCATTTAATTAAACAGTCGGTAAACAGCTGTTTTCGTGACTAAATACTTGCGTGGAAAGTCCATTAAAACTCTGTAGTGTGGTGAAAAAAATATTGGGCGTCAATCTGAGTTTCAAAGAATTTCTTATCCGCAGTTACAGATTTCTAAACAAATATACGTACAACTGGATTTTAAGCTATTTGTTTCCGATCAATTCTATATACCTCCAAGATACTAGATTTTATCCTCACTTTAGGTGTCCAATGCTTTCAAAAAGTTAGTCCACCTAAGTATATTATTGATTTAGTCTACAACTGTGTCCCGCAGGTATTCTCATTGCCCAATCATATGAAAATGAATACTGTAAATACAATAGATGTGATGTTTTTTCGTTTCCCCTCAGGAAGTTATGCTTATATAAAGTTTTGCTGGTTAATTCACATGGGTTAAATTAATAGATTAAATGTTAAGTACGTTTATGGTGTTTTCATGGGTTCATGTTCTTGTGGTAGTTTCTTGTGTTGGTTATGTTATAAGTGCTAACAAATTAGACGATGCTTTGCAAAATGTTCTTTAGCTTGCAAAAATGAAGTAGTTTGATTGGAAATAAGGCACATTTAGCTCGCTTGTATGGACGCCCACAATAACTTTTATAAACGAAAACTCATTTTTATTTTACACAAAACCATTCAAATTCAAATCGTGAATCTGAATTATAAGTGAATTATATATATTGTAGACGCAACATCAAATGCACTTGTTATCATGGAATTCAAAAGAAAGCGTTAGGCTGAAGATAGCACGAGGAACCGTAGGATGAAGATACCTAATTTAAAGGTAGGTTTCGTGACCAACTCAAATCCGGTGCGAATCACGGTTGCCTAAGTGACAATTCGTTTTCGGCCAAGTTTTCCCATTATAATTTTAAATACTTCAGAGTTCAGCAACTTAAACCCGAATTTAGATACACACTTTTTTGTTGCCTTAAAACTTTGATTTAGTTTACTACGTTAAATCTTTTCCATAGAGATGTTCTTTTTCAACACTTCTCTGTGATTTCTCATAGATGTATATTAACCAACTATTGTTTCCACATTATTTGTATTCAAATTTCACATTAATGTGGAAATATGATGCAGCCGTTTGTCATGGAAATTGACAGAAAATTATCAATTGCGCCAGATACCAACTGAATTCAAGGGAACGATCCAGTGTAGGCTAAACCTTGTACGGAGTAATCTACTTCTGGCGTTGTAGTGGACCTCTCAAGCTTTTATAGGTACAGTTTTTTTCTGATGTTTTTAATTAATTTTTACGTAATTAGTTCAATTTGCAAAGAAACATGTCATAATAGTGCATAACATCTTGATCTATACGAGCCGAGAGTAAAATTTAGTCACTCTATCTTACTTAAATGTTAGCGTTCAAATTAAAGGTGACGTTTGTTGCATACTATGTTTGATTATTAGACGGATTTCTCCTTTTAATAGGGAGCGTTTCATAAAGTCCAAATTTCACAAAGTCCAACGGTTAAAATATTAAATAAACAGAGCGTTTCACAAGGTCCAAATTTCATAAAGTCCAAAACTATAACATTCAAATAATCACCGTTTCACAATGTCCAAATTTCACAAAGTCCAATGTTAAAAAATCAAATAAACAGAGCGTTTCACAAGGTCCAAATTTCATAAAGTCCAAAACTATAACAATCAAATAATCATTGTTTCATAATGTCCAAATTTCACAAAGTCCAACGTTAAAATATAAAATAAACAGAGCGTTTCACAAGGTCCAAATTTCACAAGGTCCAACGGTACAGTCTGGGCCAGAAGTCTCTACAGTGGTTGCCACGGTCAGCAGGCACCGTCCGCCGGCGCTCAACTACTGATTACTCCCTGTTGCAGCAAACCTAAGTACGGTACTTGTTAAACTAATGCTATTTAAATAGGGAATAAATGTGATAATTTTAAGGAGATATTCTAGTGTAAATCAAATAAGGGAAATGGAAAATCGATTAGTCTGCAGGTTTGCTGTAGAGGGGGTGAATACCACTACTTTACACTCTTTACAACGTATCTACGGACCCACAATGATGTTTTGTGACGCGTGGCAACAACACTAGGTAGTGTAGTGCCTACATACCGAACCAAGGCAACCTCTGCAGCGACTTATGGCCGAGACTGTACCGTTGGACCTTGTGAAATTTGGACCTTGTGAAACGCTATGTTTATTTGATATTTTAACATTGGACTTTGTGAAATTTGGACATTGTGAAAAGGTGATTATTTGAATGTCATAGTTTTGGACCTTATGAAATTTGGACCTTGTGAAACACTCTGTTCATTTGATATTTTAACGTTGGACTTTGTGAAATTTGGACCTTGTGAAACGCTCTGTTTATTAATATTTCAACCGTTGGACCTTGTGAAATTTGGACCTTGTGAAACGCTCTGTTTATTAATATTCAAACCATTGGACTTTGTGAAATTTGGACCTTATGAACCTCACCCTTTTAATAGTGTCCAGCAAGGAAATTTTGTCGAAATAAAAATCCGCGAATAGCTGTGATAGGCATAAATGTAACCTTTCAAAATTGTCTACTGTTTGTCTCGCATTTGTTCAGGAGCTCTCAATCACTTCGAGTAGAAGCCAAGCTACGGGTTGGAGGGTTAAAACATTAAAATAACGCAACAGTGTTTAACCGCTGACACCGAGCTCTGCTCCACGCTTTTGACAAGTCAAAAGGAACCTTTTAGAGGCACCTCTCACCCGATTCGCTCGACTCGCGCCCGGGGATCACTCATCGAGCGTCTTTTCACTCTCCCCCTCGGGGATGAAAGAAGCCCAGTCCGCGACATCAGCTAAAAGCAAAAACAAAACGTACGGATAAGCGGAGATGCAATCACGCGGAATGTTTTCAATTTCATTAGAGCACGAAGAGGGCGCGTTTCGGAAAAAACTAAAACGGTACTGTAAACAAAGGGTTTGTGGGTTTGTTTAAGGACCGGTAATCACTTAAGGTCGGGTACGGGTCGAACAAAGGGCACACAATGCAGCTCTGCGCGACACTCACCCAAATTGTAATGACGACATTGATCGGGCTGTTGTCTCCACCCCCCCCCCCGTGGACCCCTTCGCCTTTTATTTTACCATTCACTCTAAATGTTATCGCACCGAGTGTTACGATGCGAGTTTTGAATTAAATTCTATGCCGAGGGATTCATTTAAGACGATTCTAAACACAAGATTAAGAAGGACTTTTTATTGGAAAAATTATATAACGTTAAACATATAAGTATAGTCATTTCTAGAATACTATTGAAGAATCCTTGAATATTTCTCAATTTAAAAATATAATTCTTGTAGTATGTACTGCAGTAAAAATATGTTAATTAATATACTTAACGATAGCTCTAGATTTTTTTAATGATCAGATAGTACCAGGGGACCAAGCATTACTCGGCAGTGTTTCATTTGGTAGTGAGGTTGAAAAGTGTAGTTATGATTTACAATGGATTTTGGTTTTCATCAAAAGCAATGATATTATGAAATACTGTCTAAATGTGTAAAAAACTAATTTGATGAAAACATTTGATCATACTAAGTTTTGGTGAAATCTATACAACATTTTATACACAATTTTCTCATATTAAGTCATTAAAAGCAATTGTAAAATATCGGCATTTAATTTTTATATGTATCAGTCAGTTTATACGTCAATGGCTTTAACAATAAGTTATCTAAAATTAAACTTATAATTACTAAGCCGTATAGTGTAATTAATTGAAAGTAATGTTGGACTCTAGTCATTGGGTTTTAATTTAAAACAAATTTCAAACGCGGTTTCGACCGATTTTAAGCTATATAATTTTACTAAATAGTTTTTTTATGATCCTTGAAGGTATTCTAATGGCATTGTGGTTTTGAAATTACTTAGTTAAACAATTTAAGCATCACCATTTCGGCCATTTTAAGCATAGCTAAATACTTCAAATGCTTTTTTCTTATGCTAAAATGGGTTTTAATAGTGATTATAAGTTTCCCATTTTTTGTCAAGTTAATAACTTTTTGGTTTCTTAACCAAATTCCCCTTTGAAAGCGGTTCATAAGACTTAATAATAGTTAAGCTCATTACAATTTGTTTCGTTTATAGACCTACATGACATCGATACAAGTGCAGGTTTGTTCTAGACCTAAACAAAATGTAGTTTGTTTAAAACCTATGAATTCCAAAGATCTACTTGTATAAATATATCAAATGTTGAACAATCTTTAAAAATACAGATGATTTCCTCTAAATTGTTAAGAATATCTTAGTTTTAGTTTCAGGCTAAAAACAATATCCGTGGTAGCCACTGTTCTGGGAAAATTCGTGTTTCGTTAAAAACTGTAAATGAAATTTAAATATTTTAAATATTGGTCTTATGGAAACGGTAACTGTAGTCAAGACAGCTTTACGAAAATGTAAATAAATGAATTATAACATATGCTTATAACAAATCATCTACAGTGCAGTGACAAATTACTAAATACAGTACAAAAGTAAAGGACATTCGTATAAATACCAATTAGCATTGGTTATTTATTACACTTAGGGTGTTTTATTAAGCAATGGGTCTTATGGCTGCTAATAATCGTAGAATAGTTTACGACAAAAGATGACACACAGATGATACACTAATGCTGAAATAAAAGTCTTGAGGGAAACCCATCAAGGACGTTCTATAGTTTCCGACGATGCGTCACCGGAGTGGGGCCGTTGTATGACGGACTATAAAATAAAAACAATATGGATCCTAAACACACAAATGATTACATGATTACCTCCTCTTTGTCTTTGAAAAGCCAGGGCCCGGTAGACAGCGTCAAACATTTAAAAATAAAACTTTCTTCGATAAAACATATATTTACAACGACGATCCCATTGTTGCGACGTTCCTCGATCCATTGACTAACATGTCGCAACCAGAGAGCGCATAATATTCGCAACCCGCAACAATGCTGGTCAACAGCTGATGTTAAATATTATCACGAGTTTGTTATTGAAGATGATTTACACGTTAAATAAATAAGGTTTAATAGGTTAACTAGGGTTCCAAATTAATAGTTCAATTATAACATTATTGTTTTATTTAGGCCTATTCTAAATGCAATTCAATAAAAAAAACTAACCTATTCGCACTCGAGTAAATATGCTCTATACTCAAGAGCATAAAATCATAAGTCATCAGACGTTTATTCAGCCCAAATTTACAAAAATGCATTAGCTACGTCAAAAACACAATGAAATATTTACATTAACTAAAAACATGTCTTAACTTAAAAACTCTCTAAAACCCCTTAAAACTATCAACTATACTACTGTATTTATTTATTTATACGGAAAACACCATTTTTACAGACAATAATACATGAGATTCAAGTTACAAGATAATATTTATAAGTACTAATATTTATAAGTACTATTTATAAGTACTATTTATAAGTAATATTTATAAGTATTTACACTACCAGTTCTTGGGCAAAGAAATTCACGGACGCTGCAGAAGGCATTACCCAGCAACATTCTTTTAGGCTTTTCTGATATTTATTTAAATCCTATTCGGTCTTTAGGGAAGGAGGAAGGTTATTAAAAAGCTTGACGTATTGAAAATTCTTTGTGGAAGAATGACGTAGGAATTGCAAGGTCGGAAGAATTACGAAATGGTTATCTGCTGTTAAGTTGTGAACAAAAAGAAGATACTTTTTTACTAGTGAAGGATAATGTTTCAAAAATGTATATGGATGGAAAGGTTAGAATTCGGAATTTTTTAAAAATTTCTTTGTAGGTAAGGAAAATACAATGCGGATAGCCTTCAATTGAAATCAAAAAGAAACTTAGTCTTTTGACTTTCACTACCCCAGACTGGGACAGAATGAAAGTAAAGTTTGTTGAATGAAGTAAAGGCTATGACATTTTTGTCTCGCGAACCCTAAAATTCAGCCTTTGAAATTATACAGCAGAAAACCACATCTTAGAGTATTCGGAGCGTTTATTTGCAGTTTTTGTTTATTTTTATGTTTACACTTTAACTTATTTCTAAGAGTAGAATCAACTGTGGAATTCATTAATTTTAAATAAGATAATATTTTCTTGGGCCTAGCACAAAACTGTACGATGCGTCTAACGGCAATTAATTAAAGTCAACTGGTAGAGGAAAATCGGGGTTAAATATAGGCCAATGAACTATGAAATATGACCATTAACTATTATTAATTCAAGTCTTACTTTTGTTGCTATTTTTAGCACATGCTTTAAAAATTACAATACTGTAAAGATACACTTTTTAAATGCAGTACTTTTATTTTGGTATTTTTTTTTACTGTGTCCGTAATGCGAGTTTATTTAGGCCTACAATGGTTTTCAATGACTTGAGACGACAGGTTCATGCACAAAATATTTTACAAATAGCTAAATTGTTATTAAATTTGCTTTAATACACTTTTTAGACTGCATTTTATGATATCATTAAACATTTTACAGGTGTAAGCCTATGTTTATTTTTTAAACCTCTCCTACAAAATAAACACCACGAACAAAGCTCTGTCCAATGGTACTAGTAGTTTACGCAACGAGTAGAAAATGTAAGGTATGAGCTTTGGTGAGCGCCTTAAAAGCTTGTATCTATTTACTATTTACGCGAGTTGCATTTACTACTTTACCTACGACCGTTTTTTAATTACTAATAATCACTACTCAAAACTTCTAAGAGAGGTTATGTTTTCGTTTATAACCTCTCATTGCGACTGACATTTTATGCAGTGACTTGTTGTTCCAATCACTAACTAATTATACCAATCGTTAACAATTAAATTCGTAATAGCTGATTAGTTGAAGTTCGAAGCAATACAATTTTACTTCTGCTCTCTCAATCCTTGAACCTCATTCATTGGTCCATTACCCGTGTTGTTAGATAAAACTATGCTGTTATGAGGAACCTTTCAATTCTAAGAACTGAACTAAAACGGCAACTTTAAAACACGATCGTAGATAAAAAATATGACCATAGTCGGATATGGCTTGTTATAACATTAAGGTTAAAAAAAACAGGTCAGATTATTCAATAAAACATTAAAAACCAGGTGGGTGGAATCCTTTACTTATTTCTATTTCAGGACGTGGACAAATCTTATGTTGTGTCTTGATAGTAGAAAGCATTGAGGATTTTCTCGTGTCGTCTTTGGTTATCAAAGGTCTTTTATGCCACACCCGTCTCACAAAACTTTTGTATTTCTATCGAGAATCTAGATCAATCCTTTATGAGTTTTAAAAATACTTAGATTCTTTTTAAATAATATGTGGCTTTATAGTGCTACTTTCGATCGTTTTATGAATACCTAATGAACTACACAGGGTGGCGGAAACGCAGCTTGCACCCACCTTAACTTTTTAACTAGGCCTATTTGAGATATTTGAAATCGGTTCGCGTCACCCTTCTTATATATATGTTACACGGGTAGGCTACAAGAAAGATGGCTGATTAAAAAATATCCTCTGGGGTAGTGGGGGTAAGGGGTAGCTGAAAATAGTCAAATGGGAAGTATGGTCAACTTTCATATAATTGCACAGGTCTTCATAAAAAAAACAATTGACATAAATCAAATAAAATTGGACCACTAATGACAAAATGGTGCGCTATAATATTTTAAATCTAATTAACCAGGTTAACAATACTGATCTCCCCATTTGAAGAAGTCCATTAAGGAATGTTAAATAATTGTACATTTTATTTGATCAGATATTCAAATAATTGCTATCCCCGTACGGATATAAGAGTAAAATGTCTGTTCAAATATGTTTCTTGCATTTTGGAAAGTATTATTGTTTACTTTTGTGCATTCAGTATTTATCCGTCCTATCAATTCTTCGAGGAATCTTGGCTGTCAAGCATAGACCACTTATTTTAAAAAGCCCCATAGAAAAAATAAATTTAGGTCTGGAATCAGGCCTTAGTTGACCACGCAGTATTCCACTCTTCGAACCTACCATTCATGTGTGTATTATCATGTTGACCACTCTTCGAACAATCCAATGATTTGGAAATTCAATGAATTTAACAGCATCTCTAGCATAATGAGGGGAGCTCCATCGTGCTGAAAAATACTGTGTCTCTGTTGAAACTAGATCTCCATCTGATGTTTCAGTTGTTTTAGTTGGTTGTTAAGAGCTGGAACTATTGTGTCCTTAGCATACGATTGTAGACTGTGGCATGTAAATGACCATTTATGATAAAAGGAGCTATTATGAAGTCACCAATTATTCCAGCCATGAGCTTTTGCGGGTGTTATGTATGGCCTTCTCCAGTACTAGTGAGGTACTCTTGTCCCCAATACCTAAAGTTATGTCGGTTAACGTGTCCGTTGAGTTGAAATGAAGCCTCGTCACTAAAGAGTAAGTCAAATGAAGAAATTTCCATTGGTATCAGCCTTCCTATGGGAGTGCACCCAAAGGTTTTTCATGCGGGGGTCACCGCTATCTTGGATTGTACTCGCGAAAATCTTAGTAAAGAGATTAGAGACAAGAAAATTAGTATTTATACTGTTAGCCAAACAACTATAAAAGCTCTCAACTCATACGAATTTAGCTCAAAGCTTGTGTGAGACTGTCTTGCCTCCGTGTCTGAATTGGGCAAGAGAATGATCTTACGCTTTGCTGGGTGCCTGGACACTCAGGCATTGAAGGTAACGAGGTAAAGGTTCTCTACGAATTGCGGTAGGTTTGAGGAAACAGCTGATCACCTGTTCCCTGCTCTACGACTGTGAACAGCTCTCTGAGGTTAAAGGGATAACTCTTAGTAATTTGGTATGAAGAAGTTGCCTTCCCAAGAAGGAATTGTTTGGCACACTAAAGGAATTCATCAGGTGCTTGAATTTGTAAGGTCCATCCGATGAAATGCTTTATGACTTCGGTCTGTACCTGCAAGATAGAATAGGACACAAATAAGTTTCTCTAGATTCCAACTTCTGTGGCATTAACTCACAGAATCCAGTTCACCTATCAAAGTCATCTTCAGACAGTTCCTGTACACATTTCCTTCTCAGGGGTGTCATTTGTTAATTGTGGTTTTTAAAACGTTGCTCACTGCCCACAGACTTCAATTATGTTTTTAGCAGCTCTTCTTGCTATCAGCACGGATTAACAGAATACTCTGCAAAAACGTCTGCTTCTGTTCGTACGCTCTCTTCTAAAAAACATGACGACATTAACCAATAAACACACAACATTAAAAATTAACATGGTTTACAGTAATATCGTGTACGTACAGTGTGGACAGTTCCAAGTACTGCTGAACTTTCCACCAGAGAAAAGAA
Source organism: Macrosteles quadrilineatus (assembly GCF_028750875.1). Taxonomy (NCBI): domain Eukaryota; kingdom Metazoa; phylum Arthropoda; class Insecta; order Hemiptera; family Cicadellidae; genus Macrosteles; species Macrosteles quadrilineatus. The sequence continues at coordinate 77,843,074 of NW_026542600.1, read as the reverse complement.
CTGGTAATTGCAAGGAAAACGGACTCCATGCAGATCTTATTAGCAATTATCTAAACTAGAAAAAATGTTGCCTTCATACAAATTGAAAGTTAATAAAATAATTATTTTTGTTTACTACCACAATACAATGCTGTTTAAGACTTAGGTTATTGAAAGTAATTTTTGGATGCCATTTTGTTATTAGTGGTCCCACCTGTAAAATGCTATAAGACAACCGCACTTTGAACATGTTGTACTACCCCCTAGCCCCACCACCACTGAACCACACTTTGAACATGTTGTGCTACCCCCTAGCCCCACCAAAACTGAGGTTAAAATTGTTCGAACTAACCATCATTCTTGTAGCCCCTTATATCTAAGGAGGTTACCACAAACAGATTTCAAATAGTTAAAAAGTTAAAGGAGCTGTAGAGCTGCAAGTTAGCTACTTCCCAGCCACCCTGTATGGTAGGTTCAGTCAAAGAGTAAATTATCTGTAAATTCGGTCAAATTGACGAGCTCATGTGTAAATTGACAAATAAATACATTTGATTTTCTCTATTTGTAAAGACCCTTGTAAATTCCTGTCCCCAACCAAGTAGTTATTTAGTTTAATTTGTATACACTACATGGATGCTTTTATTAATTTACTTTTAAAATAGTATTGTTACAAAACTATTCCGTTGGATAAATTAATTGATGAAAGAATTTGTTAATTTTCAGTGATCCTTTAAATCTATAAATTTAGTTTAATTTGTATACACTACATGGAAGCTTTTATTAATTTACTTTTAAAATAGTATTGTTACAAAACTATTCCGTTGGATAAATTAATTGATGATAGAATTTGTTAATTTTCAGTGATCCTTTAAATCTATAAATATGACACCTTTAGCTTGATAGGCAACTTCAGCCATTTTGATTGTAAAAATAATAAATACCGTTGAAATGAAATGAAACCCCTTCTTTATTGAGGCGAACTTAGTAATAACAAAAAATACAATAAAGTTTGTAACATTACTATTAATAAAATAGCATAAATTTATTCAACTTCCCTAACATACAGTCACACACACATACAAACTCTGCTGCACCTATGCCTAATGCACGCCATCCCGCCAAGGTAATATCATGGTAATATTCTTTCAGCGCCACCATCAGTCGGGATCGCTTTTCTATGGATTTGATAGTAATAGGTATGGAGTTCAATAGGCGGTATGCTGTTACTAAACATGATTTATTATAAACAGTTGTTCTGTGATGAGGAATGCGAAGCGTGGACGAGCCAGAGCGGGTATCCCTTGCCCATATTCTATTCAAAAATTTTAAATTCTTGGCAAGATGATAATTTTCAAGATTGATGACTGAATGAGTAATGAAAAGTATTCGTATTTTTCTTATGTCCTCTAATTTCAAAATTGATTCATTAATGTTCTTCCAACAAAACTGATTACGGTAATTGTTTGGATTGGTCTTTAACCTCCTGAATATTACAATCATTAATATTTATTCCCAAGAAGCGTGAGTTTCTTTTTATGAACAGCAGTTTTTTTTTGTTTTTTTTTTATTTGTTCAATGTAGTTCTTATTGTGAAACCCCGACCTTCGAAAGGGTCGACAGGGTCTCATGCGTTTAAGGGTAGGAACTATTAAATTCTAAAACCTTAATGCAAAACTACGAATTGGGCCGAATCTTTTCACACCGTACGTTGAAATTGGTCCATAAATAAGGGAGGAAAAGTATTCACAAAAACAGCCCTCACGTATTAATATAAGAGATTGTATTTTATTTTCCTTAGAGATGTAGATATGAGAAGTGTTCACATATGTTTACAATATACAATAACATATAACATAGAGTCGGCTTCTGGCGACGACCTTGTAAAAAACGATGAAGCACTAACACTCACCTGTCGTCGCCAGAAGACCACGTTTCTACATTAAGTGACCGTGGAAGCATCCAGTAACTTCAAGAGAAGTGGCGCTAGTCACCACAGTAAACAAGACTTGGACTTGATCCAGGAACATATAACGTAATTATAAAAAAGTTACAAGTGAACCCAACCCTTATTGTCTTTAATTTTACACAACACTAGCGCGATTATTACATTTAGGTATGCTATGCATAGTAAAAGTTTTCGTAGAAAAGCAAATTTTTCAGTTAAAGGTTCCTCATGAAGATCGAGAGGCGTGATTTTGAAACCACTAGGCTTAAAATAACCGTCGACAAAGAGGCGGCAGCACAAAATGCCGGGGAGAAATATCGCTATCAGACTATAGGGTCGAGTGGCACATCCGGCCGCCATTATGAAAATTTGATGTTGGAGATAGATTTGAACCTTTGCTGATACGATCGCCCTCGCCAGCATTTACTCTGATTAGAGCGCGTTCCTTCACTGGCTCTCACGTCTGCAGTTCAGCACTTCAGTAGTTCAGCACTTCACTCTCAGGTTGGCACTTTAGCACTTCACTTACCACTCGCTTAATGTGACGTGATTCACGTACAACCACTATTACACAGAATTTAAATCAATTTTTTTTTACTTTGAAAACCCGTTTAACTCGAGGGTAAGATGTATAGCACCGAGTTTGTTGTTAAACCAGGGTAATAAAACAACACAAAGGTACCCCTTCTTGTTTTTTGTTTTGTTTTGTAGTCTAAACGGAGATCTATATTAACAACTATATGGTAGGCCTAACATGATATATTTTGTAGTATGTAACACGTATAGTATACTACAAACCTTTACTTTAATCTATGGCTAATTTGGAAAGTATTTTACAAATGATTTTTAAAAATTAATAGGGCCTATAGAGTTGTTATTGAAAACAACACATGCTATGGTAATTCAACAGCTAGATGAAACGTATTCCAGGAGTGTAGCCTATTATCAATAGTTCTGCAGTCTGCCTTACGATAAAATGTCATGTCTCAAATATAACCACGATTTCCAATATTATCATTGTTTCTAGGGTTTTTACCCCAAGGTGTGTTATTTTATTTACAAAATGCAAAAAAATCTTGAGAATAATAATCCCTAACATGTTGTGGACGGAGAATTAGTGTCTACTTCTTTTAATAGACTCCTTCATCCTATAATGCTTCTCGAACCTTTTCCCCAAAATAAGGAATGTACACATATCATTTGCGATTTCAATAGAAATATTATCATTGATGTTTTGACAAATAAGCGTAAACTATAAACACGAAAGATGTTCTTCGCATATTTATCCACCGAAATCAAAAGCTATCACAGTACTCAACCTTGGGTTTACATTTATCAGTGAATCGTATAATTTTCTAAACAGGGATACTCTTTGCTCAGAATTACGACTACAATCCGCTATCAATTAATTTCTCCATGCAAATGTACCCGTAAAGCCTTTATTGAACTTTAGACGCGCCGCGGTCCTGATTGCGCATACGACGCGAAGTACCGATATTGCGGGGGGGGAGGGGCGGTTTTGGTTTGGGATAAAAGTGCAATTTATGGATAAAAGAGATCGCAACACATCAATATGCCGGATCGACGGGATACCAAGGACCCTCGACAGGAGTACCACCGGGCGGTGTTTTTGATCCGGGCTCATTATTCCAGTTATTTGAAAGCGGCTCTCATTATATACACGAGCGTCATTATAAGACGGCGTACCATCACCTGTATCGATAGAGCCGGTGATCGATGCCGTCTAGATAACGAACTCTTCTGCCACTCCTCAACTCCTTCCAGTGATCTGCCCCTTTGTTAGGAACCACCTCTTGACTCTGAATCAAATCTGCCTTGGATTTCGAATAAAAGAACGTCGCATTATGTTGTTACATTCCAGTGGTCTTTCGATATTCGGTTCGAAAAGTCTTTTCAGTCGAAGCTTCTTTGACATTTTCAATACTACGAAGATAGCGTAGTTGGATAGATTTTTTTAGTTTTGAACCTTTATTTGCAGCCCCTCAGTAATCTGAAGTTAGATTATAAATAAACTAATCAATCAAGTTTTCAGATTGTCCTGGATTGCTTTAGTTATTTCCTAGCCACAAAAAAGTATTTACAACGTAATATTTTCATCTGTAATATACAGAACAGTACGTCTCTATATTAGGCAATTGCTGGAGTACAAATTATCTAAAATAATTGTAAATTATATGTAATGTACTATGATAATTTATGTTACCAGGATAACTTCATGCCTATCTATTCCCGTTTCGATAACGGCATAGGCTTTGACCCTGGGCTTTACCAGTTTTTAGATGGATTTATGTGAAGTTATCAATTATTGGTCTCCATAGAAACCAAGCAAACAAATGATATTTATATTTGCTTTATTTACGTTGCTGAAACGCTTTTTGACCATTTCAAAGAGTTTATGATCTACACATGTATAAATACAGCTTTGCTTGTGCATTACGTAGAATCATGCAGTTGTTTGTTATTATAGGTTGTTTGTTGTTGTAATTATAGGTACCGGGCTTGCAGTCAGGGAGCTCATGTTCTCATGACAAAACAAAATGGAATGGAATGGAGTTGTTTGTTAATATTACAGTAAAAAGTCCAAAAACTAGTCTTATCCCAATCTCTGACTGTCTGTTTGTCGGTCTAAGATCTGCCTAATTCGGGAAAACTATATAACCGATCAAGATTAAACGCTTTTCCATGTATTCACTACTTTTTGAGGACGTCTTAGGCTACTTAAACTTAGCATTACATTTTTAAATACCTACAGTAAAACAACGAACGTTTAAAAACTTAGTTTTATGCATTAGACAAGACTCTCCTATTCCTGGTATTTTTTTTCACACAATTCCAAATAGTGTATGTGTAAATGGGCATTGCGAGTGGTATATATGTTTTATCTAGTTTGTTGTAGGCTACACCCTCCAATCTCAATGAGAACAGAAGTTTGTACAGTATTTAACAGCGAAGAGTATATGCTTCAGCGGTGCTAGGTCTCACAAGATGAACATTTTGACTTTGAGAAACTCGTTAGCATAAAAACCAAATAAGGCTAACGAAAACATAAACTAAAACTTTACAACTTGATGTTCTTGATAAGCTGTTTTTAATCAGGATGTTTAGATATTCCTCCTTACATCTGTCTCTAGTTTCTGATTATACCTAGAATTTGAAGGTTGCCTTAGATACAGTACAGTTCTCTCATTAGATTGGCATCGTTCTTCACTTTTATCAGAGTCATCACTACATAAAGTATACTCTGAAAATTGTTAGTGTTTTTCAAAGCAGCAAACCCAAGTACTTATTACTCATCAACCTAATGTTATTTGTACTATGTGTACAGCCGTACATTATATATGTGTAAATTTATTTTAAATGTGTACCTGTTTGAACACAAAGTAAACAAAGCATCTGGAGATTCTACTGGTCTCCATGTTTGCTGCAACAGGGTTATTCAGTGTAATATTATACTTTGTTAAGCTAAATAACTCCAACCATCTGTATAGCCTTTAACAGAAAGATCTTCTATCAGTATTAGGCTGATACTATCTTCCAATTTATAATAAATTATCTGTTTAAATATTCTGCTACGTCCAAGAGTTTTATTTAAAAATAATATACATTTAAATTGTATTTTCATTTTTCGACGTTAGCCTCCGGATACGTTGAATATATGAATTGGTGTAAATACATGCTTCTTTGTAATCCAAAATGTTGCTAATGTCGCAACTAGTTTTAGCTTCACGAAGTCAACTTCAGCGTGAAAGGACGCAGTCTTGACTTGATCATTTATTCGTTTTAAATATACCGTTTTACCAAGACCCCACAATAGTAGTGTGGTGTAGTGGGGTCTTGGTTTTGTTCCAATGTCCGTGTTCGTGTCCCTATGTACTTTATGTGAGTTCACGACCTCTTCAGTTGAAATAATCATGACATCCTTTGACGCCTGAACTTGGACATCTTGGATTATAACTGAGTAGGTATTTACATAGGCCTACAATTAATGGAAATTGTATTATATAAAATGTCCCGAAACCACAACCTTTAAATGTGGTTCAAAAATACTTTTAAATGTTCAAGGAGTGGAGAGTTTGAACATTCCTTAAAGATTATAATTTGGCTGCAATGAGGAAAACAAATTTAATTAAATAAAAAACTAAAGTTTGGAGGAATAATATATTTAATAACAAAGTAAATACAGCATAGACTTGTACTACTAAAAACATGCTCATGACATGAAGCAATTTGTTTGAAATAAAAAAATATTTTAAAAATAACAACAAACATAGAGAGTTACTAAAGTAAACATATATCTTTAAACTAAAATCCAAATTCTTAACACTGACTAGAAAAAATATATTTTTCAGTTAATGAATGATATGGCTATTTGCATGTGAAATAAGTTTCAATTAACTAGACCATTTGATTCTTGAGTAGGCCTACCAGAAAGTACCGAATATTTTTGACCAATTGAAATTAGTAATTTATTTAAGTATAACCTTTTTTAAAGCTTTTGACACAATGCATTTAATTGATTGAAAAATTCAAATATCCTTAAAGATTTTAAGGGGTTTGAGAAATTACTTACTATACTTATGGATATAATTCTTAGAAGGTAACTATGCAACCATACCATTGTGATGTAAAACTCTTAGAGTGTTTGCTTAGGTTAAATTGTAGTTTAAAGTCAAAAGACTTGTAGCTTATCTAATAGACAATCCCATGCGTTTTCCTATTTCTAGAGAAGCAGAAATTGAGTTTATTTTGCTGGACTTCTTTGTCCTTTGTTTGAAATTTTGAGGGAGAAAGTCCCAGATCCTAGCTGTCTCGTCACTTCCTGAAGTAGCTAGAAAATACATAGTGAATGTAGTTAATAAAAGATTGCCTGGTCTGCTTTGTAAACATAGCCAAAGAGAATATGCAATAGTTTAGATAAAATCATGAAAAACTTATTTTTCCCTTATTTTTGCGGGTTTTTTGAAGATTTTGTGAAATATATTTTATACTATGTATTACACTCTTTTCTATCTGGTTAGCTAAAGTGTTAGAAGAATATTTAAATCGATTTACTCTTGAACAACAAGTATAAATACAAATATAACACAGTAACCAAACAGAAATAGAGAAAGATATATTATTAAATCCTTTTATACAGGATTGATTAGTGTTAATCAGTTCATATACCAGGTTTACAAATGGTAAACAAAACAAAAACTATATCAAACACACCATAGCACTGATACAACAAATATATTGAACACATATTACCGAAAGATCACAGAGGTGCATTTTAAGTTCTGATCTGATAAGTAGAATACATGGACAAAAGTATGGTACTCAATTATGCACACCACTGATGTCAGGTCAACATATCTTTTGAGTAAACGTTGTTCAACCATTAATTTCAATTTTGGTTGGTTGGTTGACATTTTGTAATTTAAACCAGTTTTAAATTTACCTACTTTTATTAACTTAATTGGATGATTAATACGTTTTTCCCCACGCTATTGGCATTTTAATTTAAGTCAGAGAGTTAGATTAAACACTTTTGGGAAAGCGGTCCAAAACCATTAAGGTTTTCGGTCTTAATACCAACCCACAACATTATGGTAGCTAATTCGATAATACCCTAGTAAGCAGTTTCTTCTATCTTCTTAATCCTGATGGTAGGCACTGTCAAAGTAGGCAGTCAAAACTTTGGTCTTTGGGAGATAACCATGTCGTTGAATTGGTGAAGGTAGTGGACGACTTTTGGATATGTTGCTGCAATATATTTTCGGAGCAAAACAAACCAAAGTTAAATTGTAGTTTGCCCAAAATGGATCACTGGAACGCATCCAAAATGTCGTTCTCTATCTCCTCTAATGCAACAATGCAGTTAGTCCGAAGACTAAGATTCTAAATTAAGAAGTAGGGCCTATACTATACGCTGGACTTATTTTAAAAAACAATCATGACAGGATGAAACTATCGACTCTACAGGTACTAGCTAATTAATTTTGTGATCATAAGTGGATATTCCAACAAAGAATTCAACTACGATTTAATGATTGTGGCCATTTTTCATAAATATTAGTAAAACACAAAAATTGTATGACGTTTTCTACGTCTAAAAACTTACTTTGTAGGACTCCCTCCTAGTCTATTTCCCTCAGAACTCACTTGAAGATGGGATCATATTCTAGATCCTTAAGCGAAAGCGCAGTAAATATTTATATTTAGCGAACTTCCCATATAGTGAATAACTTATTACTAGGTAGGTCTAATAGTAAGATCTCTACCTGGGACCGATTTACTTTTTTGTTTTTATGTCCCTAGATGCTAAAAACACCCTCCGTTCAAATCCATATACATAAAATAACTGGAAGTAAAATGATCTGATTTCAATGAAATTCGGTACAAACAATTAAAACAAACAATTAATTAGCATATTTTATTCTATACAAAATTTTCATAAATAAAATTAATAATAATGCCATGCTTAGTTCAATTCAATTCATATAACTTTATTCATTTAAGTACAATACATCAATAAAGGAATGGCGTCAAGAGTAATTTAATAAAACTAACTTAACTAAAACTCTCGTCATTATCATGCATGGTGTAACAACATTCCATCAATATTAATAGCTTTTCTGCTCAAATAAAGTAAAACAAACAGTGCAACGTAAAAGTGTTTACATGAAAAAATCCAAATTAAAATAATAAATAGAATTATTTTAAAACCAAAAGTTTCAATTTATATGAAATGAAGCAATAACTTATGGAACTAAAACTCTTCAAAGGAGTACATAGCCTTGTTTGTTAGAATTTTTTTTCCAATTTCGATTTAAATTTATTTTTTGAAGTTTCAAATTTAATTTCCTTAGGAAGTTTATTGTCAAATTTGGAACCGGCATATTTAGGTGTCTTTGTGAAAAGTTGCAGAGTATGCAAGCTTGTGGCCAGGTTCTCTCGATTTCTAGTAAAGTAATTGTGGTAGTCTCCAGTAAGTTGTAATTCATCAAATCTGTCTTTTACTGATAAAACTGTTTCATAGACATACATCCCATAAATAGTCATAATATTCTCAGTTTTAAAATGTTCTTTGACTGAAGTTCTGCGTTTTAAATTGCATAATATTCTAAAAGCTTTCTTTTGCATTTTTAGAATTGATTTTAATTTTTTTCCTTTTTTACTGCACCATAAAGTGAAACTCCAAAATATATGATTGAATGTATGTATGAAAAATATAATTTTTAAAGTTTCCTTTTCATATAGGGGTTTTAATCTTGTTAGCGCAAATAGACCAGATGATATTTTAGAAAGTAAGTGATCAATATGATGGCTCCACTTCAAATTTTCAACAATTTATAATCCTAGAAGCATTTGATTTGGTTTTTATTTCGAATTGTGTTGTTATTAACTACAATTTTTGGCAGATTTTGTATTTTAGTTTTGCCTGCTTGGAAACACATAAAATTAGTTTTATCTGTGTTCAAAAGCAAATTATTCTAATTAAAATACTGTTGAGTAATAATATATATACAGTATCAGTATTGGCCTCGGCTTCAAGTTCAGCATATATTTCTGCGGATATTTTTAAATTTGCATCATCAGCATATAAGCAAAGCTTGCTAAAATCTCTTAATTACGGAAAATTTCTCAAATAAAAGATTAATAAAAGGAGGCCTAGGATTGATCCTTGGGGCACCCCATATTTTACTTGCCAAGTACAAGAATTGTAAGCAATTTTATAGTTTTTTATTATTACAGTGACTCAGTTCTGGTTATTGTTTTCTACCAAAAAGATATGAATTGAACCAGTTCAATGCAGTACTATTTTGTCGACTTCCACTGAGCTTTGAAAGTAACAACTCATGAGAAATGGATCAAAAGCTTTACTGAGGTCCATGAACCACTACATACACCATTTACCACTTTAGATTTACTTTCTAAACTATCAACGATGGATTTAATGAAAGCTGTTATGACAGATCTGCCACTGCGGAATCCATGTTGGTAGTCATCAAATGTACCATTATTTTCAAAGAAGCATACCAGTTGGTAATAAACAACCTTTTCATAGATTTTTGAAATTGAAGTTTGATCCTGTTTGTCTGTCTCATTTTTTGAATACACCAGTTTTAATTTTGAGTTTGCTAGGGAAAATTCCTGATATCAAAGATGAGTTAATTAATATAAGATGGGTTATTAGTTTAAGTAGGACTGATTTAGCTTTTTAAAAAAGAACCACGGGAATACCATCGTAGCCAGCACTATAGGAATTTTTGACACTTTTATTAATTTTATCAATGTTGCTTTCATCAATAAAGCTAAATTTGAAGCTCCTTTTATATGAAGGAAGTACATGATGCAGAATATTATCAACAATTTTGAAAGTTTAAGTTTCTTTTACATCTGCAAAATAATTGATGAATTGGCCACAGACCAGGGAAGAGTCAGAACATACATAATTATTTACTATTAGGTTTATATTATGATTATTTATAGTTTTGGCTCCTACTTCAGAATATACGATCTTCCAAGATGCCATATTAACATTGTCATAATTACCAATTTTTCTTTTATAATACTGTTTTTTTTTGTTTTTTTTTAGAAGAATACAATTTATTCCTAAACTGCTTATTTTTTTAAATTTGTTTGCAATTCAACTCTCTAGTTGCTTTGTTAAGATTAATAATATTTTGTCATTCCAACGTTGTCCAAACTTTGTTCAACTTTGTCTCCAATTTTGTCTGTTCATTAGAAATCTACTTAGTATATTGTCTTGAGAGAGTTGATGGAAAGAATGTATTAAAATAACGCATAAATCTATATCTATAAAAGAGGAAGTATGTATGTATGGATGTACCCTATGGACTCCGAAACCACTTGACAGATTGTAATAAAACTTTCAGGCATTATTAAGCATTATTCAAGAAAATATTTGGTTTTACATTACCTTTCTCAGTTCCAAAAGGTAAAGGTAATGTAAAGCCAAATATTTTATATATTACAGTTCCGGGGCTACAACAATGAATTTTAATCATTATTCAAGGATGGTTTGTGTGAAGTTCGGTGCAGATTCGTCAAAAGGGCTTCGCCCCAGAGGGTTTTAAGGGGTCCAATGTCAGACTATTGGAACTACAATGTTTACAAATAAATATTATATTCAAAGCAGATGTTTACTTTTACCAATTGTTTTGTAGGTTTGAATAATCACAACATTCTGTATTAGTCATGATTTGAAATAGTGCCCCACTGTTTCCACAGAATACAGCACAGAAAACTATTTTACTTTTGGATAAGTCCAAATCTATAAAACCCCAATCGCAGCACACCTGTGTACTCAACAACGTTTAAATTCTCCACTATTAAATATGTAAACATAAAAAGTAAAAACCTTTATCAAAGTATTATAAAAAATAAAAGGGATGGCAATGCCTTAATATTTTTATCTTTTGTTCTATACCCACACAATCTAATATAAATTATTAAGTGAATGATAATAATTGTGCCTGCTATCTCAGGTATTCAAATGCCTCCCAATTTGAAATTTGAATTTCGGTTATTAACCCACCCCATTACTGTCGTAAAGAATGAACTCCAACAATACTAATGTGAAACGCAAATCCACCCAAGCTGTGCATCGGAACCAGACAGACAATTAAAAATACCCCCGCCGCAGCAAACCTGCCGACTAAGCGAATTTCCATTTGTCTGAATTGATTTTCAGTTAAATATATTTTAATAACATTAGGTTTAACGAGTACCTAGGTTTGCTGCTACAAGGAAACTAATAAATTGTGTTTTTGAGTAAAATATTGATAGCTTAGTACAAAATAAATAAATTTGCCAAGTTTGATCAAAATATATTCATAAACAAGCAAACTACAACATTTGACAATATTCTCCATAAGAATAACATGGGAATTTTAAATTTACAATTTTTTTAATTTTCTCCGTTACTAATAATCGAACAAAAATACTTTTACATACTAAATTATTTGTTTTTTTAAGCTCTTTAAAAAGGTCTAAAGAGAAATTGGGAAATTTTGTGTTTTGAGGGTCAAAAGTGAGAAAAACCAATTTTTACCCCATAAAACCCCCTGTAAAGCCCCGTTTCCATGGTCCGATCGTGCTGGTTCGCGAACTCATTCAAGTTTATTCCGCCTTACACCTTTAAACCAAATTTCATCAAAATCGGACAAAAATTACTCAAGTTATCGCGTTCACGGACGTATATATATATATATATATATATAAGTCTATATATATATATACATATATAAAAATTTGAACGAATAGTGTTTTTGGCCTCTGGGGACATCAAAATGAAAAAGTAAATCGGTCCCGGGTCTAGGTCTTACCGTGCCACTTAGGTAATAGCTACTTCCCTATAGGGAAATTCGCTAATAGCTACTTCCCTATAGGGAAATTCGCTAATAGCTACTTCCCTATAGGGAAATTCGCTAATAGCTACTTCCCTATAGGGAAATTCGCTAAAAAAGTGATACTAAACTTGATCGAAGCAACAAATCATCAGTGGTAAGTTTAAAGGAGTAATAGTCATGATCCCAAGAATACCGAATATTTAATCCGAATTACCCTTTGAATCTAAGCGACTACAATTTCCTTTGCATCTCGCTTTCCCAATCACCATTATAAGGCATAAGGGCTATCGCTGGTTTAAATTTAGAAAATACATGATTTCACACGGACAGCAGTATGTTACGTGCTCACGTGGTGGTAGGTCCGCCTAAAAACTTATATATTTATACACCTAATGAAAAAATAAAAACATTGTTTGTCCACTGGCAATTAAGTAATATAAATATTATATTTTTGTATTTGGTATACATTTTTATTAGTTATCGTAACGAACAAATTACCATTTAAAACAATAATTGTTAGCGCAGCAACACGCGCCGGGTAACTGCTATTATTTCATAAAAACATCATACTTGTATTCCAAAGGGCATAAATAAAGATTAAGCCATGACTCATGCTGTAAAGCGGATATAAATTGTTCAACGTTTTTATCATACAAATTTATTTATGCTCAAAATAAAAGGAAGAATTATTCAGGCTATATTTTTTGTATTGTTAAAAACTTCAACTATTTGGCCATCATAGTCTGAAAGTTGTGTGTTAACACCCATAGTTTTATAACAGCCCCTATCTAAATTTGTGAAAATGTTATCTATTGCAGTTTTAGTTGTATCGATGATTCTTGTCGGAAAATCATCCAATGACTGGAAGCCATTAGCTTACAACACGCAGTAAGTTTTTCCTGCTGGTGTCATTTAAATTCAGCATATCAATATTAATATCTCCCATAAAAACCACATACTTTTATTTAAAACTAATTATTTCAAGCATTGTATTAAGTACTTTGATAAATTCATATTCATTTTGCTTAGTTGGATTCCTGTAGAAACCAATTATAGTGAGTTTTTTCCTTGGGATAATTTTATCTACTTCTACTAAACAACATTCAAAAATGTGTTCAGTGAAGAGATTTTGAATTTCAAGTAGTATAATTTCATTCAAAGAATAAATGGTTTTGCTAAAATAATAACACCACCACAACTCTCGATTTTTCCGAAACTGGAAGCAACATTGTAACCACTAATATTTAATTTTTCCAGAGAAGAACTTATCATTGTATGCTCTGACAATACTAGGTGTTAGTTCAGCTAGAGTTACTTCTAAAGGTTCAATTGATGATTGCAACCCTCTAATGTTTCGATAATAATACATAAAAAATTGCTTACTCTACTGTTATTTTTCCAATGGGGGTTGCTTGATCTACTAAAAAATTAAAGGTATCGTTTTGGCTTTGACTTGTAGAATCTACCTCCAAATTTAACAATTGTGGCACATGAGCTGTTTTATTCACTTCCACCATTGGCCTATTGCTCTGCTTTAGCAACTCACAGAAGGTGAAGTCGCTGGGCACTACTTTGATCACATTCTCATTCACAGCTGTCACTGAAGGTCGTGATGGTGGGGCAGGTGGCAACATTGGTGTCTCCGGTGAAGGTGTCGGCAGGACTGCTGAAGGTGTTATTGAGGCAGGTGGTGCTGGACAGGGCGATGCCGGGTCTGGGCTCCTACGATCTATTGTTTTATATGATGGTGTCAGCTGAACAGGCGATGTTATGCCGGCTGCTATCATATCCTCTAATGGTTAAGTACTGATATTAATTTCTTCCTTTTTATTAAAGTTGTTATCAATAAAAGACTGGATTCTATTGTTAAATTCACAATTTGTTAAGCCCAGGGTCGATTTACCAAATAGGCACGGTAGGCACGTGCCTAGGGCGCGAGGCAATTGGCTTTTTTTGGGGGCACCAAAATATTGGAAAATAAAAAAAAATTGTGGCTGTATTTGCTTGCGATTGCGGTAAACTGATAATTCCTCGCGGCCGTGTAGACATCTTAACCGTCTCCCGCAATTGCGGCATGATGTTAATTATTTCCTGTGGTTGTGTATACATCATCATTGTCCGTCTCCCGCGATCGCGGCAAAATTCTTACTATTTCTGGCGGACGTGTGGACATAATTATCGTCTTCCTTGATCGTGGCAATATATGAACACATCCTGCGGTCGTGAGGAGATTATCACCGTCTACCGCGACCGAGGCAAAATTCGAATTTTTTCCCGGGGTCGTGTGAACATTATCATCTTTTTGCGCGATCACGATAAAATTCTGATAATCCCTCACAGCCGTGAAGACATCATCGCCTCCTGCGGTCGTGAGGCATTGTCATCCTCTCCCACCATTGCGGATTGTGGCAAATGGTAATCATCTCCCACGGTCGTTTGGAGATCATCATTGTCTTTCACGAATAAGGCAAAATTCTGATCTTTCCCGTGGTTGATTGGACATTATCATCGTCTTACGCGATTGCGGTGAAATTCTGATCATCCCTCGCAGCCGTGTACAATAGTAGACATCACTATTGTAACTCCCGCGATCCTGTAACATCGTAATAGTCTCCCATGATCGTAAAGACATCGTTATCGTCTCCCACGATTATGGCAAAATGTTAATAATATCCCGCAGTCATGAGAAGATCATTATCGTCTTCCGCGATCATGGAAAATTTCTGACTATTTCCCGCGGTTGTGTTGACATTATCTTCGTCTTCTATGATAGCGGCAGTATTCTGACCATCATTCGTGGCTCTCTAGATCTTATTATCGTATTGCGTGATCGCGGTAAAATCATTATCATGTTCCCCGGTCGTTTAGACATAATCATCGTCTCATGCGATCGCGGCAATATTCTGATCATCCTTCACGGCTCTGTAGATCTCATTATCGTATTGCGGTAAAATCATGATCATATCCCGCGGTCGTTTAGACATTATCATCGTCTCATGCGATCGCGGCAAAGTTCTGATCATCCCTCACGGCCATATTATCGTCTCCCGCTGTCACGGAAACGTCATTGTTGTCATGCGGCATTGTGGTAAATTGACAATTCCAGGTAGAAATAAAAAATTCACGCATGTTTCCCGGTTACAAAAAAATCCGCTTAATTTCCGGATTTCCCGGTTGATGGGCACCCTGTTATACATATTGCAAAGGGGCGCTACTATTTTAGTTGTGCCTAGGGCGCTGACATAGTCAAAAACAGGCCTGGTAAAAAAAAAAAAATTAACCGTTTCTTACTTGTCTATGGGATTCTTGGTAGTATGAACTACTGCCTTAATGAGATCAGGCAGACAGGAATTCCTGGACTGGAAAACTCGCCTTCCAATATATATATATGGTTTTAGCCGTTTCCCAAAAACCTTGAACTGCACTGCTTTACTTCCTTAGGAAGAGGATTATAGATGATGAGTCCAGACAAATTTGCATTCCTTTCAGAGAGCGTCAGAGTGGGATATCTATGATTGACCAACCAATCCTTCAGATAATTAACTGTCTACATTATTTCTCTGTAGATGAATAATGAAGGCAATGATAAAATATTTTGCTCCCAAAATATACTCTTCTACATGACTGAAGTGGTGGTAAGCCATTAGGGATATGCACTGCCCTTCTCTGGACGGCAAAGACCTTATAGTAGCATGGATAGAACCACCCCAGACTTCAATATCATATATCATGAATGAAAAAAAAACAACCATAGTAGACTGCAACTAACACTTCCCAATCAAGAAGAGGTTGCAGCGTCCTAAATGCATGGCAGATGCGGTTCAACATACTAAAGTTCTTATACATTAATGGACCATGACAACATATATTATTCATAATTATACGTAAAAATATTGCTACTGAGAACTCTTGTATCTCACACTTATTCAATGAGACCATTTGATGGCTCTTATTGAGAGTCAGGAATTGCATGAAAACAGACTTGGACAGAAGGATGTTCAGTGGTAACCATCTTTATAAGCGATTTAACTGAATCTCCAACTTTGGATTGCAAATTGGTACATAGACCTCCAACCAATAAGGTGTCATATGCATAAAATGTTGATATTTTAATCATACTTAACGAATTAATTTGTTTTATACTAAGCTATTAAAGTTTTACTAAAAATCAAACTTTATTATCCTCCCTGTAGCATCAAACCTAATATTGTTAAACCTAATGTTATTCAAACATGGAATCAATCTGACAAGTTTAAGTCAAAATTCAATCAAGCAAATGGAAATCCCCTTGGTATGCAGGTTTGCCCAATTTTGGCAATCCAAAAGGCGGGAGTATTTTACTAATTGTAATGGAAAATGTCCCCAATAATTCCTTTGATAACATAAAATCACCATCACCAAAAATTAACTTTGAACAATAAAGTATTAATGTTTACCTTGTGAGAATAGTGTCATATGGTGAGATGAGTTGGGAACATTATATAAGAGAGAGGTAATTTTTGACCACAGAACATTACTTGTCAACTAACTTACCAAGTTGCGTACCATCAGGACTCCAGTTGAGGAATTGGACTGGACCTTCATGGCCGTCCATTCTGTCCACAACTCTGTCGAAGGAAGCAAGAACTGAGAGCTGGGAATAAGGGCTACCTAACAAAGGGAATGGCAATTTACTACAAGGAAATATTTTCTTGTAGAACAAGATTATGACAAATTAATTTTATAATACAGTCAGAAAAACTAGCTAAAGTTATCATGGATTTTGTACTTTGATAACAAAAAATGTGTTGACTAAAAGTGATATCACACTAATTTCATGCTTTAAAGTTAAATTACACAAAAATCACATGTGCCAGAATTTTATATCTAAGTACTGGGTGGTGCAAAAAAAAGGAAACCCAAAAATAAATGATTAATAGTTTACTATTAGTTTTTGAACACTGTGCTGTGGCTTGGCTATCGTAGTCCTAGCCTTCGTGAAAACTGTTAAAATGTAAAAGAAACACTTTCAACAATTTTCAACGATCAGCTGATCGATCATTGTTGCAATATTCATGAAATAGCTCTTAGCGTTTGCGTTCCCTTTTTTTTCAACACCCCATACATTTCAAGCTGCATGTCGTCAGCACCCAATACCAATCTGCAGTTTTATGTTTTAACCAACTACCTGTTCCATCATTGTAGACGTTTTGACTGACCACAAGTTCTGCGGATATAGGGTTGAAGGTGATGTTAAGAATGGAGCAGTCGTATGCAGATTCGTAAGTAGCCAGGGGATTGAGAGGATCCAAGACATTGTACAAAGCCATATAACCGAGACAATCAGCAACAACCAGCAAGTGTTTCTTCCACGGATGCCAAGCAACACCCTACATTCAACAAATGTGTAAATAATACATAATACATGATGATGAAGTTCAAGGTTGTTATAGCTTATAGATTATAACAATTTAGTGTTGTTCCTGTGACGGCCCCAAAAATTCCTAGACCCATTACATATCAGTTGGGGAGGTTTTTGCTACACCCTCAAGAAACCCTGTAAATACCGTCACAAAAGCTTTGCTTTATTTAAAATATAAAAGGAGGGTCTGTAATATTGAACTGTTTTAACCGCCCAACTTCTGCGTCAGCCCAGTTTCCTCACCATGGAATATTCCGTCAACCATGACTCAACGCCAGGCCAGGCCAATGTTCCCAGAAGTGTAACGCGCATGGCTGGAATTTGCTGGGCTCTGCTCAGCAAATTCTTCGCTGAACCCAGTAACTGCGCAACTACAGTTTGTCTAACGCCCCAAGTGATCGTTAGGCAGCAGCACTGGCCAACGTTGAACTGACGTCACGTGGCATAGCCGCAATGCTGGTGCCCCTCCACGGCCAACTTGGCTACGGACGGAGAGCACTCAGCTGAAGTTTGTCTAAATTCAAAATTCGTTTCGGTTGGTCGCCTAAATTGGTCTAAGTTGGTATGCCTATCCCCCCTTTTTCTAAAATGGAATTAATCATGACAATCTTCATCTTAGCATTGTAAACCTATAACTTTAATTCGGAATTGTATTTTCTCATAAGCTAGTACTTTGTGATTATAAATTTGTTAATAAGGCAAGTCGAAAGTTACATTATTTTATTATAATAAATTAATCATTCGTTGCGAAGTTTGTAGTTTCATTCAGCAACCTGTCACATTCCATCACCTTATTCGTATGGGTATTATATGAGTCATGGTGGATACCTCGGATGTATGTGAGGAAGAGTTTCAAGTAAATGAAACAAAACACCTATGAATAGTCTGATTCGCAAGACTATTTCAATTTTTATTTTCACTTATTTTGTGTTCAGGAATATTTCTGTAAAGCGATGGAGTTCAGCTAGAGCTTACCTGAGAAAACTAAAGTCCAGGGGCTAATGGATACACAGTAAATACACACAAACCATGACAACAATGTCATTTTGTCCTTATATAGAACTTCTTCAGAGAGTTAATTGCAGAGAAAATGATCTCAGTCAATTGTATTATTATCAATCAAGAATATCAGTTATAATGAATGTGTTAAGTCACTTTTGTAGCCATTATGTATGGGTATTTCAGTAGTGTATACGTATAAATGATGGGAAAAAGTCCCAGAACAGCTTGATAAGTTCTTTACTAATGAAAATATTACAATAAAACTTAACACCAAGTCTTATAAGTAGGTGTTTTTAACAGTTGCATGATGTTTTACAGATTAATAATGTTTGGTGACACATCCCAATCCCACCAAGAATTATTCAACAATTTTAGTGTAATCATGGCTATTTACTATATACCATCATATGGTATTTTATTATATGTATAGGCCACTATAGCACAGAAAACATACTACTATAACCCAGAATACCAACCGCATGGTAAAAAGCATTAAGTGTTTTGAGAGAGCTTTGCCTGAGGCAGCGCCACCAGCGTTGCCATGCACTCAGCATAGCAACGCTGGTGGCGCTGTCTACGATTGACAGGCAAAGCTCTCTCAAAACACTTAATGCTTTTTACCACGCGGTTGGCATTCTGGGTTATAGTAATATGTTTTCTGTGACTATAGTCAACGGTTTGGCATATCTGACTTTTGGTGTCCCAACTGTGGTGTTACCTAGTAAGCCCAGGTCATCTGAAGGAAGAAGACCAACTAGCAGGGTAGCAGGGATAGTTACTCAGTTTCTGAACCACCAAATAAGTCTCTTATGTTACTTTGGGGCTTATTATAGTTTGAACTTTATGTTAATTTACGAAGGTAGTTATAACAGCTGGTTTACAATATTATTCACTCAGACAGGACCACAAAAGTTCATATAGGCCCAACAAACTTCAAAAAAAGAAAGAGAAAGGTGAATTAGCATTAGAGAATAATTATAAAATTTTCGGAAGTGAAGGGTATTTATGAAAGGGTATTTATTGATTTTATTGAAAATTTCACCCAATAAGAAAAGGGGTTTTTTGTCTTAGGTTTAACTTTTTACAGTATTTTTCTTTTTAATTGCTAAAATATGCTGAAATATCATAGCTGAGATTGTTTCAACCAGGGACTTTTTATCCAGGGTTATGTTTAGAATATTAAATACTTTATTGCATAAACTTGTCTGTTAATCAATGTAATCTTTCTGAACAAATAAAGTAAATGGTATTAAATCTTACAGTCATTGATGAATGTAAGATTTATTTTTACCCTTTAATTAATCGAGTGTAAATTATTTTCCAAAAGCCATGTGTGATTAAATAGTATATATTTTTTAAACATACCATAGCTAATGTTGACAAGTAACACAACATTCCTTGTAACTTGTTATAGTCATATTCACTTACCCTAGAAGGACCCATCATAACAATGTTGAACAGACAATTATACTTTGTAGTCTCATATATGGCTATCTCGTTTGACATGTGGGTAACAGCTAAGTATGTTCCATCGGGGGAGGCCCCGAGACTAACAATGGATTCCTCTTTATGCATTGCCACAATCTGGAGAAACATGTGAAGACCTTTGTTGACATAGTGGGCAGTCACTGAACCCAAGCAACAGCCCCTAAAAAAATCAATCCACCATATAATTTAAAAGAAAAAAATAAATTACCAAAGTAATCATTTTCCTAGCTGCTAAATTACACAGTGTTTACTTAGAGTGCAAGAATACTATTCCCTATCATTTATTCAACCTGCATTTATTCACATCAACTCTTCAAGTCACAAAAGGTAAGAATAATGGCCATGTAACAAAACCTTACTTTAAAACTATTTATGCAAGCATACTTTTATAATAATGCCTGGGACACTACCAGCCTGGGCATTGGGAAATCCAGTACAATATTGTTAGACTGCTAGTGCTAGGTCTGATCCTTGGATGAACGGTGAAAGCATTGTCGGATACAGACAGGATACAGCAGTGTAGATTGATGGTTTAGTCTGGTTCAACTCATGAGGACCAACTTCTCTTTAGCAGAGCTCGGTGGAACGCGCTCAACTGCCCACAGGTAGAGGTTTGGGTCAAGATTGATGAATTAATTCGTTTTACCTAATCTTATTCCATTTAAATATAATTTTCAATACCCTCCACCCAATAATAATTATATTCTTTGATTTTATGATACACTGCTAATGGTTTGTGCATACCTAATCCATTGATAATAAATTATAAAATTAATATTATCCTTATGAATGCCGTAGAGAGAGCTAGTGATTGTCGCCAATAAAACGTGCCGCCACTGGCCAAGCTGCCAGTATCTACAGAGTCATATACAGCACTGCACACTCACACCTGGTGTTCAGTTGTCCAAATAGTTCCATTAATAGCATGATTACTATTTGTAAATTTTAAAATTTGTAAATTAAATTGTAAAATTAAATTTGTAAATTTGAGTAGTCTGTGATAGATTCAGAAGTCTCACACTACAGGCTGGCTACCTGTGTGCGTAAAAATATTTTCCCTCCTCTCCCTTAAAAAAAAAAAAAAAAAAAAAAAAAATACGCTTACTCCTCAGGGGCACAGACCTAGGAATCGGAAGAAAATGGTTAACATAAGCATAGGTCGATATGCACATAAAATTAAAGGTCTTCACTAGTAGATTACAATGCCGTAAATTCAAGCTCAAAGAACGCCTGAGTGAAAAATGGTAGTCGTTCAAAAATTCAAAATGGCAGATTCAAGAAATCTTTGAACGGCCGCCATTTTGTAACGGATGATCCTTTTTAGGCGCGGTTTCCGGCATTGAACTCTGCTAGCTAAGCCCTTTAAACTGATGTGCATATTGACCTATGCTCCTTTTTAAGATTTCCTTCTGACTCCTTGCGTCCTTGCGTCCTGACGTCCCTATGATATGACAGAAAATTGATAGTTCCTTAAAAAAGTAGATTTTTAGGTGTGGTGTTGATGTACCAAATCTTATTGATTTATCTGTTGTTGTTTAGAAAATATTAAGCCCGTGCGGGACTTTATATACACCCTGTATACATAAATAGGCATCGTTGAATTAATAAATAATCCCTGGGTCTCAAAGAGTTAGGAAATAAATGTTTGGATCTCTCTGCTGAAGTACTGTACCTTACACGATTCCTTTTTTATGCATATCTAATACAAAATCACTGCTTTTTGGATATAATTTAAGAGATAGTCAATTTGTAACACCCCCTTGACATATTTCCCTCAAAGAATTGAATTTAAAACTTACTCAATTAACTTGAAATTGAATTAAGTTGAATTGGACTTGTTGCTCTGAAGGAGACATGTAGGTACCAACTAAAAAACATCCATACTGTACAAAGTTCTGAAGATTAAATATCTACTATTTATTAACCTTAATTATGGTATGTTACTTGAATTGCTATATTACTTGATGTGTCATATATTAAAAATGAAAAATGACATGCAATTATTATTAGAAACAAATTCTACGAATAAAATGTAAAAACCCAGTGACATTTACAAACTTATCTACCCCTAATCGTCTGTTGTATGTTGATATAGGATATAGGATAGGTTATTCATACTTACATGTACATGATGGGACTTCTAGGATGGAAGGCACAGCAAGATATGAAACAGCTGAGATGACAGGGTGCGGATCTTTTTGTAGTTAATTCCTCATTAATGTTCATATCTGAATACTATACAGTAGAAACTCGTTATGAGTGAGTATTGTTTAGTTGCATTCACACAATAATACAGGTATACAAATGGTTGCGTGTATAAATGATGGTAATGAGTTGGGAACATGATTTGTGATTTTAAAGATTGTTGTCATTCTAGTTGTAAATATAGGAGAGAGCACTCACTGTATATGGCACTCAATCTATACAACTACCGGTACTTATTGTCCGACCTTTCTAAATACGTACACATTTTAATCAGTGAAACAAATTTTTTAGCAATATCCCAAAGATATGATGTGTATGGGATATTTTAAATGTAGGCCTGTTACTAAAATAAAGGGTTTGCAATTGTGTAAATTTATCTATTGCTAATAGATTAGATGACAGTTTACAATTAATTTACTAAGAGTCTCACAAGTTTTGGTTATGTTTAAAGATGGTACATTTTTCATACTTCAACATTGTTGTATAATTGATAATTATGACATGTCATAATAAAACTAAGTAAACGGTACTGATGATGTCTTTGCTAAGTATAAATGAATTTGGAAGAATAGTCTTAACATTTGTTTTCGCAGTACAACGACTTTCAGTACCTCTATCAGTTAAGCTATAGACCCAAGAGAGCATTTTCTTTGAATTCATATTGGTGAATTTAGAACATGTTTTGTAATCAATGCTATGTAAAATAATCAAACTATTATGTTTACAAAAAAAAGAAGGATCAGAATATTACAAATTATTTACACAAGATCAGTATCCGACATGAAATTGTTCCCAATCATCAAAGACTAGAGCTATAAAAAAAAAACTATGTAGGTATAACTACTAGAAATATGGTAAGTTTTAAAATGAATTTCTCATTAACATTATATACCAGTTGAAAGATAAATAGCAAATTAATAAACTTAATAATAATTTATAGGATTACCTTATTGAATTTATTATTCAAGGATTTGATTTTTGAAGCAGTCAAAGTAAATATTTCCAGGAAGTTGACCCAGTAATATGCAATACACACTGTACACGAGGGCCTACTAATATTTATGTAAGAATGTAGGTAGCAAGAGTAGGCCTAAATTATTTACATTACACTATTCATCTACGGAATTGTACAAATTTGTTAGAGTGAATGAAGCTATTTTGATTTGAATGTGAAATACCTTGAAAGCGCCACATCTAGACGCCATAAACAGTCCAGTTCCGTCCACATTCCATTTAACACAGCAGGTATCCTTGTAGTCTATCTTGAGTGTCTGGTTGTTTGAAGCCTGCCAAAGGTACACACTTCTTGGAAACGACACTGTCAGATACCCAGTCACACTCCAGTCCACTATGTTGCACCCATCTTAAACAAAAATTCAATCCAGCTCATTCAAATAGCGTGACGGAACAGAAATCTATGACAGCAATGTCAAGGGTTCATGCCCCATTTATTAAAATACCCCCGCCGCAGCAAACCTGCAGATCAAGCGAATTTCCATTTACCTGGCTTGATTTCTAATAAAATATTCCGTTAAAACTGGAAGGTTTTGAGGTGTTTTTTTTATTGAAAAGTTGATAGCTTAGTATGAAATAAACAAAACTGCCACTTTGATTAAAATATATCCATAAACAAGCAAACTACAACAGTTTATTTATTCTCTGTAAGAAGAACATGGGAATTTTAAATTTAACATTTTTTGAACTATCCCTCTAACCATTTGACATTACAACAACGCTGCCATGTACAAAATTATTTCTTTTTTTAACCTCGACAAAATTGTTTGGAAAGAAATTATGAAATTTTGTGTTTTAAGGGTCAACGGTCAAAAATGGGAAAAATAAATTTTTACCCTATAAAACCCCCCATAAACCCTCGCTCCCATGGTCCAATTGTGCTGGTTTGCAAACTCGTTTGAATAAATTTAGTTTTACATACGTTTGACGTTTGTACCAAATTTCATCTGATCATTTTTGCTTGAGTTATCATGCTAACGGACACATTTATATGAATTTGAACGGAGGGTGTTTTTGCGTTCTGGGGACCTCAAAACAAATAAGTAAATCGGTAACGGGTCTAGGACTAACCATGAGACCTACAGTACAATAGCTTATTCCCAATGGGAATTTCGCTAAAAGGTTTAAATAACTGCTTTTAGACAATCTATATAGGCCTAATTTCAGATACAACTAGTTTGAGCTCCTACAATATGGAACCATCATCACAAGGATGTTTTCCTAGCTAAAGGTGTTAAATTTAAGACATGTTAATAACTAACACACACATACAGGGTACATTTACAAATATTGGTCAGTTAATAACAGATGCTAGCTTGGTTTCAGTCCAGAGTTAAATCCCAATTATTGTTAAAAATATTCAGTACATAATGCACTCTTGTTCTGTATCGCCTTTGCTTTACTTGAAACATTCCACGTACTGGCCTGAGGCCCATGTGGACTGATATAAATGCAAGGTTTTATAGATTATAGATAATGCCAACCTCTGGGTTGTTGGTAAAACTGTAATATACATGTGTACATGAATTCATTATTTTGTTATATGTCTAACTCAGGTTATACATACGAAAATTACCTTGAGTGGACTTAAAATTGTATGATTAAATTATTTTTATTTATTTTTAGTTTATTTTCATGAAAAATGTTGTGCTGGACAGATTGTGAATGCTTCAGATATGGACATGGAATTTCTGGATCTGGCTTCAGGACTGACTGAAATTGGTGTTGGTTTATAAATTTGTACTCAATTTAATCTGAACTGATTGATTATTGTATATGATAATCATTGTATCTACAGATTTAAAAACCTAAACAATTAAAATTTTACTTTTGGAATTTAACAATGTATGAATACTGTACTTCATTCCCTGTAAAAAAGAATTTGCTAAGAGAAAATGAGTGCATACAGCAATTTAAATGTACTATAACACTGATTACAGAAGTTTATACAAAAGAAAAAGTCATTTAAAACATTTATGAAATACAAAATTTATCATTGAAAAAAGTTTACTATTTTCCCCTCTTTACATACCACATATTGACATATCCTACATAGCTGAAGAATTTTTTTTCATGTTCCTGAGGTTAGTGATCTTAACACAATTAAATTACATCCATGCTTAGATGTGTAGGAATACAACACAGTACTCACAGACATTTTGACGCATATTGGGCAAGTCCAAGACAATGTTTGGGGAAAGGAGGTGAGGCTTACAACGAGACTTGACTGGCCATTGTGCGGACCAGCTGTCGGGTCGACAGTGGAGGGAGAGCGAGGACGCCAGCAGCTGCTTGTAGAGCTCCTTAGACTTCCAGTAAGGTTCCTGAAACATCAAGGAAGGAGAAGAATGTTGATATAGTGTCCATATCCTGGTGGGACAAAATTAAGTCAGAAATGGAGAGAGTAATAGATACAAAAGATGATGCAGAGGACAGAACAAAATGGAAAAGTTTTCTTGGTGCAACTATAAATATCCCCTTTGATATAGGATGGCCATAGGTGAAAGCACGAATACTTGAACAAACACCGTATGGATCATAAACATAAAAAAATGATGTTACCGGCCCGAAAGTAAACATTATTTAACATTACTTAAATAGAACTGTCTAAACCATATGTTAATGTTATTGGTGTAGAATTCAGGCCTGTTACTCATTTGTTTATGCTTATGATCCAATGCCACTATCTGTTCTAATATTCATGGGTGAAAGTAAGTAGTGTCTTTACATTACCTAGCTGTCTACAAGAGTTTTAACCTTTCTCTAGCTGTTCCAAGCTTTAGGATAAAAAATGTATACAGTACACAATGTCAATCACTTATCTTCCATTGTGTTGTAAACTGTCAATTGGAGGAACATGTGGCCTCATGCATAGCTATGGTACCATCCTATTCAATGTACTGCGACTTGGCAAATTTAAACTTATCTCATGCATTTGTTTGTTTGTTTGCATTTGTTCAATACAAATAGTACAATATTACATTGGTTAAAATAAGTACCTTACATTCATTAACATGGATATACAGTGATAACAATTATTATTGTTGTCAGATATTTCAGCCTTTTATTCAACAATACACATTTATATAAATACCTCTGACTCAGCGAACCTGCAGACTAGGCAAATAGTTTTTTTTTACAGATTCATAATACAATCCTCATATGTAATATATTGATCTGTTGGGTAAAAGGAAATTCATCCTTAAACCTACGCTCATGGACATTTTTAAGTCACATGAAGGGTTTTTTTTCCTAGGACGCTAGGCACGAGCCTGGGATTGTTTTTCACATTACTTCAGGCTAGACCTAGGGGTTGCGGCATTATCACTTTGATCAAATGGTGCCTTGGCGGGGATCAAACCCGGGACCTCAGGGACTGAAGTCCCGTGCTCTAACCACTGCGCCAGCTCGCTCCCCCAAAACATGAAGGGGTGTAATACTGTAGAAGCACTGGGTTATATTCCCCAAGTGCAATTTGACTAAATACACACTGGCCAAAAACACGTTTTCATACATATATGTATATATATATATACAGCAAGATTTGAACTTTTTGCAATAGTAATTTACTAAGGAAAATATATACATTTTCAATTCGTATGTATTATCCATCACAAAATTGTTTACTTTCAACTGGTTTATTTTCAAGCATGGCCAAAAAAGTCAAACAGAACATTTCACCCCACACATATCATAGCATCCGCTTCTTTTTGTGACTGTGATCAGGAATATATGTTACTTTTTATAATATTATAATGATGAAGTAAAATATTTGGGAAAATTTCACTTTTTTCACTCTAAATTATTTTGAAAATTTATGCATACCGTCTATCTTTATTATAGTCAATATTTGAACTTCATTTTGTTTGAGTTAAGCCTCCGAATCACTGATCAATACGTGTACTGGTGAAATTACCTGCTGTCAAGTGATCCTTTTGACCTTGAAAGGCGACCGGTTTCGATCCTCACGGGATCATCTTCAGGCGGACGTCGTCATCGTCTTTTCGTTCTTGCGAACACGTCGTTTTTTAAAAAACATTGAGTAGACAGTTTTTAACATTTAAAACATGTTTTAAATGTTAACAACATCTATTCTCAATATGTACAATATGTATTGTAATGGGCACCCTTAACCCCATTACACAAACCCCACATGTTTTAAATGTTAAAAACTGTCTACTCAATG
The DNA here is from genome assembly GCF_028750875.1 of Macrosteles quadrilineatus. Taxonomy (NCBI): domain Eukaryota; kingdom Metazoa; phylum Arthropoda; class Insecta; order Hemiptera; family Cicadellidae; genus Macrosteles; species Macrosteles quadrilineatus. The sequence goes on along the minus strand of NW_026542600.1, from coordinate 77,815,475 downwards.
TTTTTTAAAAAACGACGTGTTCGCAAGAACGAAAAGACGATGACGACGTCCGCCTGAAGATGATCCCGTGAGGATCGAAACCGGTCGCCTTTCAAGGTCAAAAGGATCACTTGACAGCAGGTAATTTCACCAGTACACAATATTTGAAGCAGAGGGTTTTTTACTGAGTCTGGGTTAAGAAAAAACCAAATGTGTGTCTCTTTATTTTTAAGACCTTGATGCCTTGTGTTGTTAACAAATAACATGTCACTGAATCCAAGATATGAATAAGACTAATGTTTAAACCATCCAGTTTAAATTGGTCATAATTGACCAATGTGTTGATTGATTAATGTTTAAATAATTGACATAGAACTGAATACAAAACCATCTATGCACCTATGGACGATTCACATGATAGATAATGAAAGAGACTCCCCCGAAAAAACAAACAAACAAAAAAACACCAAGAAAATGAAAATGTCCTTTTGAATTTTTATTTTAAATGGTTTTTATTCAAAGATAAATTTGCTTCAATCTGTGTCCAGTATTAATTACATTGGGCTCAATGAGTACTCTGGTTTGCTGCTATTAAAAAAAACAAAAGTTTTTATTTTTGTTACATGTAAAAACCTGTGACAAAAAACAAACGTGCCAAATAAATATGTACAGTATGTACAAAAAAGATCCAACTGCAATAAATCTATTTAACATGGAGAGAAAACTTTAATTGAATGTATAAATAATTCAAAGACATGGGGGTGTTAATCAAATATATATTGAACACTGTATTCCTCAATACAACAAAAATTATGAAAATATCAACTTTTAAATTTAATTTTACCTGGTGTATTATGGCATCATCACAAACTTTCTCGTCACTTTTTGGGGAATCTATGAATCGGTGTTGAACTGTCTCACGATTTCGTATGAACCGATCCCAGACTTTAACTTCATGCTGAAGCTGAAACACAAATACAAAAAAATACAAACATTATATTATATGTTTACAATTATACAGGGTGTCCGGTCATAAGTGTTAAATAAAATTTTGCATTAAACTACATGGTAATGGTGACAGAATGTCGCAAATTTCAGGTTCCCAACTTCAACAGTTAGAGAATAACAAATAAATTAAGATTTTTCAAAAATTATTGTAGTTGTTATGAAAAAGGTTATTTTACTCTGTTAAAAATTCACTTACTGTCAATTTAAATGTCATTTTCAGAATTTTCACAAAATTTTAAATAGATATAACACATAATCGTTGGGGTACGGAAAAATATTCTATTTAAAATTCTTCGTTAAACAAATTATTTTTATTTCGACGAAAATGTAAATAACATTCAGCAATTTATATCTCGGTTGTTGAGTTCCGCTGAGTTGATCAAATATGACTAAAAACTTCCTTATTTAAAGGACTTTACAACGGTGTATAATAGTTTTTACCGTATTTCAAATTTCCTAATGTAATTCGATCATTATTATGAAAAAACATGGTAGGGCGAAGAAAATCTATTGTGAAGAATAATACGTTTAAGTGCAGGCAACAAACAATTTGTATTTTTTCTCGCATGCAACGCTTTGTTTATAACTACCAAGCTAAGAAAAGAAACATAGTAGTAAAATGTGTTTGTGATAGAGTTACGGTATCGTATATTTTTCATATAAGATTTAAATTATCTCCCTGAATTTCTAGTTTGTTGAATGGATTTAGTCAATAGATTCAGGTATTTTACTGATAACAATACTTTATCCAAGCGATAAGAAAACAAAGCGAACCAGTAGTCATATCTTAAAAAGATCTATCAGTCACATGTGGACAGTTGGCCCTAATCGGTCAACTATGTCTTTTTCGATTCGGGAGTATGTTGAAATGCATTTTATTTATGGTTTGTGTAACGGTAATGCGTCGGCTGCTCAGAGAGAGTACCAGAATCGGTATCCTGATCGCACCACCCCCAGTACTCAGGTGTTTACTAGAGTGCATCAATGTTTGCTGGAAACAGGATCGGTTGAGAAGAAGAAGAAAGAAGTAGGACCTGTGCATGATGTTGCAGCTGAAGAGGGTGTAATTCAGAGAGTTATGGATAATCCTACTACAAGTGTTAGACAGCTTGCCCTTGAAACTAGTATGTCCCGGTGGAAAGTACATAAAGTGTTTAAGGACAATAACTTCCATCCGTATCAATTTACAAAGGTCCAAGGATTGGAGCCTCGGACAAAGTATGTCATTGATTTGTTTAATGTGTTAACTATCCTTTCATATTAAAATTAAAGTGTGTATTGTGTTTTTTACTAATGTATTGTGTTTTTTAATTACAAATTTTCCAAAAGTCTTAAAAAAAAACTCTTTAGTTTGATGGAAGTGTAGTCTGGTCAATCATAAATTATACACACCATCATCATCAGTGGTCAGCTCATAAATAGTAAGTAAAATTTTATTATTTTTACAATATCTGTTTTGGCTTGACCGTGATTTTTCACAATAGTGCGTAAAATTCACCACGGATTTGACAGTAGGTAAAAGTTGTAATACATCATTGTAAAGCCCTTTAAATAAGGAAGTTTTTAGTCATATTTGATAACCTCGCCCGAACTCAACAACCGAGAAATAAATTGCTGAATGTTATTTACATTTTCGTCGATATAAAAATAATTTGTTTAACGAAGAATTTTAAATATAATATTTTTCCGTATCCCAACGATTATGTGTTATATCTATTTAAAATTTTGTGAGGATTCTGAATATGACATTGAAATTGACAGTAAGTGAATTTTTAACAGAGTATTATAACCTTTTTCATAACAACTACAATAATTTTTGAAAAATTTTAATTTATTTGTTATTCTCTAACTGTTGGGAACCTCAAATTTGCGATATTCTGTCACCATTACCATGTAGTTTAATGCAAAATTTTATTTAACACTTATGACCGGACACCCTGTATACGTATAGTCTATAAGATAATAAATTTCTACAAGATGCAAGAAGGAAGATACATAGCATTTTGGAAATATAAGTGATATTTTGTAAGACCTTTTAAATGTTTTCATAACTGCCCCATCTTTTAAATGTAATAAGTTTATAGATAGTTGTACTGTATTTCAACCATTATTTACGCTATACTCGTATACATGGAGTTGGGCTTAAACTGTCACAAATTTATTCCCTTTTAATTTAATAAAGCAATGCTTTCAGTAAAACCAACCGTTCGCGAGATAGATTGCAAAACCAAAGGAATGGTCAAATTTATGCTATTTCGTTAACAAGTGGCAGGCCCCGCGGCACGCGGAGGTACCTCGAGGTGGATAACTTGGATTTTATGTTATGGGCCCAACATATCCAAAAATCAAAACTACCCAACCTTTTGCATACCACAATGTCTTATTTTACTGGACTATATCATGAAACCAAATTCTACAGCCAAACCTTGAAAGTAAAATACCAATATTTACAATTATTTCATCCCTGGAAAAACCTTAAATCGCTAACTAATCTTGTATCATTAAAATAAATCAAAACAACTAATGTAATAAACTACATACTTACACCTTGAGAAAATTCAATAGGAGACATTAGAACAATATAAAAACAAACCCCTGTTACTCACTAACCTATAACATCAAAGAACAAATTAAAATATATCAGGAAAGATAACTAACTAGATGGATTTAAAGCTGACATGAGAATAGATTCTGATAAGAAAGTTATGTTTCTACCTGTCTTTGTAAGTCCGTCAGTATGACCAACTATCTCAAATTTCCCATAATTTTGTCCACGTTATAGTTATTTTTATAGTGTTAACATTTCTCTTTGCATAATTTTCCTTATTTATCATTCATTTTAAATTAGTTCAAGTAAAATAATTAGGGTATAGGTTTTGAAATAACTTAATGCGTTCCAATGCAAATTTACTTTCCAATGTAACTTTTTGTCAAGTTCCTTAGAAAGTATCCGATTTTCATAACAATTCTTATGAAATATACTTAAGATAAAATAATTGAAATTGTATTTCATGCCTAACAAACATGTCTTTGTGAAGTTCAAACGATAATGTTATATCACAATACAACTATTTGGTGAAGGTAAAAATAAAGAACAGTCATCCATAAATTTATCAAAAATTAGTTTCACATCCACATGTTTAGTTTGCACGAGCTCATCCATAACAATCCTTAATTGCTATTGCTAGATTGTAAATAGGTACACCATAAACCATGGCTCTTTTCTGTATGACTGATTTATCATGGAGACACAGCTGAATATGATGTGTTAACAAAATAGTATAACTGGGTACCTTTGATTTAGATTTTTTTTATTCGCTCAACTAAAAGTCTGAAGGTTACCAATTTCATCAGTTTTAAAAAGTGTGGCAATACAAGTTAAAAGTTAACTCCTTCCAAGCAAACCTAGTCTAAACAAATTTCCTTATGACTGTTTGGATTTTCACTTCAATATTTCCTTAAACATGACGTCATATTTTATTCCTTATTTAGATAAAAAATAATAGATACAAGGATTGGTTTTTTTTGTTTTTTTTTTTATTTAAATGAATGGCTTATGATAGTATAGTCCTAAGACAAATAAATTGGCTAAATAAAAATTATCAAAATATATCCATAAACAAGAAAAGAAAGAAAACTAAAACAGTTCCATATCATTACTCTCCATAAGAGTAATGTTGAAATTTAAAATTTACAGTTTGTTGACCTTACTCTGTAACCATTAAGCGTACAGGTATAAGAGTACCTACAAAATTAAAATTTATTAGAGATAAATTGTGAAATTTTATGTTTCTTCGGGTTAACAAAATGGAAAACCCAATATAAGCTATGAATTTGAACAGTGTTTTTAGTCTCCTCTTCTAAATCATCTTCTATTTAGGTTTGGTATAAAAAAAAGCACTTCAGGCGCTGCCCCATGATAGTGATAGCATTGATTATACATATAATCAATATGGTAATAGTGATATGAATAAATCATTCAAATTGTCTTAATTTAGTAGCTTTCTGTTAAAAAAGAGAAAAAGTTATATAATCTCATAAGTCGCATATACTCTACAAATCTAAATTTTGTTTGGCTTGATCACAAATAATTCCTCTTATTTGGACGATTAAATTTGATATCGGTTCCTGTTCCTCTTAGATGTAAATTGATATCAAGATTCTAGATGAACTATAGTCCTCGCCACCCTAAGTTGAGGCAGCCCAAGGCCGCACGGCGTGTATCTAGTGCGGCCTTTGGCTGCCTCAACTTAGGGTGGCGAGGACTATATACATATATGTTCTCTTTTGTCACCCTCCAAATGTTACTACAGTAAATGTCAGCGGTTCCCCAGTATTTCGGTTCAGTTAGCGTCAACAGTTGACCCAAGGGATCGGTCCAGCCTGGAAATAATCGTCTTAGACCAAGCTCGGGTCAGATAATTGATGTAAGATGTGTGTGTGTGTGGGCAGCTGGGCAGCTTGATTTTCGCACCGAGCCGAACCGAGCCACGGCCACTTTTAACTCCTCCGCGGCCTGGTAGAATTGGTAACGTTGCAAGTGTTGTCTAGCGCCAGACGTCCCATAAGATAACATGGCAGACAGGCGACACTAGTTCATTAATTCGAGTGTGCCTATTATTTATAGAATAAATATATGAACATAAATTTATCAAAAGATTGAAAAACAAAACACAGAGTTGAAAACCAAAACAATATTTAAATTGAAACTCAAATGTTTGTACCTACATTTAAAGTAGAGTCAGCATTTTCATAACCCAGTTGACCAATCTCTCGTATTCTTAAAAAAATACACAATTAGGGCCACCATTTAGCTGCCTCCAAACGAAAAGGCTGTTTAACACTTACTTGCGATGTTGACACGAAGGCCGCTGCATGGAATTAAACTCCTTTACCCTTTAGACCCTCCAGGCCGCGGCCTTCGAAGTGGCAACGTCACAAATAGTGTTGTAACAGCTGTAACGCGGACCCTAGCTCTCCCAGAGGGGAGGTAATTGCCCGGTGTTGGAACCGGCACTTCAGGTAGACCACAAGCTATGGACGACTGGACAAGCCAGCCTCTTTGGGTTTACCCAAAGTGAGAGTACCCAGTGACATTCCCTCCATTCAGGGTGGTGGGGGTGTTCAGCTCTGCTAGTGTTGATTAAGTTCATAGATCTTTCACCTGCCTGTAGCTTGTGGTTGTGACTGAGTCCTACCTGTCGTGTACGACTGGCATTTTGTGAGGCATATCCTCGACTTTGGAAGTAGCCTCGTCCTGGGAGGTGAAATACCTAGCCCCCAGAGGGGAGGTAAATGCTCCGTGTTGGTATCGGCATTTTCAAGTTGGCCTCAGACATGGTCGACTGGGCATCGGGTCCCAGTGACATTCCTTTATCCAGGATGGAGGGGTGTTTAGCTCTAGGAGAGATGGAAGTACATCATAATCTCTAACCTACCTGTGTCTGTGGTTCTTTGGGCTTCGGCCTGCTTGTTGTGTGCGACCAGCATTCAGTGGGCAAATCCTCGACTTTGGAAGTAACCTTTCCTGGAGGTGAAAACGGGCAAGTACCCGCAGCTCACGGGGACACTCAAGGGCAACGTAACTTTCCGCAGTGTGAGGGCAACGGTTTGTAGGTACTTATGCAAACCTATCCCTGTCTCTGAGCACGGACGGTATGGTTATCTTGAGTGTGGGGGGTTCTTCCCGGAACCTCAATTGAGTCAAGGGTGTCGCCACCTCTGGTGGATAGGTTCATCCGGGTGGGTCCCACTTCTATACCTGCCTCCTTTTGGGAAACCCTGATGGCCTGGCAGTGATGTTGGGTCTGACGGGCAAACGAAGTAGATCGGGTGCTGGGTCCGAGCCCGCCAGGGGTATCTGGGGATCTATCGCTCTGGTTATCTCTGGTTTCCCAGCAATGGGTAAGGCCTCGATCGGGCAGCGGTGTAAATGGGAGGTTGGGGTTCCCCCCGTCAGCGTGCTGATGGTCCCCTTCCTCCTGGCTATTGATGGCGGGTTCTGCCTGTCAGGGATTAGATAGGTCCCGAGTGTTGCTTGCACTAAATGCGTCGGGGCGCTCTACTATGGACCTCTAGGTTCCGACCTGTGGAACCCAGGTGGAGTGACGCTTAAACAAGCAGCCGGAATCCCTGGTTAGGATTGAGGGGCAACCCTCTTTCCGAAGGGTCTGCTTCGGCAGCCGGCGAGCCTGATGACCTTAAGTCATCCGCCCATGATGTGCTAAAGGTTGATGCGTAAGCTTCGGCCTACATCATGGGGCCCGGGTATGTCCTGAAGGATAGGTACCGGGTATGCAGTCAGGGGGCTTCGGCTCTCATGACAACAAATATAATATAATATAATAATATAATAGATGTTTTGTTTGGAGGCAGTTAATGATATTTGTGTTTTGTTTTTTTTTTCAGAATACCCCTTGGTTACTGGGCTATGAGAATATTGACTCCATTTAAAATGTACAGAAATGTGTTTTCAATTTATATTGTTTTGGTTTTCAATTCTATACATTTTATTTTTATTTTTTTATAAATTTATGTTCCTAAATTTAACTTTAAATGAATGAATAATACTCGAATTAATGAGCTGATGGTGTCACCTGTCTGCCATGTTATCTTATGGGACGTATGATGCTAAACAACACTACATGCAACGTTGCCACCAGGCCACGGCCTGGAGTTTATTTATTTATTTATTTACCAACGGCAATACACCAATTTACAAAGATAATGTTTGACAGCTACAACAGTGAATGTTTGTGTTTTGTACTAGGTACTAACAATAATAAACAATGAAAAGAATAACAATAATAGAGAAATGAAATGAGTAACAAAATTAAATAATGAAATGATTAACAATAATTAAAATTAAATGAACAACACTAATAATGATTAGAAAAAAACAAACAACATGGTCGATAACGGCACTAACAGTAAAAAACTATAGAGCGTCACATTCCTCCGCTGCCACTCGCCTAAAAGCCTCCAAACTGTAAGCGAAAAAGTCTACCGATGAACAGATCTCGTTCCCGGAGCGCATCAGACGTTGTATGGGTGGCAGAAACGTAGATAGCTGGCCAAAGCATGGTCTAGCGCAAACAAGCGTTGATGCCTGGTGCTTTTAGAAACGTGTAAATTGATCCTCTCGAGCAGAAAAGGGCAGCTGATCTGGTTGTTAAGCAGCTTGAAGAGGAAGGCAACATCAGCAACTCTTCTTATACACTCCGAGCTTTGGAGACCATAAGCTGCAGATATTGCCTCGGCTGGGACGTGCATGAAATTGAACCCAGCGCGGCAACCAAGATGTCTCACGAGCGTCTCTGGACGGATTCAAGATGATTGATTTGGCCGAAGAGGGTAGGGCTAGTGAAGAGGGGAGGGGTTAGCTGACGAACTAAGGCCTTGAACAGGATCGTTGAGGAGATTATTTATTTATTGAACACCAACGGCAAACACCATTTTACATTAAGTAGCTACAAATATGAGAATATTATAAAAATTTAATAACTAACAGAGGAGTAGAAAACAATTTTTTAAACTAATTATTACATGGCAAAACAATGGATATTGATGTTACAGAAAATATAACAATGTATAAAAAATATAACAATAACAAAATATAACAATAACAAAATATAACAATGAATATATCAATCAATAACAAGAATACAAACAAAATAGATCACAAAATTAACATGAGAAAAATCAACAACAAAGAAACAACAACAACAATGCTTTTACGGGGTACCCTCAAGGATGCTGTCAGCATGTCAGTTGGCACTCAACCCATGTCTTGACGTCCGAGAGATCAATCCCAGCATGCGTGACGCCCTGGTACAAATATGACTTATGTGCCGTCCAAAATCAAGTTAAAGGTGGCCGTGGTTGTGCCCTTATTTTCGCGATTGCATAAAGTATCTGTAAGTTGCGCGAGCGAAAGTAGGAAATTTCGCTGCCATTGCCACGAGTTGGCCAATGGCAATAAAGCTAGGGTCCTTTTCTTATTCATTTCGGGATGTTCATGTTCATGATTGCGCAGTGACCCTGGAAGACGTTTTTGATTTGGCCGCGATAGCGGAATAGGTTAACTATTTCATTGCCTTTGCTGAAAATAGTGTATAATATAGTATAAACCTGTTATTTTTATCCTTCACCCACTTATAATTACCATGCAATTATACAAAATTGTAATCTTCCCCCTACCCTATGAGTTTCTTTGTATTTTGCGGACTTTTCCCTGAGTCTGAGAATTTTTCTCTTGCCTCCTGGTTTGGTATTTACGACGGCGCTGAAGGGCCACCAACAGTTAAAAAAATTTTGTCTTAATCTCTGAGTTTAAACTTAGAATTCTGAGTTTAAAGTCAGAATATAACGAGTGGGCGTTCCACTCTGAGATTAAAGTCAGAATTCAACTAGTGGGCGTTCCTCTCTGTGAAAGGAGTTAGAATTCTGAGATTAAAGTCAGAATTGAATTGTGGGCGTTCCTCTCTGAGAAAAAAGTCAGAATATAACTAGTGGGCGTTCAACTCTTAAGTCAGAATTGAACTGTGGGCGTTCCTCTCTTATTGCAACGATATTATCAGCATATCGATGCTATCATCCCTACTATCTTAGACAAAAGAAATAATATAAATTTCATTTCTGTTGTCTATTCTACTGTGTTCTTCTACTTGCAACGTTGCCAATTCTACCAGGCCGCGGCCTGGGGTTAAAGGTGGCCTTGAGAAGAGTAGAGTAGTAGAGACTAGAGACTAGATAGAGTCAAGTCCAATTCTTACGTTAATCTCAGAGATGAACGCCCACAATTCAATTCTGACTTAAATCTCAGAATTCTAACTCCTTTCACAGAGAGGAACGCCCACTTGTTAAATTCTGACTTTAATCTCAGAGGGGAACGCCCACTAGTTGAATTCTGACTTTAATCTCAGAGTGGAACGCCCACTTGTTATATTCTTACTTTAAACTCAGAATTCTATGTTTTTTCTCAGAGATTAAGAAAAATATTTTTTTATAGTTGGTGGCCCTTCAGCGCCGTCGTATTTATTGTCTTCTGCTTGATTTTTTTTAGCAAAACCATACCAATCCTTATACTTCTCCTCTCTTTTCCCCATTATTTTTATTTATTTTTTAGGTTAAAGGTTGGAAATGGCGATCTGCTGATGTTTATAACTAACGAAGTTGGAACAGACTATTGAATAATAATTATTTTACATCCAAACACAAATTCATATATTCTTGTTTTGCATAAGTAATAAGTTACAGTGTGCAAATTTGAAATGGAATGTTACGTTGAAAAATTAAGAGAATTTATAGGCCTATCTGGGGTAAGAGTAGACGTAGTCATAGGCCTACTATGTAGTCATAAAATAAACTATAAAAATACAATTTACAGCTATTGGAACCGTGTCATTGTATTCTTAGGGTAAAGGTTGACATTATTAGTTTTTGGCATCCTAAGCTAAGTTAGTTGGGTAGTCCTTTTAATATTCACGGGAGGGTCATTCCATATCAAATCAACTAGGCTCTCAACCTGACCATCTTGGATTTTGATGAAATTTTACATACTAGTAGTATTTTGAGTCCTGAATCCAAATAAGTTTTTTCAAAAAATCTATCTTTTAGTTTTTTCGATATAGGCCTAAATATCATTTCAAAATGGTAAAAATTGACGTTTTTTACCGTGCGCGCAAATCTAAAATAATGTCTAGGATGAGCCAATAGACCCGTGTCCTCTTGGTGCCAAAGCACTTGTAACTATATTGTAATGCCGGGTTTGGGTAACAGGACTTTCCCCAAAAAAAACCAATGGTGCAGAGAATTGCCTTCCAGTATTGACACATTACGTCTAAGTTATCTGTGCTAATTTTTTAAAAAGTGTTTTGCTTTTTCATTGATAAAATTGTGAGTTGGTCAATATTTGTTCCAGGGACAAGCACATCATCTCTTTTTGGAGTTTTCACTCATAGTATGGGTACTTTGGTTAATATGCAAGAAAAGCACAACAAATGAACTAAAACTCACAGAAAATGTAAGTATTATCCGATCACAGAACTCACATCGAAGTAGATTTTTCTTTCAGGGTTTTAAAGCTGTAGTAAATTATTCATATTTGATTTACACTCAAGTAGGCCTATAGCCTACAGATATATTGTTTATTACTACGGTAGTTAATTTATTTTTCCTACAGTTACCTAACAATGTACATGTTCTCTCACTGATTTGAGAAAGCAAAGTGGCCAATTCGCTCATCACTGAGACAATGTTAACATTGTCTCACTCTAATTACATTGTCTCACTCCAGATTTGCAACGTGAAGGCACGAAATAGCGAGCGCGTAACATGCAGACAAGGTCGTATGCGCGTGAAATACGTTGGCAGTACTGGCTGTAAATCAGCTGGTCAGCTGTTGTACTATTGTTGATCGTGTTGATCATTAAATGTCATATTAAAAGTTCACTTCTGTGTAAAAATGTCACGTTTCTTTACTACTAATTTATTTGTTTTATTGTAACTGTAGGAAAAAAATAATGTGCAACTCGAGTGCAAAGTGCAATTGCCTCACTCGAGAAACCATTCCTCACTCGCCTACGGCTCGTGAGTAAGCATTTCTCTCGAGTGAGTCAATTGCTCACTTGCTTTGCTCACTTGTTGCACAAATAACTATTGATGCAGCACTATTTAATTACATCCAGGTAAATGAATGCTTGTCAGCTGATTTTTTCCTATCTTTATATGCATTTAAAGCACCAGTGACCTGTACAACAATCAATCTTAACATTGCATTTCACTTTGAGTTGTCATCAGAACACTCACATGTGTCCATTGCCATAAATCAGATATAATAATTATTGTGATGGATTCCCAATTGACCATTCCTCTTCACCATTACCTGGAATAATAATTTACTTTGCTTGTAATATGTAGGCTACCAGTAAAGCAATTGTATTTATTGCATTTCATTGCAACAGTTTTTGTTAGGCCTACCGTATCTAAAAGTTGAATTCTGAGCATTTTGACAAGAGTATATGACTAACATGATTCATCTCTTAATATGTTTAGTCATTTTTCTCACTATCAACAAAAATAGATTATAAACATTGTAGTTACATAGGCCTAGTGTTTGTGCACTCAATGTGTGTGTCTTTGATTTTTGTTTGTGTATTTTTTCAGCAACACTATTGAGGTCTTTTAAGCAAAATGTTGTCGAAACTTAAGTAGGATAAATCTATATGTAAGTTTTATATAAGTAGGAATTTGCAATCTAAACTTGCTTAAAATGTAATCATGTTTTTGCTCTTGAAAATTCTAATGAGTCAAGAGTTCATATAACAATTCTAACTAGGTCTCTAGCGCTTTTAATCAGTGTTGAGAAATATTTTTGGGCATTTAAGCATTGTAGATGACTCTAAACGATACACAATCTGGAAGTCCACATATCAGTACTGTAATAATGCAACAAATTTTAATCTGTTTGTCATCTTACACCCATTGACTGTTTGATTGACACTGACTAAGTAGAGAGAAGGAAAGATAGAATATACCACCTTGTGCGATGGTATGTTAATAGTTTTTTAAACATTCAATAAACACATGATTTTGCAAAAAAGACCTGTGAACTGTCTAGCCTTCATGACCTTTTATCACATACAAATGGATTATTTTTTATTTTACAAGGGAACATTTGATTTAAGTCACTTGTTAAGAGTCCTTGGATGCTAGCGGCCATCTTGGATAATTTCAAACAGCTGCTGAAGAGTTACGTCCAAAAATATTTTTTGTAACGTGATTATACCTTAAATATCTAGTATACTGTGAGATTGAAAATGTTCTTTGTAGTTTTAAATTGTTCTCCAAGGGAGTCCATGGAAGCTAACGGCCATCTTGGATTCGCCCACCAGAGCAATGTTAATTTTGTTAATTTCAAACAGCCACTGAAGAGTTATTTACCGTCCAAAAATATTTTTTCAAACACTAGAGTGATTGTAATTTAAATATTTAGTATACTGAGAAATTATAAATTGTCTTTGTAGTTCTTTAATTGTTTTCTGAGTTGGTACGTCTAGGCTCCAAGGACTAATAAGCCGAAGATGTTAAATGACTTAAAAGTTGACCTAGATTGTGTTGTTAAAGTACATTCCATTGGTCAAACAAAAAATTTACAGATAGTGTGTCATTAAAGACCACGGTGGCCATATGCTAACAATAAACTATTTGTTAAAACTATTTTGTATTAAATTCATAAAAACTCCCTTTGCTATTAAGAAGAATCATTTTACTGTATTAACTATAGAACCTTTTGGTATTAGAACTTAGACGGTACACCAATGAACGTTTAAGTATTATGAAGTTAAAGAAGTAGGACTATTAAGTGTAATAGCCTACTTTTGAATTTTTAAGTTTTTAAAAGTTGATTAAATATTCTGTATTAATTCTCTTGAATAGTGTACATACTTCAGTTTGTAATAATAATAATGCTGATTTGGCTTGTGAGGATTGATATTAGACAGTTTTATTTAGTAGCCTATCATACATTTTTATGAATGCATTTATTATTAGTATGCAGTAAGTTTACTAACTAACTAGTTCTTAATTGGTATCTTGATTTTTTTAATGTGAAATAATCTTGGTAGGCCTAATGTGTGTATTGTTGTAGGCCTATCTAAAACTATTTCCCATAAAAATGTTATTTAGTATGGGAAATATTGATTTACTGCTTACAATACATATTTATAAAATATTCTTATATTTGATATTCTTTTTGTATTGTAGGTCCTATTCAGCTCAATTCTCTTGATAGCCACTTAAAATGTGTAATGTATTGTGAATCAAACGTCACAAGCCTCAAGTACCATTTTTTCATGTCCTTTATACATAAAGTTTAATGAATTTAGCGAATTACGCATGACTTGTTTAACCAAAGAAAAGTAACAAATACAAAGGGGTGGTGGCAGTATCATATACTTGTTGGTTGTGCCTCATTTTTGGTTATAATTTAGCCACAGTGGATTTAAAAATCACCCAAATGACTCAAGGGATGAAGGAGTCATGGAAGACAAAATAGTGAGGTGAAAAGGAGAGTGTTGCAACCACATGGTGATCCGAGAACCATCTTGTTAACAAAAATCCAGTTGTTTCTCATTTGAATGTTCCCTCTACTTAAACTACTGTGTAATAGTACAAAAATTCAATTATTTTATGGATCCATTGAAATCTCAAGACTTGTACCGTGTTAAACCATTGACTTGTAGACACACTCTATGTAGACCAGTTGTAGCCAAATATACAATAGTTGAATGAGCCTCTTACAGATTGCGCTCCTGTCTACTTTTGATTTTCTCCTTTAATTTTTGGTACCATGAAATGTTATGTGATATAAAAGATGCTTTAGTTTACACTATGTAATTCTTTCACTTTATCTTGGTTAAAAGTTTGGCGTTTCCAACAGAAATCAGTAATTGGCTTCACAACACTACTAGATCCATTACATTGTAAATCTTACTACAGCTTTAACAAGGGAACAGAATGCCTACATCTATCAATAGACAAAGAGCAAACGTAGATTTCCTGTCCTCAATAAATATCCAGTTACTACACGCTGAAATGTTCTTATTCAGATTAAGGAATCGGGTGACAGGGATCGACTTGTAAGATATTTTTTGTTCTTTACTGTAATTGGCTTTGTCCCAAGTTAAAACTGAGTATGTTAATTTCAGCTGTTGTTGCAGGAAAAAGAAGCCTTGATCAGAGATTACGAGCCAGAACCTTTAGTCACTGAAGTGTCCCCATCTCACTTTGCCCTAAAGCCAAGAGTCGTACGAGGGAAGGTATGACATTAAAGTAATGTAATTTCTTCACAAGTGTCTCTCTATAGTTATTCAATTCAAATTTAAATAATTAATAGGAATGCATTTTCACAGTATATTTTATATAGTATCCTAAGCAAATTTTACTTGAATTTGAGGTTTGGGGCTCAATTTTTTTGGATTTTTATTGAAAAATTTGAGTTTCTGGATTTGACCATCACTAATGTTGACTATGTAACGACAATAACCAAAACCAACCAAGATCAACACACAAGAGTTAACTGACAAGGGAGAGTGTTAAGATTCCCGGTTGTCTCTTCAAAAAATGATTTTGCTCAGTTAACGGTTTATTATTCTATTTTTCTCTGCACAATCATACTGCCCTTCAGATAATAGCGCTCATGTTTTTCAAAGATTGTTTTATCATTGCACTCACAGAAATTAACAATATAGGCTACTGCTAATGTTGAGACAGAGCTATTTGGAATGCTATTTCGACAAAGCTAATGTTGTGTACTTGGCTAAAGTACAGCTAGTGCTGGACACCCTGTTTCCTTAAAAAAATTTTGTGGCTTCCTAGATACACCCTTTTTTTATAAATTTTCTTTTCATGGCTTGCTGGACACCCTGTATCTTTATATTTTATCTTCTTGGCTTTCTAAACACCATTTTTCTTTAAATTTCATTTACATGACTTGCTGGACACCCTGTTTCTTTAAATTTTATTTTCTTGGCTTGCTAGACACCCTTCTTTCTTAAATTTTATTTAGGCCTACATGGCTTGCTGGACAGCCTGTTTCTGGAACATACAAAGGTCATCTTTTGGTTAGGTTGTGGATTTCAACGGTTTAAGTGTGGCTTACTTTTCTATTGCAAAATAATAGCACATTTAACCTAATCTTGTGAATTCCTCGATGTATTAAATTTGTTGTTCAGTCCATTGAAATGCGTTATGTCAACAAGTGACTGTCCTTGGTCTTGATTTAGTTAGACTATTGAGGAAATGTTGACGAAACACCCAAAGGGACATTTTGGATTTGCAAAATAATGTTTCTCTACTACGATAATTGAAACTTATCGTATCGATAAAAGTTTAGGCCTACAAGTAATTAAGGAATCATTCTCATAACACAACTGACAGAGTTGTCAAGTTTATTAATCAATCATTCAACTGAATTCCAGATGCACAATAAAACAAAATTCTTATACAAGAAGGCCCATTTTTACACATGCTTATTTGTTTGATTTGTAATCATGTTTTTAGGCTGGCAAATACATAAACATTGATGGAATAGAATGCTTGAATTTTGCAACCCACAACTATCTTGGATTCATCGGAGATGATAGTGTTGAAAAAGATGCGATGAAGACGATAGAAAAATATGGGGTCGGCTCGTGTGGACCTCGAGGATTCTATGGAACAACTGGTAAGTACTTGGAGACTAAAGATTAAAATTTAACTCTAGAATTACTTAGAAGAGGTTGGCAGCCTCTTTTGACCTTGCATTTGCCTATCCACATAGGCCCTGGGCCTGTGCGTATATATCCAGCAAAGCAAGTGGTGAGCCGTTACAGTTCAAGGTAATCTGTAATAGATAAAGCTAGTGGTACGTACAGCACACTCTTGACCATATGGGCCCCGGTTATCCGAGCCCTTAGGGTTATCTGAGGTTGTTTTAGGCCTAGTCCTAAATATATTTTTATATTATTGGTTGGAAAACAATAGTTATGTTTTCGTGTATATTTCTGATTGAATTTAAGTAATAATAATAGCAATTCAAATCAAACTTTTTTGTCACAAAACGTTTATACAAGCAAACGCCATGAGTGAACTTAATTAAATGCTGGGTGCGTAAATTTGAAGCTACAAGTTCAACTATGAACCCTCGTCCCATCGGTTGCCATAGAGAAGTCCGTTCTGAACAAAATATCGAGTGTGTTCGAGATGCTGTGGAGGATAATCCACATCGATCAGTAAGAAAACACGCTGCTCCTTTAAATATACCCCGAACCAGTATTTCACTGCATTTTGAAACAAGATTTGAAGTTCCATACGTACAAAATTCAGTTAGTCTCAGCTGCAGATGACATGACGAGTCGGCATCTGTAAGCCAGTCAGCTGATTAATCTCAGGGCGAAATCTAATCCGTAGTCAGTAAAACTCTGACAAACTATCATGCTGTAACACTAGTAGATTCAGGGTATGAATATGTGACCTCGTCCATTACTTACTTGTCTCAGTTTGCCTATAGGCTACAGTTTAATTTTGTTTGTAACAATTATAATCTATTGTCAACCAGTCCTTGCTTTCCAGAAGTTCACTTGGCATTAGAGAAACAGTTGGCAGAATTCATGGGAGCTGAGGATGCTGTGGTCTATTCCTATGCGTTTTCAACCATTTCAAGTGCTATACCAGCCTACGCAAAAAAGGGGGACATGATTTTCGTGTAAGTTTTATAATCTCCCAATATTGGAAAATCAACCTATATTATATTTGTTCTTTTCTCTGAAAGTATACAACTCAAGAATAATCCCAGCTTTCAATATCTTTGTTGATAGTAAACTAACTTATTTACAATTATAAAAAAAAACTTGCCAATGTACTTTTATTTGTACTGTGATTGATAAATTTAACTTTGATATATTAAATTATTTATTATTCGTATGTTTATTTGTATTCTTAGGGTATGCCCGTACTAATCTGATGAAGTTGTCTTTTCAAGGATAGAATTGAATTACTCTACATCATGACATGTAAAGCATTTCTCATTAAAGAACTATGACAAGTAAACTTATTGTATGACATTGTGGATCTTTAAATACACAAACTCGGTTTGAGCTCGAGTTCCGATTCTCGCTGAAACCTCCGCAATACTGCCATACCTCTTTGAGAACTTGTAGCATTTTTGCCCAAAGAAATGTTTGCTCAGCTTAAATCCTGTTTTATTCAGCATTGCCTCCAGGATTGATTTAAGACAATATAAAATAGGTTACGTACCTTTACGTCGTCAATCCTAGGTTAGTCTTTTTAGCAGCGACTAGTTTCGAAACTGACGTTTCATTTTCAAGCCTTGTCAAACATAAAATTACTTGAACATAATGTCGTCGTCAAAGTACACAAATATAACATTTAACACGCACAAATACATTAAGATACAGAAAGACGCGCGGCCGGCCATTACACGCACGACGGACACGACTCAACTACCGACTGCCACTGGTCTGGTGACATTGACCTTGGAGGGGGTTGGACAGCTGATTATGAGCGCCTTTGTTATCAATGTCCTCAATCCTATCAAATATTGTGTTACGACCAAAATTTAGCTTTTCATTCAGGATGTCGTGGGGAAACCTTTTTGTTGCTTTGTAGATTTCATAGCTTTCAAGGACATTCATTAAGGAGCCTTTGGTGCATTTATGTAAAATACCCAGGTTATCACTACAGCTGCTTACGTTGTGGTTGTCATTCATCAGGTGTTCAGCGAACTTAGAATGTTGTGTTCGCAGTTTAGGCTTGGGTAGATGTTCATTAAACCTTTTTTTGAATGAACGACCTGTTTGTCCGATATACATTTTTGGACAGTCGCTGCAGGTTAATTTGTATACTCCAGTGTCCTCTAGGCTATTGGAAACTGTAGATTTCGAAGTACGTGGATTTAGGCGGCTTTCTAGTTTATTTGAAGTTTTGGAGGCCAATGTAATGTTATGTTTCTTTAGTTCATTTTTTAAGGTATAATGTAAGCAGTTGCCATATTCTATAGAAATAAAGTTTTGATCGGTTTTCTGTAGTGGTTTTCTGTTCTTTTGTTTGTGTATAATATTGTCGATAATACTGCTATTGTATCCGTTATTGACTGCTATACATTTTAATATTTCATATTCGTTGTTGTAGTTATTTTGAGACATGGGTATTGTTAAAAGTCGATTAACGAAGCTGTTGTATGCGGCCATCTTGTGTGATTGTGGATGATTGGAGGTTGCATGGATTGTATGGTCTGTGGTTGTAGGCTTTCTATAGATTTTGTAGTCAATACTATTATTATTTTTGGTCAAAGTTAGATCCAGAAAGTTAATCGAATTATTATTCTCGATCTCGAGTGTGAATTTTATTTGATGTGAAATGCTGTTCAAATGATTATTGAGAAGTTGTAGCTGTCTGGAGTTTCCGTTAAAAAGCAAAAGGGTGTCATCAACATATCGTTTATAAAATATGATTTTCTTAGAAAATTTGTTGCTGGCGGAGAGAATGTTTTCATTTTCAAAACGATTTAGGTAAATTTCGGAGAGCACACTGGACAAAGGTGAACCCATAGCTAGTCCTGCTTCTTGAAGATAATATTTTTCATTAAAACTGAAGTAATTTTGTTCTAGAGTTGTTTTGAGTAGATTTATTATCTCATCAATGGCGTCAGTGCTAAGTTGGGAGTTTTCTAACAAGTTTTCTTTAGTTATTTCTAACGTTTCATGTATTGGAACATTTGTATACAAGTTTACAATGTCCAGAGATGCCAAAGTATGTCTGTTTTCTACTTGAATATCTTTCAGAGAATCTATTAACTCTAGACTATTTTTAAGGCTATGGTTATTCTTCAATTTGATGTTGTTTCTAAGTATTCTATCTAGAGCTTTTGCGAGTTTGTAGGATGGTGCAGAGGTGAAGTTTACAAGTGGTCGTATCGGCATGGTGTCTTTGTGTATTTTAGGTAATCCCCTCAATACTGGCGCTTTGGGTTTGATCATTTTGAGGTAGTTGCATCGGTCCCCGTTGAAGATGTGTTGAGTTTTGTTTATGGCAGTTTTGAGTTTAGTGTGGAAAAGGTCAGTTGGGTCTTTAGGTAATTCTTTGATGTTATTGTTATTAATAAAATCTAAGACTTTGTTGTTGTAATCGTCTAATTTCATGATTACGATGCACTGGCCTTTATAGGTGGCCTTATAGGTGAGATAAATACAATCAAATCTATAAAAGAAAAACTAATGACACATGACTGCATTGCAACTAAAGCTGATAAAGGTCAGCTTTAGTTGCAATGCAGTCATGTGTCATTAGTTTTTCTTTTATAGATTTGATTGTATTTATCTCACCTATAAGGCCACCTATAAAGGCCAGTGCATCGTAATCATGAAATTAGACGATTACAACAACAAAGTCTTAGATTTTATTAATAACAATAACATCAAAGAATTACCTAAAGACCCAACTGACCTTTTCCACACTAAACTCAAAACTGCCATAAACAAAACTCAACACATCTTCAACGGGGACCGATGCAACTACCTCAAAATGATCAAACCCAAAGCGCCAGTATTGAGGGGATTACCTAAAATACACAAAGACACCATGCCGATACGACCACTTGTAAACTTCACCTCTGCACCATCCTACAAACTCGCAAAAGCTCTAGATAGAATACTTAGAAACAACATCAAATTGAAGAATAACCATAGCCTTAAAAATAGTCTAGAGTTAATAGATTCTCTGAAAGATATTCAAGTAGAAAACAGACATACTTTGGCATCTCTGGACATTGTAAACTTGTATACAAATGTTCCAATACATGAAACGTTAGAAATAACTAAAGAAAACTTGTTAGAAAACTCCCAACTTAGCACTGACGCCATTGATGAGATAATAAATCTACTCAAAACAACTCTAGAACAAAATTACTTCAGTTTTAATGAAAAATATTATCTTCAAGAAGCAGGACTAGCTATGGGTTCACCTTTGTCCAGTGTGCTCTCCGAAATTTACCTAAATCGTTTTGAAAATGAAAACATTCTCTCCGCCAGCAACAAATTTTCTAAGAAAATCATATTTTATAAACGATATGTTGATGACACCCTTTTGCTTTTTAACGGAAACTCCAGACAGCTACAACTTCTCAATAATCATTTGAACAGCATTTCACATCAAATAAAATTCACACTCGAGATCGAGAATAATAATTCGATTAACTTTCTGGATCTAACTTTGACCAAAAATAATAATAGTATTGACTACAAAATCTATAGAAAGCCTACAACCACAGACCATACAATCCATGCAACCTCCAATCATCCACAATCACACAAGATGGCCGCATACAACAGCTTCGTTAATCGACTTTTAACAATACCCATGTCTCAAAATAACTACAACAACGAATATGAAATATTAAAATGTATAGCAGTCAATAACGGATACAATAGCAGTATTATCGACAATATTATACACAAACAAAAGAACAGAAAACCACTACAGAAAACCGATCAAAACTTTATTTCTATAGAATATGGCAACTGCTTACATTATACCTTAAAAAATGAACTAAAGAAACATAACATTACATTGGCCACCAAAACTTCAAATAAACTAGAAAGCCGCCTAAATCCACGTACTTCGAAATCTACAGTTTCCAATAGCCTAGAGGACACTGGAGTATACAAATTAACCTGCAGCGACTGTCCAAAAATGTATATCGGACAAACAGGTCGTTCATTCAAAAAAAGGTTTAATGAACATCTACCCAAGCCTAAACTGCGAACACAACATTCTAAGTTCGCTGAACACCTGATGAATGACAACCACAACGTAAGCAGCTGTAGTGATAACCTGGGTATTTTACATAAATGCACCAAAGGCTCCTTAATGAATGTCCTTGAAAGCTATGAAATCTACAAAGCAACAAAAAGGTTTCCCCACGACATCCTGAATGAAAAGCTAAATTTTGGTCGTAACACAATATTTGATAGGATTGAGGACATTGATAACAAAGGCGCTCATAATCAGCTGTCCAACCCCCTCCAAGGTCAATGTCACCAGACCAGTGGCAGTCGGTAGTTGAGTCGTGTCCGTCGTGCGTGTAATGGCCGGCCGCGCGTCTTTCTGTATCTTAATGTATTTGTGCGTGTTAAATGTTATATTTGTGTACTTTGACGACGACATTATGTTCAAGTAATTTTATGTTTGACAAGGCTTGAAAATGAAACGTCAGTTTCGAAACTAGTCGCTGCTAAAAAGACTAACCTAGGATTGACGACGTAAAGGTACGTAACCTATTTTATATTGTCTTAAATCCTGTATCTCTATCCAAAAATGAGATATCACAGTTATATTACTTTTGAACATTGAGTAAATCAAATTGAAAACATAAGAACAAACAATCTCTGTTGTTTTCTGAGTTGACTCTGTAATGAATAGTATTTTGAAATAAGCTGCTTTGGATTACAAAAAAGAACTTTATTTCATATAACATATAAACATATACATTTTGAAAGCCAATGGGATGGAGCCCTGGATGTGAATATTGTTCTAACCCATGAAAGTTATAACCAGTGGGTGCGAACTTTCGTTTGATATACCCAAATTCTATAGAAAGGAAAATTAAATTGAACTACATAACACACAATAATGTAGCCTAAAGTTTGATACATTTCTAATCATAACCTATAACTTTCTCTGTATCACATTAGATTGAAAAAAAAAAAACAATTAGGAAGCAACTTTTGTTTATGGCATTGTAAAAGGAAATCCTTTGTAGGAGTAAAGAAAATACTTTTAAATAATCCATTAAATAAAATATTTTCTGAAAATCAAAAGTCTTTTTTGGCCTAATTGTTCTTAAAATAAGTCCTCAGGTATACAACAAAAAAGTTAGTATACCACCACCACCAAAATTTAGTTTGCTTTACGGGTACCACTTTTTCAATGTCAATACCGGTACCAGTTCCTACAAAATCAATTCTCGGTTCCGGTACCATCGGTACCTCATTTTAAATTGGGCTACTTAATTGTTTTATTTTAAAAGCAGAATATCCCTAATTCAACTTTTAAAACTGATTATTTTTCATTAGTGTAAGTTCGTTATATTAAGGGATTAAGAAAATAAAACTTAGGACTATTTGTGCAAAAACACTTTAACAACCAAACTCATTCAAATCAAAACAATATATACCATTCCAGAAGTGTTAAATATATAGCCTATATAAATGATTCACTGCTAAACCAATAAATTTAACATAGGCTACTAACACTAATATAACCTTGGAAAGAAAAGTGGCTCTGGAAATTTGTTAGCCTAAACTAAGTTAACTGCATAGGTTCTAGCTAAATATGTAGAAGGAAGTAATTTTGTACCTATAGTGTACCTAGCCTGCATTAAGCTAATTTTAGGCTCCATTATTAAGGGAAATTTAGAATAAAGGTATTTATGGAAAGGATGTTTTGAACAAAACTTTTTAGAAAATAGGTCTATATACTCATTTGAGGTTATAACTTAGTTTAAGGTGCAGGTTTGTTGAAAAAAAAGATTTAACCAAGGCTTAGTTAGTTGACTGTGGTGGTTTTTTGTAGGCCTACCTGTACCGGTATTGTGGGATTTTAGGTATTTCATTAGGTTAAAAGTCCTTTTAGACCCCCACCTCTGGAGATAAGCCTATTAAATAATATGATGCATTTCACAAATCTGTTGTTTGCTTCATCAATTTTTAAATACTTCCAAACTTGGGAAGCAATTATCGAGAATTTATCACAAATTAGTCGATAACAACAACAACTTATGGTAGCCCTACTTCTACATTCCTGTAATAAACTGGTCCACTTCCACTTATTATTTACAGACAAAACAAGTTTAATTATTTACATCAACATAAATTATTTAAGAAATCTGATGAAAACAAAGGCCCATTCTTCAATTTCAAAGAAACTTGACAGACGACGGACGACCTAAACTACATTTAAACTTTCTCTCAATAACAAATAAAAGTATGAATTCAGCCACTAACTGAACTGGACTGAGTCAAACAGTTAGAGTGAACTTGACTAAGTTTGTGGTACGAGTCGTACATTCAGCGCTATTTATGTTGCTTCTGTATTTCCATAGTTTGTACAAAACAAAGTAAAATATAGAACTGTATGAATTAAATGAAATAACCCTGTAACTTGTAACTATTATTAATGTTATTATCAATCAACCTCAGATAAGGAAAGGATGGTATTAAGGTAGTGTATTAAATAATTTTTGTCAAAATAAACAATTTAATTGATCATTTCTTTATTAAGCTTGCCTTCTGTCTTATGCTTGAAGATGGTGGAGCAGTTATTGCAGTCTATGTTTGCACCACTCTATCAGCTGACAAATGTGACGACAACATAACCAACTAACACTGAAATAATCATACTATAGCCTACTATTGATAATATTTCATGATAAATATGCCCTTTCAAATAGTCTTAGGGGAAAAATAATCATCATAGTTGCCAATTTAAATTTTGTAAATGAGTAAATAAAAATATAACAAATTAACTTGGTACCGAAGGTATCGGGTACCGACATTTCACCATCGATTCTCGTCCCCGGTACTTTTCCCAAGAACGGGTTAGACCGACATTTGACGTTAAGTACTGACCCATCACTAAAAATAAGTTACAAATATGTTTTGATTTGTTGGATTCAACATCTAAGTAAAGAATTTTCTAAATAAATAGTCTATAAAATGAATGTTTGCCTAAGTATACAAAATTTTTATAATTTAAATTAAAAGTTTACACATTATTTTATTTCAAATTATCATCAACTCACATAAGTGTTGACCTTTGTATTATAATACATTATATCTAAATGTTTTCTTTCAGCGATGAGAGGGCTAATTTTGCAATACAGAAAGGTTTGGATGCCTCAAGAAGTGTAATCAAGGTCTTCAAGCATAATGACATAAAAGATCTTGAACGATTGCTAGAAGAAACTAAAAAAGCAGATCTCAAGGTATTTTTCTCTATTATTTTTAGGAAAAGTCACTTGAAATATTGTACTCCTCTTCAAGCTGTAAATTGTTTGTTACCGTAACTTTTTCTCTTATACTATTAGTTTCCCTATAAGTGTTCGGATTCCTTCTTTGCTAGAGAATTTTCCACAGAGGTAATAAGCTATTTCCATAGGTCTCATTGTAAGACCTGGACCCAAGACCAATTTACTTTTTCGTTTTGATGTCTCCAGAGACCAAAAACACCATCTGTTCAAATGCATATATACAGTAGACTCCCTCTTATGCGGACACCTTTTAACCGGATATCGGTTTAACTGGACTTCGGTTTAACCGGACTACACTTGGCGGAAAGACTGATCTTCAACCGGACAATTTTTATCAGCACATTGGTTTAAACGGACTAGATCGGCAGGAAGTGGGCGGTACTGAAACGACTAATCTCGTGGAAAAGATTTGAGACCAGTGATCAAATGTTTAAATACAATGCTCTCCTAAATTTAAATCAAATATCACAGTAAACAGTCCGTTTTAACGAGTTTTTGGGGACGTCGATTTAACCGGAAAACCCGTTATCCGGACTGGCCTCGGTCCCGAGGAGTCCGGATAAGAGGGAGCCTACTGTATATTTATGAGGGATGTGTTGATTTTCGATACCACCGATACTCGAACTTAGGTATCGGTATCAAGAATCAATCAAAATATGGTAGTTAATTAATGTCTTTAGATGGGTTTGAAAATAAATTTGCTAGTTGGGCTGTATCACTGCTGCACACACTTTTTCTTTACTTAAAAATACAAAATTACCTCAAAATTACTTAATGGGAGGACAAAAAGACAGGGTTTGGTGTAGAATAATCAATCCATTAAGAAAATATAGTAAAACTATAAAAAATTCCATCGGTATTGAGAATTGAGAATAGATTTTTCAGGTATCAATACAGGGAATCGATATATTTTAGTATTAACTCTATACAGGGTGAACAACTTAACTGTGCCACCATTGGTATCTCAGAATCTATTAGATTTAGAGAGAACATTAAATGAGGAACTTCAACTAGGTTTTAATGACATTAAAAAATATGAATTCCAATGTTTCAAACATGGCCGCCATTTTCCAATATGGTGGCTAACTTTCTTATGGAACACCCTTGTGTTTTAGATTTCAGATGCAGTTTTAAGACTTTTTTACTCTTCGCATTTTCTCTCTAAACCTACTCGTTTAGGAGCTACAGCGTGTTAAACTTTGAAAAATTTGCTTGCCGTGTGGTTATAATCATTATGTCATTAGCTTTTTTCAAAGTTTAACACGCTGTAGTGTAACACAGTTAAGTTGTTCACCCTGAATAAACTACTCTATATAAATTTAAACTAGCTATTACAATCTAAACGATCAGAGTTTAAATATACAATCAACAATTAATCGTTTTAACGCCAACCAACTAGTGAAGGTTTAAACCAGAAAGTTCAAATTTGAAACTTAAAAAATCAAATTCTGAAACTCAAAACATTTTACTGGCCTGGTTAGGGTTTAAAAAAATACAGGTAATAATAAAATGTTTATAATGCAATCAAAACTGAATTAAATTTTACTCCTACTCAGACATAATAACCTGAATAACATGGTTATTGGTTAGTGCACTTTAAACCTAAAATCATCCTTTTTTATAAACTTAACAAACACTGAAATGAATTAAACTCCTGACACTGGAATAGGAATATGAATGTGAGAACAATATTCAATTAAATAAATATTTAGTTTTTAATCTTGAAACTTGTCAATTGAATCTCAAAACCAAAACTGTTCCTTAGTTTGGTAGTTTTGAGATTTAAAACTCGGTTTTGACACATCACTACAATCAACCATACTACTCACTTTTCACAGTACCTATATCAATATACCAGATAGCTTAAAATTATCCTGCTTTTTTATTTTGCAGAATCCAAAGAAAGCACAAAGGTCAAGGCGATTTCTTGTCGTAGAAGGTATCTGTGCAAACACAGGTGAGATTTGTCCTCTGCCTCAACTAGTTGAACTCCGAAGAAAATACAAGCTGAGACTGTTCTTGGATGAAAGTATATCATTCGGTGTTCTTGGCAAGACTGGAAGAGGAGTCACTGAGCATTTTGGGATCCCAGTAAGTTAATACATTTGTGTATCAATATAATACAGTTTGTAAAATATTGTTACTCCTTCCTTCATGAAGTGGTAAAATGTCAGCACATCTTATGCATGGAGAGAAATTAATAAATATGATTCTATACTAGGCTAGGTAGGCCTATACCAAAATCAAACTCTTGTTTAGTAAAATATTTCCTCTTATGAGAAAATAAAAGTATTACTTAGTACTTATTTGGGTATAGTTCAGGTAAGTAGTTTAAGTGATCCTTCGTTAGCTAGCACTTTTTACTTTAAAAACCCCCAAAACAATACCAAGACAGGGATGAAAGCTATGTACCGAGTAAAACGGGGTAACTTGAGACATTTTTCAACTTAAAAGAAACCCCTACCAAATAATTGTATAGGGAAATCTGCAAAAACTAGAATAAAACATTAGTTACCCTGGTTACTATGGTTTCTACATTTAATAATTGGTGTAAATATATAAATTTTATTTATTTATTTATTTTTATTAGTGTCTCAAGTTACCCATATAAATGGGGTAACTTGAGACACAGATGTTAAAACAACAGTTGTCTCAAATTAGATAATGCAATGGTTACTTGAGACATAATAAAATATCTAGGAAAACAAAGGAATACACATATTAACTTACAAACTAAAAAAAAAAAAATGTATTTAAAAAAGAGGAAACAATTTTTTTTTCACAATGTCAGACATAACTTAGTAAATTTCGTTCAATTCTGGCACAGAAAAAAAACCCCTCTTATTGAGCATTTTAGGGGGGTTAATACCACCAACAATATCTTCCCAACGATAGTCAAGTTCATCCTTTTTTCCGGCCATTTCCAGTTATCCTTGAGAGTCCGCTTCATAGCACTGACTGTAGCACCTTCTTCGTCAAATCAGTTGTCTCAAGTTACCCCACCAAGGACAGAACAGGGTGTTTTTTTTTTTATAAATTTTAGGTTGGCAATAGCTTAGTGAAAAGATTATTATTGACAACTCAGCTTTTGAGTCCAGCACAATTTGCAGATAACATTAAGAGTATTTTGATCAGAAAGGCCTATTATAAAGTTGACGATTTTCTAAATGACTCTCAAATGTTATAAGCATGTCCTGTTACTTCCATAATATTTTATAGGGTAAAAAGTTCCTTCTCCATGTTAATCTTGTTGATTTTTAAATGTTACATATTTTATATATATATAGTTTTTGTTGTGAAATTTTAATGAAGACCTTGTTATTGACTAAAATTACATGTTTTGTACATTTTTTTATGTTTTATCTATAATTAAATTCTATAAATCTTGTTATTTAGTTTTAAGCTTGACGTTATCTTTTTTATTAAACCTTTTGACTAGTCTATTTAAAGAGTTCCTCAAATGTTAAAAAACTATTTTATTTATTATTAATAAATACATTGTAAAAAAGGACATTATATAATATTAGGCTATAAGAAGAATGACGAAGCACCTGTGCATTTATCTAAAACCTCTGTACGTTTATGTGCTAATAAACATGATTTGATGATTTGATTTTGATTTGAGGTTAGGTAAGTAATAACAATCATTGAATTCCTAATAATAGACTTGATGCTACAAGGTAAGTTATACAGCCTATAATTTTTGAACATCTGTAACTCAAAGTAAATAAATAAATAAAGTATGTTACCTTGAATATCACAATATGTCTTAATATACAGTAGTTAAGGGATCAACTTCCAAGACGTGATCACACTAAGGAAACTCCCAATAACTCATCAGGTATGCCAACAAAAAAATGTAAAAAAAAAACATCTGCAAATTGTCTTAAGTTACCACACTGTCTCAAGTTACCCCGTTTTACGGTACTAATTTATTTATTTATTTACTTAATTTATATTTTTTATATCTAAAACGTTGTTCTTTTCCCAAAAAATGTCATTTCATGTTTTACTACATAGCTCCTATTCAAGGCTTTTATTCGGCCTCTCGTTGAAACCACTGACTTTTTTCTATTTTGAAGTCACAAACAACTTAACAAATTATTACCAAATTAAAAATATCACTATTGCAACTGAGTCCTCTAAGCTACAGTTCTCCGTTTGCAACAGTGCTAAGAAGTTAAAGGGGTAGTACAAACAGGTAGCTAAGGGGTATTTAAGTATGATGAGTTGACAAACTTTGTGGGGTATGCAATGCGCTAAAATAATCTGAAAGTTTAGTCAAGTGCAGATGGAAGGGCCTAGCTTAAGGAGGCTAGGAAGAAATGTGGTACCTGTGGCCACAGTAGTAAGTAAGTAAACAGGTGCCTAAAGCCTGGCCAGAGTACAGGCAGGAGCAGCAACAGGATTTGTCTCGACGTACCTGCTACGCCTTACAATCAGTCATACAAAACAGAAACAGCAAGTTCTTGGTATTATTGGATAACCAAACAGGGTAATCAAGATTCCACTGTACTTAAACATGAATAAAAAAATTACATCAGATCCTAGGATGACTTCCTTTTAGATTTAAAATTTGAATATGTTTTCTTTCCACAGAGGACTGAGGTGGATCTTGTAATGGCCAGTCTGGAGAACTCGTTAGCTTCTATCGGTGGCTTCTGTGTTGGAACTTTTTTCATCGTGGACCATCAGAGACTCTCCGGACTAGGTAAGACTATAGACATATCACAAATGAACTGTTTACTGCTTTAGAGGCCTCTCCCACCAGACCAACACCGACAACCAGGATTTGATTCCTTGATAAACAGTGCTGTATCTTGACACCTTAACAATTCTAGTGAAGCAACTGCACAAGATGTCCATAACTTAAAATTAAAATATCACTAAACAGTTTATAACAACTGCGATGTGAATTGCCAGTGATTTTAGGCTGACGTAGGCTACTGGTACATCAGCCATGAAATTAGAAAATTTTATAAAAAAAATGGACCATTTATATAATGTACATTTATATTTTTATGTATATATATAAAATATTTAAATTTGTTCTCAAAATATTATATTCCTTGAATGATTTGATAATTACGTAATACAGGCAGGTATGTACCTACTTTTTGATAAGTATAAAAATAGTCTAAACATATCCTATAATATATATATAAAATGCATTATTATATAATATACATTATCATTTTATTATTATTTCCAGCTATAAAATACTATAAAAGAACATAAAAAAATTGTCCAATTTTTATTTCAGGCAGATATATGCACCTATCTGTTTGAGAAGTATAAAAAATAGTGTAAACATATATCCTAAATACATATAAATATGTATATTAAATACATAATTATATTCCATTGTGATTTAGCCTCCGGATAACCAATATTTCAATAAAGTGGTTTAAATACCTGCATAAAAGTTATCCACAATGTTGCTCACGGCAACCGGTTTCAATCCACAATAGGGATCTTCATCAGGCCGATCAGGATGTCAAAACATTTTCTCTCTTCTTGCGAAGGTCGTCAAAAGGCGTAAAAAACATGCACATATAGTCACAAACACAAAACACGGACATTTAACATTGAAGACACGGCCGAAATTATTGCTACGACTCATCCCCGGCGAAGGTATAGTCTAGACTGCCGGTGGTCAGTGGAATCCATTCGTACAATCCTTATCAGCTGTTTCATTGGGTCTACCCACCCCCTCCATCCACACCCTTAAAAACCTTGATTGCAGTGTCATAAATATAATTAGATGAAAATGATAGCTTGATGATATCAGAACGTCCTGAACGACAAGCTATCATTTTCATCTAATTATATTTATGACACTGCAATCAAGGTTTTTAAGGGTGTGGATGGAGGGGGTGGGTAGACCCAATGAAACAGCTGATAAGGATTGTACGAATGGATTCCACTGACCACCGGCAGTCTAGACTATACCTTCGCCGGGGATGAGTCGTAGCAATAATTTCGGCCGTGTCTTCAATGTTAAATGTCCGTGTTTTGTGTTTGTGACTATATGTGCATGTTTTTTACGCCTTTTGACGACCTTCGCAAGAAGAGAGAAAATGTTTTGACATCCTGATCGGCCTGATGAAGATCCCTATTGTGGATTGAAACCGGTTGCCGTGAGCAACATTGTGGATAACTTTTATGCAGGTATTTAAACCACTTTCTTACATAATTATGTATGCATATATATTTATTATTTTTCAGCTATAAAATACTATAAAACATCATAAAAAAATTTAGTCAAAAATATATTTTTCCTTTTTATCGTTTCAGGGATAGGCCTACTGGTATTTTCGGTAAATAAATAAGACGATGCAATTGGGTTCTTTAAATAACTTACTCTTTTAAAATTATAAGTTACCAAATTCGTAGTCTTTACTACCAATCATCCGTTATCCAACTTTCTGTGTTCTTTTTTCAACTACCAATTATTGAGAAGGGGACACCATAATTTAAGTTCTCCGACCTTCCCTATGTTCAATTGAGTACCATGAGATCTTGAGCTACATTCAAGTGGTATGACTGTATAGTGTACACCATGGTAGGTTACTTACGTAATATTTATGTGATTGACCTGTAATTATTTTATTTTTTATTTTAAGTTTTTTCTATTTTATCTGACCTTGCCATGTCAGGTATAGGTAAATTTGGACTAATCTAGTAATGCAAATAAACACCCCCACTGCAGCAAACCTGCTGACTAAGCGAATTTCCATTTGCCCAATTGCTTTTCTACTGAAATATTGCCTTAAACATGTTAGATTGCCTCATTAATATAACATTAGTTTTAATGAGTATTTACGTTTGCTGCTATAAGGAATTTCATAAAGTATGTTTTTTATTTAAATGTTAGTAGCTTGCTGCTAAATAAATAAATTTGCCAAATTTGATCAAAATATATTCGTAAACAAGTAAACTACAATAGTTTACTTATACTCCATTAAATTAATATAAATATAAAAAATTTATAGTTTTTTTTTATTTTCACTAGACGTACAACGGCGCTTCAATGTAGATATTTTTTTTTGTTCTCTACAAAATGGTTTGGAAAGAATCTGCAAAATTTTAATTTGATCATCAAAAATGGGAAAACCTAATTTTTACCCCATAAAACCCAGTTTTCACAGTATGATCATGCTGATTATAGCATATTCCCTATAATGGGAGATTCACTAAAATTAATAAACTAAATGTAACTTATGTAGGAGTATAAAAAGTGAAACATAATGTTCTTGTAGGTTACTGTTTCTCTGCATCATTGCCTCCTCTTCATGTGATTGCTGCGATGGAGGGTCTCAGACGACTGGACCAACAACCGGATATCCTAGAAAAACTCAACCGGTTGTGTGGAGTGATGCACGATGCCCTCAACAGTTCCTCCATCATCAATAACCACTTTACTGTCTGTGGTGACTGTGACAGTCCAGTCCACTTGTTGCTACTCAAACCCGATGTTTGCTGCTCCAACCCCCAATCAGTAATCGGTGACATCATAGAATTGGTTAGTATCATTAAAGGTACAGTACCTTTAACCTTTAGATAATGTTTAGATAATGAGTCAAATCGTCAAGTAAGTGTGGTGTTTTTGGTGTCAGTATTCAGAGAAATAGGATTCATAGAAAATTCTTTTATCAGTAGTTATGCCTCAGTTTTGATTTAATTATAGAATGGTTGATGTGAACAAATTAACACACTTGAAGCAGAGTGGGGAAGGTGGTTTAGAGTTAGGAGGGGACAAAGGAGAAGCAAATCTTACCAGCAGTTCCAGGGTTGTAAATCTCATGCTTGAATACCTCTAGTTATAACAAAATTTTATTTTTGATATTAGTTTCTAAGATCTTCATTTACTTTTGATTTTCATGATGGCATTGTGATGCCGAAACAGCAGTGTCAACTTTTGAGCTGATTAATAAAGGTAAAGGCTACTTTTTAGGTAAGTTACAGCTGAGGGGCTTAAAAACATTTGTTTGAATTTTTAGAAGTGTTTTGAATTTGGATTGACCGGTAAGAGTTTTTTTTCTATACTAAAAAAAACACACCTTTACCCCAAAATTACTTTATGTAGGGGGCACTACGGGGACATACAGATAGGAGTTTAGTGGATTATAATATAACCAATCCATTCAGAAAATTTGTTAAAATAAAAATACTCTGTCAGTATTATTTATGTGATTCACAACAAAATTCATGTTAAGTACTATACAGTCTGTCATTTAGTAAAAACGTACATCAACTTTCCTTCTAGCTGTCAATTTTATTCTCTGTATCAAGTAAAATGTGTAAACAGTCTTCTGTTTGAAGACGTTGCCAATTTAATCAACAAAATTAATTGACATATACAAATCAGTAACTTGAGAGAGACTTGTAGAATCTTTATGTGAGAATAGCAGGCTAATCTGACTAAATATGAAACTCTTTCCTGGGTGGGAAAGAGTCCAATCTGGCACAAAAACACAACACTTAATACACAAAAATAGTTATTTGTGCAACTAGTGAGGAAAGTGAGCAATTGACTCACTCGAGAGAAATACTTACTACTTAGGAATGGTTTCTCGAGTAAGGCAATTGCACTTTGCACTCAAGTTGCACATTATATTTTTCCTACAGTTACCATAAAACAAATAAATTGGTAAAGAAACGTAACATATTTTTACACATAAGTGAATTTTTAATAGTATTTTTTAGTTTATGACACAGTCTATCCAGAAATTCTGGTCAACGACGTCGCAGCAGGTATTAAGGTATTAATATGACATTTAATGATACAACAGTACAACAGCTGACCAGCTGATTTATAGCCAGTGCTGCCAACGTATTTAGCGTGCATACAACCTTGTCTGCATGATACGCGTTCACTATTTCGTGCCTTCACGTTGCAAATCTGGAGTGAGACAAAGTAATTAAGAGTGAGACAATGTTAATATTGTCTCACTGATGAGAGAATTGGAAACTTTGCTTTCTCAAATCAGTGAGAGAACATGTGCATTGTTAGATAACTGTAGGAACAATTATATTTTGCTACTACTAACAGCATTTTCAACTAAAGAAGATATGATTAGAAGAAAAATTTACATCCTTAACAACTTTTGCATATACTAAAAGATAGAAAATATACTTACAGTATATTTAGGACTTAATACAATTATCTATCTGAATATGAATTACTTCAAAGGTTAATCGACTTAAATATTTACAGCAATCTGTGTTATTCAAAATATTTACTGGTTTTTTTCTTGTTAAAATAACAAAACTATATCTTTACGTACCGTATCAATTTTAACAAAGTAACTTTATGATACGTTGTATTGTTGATCCTAATCCTAAAATATGTCACTTTCTAACTAATCCATCCAATGTCTGGTCTGGTAATGTAATTTGAGAGTTCAGTTCTTTGATAAATGTATGAATTATTTAATTATTTATGACTAGACTATCACTGAGTTATCGGCTGTAAAAGTGAATCAAGCCAATAGTCCTGAGAACATTTTGTTGTATCCATCGAGTGGCTGCCGGTACAACACGAATGTGGGGGTTCGCTTGGGAAGTTAAATGATTAAAATCAACCGAGCTTCTAGTAAAACACGATATATTGACTCAAACTACAATTCAGAAATTCACACAAAATATTACAAGTCCCAAAATACAAAATAGTTCTAAGTCTCAAAATACGACTAAACAGTTGATAGCTGCACTGACGGGCTCTCTGAGAACACCCTCCAGTAGCAGGTCCTAACCGAGAAGTGCCGGCTCTGCTCCAGAGTCCAGCTTAAATACGGATCTCTAAGTGGGGGACGCAGCCCTCCTTCTAGAACCTTCTAGCAATATCAATAAATGTCTAATAAAATAGTTTGAGAACTGTCCATTAACAAAGTTAAGTATCATCTAGGAAGTGTCAAAGTGTAGGGTTAGGCTTTAACATATAGCTTCATAAAATAGATAGGGTTGACAGAGTTAAGGATCAACTAAACAGATAAGTGCTCTCCTTATCTCAAGGAAACAGAGGGCTGAGACCGAAGTTATACAATTTGACATATTTATGTGGGCCTCTATTGATAATTATCACAAGCATTCTTGAAAACCCTACCCTTATTGATGAACAACAGTCTCCACTTGGAGTTCCAGAGATACTAAGTAATTCACATAAAGATCAAAACTGATTACAGACTGTCACTAAACTAAGACACTACAACAATTTTAAGTTTTTGAATCAAGTCAATATTAGTTCTTGTCCAAAATTTGATACAGGCACTAAGAAAACTAAAGTAATGTTTTCTATAAACTCAAACCAAATTGTCAGTTATGCAATAGTATCCATTAGTTATGTTTTTTACAGTGCCTGCAAGAACGAATAGCTGTGAGTAGGGCTTCTTTTCTAGCCAATGATTCCTCAAAGACGCCAGCCTGCATACGGGTCACCACTTCCCTGTTCCTCTCGGACGATGACATCGCTGTTTTCATCCGCACCTTGGAGTCAGCATGTCGTCAAAAATTTTTAGAAACTTATTCTGCTTCATAATGGCACCAGTTGTATAAGTTATAGCCATTGTTATTGTTGCACTGTAATTTGTATCTTGTGTGTTGTCAAGACAGGCTTTTTGTACCAATCTACAACTTATTAAGTATGTTTTATTATATGCAACTTCTTTGTGTCTTTGATGAGAAGATTGCTTTACACTAATAGGCATCCTTAAAAAGACCTTAAGAAACTGTATCAAATATTTATTTTTGTGGAATAAATTTGAAAATCAATCTTTTATTTGTTCATTTTTTCCTCTTGTATTCTTTTCCAAATTCTTAAAACTTGTTATTATCGTTGGTGACGTTAAAAGAGCTTCAATCGACTTGGACAGTTTTTATGATTTAAAATAAATGCTTATTAATCTTACCATTAAAATTTCCAACCATAGTTGTAAATAATTAAATAAAGATTTGTTAGTGAAGATAGCAGACATACCTGAATAGTAAAGAATCGAAACTAGTACAAGAAAGGTAAAACTTTACACTAAAAAAGTAAAACATTTCCTGTCCCTTACATTTTATTTGGTTAAACGGGTGTTTAAATGACTGAAATAACAAAAAACAAATTGGAAACAAAACACGACATCTGCAGTGCACCAGACAGAACTAACGATAACATCGGCTTCAGCTATTCCTCGAGGAAGGGAAATCTACTAAAGTGTATGTTTTATCCATGGTTCTCCTCAACATCTAACTGTCAGTAAATTCTATAATGGCTTAATATCTACTTAAATGTTATAAAATTAATGGCAAATGCAAATAGTTTCAACTAGTAAATTGTATTTTTTCAGGCTGTCTAACAACTAAATATTACCAATTCTAAGAGAAGTGTTTTCATAGCAAGTTTAACTCAAATAAAATACTCAGTAAATGTCTACCTCTTAAAGCTTCACTTTGAACTAAAGAATTACAAGTTAAGTTGTCTGAAATGCACCACAAGTTGACACTCTTGGTTTAAATAAAACACGATACAGTGGTATTTATTTATCTCAAGCTTTTAAATTGCAAAAAAATTAGTAATATATTTCACCACTAGGGCGAAAAGTGACTTTGGACCCGAGCTCAAGTTTCACGGAAAATGAGCGAAGGTTGAAAATATATTTTTGCCTGTTAGATGAACTATATTTTTTGTCATATTGCACAATAAGTAAACAAACACAGTTGCGAAACGAAAATAAAAATAAATTTTATGTTCAGATAACCAATCAAAACGACTCCCAACTTGTTTAAATTTTTAATAATGCAAACAAGCAGTGGTTTAGTTAGTGATTTGATAATTTTGTCTATTAAGATTGTGTTAGTGTACATTATTTTTCCTATAGGAGATAGAACCAGTTATTAGCAACCTCAACTCCCTTCCATCGGATGATAGACCCAATTTTATATAATTTCCTTTTTCCGTATGGTAAAAAGAGTCTTTAACATGAACAAAGCAGATGAACAAGAAACAAACATTTCGCAAAATCTGTTGGGTGACCTGTTGCCAATGATTGGAAATGTTGTATTCAACGAGTTCATCGTCTACATTTTGTAAGAATTAAGAATTAATGAAGCTGAATGTTTAAGATGTTAATAACTTCAATCTATATATCTTTATTCTTTGGTAGCTGAATTTGTGTCAAACCTCAAGGGGTTTTTTTTATTGTCCTACCATACTATACTATCTTTTTAGATTTTACCATCTATATATTTTAAGTCTTAATTATCAGACTGCAGGCAGCAGGTCGATGTTGCGGGTATTTCGTCGAATGAGAGTGAGGTATTTTGAGGGGTGCCCCAGGGCTCGGTGTTAGGCCCTGTTCTTTGCCTTATAATGATTAACGATTTAGATACATGTATGTCCAGTACCTCTGTGATTTATGCGGATGACTCTACTTTCTTAAATAAATAGTCAAGGCACCTTTAGTAAACTCATGGAGCTGTCCGAACTTTCCCTCAATGAAGCTAGAAAGTGGTTCAGTGTCAATGGGGTTTTTATGAACCCTGAAAAGACTCAAACTATTGTTCTTAGGTTAGGTCGCATACCTGAGGAAGAAAAGAATTTGTCGTCAAGTGTAAATTTATCAGGCATAGATTTGGATATTTTTTTTAAGCTGGCCAACCCATTTATGTAACTTAAGTAAGAAATTGTCAAGTATTTTGCTTTTTTCCAAAGTGTGTTAAAGTATGGTCTGTTGCTGTGGGGTAACTCTACCCACATTCTAATTATTTTAAAGCTAAAAAAGGCTGTAAGACTGTTGACCAATTCAGGGTTTAGGGACCATTGTAAACCTCCTTTTAAACCAAAATGTATCCTGACAACTGCATTTTTGTATAGGTTAGAGTGTTTTATTTTTGTAAAACAAAACCCTCATATTTTTAAGCACTAGAAATAATTTTCACTCATATTGCACAAGGGGAAGAACTGCTTGGATAGGCCCTACACCAGACTAACAACAGTACAGCAAAGTTTTGCTAGTATATCCATTAAAATAGTAAATTGCTTTGCAAGTGAAACACTTGACATTCCTTGGACTCAGCTAAAACAAATAATGATAGTTTGGCTTGCCAACCACCCTTTTTACAGTTTAAATGTTTTTTTTTACATAACACAATTAATTGTAGTAGTAAAATTGTTATCAAGTTCTTAGGTAGTGCCTCGCCAACTGTTTACCCAGTCTTTCAAACACTTTGTTTAAGCACCTCACTTTTTGTTACTGTATATAGTTTAGTTTCTGTGTTTTTCAAATTATGTTAGTTAATTTATTTTCTTGTTATCATTGTTATATTAAGTGTAGGTTCTCCTGTGCTATTCTGGCTAAGTCAGTGAAATTAGATTTATTTGTAAGTTACCTGTGTCAATCTTGAGGTTTTTTAATGGCTGTGTTTAGTAATATAATAACTAATTAATAATCTAAGGCCCTTTTTGACGTCATTATCATTGTTGACAAGATCTATTGTAACTTTGTTATTTAATGACCAATAAAGATTTATGATTATGATTTATCCCACCATACATCCTAGTCGCTAGGTTCTAGTCCAGAACTGTTTTACACATTATTTCAGGCTAGACCTACAGGGTCACAGCATTATCTCATGGCATTATCTCATTGGTGATTGGCGGGATTTGAACCCGGGACCTTGGGCATTGAAGCCCGAAGCTCTACCACTAGACCAGCTTGCTCATCTAAACCTCACGAGTAAATGTCGATTTTGACGGGTTTCACCTAGTTTATTTGATTTAGCACTGTCACTGTTACACCGTGAATTTAATAAAAAACTACTTACTGTATTAGTGATAATTTCTTATTGTAGCAGTAATACTAAAGTATTTTGTATACCTATAGGAACGTTTTTAATTTAATGTATTGAATGAAGTTCACCCAGTAAAAGGTAAGCATACTCTTCATTTGAAAACCTTTATTGGTACTTGATAAGGTGTTTTTCAATGGAAAAATGGTTAAAATGATACAAAAAGAATTATTCTAAAGTTATGTAATCAGAATTAATTCATTCATAGATTAAATGGAGATACAACTAGGGTTTTCGACAGTTGACACACAGCTCCCAAGGAAAACACTCTCCCTGATGTATTACATTATAATCTGAAACAAATTGTTATTCTTAGAAAACGGTTTACATACTACGAGGGCTATCCAGAAAGTAGATAACGTTTTTATCTGTATCCGCTAGGGACGGGGCTAGCGCGACCATCTTGGTGTTAGTTCGTTATGCAGCTCAATCGGCATCTAGCCGTGCTAGTAAGAGGTTTCTGCTGTACTCCGTTGAGTTACTGTGACAGTTTAAAATGTCTGTGTTAATTGAAAATGCAACTGTGAAGTGCATGCAGTTATAAGGTTTTTTACTGCAAAAAACTGTAAACCGATAGAAATCTATCGGCAACTTTGTGAAGTTTATGGGGAAAACATTATTACTGAAGGTGAAGTTCATCAGAGGGTCATAACATTTAAAAATGGCCGAACTAACGTTCACGAGTAAGAGCGAAGTGGAAGACCCAGTATTGTGACTGACAAAAAAGTCGATAACGATGTCTGTATAACTCGAAAGTTCGCAATAACAGAACTCTCTGTGGGTTTTCCACAAATTTAGCGAAGTTTGTTGCACGAGATCATAACCGAAAAGCTTGGTTACCAAACTGTAACTAAAGAGTGTATTCATTATTTTTTGCACGCACTTCACAGTTTGCGGCATTTTCAATAAACACAGAAATTTTAAACTGTCACAGTAACTCAACAGAGTACAGCAGAAACCTCTTACTAGCACCACTAGACACCAACTGAGCTGCATAACGAACTAACACCAAGATGGTCGCGCTAGCCCCGCCCCTAGCGGATACAGACAAAAACGTAATCTACTTTCCAGATAGCCCTCGAAAACTTCATATCTGATGATAAGTAATGTATCAAACTGTAAAGTATTGAGTGGTGCATGTTGGGTTTGTTTGAGTTTTTTGCCGAAGCTATCTCGACACCTAGAAGAATCGGTCCACCCAGATTATTTAAGTTATTTCAGTTTATCAGCACAATTCGGTGTTGACCGAACAAGTCTTATATGTCATCCTGAAATGTACTGGCTGTGCTTTGAAATGCTGTGGAAGTAAATCTCTGAAGAGCGGTGGCAGTCATTGTATGGCACATCTGAGAAACATTAAATTGACACTTTACCAGTAACAGAAGGGGAATAGTTACAAGACTATAGCCACAAGACTACTTCTCTCAACTTATCATAAATATTAACCTCTGCACTTTAATGCATAATTAAAAAGTGGAACTGCAGTAGAAGTTTGTTGGGTGACGGAACTATTGACTCTTCTTCAGCTTAAAGTTCTGAAGTTCAAGTTTATTCATGGTTATTAATTATATAAGTTTTGTCAAAATGTTATTAAAAGAAAGTTACTTGCCATTTTAACTTACCCTTATAATAGCAGCTGTTATCTTTGTCCATGAGACAGAAGTTTGCATAAGTTTTGTATTTTTTTTCTGGACTCTTAGTGCAGATAGGTGAATATATTGGTTTGCAGAATCGGTTACATTTGTGTCCTAGAGATCAGACATGATGGTTAAAACGGCATAATTTGTCACTAGAGCAACATTTTTTTCATAAAAGCACAAGTGTAAACCCTGAGGTTGGAAAATAAACATAGGTTAAAAAGCCTCTTTTGCATTAAGTGATAAAACAATATGTTCTATTTTTCACACAATTAATTACAATAACTTTGTTTACTTCCTACTTGTCTTTCTTCTTGTCATTGCTATTTTAATCAGATGTGATAGAAGCTTACTTCTTTGGTATACAGTATATTACTTTTAGGTCAGACCGTTGACTGTTGATACAACTGGAAATTACATTCCAATGTAAAAGTTGTCACCAGTTTTGAAATCAAAATCGTCACAGTTGATGTGAGCCATCGACAGGTTGTGCCGATGTAAATTATTAATTTATATCGAATACATGAAATTGTTTACCAAGTGAAACAGTTGGAATTCCTTTATTTTCAGCTATATCAACACTGTTAAGACCCATCAACTATGTCAGCAACCACATGACGTAAATTTAATAGACTCATGGATCTAATTTTTGTAACAGACTTATTTCATTACGAACCTGTTTCAACAGGAGTACATTTTCTTTTATGAATCACTCTGTAATCTGAAAAAAGAAACACAAA
This sequence comes from Macrosteles quadrilineatus, assembly GCF_028750875.1. NCBI lineage: Eukaryota > Metazoa > Arthropoda > Insecta > Hemiptera > Cicadellidae > Macrosteles > Macrosteles quadrilineatus. Next base: position 77,774,691 of record NW_026542600.1, on the reverse strand, counting down.
TCTTTGACATTGGAAAAGTAGGGAGATAATTCATTAAGCAAAATTCTCATCAGTATCATTAGTTCAAAAATAATATGTTCACCATTGCAGCGGTTAAAACAGCTCATTCATTCAAAAAGTAAAGTCATTAATAAACATGTAGTATTTTTTAAGCGTTCGGTCTAAATAAAAACAGAGACTTTATCAAACAATATACTTTGTCTGTTGTACTCAGTAAAATTCTCATACAACCCAAAAAGTTTCGCAATAAACTTACGACTCGTATAATTACTGAAATTGAGCTATGAAACCAAAGCCTAATACTGTAACTTGTACATACAAAAGTTGTAAGTTACAACTTCATTGAGGTAAGGTTTATTTGACCTCTCAATAATATATATTTTTTTACTTTTGACCGAGAATAGAAACTCACCTGAATGAGTGCAGTGATTTTCACGATCCATGAAGCATTCATTGGCAAACGTTTTGTGGCCTTTGATTTTGCTGTATCCACAAAGTCCAGTGTAGTGGAGAGGACAATTGTGGCGACAGGCACCTCCTAAAGAAGGAACATTTTGTGATACTTGACAAACTCAAAGTACAATATGACCCAAAAATTGATTAATCAAGAAGCTGTGGCAAACAATTTGTCTCTTGAAGGTATGAAATAGCATGTTTGATGTAATGATAAGTTAAAAGGATAGTTCAACATTTATTTATCAAATATTTCAAATTCTTGAGATTTGATGTTTTGCATTATATCAACACCACACAAAAATTATTTTTTTTTAATTTAAAAATAAGACAAAGACAATCCATTACTCACCAAGTTCTTTATGTGTACATTTGCCCACATGTGCCAGTGAGTAGTCTGGAAAATATAAATAATTAATTTATATCAATAACTACTAACTAGGTACAGTAGGGTATTCACTCACAATTTTTTATATAACATGTAGAGAAAACTAAAAAAAAATGGAATTTGAGATTATTTGTGTGGCTAGAGAGATAGCAAGTAATAAATGGAATGCTTTACACTGATTTTCATAGGAGTACAGGGCCGTAGCCAGGGGGGGTGGCGGGGGGTCAGGGGGGGGTCGTTTGCCCCGGGCAGCAAGTTTTGGGGGGCGGCAACATTTAGGTTGCTATGTAATTTTTTAACCGTACTATCAAAAAAGTTTATTTAGCATTAAAGTGTTCAAGCCAAAACAAAGGAAAAGGCTCTTAAGAAAATATTTATATGAACGTGGTGGGGAGGTTCAGGAATGGGAGCGGCGGACATGACTGCTCAAGGTCAAAGTCGTTTCTCGTATTTACTTTTGTAAAAAGTGGAGTGCCGCCGCCCGTGCCATCGTACCCCTGATCCCCTCTCCGCTCCTTGTTGACATTTATATTTATATAAATTATTTTTCTTAAATTGCTTTTATTTCTATCTGAAATTGTCAACTTTTCTAAGCGATCAATAGCAGAGGGGAACCCAGGAACTTGTTCAGAAAAGGACGCTCTTACATTTTTCCACATATCAACAAAATAGTTATGAACTTTATAAGTGTTCAAATTAGCCATATTTTTAAGGTGATACCGATGTCCCTGTGATGGCGAAAAGAAGTTGAAGATTTTGCTGCGATCACGGGTGACGTTAATAATGTTCCCGTGATAGCAAGAGATGATCATGAATCACGTTTCAGTCTCGATTGCGGGTGGCATTAACAATTGTACCATAATAGCGGGAGGTGTTAACAATTTTACCGCAATCGCAAGCAATTCTTTTGCTTTTGCATCTCTTTTCCCCCCGCACCCCCTGGCTGGATCAGCCACTGATCATTAGACAAGATGATCAAAGACTCAGCAATTATCAGCAAGTATCATCTCAATTAATCATGTAAGAGAGACAACAATTCCATTTTCTGACATAATATTTGCAGCTAAAAATTAAGATAAAATAAAATTTAATTAATTTTTAAACTTATTGAGTGACTTCATGTGTTGAGCGCTATATGTTCTCGGCAATTCGATAACCAAATTAAAGAAATTTTTTAGTATTTACAGGTTTAATAGTTACGTAATAATATACAAATTTTTAAAAATTATTTCATTTTTAATCATGTAATATAAAAGAATCATTAAACCTTAGGGCCAGTTATTAAAAAAAAGTTAATGTGCCTCGTGTTTAGACTGACTGTAAACTACCATTGGCAATTTAAAAAATCCACAGTTGCAGAGGGGAAAGGGCGGCAAATTTAGGATTTGCTTTCCCAAGAAAAATGTGTATGTAAAATTGTCATATAGAAACCACAAGAGCTGTAAGATTAAAATTTCTGTCTTATTTCGTGTTTAACTATCAAATAAACTTCAAACCAAACAGTATTTATGTAGAAGGTAGATGGTAGATCTTTAAATATTGGATAAAACAACAAATTTAAGTAACACTAAAAGAACTGGTTCAACAATCTGACACATACTTTCTCCCATTGGCTTGTCAAAAACAAAAGCAATTAATTATAAAGTGAATAATTATAATAAGTGGAAATTATAATTATAAAGTATACAATTACAAAGTGCAAGCAGTGGGAGTAACTATAAGTGTATGGTTTTTCATCGGTAAAATCACAAAAGTTGCAATATCTTTGGAACCATAATTTTTGCAGTATTAGGTAGTGTACCATTTGGTTTAGAGTTAAAAGGACCATAACATACTAAATTTTAATCACTATCGTCAAACCGTTTCTGTAAAATCTGAGTTTTTCCGTTATTCTATCTGGAAAAATCACAATTAAAATCTAAATGGAAAAAACGCCTGGCGATACCATTGACTGCCTACACACACACACAAACCAAATTTTTCATCAAAACCGGACCACCTAGGTGTAGTCTGTAGCTCTGTAGGCTACAGCCTACCTATTTCCCCAAAATGTTAGATGCCCGTAACTTTAAAATTAAGCCTTTTCCACTTTTAACGCTATTGTTCATAATGTACTGAAAAAGTTAAAACCTTTAGGCATATGTAATTCAATATAAAATAACTTTTGAAAACATAAGTTAGATAGCCTATTGTAATTAATTAAGGATGTACTAGGCCTGTAGCAGTTATCCTACTTTTTTATGATTTTGAAGATCTCTTAAGTCACAAGGACGATCATAACAAACCCTTTAACTTATATTTCTTATTCATATTTCTGTATTTATGAACTTAAGCTATTTATGAACTCAGCGATTTCACATTAAATCGAGGCAACCTTAAAACAAAATTTTTGATAAAGGCGTTTGCCCCAAAAGTTCAGAAGGAAAAGAGTGCTTAGGATTGCCTAATTTATAGCTAATTAAACCGATAACCAAGTTTAAAAAAAATCAAAAGAGTAGCTTAAGTTCATAATAACCCATATTTCTTTAATTTATGGAAACATCAAAAACTCATGCGTAGTAAAATAGGACTATTCTACAAAATATTACAAAGATTCCTTTTCACCCCAGTCTTGTCTTAAATGACGCGATAAGTTAGATTTAGTGGAAAATAGATTTACAAACTAAAAATTCCAAATTCTTGTTCGACATATCGACTACAAGCATAATTACTACAAACGCTAGTGAAAGAGAAACACTTCACGATGCTAAACTAGAAATATGAGAAAGGCAGGCAGGCTGATTCCCGAGTCACAAGTAATGAAGGGACTATTTATCAGGATTCAGGAACGGTTCCATCCAATCTGTTCCAAAGAGTGACACTTAGCGCAAATGTAACAGTTGTAGTTCCAAAAAAAGGTAGGATTATTACTGCGGCGAGACGGTCGTTTTATTTTTACATGTTTTTATAGAGGCTGGCAGCCTCTTTTAACCTAACATTTGCGCGTCCACATAGGCCTCAGGCGTGTGCGTAGAACTTATCCAGCAAAGCAAGGGGTGAGCCGGTACAGTAAAAGCGTGAACTGTACTGATGAAAAGTAGTGGCAGGTACTAGGATCTGAACCTGCGACATCGTTGCCTTGAGTCTGAAGTCCGAGTCACTACTGACTGAGCCACCGTCTCACCGATTCTTTGCGTTACTTAACTTGGACGTTTATTTTTTCGTCAATTGTAAAGTTTTAAAAACGGAAAACTGAAAGGTTTCAATGAACAAAACTTCTGAATATTGTGCATATGTGGCTCAAACGTCGTCTTTCTACTTCCCTCTCAATAGAGACATGTAATGGAATCACTAAAGACCAAGGGTTTTGAATTTTAGTGATCTATATCTAAGTAAGTTGCGTATCAACACTGATTTTGTGAGTCAGTTGGTAGCAAGATGGACTAGGTATAAATGCAAGGCAATTGTGGTTTTGAATCCCAATACTGGCCTCAATATTTATCAGTACTGACTTGTTCCTTGTTCTGCTCAAAACATTCTAGACACAGGCCCGAGGCCCATGGGGACGGACAAATGCAAAGCCACCAACCTCTTTAAACATCTTTTGTTGCTGCTACTTGGACTCTCTGTATATCCCTAGTCTTATCTTATCACAAGTAAGCTACCTGCTCCATCACATTTGTTGGCAACTTCCAGTTCACACAAGCAAGGGAAAGTCCTATAGCCCTCTTTCACATTAACACCACACACAGGCTTGTAGTCATACGGGCACTTGCGGTAACACTTGCGACCTAAAACAGTCATTTACTTCTTTACAAAAAACTCAAGCATGAATAAAAAAGATTGAAAATAACTTTATAAAACTCGTTTTAGTATAGGTTTTCTGTCAAAATATTTATCAAGGTTCAAGTGCAATTTACCAATGGTAAACCTTTCCAAATATTTCATAGAACCATTCTGATATCTCTGTGGTTTTAAAAATGATTTAGATCTTTTATTTGTAATAGATATTTATATTTTAATTATTTACCTAGTTCAGAGGAGCTGAAGACTCTAGAAACTACAGACATTCTTAACATATTTTCATAAGTTACATAAACATACCTATTTCTTCTTTAGTGCATTTTCCTTTGTGAACAAACACATAATCTGAAAGCAAGAGGAAATAATAAATACTAGCAGTAATAGGCTACATTGAGAACACTTCCTATTTAAATTTCATTTCTCCTGCACCTTAATACATTAATAAAATAAATTGGCTTGTCCCTTGCTTTGTTTAAGTCTGCTATAATGAAAAGTTATATATTTAAGCAGTATGTGCTCAACTCTTGAGCTTAGTTATTCTGAATTTGAACAAGACCTACAGGTAAATTTTTTAAGATAGGTATGGTAACAAATATGAGAGCCGAAAAAAAGAAAAATTATAGATTTAAGACTTGAGACAAACTGATTTTTTTTAAAGTTAAATATAATTTTATGTCACAAAATGTCAACTAATACATAGTTACATAGCCAATAATTTCCACTGGCAGACTTAAATGATTCATTATATAAAAGAATGCCTTAAAACAGAGTATTTAATGTCTGCCTAGTTTAAAACGTTCACTGCAGCTGCGTGATGGCTGGCCGCTGCCGTGAGCGCGAACAGCTAATGCCCTGCATGGATGAGTGCACGAAAATGATTGAATTTAGTTCCATTAAATATGAGAGGCATGTTATAGCATGTACTGCATCCCAGTCGTCGTGGACGTCGCTTTACAAAAACCCAATAGATAGCAGCACAAAACAAAACTGCTAGCCGGCCCTCAGTATTGATTGCCAAATGGAGGGAAAAAGTAGGGGCAAAGTACCCGGATACACCATCAAAACATACCGCAAAACAGGGATTAAGCACAATTTTTACATTCCATCCACAATGCAACAGTACATTCAGTATCATTATTCTATTCCATGTCATTGAATGTCTAACATGCTACCATAGACGCAAAGATGAACAACGTCAACAAATACGAAAATAAAGGCCTGTGGAAAATATGAATATAGTAAACCTTCGATAGTTTGACACTCGATAGTTCGACACGGGCTGAGCTATTTTGTCAAGTGATATTTAATGGTTACTATTGAGATGTGAGCTGACTTGAACATTAATTTGTCATTTATTGTTGAGTTGAGAATTAACTAATGAACAGTGAAATATAATGTCTCCGTTTGTTGGGATTGATAATCATAGAAATTATTTATAATTTGATTAATTTTCTTTTAAAATATAACAATTTGTACTATAACTTTATAAATAAAATATTAAAATATAAAATATTAAAATATGTACAGTGAAATTGTTAAGCTTTTTTAGTATTTAATAAATTTGCGTAATTTCTATATAAGACTTGTGTTTTTACTTTCCTGTATATTAAACTCCATTTACTCCATATAGTTTGACATTTCGATAGTTTGATATCAGTCACAGAAAACATACTACTATAACCCAGAATGCCAACCGCATGGTAAAAAGCATTAAGTGTTTTGAGAGAGCTTTGCCTGTCAATCGTAGGCAGCGCCACCAGCGTTGCTATGCTAAGTGCATGGCAACGCTGGTGGCGCTGCCTACGATTGACAGGCAAAGCTCTCTCAAAACACTTAATGCTTTTTACCACGCGGTTGGCATTCTGGGTTATAGTATTATGTTTTCTGTGCTTAAGTCCACAAAGTGTCGAGCTATCGAGGTTCTACTGTATTGGTGGTAACCTCGACCAACGCGAAATTAAAAACCCACTACCCTAACATGCATGCTAAGGCACAATATGCGTTTCCTTCTCAATAGCTAGACGAAATATGATCGCATTACAATGTCCATGACAAATGTCTACGATTGGAGACATGCGCCTCTGGGCGGGGATTCTGTCGCCAATCGAAGACATTCCGCAGTAAACGTGTTAAATACTAAAGTTTTTTTTGTAAAGTAGAGCTGAAAGTTAGTAGAATCTACTAGATTGTGAGGAAAATCACAAAAGGATGGTTTAGATAATGGAAAATAGTTTTTCTGAGAAGCTGACATATTGAAGTCGGCTTTAATATTGAAGGAAATTATCAGAGAAATCTTAACTGGAAAATTTACCTACACATAGAGAAAAAAAAAAACATAGTAACTTGGGTTTTTATCCTTTACGATGATAAGTTGTTAAATATACAGTTATATTCATAATTATGTTTTACCCTCAATTTCTTTATTTAAGTTCACAATCGCCACAGTAAATATTAAATTGGTGATATTTCTTCGGGAGGGATGTAGCTACAGATTTTATTGAGATACTGTATAGTATTTACTTGCACTATCAGCTAAAATAATTATTTCAGGATACTTTGGGTTAGATGCCCTCTAAATCTAAGTTACCTCCATAATAGCACTTATTTTCAGCCTTTAGTCGATCCTGGTTGAGGAAGGTTTTGTAGCTCTTGGTGCTACTGCTAAAGGCACAAACTGGGTTTTCTTCCTGAGAGCAGGCTAATGGGCAACCTTCCTGAGGACCTGACCAACAAATGGAGGATCAGGAAAAACAATACTTTCTAAAGCTTTAAACAACAAACGGGTGTTTCCAGAATAGTTCACAAACATTGATAATAATTAACAGGAATAAATCATACTGTTTGTGTTTTAGCATCTTGTATAGTGTTTGTTGAACTAAGAGGTAACAAACTGAGCCAAATAGGCAAGCAAAGGATGGCAATTCATGAACAACATTTTTTTTTCTTGGACAACTTTGATAAACCAGGAACCAGATGAAATTATATTAGGTTTTTATGTTAAGTTTAAGTTTAATTTAGCCTACAATTTAGGTGATAAAACAATAACAAAAGAAAAGAAAAACATATATTACCTTCAGGATATCTGCATTTCCCTTTATGAACAAAGACATAATCTGAAACAAACATTTATATCATAGATTAAGTTAACCTCTTATTAAATTAATTACCATAACATCTACTTCAACTATGTTTACTTTTAGAATTGAGGATTTTCACACTTGATTGGAAAACAAATAAAACAAATTGTTAGAAAATATTTACAGTACTGAATTAGTGATTTATTATTGAACATCATCAATAATAAAATGTTACCTTCTATGTTAGTAATAAACTGGAAACATATCCATGCAATACGAGGCACACATTTTAATTGGGTTCAAAACTTGTCTCCGAAGGATAGCGAATACCCCTTACTAAAAGCAATACATGTATTACACGTTCAACTCTGCAAATTGTTTATGGGTATAAAGAAATAAATCCTTCCTCTTTTAAAATATCTGTAATACACGGAACAAGTAAAAATAAATTAAACTTAGAATAAGGCTCATTTAATATGCAGCATATCAAAACTTTGAACAGCCATAACTATTTTCAGGATCATCCATTTTTCATTTTTATTATGTTGTTGTGTTTGTCTCATCAAACCTTTAAAATGATATGCATAGGCTAACAACCCATGCTTACATTTAAGATTTTTCACCGACTCCTCACGGGAAAATTTGGGCCGTCAATTAATGTATGTTGAAGTGCGTCAGAGGATCCTAATGGAACTTATACTACAGAAACGTTCGCATTATCAATTAGAATTTGTAATATTTTCACCACACTATGATATTTTTGGCTGTATTACATACGTTATTTGGTGGAAAATTTGGGCCGTCCCCCAGAGGAGGTGAAAAATCAGCCATATTCTAAAAAAGTAGTTTTTATACCCATGAACAATTTGCAAAGTTTCAATTGTGTAAGTGGGACCTGGAAAAAGATATTGGGTTGTTTCGGGACTTTTTGCCACCCCTGTATATATATATATATATATATATATATATATATATATATATATATATATGGTATTCAATTCATTTCTCCAAGTGGATTTTCCAAGAGGAATTCTGTATGCTTGGTACAACCATAGATTGAAAAGAAGACTGTTGAAATATTTCTTGAATTTGCGATTTTGTGGTGTTAACTAGAAGTCAGAAGAAAATCATAAATGTAAGCATAGCTTGATATGCATGTCAAATAAAAGGTCTTTATTAGTGGAATACAATACCACAAACCCAAACTGAAATGGAAAACACTGAGTCAAAAATGGGAGCCATTCAAAGATTCAAAATTTCAAATTCAACAATTCTTTCAATGGCTGCCATTTTTGACTCGGTTGTCCATTTCAGTTCGATTTTGCGGAATTGTATACTACTAACAAAGAACGTTAATTTTATGTGCATATCAACCTATCCTTACGTTTAGGTTTTCTTCTGACTCCTAGTGGTCCGTCTCCCTGAGAAGGTCACTGAATGATACATTGTTATGACTTTGTCCCAAACTTTGCAAGTCTATATTTGTAATTTTGTAACCATTCTCTTAAACAAGATTATGAAGAACCTTTCTTGTTTAAAAGTTATTGTGAACAAATTTTTGTTAATAACGTATGCTAAACCACATAGTCTTCGAAATATTTAACAAAAACCAAATAAATACAAATTTTCCAACTTTAACTCCCCCCTCTCTTCCAAACCCAATGCTCAAAATGGTGTGACTTTTTATCATACAATACGCGGACTTATTGAACACTGAACCGTTTACAGTAAAAAGTTTGCATTTTGGATGTTAAGGTTTAGGTCTAATTGCACTCTATTACATAGCCAGTGCTTTGGAATTCAGGATGTTCATCTTCTGTCACATTATTCTTAAATCGCTCAGGTGCATCTCTTCACAATATCTGATAGCTATTTCATGTTTCTGCATTGGATCCTTGATAAGTTCTTGGAAGTTATTTTCTTTGATAAAATCTTCTGTCTCCTGTCAATGCAGAAGAAGGTACTTCCGATAGCCAAGGATATAAGTAGGGACGTCATTGAGATTCTTGTCATTTTCCTATCAAGTCTGATGATGATTGGAGTGTCTAATCAAAATCGACCACCACTTACCATCCGTATTTACCGCCTGAAGTTAACAGTGTGCTTATAAGTGTAAATATATGTTTTAAGAGTCTTCATCACCCTGCGTTTTGGGGATTTGATCTTGGGGAGAATGGTTTGATGACGGGCGGGTAGCGCGGGGTCATTATGCGCGCCATTCTGAAAACATCGTAAACACACGACTACTAAAACGACACGTAGGTGGTTCATCTGCCGCCTGAGCCAAGTTTTGTAAAAGGCTAATAGCGAAGTAGTCTCCGACAACACATGTAAATTTCGTCCCCCGTTTTGGAGGCCGTTTTTTCAACAGATTTTCTTGAAATTTGGTATCAATGTAGTTGAATAGTTGTATTAGAACTATTATACCTCAAAAGGTTGAAAAAAAAAAAATTTGTTTTATCAGTGCAGTGTCTAAAAGTGACTCAATATACGTTACTTTAAGATTTTTTTGTACTTATGTTATTGATTTTCTTGTATATATCATGTATGAGGGCCCTAGAACCAACATTAATCTGTAAGGGAAAAAAGTTTTAAAATTATATCTTCACACATTCCACCCGGAGCGAGGGACGTCCAAGGCATCTTTTTATTGTTTTCACAGGGGTGAAGAAGACTCTTAAGTGTTATTAGAAGTATATTTTACCTCCCGTTAATCAATATTGTTGTACAATGTACAGTGTGCTCCTTGAAGTAAATGGTCAGAATTTTAGACAACTGCTTCTAATACCTATAAATATTACAAAGTTTTTCTTTGTATACTTTTAATATTCTTATATTTTGTACCGATGTACCACTTCTAGTTGCATTGCATGGTATCTGCTAGTGCCAGTTCTGACCATTAAACCAGTGTCTCTGATTAGAGTAAGATCTTACCAGTATTTTATTATTTAGCATAATATTTTGAAGTAACAAGAGCATATTTGATTTTATTGGGAAAGTGTATTTTGAGAAATTTGACATCTATAAAATAAATGTATCTTTGGCCTACTTTTAATTTATCTCACTTCTACTACCAGCTTAAATTAGATTCATCCTAAATTGAAGTACCTATACTACCTAATTGGCTACATGGTTTGGGGTATAATTTAGACTTTTTTTTATACTGTTTATTAAATGTTGCATTTAATACATTAGTAATAATCAAATATGTAGGATAATAAAACTTTCAACCTTTCATTTAAATATTTTTATTTTTTATTTTTAATGCATAGTATGGTAATAATTTTTTATAGTGACTCTAACAAACAGTATTTTTACTAGCCTGAATCCTTGATATCTTTAAATTTTAACATCAAAGGATTGAAGATTCATTGTTTCATGTATGTAAATGTCTCAACATTTAATGTACTTTTACTTTTTCATGTGTAAATTTTGATGTTTTTGACGTTTTACAAGCTCCGACGATGCTTATAGCATATTATATATCTTTATTTCATGGGATATCTTTATTTCGTTACATTGCAACGAAACATGTAAGCTTTCAGTAATTGAAGTTTGACGCAATTTGGACTACTGACGAAGGTAAGCCTTAGCCTAAGGATTACTAGACAGAGAACAAGTGAAAAATAATAATACTTACCACAGCCTTTGCAGGTTAGGTCTCGTATGAAGGAGCAAACATTTTCGTATGTCTTATATCCTCTAGATGAGCTGTATGCACAAACTGGGTCATATATTGACGAACACACTCTATAGCAGTCGTTTTCTAAACATACAGATATTGACTTTTTTCGTACTTTGTTAAAACAAACATTCTTGGTGATGGTAAATTTATGATATTTTGGTAATTTTTTCAATTGTTTCCTTCTAAGATTGGTAAAATCAACTTCTTTGATGCTTTTTAACAATATCAAATCATTCATTATCTTTTAGTGATTTTTACTAATATTTGTGACCTATATTTTATTTCTCAACTTAGAATGAACTTTTTTCTGAACTTAATATCTTTTAGTATATCTTAGTACCTCTTAGTATCCATATTAAAATGAGGTTTAATCATTAACTTTATATACAGTTACCTTTATGTACAGTTTTAGCTAAAAATCATGAGATAATTCAACCTTCAATCGATAAAGCATTATTTATCAAAACTTTATCCAAAATGTTTTTTGAGTTTTTGGTTTATCCGTCTAAATTGAGATATAATTTTTGATATCAATGGTCCAATAAAAAATAGGAAAAGATATTAAATAAAATAAAAATACTTGTTTATTAAGGGCAATTTACTACCTCGTAGTCCTTTTGTATAATTAATGTAAAAAATACCACGAATAATAATAATTAACACACATTTTGGAAGATTACAAATTAGAATGATTAGAACCCTTTGTCTTCTTGGCATTCAGTTACACACTGTTACACTCTTTGCTACAAATATGTCTAACACACTGTGGCAATCTCGGATTTGTTAGGTATCAATTATTATGCTCAATATCAGCCCAGAACAATGCTTTTGTAAATTTATATAAATAACAATTTTGAAATTTTAAGTTGAATCAAGATGATTTTTTTCTAACATGGGTCTCTTCTATCTTAACATAGCCTACATACCAAGTTTCATAAAGATCGGTTGAAATAAATTCAAAGATAAAAATGTTTACGTAAAAAATACAAAATGGAGGATATCTGGTTAACGAAGCGGTTTTAGTAAAAATGTTTTTCTCGATTTTCTCTTTATTTTGACCCAAGGAATGACTACGTAAATTGCAGGGCCTGATTACCCATTAGGCTAATTAGGCTGGAGCCTAGGGCGCCAGTCAGCCAAGTGTTTTAGGGGGGGCGCCAGACAGCTAAGTTGGGACCGGGGGTGTGAAAAATGTTTTATTCCAAAAAAAGGATTCGCGCAGATAGGGAATGAGGCGGGGGAAGGGTGGTTCAGCAGATTTTCATAATCATTGTATTTATAGTATAATAATTGAATGTAAAAACATTTTACGATACTTTTTGTTGCAGATAAATATAGATAAATGCTGTAAAACTAAGTAATTCTATCTAAAGGCCCTAATAAAATTGTATTAGGCCTAGGTGATTAACAGAGTTAATTTAGAAAGTAGTATATTATTGTTTGGTTTTTTGTTTTTTGATATTTTAGGTTAGGTCTACTTTTGATTTAATACAATCATATGTTTAATAAAATTTAAAATAAATACATTATTTTAAAACAAAAAGTTTTATATTCCTTGAACAACCGATTTGTTACTATTTTAAAAGTTCCTAATCAAACCATGCAATAATTAATGATCAGTTTTCTTTTGTTTTTAAATAAACTGAATAGCAGTATAATGCCTTTGGCCATTTTTAATTTTTGAATTCAGTATTAGTATTCATACTTTGAAATTTTGAAAGTGGTGACAGAGAGGAGTGGTAGTGGTAGGGAGGAGGGGGGCGAGAAAAACATCAGCCTACTGGCGACTAGACTCTTAATCAGGCCCTGTATGTCCCCACCTTTTTTGAACACCCTGTATTGTGTCAGTTGGAAATGAGATAGATCATTTGGATAAAAAAATTAACATTTTATCCTAAAATTTAATTTATATATAGAGACTTTTGCAACTTTACTTACCAATCTCTGGCTTTGTACAGGCTCCTTTATGTGCCAAGATATGGTCTGAAAAATTTGCATCACTTTATTGGATAAAATACAGCTTGTATTACAAAAGGGCTTAGGTTTATTGGAAATCCAATATTTTAGATAATTTAGACCCAAGAGAACGGATTTGAACCGATATCGCTTAAAAGCATTTATTATAACTTTAACTAAAATAAAAATGCTACTGGCTAAGAAAAAAAAGATGCCCCTGTACCCTCAAATGGTTTCCAGTTTTGAAATCAGGAATTTAAATTTAAAAATCATTTTAAAGGATCACAAACTGAATGTGTCCAATAAATGTAAATAGTTTATTTATTGCTGAATTGCTTATGTAGCCTAGTAGTGATAAAGGATGTATTACTAGTTTGAAACTAGTGTAACTATTTGTATAAAAATAATAACTTACATATATACTTTTGCATATACTGTATTAAATTTTTTTTATAAATATACATATTTAGAAATGGGAACAGCAGCTTGGTGATTCATAATTTTGTGTTGATAGTCTTGCTGGCAAAAGGTTTTAAGCCACCTACACTGCTTCTTTTATTGCATATACATACTGAATAGCATTATTTGTGGTTTTGGAAGGGCATTTTTGTGTAAGGTGAGAACCAAACACAAATCGTACAACACAGTTATGCCTGTATGCCAATATGAAGATAAACCAAACAGAGGGATATGACATCTACAGCAGTGATGTTTATCATCCAAAATTGAAGAATTGTTGTAAAATATGTCGGTTATGTTGAACCAATAAATTTAAATTATGACCCACCCTCAGAACTTTTAATTTGTTTTGCATACTTTAATAGAGCTCAAAAAAGATTGTGAGGGTTATAGAGTCTAAAGAATTAGCAATATACTACTTTAATTTACTTTCTATTTGGTTGTTGATAATGCAGACAATTGATAAGAATATATTACTAAAATAACTTACCACCATAAGCACACTGGACTTCTTTATCATACCAGCATTTATTGTCAAAAGTACTGAATTCCTTTGTGGAAGGGCTGTAGCCACAGTATGGGTCATATTTTTTTACACAGAGTTCCGTGCATATAGGAGGAACTGGAAAGATGAAAACCAAACAAAGAGATAAGTTTGCCGTTGTTAAACTCTACTATAGTATGAATATAATCAAATCAAATATGTCTTACATTACAACACTTTTTGATACATATACATCCACACTTTTACCAATGACTATTAGATACAGAAGAAGTCATCCCATCTATATGGATCAGCTGTCGCCAATTTTTTACTAAAAAAGAATGTAGTTGTGTGAGCCAGTCACAGATTGCGCTAGTGTCTAAAACTCTATTTTGTACCTTATTATTTGTTACTGACATAGTTGCTGGGTCACAACAGTTGCTATAGCTCATAATTAAGTCATTCCATCAGTTTGACTTGGTAAAAACCATAATGTAATCGGCATAAATCAGTAATTTATATCAGCGCAATCTGTAGGTGGCTCACATCAACTAAGACAAATTTTATTAAAAACCTAGCTACAACTTTAACATGGGGATGGAATGTCTAGTTGTTGTATTAATAGTCAAAGCTTTTACCCCCAAAATACAAGATGTTACAACAGCAATTTATTTTGACCAGTCACACCAGGCATTTGAACTGAGCACAATTGAAGACTGAGGGAATTGAAATGGTATCCTTCTGTATATACAGTTGGTTCTCGTCAGAAGTTTTGGAATTATGCTCTGGTAAGTTCCTGCAGTATCCAAGTTGAAAACATTCATTTCACTTCCTATGTTTTCAGTCGATAAGTGGTTTTGTATTTGGTACCTATTGTATTTTAGTGTCAAAATTAATGTACCCCTGAGATATTTAGATGATTTAAACTTGTTGCATTTAACCTTCATAGGGTTAGCCTTAACAAAAGCTAAAAGTTCATATATGTATTTTAAAACAATACTGTACGGATTTAAATGTAATCTACTTACGGTGAGATGGTTGGCACTTTCCTTCATAAGCAAAATAATAATCTGAAAATGAAAATAGGTAACAAATAATTATTAAGTTTAATGCTTGGAATTAATATACTCTTTTGTAAAGTTTATAAATTTGTGTAAGCTGTTTTCTAGGGTTGCTCATTTGTAAAATGATGCCTACAAATAATAATTTACACTTGTGCCCATAAGTGTTTGATTATTGAGAGACCTATTGGATTTTGCTATTGAGGGTCGGGCTTTTTTCATTCAGTTACATCTAGTTTATTATTGTGCCTTGACGGGGACACTTACTTCAAGCTCATCAAATCCCAGACCCTTTGTGAACCTTGAGATTTTCTGAATGATCATTCTCTTACCTTATACCTTGATCAATGGTAACTGTCATGCGAATACCCAACAAAGGTGGACATTCAAACAATATACGGAAGGCTGTTTCTTACTCCTAAAAGCAATTCCTACAAAAGAAACTCTCAACTGAAATTCTATTCTCTAAGTGCCCACTAAAGGCCCGGAGGATGCTAATAAAGCTTACTGTTTTCTTCAGACACTTCCTATTTAGCAGTAACCATTGCTGCTCTCACAGTATAGAAACATAGATAACTTACAAAAGTCTCTCACTTAGTATATAACAAAATATTAACAAACATAATTTCCATGCAAGCCCACCTGATCTGTAACAACTTAGACTCAGCAGCAGCAGGTAGATGTTTTTGAAAGTCTTGTAGCCAAGAGTGGGGCTACGACCACACACTGGAGAAATTTCCTCAGAAATTTTGCGTTTGCAGTCATTTTCTAAAACAAATCGTCACTCACACATCAGCTACCCGCAACCCTTAAAATGTGGATCGGTAAATAGCCATTAATGTAAAACATAATATCCGAAAGAGCTCTGATTGTTTTGAAGAATATAAAGGTGTAATAGTTACAACGGATATTAGCACACATATTTTTACATTGCGCTAGTATTAATAACACTCAATGCTCACTCTCTAAAATTGTGCCACAATCAACAGCCTATGCAATAAATATTTTTATCTTCTTAGTACCTATTGCAAATAAGTAAATATTTACCTAGTTCACCCTTAGAACACTCTCCTTCGTGAGCAAATATTAGATCTGAAAGCAAATAAAATATTATTAGACTAACATTGACATACATTGATTAACATCAATTAATTAAGATAAGTCGGTGGCTCAGTTGGTAGTGCCATTGACTTTGGGCCCAAGGCAGCGAAGTCATGGGTTCGGATCTTGGTACCTGCCACTACTTTGTATCAGTGCAGTTCACCCTTGTACTGTATCGACCCACCCCTTGCTTTGCTGAATACGTTCCACGACGGGCAAATGCAAGGTTTAAAGAGAGCGCCAACGTCTTTAACCTCTAAAATTAAAAATAAATCTCTATAAATTTTTAACCTAAACTGGATTAAAGATATAAACCTAGACAAAAAAATGAGGGTATGTGAGATAATAGGTATTTTGAACATGAACCTTCAATTGTCTGCATAATTAGACACATTAGACCAATCATATTATTATTTAATTGCAAAGCATATTAGGATAGCTGCTGACATAACATTCTAAAAACTAACAAGTATGTAAGAACTTGATTCCATGGTTATTGGTCAACTATCATACAACTTACAAACATTTAACACTATTTGATAGCAAAAGTAATAATAAAATGATGTGAAGTTGGAGTAGATTGGTACATTTATGTCACAAGCACATGTCCTTCTGAGATATGAGAAAGCTTCGTTCAGACACAAGACAATACTGTAGAGATTGAATGTTGTCACACTATCACAGTTTGAAGGAGGAGTAGTGGGGAGGGGCTTTCCCTATAAAAGGTAGAAGAAAAAAATAAATGTTATCCAGGGACTTATAAATACTTTAATCCAAAACGTTTAGTGTAGCCTTATAACATTTGGGAACCAGGTAAATCAGGTAATAGAATGTCTTTTAAAAATGGGTAGCAATGTTTTTCACTTGCTGGCAATACAGTTTTTCCTGAGGATCATAGTTGTTGGAAAGTTTTCTTAGGGGGTATTTAGATTCAGGATAGTTTTCCACTTTCAAACCATTTTCTAACAAACACAAACCTACCACAAATATATGTTAAAAAAAACTAACTGTTCGTTATTATTCTATAATATTAAAGCTCATTTAAAAGAACGCCATGAGAAATTTGGTTAAAAGCCTTGTTGAAATCCAACAGAGTGACTCCTACAGATTCATTGCCACAAAGCTTTTTAAAATTTTGGTCACAGCATTCTACTTTCCTCTGATCCCTGGCCTTGCCTGTACAGTACATGAGGGAATCAGCCACCAGTCAAGGAGAATCCAAGGTGATTTGGAATCAGATCACATTAGAAACTTCTAACCAAAAGATTTTAAATCAACTGGAATGATAATCCCATAACAGCATTTTTCCTTGTACTATCTGCACTAGTCTAGATCCTAATGAGAGGTAAGACGAGATCCTCCTATAACCTCATCAGTTTTTGAGAACTGGTATTAACTCTTAGTTCTAGACACTGACACTGACCTTCGTTATATTTGCATTTTTCAGCATTGAAGAGACATTTGTTGGAGAATGTCTTGAACATTCTGTCACTTTTGATGTATCCACAAACAGGTTTGTATTCTTTTGTACATATGGCCCCCTTTTTGCAGTCCCCTTGGTCCCATTTAGGTGGCACTGGCAACACTGTAATAGTCACAACTGTTTGAAAGCTTTGATATGTTTGTATAAAATTAGAAAACAGCCACAAATATGTTGCACCAACTGGATAGCTAAGTGAATAAACATGTTTGCCTGGTAATCAGAAACTGGTCACCCGTAAATTAAGGGATACAACATTTTGTTCTGTAATGTTTGACATTTTGTTATTTTTATCATTGAATTATTCGTTTCAAGCCGTAACCATCTCAACCACTCTTGAAGTGCTTAATAGAATTTTAAAATTCTAACAGGTCTTTTGCCTTGAAGTTAAGAATTCAAATAATTATAAGGATAACTATTGACTCATTTATGATATTATAACCACAAATGATGAGCAATAAGGTTGGGCACAAGCTTTCTATTTAGATACAGTAAGCATAGTAAAAATTAAACTTACCTTCGTGCTTTTTGCATACACCACCATACTCATATTTGTAATCTGCAAATAGAAATAAGTCTTGTCTCAATCATGTTGCAAAATAATTGTAGTTAAAATCGAATAAACACAATATAAGATTCCAATGTAAACAAGACTATGAGGTGATGTAGCATTTAACCCTGCAATCTAAGAAAAGTTCATGAAAACACAGTGTTCCAGTAGCAACCTGACAATACGAATAAACACCATGTAATACCCAGACAGCACACTTTATCCCAGGGACATCCCATAGTAGTCCCATATGTCCTGAGAATGTCTCGGGATATGTGCGCTATCCTCAGGATATCCCGCAAAATCCCGGGACGAGTACGAAATCCACAGGATATCCTACAATATACCGTAATGTCCCGGGATTTGTAAGTTAACCTCAGGATATCCTGTAAAGTCCCGGGATATGTACGAATGCCATAGGATATCCCAGAATGTCCCATGACATCCCGGGACATGTACAAAATCCACTGGATATCCTGTAATGTCCCGTAATGTCCCGGTAACAAACTGAAGAAAAAAAATACTACCACTGATGAAATGTACAGTATATCTAAATTTTAATGTTCAACAAGGCCAATATATAATAATTTGTTTTTTTCACTAGTGCTTTCAGAAACTTGGTTTCCATCTTCAGGCTGTGTTTACACTATTACAAAAAGTAAATATTTACTTAATAAATTAATTTTAAACAAAGTTAAAACAGATGATTTAAAGGATATTGGAAAAATAAAAAATAATATTAGAATAATTAATCTTTTGAATTTTGGATATGTTACAGTGTTGTTCTTGATGTAATTATTTTCAGTAATTCCGAATTTATAATTGGGCCGTCTTCATTATTTAACAAATAATTTCGGTCAGTTTTTTTTTCTAAAAATAAGATTCCCACGCATTAAGAAGTTGAGGTTTTATAATTTATTTTAAAAGTTTAAGGTTTCCCAGATTGAAAATATGTCTTGTTAATACTATGGCTAGCAAGGGTTGACTTTACTTTACTGACATATTACTACCACTGAGTTCAGGAAAACTAGAGTTCTATCAAAGTTGTGTGAAATGTGAATTTAATTCTATCTTTAAATTAATAAAACAACAAAAAACTAATTTTAATCATATAACAATCAATTATTACAGTGCTAATCTAATGGTGATTAAATAATCTATATTCAAATACCAGTATCCTCTCCAACTACCAGAAAAACAATTCAACTACTTGAGGCCTAAATAGATTAACAGAATCATGTATAGCCTATATTGTAGTATCAAAAATATTTTAAGTATTGCGACCATTTTGCAACTGTCGGCTACTCTTTAACCACTTGAAAACACCCATAATCAACAAGCGCAGATAGCTCAGGAGGTAAGGTAAGAGGCTCACAAGGCGAAGGTACCAGGTTCGAAACCCGTCTGGGCCAAAAACTTTTTTCTTGTTTTTTTCTTCAAAATTTGTATTTATTAACTATTTAATCAATTTACTAAACTTATAATTAAGCTTTTCATACTAAATCTATATTATTTTGTGTTTTTTATGTTCAGGCCCAGACCACACTTTATCCCAGGGACATCCCATAGTAGTCCCATATGTCCTGAGAATGTCCTGAGGACTACCCTGGGATGACCTCGGATGTCCCACGGATATGCATGTGAGCTTATCCGTAGGACATCCCCGGGCGGGGACATTAGGCATTCCTGTGGATATCCTGTGATATCCCAAGTTGACCATAGGACCACTATGGGATATCTTGCATATCCTGTCGCAATATCCGTGGGATGTCCTGAGGAGAAAGTGTGCTGTCTGGGTAATGTTTATTCTGAACTTTTATTAATTTGATATCAAGCAATAATAATAGTTTATTTTAAAATATCTTGAAATAACATGAACCTGTATATTTTCAATAGGTACTACTTAAACAGGTAGTTTACAAAAACAGCTTTAAACAGTTTTTTGATTTTTTTTACTAAAAAGAATGCGGTAGGATGTGGCACTATTGACAAATATCTATCAGTCAGCTTAAAACAGGTTGAAAGTAGTTACCATGTCCTTTCAGTCAAGTGTACAATAAATTTCCATTGCTTTTTTAAATAATCTAAATCATTGTTTGAAATCATTGCACTTTCATAAATTGTAAATTCAATTTAAATTTAAAAAGCAACAAACAACTACAATACCAGACTAATTACTAAAGAAATATTATATGAAGCATTATTTATAACCACAAACCTGATCCGTAGCATGAGACGTCATATATGAAATGGCACTTGTTGGAGAATGTTTTATACCCTTTGGTGGGGCTCTTGGCACAAATGGGCCGATAATCATATGTGCATTGGAGTTGGCAGTTTTTCTCTGGAAATAGGAATAAGAGGTAAGGTTACATATAAGCTTGCTAATATTCAAAGTGCAGGGACAGTTAAGATAATGCTGTATTAATATCCTATACAATATTGAGATATTTTCCATAAATTGTTTTCTAGTTTATGGTAAAAGTTTTTGATTAGATTGCTTGAATAAGGAAGTAGTAACATATCTTACCTAACTCTTTCTTGGTACACTCCCCCTGATGATTCAGCTTGTAATCTAAAACACAAAATGTAATGAAATTGCAATTCAGGCAATAAAATTATAATTGAAAGTACAATACTGTTTAATTTTAACTTGGACTTAATGTAATGTTACTTTAAAGTCAAAGTGGAATTTTTCGGTTTTTAACAGATTGTAGTTACAAATTAATATTGTGTAAAGATATAAACAGGTATAAACTGCTAATAGACAGCTAATAATTATGCATTATAAATTAACTTGACCCCTGGCACAAGATAATAGTTTTCTTTTGAAGAAAATATCTGCGGTTGTTTATAAGCGTTTTGCTATCTCATCATATTTTACAGGAAAAAGTTATTCGGACCATTTGTGGAGCGGGTTCTGTGGAGTGGATCTTTGTAGAACACTTTTCATCAGGTTTAGAATTTTGACAATAATTAATCTATATATTTATCAAATCATGCAGTATACAAAAATTCTATATACAATAATATTATTGTATGTTGTTGAATTTGCAGCTACATGAATTTGATGTAAGACAAGATGTATTATTGTATTATGATGATATAAGATCATAATACAAGTAGTAAACTTCCTTTAGACATCCCGGCTCATAGACATCAAAAGAGTAGTAATAGTCATAGACTTAACACATACATTTTCTTTTATAAATTGCCTTATTCAGCCAGAACTGTATCCTTCAAGATATTCAAATCTAAATGATGTGGGTTGTTGATTAGCAATCCTTTCTATGGCATCCATGAATTTGTAAAAAAAATTTAAAAATTGAATTCTAAAACAAATATGTTAATATTTAATCTCAAACAAATATGTTAATATTTAATTTTGATGTGTACATGATCCATATTCTCTAGACTTTTTATATTTCAGTTAACTAAGTACTTTGTAAACTTTGTATTTTATTTATCATTTTGGAAAGTTTTGTATTTGTTTTAACTATGTCTATTCATTTTTACAAAGAAAGGTCAAGGACAATAAAATTCTTGATTTGCGGTTTTTGATCATGTAACATTTTAAAACTAAAAGTAAAATTGTAAATGAACATTCATTAGTTTTTAAATTGATTGTGCAAAAGCGTATCCGTCCTATACTTGCTAGAGCAGTTTACCTCCTCCTTTGCAGTTGTTCTCCACCCCAAGAATGCAAGTGTTGGAGAAAGTCTTGTAGCTGAACGTAGAACTGTACCCACAGACTGGGCTGTACTGCAGGGTACATAGTACCGGACATTTGCCTCCAACTAAGCTCCAACACACCCAACACAATCAGCACATTTTACAAACAATTTCAGTTTCTTAGATTTCAAATTTACGAGGGTTGTCTCCATTGCCACCAAGCAAGCTAGCTCAAATCTGAACCAGCGTTATGCTCTTTACTCCATCCATTAATATTCTATGTCCACTCCTACACAACATTAACCCCACAATTATTGTTGATTTGGACTTAGTGTTTGGACTGTGTGTTGTGACAACACAATGACTTAGTGTTGGGGCCATCCACTCCCCTCACTTCTGTGCATTACTTTTTCATATTTATTAATACTAGAGGTCGTCCAGTGGTCGAAAATTCGACCAAAAACATGTAACATACACGTATTGACTATTGGATACTGAAGTAGACTTTCCATCTATATGGACCAACTGTCGCCATTTTTTTTACACATATAGTTGTGTGAGCCATTCACCGAAAGCGTTTCTTTAATTATATTTTCTACATTTTTTTGTTGCTGACAAAGTTGATGGGTCATAACAGTTGCTATAGCTAATTCAAACAGTTTGACTTGGTAAAAAACATCGTGTATTCGATAGAAATTTAAGTCACTTAGATCAGCGCAGTCTGTTGGTGGCTCACATGAACTACGACGAATTTAATGAAAAAAAAACTGGTGACAACTTTAACATGGGAATGTAATGTAAGCTTCTCTTCTTCAGGCTTCTCTATTTCCTCCCCCCCCCCCCCTGTAAATAAAACATGTGATTGAAATTTCTTCCATTTGTTTAGATTTTCTGTTTATATTTTGTTGTTATTTCGTCACCATCATGGCAACCCATAAAGCCCATGTTAAATTTAAAAAAATTCAAATTCATTTTTTGTGCTTATATTTGAGCCTATTTTAATTTTTAAAGGGATTCTGCACTTCTACAGGAAGATATCTTTCTAACGGTATGCGTAGATTTTCCCTGCGATGCACACGAGCTGAGAAAAAATGTTTTAAAGAAACATGCTTGCCTATTAATATATAGATAGATTTATGGTCTATCTTGTTGTTACCTTTATTGTTAAGTTTTTTTTTTTATTTTCTTCAGAGTTTACCGTACCTTTTGCACATCGTTCTCTTCTGTAAACTTGCTGTTTTTGCCTCCATACTATGTATTTATTTTGAAGTGTTTCATAATTTTGGGTTTGCTTATTGTTAGTCTCTACTTCGTTAATATTTATTGTATTATTGTTCCTGCATGTTAACTAGTCTTATTGCCACTTCCTGTGATATTTATCATATATTTATTTTCTCAACTTTGTTTTGTTAATTAAGTGTAGGTAGTAGATAGCTGTAATGGTCACACGCATGTATTATTACGTCATCTTTTTTTGGCCATCTGTATATAATTGCAATGTGAAATGTAAAATGGTGTTTGCCGTATACCAATAAATAAATAGATTAGTTGAACACAATGCTGGCTTCAGATTTGAGCTGACTGACTCACTCACAACACGGGCACAATGGATTCAATATTTTACATACAACCTTTGTAGAGAGAACTCAAAAAGATTAGCTTGTAGTTCATGTTATAAATATTATTTCCTAAATTAATTAATATATATACCGTACTGTGTTTATAATTCACCTTTTTAACACACGGCAATGAAACAACTTAATAAAAAAAACTATTATATTATTCATTCTGATAGCCCCTGGACTACGGATAATGACTTTATAGGCTTACCTCCAAAATTTTGGACTACTGACCCTATAAAGTCTATTTTTGCCTTAGCCTATAAAGTCAAAAAAACTATTAGTCGGTTTTTTTTGTTTTTACTTTAAGGGGTAAGCTTTATCATCGTTGTCTTTAAAACAGTGTCCATATAAAACATTTTTTTATAAGTTTGTATCAAATACAGCAAGTGTTATTTATTTGAAGTTCATTGTTGGTGATGGTGAGTTAATGTTGTTCAAAGGTTTATTGCGGACATTTTCCATCACGAATGTAAAAAGACCGTTGAACATTAGAATCAAAGAACACAGAGAAAACACCAAAAAAGGTTTAGTGGAAAAATCTAAGATCGCTCATCATTGCTGGTCCGAAAATCATCGTATGAATTTTGAAGAGGCAAAAATTGTCCATAAGGAACCTCATTTTTTCAAACGTAAACTCATTGAAGCCTCATACATTAAATTAGCAGACCAACCAATCAGTCAGTCATCGGTTGAAATAAGGCCACTTTGGCTACCCATTTTGAACAAGGAACTAAAGGATAGGGAACTTAATTGTTCAATAAATAGGGAAATAACGAGTTCTCCTCAAAATTCGCACGTTATGTTAACTCGTAGTAAAACTCGTGATAGGAATAAACATAATTAACACCCATCTTGCGGCATCGTACATCGCTCCGCCATTTTGTTGGTTTTACTTTTCCAGGGACCGTGAAGCCATTTCTGTTGTCTCCGTGTTTCCGATTGGTCAGCCATGTTGGTTCAGTCTCATTGGTGGAGTCATAGCGTACGGTGTTGTTAGTGTTCCATTGAGTGAGTTTTTTGTACGTAAACCTTTTATAGATTATAGTGTTTTGTGATTTGTTATTAATTGCATGTTGTATCATGACTTGACTGCTATACAGTGTATATTTTTTGACTACTACCCTCGGTAGTGTATTCCAACTTAGGTTGGGCGTTTGTGTATTGTTAGTTGTAATGTGTTAGTTAAGTTTTTTCACCTGAAGACGGGATCAGATTCCAGATCCCGAAACGTTGTGTATTGTTTTTTACATTCGTGATGGAAAATGTCCGCAATAAACCTTTGAACAACAAAGTGTTATTTAATTATAGCAAACAATGTTCACTGCTGTTAAAATTTGTTTTAAGTCCTGTTACATAATATACCAAGGTAAGTTTACATTTTCAATCAAATAAATAGCTGATTTGATTGGTAATATAAATATGCTAACCAATTAAATGATATTTAATTATTGTACTTACTTTCACTAGCTGAACACTCCCCTTCATGCTTTACTATGTAGTCTGAAAAAAAAACAACAAAATGATGCTGAATAATTTCGATTTTGTTTTATCAATCTGTCAAAATGTATCAAAATGCATCTATTGTGGAAATTACATCAATATTTCATACCAAAAGACCATGGCTAATAAAGTTTTAATTTTTAAGAGGTAGAAATGATTCAGCCTTAAACACAAAAAGAAATAGTGGTAGATTTTCACTAAGAGAGTTTTTCCAAAATAATATGAGGATATTTGATGATGTTTGATACAAATATGTCATGAATGTTTAGAATTCAAAACTTAAAAAAATTAAACTCATGATGTTGATGTTATTACACCAAATTACCATTCTATTCCCCAATTTAATTTAAGGTATTTCTTCAATAAAAATCAGCATTAATGGATAATGACAAAAGATCTTGAATAAATCTGAACACGACTGGCTTTCAATCAAAACTAGCTGGATATTTTACAGGGTGACTTTCAGTCAAAACTTGCTGGATATTTTTTCAGGGTGACTTAGAGATAAAACTAGCTGGATATTTACAGTACTGGGAGACTTTCAGTTAAAACTATATGAAAATATACAGGGTGACATCAGAGTTGTAAACAGATTTTATAGTAAGATTTTCACTTAGTAGGTTATATTTTGTAGCTCACCTCTACCGTTACAGATGTTTTCTTTGTTCAGTTGGCACCTGTTAGGAAAAGTGAAGAAGCCCTTGGACTTGCTGTATCCACAAACCTTTGTTCCAGGCTTCAGGCAGAAATCGGGTAAGCAGATCAAACCTGCCACAATAAAATCCGTTTCACTTGGAGGTTTTTATTAGCGAATTTCCCTATAGGGAAGTAGCTATTACCGTAGGTCTCATGGTAAGACTTAGGCCCGGGACCGATTTACTTTTTCATTTTGATGTCCCCAGAGGACAAAAACACCATTCGTTCAAATTTTTATATATGTATATATATATATATATAGATATATATATATATATAGATTTATATATATATGTGTCCGTGAACACGATAACTTGAGTAATTTTTATCCGATTTTGATGAAATTTGGTTTGAAGGTGTAAGGCGGGATAAACTTGAATGAGTTCGCGATCCAGCATGATCGGACCATGGGAACAGGGTTTTATGGGGGGTTTTATGGGGTAAAAATTGGTTTTTCTCACTTTTGACCCTCAAAACCCAAAATTTCCCAATTTTTCCCTAAACCTTCTTAAAGAGCTTAAAAAAACAAACAATTCAGTATATCAAAGTGTTTTTGTACAGTTATTAGTTACGGAGAAAACTAAAAAAATTGTAAATTTAAAATTCCCATGTTATTCTTATGGAGAATATTGTAAAATGTTGTAGTTTGCTTGTTTATGGATATATTTTGATCAAACTTGGCAAATATATTCATTTTCTACTAAGCAATAATTATTTTACTTAAAACACACACTTTATTAGTTTCCTTGTAGCAGCAAACCTAGGTACTCGTTAAACCTAATGTTATTTAAATAGATGGATTGAAAATTAATTCAGCCAAATGGAAATTCGCTTAGACGGCAGGTTTGCTGCGGCGGGGGTATTAAAAGTGACAATGTTTTACATCACTTTGTCCATTCCCATAAGTTGAGGCTTGTGGGGAAATGGTAAAACCTTTCCCCAGATGCCAAATTTCAAAAACAAGGGAAAGAAAGTTGGTTTGTCAAAGAACTTAAATTGGAACTCCAGATGATGTTTCAAGTTTAAGATAAATAATATTACCTATTATAATTTTATGAAAGGATATTGGATCAGTTTAGACTGATAGCTCTAAGCTTGCTGAACAATCACCCATTCCTCCCTTTCTTCTCTGTACCATCTCTGTGCAATTCATAGGATGACTGAGGGAAATTACTCATTAAACCATGACAAGGGGCAGACACCTTCCTCAGGAGGAACTCATAGACAGGATGCTGCAGTATATAAGAAATCAAAGGTATTATACACAGTGTCCCGGAACTCTCTACAAAAATTTTAGATCATTGTTCCTGAGTAAGAAACATATCTTTAGTGATACCTGACCGCTGGAGGTTAGTTGCAGCTCATGCTGAAAGCGGTCACGTATCACTAAAGCTGCCATATCTCAGTTAATATTCGTCCAATCTTAAAAAATAAGGTGTCAATCGGCTTACAATGAAATTGCCTTAAAAAGGTTATTGTTGTAAAGTTTTTGTAAAATCAACGGTTTTTGAGTTATTTAAGAAACAAAATTTTAAATGTCCGCTATTTTATTTTATGAATTTGAAAATTTTTCATAATTTTTTGGTGGCTTGGTCTAGTTGTCATAAATGTTTGTGCGAAGTTTCCATTTTGTATGTTTAACCATTCTTTAGAAAAAAATTAATAAGTGAACAAACAACATGACGGCTGTGTGAGTAAATAAGGACTTCCGCAATTTAAATATGGTATTTAGATATGTTTCTTACTCAGGAACAATGCTCTAAAATTTTGGTAGAAAGTTCCGGGACAACCTGTATATTTTAAAAGACATTTTTTTAACTGATACAATTTTTTTTATTGTACTTACCATTCTCTTTTTTTGTACACTCCCCAAAGTGGGCAAATTTATAATCTGAAAATTAAAAAAAGTATATTATTAACACAGACAAGTCTTGTTAGGCTTTTGCAGCTTGTTGGAGATTGTAAAACTTAAATTTTGTACTTGAATAAATATATAAATAAACTATCATTCTTTCTATAACCTGTTACTTTAAAATGTTGATGATAAACATATGTTTATTTCATAGTGCTTGGAATTGGAGATTAGTTATTTATGTGTCAAGGCCAAGAATAAACTATTTTCAACATAATACAAAATATTATGGTTTTATGGCACAGAAAATAAATTTAAAAATGTAAATGCCGATTTATTGTATATATGTATTTCTAAGACATACCTCCGTATTTGCAGGTGTTTTCAGAGTACAAGTAGCACTCGTTATCGAAAGTAGTATAACCTTTTGTTGGGCTCACACCGCACACTTTTTTACCTTTGTATCCTTTACAAAAGCTATTGCAGTACAATTCTGAAAAATTAGACATTTCATTGTTATAAATTTCATGTTAAAAATACATATCTGATAAAAGTACAGTAAAAAATATCCATTTTCAGGGTATAAACTGCTGATTATCTCTTATGCAGTTAAATTTAACTTATAGGCTCGTTTCACATATACCCAGCATGCCGTTAACCCAATTTCTAGTCGGCACTTGCACGGGTGCACTGTTCACTTAAGCCAACACCGGCACTCCAGCAGTTCTACTCCTGCTTGTGCAACTTGCAGCTTGTGCTGTGTGTAGTGATGGCAAAGCAATGGAACGTGGCAGGGGCGAATATAAGGGAGGGGGGGGGGGGGGGGGGCAAGGAGCCTGGGTCCCCCCAAAATAATGGATATTAAGAAAGAATAGGTATCATTATATGAATTATTTATCATGAATCATGCGCGAAGTCATCGCCATGGTAGACAGTGATAGTTTGTGCAAGTTCAGGTTGATTCAGAATCACTCAAGCTCCCACCCGCCACCCGGCTATCTTCGCTTGCAGCAGGGACCGATAGAGACCAGCATATCTACCGGCCACAGGGGAGGGGAGTAATGACGAGTTCAGTCAGTTCAATGGTAGCCATTGTTATTGTTTGCTAATTGTTATTTACATCTGTTCGACGTATTTTGTACTGAAATGTTAATGTTTTGCAGTTTGCACAAAAGAGTACTTATATACAGTGGTAAGAATCCCTCCGAATATGATAATCACAAGCATGTATTTGACTCCTTAGGTTCGGATAAGTGTTTACAGATTGGATGACACACTGTTAAATCTTGACCAATGTTTTCTGATTTAGTAATTGAGATATCTTATTCATTTGGCTTGAATAGATATATTTTATAATTTAATGGAAGGATATAATAATAAAGTGTAATCTTGGTAAAGTAAAGGACACATTTAGCTCAAATTACCGCAGAAAAACTGAGATAAAGTATCATGGTGTGTCTACTCTAAATTACTTAACCTAACCTTAAATTAATTTCGGCCCCTTCAAAAAACTATTCTATATCCGCCACTGGAACGTGGTAAAGCAATTGCAATCTTACTTTTGTATAGACTGTTGAAAATAAGAAGAGGGAAGAATCGACTGCACTAGGTACACCCTTTAAACATGAAAAGAAACCAATTTGGGGCTTTTTATATTCCTTTTGATGGCTTAAGAAATGGCAGTAAAGGATTATTTTAATATTTTGTAATGACTATTGAAACTATAATATGTTAATATGTTTAACTATAGTGTGTATTATTGTACTAAATTCATAAGCATTTCAACATCTACTTTTGACATAACTACAATTTAACGCACTACAGTAAATTAACAATATTAAAAATACCTCGGCGGACAACAGACGACAGACAACAGTGGCCGGTTGTATGTGAACAGTCTCGAGGGGGCACCTGGCATCCCCCGACGAGTACATGGCAGAAGGGTAAGTGATTAACCGACCACGACACGTCGTGCATATGTAAACGGTCCCATATAATTATTCACCCAAAATGCCGATTTAACGACACCGACAGCTGGGTATATGTGAAACAGGCCTAACACCCCTGCTGATTCTTATCTGCAGGGACGCCCGAGCTTTGGATGGGCTGACGAATTCAAAGACACAAAACTTGTTACACCTTTTAGAATTTTCTTTGTGAAATATGTCAACTTTGGTTAAAAAAATGTGCAAGTCTTGTATTGTTTTAATCATTTAATAATTTGTAGTGTGTCCTTCCTTTTCAGAATAGAACCCTAGACTCTAGTCCGGAACCGTTTCACACATTACTTAAGGCTAGGTTAAGAGGCTTAGCATTATCACATAAACTAAAGCGGTTGGTGGTTGGCAGAACTTAAACCCCGGATCTCAACATTCTACCCCTAGACCAGCTTGCTCCCTTTATCAATTTAATTGAATTTATTCATCCCATAAATTCACAATACAGTGGTTGAAGATCAGCAAATGAATATGTGACATGGCAATACAAATCATGCATTGTAATTTACAATTAGAATGGCATATTATAAAAGGTATAAAGTTACCTGAGTAAGTTACTGCCAAAGTGATCCTGTTTTATCCTTACGGATTACGCGTTTCGAAGACTAAATCTTCATCATCAGATCTTGTACAAGAACATATACTATCACTTCGAAAAGGTCGTCAAATGTTTAAATACAAAACACGGACACATATTATATACAAATGTTGACATTACGAATAAACTAAGTAGGCCTACCGACGAAAACTTATGATGTCCGACCGCACAGTTACAGGTGAAGGTCATGACTGAGATCGAGATGCGGGAGACGGTCGGGCGGTGGACTTTGTACCTCTCGGTTTATGATAAATGACCTTTTCGAAGTGAAAGTATATGTTCTTGTACAAGATCTGATGATGAAGATTTAGTCTTCGAAACGCGTAATCCGTAAGGATAAAACAGGATCACTTTGGCAGTAACTTACTCAGGTAACTTTATACCTTTTATAGTTTGTACTGTGATCCAGAGACAAAACAACTCTAAATATGAAGATGGCATATTAGAATAAATATATACAAGAATATAATTTAGTAGTAAATTTATTAGAAATTACCTGCACCCTTTACTGAACAAATTCAAGAGTAATTTGTGTTATGTTTGTAACAAAACCTAAATATGAGACCTGTGAGCAAATATTGCAGAGGGACCGGTCATAAATTGTCACACCAATCAATAAATAATTTTACTAAACTGATATGGGAAAGCTGTGTGAGCTGATTTCTTAAAGAGCCTTATACCCTCAATGAATGCTTACGTTAATTCAAATTATAATGAATAACCAATTTTGTTAAACATATGTTTAAATGATATCATAGCCTAGTTCTTATTTTGTGTTGTGTGTTTTAGCTGATTTCTCAAAAGGCTTTATTCTCTCAATGAATGCTTACCAAGTTCTTCTTTTTTGCATTCCCCACGATGAACAGCGGCATAATCTACAGAGTAAAAAAATGACAAGAATAAAAAAGATTTGAAGGTCTATTTAAATTATAATAACATAATAAAACATAAGGTGCTACCAAATGGTGGTTATTTAAAAAACTATTAAATATTTTTGTCTGTCAAAACAAAATTGTTTAATTTAACAGTTTACAGTTTTCTCTAAATCCAATACTTTATGAGTGGCATATCTAATATTAATGATGATGGCACAGTTTATTTGTTTGCCAACTGATGAACCAAGTATTTAATTTAACAAATGTATCAAGATCAACACAATGTTCTCGTTTGTGAAAAAATATTTTATCACAGTGTTCTATTTAATAAAAGTAAGTTGTGAAATCTCTGACCTGATCCGTAGCACGAGTTCTCATAGTTGAGATAACATCTGTTAGTGAAGGTTTTGTAGCCTCTTGCATAACTGTAACCGCACACAGGTTCCACTGAGTGATAACACTTCTCCTTACAGCTCTTCTCTGTTTAGGACAAACAATACACCTTAACCATGGCAAAACTTGTCCTATATTACACAATTAAATAAAATATAATCATTTTCTTAAACTGAATTTTGATACCGGTAATCAGCCAATTACTTGACCAAAATTGTCAGATCGAATAAATTATACAAAATTAACGTAGCTCCTGATGCCTTATTATATACTTTACGACTATAAGAGGTGAAATTAATAATTTAATGCTGTAAGGACTCCTAGAAGAGAATGAATAACATGGAAATAAGAATACATGACTCATGTCACAACACAAATCAAATTCAAATACAACACAAACACAGACACCAGACAATAACTCATTTAGCAAAACATCAGAATTCAGTGTATCGAGCTAATAGGCGTCGTAATTCTGTAAAAACACAATCATAAGGAAATAATGGTAGATCTAAAAATGATGTATCTATATTGTATGAATGTAAAACCTGTAATCAATTGCCAAACAAAATTGTGTATAAATGATTGTTGAGTTAACTACTTTATAGTGGGGACAGCTAGCTCATTGGTTAAGAATGAGTTGAATCAATAATTATATAAATTATTTTTTCTAAATTATTCGTTATTATAAAAGTAAACTAAGAGAAAATCATACACAGACAACATGTGAATATTCAGTACTGTATCATATTTTCAGAGCTAAATAAGTCCACAATTTCTTAGTTTTGGTTATATATTTTTATAGATATAATATACTGTATAGAGGTGAAACATTTTTTTCGGCACAATCACTGCGTCCTTGTTCGAGAAATGAATTAAATATGGTTTCAACTATTTGTTTTTAATTCTAAAACAATGCAGAATAGACTTCATTATAACCAAGTATCTTATTTCGAGTAAAATATTTTTTATATAATCTATATTTTGGATTCAATTACAAACACAATTGTTTTATGATATTTTGGACATGTCATAATTTTAGAACATTTTGTTTGTATTGTAAACTATTTTTTTAATATTCTTAAATGTATATTTTAATTTAATTAGTAACCTTCATCAATAAATTAAAATAAAAGTTATAACTCAGACATCAACTCTAACAAAGAAACGGAAAAAAATTTGGCTACAAAATTTATGATTGACAAATCTTAATTATTGTGAAAGAAATAAAATACCTACCAGTTTCAGTAACGGAGCATTCGCCCTTATGAACAATCTTGAAATCTGGAACAAAAATGTTATAGATTGTTTAGGATCACTGTTTTGCGTTTTCCACTAAATGTTTATAATACTTTTTACTTGGGCTACAACAGCACATACTACAAATTTTATCCACTGATTAAAATCGTCTAATTGTCTAGTAAAAAGAAATTTCTGTGTGTTCTGTATTCTGTATACTGATGTAAGGGAAATGTTTATTAAATTTAAATTATTTTAATTCACAGAATATATAATGTACATATAATATAATGATCAATGGCTAACTAGTTTCACTGTATTTACACTTCACCTTGTTGGCAGAACTGGAGAACAGCTGTTAATTAACTAAAGTCATTTTTGTAATGAGCTGCTTCTTCAAATCTTTCTTAGTTGGCTGTTTCCCTTAAAAATTGTACAAACTCGTGAAAATGTAAGTAGAAAACATTTTAAAAATAAGAAAATTGATTTATGTGGTTTGTATTGTAAATAATCTTGATTGCCATGTTTTTACCTATGATTATATATATTCTTTTGATTGTCTGTCAGTTAGTAACTTTGTAAATGTTAAATATTAAATACTCAACTTTCATGTTACATTTGGATGAAAAAGCACATGTTCTGAGAATATTTTGTAAATTGTAAAATCGCCTTAAATTAATTCTGTTTGCTTCAACTATGTGAAATTAGTATAACTTTAGTTTACCTGTTATTATTTCTTTTGAAATTGTTACAGACGAGTTCAAGCATTAGGCCTACTGTACTTGAAACAGTCATAGTCCGTAGGAACTGGGAATCACAGCCTATTTAAGCCAGTCAAATCGTAGGAATTTTACCAAGTAAGACTGTTGCCATTTAATTACTGATATAGTAATATTAGGTATCATTTATAAGGAAGATTATAAAGGATTTTCATTATTTTGAAGAATAAAATTATAATTTGTTATTACCATGCATTGGAGTAATTTGTGCAGCATCCTACCATCTGAGGGAAATCACCAAATGATAGGTTATCTCAGCAAACACCATCTTAGCTGTTAGCTTGGTGTTGAAGGATAATAATTCTAAATTAAATCTTGCCTACCTACTCTCCGGTGATTGGCCTATACAGGGGTATTGGGTAGTGTACAAAAAATGTGTTCTACAATAACGTGACAGTTTTCCTCACCAAAAGAACAGTTTTTTTTTTTTGTTTTTCTTTCAGATGGACCAACAGATTAAAGTGAACTACAAACCACAGCATTATCACTTAGCTAAAAACCGTGGTGATTGGTAGGTTCTAACATTTATTTAGCCCTTTGAAATACACCGGAAAATTATTATAGCAACAATTATATAATATTATTAGGTAGGAAAGCAGTGCTGAGTATTCATCATCCCCTTGACCCTTTTGGGTCAAATTTTCTTTGTTGTACATAAACAATCCTACCTCCGTATTTGCAGCTGTTCTCAACGTAGAAGAGACATTTGTTGCGGAAGGTTCGATAGTACGGAAGACTGACAGCGCAAACAGGTTCCCCAGTTTCTGGGCAGAACCCAGGCTTACAGAATGATTCTGAAAGAACATAAGAATAGCTGGGGTTATTTGAAGAATTCAGTCCATTTTTATATTAAAGACCTTTCTCAACCTAAAATACGAGGGTTGATTTTAAGTAAACTCTGTTTGTGCGTATAGCTTCTTAGATTGCTTGTTTGATGCTACAAGGCTGCTCGCCGGTTACTGGCATCATTTGTGAACAGAACGGCGCCATTTGAAGCTCTGTAGCTTCACACTTTGCAGTGTGTCTAGAACAATTTTAAAGTTATAGAATCTCCTGCTGCATACAAGATAAGGTCAGTGATATGTTTTTGACTGCAAGAAACATATCGGCTGCAGACGTTCATCGCCAGGTGACTGAAGTTGATGACCCTGATGCAATGAGTCGTGAAAGAGCATAAATGGGTTAGAGAGTTTAAAAATGACCTGAAAATTTTCATTTTGGAAGGAGCTGTGTTTTTGGTGGGTACTCAGACTTCTCACAAATTATCAAAAACTAAAGTTTTCACAGCCATTTTTGCACTCCCTAACCATAAATTTCAGCACTTTACCCTCACTCATTGCATTAGGTTCATAACCTTCAGTCATCTGGCAATGAATGTCGGCATCGTTGTGCTTGACTTTCTTGTGGTTAAAAAACATATCACTGACTTTATCTAGCATGTGGGGTATTCAATAATTTTAAAAGACACCAAACAGCTGATTTTATTTGGCAATGAGTGATTATAAACAAAAACATAACCTCTCTTATTGGATATGAGTAGTGATTGTTAGTCATCGGGAATAAGAATTTGTAGGGTTTTTTATTGATCAGTTAGCTTCTTAGAGTAGTATGGCATAAAACATCGTACGTCACCTGTCCAAAATGTGTTTACCGGACTTGTATGGTAATCCCGAACTTGACTTCATCTCGCATGGGAACAACCACACTCGTCTGGTAAACACCTGTTTTCAGGACTAGTAACGTAATATACTATTACCTCAATCACTACCTCTATTTATTAAACATTTCTGTAAGTAATGTGTTTAACGTGTTTACTAACGTGTTTAATGTGTGATACTTTAATCAGAAAATGATTATTTCATGAGTATTTTAATTCAATTCAATTCAATTCAAATTTTAACGAGTATTATGATGATTCAGTATTGCAATGATATTTTATCCTATTAAGTGATGCAAATGATGTTTATGTATTTTCTAAGTCATATGGCTTTAAAAGTGATTTAGTAAAACATAAGGGAATAATAACAAAGCATCCCACACCTGTACGAACATTTCTATAAAAGGAAAACGTCCTGTTTTAGATTCAGGAGAGGAATTTTTTAGTGATTTTAAAAATGTATACAATTTTTACCTTTTTCTTCCTTTTTGCATTCACCAGAATGTACCAGTTTGTAATCTGAAACAGAGTTAACGTCATATTACTCATGATTATAAGTTTGTCACCAGATTTAAGGATTGAGAGATTACTATAGCAACATTTTGAAGGATCAATGTTAATTTTAGAAGAAGCTTCCAATGCAGATGTTATAATTTTATAAAAGTCTACAATGATTCTGATAACGTTACCGAGAATTTAAGTTCATGAAGTATTAGAATATATAAAAGAGGTTACATAATAGTATTAGATTCAGTAGTTTAATTAATAGTGGAATTTACAACTACTTAGATTAGGGATGCATCAAAAATAATTATGAAATATTAAGACTGAAATTACTGTAATTAAGACCTATGACATTCATTAAAGAGTATACTAAACGTTAATTAACTCTGAATGTTTAATGTAGTCCCCACATTACAAAATGGAAATGATCGTAAATAGCCTCAAAATTTCAGATAAATATGGGAAATTATGAAAATATTGGCTTATGGTAATCCATACCCTAGAATGCTCTCAGAAACTAGTTTCAATACAAAAATGATATCATGCTGTAATAGGACATATCTTGACATATGTCATCTCCCACAGAAGATTAAGGTTACAGCAAAACAAGACAAAGGGAAAAATATACATCCTGGTACAAACTGAAGATGGTACCAATGTTATACTCAAACTAGTTTCTGAGTACATTTTGTGGATTACCATTAGCATGTATTTACATAATTGAAAAAGTAAAATATCTAGAAAAAGACATTTCTATAAAAAATTATTTGGAATGAATTTCTTAGAGGAACAAACTGTTACATTCTTCCTGTATTATAATATATCTGTTATATCAAATCAAATCAAATCAATCTCATACTGGAATCAAACTTGGGACAGGAGTTTTCTTTGTAGAAGATACACAAGTTTCCAAAGGTTTTGTAGCCCTTTTCTTCGCTGAAGCCACAAACAGGTCTGTATTCCTCTGTGCAGAACCAATTGCAGTTGGAATCTATAAACAAACAAATCTATAATGTATTTTAAGCGTGGAAGATATAAATAGAAAGATAGGGGGTTGAATCTTGAAAGTATGTTTTGTCTGACGAGTAGTTCATAAATTTGTGTAGTATTCCTAGTCTTAAGAATGATTCCTTGAATTTGTACAGTATTGCAGTATTGTTATTTTTTTTTAAAGAAAAGTCTCTATCACTCTAAAAATTAATGTAACCTTTTATGTATTTTATAGTTAATTATCGTAATCTTTATACTGACGCTATTTAAATGCACTACTTGTATACTAAGAATAAGAAAATTTGATTTCATATGAATGTTTCCTTTATGGTTGCCATGTTTTTTAAGTATGCCTAATATGTATTTGGGCTCAAGTGTGCATCACCAGGAGCAAAATGTATTTATATATATATAAAAAAAAAAAAAACTACACTATTTATTTACTTTGATTGGTAGACGATTTATGACGCAGGCGTAGGAACACGTGAGGAGAGGAGAGACGCTACACTTGTAATTGCCTGACTATTGAGTCGTTCTGGACACGGCCATTTCAAGAAACACCATCAAACTCTGGGAATCATCAATGTCAACCATAGGATTGTTGACTTTACAACCAGTCCATGAGACTGCAAAGCACATCATTCTGTATTGCAACAGGCTTGAGGCTCTGTACGGTCTAAAGCAGCTGGGTGATGAATCAAACGCTAACATTGGGCAAAAGTTCAAGGACACGGGTATAGGCTTACCTAGTTAGATGCACAATAAGCTTCAGATGATGTGCCGGGACCCCTTACAATTCAATACAAGACTATCACTTCTAATGCTGCAGAGAACCGACAACACCGCTGTCTTAGAATGAAAGTTCCAACATCACAATATCACAACCATACCTCAAGCCAACACTACCAGACCCACTCAACAATCAGAAAGTGACAAATGTAACGTCTCCGGTTTCAACGCCCGCTTTGTAAATTGTCCGTTGACCATTATAAATAAATAGTGTAGTGTTTTTAAGAAGTGATGTAAATATAAACTAGTTCCTAATGAAGCCACACATGTGGTGAAATGTACATTGGGCTTCATATCAAACATACTTCAAGAACCTGGCAACCATTAGGTAAACCTACATATTTTGTTCATAAAGTCGTAAAAATCCTTTAATATTTTCTTTGTTAGATCATATATAGCATATTATATTGTCAATATACAGTATCTAGCTTTTTCAGCAAGCATCTATGTTATTCAAAGGATAAACAGCCTACTTTTTTTCTTAGAATTACAGTATTGTCATTACTATATTTCTTCTTTTTTTGTAAATAAATAAATAAACCTGCATACTGATGAAATGAATAAATAAAATAAATTGTATCCCTACTCAAGTGAAATAAACAATTACCGGTACCATATGGTATTGACTAAGTAAAGGTAATCTTTGATCATCGAGACACTCTATTAGTTTTGTAGTTTTGATAGAGTACAATTCCAAAACTTATGTTACGTTCCAAAACAGGAAAAGATTGCTGCTGAGTAATTAGTTCAATTTTTTGTTTAACTTGTCTTCCATATTTTGTATTATTCAAGTTTCAAACTATTATAAAAAACTATTAAACAAAGATTAGTAACAACAATGTTGCTGAGATTTTCTAGGGGAAGTGTCTGATCACGTCAATTCTTGGAGAAAAACCAAGCTCATCTTTAAACTGGATGAACTTTAATTGATCCACAAGTAAATGAATATAAAAGTGAGTAAACTAACACAACACATTTTAAAACAGCTAAGTCACTTACTACTTTCTCAACTAGAGAGAGTGGTTTTATAAATTATAAATGTGAAAGTTAGGTCTTTAAAATATAATGATCCACTTACCAATCTCTTTTTCAGTGCATGCACCAGTGTGTTTCAATGAGTAACCTAAGACATACACATATTCAGTTCTTAAGTCCTTCAAAAACAAACTTAGATAAGTATGCAATATATTTTATCAAGCTGCTGAAAATCAAGCATAATCTCATAAATAAAGAATACACAAGGGGACCCATGCACATATTGCATATTTTAATAGCATTCAAATTTGTTTGCAATTGAAAAAATACAATAGGCCTACCCTTTTGCCTTTCAGAGTTTATGTTTGTTTCAGGAAGTTATTAGGCTAATAAAACTACTAAATTACAATAAACTATTAATTGTAAATGTACATAATAACGAGTTATTTATGTACCTCAATCTTGTTATAATCATAATAAAGGTTTCCTGTTAAAAACTAATACGGCATGCATAAAATGTTTTGTCTCTTGTTTACAAACTAACTGTGGTTAAACATTTAACTGAAGGATCAAATCTTAAGTTACCATTCACATTTAAAGCCGCTAAATAAATTTTGTCAGCATCGCCAGGTCTTTGAAACTTGAAAGCAAATTCTAGAAAGAAATCAAACGCAAGGGGGACAAATACCTTAAGGAAAGGACCTATTTAGTTACAGTATTATTCCTCACTCCACTAAATTAAGCTTTACCATGACACCTCAATCGTAAAAAATAAAAATCGGTTAAGTAGGACTAAAAAAGGGGTGTTACAGAGAAAACCCTTTTTGTAAACCGAACCCTTATTGGAAATTTTCAGTATAGATTACCATCAAATAGTTGAATTCCTCAATTAACGCTGTTCATTTAATGCAATTTTCAATTTTGAATTTTATCCTTCCAAAAGATTGTTTGGTTGATTTCAACCACCTTTGACCTTTGAAGATCTGCAGGATGTCTGTGAACTCTGAAGAATTTTCACAAATCCTACATGTTAACACGTCCGTTTTTAAAATTATTACAAGAGACACTTAGAGCTCAGTGTTAAAATCTAGTTTTAAAATGTTATTGAACTCATATATTTAAGTAAAATATGTCAAATGAAAAGCAATTGTACCAATAACTCCCAACTATGTAATCTATAAATTGATAAGGTCAAAACATTAATTTATATATAAGCAGAATTGCATCTAATGAAAAATTTAAAATAAATAATAAAATATTTATATTATATATATTATTAATTGTACTCATTCCATCTGATAATAAGCTTGGGAAGAGTTTAGTTGTATAACATGTTTGATTCAGACTGTTTACTCCTTCAAAGTGAGTAAACATTTTAGCCTTACCGTACCTGTTTTATTTTCTGTTTCTTTTTGTTTTGTTTTTATACTTTATTATTGCCTGCCAATTTATTCTTACCCTCGAGGTAGCTGGGAGTGATTGATTTTTGAGGGGGTAAATTAATTGTTCACTCTCTTTGTTAGTAAGGCAGGTCCAATACAGTTTATTTACGCCATAATTATGTCCATTTTTTAGAGCTTGGCAGCTTCTTTTGACCTTAAATTTGCCCACCACACAGGGCCTCAGATCTTAATGTATCAAGCAAAGCAAAGGGTGAGCTATTAGAGTACAAAAATGACCTGTATTGATAAACTGGGATGTGAACGTGAACCCAAAACATCGATACCTCGGCTACCAACTAAGCCTCCGACTCAATCACTTCATTTCACTTTGTATGTGTTTGTAACTTTGAGACATTGGCAATGTTGTGGTAGTTAAATACAAGGGCGGTTATTGCATATAGATCTAGGTTATTGCAAGGGGTGTTTTTGCATATAGATCTGTAGTTCGCTTGTATTCCACAATGAGGCTCCTCACCACTTAATGGCATCATTTCATTTGTGATTAGAATTACACCATTTGCATCTCTGTAGCTGACATGCATGTTTTGCTGCGTGTTTTTTTAATTTCCTTAAACTATCGAATCTCCTTTCGCGTGCGAGATAAGATTAGAGAAGTTTTTTGATTACAAACTTAAGCTATTACTTAAAGAACTGCCCTCGTATTTGAGGTATATTTAATTTACTTTAAATAAAAACAGCACTTACTTCCATAGTGACACCTGTTTTCTGCTTCGTACAAACATTTGTTGGGAAAGGTTCGGTAACCACTGTTGGGACTGTACACACAAACAGGTGCAAAGAGTTTTGGGCAAACCCAAGGACATCTTGCAGAGGACACTATAAAAGATTAATAACAATAGCTTGATTGAACAAATTATCAGATTGTAATACACTTCAAAAATCAAAAGCACATTTCTTAAGAGTATTT
Organism: Macrosteles quadrilineatus; assembly: GCF_028750875.1. Lineage (NCBI taxonomy): Eukaryota > Metazoa > Arthropoda > Insecta > Hemiptera > Cicadellidae > Macrosteles > Macrosteles quadrilineatus. The sequence continues at coordinate 77,733,709 of NW_026542600.1, read as the reverse complement.
TTCTCTAAACTGCCCTAGTAAAAAATGATTAGAAATATACAATTGCCAGTAGTGAGAGGGGGTACAATATTATAAGGAAAGAGATTCTACTTTTACAAAGTCCAAAACTGTGCATTAACAATAGTTAAAAGAAGTTGTCAGATTTAGCAATTTGCATATAATTAGACTTCCCCCCAATGTCTCAAGTCTAGAGCATATAAAAGGGCTGCACCAAAAATTGTCAGAAGGTACCAAGGTATTGTTAGCGAATCAAATTCCTGTCCTTAACAACACTTTTACTGTAGTTGAAATCCTGATATATGGTTTTTTACTGAACCATATCTAGATTCTAGACCCTCTCAAATTTTCAGTTTTTGTTCCATTTTAACGAATGAATTTTTGTATCACTCTTGGCAAACTTGAAAAGAATTTTCTAAGCCAATATATCTAAAATAGGTTCAGACAATAAATCAAAAACGGTTTTTTTTTTTAAGAAAAAGTAACTACTGTACACTAAATAATATGATGCAGCCCTCTTATTTGACAAATAACACAGATCCAAGTTCGCTGTAATTGTAATATATGCCAAAATAAACATTATAAAGGTATGTACCTCATATTAGTATAAACATTATGTTGATCAAAAATGATCAGTGCTATTTCAGTGTTTTGTCTTGAGAATGTAAGTGGATGGGTATTTCCTAAACATTTAAATTAAACATCTATACCTATATTTGAAAATCTAAACATATTTTTTTTAAACCTCAAAGGAAGGTTGTTGTGCTACGTACATTCTTTTGGAGTGCAGGCACCCTTGTGAGCAAACTTGTAATCTAGAAACATTCATTAATTAATGCCCTGTAGCAATATGCTCCACTAAAAAAAGACATATCCGAAAAATATTATATAATACTTTTATATATTATATAATATTGAATTTTATTGAATCAAACAACATCTTATTAAATTTGCAATTTGGATTCAGAAAAAAACATGTCTACCTGTGATACCATTTTTGCTCTTTTTAAGGAAGTATAAAACCACCTTGACATATCTAACCACCTATTATGTCTTTTCTACGACATAACAAAGGCCTTTGGCCTTTTTGATCACAGTAACCTTCTGGATAAGCTGGCCCTTGGCATTTCTGGACACCCGCTGCGATATGGATATCTTCCTATCTTAAAGATGGACACATGATAGTATCCTTGAAGCACAGAGGCCCTGGCAACATCCTCCGGTCATATAAGTCATCTCCTTCACCAGCTCTGAACATCTGTGTCCTCCAGGGATCAAACCTCGGACCTATCTTTTTTATTATACGTGAATGACTTGCCTGGCTTCATATCTTCTGGAAATCTATGGTTTTTTGCTCATGACATTTGTCACCTAGTCCCAAGCTCTTATTTGAAACATCCCAATTGAAAACGCCCAAACTGGCTTGCTTGAAATGTCAAATTGGTGCAGCAAAAATCATCTTATTCTAAATTCTGGTAAAGCTAAATTAAGTGAATTTTACAACAGAAAAAATCCTGAGCCACCTCCGTTAAGACCATGGACGGAGTGCCACTTGAGACCTGTAGTAAAACCAAATTATTCTTTGTTTAAGTATAATAATAATCTAAAATAACAAAATACAATATTATTTCAATTTTTGATGAGGAAAATGCCCTATAAATAAAATGGTGTACTGGTATTACTGTAAGAGAGCAATGCAACATGACTGCTTCAATTCAACTGTATCTGAGTATAGATAGATGTAAAGAAAAACTGATTTGATACTACATATTTAGAATGTGCAACAAACCTGAGTAGCTAGATTCTATGTCCAGATAGCACTTGTTGATGAAGCTTTTGTATCCCTGAGAGGGACTGTAGCCACAAACCTCTTCACAATACTGTGGACATCCTCCTAAAGACAAAATAAAATCTGTATTACAATATGAAAACATGTTTTTATTTTTCAAAAGAATACACAAAGTTCTGCAAATGTGTTAATTATATAAAAACTTCCATATAGCCAAAATCATACCCCAAACCACCCTGACATAACTACAATAAAAACAAACTAGTGAAAAAACATTTCAAAGCCCTGAAATAGCTAGTGGATAGATGGCAACTTGACCCATGCTTTAGCAAAAAAATATTTAAGGGTGCTGTTATTTGGTAACTCTCTTAGACCGACAGTACACTATATCTAACACAACAATACGCAAAAGCTAATTGGTCTTCTGTTTTGTTTAGTTTGTTATAAATAATTTATAACTTAATTATTAATCTTTAAGTGTCTAATGTTATCACACCAGTCTCTGAAACCCTTGACTGAAATCCCAGGCTCCATAGCAGATTATCCCTTTCAGTGAACATGGATATTTTGTTATAAGCCTACTTTGGTTATTGTCTATTTATAATGTCACCATATCATTTATGGTGAATGTTTCAATCAAGAGCTCGCTGTTGTACATTTCATGGAGAAGCAATGGATCGTGAAGCAAAATAGGGAGAGACTATTATAGTTTTGTGGAATTGACGCCTGTGGTGTTGGACTTCTGTTGGGTGAAAGGGGTAGTCTGACCTTTGTCAGACAGTGAAAAATATCTTAAAACATTTTAACGTCTTATCAACATCAATGCAGTTTACCAAAGCTCCATAAACTGTGATGTATTAGACTTTCTCCAGTACTTGTAAAGTTTGCAAGCATGATGAGCTAGTTGGGCAATGCTTCAACACATGAAATGTTGAATGTTTAATGGTCAGGGTTGCCAATGCCACATTCCCGGATTTCCCCAGAGATTACCAGATTTTGACGTACAAAATTTAGCTTCGGGGGATTTCTGCAAAAAGTGAGAAATCTCCTAATTTTTTACTCTCTATTACAATACATTGTACAACGGCACTTTTGGAAAACTAACGGTTTTTTTTATTCCTTAGCTTCTCTTTGGCCAGCAATGTCCTTAGTTTATCGTCTGTTTCATGGCTCCCATTCCTTCAATTCGCGTCTGCCGGCCAGTCCGAAGTCTGAAGGTACTGTATCCGTGTTCACTACCAAAGCCGAACCGAGTCTAGCAGACGGAGAGCGTTTTGTTTACGTTATTCGATATTTTTAGTGAGATGCGACAAGCAAAATGCAAATGTTATGCTTTCGCGTACCATATTTGATTATTGACATTGTAGCATGAATATTAAACAGAAAAGTTATGGATTAATAAACATAAACAAATGACGTCACTGGCCCGAATGTCAATAGGCCTTCTAATAGCCGTAACAACTGGTTTGGGCGTTTTTTGACATTTCCATTTTAATATGAATAAAAAAAAACTTGTTTACTCTGGGCCAGTGACTTTTTTTATGTCTATGGCCCATACAGTTTTTGTTATAATATTTCTGCTATGTAGGTATACAATTTTGCTAGCCCGTGAATTTTTATTTACTGTATTGGGGACCGCCAGCTAAAATCTCCTCTTTTTTACAAATTACCATATGGCAACCCTATGAATGTTGTGAAATTTCAAAGGATATGAAATGTAGGAGTGGTAATTTTCAGCACCCATGAGAATTTCAAACCCATCCTACTTCCAGATTTTATTTAGTATGAAACCTGGGTGGCTGCACAGACATGAAGGAGTGGAGGATATACAAATCTTTCAAAAAGTAAAACCAAACTAAGCCTTATATATATGTATGTATGTGTGTGTGGCTGTATGTGTCACTCTAGTAAGAACGCCAAAAGTCCAAACAACTTTAAGAAAAATTTGTATTTAAATCTTTAAGTTGAAAATCACTCTTTTCTAGTTTCAGTCCAAAAGTAGTGATTAACGAAACATTTTAACCTTCCCTTTGTTTGTAGTAAATTTTGGCTTACCTATTTCAGTATGTGAGCACTTTCCTTGATGAATCAGACACCAATCTATAAAAAGAATAAGTAATGAAATTAATAAAATAAAGAATAATTTAAAACTATATATTATCTCAGAAACTGCACTTTAATACAAACAATATTGTCAATAGTAAATGGCCTTTCCTTATATTAATATATATTTAATATTTATTTATATTTTTATTAACATCAGAATGAGAATTTTTAAATACAAAAATTCAAAGAGCTTCATTCAATTAGCAAAATGGTAACGCTTGCAATAACCGATGTGTATTGGTGTACTTATCATGAATGAAACTAATAAATGCACATTTTTTTAACATAAATTATTCAGCATTCGTGCCACAATACATCCTCAATACCACCTACTTGTCCACATAAAGCTGTTTTATTATAGATCGAAACAATACAGTAGAGTCCCGATAGTCGTTATTTAACGTTATTTTGGTTTATTGTTTTTTTAATTGTTTTAAAATTAAAATTTGTTTTTGTCCTAGGACGCTAGGCACGAGCCAGGGATTGTTTTTTACATTACTTTAGGCTAGATCTAGGGGTTGCGGCATTATCACTTAGATAAACTCTATTGGTGATTTGGCGGGATTGGGACCCGGGACGAAAATGAAGAATGCCAAATGTTAACTAAAATACTCTATACAACAATTCTATCTCGCCCGGCCGCTACAGAATACTTCAACGAGGTACAGCTAACTGTCATTACACGATAGTGTTAGCAGTTTCGGCTTTACCCAATGGGTGACAGCACGTACTGGGTCATCAATTTTTGTGTCTACAATAAACTGCATTAATTCACGCGACGGTACTAGTAGTTTCGACTTAAGTGTAAGCAGTAAGTGAAAGCACGTACTGAGCAAAAATCAAAAATAAATTTTAAATAAATTTTTAAATGAATTTTTTTTAAATTTTAAAAATAAAATATTTTTCGGTTTCGGATTATGCGGACTTTTGGATTACCGAAGTTCAGACTATCGGGACTCCACTGTATTATCATATTTCAATCAATACTTAATTTTTAAAATGATTTATCAAAAAAAAATTGCGATTTCTAGTTAATTCCTCATAATATAAACCAGTTATACAGGAGGTTTATCAAATTACTATTTGTTTCCTCACTGTTTTATTTTGAACAAGGTAGAACTAACCGTTAATTATACTTAATAATAAGCCCCCCTTCATTATCCGAGACAAAGGTTCCCAATGAATATTCTTAGAAGTGTAATTACCTGACTTTTAAAATAACCCCACCGCAGAAAATCTGCAGACTAAATCAGAATAAAGATGATTTTTTTTCTAACTTTTACCTTAAAGGCCGTGTCACACTGACATCCGCCGAGCCATGTCACACCAAAAGTACCGCGTCTGCGGCGGGAGTTTTGAGGTGATTTCATTACAATTCGTTTTACATAAGAAACACATCTTACCAATTTAGTACCATGCCATGTAAATTTTCCATATTTTTTTATGTAGTAAAGTGTTTAAGAAGAGAAATTGAATGTTTATTTATTTGTTAGTGTACATTAAAAAGTGAACCGTAACTATTATTATTTTATATTTAGACCTTAAATGTTTGTAGTGCAAGCATTTTAAATATGGTTGAGGATAAATTATCCACATTCAGTGTTTTGAACGTTATTTTTCGCCACAGTATAAATACTTATTACTTTTTAAATAAAATCATAGGAACATTTAAACTAATGGTAACTTACTTTTCTAAGTCTTCTATTACATTACAAGTTTAAGTTTACATTGATTGTACAGTTTTGGTTGTTGCAAATTGACAGTTGACGACAGAATAACATGAATGATAGGTGATAAAACAATAAAAAATTGTTTGTTTACGTCGACAAAATAAAAAATTTGATAGGAAACATTAAATTTGCACCGTAAACATTATTTTAGCATGGTACACAATCGTGATATGTTTCTGGTGATGAACATATTACGAAAACAATTGATTACATAGTAGTAAAGGGATAATACAAAACAACTTACATTATCAAACAAAAGAAACATGTTAAATTTAATTTCAAACTGTATTAAGCTGTATTACTTTAAAAACTTTAAAGTAGCTTGGCCATTCGAGATGCACCTTTGCGCATGTGCTAGACAAAACTCCCGCCGCGCTAGTCTCAAAAAGTCACTCAGCAAGCGGGCGTGGACACATTTGATAACATGGTGAGTGATTTTTTTAATTCGCTTCCTCCACGGAAGTGAGCTCGGTGTGACTTGGCCTTAAAATACACACCAAGTTTCATAAGGATCAGTTAAAAAAATTGAATGTAAAAAATACAAAATGGCTTATATCTGGTTAACGAAGCGATTTTGATAAAAATGTTATTATTGATTTTCTCTTTATTTTGACCCAAGGAATCACTACCTACATAAATTATGTCCCCACCTTTTTTGAACACCCTCTATATGGTATAATATATTTTTGGGGTTTGGTTATATTTTCAAAACTTTAAAATAGTTTGTAGGTATAAACTAAAATTTATTATAATGACGAAACAGTATTTCCCTAAATTTTCATTTTGCCTACCTCCTCCTTTGCAATGGTTTGCCTGCTCCAAGTCACACTTATCTTCAAAGCTCTTATAACCATATTTCCGACTGTGTCCGCAAACAGGCTTCTGGTCTTCAGCACAGGAAAGAGAACATCCTCCTTCCACTGTCAACAAAAGCACTCTCTCTAATCTTATCTTCTAGAATGAAACATTTAACCCATAATTCCATCAGCTATAAACATTTAATAACAAATTTCTTTTTGTAATTTATAAAAACGAATATCCGATTTTCAACTAATAACTTAAGCAGAACAAATATTTTATTAATAAGTAAAAGGTGTTATGTTTTACTCAAACCAAATTTAATAGATTATTATTCATAAAGGATAAATAAACCAAAAACTTGACAAAATGCTTATTATAGTATTCTTATTCATGATAAGATTGGTAAATTCTTATAAGACAAGTGGTGGTGAATTTCTATCAGAGATATTAGAAAATAGCTTTGGAACATAAACTAATTATATTAATAATTCAAGTACCTATAATTCAATCAGTCACAACTTACCGTCTATTCATCTATATTTATCATATCAAATGAATACAAAGTAGATCTAAATAGGTTATAAAATGTTAGAAGCAATTTCTTTTTCATTTAGTCCTAATAACCTCTGTTACGCTAACAAGGAATTATTTAGTTACTAAGTTTACCTCTGGGGGCGAGAAGAGCGATGGAGATTAAAACCGAAGATGCTACAAACAGCTGCATCTCGGAAATGGCTTGCAGTTGTGGACATGGCTACTTATACAGGTTTGAGCTATTAACTTGAGTTGCTCGTGTGGTTTCAATAGCTGTTTCATGACTTTATGCTGTCAACAAACTCAAACATTCCTCAGTTATGCTTGCTTTGTCAGAAACAGTGCAACAGTATTATTGGACAAATATACTAAATGACTATAACATAAGTACAAACAAATATAAGTTTTTCAGTATGATAATTTTTTGTTGGGCATCACTCACCTTATTGAAATCACGAGAACGTAGTCCTTGTCATGTCACAATCATACACAGTTCATTGCACATAAAAATATACAAAAATAAAAATAAAACTAAATTTAAAATATCAGACAAAAGTTCTCAACACCGACGTTTCGCCGCACCAAAATCAACGTGCGGTGTTTTCAAGGTTATTCCTCTTCTCACGCAATCGTTGTGAGCGCCTAACCACGACTCACGCGCGCTATATCGTTTTATTTGGTTAAATGAGGTTTTAAATAACTGAAATACGAAGAAACAAATTGTAAACAAAACACAACCTCTACAGTGCACCGGACAGAACTAACGACAAAATTTGCTTAAGCTGTTCTTTAAGGATGGGAAATCTACTAAGGGAGTATGTTTTAACTATGACAATAAGACGGTGAAACTGTAAACTTTTACAAGACGGTGAAAATATATAAAAGATTTTACTTAGTCCTAATGATGACAGGGGTCTCCAATCAAAATCCATTGCCATTGTAAAATCTTTTCTATATATTTACCTTCTTGTACATGTTTACAGCAGTTAGTACACTTTGAAGGGTGTCATTCTAAACTAATCTACAAATCATCAAAATTATACAATGTTTTGTTAATTAACAATTGTTTAACTTAAGTTACGTTGCAGCTCAGGGAAAAATATGGATTTTAATTTTGTTTTAATTAATTAATATTGTTTGATTGAAATTTTGTTTTACATTTGTTTTAGCTATCAAGATTCAATATCTTCATTTGTCATTAAGTAATACTAGTATTACAATAGACACAGTCAATGTTTTCTTAAGTCTAACAAACAATATGGCTTTTCTGTTACAGTAACAGAAAGAATGGACCAAGTGAGTAGCAATCACTCTTTAAAATAAAACTGTTAACATAACCATTAACTCTAAAATAAATTAACATTTAAATAACTCTGAAAATATAACAATTTACATAACTCTAAAATAAATTAACAATAATTTTGATGGTATTTAACTACATAACTGTAATAAAAAATGATAACTTATGGTCTACATGTATCAGAAAGTGTTTGGAGGGCCTATTTTATTATATTCATATAAGAGCACCATATAATAATCGGGAAGTTATATTTAAATATATGAAGGGACATAAGAGTATTTTCATATACCTTCTAGTTATTATTCCTAGGGAAAAAATGAAATGAAAGTTTTTAAAGATTGTTTGAACCAGAGATGGAGTCTATGTTCTTGATTTCAGCTAGTAACTGATAATATATATTTAGCCTCATATGCATTTAAAATAATATATAATTAAAAACTTTTTATGAGATATACAGTGTGAATAACAGTATATGCAACAGTCAAATAACTTTAAGTTTTTTTACTTCGGTTAAACATTTCTTCAGTTTGTATGAAAATATCATACAATAAAAATATAGGCGTGACTCAAATAAATATTAGGAAACTAACAAAACAGCTACATGCCAAGAGTTATGTGCTTATGTCATTCCTCAGAAGGATAGAATTATTGGAAGTTGAAAGGTAGTGCAGATTTTCTATTAAACACAACCTAATATACGGGAACTAATAGCAATATTTAGTCTTAGATTGAATTTGGCACACGCAATTGTTACAGACAGTATCCTTGCATCACTTTTTTTAAGGAATGTAACAGTCATAGGCAAGGCCACTTTTATAAAGGTCCCTGGAGCGCAAGAGGTTTTAGGCTTGTTTGGGGCGGAAGGAAGAGAACAATTCCCCTATATTACAAGGTAGGTGGAGAGGGGCGCAATTATCTCTCGGCCCCATAGGCCTCTCGCCCACTATACGATTTTGGTCGTACGACACTGTGTCGGAACAACAACATTCCAATAGTGAACCATTGGATCTTATGAGCGCTCGCCCACTGTACGATAATCTCACGACTACGACAAACTGTCGTGGTGCAGTCGTCCACTGCCACTGTGATCCATGACTGTCTAACTCGCAGTGGCGTACACGATCAAATGGGCGCTCGCCCACAATACGATTTTTTTCATATAAATGTACAGGTATTGGAGGTTTACATGGATAATAAGAGAACCAAAAGCACAATTACATAAACTATGCTATTTGTTGTCAAGTAGCTGTGATGTCAATCGTTTACCTTTGATAGCTCTTCCTGGCCGACTGCTAACTCTCCTGGTATTGATGGTTGGATCTAAGACTTAAAACTAAAAGAAAGATTTTTGGACCAATGTATCGTGGTGATAACTGGAATATTTTAAATTGTTATCTACAGGTTTAGTAATATTTTTATTTCTAGTATTGTAATTATTTTTAGTTTAGATATTCCTAAATAGGACAGGTTTTATGAACCCAGCATGCTATTTAAAAAATATAAAAAATATAAATATAGTGATCGTAAAAAGTTAGACTTGACAATTTCGAAATGGTTTTTAATAGGTAGGAGTTCTTCAATGAACTTTGCCAATAATTTGTATTACTTTTTTTGTAATTTAATCATCTTTTTTGAATGAGAAGGGTTACCCCAGATCAAGACACCATATCAATAATGATGAGAAATATGCATAGTATATTATTAGTTGTGTTTCCAGATTCGTTACTTGTGAGATTATTCTCATATTCTCGTGTTGTCACGATCTCTCCTGAATATGTCATGGTTTGTGAATTCAAGTTCAATATCACTTGTACATGTGGATAGAGACACATTTTAAGTTTTAGTAAGTTTGAACCTTAACCCATTGACATTACCATTGACATTTTGGTAAAGACAAAGTATATTGACCATGCACAAGGTTTAAGCTTATTAATTTTTTGATTTCTCGACAATATTTGGGACACCGGTAGACTATTTAATCGTAAGATTCTTTTGCTACTTTTAGCGTGCAGCTATGGTGTTGTCTTGTCTTTAAGATTTTGTTGCTCATAAACTGATTTATACTTGTTTTGTGTGCCGATTTGCCCATTCAAATTTAAAATCTGCGCCAAACACCGTGGTGAAATGGTCCAATCAGGGACGATCGCGGAAGGATACAGAACAGCTCTAACAGACTGGAGGGCAAATATTGTCTTGAACGGACGTATCGATGATTTTTGTGCATTCGTAAAGTTTATCTCTTTGAAGTTTGGAAAGAAGGATTCGGGAAATATTGTGCGTGCGTCAGCACAATCGTAAATCGTTACTGAATTGTTTATTAATAATAGAATTTCGAGACAGAATCTAAATTACTGACTCAAAAACTAGAGAAATTTATTGATCGAACATCGAAAAAATCGTTGTCGGAATAATTCTCTCTGTTCGATAAACCCTACAAGCCAAGTTTCTTATAATGAATGTAGTCCGTGAGTGTGAATGTATGTGTGGTCGCCCTCGTGAACGTAAGTAAATGTCTGTATTATTTGTGTCTTAGTATTAATTTAGCATACGCCAATCTGCCCAGTGTTACAATTTTTCCTGTATAAGTTTGTTTCAAATTTCATGTTTTCAATGCCATGGGACTGTAAATTCCAATATAGCTGTAAACCATTGATTAGTTTTGTCAAATTGTTATAATCGTCTTGATCGTTATAATCGTCGAATTTTGGAATATTTAAAATATATAAGATTGAACCTGTTAAAAATTTATTTACAAGCAATCTACAGGTTTATATTTAAACATCTGTCTTTGTTCAATGTACAATTAAGAAACATTATTGTATTTTAGATTAAGTTTATTGTCGATTAAATTTTAAAACCCGGTGTGAGAAAGTGATTGTATTTAAGGAATTAAAAGTAACGGTGCATTGTTTCATGGTCGAAGGTTTAGGAGGGAATACAATAGATCATGAGGATAAACTCCCATTAGAGTCAGTAAATTATAATTAATCAAACGTACAAATGATCTTGCTCAGAAGTAAATCAGCCCCTTGTATTGAAACAACGACAGTGATGGTACTTAAATACAGATCACTGACAAAATAGTTCCTGTTGGAATAGTAGGCCTATACAACCGGCCGGCTGTGACAAATATATATTTGGGGAGTTTGTTGGTCTCTACTAAACACTGATCTATTATTTATTTTTCCGTGGACATTGCACGTTTGGTGGTTTTGACCAAATTTGATATATACAATTTTACAATCTTATGCTATGCCTGGAATCAAGCCTGTATAAATTCAAAATAACATTAATTTGAGAACAATCAATGTAATTTGTAAAAAAAAAAACATTTTTTGTACAATGTATAAATTCTCCTTCAAATACCATCTTTAATTTTCCTTATCCGATCGTACCAATACATTTACAATTTGCTGTTGTCTTTGCATTTTTATTAGTTTAAACCACCGACTAAGGTGAGTCCAAGTTTATTTAAAATATAATCTGTCAAATTAAAAGTGATTCCAAAAAATCAGACAGTCAGTAAACTGTTTATTTCAAAATGTTGAGTGTCATAAATTGGTAATTTCAAAGGTATTTACTTAAGTATATAAGAAGTGTTAGAAATAAGCTCAAAACAAGGTGTTTGAAGGAGGACAGAAGACAACACTGTACGTTAATTCCTATTCCCTGACAAAGCCCCTACGGCTCCTTGTTTCTAGGAACCGTCTTGCTAAAGAACGAGCTCTTTCATGTTCAATACTAACTAAAGTAAAATCTCACAGCCTAGTATTGGGCATAGAATTCCTTAAGTAGTTCTTTATTATTTTTAGTTTAGAAAAAGACTTTTAACTATACTTGCAACAATTATGGGTAATGTAAGAAACATTATGAGTGCTGTGTACATATGTTTGGCACACTTGATGCAATAAACTTATTCCTAATCAATAGATAGAAAATCAGCCAACTGGCTGATTTTTCTTATTTTATTACTTTTGATATCGTCTTTGACTACATTTTTAAGCAAATTACTTCATTGACCAAAACATAAACAACGATAAATAAACAAGAGCAGTAAATTCTTGTGATAAGAACAAGATAAGCACAAAGCGCAGATGTGCACCTTCGCGCCGAGGAAATAACGATGATAGTTAACAAAAGAGTCATCAACATACTGTTGTGACTGTAACGGAATAAAGTACCAGGAATATTTTTTTTACATTTATTTTCGGTAAGCTTGAGGGAGTTTTGCTTCAACATCCAGAATAGCCTATCAGTTTTTGGCGCCCCTAAGGCCTGCGCCCCAATGCACCGTTTTGGTTGCATTGGTGTTACGCCACTGCATACAGTAGTACATAATGAAACCCCATTTGATTAAACCGGTGATAAATAGCTGTTTTCCAGACTAAATACTTGCATGGTAAGTTTGTTATAAAGGTGTGTAGAGTGGTAAAAAAAATTTACATTTCAACAGCCTAGTGCCCAAAAAAGACTATGTTTTGACAACAGTAAGAGTAAATACCATACTCGTATAATTTCTTGATCTTGAGGAATTGTTATTTAATTTTACCATCATATGCAAGACTATCAGGTATAATCAGGAGTTATTAATATTATCTCTGTATTAAGATCACTAAAATTAAAAGATACTTAACATTTTAGTCTATACCATGAAAAAATGGTACGGAGAAATGGTACTCGTAGTTAAGTGAAGTGGTTGTCTAGATGTTACATCATGTTCATCACAGTATAGTAGGCATTGGCTCAACCAACACAGCCCTTTTTTTTATTTCCCGCTTTTTGGCAATTTTGCAGGTAGCATGGGCGTCAATACAGTGAACAACGCTAATAATATCTATAATGTTATGTAATAATATCTGTGTTGTATATAATATCTGTAGGTTATTGTATGCATATAACTGTCCATAAGAGGGCTGGGGGAACTGGAGGGTATGAGGAATAACCCCCAGTAAAAAGGGAGGTTAAGGGTCCTCACATGGCAAATGTTTAACATTTATGTACAAAATGGTCGATATTACAAATTGCTGTAACTAAATGTGTTTTATGTATTGTAAATGTATTTTTTTTAATAATTTTTCAAAATTGTAAAAATTTGGTTAACGTAGGGACCAACGGAACATAGAATTTGTGGTGGGAATTTTGGGAACATTGGGACGTGGATTGTTGGACGCCCATGGTAGGCAGTAATAAAAGCAAGGGCTTGCCTTAATGTCATTACAGAACAAATGATTTAAAGAAATTACCTGACTATGTATCACACTCAATACACATGAATTCTTGAGCTAGGGTAGGCTTGGAGTTCTACGAAAATCAGCTTCGTAGAAAACAGAGAAAACAACTTTGGAATAGTTTCCAATCTTGAACAACTTCAAGCTTCAAATCAGCACACCAGCATGTTGGAATCTGAATAAACTAGCAAACATATTCTTCGAAATGTGCTTTAAATAATGTGCATATTCATCCAGATAGTAATTCTAGTGGAATTTCATGGAGATTTTTGGATTATGAACACTGTAATGAGGCCTCTCAAGCTTAAAAATTCATGTCACATTTGCAAAAGAAAAAAAAAACTTTATGAAGACGAAACAAACTCGGTACTTGCTAGCCAACCAGAAGATAGAAGCAACCACTCTCTAATTCTGAGAATAGATGGAAAGAGTTCTGCCATGTTAGTGGGAAACAGATCCTTACACATCCCCAAAGAAAGACGAAGTCAAAAGTATTGAGACACGCAAAAGAATGAAGGAAGTTAAAATTAACAATAGGCAGAACTATATATAGGCCTACTTTTAATAAAGACAGTAATTTATAGATTCCAAAAACTTTAAAGAAAAGTCCGACTTTCTTAGACTTGTTACCAGAAATAAGTTTATTAGTCTTTAGAAAGATGGAAACTATGTATTTGAAAAAGTACACATGTAGGCCTACACAAATTTACCAAGTTTACTGACTCAAACACTTATTTTACAGCACGTAATACTATGTGACGTGTAAGTATTAGGCTAACTCCTAAGGAATCATGAATTGAGAGGATAAATTTTAAGCGGCAGCAACGGGACACAAACCTATGAGAGTACATTAGTTTCACGGTTCAGTTTACTACTGACCAAGCCACCAACTCGCCATGACCATGATGATGAATTTTATCATAGTTTATTTAGCAGAATGGAACTTGGGTAAATGTCACTAAAAAGTAAAAACAGATTTTTTTCTGTTCAGCCAACCCGACCAGACTGATCAGACCAGAAGCGGGGTGACGCTCCTACCAGCGCTCTATGCAGCCAGTCTCACGGTCTTTGCTCACAAACACTCCACAGTCACAGTGCACGCGGCACAAAGCATTTGTGTTGTTATTAAAGTTATTTAACTTAACTTGTTGTTGTTTAACTTTTTGTTAGTTAAATTTGTTTATAATTTTGTGTTTTTAGTCAACTTTAGCATAGTTTTTGTTGTTTAGTATTTGTTATTGTTTTCGGTTTGAAAAATGGACAGCAATTGAGGTTTTAGTAGTATTTGTCTTTCTGGTTCCACAAAGCCACTTTCTTATGTTTTATTATATGTTTTATAGTCACTTGGGCCACGGCCAACTTTGTCAACCATTTTAGCACAATCTAAAAAACAAACAGACGAAATAAATAACATCAACTATACACCAACCTCGGTCAAAGATTCAAAATTCAATGCGACTGGGTCTCTGGGTCTGGTCTGACCGGGTGAAAAAAACAAACTATTTTGAGTTGTTTCCGATAAGCTCAGACCCGTTCCTCCTTCCCGACACTACAATTGTGCCAGTGTAGGAGGGTAGACGGCTACTTGTGTTTGTTTCTGGCAGACCCTGTCAGACTCGCGCAGACCCGCTCAGACCGTCAAATTCCGCTTCCAATGTAGGTTGCGCTTTAGCAAGTTCTGCTCATTGACCAAATTTGAAGATAGGGCATTTAACATGAGGTTAGCGAGTTCCAAAGCCAATCCTGCTGACCCATGGTAGGCATTTGGAATTTAATCAAAACAAAATCCCTGCGTGTTTCTTTAGAAGCAAAACTAAGTGTTCGTCTTCTAAAATTAATAAAAAAAGTGTAAATTTCAGTTTGTTACGAACCTGTTTGGGTAATATCCATTAGCCTACAGAAACTGGAAATTCGCTTAGGCTAGTATGCAAGGTTCCTGCAATGGAAGTAGTTGTGTCTAGTGCTGTATGTAAGATTTTCAAAGTGAAAAATTATTGAAGGCAGTTGGCAGTAAGTTATGGGCCTTTTAAACTTAATTTTGTTATTGACATAACTACAGGGTGGTAAAAACTTTTACAGAGTCATAGTTAACATTTCATTCACAATCTGCATTTTATTAACACTGTTCAAACTCTAAAGGGTACAATTATGTCACACAACAGGTAAGTTAATGGATATCAAACATACTTTTTAATCTTGGTTTGAAAGAAGTCACCATCTCCTTGAGTAGCCTGGCGGTTTATAGCTTGATGTCTTTCTTTGCTTACAATCTCCTCAATGATTTCTCCGTCACCTCTGATAAGCCTGAAAATGTCAACATATACTGGGTGAGTCAATGAAACGGGCTATTTTCTTATAACGTTAGTGAATAGAGGGGAAGAAGGAAAGGGGCCGAGTAAGTTACCCTGCGTTCCCAACCTCTGGAAGTTTAGTTGCCATACTTAGTTGCCATACCATCAGCAAAATATGCAAGATGGCCCAGAGCTAATTCACAGCCTATGGATGAGCGATGAGGCTCATTTTCACTTAACGGGATGCCAATAAGCAAATTTTTGATATTGGTCGGTCCACAAGCACATCATGAATGGCCAGTTCACTCTAATAAAGCTACGGTTTGGTGTGTCGTTTCTTCCATTGACATGAAATGGGGATATTGCCTGGCCCCCTTGATCCTCTGACCTCAGCTCCTTTTTTTTGTGGCTTGACTAAAAGTTTAAGGAGTTGACTCTGATATTATTTTCAAGACTTGATGCTTGTTTTGTTGGTTCAACACAAACTTCCACTCATTTACTACGTTTTTTTAATGAATAAATCGATCGTATGATGTTTGACCTTTTTTTAATACTTACCGAAAAATGGCCCGTTTCACTGACTCACCCTGTATTTTACACTCTTATTAGCTAAGTTGAATTTAAATTTGTGCAATTCTAATGACATTAGTTGTAATGCTGTGGGGAGACAGAGAAGGCCTCTCCTCCTCCTGAAGATCATTCCTTGTGCAGTGTTAAGAAAATAATTATGAATTTAACAACATTTTTTACAACTGGCAAAATGCCAGAAGCATTTACAAGATAAAATATTTAATTGAAAACTTAAAACCAGGGAAGGAGCTAGAGCTTGCCGAAAGTTACTAACTTCCAACCTAACTAAGCGCCTTAATGCAGAAACTTTTACACGCTAAACTGTCACCCAAGCTACATCAAAGCATCCCAGCTGAACATGCTGGTTTCAAACCTTGGCCGAAGACTTCCCCGTCCTTGTAGGAGCTACTTCGGCCATCCAGGGACATAATTTATTTTTATGGTAAAAACCCTACAGCTGCAGGTCAAGGTTTTTTAATTTCCTGCCTAAAGATATTGTAGGAATTAAATTATACTAAAGACATTTAAAAACAAATTTAAGATATTTATAATCAACAAATGTTACTACTCATTTACTGAGCATTTTTATAACTTTTTCAAAATTGTGTACATATTGACGCCCCCCTCTGTATTTATAGGCCTATAATGTAAATCTTGATTAAAGTGTTTCTGCATCTGATTCTGACCGCTTTCACACTCAGTGTGGTCCCAGTCCAGATTGGAACATTTATCCAGACTAATTGAAGGCCAACATTAAAAATAGTTTCAGTCTGCTATCTGTGTTCAGAGGGCACAGTGACTTCACAATCAAAAATAAGTGGCTTACTTATGCTTGACATGTCGTAACTACAAAGAAAGTACACCCACCAAGAAACATTAAGATCCACTGGTTTGTAAATAGGTCAATTCTTTCTCCATATCGTACAACCCACTTTCAATCTACAAAAGGCAGTTGACAAGAGAACTAAGAGAACCAACTGCACTCAACTCCTGATACTGGCAAAACTGCTGATTGACTTACTGTAACTAGCAAAATAAGCCCTGACCATACTGGTGTGAAAGCAAGATAAGCCAGTAAGAGCTGATATGTAAAAATAACAGATAAAACAGGATTTTCTTTGACCTGTCAAGCGGGGTTTTTATTTTGGTCGTGAGGAAACACTGGTTGTTATAAATATAGCCTACCATGTATTTTTTTCTGTAAAATGGTGAATCAATTTACAAATACATAGCTAGCCATTTGTTCCGGACTCGGATTGGAAGTATTGAGCTTTCTTACTTATTTGATACTAACTTACCTACTTGATACTTGGTTACTTCATCCTTGACCAACAAAGTTGGATTGATTGCGTCTTATTTACATTAAAAACATTTAAAACACAAAAACATATATATACAACTAAGCAACAATGGCGGGAATGAGTCACATTTCTCGGATGAGTCACATAGCCAGACAATACTTTTTACACACTACCAGCAACAAATGTACAGAGTAAGAAATATACAATCCGTATATACAATCAAAACACTGTTTAACCTTACTAATTTATCTATCATTTCGCCACTTTGAAAACATGGAATAAGATAGGGTACTCTAACTCATACCAGTTTTTGATTTATCAGGTAGCACACTAGTGCTAATTTCTCTTACAGTAACTGAACTATCACAATATTTCTCTGTTGAAATAGATCTTCATTAGGCTAATTAATTAATTCTACACAATATTAGGTCGTAAATTGAGGTGATTAAAGTTTAAACTAATGAAATATTAACATCGTTGGGGTGGGCGAGTCTATTATGTGTGGGGGAGAGGGGAGGTAGCTTAATTGAGAGCCTATAGCAATGTTGTACGGGGCAAGCCTAACTTGTGCACGGAAAGTAGCTTCGTATTAAGACTATTGCAAAAATGCTGGAAAATTTACCAGACTTCAGCTGAATTTACAGGTATCTTTCTGTAAACAAAAAAATCTGGGTTGAGTTACAAAAAAAAAAAAAAAAACTAAACTATATACATCTTTTTCAATACGTCAAGAGGAATTTTCCTGTTGAAATGTAATGCTGAAAATCCAGTAGGCATAATCCTCGGGGAAATCCAGGTGATATATTGTAGGGAACCTTAACTAAGTTATAAGTTACCGGTACTCTAGGTTTGTAAATAATAACTATAATTTTTTAAAAACAAACTAGGCTAAATAACGAAAAAAACCGAAACCAAATATTAAGTTAGTCTTACCTTGATCTACCCGTTGTCTTATCAAAAACACGTTTGATTGTGTTCTGTTTTTTCTCCCATTCTTCTTTGGACAGAGGAGCCATTGTCTGAGACTTCTCGAGAATCTCTTTTGGGACTTCAGGTCCTACTATGGTGTCTCCTTCAGCTTCAGGCTTAGTTACTTGGATAGTCCCCTCTAATTTATGCTTCTTATCTTTGGAATGTTTATGTTTCTTCTTGCACTTCTTTTTGTGTTTTTTACTCTTTAGCCTCTTTGGGGAAGTAGTGGATTCGCTATCACTTGACAAATGTTTTCTTTTCTTGCTTTTCTTGGACTTTTTACTTTTCTTGTCCTTATCTGTACATGCATCATTAGGTAACTCTTCTTCAGCCATAACTGGCTCTGAGTCCATACGGAGAGTAGTAAATTAACAAGAAGGATGAGACTTACGTATTTACGTTGCAAACAAAAATATTGTTCATAACCACCTTCTCAGGTTCATTGGGCATAATTAGGCCTGACAAAAATCTCCTCATAGGAATACATAACCTAAAACCTAAAACCCTAAAATTTACCTAAAGTTTTAGTCCGATATGCAAGTAGGCCTAGATCCCTACCTTGTTTTGGTAACCTTCAATAGGTAACTTATTCAAATAATCGAAGATAAAACTATGGAACTTTGCTTTCAACTTCAACAAGAACCATATGTGACGCGATATTAAAATGAATCAATAAAAACTTTAAATTTTCTACCTTTAACAAGTCAGTCTTTTTTTACATTTGTGTGGGTGCCGGGTGGATGTGTTCGTGTTGTCTTCTGTTCTTCTGTTAGTTGTGGTCTACTGGTCTGTGGTCTGTCTTGTCCTTGTCAAGCTCAAGCTCAAGCAACTCTTTTTTTCTCTCGACACTCACTCGCTCCACTACCACCACCACACGACATAAACTCACAAATCCAAAGACAACAAAAGATTGCAATCTAGGTGAATGCCGTTGGTTTTCCATTGAGATAATAGATTATAACTGGAGTCACTACTCTCTGGTTAAACGTTAGAGAAAAACGTGCCACTGTCACTGAGCTAAAATTATAACTGGAGGTAGCACCGCCATGGCAGAAGTCTGTCAAAAGCGTGTCGCTGATTTTGTTAGGTTGGTATAGCAGCGAGTTTTCTTATCATAGCAATAACATGGCTTCTATAACTAGGTTGCATAGCAGTGAGTTTTTTTATCCAATAACATGGCTTCTTTTTAACTCACCCTCACGCAAACATGGCGGCTGGCGACACGCATCTTTGACATTCAGCGCTACCTCCAGTTAGAATTATAGCTCAGTGGCCACTGTTTTGGCTGGTTTGTTTTTGGCGTTTCGTGTTGTTAGGTTGGCCGTGTGATCGGTTGGTGGGATGCTGTCAAATAATTCCAATTCATTCGAACCTAACCATACTATTTATTTGGGGTTATGTTATCCGTTATTTCAAGGACTTGTATCAAAAACTTATTTAAGTTATGGCACAATAAAACCTCTGTATTTTTAAGTTATTTTGAAACATTATAAATTGTTTTTGTTTGATAGTAAATAAATACTAACTTATTTACCTCTTTTCAAGCTATTTGGTGAAAATAGGCTAGTCAAGTTTCCTGGTTTGGAGATATTGGTTTAGGCCAATAGCCCTATTGCATTTGATTAAATAACGACCATCGGTTTATGATCCTGTTAAAATGGGTTGCTCTTGCTCGTAAAATAAATAAATAAACTTATATTGCAATCATAATGTTGAGTTGGCAGATTTTTGTTTACTATCATCATTCATCAACAAAACAGGATGACGCCATCTTGATTTTGCCTCTAATTTGACAAGTCCCACCAACCCGATCACCCGGCCAACCTAACAAAACGAAACTCTGAAACAAAACCAGCAAAAACAGTGGTACGTTTTTAAAACACAGAATGGTTACTCCAGTTATTATTACAGCTCAGTGTGGTTTTCCCACTATTTTTAACAGTAAATTTGCTAATAATTAGATTAACAACTCGGTCTACATGGTGTTTCAATATGCCGCGAAAGTGTATTGTAATGCGTGTCATGTGCTGTGCTGAACAAGTTTCTACACCACTCGGGGTAACTAGAGTCTAAACCTTGGCTAAATCATCACGATGTTGTCCCCTGGCACTGCGGAGTGGGGGAAGCAAAGCATTCTATTGGCTGAGGGAACACCATTACCGCAACGATACGGTTTGTAACCCGGTGGTCTAATGGATAACGTGCCGGGCTGAGGATCTGAAGGTACCAGGTTCGAATCCTCTCGGTAGCACTAACTTTTTCTCTGAGATTTTTGCATTATCAGCAGGTTTGGTTAGGTTATGACAGTTTAATTTGTTAATTGAAACATTATAAAATTCAATTTGAGCTATTATAATTTTAGAACTATTTTTTTCTATTAGTAAACCTTGTTCGATTTTTCATTATCAGCAAGTTTGGTTAGGTTATGACAGTTTAATTTCATAATTAATAAATTCTAAAATTGAATTCAAGGCATTTATAATTTTATTTTATCAACAGAACTATTTTTTCGATTAGTAAACCTTCATTCGATTATTTTATATATGTTTTATATAATCAGCATGTTTGGTTGGTTAGGTTAGTTTATGACAGTTTAATTTTATAAATATTCATTTTTTAACTTATTGAAAAACTGCAGCATAGGTATATGATATGCATGTAAAACAACGCGGGCTTGTTTGGACGCCGTCTAGAGGGGAGGTGGAGGGAGAATCATTTCCCCCACTCCGCAGCGCCAGGGGACAAGATCGTGATGATTTAGCGAAGGTTTAGACTCCAGTCTCGGACTACCTACCTACCTAGACAGTGCAGGCTGCAAACTCTTCTCAATTTCAATTATAATGGCTGACTTTATGCAGATCGACTTTTATTGATGAAGCCCTTTGCTCAAACTTAAATACTAATTTAAGACAAGTAGACTAGATATGACAGTAGTCCACATATCTATGTCCACATATGTACGTATATTGTATATTGATGGACAGTGAACAATCGAAATAAATAAATTAGAAATATTCTTGTTGTGTACTGCGATTTGTGCAGATAATTTTGAATTATTTTCAAATGACGTCGACGACACCCCTGGTATTCCGAAATCTTCTATGATAACAATGATTTATACAGTTATCATATTACAGTTTTTAGCGAATTTCCTATATTGGTAATAAACTATTAATGTAAGTCTCATGATGAGACCTTAGACGAAGGACTAATTTATTTTTTCGTTTTTACCCATGAGGTCAAAAACACCGTTCAAAATTGTACACTATACTGTATGTTTATATTTACAGTAGTAATATACAGTATGTGCAGTGCACACACTGTTTAAGCAACTACCCAAGACAACCTCCAGAACTTTATGTCTGAATAATTCTGTGATTGCGCAAGACGATGATATTGTCCACACGGCCGCGGGAAAAGGTCAGAATTTCGCCTCATTCGTGGAAGGCGATGATGATCTCCACACGACAGATGATTACTATTTTTCACACTGGCGGGAGACAATTGCTATGTCCACACGACTAGGAGTGTAAGGAGAATAAGTAGTGAATAAGAGTGTAAGGAGAGGAGAATAAGTAAACTGTTCTAGTTTGCTTGTTTATGAACATATTTTGATAAAATTTTGAAAATGCATTTATTTCTTACTAAACTATTAACATTTTACAAACAATGTTAATAATGTTACAATATTGGTTCGTAACAATATTGATTGCATATGACGACCATAGAACTATAAACCATAGAACTATAACTTGTTGTCGGTCTATGATGACGACACGCTGTCATTTACCATCATCTTCGCCATCATCATAGACTAACCAACACAAGTAGACTTCTCATCCCATTGTAAATTTTGAAGCACGTTTTTCGTGTCTAGTTCATGTACGTGGCATAAAGGCGCTAGTGTCGACGAAACTTTGTTTCTATTATTTTAGGGTTAATTTCTTGATTTGTGCTTTACTGTTTGGTTATATAACTAGGGGACAAGTTATTGTTTATGATTAGATCGTATTATTTGGTTAAACGAGGTTTTAAATGGCTGTAATAACGGGAAACAAATTGTAAACAAAACACGACCTCTACAGAAAAACGGACAGAACTAACAATAAAATTGGCTTCAGCTGTTCCATAAGGATGGGAAATCTACTAGGGGAGTATGTTTTATCTATGCCATCATCTTCTGTAAGTGTTCCATCTATTGGTCTTGTATGATGGCTGGAGAGAAATAATATTACTTCTCTACTTACTTACTTCTCTCTTACTTGTCTATGCTGATAGTTTACCAAACCTGGTATTTTTTTAACGTAAGTAATTGGGGTCCTTAATCCCATAGCGTCTAAAACATTATTCCCATAACGTCTAAAATATACATTTTTTCATTGGCTGAAAAATCAAGATCACGGCCGGAGCGGAATGGCAAAACTGGTCCTGGTTATTTGGAACAAGAGACCACACACCACCAATCATCGTCGTGTGTGGATTGTGGAACTGGAATCGTCTTGCCTTCTATCAAGCGTTGCAGACATATTATATTGTAAATAAGGAATTATTATTAAAGAAAATCAAGAATCATTTTATACATTTTTAATCAATTGTACGAGAAAGAATCAAAATGCTAATAGAAAATCCCGAAGCATTCAAAGCCTGGATGACCACTGTCCTGGAGCCGTTGTAAGTAAATGGGCAATTCGTTAACTTGAGTAGAGAAATATTTTTTAGGCTATGCCCCTCAAACTCATAATCTTTATGAACGTAATATTTTGATCTAAGTTGGTTTTACTTTGAGGTGGTTAAAATAGATTTGTTAGGTTTATTTAAGTTTTTGGTGACACAAATATCCAACATTGTCTTAGTCCCAAGTGAAAATAGGCTACCCTCTATCAATATGCAGCTGTTCCCATTGGATTGGATGACAAGCCTTGGTTCTGGGCAAATTTAATTGTTGCTAACTTATTCATTTACATCCTAATAAATAATTTTAATTATTTCATTTGTCATATAGGCTCTATTACGGTCCATTACTTAAACATAAATGTACCCGATACCAAATAGGCCTATTCAGTTTAAAAGCCGCATTTAGACAAGTTTAAGCTTAACTCATTTCTGGTCTTGATGTTTTTTTATCAGTATTTGGCAGAATACGGATACCATATAGGCTAGTCCAATGTAGGTCGTTTAACTTTGCCTTTTGGCAGACCTAAGGTGGCATTATTGCACCTCAGCTAGTGATGGGAGAATCGAATACTTTAAAGAATCGAATACAGTGAATTCGTAGCCTCCCCTGTATTCGAATACTTTTACGAATACTTGTATTCGAACACCTTTGAGTATGCAAAGTATGGAAAATGAGTGTGTAATTCTTTTTTCATAATGCAACCGTTCTTTTGGTCACTGTTATTTCGTTTTACAGTAATTAATTCATTAATATAATTTATTTGATGTAATTTTAAATTATATGATTTTTAAAAGGTACATTTATTTTGACTTATAATTATTCCATGGTCAGTTACAGTCTTATTAATGTATTATTTTCTATTATATTAACTAATTAATATCTTTAATAATATGTCTTATTCATTTGTATGGATGATTTACATCAGATATGCATAATGTTATTTTGCCATGTAACTATATAAATCGGTTGTAGTTATAATAAATTCTACTTACTCAATTGCCCTCTACCAGTAGTAACCAAATATTTTAAATATCCAATATACTAAATGTTTCTAAATGTTAACGATTAATAATAATCTTATGTAAATTATAGGGCTAATGGTAAAATTATAACGAATAGATGAAAACAAATGCTGCAGTAAAAACATTAAATACTCTTACGAATGCTACGGATTCGTAAGATATTCAAAAGGGAATTCAGTAGTTGAAAAAGTGTTGAATACATTTTTGAATCCCCCGAATTCGCTTTCTAGATTCAAGAAATCCTGCAAAATCTGAGGTCAAGAGTATTCACAAAAAAGTATTCGTACGAATCTGAAGTATTCGAATCTACGAATACTCGGGCTGTATTCGAATACTATTCGATTCTGTATTCGATTCTCCCATCACTAACCTCAGCATGAGGTAATTTAAATGTCTACATGACATTAACTTAGAGGTATGAGCTAGAGTCAATGATATTATTCGTACATACTTTCTAAATTTTAACACAAGCAGTAGTTCCATGAGTTTAAGTTAATTGAGTCTCATATAATAGGCATAGGCTAGGCTCCAATTATTTTACATTTCTTGAGATCCCTTAGACAGACATTAATGTTTTACTTACTTAAGTTAGAGGTTACAGACAAGGCATAATATGCCCTATAGGCTACATGGTGTTTTTTTTTAACGTGTAACCCAATTAAAAAAGGTCTACCGAGAGACACATTTGAATTAAAACAACCTTATATTTTGGTATCACTGTTTTCCTTACTTCGTTCCCGATAAGCTTATATCCATTGTTACATAATTTCCATTAGTTATCTATGAGGTTTAACTTAGTGTTATTGGGAATTTATTGTAAGTAAGACACAACATGTTGTTTTCCCAATCTCGAAGGGTAACTGTAGAATAATACGTTAAAAGAAAGAAAATCATTGGTTTTAACTTATGCCAAGGAAGATTTGAAATTAAGTTTCCAGGTGTAATTCCAGTACCTAATAAATTAACTATTATTGACACGTAAGTTATAAATTTAAGGAAATCAAATCTGTAGTGAACAAAAATACCCCTGTCGCAGCCAACCCACAGACTTAGCGAATTTTCATTTGCCTGATCTAGAGATTTAAGTTTTCCTTAAATTCGGTTTCCTTAAATTTGTAATAGGCCTACTACAATAATAGTTGATTTATTAGGCAACTTACTGGAATCCCACCTGGAAACTAGGGATGAGGATCGATAGTCTATGTTTTCGAAACATCGATGTTATTGGCCAAGTATTGAGGTATCGATATTTTCCATTACTGGAGAGTACAAAATTAGTCAAAAACAGGGATGCCAAAATATAAGATAGTCTTGTCAATAAATGTGTCTCACAGTAGCCTACTTTTTATTTGGGTTGTGCGTAAAAAAAACACCCTGTATTATAAATGAACCTAATATGCCTTATATTATAATACTATATATTACATAATAATATTATAATTTATTACCTACTTGTTGCTATTCATTTGATTATATTCTTGCTGTTACCAATTGTACTGTTCCGTTGTATGAATATTTAGCCATCTTGTTAACATTGTATCCTTTTTGTAAACTGGTGTAAACTGTTGGGAAATAAATAAATAAATTATAACTTAGCCTATATTATAAAGTAGGGTGGGGCAAGGAAGTATCCCTAATTTTGAAGGTACATAAAAGATAACCAAAAAAAGGTTAGAATCAAACTTTATATTGGGATTCCTGGAAGTATTGTCTCTCATTGTCACTACACTGCCGTAATCTGGTTCTGGAGTTCATTATAACTATGTGAAGCATTTGTTGTGGGATGCGGCCAACTTCAAGGTGAATTGCATCCTTCAAGGCATCTAGGGTCCTCTCGTGAACCACTCTAGGCTTAGCATCACTCCAATAGAGCATATTCTGCTTATTTACCGCTCCAGAAATATATGGAAGTGTGCCTTGTCATCAACAAAGTCTGATAAACATATGCAATTATTATTTCACATAATTATAACACGCCTGCATTCGTCGTAGCTGGCCCCAAATATCCTTCGCAATACTCGACCAATACACGGGAGTCCTTTATCCACACCAAAATGTAACAGCCTTGAGACAGGCCGTCCGATAACAAGTTTGCAGGGAACGCCAGCTACACAGCAACAATTTTGAAAAAAAATACATCTCAAGTGCAAAAGCACATTGCTCACTCGAAAAAGCCATGCTTATTACTGAAAGTGATACTCTTAGAAAATCCCAAAGCAACAGCATCATTTGAGCCTACACCCATTCCTCCAGCACACCCCCACTATTCACAGTGCCATCTTGAAAAAAGGGATATTTCCCCTGCCCCACCATGATTTTTATTGGAATTAAAATAAATTTCTAAAGCCATATTGAAATATATAGGTCAACTTATACAAGCCCTCATTTATCAATACTTATATAAGCTTGTCGTTGATGGGTATTGTCATTAATTTTGTTGAAGTCATATTAGGCCTACTTTTACCTGGCATGCAATAATTTGAATACAACTTAATTAATTCAGGCTGTGTGATTAAATATTCTAGGCCTGTATTGTTTTCACATGCCATCAGTTTAGTAACTTAATTTTTTTTTTAAATGGTGTATCACTGTTTTTGATTCGAAAACTTTTTTAAGTCTACAAACAATAAATACCAATTCACATTAGTTATTTCAATCTCTTTAGGTACATCTATAGTTAAAAAAATGAAACGGGAGTAGGCCTTAGTTGCTTCATCCAAACTAAATTAATGAAACACTTAAAACCATCTGAAATCATCAGCGACAGCCACTGACACTGTAGTATCTCTTGACCAAGAGTAGATTTTTTATTTACCATTTCCGTTTGAGATCAGTTCCAGCTGATGGGAGGGAGGAAGTAGATTATAAAGTTTAATGCCGATAGAATGTTGTTAAGTGAGATGGAAGTTTAAGTTGTAAATTGTTAGTGCATATGAACGAGTAGGTGAGGATTAATATTGAAGGAGATTCTTTTTGACGAGAATCAATGTTTGCAAAATGTATTCCAATTAACAGAGGGACATGTTAACATTTGTGATGAAGCAAAGTATTGAATGCATTATTTTCTTCCATTAAAACCAAGTTCTATCCTGACTGCCTTGATTGTACAGAATTTAAAGATAATAACTATATTAGGCTCCCTCTAGTTCGGCCACCTCGGGACCGGACCACTGGCCGCACTACAAATTGGCCGGACTAACCGGATGTATTATGGAAGTAGGTTAAAATATTCTGATTAAATCAGTTACAAACACTTAAAAATCAACAAATAGCATTAACATTAACATTCTTAAACATAATTATTTACCAAAACTAAGCTTCTGACGTCTCTTTCTAGAGTCATCTTGTTTCCACTTATAGATACATTTTTGCAACACTGGACTGATTCGCCCCTATCAATACACTCTAGAACGACGAGTCTTTGTTCTATTGTCACATACGTTATGTTTATATGTTTTTCACTCTTTTTAGAAGGCATTTTCCTAACAGTAAACCCACATAAGCCCTACAGAACTCACATTTATTTACAACATTTGCCCCCCAAAAACAATCTAATAATGTAGGGTAAAAAACCATACACATACGAAATCACAAATAAAAACACATTGCTTAATACAACCGTTTATCATAGGCAATATGCAACGGTTCATCCTTAAAAGCACCCGTCAACTAAACTGACATATGAACTGTTAACTTCTCTGGCCAGAAACTGAACATTCTAGTTGAAACCTTTCGAAGGTTATTTGGCCGTGATGATGTGACTTGTCCGGGCCGGACCATCTGGCAGCCGATCCAACCGAAGCCGAACTAGAGGGAGTCTACTGTATGCAAAAAACAAAACATTGACAAAGAAAATTTAGGCACAAAAATGTGTAAAACAGACTATTTGTATGTACATATTTTAAACATTTCCCGGCTACTCTCTTGGGGGTTATTCCGTACCCTCAGATTCGCTCACCCCCTTAAAAAAAAGGTAGATGGGGTGCCCATGGTTGGCCTACTCATTAAAATTAATATTATTTAAGTTTAATTGGAAATAAATCTGATAATTTTAAGGGAATATTTTAGTTAAAATTTAACCAGGTGAATGCAAATTCACTTAGTCTGCAGGTTTGCTGCATTGGGGGTATTTATATTCAAGTAAGCTCATTAAGATGTCAACCCACCAACCATCCTAGCTATGAAATACCGGAAATACCTCCTCTTCATCGTTGACCAGACTGGGCCGGATAGATAGCGTCAAAATAATTAAAAACTACTATTTACAATTTTACAATTAAATCAGTTTGATATAACTGATCTAGGCCTACAAAATTATAGCCATCTGTTTTCATGAGGAATACACTGTTAATTTAATTACATTTTTAGATGTGATGCGGACCCCGAGGCCCTGGCCAAATATATATATGCACTTGTCAAGAAGGACAAGCCTATGGAAGAGTTGAGAAGGAACACAATCGCTCAACTGGAAGTATTTTTAAACAGAGGTTAGTTAATAGAGAATTTTGTTATTTATTTTTTTTTATTTTAGTCTAAACTCGTAGACCAGTGTTGTTGGGTACCGTACCATATTTGTAAAGTAATTAGCAGAAAAACACTGATTGGATTCTGAAAATTATTTGGAATAATTGGAATATTGTCATAAAAAAATTATGCACAAAGTAAGAAAACTGCTGCAGTATTTTGAAGTCAACTCTTAAAAATACATGAACACCTAAGGCAGAATATCTAGCCTTTTGATTTTAGTATTCATGATTTATTAATTCCAGCCTAACATTTTATAGTTTAGTTAACTGTGGGCGTTTAAATTACAGTATAAGAATATACCTACAAAACCAACCCAATCGATTCTAATAGATAAACAACATTTTGGAATAGCAATTGTTTTTGTTTTGAAATCAATTTCCCTTTAGCAAATTTCCCATGTAGAGAATAAGCTATTACCGAAGGTCTCATGGTAAGACCTAGACCTGGGACCGATTTACTTTTTCGTTTTGAGGTCCCTAGGGGTCAATAACACCATCCGTTCACATTCATATTATATATATGTGTCCGTTAGCGCGATAACTTGAGAAAAAATGATCGATTTTGAAAAAAATTTGGTACAAACGTGCAAACCTAAGTTTATAAGAATGAGTTCGCGAACCAGCATAATCGGACCATGAGAACAGGGGTTTAGAGGGGGTTTCTGGGGTAAAAATGGGTACAACAAAAGATTATGTAATTTCTTTCAAAACTATTTTGTAGAGCTCAAAAAAAAGAAATAAGCCTAATTTAGTCCAGTATATTGAAGCGCTGTTGTATCCCTAATGGTCACAGAGAAAAAAAAAAAAAGTGTAATTTAAAATTCCTGTGTTGTTCTTAAGGAGAAAATGAAATTTGTTGTAGTTTACTTGTTTATGGATACCATTGATACAATTTGGCAAATTTATTTATTTCATCCTATACTATTGACGCAGTTATGTTTGGACGGTATCACACACTATTTGCAGGCGCTAAGCATCTGTGCGCCTTGTCTCGATGTCTGTCTGTAAACAACTGTTGTAAACATAATTACTCATATCTATGTTTCGTGTAGCTTGAGTTCTGTTTTGGACAGTCCTTGTAGCTATGGATTCAAGAAAACATGGTGTTACTATGCATAGTGGAGAGAGGGATTTAATTAGACGGGTGATAGAGTGTTGTGACAACGAAGGTAAAGAAAAAAAGTTATTAGTGCTGATAGAAAAGGCAACAGATCAACTACAAACGCAAACTACTGTAAAGTGTCAGAAAAACTATTAAACGAATTAGAAAAGCCCCGGCAAACAAAACTCCGGAGGAAAAACTCTGTACACCCGGGAAAAAACGTAAGAAAGCTGACCACCATAAAGTACAAATAGATGGCTTTGACAGATGTGTAATCGTAGATGTAATACGTGATATTTACACAAACAAAAAAATTGTCCCTACATGTTAAAAAACTATTACCTGTTTTGAGAGAAAGAATAATTTTAAATGGTTCGAATGGGCACTTCGGCGTCTCTTAAAAGACATGGGGTTCAATCACAAAGATATGGGGATCAATTTGGGAGGCGGAGATGATTCATCGACTGAGGATTCCGACTCTGAACCCCATGATACAGACGAAGAAGATTTGGAGTTAGCCCAACCTTTGCCAGTGAACATCGATTAAACTCTTACAATATCAGCATTTGTAAGTAGGCTAAAATATTATATTGGCAATTGTTTACTTGATTTGTTGTGTAGGTTTATGGTAATGAGATTAAGATCTTTAATAATAACTTGTTTATTGAAGAATGCTATTGAATCTGCTGTACTCATGTACTTATATTATGTAGGCCTACCGGTAATATGCATTCACCGTAAGTATATTCATTGATCAACTAATTATTATTTGGGATTAATGCTTTCAAACTCGGATTTAAAATGCATTTGATTGTATTGTATTTTATTGGTATTGTTACATTTAGGCCTAACTAAACAAAAATCATAAAGTAGAAGGTCATTAATTTGCTTTAGTAACACTAGAAAATGGGTTTCCTTCGATTGTATGACTATGCAAAAAATATTAAGTTATAACATTTTATAAAAATCATACAGATAAGACATATAAAAAATAAAGCGTATCAACTAGCAGAGCAGAGTGAAGACGGCTCTAATTGTTGCGCGAAACGTTCAAGCGTAACGCCTTCAAACTACAAATAGGCCTGAACTCAGGAGACTTCTTTACTCTCGGGGTCAGTAATGGTAAGATGGTGGCTCATTCGGTAGTGTCACAGACTTCGGACCCAAGGCAGCCATGTTGTAGGTTAGGATCCTGGTTACTGCCGCAAACAAATGTATATGTACAGTTCATCTTGTTCTGTAGCCTACTGGTTCACTCCTTTCTTTACTGGATATGTTCCACGCACAGGCAAATAGTCTATGCGGATGGGCAAATGCAAGCCTAAAAGAGGCAGAAATTAAAATTTTTTATACGTGTTGTAATTTTTTTTGTAGGAGTAAAATGTTAAACCTGTATTTATCAGTAAAATAAAGTTGTAGTGTTGTTACCCTAGCTTAGAGAGGTTTTCATCCATAAACTTCAGGGTTTTAGTTATAGCAGAGGTGGTTAATGATAGGCTAATAAAATTATACCGGTAGGGGAAGATTAGTAGCCTACCTAATCCAGTTTTGATCATCAATACCACCTTCTTCCTTGTTAATCAACACATAGATTAGTAGCCTAGCGTAGATATTGTACAACCCCATAACAATTTTCAGCACAATACCAAAATGTTGACAGTACCAATTAAACAAAAACTAAACATGAAAAAACCTCCACAAATTAGGTTATGTCAGATAGGCTAATTAGGTCAATGTAGATATAGCCTATGGTTGCTTTTATAGGGGATGAGTGTTTCTTACTGCCATAATGTAACATAATGTAGTTGAAACACCTAACTGAAACACTTATCTTACTACTTCTTATTTTATTAGCAGGAGTGACTCTGCGTCTTAGAACTGCTCTCATTTCAACCTTGTATTGACAATTTCCTATATTTAGGCCGAGTAAAAATACTTATAGAGAATCACACCTTTTTCCTGAATATGTAAAATATATCAATGCAGTACAAAAATTGATAAGAGTTAAAAATACTCAGTTATCCGTCCTTCCGAGTTATCTGACCTTCCTGGGCATTATCAGGGTGTCTACCTGATTTCTCAATTAAAACTCCTGACTTCTTCCTATCTTTTAGCGAATTTCCCTTATAGGGAATAAGCTATTACCGTAGTACTCATGGTAAGACCTGGACCCGGGACCGATTTACTTTTTTGTTTTGAGGTCCCTAGAGACCAAAAACACCATCCGTTCAAATTCATATATATATTTATATATGTGTCCGTTAGCGCAATAACTCGATAAAAAATCATCCGATTTTGATGACATTTGGTACAAACGTGTAAACCTACGTTTATTTTAACGAGTTCGCGAGCCAGCATGATCGGACTATGGGAACAGGGGTTTATGGGGGGTTTTATGGGGTAAAAATTGGTTTTTCCCATTTTTGACCCTAAAAACTTAAAATTATCAATTTCTTTCCAAACCATTTTGTAGAGCTTAAAAAAACAAATAATTTAGTGTATTGAAGCGTTATTATGCACCTAATGGTTACGGAGAAAATTACAAAAATCTGTAAATTTAAAATTCACATGTTATTCTTATGGAGAATAAGTAAACTGTTGTAGTTTGCTTGTTTATGAACATATTTTGATCAAATTTGGAAAATGCATTAATTTCATACTGAACTATTACATTTTACAAAAAAATACCTTTTTACCCTCCCTATTGCAGCAAACCTAAGTACTCGTTAAACTAATGTTATTTAAATAGGGAATAAATGTGATATTTTTAAGGAGACATTTGAGTGTAAATCCAGTCAGACAAATGGAAATTCGCTTAGTCTGCAGGTTTGCTGCTGCGGGGGTATTTTTTTTTGTTACCTGTGCCATTTTTTAAAAATCCAGCCCATAAACTTGGTCCATTCTCCATGTCCATTTCATATACCCTTGGTAGGATCTGTATATATGTGACTTGTCTCGTAGTCACAGCGCCATCTTCAACATGTCTTGTGGTCAAAATGCCATCATAAACATCTTTCGCAATCACAACACATGTCTCACGCTTACAGCATGATTGTCAATATATTCTGTGGTCATGGCCTTATCTTTAACATCTCCCGCGATCACGACACAATAGTAAACATGACCAACGCTCGTGGCCCGATCGTCAACTCATCCCGCAGTCACAGCACCAGCATGAACGTTTTGTTTTTGTTATTCAGGGTGAACAACTTAACTGTGCCACCATTGGTATCTCAGAAACTTTAAGATTTAGAAAGGACATTAAATGGGGAACTTCAACTAGTTTTTAATGACATAAAAAAATATGAATTCCAATGTTTCAAAAATGGCCGCCATTTTCCAATATGGCGGCCAACTTAAAAATTTCTTATGGAACACCCTTTATTTTATGATTGTTTTAGATTCTAGATACAATTTTAAGACTTTTTAAATCTTGACATTTTCTTTCTAAACCTACTCGTTTAGGAGCTACAGCGTGTTAAACTTTGAAAAAAGCTAATGAAATAATGATTATAACCACACGGCAAGCTTTTTTTTCATAAAATAAAGGGTGTTCCGTAAGAATTTTTTAAGTTGGCCGCCATATTGGAAAATGGTGGCCATTTTTGAAACATTAGAATTCATATTTTTTTATGTCATTAAAAACTAGTTGAAGGTCCCCATTTAATGTTCTCTCTAAATCTAATAGTTTCTGAGATACCAATGGTGGCACGGTTAAGTTGATCACCCTGTATAGTAATTTTCTAGGTTATCCAAAATTTTTGCTTATCCAATCTTGCCTTAGTTTTTTAGGTTTAGGTCGTTTAATCGAGACTCTACAGTATAATATTTTACTAGCTGTTGGAGGTTCACAATGTTTGAAGTAGTAGTTTTGTGTTATTAGCTTTATTAGGCTAAAAAAAAAACATGTTATAAGTGGTTTAAAATATCTGTTGGTAATCCAATTTGTTGCTGTGGCAACTAACTAGTTTCAGCTCACATTGGAGCCATCATCAAGCTTTACAAGGACATAATCACTTCTTCTGAAGGTCGTCATAGTTCACACATATTTATTTACAAACATCGAAGTCTATAAAATCACAACGTTCATGATTAGTTTTTACCACGCAACTTGTGGGAGTCTACCTCTAGACACATTTACAGTTTTTTTTTTTAACTTTTCTCTGTAACAAGTGTAATAGTTCAGGAAAAAAAACCTGTCTGCATTAGAAAACACTTTGAAATTAACACTAAAAGATCTGAAGAAATGGTTTGAATCAAATGGACTTTTACTAAATGAATATAAATCTAACATTATGCAATTCCACATCAGAATTAACAATAACCACAAACTCAATGGAACGGATTTTAATATCACTGATAAATATAAATTTCTTGGGATTACTATAGATAAAAGTTTCAATTGGAAATCACACATTCAATATTTGGTTTGTAAGTTGACTTCTTTTAGGTTTGCAATTAAATGTATTCAAAATTCAGTGTCACTAGCAACATTAAAAATTATTTATTATGCTTATATACACTCTCTGCTTCGTTATGGAATTGTTCTGTGGGGAAACTCAGGGGATATTAGCAAAGTTTTTAAAGTCCAAAAAAGTATTATTAGAGTGATGATAGGGGCAGAATATGGATCAAGCTGTCGTCGTTCTTTTAAAGAATTAAAAATTATGTCATTGACTTCTTTGTACATCTATGAAACAGTAAATTTTGTTAATTTAAATAATACACTTTTTGATGAATTTAGACCCACTCATCAATCTGCTAAATTATCCAATTCATAAACACTCTCATTTTGAAAAAAAAACCCCATCTATATGGGGATTTGGCTATATAATAAGATCCCCTCAAAAATAAAATCCTATACACCACAAAAATTTAAAATGTGGACTAAATCATTATTGGTGGAGAAATCATATTACTTCCTGGCAGATTTCCTAAATGACCGTGACATTAATTGACCATTAGTTTATGTAAAATATGACACAGAATGTTTTTAATTGTTTTTTCTCTGATATTGCTTCAAGATCTTCATTTAAATTTGTCTTTTTTCTAAGTTGTTTGAATTGGCAATTTTCTCTCAATTGTGCTGTTCTTATTGTATTTTGTTGTAACTTTTTACTTTAGTTTTTAGAACTTATTGATTGACCATGCATCTGTTCACCATTGCCTTTGTAATGAAGAATGTTTTATGCAGTAAAATACTTATGACTTATGACTTATAACCATTCAGCATACAACAATGCTGCAATAAATAAAATTAATTGGTTTTTTAAGCTCTACAAAATGGTAATGGTAAGAAATTGCAAAGTTTTATGTTTTGAGAATCAAAAAGTAGAAATCCTCATCTTTACCCCATAAAACCCTTTTCTTATAGTACAATCATGTTGGTTGGCGAATTTATTTGTACCATCTTCATCATAATGAGATCACTTTTACTCAAGTTGTTGTGATAACAGACATATATATATCTATGTGAACCTGAAAAAATTGTGGTTTTGCCCTCTAAACATTTTAAAACGAAATGTAAATCGGTCCCGAAACTAGGTCTTGCCATGAGACCTACATTAATAGCTTATTCCCTATTTTATTGCAAAATCAATGCAAGTCTGAACATCTAATGTATGATTTTTGAGGGACTAAAAACCCCAAAAAATTAGATTCGCATCAGCTTCGAAAGCAGCACATGTAACGGTGATGTAGCTCAGTGTACATTCAAACTTTTGTACTGAGATTCAGTTACCAATATTAAATTTCTAATTAGTTGCACTTGGCCGTGTATGAATTTACCTTTGACCGTTTTTTTAACTAGCCATTTCAATTATAATTTTAGAATCGAAAAGGATCACTTAACCGCATTGTTTACGTACTTTATAGCACTAGTTTGGTAAAGAAATTGACCAACGGGGTTCAAGGACTGAGAGAAACGAAGTAAAATTATAATGTTTCAAACGCCAACTTATCATCTCTGGTAATGACCAATTTAATTGTTGATCTAGCGTTTTCCGCCAGAAGCTCACCCATTGTTTCCAAATTAGCCTTAGGTGAACTAAGCGATTTGCTAACAAACAGTTGCAGGAAGGTTTATCGAACAATTTTTAAAATGTCACATAGTTCTAGTGAATAAGATGAAAAAGTAAGGGCTAAAATAGTTTGTAATAATTGATAGTTTTATCAGTAATTTCAGATACTTTACTGTTTGTTTTGTTTTTAATCTTGTAAATAAACTGTTTCAATACCTTAAGTATTGCAAATAAATATATAATAATTGTCTATTAATAGGTAATGAATTGTAAGCAAGTCGCGTAATAAGCCTTTACGACACTCGTAGAAGATTTTATGTTACTTGTGTCGTAAAGACTATCTCTTTGCGATCTTTTCAAAAATTACCATTATAATAACATTTTGTGTGTAAAATAGAAATAAGATTGAAGAAAAACCAAACATAGTTTTATATATAAATATATCCAATATTTGAAGACAAAATGATTTTCAGCTAAAAGTTCTTTTTCTCAGAGCATTTGGGCCTCTTTTATGCAAGACGTTTTCCGTCAGGCGGAATCTATTGGACGTTCCGTCAGAGATTGTTTTAACATGGGATCAAATGGGACCCTTTTATGCACGACAGAATCTCCGTCGCGTTCCATCCGAAGTGGGCAGAGGACTTAAATTCTGCCAAGCGTTTTGTCTGGGCGTTTTTTACATAGGATCGAATGGAACCCTTTTATGCAACTGCGTTTTCCGTCAGGCGGAATGTAGCGCTGCCAACCTACCCCGTACTCTGCCATCCACAGTATCGAAATCGCCTAATCATTGTAAATTGATGATCATTATTCATTGTAATGGATTGAAGAGTACAAATAAAGAGATGTAATTGGAAAAAAATTTACTGGGCGAGAATTACATTTTTGTTTAAATCAGCAGATTAATACAACCTTACTGTTTCGTAGGAATAATATGACTTTTGTATTCCCGGGACTGACATGGGAATTTTTGTATCAAAGGTATCACCTGGGATTGATATGGGAATTTTTGTACAAAAGGCAATCACCATCACATTGAAGACCCTGCAGTATTGCCAACACTGTCATTGCTGACAACCCTACGACTTTTATTCGCTGGTGTACAGCCCACCTCCTTCGCCGTCGTCTATTTTTCTTTATGCACAAATAGGTATACACCAATAAACAAGGATCCATCTTGGGTCACTGACTATAGACAAATGAACAAAGTTGGCGGCATTGAATCCCCCCACCTCGGGTGGGGAAATTGCATAAAAAGGACATTGATTCCGATTTTGCCTGACAGAAAATGTTGTGTATAAAAGAGGCCTTAGCCCTGGAGCAACTGCTCTAATAGAAAGTGCCCCTCTGACGCTACACCTCTGTCTTTAAACTCAAAGTATTCAAGTCAATACAAAATGTTCCAAAAAAACAAAAGATTTCTCCAACAACTATTACTAGTTTTCACTTTCACTTGGCTAACTTTTTACGTTGGAAAGAACGGCAGTTGCTAGGACAGGTCCTAGGTTGAGCAGATGAACTACATTAGGACCTCAGTTGTACCAACCAACTAAAAAATACCTGCACCCATAAAATTGCAAGGCATGAGAAGATGGGTTTTTTGAAGATTAGTTGTGTCTTCTGTCTTCCGAACAAGGAGCTGAGGGAGGAAGGATCAAGATCAAGATTACCTTCAAACAAATTTAGACAATGCTCAAGTGTTAGTTGTTAACAGACATTGGGGTGCATGTCCAACAGGAGTAACATAATGTGGTTAAGCAGCTAATATTTTTATAATATTTTTGTTAGAATATATTAGTTATTAGTTTTAAAAACCTTTGATTTTTTTTCAGAAACCAAAAGTTTTGTTGACTTAATGTTTACTAAACTGGAGGTTGGCTTCGACGATGATCCAACTCCCGTTGTGAAAATCAAAGAAGAGCCAGTTGAGAATGAAAGAGCTGATATCGCAGGTAAGATTTAGATTTTTTTCCTCTTTGGCTATTTTGTTAATAAATATCACTTCCCAATCCCTTCTTTTTTAAATTTTTGAATCATACCAATTTTTATTTTTAATTTTTTATCTTAAAATCTTTAGAATAAAGTTTTGTTTCACCTGTGCTACATTCTCAGCAGGGATCTACAACGCTTGGGCCACATCTGGTCTGCGAACATTTTTTTCCAACCGCAGAAATTCACAATTGGTTATTAAAAAAAATTATTTTTCATAGCAAACACTGATGATCTTGTCCAATGAAAGTATACAAAGTTACCTGTGTTTGTGACATAACTATACCATTTTACAATTCTGTAGAAAGACAACATTTCTCTTCTATACTACAGTAGGCCTAGTGCACATTTTAGACTTGAAAACTGGGACGATTTGATCAAAAACACACACTTGAAAGTTTAAATCATGGTTTAACTTTAAACATTCTAATTATTATTACTGTATTGGTCTATACATGGTGGAAGGAAAGTCCCGAGACAGTTAAATATTTCAAAAATAATAATAACATTTCAAAAATAAAATAGGTCCATATGCATATAACATTTAAAGCCTTTATTAGACGAATATACAAAGATTCAAAATTGCGAATCCAAGTAATCTGTAAACAGCTGCCATTTTTGACTTGGTTATCCGTATGGGTTTGTAAGAAAATATTTTACTAAAAAAGGTCTTTAATTTTATGTGCATATCAAACTATGCTTCATTGAAGATTTTCTTCTGACTTCTAGTGGGTCGTCAAACTAAGGAGGTAGCGTATACTGAATAATGTTTCAAATGGGTTTTTATGTCTCCAGTGACTTTGAACCAAGTTTTGTAGGCATATACTTATTATTTTTTTATAGAGTTCTGAGACTTTCCACCCTCTAGGCTACGCACACTTATTAATTACACAATACAATTATTTAGGCTTACACAATCAATTATGTATCACACTATTCACACTCCACTCTAAAGCTGGATTCACAACAAAACAAAACCGGCACAGACATGATTATATTTATTACTGTGATAAGGATAGGAACGAACGTATGCTGGAGACTCTTTCTTT
Source organism: Macrosteles quadrilineatus (assembly GCF_028750875.1). NCBI lineage: Eukaryota > Metazoa > Arthropoda > Insecta > Hemiptera > Cicadellidae > Macrosteles > Macrosteles quadrilineatus. The sequence continues at coordinate 77,694,707 of NW_026542600.1, read as the reverse complement.
CCCAATGATAGATCTAAATTTGAATCATGTTTATAACTTCTTTAATAAAACATAAAATGAGTCAAAAATGTTTTTTCTGCTTAATTACACCAAATGAATATAAAAAACTGGGGTAATTTTTTTTACATCTACATATTTTTTGGGGAAGGAAAGGGTTTATGTATTGTGTATTTGTAAGTATCAGACAGCTGTTGTTAATAACTAAATAAAATCATCTGAAAAGCCAGGTAAAATAAAGCTTTATTGGCAAAATATTAATCATCAAGTGATAATTTGTTTACCAAAAACATTGTTGGTGCTTAAGTCATTCGTTGTGGTTGGAAGGGATATCTATAATTCCTCCTTTGTTACATTTTTGGCTAATTATACTTTTTAGCATTCACTGGAAGGACAACTGTGTTGCACGTCTCAATTAATATTTTTTATCGCCAGTGTTATTTTATAGTTTAGAACATTAACCACTTTTATGCGAAAACAGTTCAAATCAACCAAATTTGGTGATACGCTAGGCCTACAGATTATCATCGGTCTCGCACCAAAGTCTGAGACCCTAACTATTTGGCTAGCAATATTCCCCTATTCAAATTAAGTTTTAACTTATTATGTGCTACTGTTGTAAAGTGTGTTTTGTTTTCTAAACATAACCCAAGCTAACACAACAACTGTGTGACACTGTTTAATGACAAAACAAGCTATATGTTGGTATTCCTGTTTTCTTTCCTTCGTTGCCGATCAGCTGATATGCATTGTTGCATAGTTACCCATGAGGATTAGTGTTATTGTAAATAAGACACAATAAGGTTTTCGCAAGCTCAGATGGAGTATTTTTGTACGTCTATGTTTTTTTTTTAGCGTATTTCCCTATAGGGAAGTAGCTATTACCGTAGGTGGCACAGTAAGACTTAGGCCCGGGACCGATTTACTTTTTCAATTCCATCTAGCAGCAAACCTAGGTACTCGTTAAACCTAATGTTATTTAAGTAGATTATTGAAAATAATTTCAGGCAAATAGAAATTCGCTTAGACGGCAGGTTTGCTGTGGGGGTGGAGGGGGTGGGTATTTTTGTTTTCTACAGATCCGGTTTCCTTATATGTTTGTCAAGCCTTTCTTGGCATAAAACCAATGATTTATTTTAAACATATTAGTCCAACTCTTTGAGCTTGTGAATACACCATGTTTCAGTCTTATTTACAATAAATTCCCAATAACATTTAACCTCATAGATAACTACGAAACAAAACATATTAGCTGATCGGCAATAAAGTTTAGAAAAAAGGGATACCAACATATGAGCTTGTTTTGTTATGAAAAAAGTTTCTTATGGTTGCGTAAAAAAAAAACCCTATATGAATCTAAATTTATCAGTACAGTTCACTTTTGTACTGTACCGGGTCACTCCTTGCTTTGCTGTAAACGATCCATGCACGGGCGCTTAGTGTATGTGGACGGGCAAATGCAAGGTTAAAAGAGGCCGCCAACCTCTTAAAAAAAAAATTCTAATATAATATAAAAGGTAGTAAAAATATTTCCACCTTAAAGAAAATATATTGAAATTCTTGTCAGTGCTTTGTCTTGCTTCACCAACATACATAGGTACATTAACCCTTAGCGGTCAGAAGTGGCCACAAGATCCGTAACGTTATAAGTTAATATATATATATGAAGCGACTCGCCTATAGCTCAGCAGGGCCACTCATAGTGGCCCCCCTCCTTTCCAGGTTTGGCCGCCATTATTACTACTCCTGTTTATGTCTTGTGCTGGGATTTAAATGCCCTGTTGCTAGCCTTTTAACCCCAACACACTGATCTTTAACATAACATATAACTGTAAACTTGGTCATCATTAGAATTCAATTATGTATACTTGAATTTAGGCTTATAACAACTTTTTACTCAAATTTTAAAAGGTTTATACCGATTAAATTATTTAATATTCTTAAGTATAATAATAAAAAAAAGTATCTTTTATGGTTAAAACTTATTCAAAAGCAATGAAAATGGAAGTGTGGCTTTCCCGGTCTCTAAGGAAGGAAAAGAGAACAACAAATACTACCGCAAAGGGTTAAGAAAGCTAAACAATTAACACTACTAGACTTGATGTAATTTAGTGGAAAATGTTCACAGCTAGATTGGAAGACCCAAACAAACAAACAAAGTAAAGTTAAAATACATAGAACAAAGTAAACTACCACATACTTACACAAGATTAAAAAGAAAGAAACACCAGAGACTAAAATAATTAAGGTAAAATGTCATTGAGTAGCATTTTGAGGAGTGGAAATACACATTCCTAAACAACATGGGTTTTGGGTGGGGTCAATAATTCAGTTAGATGAGTATTTTTTTGCATCACTCACATTATTGAAATCAGGACAACACAGTCCTTGTCACCATAGTTCATTGTACACACACATGATAAAAAATACAAAAATAAAAATAAAATTAAGACTGAAGTTCTTTTATGTGTGTGTATACAATGAAATGTGGTGACAAGGACTGTGTTGTCCAAATTTCAATAAGGTGAGTGATGCCCAAAAATACTCATCTTACTGGAAATACACAGTTGTCCTGCAACGAGTGCTAGCCTATTAGTGTTTGTTTTAGCCTATTAACAACAAAGAAGGATACTAGAGATCCCTACCAAACATTAAAAATAATATACATTTCTAATGTGATAAATTCTGGGGAGTGAGCTGGTCTAGTGGTAGAACACTATCTAAGAATCGGGTGGGCCGATGCATCTAGGTGTCGAGATTGCTCCGGCAAAAAACTCAATAAGCAAAAACTCAAACAAGGGACTTCGGTCCCTGGTTAAGTCCAGCCAAATCATCGATGGATTATATCTAAGTGATAATGCCGCCACCTCTAGGTGTTGCCTAAAGTAATGTGAAAAACGATCCCGGGCTATAACTTAGTGTCCTAGGATAAACAAAAATGTGAAAAATAAAAAATATCCAAAGTGTTCCCAAAAAGAATGTTTTCAAAATAAAGCAGTAAAAAATTTAAAGATAGACTTCCACCGACAAAAAATTTGTTGAAATTTATAAATGTGTTCCATCTATACTCATCCAATTTTTGCTTGAGGGAATGCTACACTGCAACTAAGAATTTAGATTACCTCATTTTAAGATTAATTTGAGAATTTTAAGATTGATTGCTGCAACACATTCATAATGTTGGCCAATATTTTTGCCTATTCAACGACACGGTCAACTCCCAAAGACTCAATTCAAAAGATTGGACAGTAAAAAAAATGTTCTTAATGTGCTAAATAATAAATATTCTCAATATCTTTTGCTAAACCTTTTTTGGGAAAATATTTTGAAAAACCCGTTTTTTTCTTAATTTTACTGTTATTTTTATTTTTAATTTTTTTTCTATTACTCCTTACAGAAGCCTCTTGTACTCCTGGTGCCTCCTTTGGTCCCCGTTACAACCTGCATCCAGTCCCTTACGAACTTGCATCTGAAACTGTCTCTTAGTTATGTAGAATTTGGTCAAATAACTTCTTGATCAGCATTGTACGTGTTATTAAATTACCTAAAAGCACAAAAAATGTGTGAAATAACACTTATAATAATATACTTACACTTATACTGTTTTTTCACAAGACGGTAAATACATATAACAGATTTGAAGTGGTGATCGAATTTGATTGAACACTCCATCATCATTAGACCCAATAGGGGAATCAATTCAACATTAATGATAAATTAAATTCAACATTCCCCTATTGGGTCTGATGATGATTGGAGTGTCCAATCGAAATCGATCACAACTTACCATCATTTATACGTATTTACCGTCTTGTGAGTAAACAGTATAAGTGTAAATATATTATTATAGGTGTTATTTTACATATTTTTGTGCTTTCAGAGATTTAATTTCAACCCATTTGTTTGCCTTTGTGTTGTCAATGTATTTCTTTTTTATTAGATAACCACTGTTTTTACTTTGTTATTTGTTAAACAAAACAGTTGTGTTTCATTGTTATTTAACAGTGGATAGCGGTTTGCATCAAGCTGTGTGGCATGATCTTTAGGTTAAGGTTAATTGTTAATTCAAATTTAAATTATAAATAAGACAACGTAGGTTAAGCTAAATTAAACTTAACACACTAATTTGTACCACATATATTAAGTAATATAATAAATGAATTGTGTTACTAGATCTATTGTTTTTCGTTTTTTTTTTATGTACTGTCTGTATATCTTGAGCTAACTTTCAATAACAATTGACATGCCTTGCAAAAATAAAATTTCCTCACTGAAACTAGCTGTATAATTTAATTGTTATAGGCCCCACTAAACACAGAAAACTATGATAAAAGTGCTATCGCCTAAAATACATTGCATTCACACCTCAGAACACATCTGAAAGAAAGAACTGGGACAAACATAATATTGGGTTAACTTACAATGGTTTAATTTACTTCCCAAACAATTATTACTAGTTTGCACTTGCATTTTGCCAACTTTTTATGACTTATCTGACACAAGTGAACAAAGGAAAACAATCAGATGATTACACAAGTAGAAAAACTGCAATTCAACACTTTTATCATGTCTTAATTAATTATAACAGGGGTAGAGGGTTGGACTCAATGACTAGTTAATTCTAGTTAATTGCTGCCAGTAGGACTGATAGCACCATCATTGTCCATTTCACTTTTTGTGTTTTCTGTTATGTATTTATTTACAGTATTTTTATTTTTTGCTTGCTTGGACAATGTGATTGCTATCTAACATGTCGTTGATAAAAAACATTTGGATAACAGACACAGGTAAGGAAGCCTATTTTACTGGTTATTTAAGGTTTTATTATTGTTTCAGGGTTTATTTTGGGAAGGTGAAGGCTTTGTTTTTTTTTTTACTAATCATGGTGGAAATATCCACAATAATTCCTTAAGAGGCCTTGGTGGCTAGCGGCCATCTTATATAGTTTCAAAACAGATGCTGAAAAATTCATTACCGTATCATAAAAATAAAATTTTTCAGACACTGAAATAATTATAATTTAAATATCTAGTGCACTGTGGGATCAGGAATTTTCTTTTTAATTGTTTTATGAGTTAGCACATCTAGTCTCCAAGGACTCTTAATTAAAGACTTTAATTAAAGAGTTGTCATACTTTGTTAACCAAACTTAGTAGTATATGCATGGCTCTATTGCATTTCTCCAAGAAATCGTTTATAAAAAAATTTAACCATGACTGTAGAATAAGGTGGATAGCAGCATAGATAAAACATACTCCCTTAGTAGATTTCCCATCCTCATAGAACAGCTGAAGCCAATTTTATTGTTTAGTTCTGTCTGGTGTGCTGTAGATAGATCTTGTTTTGTTTACAATTTGTTTCTATTGTTTTAGGGTTAGTTTCTCATGATTTGTGCCTCACTGTTTGGTTCTATAGCTAGTGGACGAGTTATTGTTTATGATTAGATAGTTTTATTTGGTTAAACAAACGATGTTTTAAATGACTGAAATAACAAGAAACAAATTGTAAACAAACACAACATCTACAGTACACCGGACAGAACTAACAATAAAATTGGCTTCAGCTGTTCCATAAGGATGGGAAATCTACTAAAGGAGTATGTTTTATCTATGATAGCAGCTAGCTTACCTTAAAGAAGTACAGGTCAGCCATAGAACGTATAGAAGAGACATTGAACATACAATATTTCGTGCCCTATGGGCACTGCCAAGTATAGCGATAGAGGAAAGATAGTTTAAAAATGGTTTTATTTTAATTACTCATTTATTTTATATTTTTTGTAAACTCTCACTCTCAATCTCTACACTTGGACAAATATTCTGTATTCAGTTCAGTGTCTCTTCCATACATCAGAACAGGAACGCACGGGGTTGCAGGGCGGGGGGGGGGGGGGGGGCTACGGGGTTGCAGGTGTTCTTGCTTACCTGTATTCTTCAAGGTAAGCTAGCCTGCTATCCACCTTATTCTACAATTCTAAATCCTTTATGATACAAATATATATTTTATGTATGCACTTATAGATTTTAAATGAAAATAATGTAAAAAGACTACTGTAGATGTCTTTTAACTAGAATAGGAAGCCTTTAAATTCTAGCCACTGATTTACCAGAAAATATGTCGTCCAAAACAGCCTTGTCCCCTTTATTCCGGTCGATTAGGGCTATCCTCTACTTATAAGGTATTATTTATTATTTTATATAATGGTTGTCCCAAAAGTAAACAGCCTAACTCCGGAAAATGTTTCTATGAGTCAAGATAAAGCAAAAATCAAGTATATCACTTTTTTTTAATTACTTGATTAACCAGATATAAAACATTTTTTTATTTTTTACATATACATTTTTTTCTATTTGGATTGTTCCAACCGATCTTTATCAAACTTTGTATATATGTTACAGTAGAAGAGACCCATGTTAGAAAAAAAAGTTATAATGACCCAATCCAACATTTCAAAATGTTCCATTTTCATTAAAAAAATTTTAATTACTAATAAAATGGCTGATTAAAAAAAATTCAAGAACAATTTTATTTAGCATTACAAATTTCCTATCAAATAACTTTAAGTTTAAAAAGTTTAAATAAAAAATAACCGAAATATCACAATATTTAGTTGTAAAATGAAGCAAACTGACTGAAGCTTAGCCTTATTTGTCTTCCATTTCACAACTAATGATCGTGATATTTCAGTTTTTTTTTTATTTATTCCTTTCAAACCGGATGTTGTTTGATAGCGAATTTATAAAGCTAAATAAAAGTGTCCTTGGCATTTTTTTTTATAAAATGAGTCTCTTTTTACCTTAACACACATACTAAGTTTCATAAAGATCGGTTAGGACAATCCAAATATAAACATGTTTACATGAAAAATACAAAAAATTGTGGATAACTGGTTAACCTGGCGATTTTGGAGAAAATGATTCTTGATTTTCTCTTTATTTCAACCCATAGAACCATTTCCCGGAATTCGGCTGTGTGTACTAACGGGACACCCTGTATATAGCAAAAATCCTCATAGCAATACAGATACATGGTAGTACTGCAAACATTGAAAGAGGCAGTGTCAGTAAAATAACTGAGACCAGTACTGTAGGCTACTATGGGACACTTTTTAACTACCTGCATAGCAGAAATATTGGAGATGTTTGGGAAATGTTGTCTACGCTATTACAAACATTGGTACCTATTCCTTTTTATTAAACAGCAATAATATTTACATAAATGTTTAAAATAACATAGCAATTCAAGGTTTTGAGGAGTAAAATATTGTATGCTATCTCCCTTAAATTATGGTTATGATTTGATTTCAGTTGTAAATAGGCTATTGATAACAAGTTAATGAGACTTATGACTTTTCTTTTGTTAGGTATTATTATACTAGTTACGCCTGTCTGTTTCTGATCTAGTATGAACTTGTTTTGAGATTGAAGCTTCAGATTTTGATAGTGAATTTCTACGTGTTCGCAATATATAAATTCAATCTATCCACGGATACTAGAACAGAAGCTGTATGGGTCATAAACATGGACAAATGATGTCACTGGCCTGAAAGTTATCATGTTTGTAATAATATTTAAATAAAATTATAACCTCTTTATTAATTTTGTACATACATACAAGAATAGTGTCATAAAATAGAAAAACTTCTACTATACCTATACAAAAGGTATTCTCCTGCAGCAAATTTTGTTGAGTAACTGGCTCAAAATTGTGCTAAAATACATCAATCTTTATACTTATTCTTAGAATAATCTTCTAGAGAGTAACAACGTTTCACATTATTTTTGTAACATTTTTTGTCTATAAGCAGCTGTAAGTGATGTTGGTAAATCAATTAAAAACTTGAATCCTATGTGGGTTGATATTTTTTATAAAATGCTCAATTATGTTAGGATACGTTAATTGTATCTCTATTTCTTATATACGGTAGTAGGAATGGACATCTCCATGAAAACTCATTTTATGGGACTGGTTTTTGACATGAATGATACATTCTAGAATGTATTGGTCATACACCGTTGGAATCTTTAGCTGAGAAAAGTATTGCTTTACTAAATCTTCTTCATCTAGGTTCAGAATAATTCTTATAGCCGTCTTTTGAAGTATCCAAATTTTGTACAGATTTTGTTTGGACGTTCCCTCATATATCGCCAAACGTATGATAGGTGAGAATGAATGTGTGCAAAGTATATACGTTTTAGGGTTTTGATGTTGCATAGAAATGACAATGGTTTTAGAATAAATAAGCCAGATGAAATTTTGTTTAGTAAATATTATTTAAGCCTAAGAATTTTGCTATACCAATTTCACTAAATTTATTCGGTTCTACTACTGTTATGGCTGTATTAGGTCTTACTTTATTCTGAACTGTGGAAAAATACATAAGATTAGTTTATTAGAATTCAAAAATTAACTATTTCTCCTAAAATAAAACTGTATACTTTTTAGCCGCTCTGTACATGCCAATTCAAGACCATGATAATTTTTTGATGATGTTATTAAGTTAGAGTCATATTTATGTATTGTATCATCTGTAGAGGATTTAATTTCAACAAACTGTTTTCTATTTAAATAAAATGGAACTGTCAAAAACATCCAACCCAGATATTACGGGTGAGTCATCAGCCCCAACTCTAGTCTGTCGGTCATCACCTCTGGTGGACCTACTCTGGTTCTCGGCCCAGTACAAATTTTATAAATCAAACGGTCGCCTATAATTTAGTGACAAGAAATTTCATTTACAAAGTGAAGACAAATGACACAAGAAGACAAATATCACAAAACTTACATCACAATTCGACGACGCTTCGTTGATTGGCTAGTCAATTTATAGAAGTTGTAGAAAGCCGATTTATTTCTAAGAATTTAAGGGAGGCAGTGGCAATGACCGCTGGGACGGGATAGCGCCCCCCCTCGGCTTAACAACAATGGGCTCATCCCAACTCCGCGCGGTGGTCAGAAATCTGTCATAACTGACTGTCCAACTCCGCGCGGTGGTCACTTTGAGTCCCTCGCGGCACATGTCCAACTCCGCGCGGTGGCCAATTTTGGTTCTCACAGCCCTGACGGCTGAGAGTTTGTATTTGAAGTTTGAAATTGTTATAAATGTAATGTACATCATTTAGAACTGTATTAAACCACTGTAACTAATTAAATAAAGTTGACCAGTATGAAAGGGAATACTTATGATTAATTTGAATTGACCCTAACCAAACCTCAGAAAGTAGATATGAACAAATAAAATGTAACATTACTTTTGGGACACACGGTATAAATATAGAATATTTTGTATTATACACATCATATCTCATCCGAGAGCACAACAAGTGCAAGTTAAATATTGATGAGTAGCGTAGAGATTATGTGTGGCCACCGCGCGGAGTTGGGCTATCCCCACAACAATAGCTATGTTTTGACAACAGCGGATTATAGTCCGTGAGTAGGCGAGGCGAAGGACTCCGAGGGATTATTAACGTCCCTTCCCCATTCCACCAACGCACGCGCCGCGCACTCGCCAGCAGGGTGCGCCTACCATACGGCGCGTGACCCATGTGTGCCTCTGTGTGTGTGAGGGCTGTAATCCATTCGCCTGCCTTGTCCCGGCCATATAAAGAGAGAAAATGTCTAGGTAGACCCGGTCAGACCTAATCCGATATTATCAAGATATAGCTATCGTTGTGAAACCGAGGGGGTGGTCATTGCTACTGCCTCCCTTTAATTCTTAGAAATAACTCGGCCCTGTAAAAATTCTATAAATCGAACGGTTGATCGCCTATAATTAAGCGACATGCCATTTTATTCACAAAGTGAAGACGATGATCAGCAAATTTGAATCACAATTCTACGACGCTCCATTTATTGGCTAGTCGATGTTGAATTTCGACAGTCTATTTATAGAATTTTTACTGGGCCGAGTTATTTCTAAGAATTAAAGGGAGGCAGTAGCAATGAACACCCCCTCGGTTTCACAACGATAGCTATGTTTTGACAACAGCGGACTTTAGGCCTGACCGGGTCTACCTAGACTTTTTTTCTCTTTGAGTGCATACATTCAATCTGAGACCTCAATCATGAAAATCGGTTGGTTGGAAGAGCCAAACCAATTCGGAAAAGAAAAATCAAATTGTTTTTAAATATATAAAATATTTTGTAATAGTTAGGCCTATAAATTTTTTTTTATAATTTAAGATAATATATTGAAAGTATTACCGTTGACTATAAATTGCAGCCTCACAAACTGCTGTGCCGGGCTTTGCTCAGGGAGATGGGTCGGGTTCACTATCAAATATCTTCCTTTTTTACCTTTTTTCTTCTATAGCAACCGGGTCTATTGGTACTATTGGATCAGTCCAACCTCCAATGGTGGCCCACAATCGGATTGTTACAAAATCCTTAATAGTCAATGGTATTACTCTTTAGATGTGCTTAAAAAATCATTTCGCGGAATATTATTTGCTTGTTTTTCAGAGCGCATAGAAATTTTATTGTTTTAAAACTTAATAAAATTCTTGGGAAAAAAGTCTTCGGGCAGTTAAATAATTAAAAAAGTACTAAAGATATAGCTTCAATTTATTGACTCTCACAAGCGGCTTTGAACTTAAAGCGTACAACTGGATCCTCAAACAACGATTTTGGGGTGGTGGTTGTAATCAGGACTTATACGGCCATTCATAAATTATTATGACAAAGCCCAAAGCCAGTACCGCTAGTTTATTGAAATACAGAGCAGGTATACAGATAGATGGACGGACGGGTGCTCCAAGTGGAGAACTATATTCCGCCATTTTCTGGTGCGCTGTACGAGCACTCTACCACAGAAATCGTACTACTATAACCTATAGTACTAGGTTATAGTAGTACGTTTTCTGTGACTCTACCGATAACCGGCACCCGTACGTACGTTTATAGTGCGGCTAGTAGCGAACCGTCCGCGCGCACGTAAGTATTGGCCGAACTGGAGATACGAATTGTGGATTTATAGGCAAGCACTGTTGATGCGTGCCGATGCGATACTCCATCGTGTGGATTAACGTTCGCACTAGTGACTACTACGACTATCCGCTGTATTATTCTAATGATTAGACCAATTCGGAAAATGTGGTTCGGATTCCACTATAAACGGTGGGTTCTTTAGTTGCCATTGGCTATATGGGCTATTAATTATCAGCTGTGTCTTAAGGAACGTGTCGGCCTTAGTCACTAACAAGACTACAAGATCGCGCCCTCATCCTTACACTCATCTCCATTCTTACTTGGCTTAAATTACTTAAATTCGTATGGTTGCCATTTCAGAAAAAAATATCTAAACAGTACACTCGTTTTTAAAATACAATTTTATTTAATTAAATTAAAAAACCTAACAAGATACATTTAATTCCACTGTCAATTTATTCAACTCACATTGTGTAACTCAAGTTGTTCGCGGCCGAAATTTTGAGTCGACTTTGCCAGGGGGTAAAATTTCAGGGCGATAAAATTCCGCTACCCCAAATTATACATAAAGCATATAAGCATAATACCCCCGCCGCAGCATACCTGCCGACTAAGCGAATTTCCATTTGTCTGAACTGATTTTCAATTTAAATCTATTTAAATAACATTAGGTTTAACAAGTACCTCTAGGTTTGCTGCTACAAGAAAACTAATTAAGCGAGTTTTTTAGTAAAATATTAATAGCTTAGTATAAAATAAATAAATTGGCCAAGTTTAATCCAAATATATCAATAAACAAGCAAACTACATCATTTTACAATATTCTCCATAAGAATAACATGGGAATTTTAAATTTACAATTTTTGGAATTTTCTCCGTTACCAATAACCGTACAAAAACACTTTGATATACTAAATTATTTGCTTTTTTAAGCTCTTTAACAAGGTCTAGAGAGAAATTGAGAAATTTTGTGTTTTGAGGGTCAAAAATGAGAAAAACCATTTTTTACCCCATAAAAGTCCCCGTAAAACACTGTTCCCATGGTCCGATCTTGCTGGTTCGCGAACTCATTCGAGTTTATACCGCCTTAGACCTTAAAACCAAATTTCATCAAAATCGGACAAAAATTACTCAAGTTATCGCGTTCATATATATATATATATATATATACATATATAAAAATTTGAACGAATAGTGTTTTTGGCCTCTGGGGACATCAAAATGAAAAAGTAAATCGGTCCCGGGCCTAGGTCTTACCGTGCCACCTACGGTAATAGCTACTTCCCTATAGGGAAATTCGCTAAAAGCAATAGTGTTAATGCCTTCAAAGCTATTTTTAAATCTTACAAAACATACTTGCAAAACAAACTACTGTACAGCATTTAATCATTCTGAAATGCAAAGGGGAATTTTAACTGTCACACATTCAGAAGCCGCCAACCTTCTAAAATAATAAAATATAATTTAAATCGTAGTCAATGCAACATTAGCGTGCTATTATCGTTTAGTGGTAAAAAATGTAATTTTCATTAAGTTACGCCGGGAGAATATGCAGTTATTCTACACTTAAACTAGACCGATAAACGTGAAACAAACCCAATTTGTCTTTCTAATAGGCTAACTACGAATACATAATACAGTGCCTTTCTTACGTATAAATTAACAAATAACTTTATTTTCAAAATGACTCGCTATTTTTTTACTTTTAAGTGGTATATTCAGTGAGGCGGGACTAGTGGGATTTACTCGCATGGACCCAACCATTGGATTGTTATCTACCCTTGTTATCAGGGCATTCCTGGCACACAGGATAATATGTAAGGCATGCAGGATTTTACCCCGAAAAGGGTTTTCTAATTTTTGACCCTCAAAACACAATAATTTAGTATATAAAGTGGTTTTGAACTTGTACGTTTATTGGTTACGGAGAAAATTCAAACAAATTTTAATTTGGAATTTCCATGTTATTCTTATGGATTGTAAACTGTTGTAATTTGCTTGTTTATGGATATATTTTTTATCAAACTTGGCAAGTTTTATTTTATTTTATACTAAGCTATTAATATTTTACTACAAATTATATATTATATTAACACACTATATTAGCTTCCCTGAAGCAGCAAACCTATGTGCTCGTTAAACCTATAATGTTATTTAAATATATCTCATTGAAAATCAAATCAGGATAATGGAAATTCGCTTGGTCTGCAGGTTTGCTGCAGCGGGAGTATTTAACATGCATGCTATACTATAGGCTATAGTAAAATACGTACAAAAAACGGAAACCATACAATAACATCGAGCTTTATACGAACAGAAAACATGACAGTCATAAATAACTGCTCCCTTCAACTATAATGGCTACGTAACAACAGGTAACACTATACTGGGGGCCCTATTTTTGAAATGGTTGACAGTTGAGTCAATCGTAAACACTCAACTCAACTAACAGCAGTATTTGGTATTTTTAAAATCCAACTGTTGAGAGTTGAGTGACTCGTTTGGAAATGAAAGCTGGGCAACACATCCAAAATTTGCGGGCTTTCTCTCGTAGCTTGAAATCGATGAGTCGAGTCCTAGCCATTGATTTTTACTCAGTTAAAGCTTACTAAATTTGCAACAACTTTGGTTCTATACATTATCAGTGAAAAACGCATAGTTTAATGGACATCAGTGCTCAAAAAGATATAATGTTCAGAACAAAATTTTCACCTCACAATTTTTGTTAAAATTTATTTTATCCTTACCTGTTATTTTCTCAGAAATGTTGACTCACAGGAAGTTGTAGATAGTTAAATTTACTTCAATAATATATACACATATGTGAATATATATTATGATGTAGGTAAAACGTTACAGCGTTTTTTTCCTGAAAAAAATCCCGATTTACTCAAATAATTGCAAGGTCACATATATATTGTGTATATATTATTGAAGTAAATTTAATTATCTTCAACTTTCTTCAAGTCAATATATCTGAGAAAATAACAAGTAAAAGGAGAAAAAAAATGAACAAAAATTGTTATATTTACCCTACAATTTTTTCTGAATATTATATCTTTTTGAGCGCGGATATCTATTAATCTATGTGTTTTTCACTGATAATGTGCAGAACCAAAGTTGTTGCAAATTTAATAAGCTTTAACTTTAACTTTTAGTATAAAATAATGTAAGCTAGAACGCGCCGTTTTCAAAGTATGAGCGAAAACCCGCAAATTGGGGCGTTTAGCTCAATAGGCGGTGAGTAGTTTTGGTTGGATAAGTCAACTGCCAGTCGTTTGTCGTTCGAAAAATTCGAAACGATTGGATCGTATCCATTATGTTCAAGAATCATGATCTTCTATTTTCCGTCACTGAAAGGGGTGCGATTTGATTTCAAGTCCCTGTAACAACGTACGGGCTTATCCCGTTTGTAAGATCAGTGGTGGCAAGGGCGTCGAAGCATGTCCAAACATATAACTCAGTAGAGAGTATAATAGGCCAATTAGCTGCTGTTTGGGCCAAGGGAGGGTGTGACAAAAAGTGTTCTAACAACCTAATCCCCGGCACGGGCGGCCCCCCGCTACGACCCTAAGTTTTTGTGTGCCCAGGGGTAGCAAGTGGTTTGGAAGGGTAGGCCATTGTAAAAAATAGCTGATTTACGCTATGATTCTCTTGGACAGAACAAATTTATTCACCTCACATTTCGGTTATAAGTTTGATGATGTGAACCGACTTTTGAAAGTTTCGTCTTGCTTTTTGAAAAGGCTGTTTAAATCACGACATAAATTCAGAGAATTCTTATTCATTTTCTCTTTTAGACTCTCCTTAAAGACATTCCTAAGATAATAATAGATGATATGAAGAGCACTGATAATGTTTGATAACGTTATCATTGATGTATTCGATAATACTACATTACTATATTCTACGTCTTATCCAACTGAGAAATTATTCAAATTCTGAGGATGAAAAATTAAATGGGAAAATGCTAAACTATTGTCATTTTAAGTTTGACGTTGACTCTTGGTGTGATTAATTAGTTACGTTCGAAAACCCGTCATTGTATTACTAACTGATCCACGTACAGTACTTATAATTAGGCATTGAATATTCATTATACATTTCCTAACTGTAATTACAATAATACAAAATTGGCAGTTCTAATCTACTGCTTTTATTTTTTTCACTCAAAACCTAAAAAATCATAAAAAGATAGATTGCGCATGCGCCGACTCGGATCAAGATAGTTCCGGTCTAAGCATCCCTTCTTTTACTTTTTCCCTCCATTTTGGTTACTCGGTTAGCCTTCACGCTAAATGTGCCAACGGATTTTTAACGTTTATAATTAACGTTTATTCACGTTTCTTTTGAAGTTTTACTTTTTGTTTTAGTTATTGTTTTGCCATATGTCTCTGCCTATTGATAGGCAACTCATAATATATGCAACAACTTGTACTCACAACTAATGAAGTAGGTTAGCCTACTCGTGTGTCAATTTTCAACCGGTCTTTAAACGGCGGGTTATTTATTGAGAATACTGAATGTTTTATTGATTTCTTTAAAGACCAACATTGTGTTAATTTTAATCAGTGTAAAGTGAGTAGTTTCCCCGAACGGCCTACATAACTTGAATTTGAATACCGGACCGACTCTCGGGTCAACGGACCTAGCCATGTCTGGTAGAAATAGCGATAACGAGTTCAATTTAGTGTTGGACTATGAATACGAAGCAAATTATGGCCCTAATGATTATGAATCTTCTGATGAACCGGTTAGATCATACGATACAACGAATTCCTACGAATCTTCGGAAATTCCGACGTACTCTGACGAACCGGAGCCCTATGAATCTTCCGAAATTCCGACGTACTCTGACGAACCGGAGCCCTATGAATCTTCCGACGAATCGGTGAAATCTCATGATTCAATGGAATCATTGACGGCATTTTTTTCAACTCCCATGGACGAAACTGAGTACAGCTTTATGCGTAAGTAATTTCATCAATACTAATCTCAACTAGGCCCTACGCCATGCCTAGGCCTATTTTGTATTTAGGCCTAATTGTTATCTCTTCACCCCTACTGCCCTTAATACTGGGGATGTCGTCATCTAGGCCTATGTGGTTTTGGGTTCAATGACCCCAGTTCAGGTTAGGTTGGGTATTTGATTTTGGGATTCTATTTTCAAGGTCAATTATATTAGCATTTTTATTACAGACATTCCCCGACTTAAGGGTAGGGTACACTTCCATATCTGTTGGCACAAACAACCGAATGAGTAATATTGATTATTCAATTGTTTAATTCGGTATATCGTTTGGTTAGTTAGGTTAGGTTAACCTTACCTAACTGACCAAACGATAGAATATTGGATAATTGATATAGGCCTATTGATCGATATTACTCGTACGGTTGTTTGTGCCAACAGATATGGAAGTGTACCCCGACTGAATTCTAAATATGGGCTACTAGAGTAATAATAAATCCTAATAGAGCTAGGGCCTAGTTAACATTTTCATGTTGAATAAGCTAGCCTAGGCCTAAATTATGATTATTTCAAATTGCATTTTATAGGCCCAGGCTATAGCCTTAACACGCTTTGATAAACCTGCAATACTGTCCAGGGGTTGTCAATTTTTTTTTTAACAGTCTTATAACTAACCGTAAGGTACTATTGTCGGACCACGTAAGTTTGCAGTTAAGGGAGGAGCCTATTTACCATATGGTTTTGAATGAACCAATAAGAACCGTGCGGTGTTGCCAAATCTAATAAGTTAATACCAGCTGGATTTGAAAATATTGCTTAGTATATTTTAATATTAGTGTTGTCTACGGGCAATGTGGTAACGTCGCACTAGCCTTGTCTTGTGATTGGCTGCCACCAACTGCAAACTTATGTGGTCCCGACTATAAACTTAGACCAAGTAAAAATATTAAGTTTAAAATGAACACGTCTTAGGTCCATTGAGATAAGGGTAATCCTAGTATTAGGCTACCTTATGGGCCGAAGTTACATTTTCAGTTATTACCTATAGCCTAGTACAACTTACACCTAAATGTATGTTTTCTAGACTTAAGTTGCTACTCATGCAAAAAAGGTGGCAAACATAAACTTAATCTAGATAAAAATTGAGATCATTAACTTTTATCGCAAAGGCCTATAAAAGTGTTAATTCATTGCTATGACGTTACAAAATTAAGTGAAGTAAAAATTAGTATAGGCCTAACTTAAAACTTATTGTACACCTATTTATGATAATAACTTAACTTAAGTTATTCCGTTCAGACTCTGTGAAGTTTTAAACTTGACCTATAAAACTATATACCCTAAGTTGAGTCAACTATCATATTATTTAGGTTTCTTATTAAGTTATTGACGGTAGCCTAAATACTCTTTTTACTAGTAGAAACTTAGGCCTACCGTGCAATTAGATCTAAACCACGACATCCAAAGTGAAAGCTAACTTTTGACTAGCAACTGAAGTTAGCCCACAAATGGTAAAAATTACATTCGCCTATTGGGTCTGATGATGATTGGAGTGTCCAATCGAAATCGATCACCACTTACCATCTTTTTTGTATATTTACCATCTTGTGAGTAACAGTATAAGCGTAAATATATGTTTTAAGTGTTATAAGACGTTTCTTTTATTTACTTTCCGTAAATGGTAAAAATAATACCACTCTGGGCATCGGGTTTGGAGGAGAGGTGTTTAAAGTTGAAAAATAGGTAGTTTTTTTGGTTCTCAATCAATAACTTCTTGATCAGCATCGTAGGGACATGTTAAGTTATCAAATTACCTGAAAAAACAAAAATATATATGTCTAATAACACTAGGAATAATATATTTACACTTATATATACTGTTGACTCACAAGACGGTAAATACATGTGAAAGATTGTAACTGGTGATCGATTTCAATTGAACGATCCAATCATTATCATGCCCAATAGGCGAATTTTCGATTACCACTCACCATCTTTCAAATGTATTTACCGTCTTGTGAGTCAACAGTATAACTTAAATAAGTGCAAATATATTACTATTACTAGTGTATTTAGACTATATCTTTTTGTTTTTTTTTTAAGTTCTCATTAAGTATCTTCATTACCATGTGCCTTTGTGAAACACATTATTTACAAAAAGTACCATAGGCCTATGTACGATAAATTTCAAGTGAGAATGGTCCTCTTCATAACGATGTTAATGAGAATGGTTGCAGAGTACAAAAGCTTAAAAATGAACATTTTTTGGCCACTTCTAACACTTAAAAGTCCTGGAAAC
This sequence comes from Macrosteles quadrilineatus, assembly GCF_028750875.1. Taxonomy (NCBI): domain Eukaryota; kingdom Metazoa; phylum Arthropoda; class Insecta; order Hemiptera; family Cicadellidae; genus Macrosteles; species Macrosteles quadrilineatus. The sequence goes on along the minus strand of NW_026542600.1, from coordinate 77,676,513 downwards.
TGCAACATAAAAAAGTATTAAAGATGGATGGAACAAAACTATCAAACTTTGAACAAAGTCACTGGGCATCAACATAATTTTATACATTATTTATAAACAACTCCACACACAACAACAACTCTATTGTTTATGCTTTAGTGATAACTTACGCTACCTTCTCAGGGGGACGGCCCGCTAGGAGTCAGAAAAAAACCTTTAAGGTAGGCTTAGATTGATAGATTGTTGACCAACAACAACAATCAACCAAGTCAAAAATGGCAGTCTTTGAAAGATTTCTTACTCCTAGCGGGTCGTCCCCCATTAAAAGGTAGTGTCATCTCTAAATAGGCCTAATGAATTTAAATTATTTTTATGTCCAGTGACTTTGTTCCAAGTTTTGAAGCTTTATCGTAATTATTTTTGGAAATATTTAGATTCCTCTGGGACTTTAAAAGCGTTAGATAAATGTCAATTTTTAAGCTTTTGTAACTCTTAAACAAGAGTATGAAGAGGACTATTCTTGCTACAAATTTATAGTAGATCATTTTTGTAAACAACGTGTTTTGTGCTAAATTATGGTAATCGAGATATTTAATAAAAATAAAAAAAGCAACCTATTTTTCATCTTAAATCCTCCCTTACCCCTAAAACCCGAGATTCAGAGTGGTGTTACTATTTACCATACAATACGGAGACTAGCCTATAGTGAACATTTCGGAGTCAAAAGTTAGCTTTCACTTCAGATGTCGAGGTTAGGCAGTTTTTTTCCTTATTGCACCATACTATAGGCCTAGTCTGGACATTAATAGAACACATGATGGGATGCTGGAGGATTTTAAAAATTTGGACACCATTAACTATTCAACTTGTTATCCACATTCAATTTTGATCTAGGCCAACTTATAGTTTAGATACGTGCTCAATGTTAATTTTGTTTTATTTGTCTAGTATGTTGAAAGCAAAACTGTCAAAGTCAAAAACTATAAACACGAGGGTTTTCAGTAGGCCTAAATTAAAGTTTTCATCAACCTTCCTGCCACGACTTGGCAGGCTCAAATCTGATACCAAGGCTATGTTACTTCATCGACTATGGTACTTTTTTAGTCGGTTCCACCACTTTGATTAGATTCACCATAGTGGCCAAAAACGGTGCAAAATAAAATTAACGTTCCCGCTAAGAATGAATCTATTCACGTTCTGTAAATCTGTATCAAAAAATGTAAAGTGATCTGAGAACACAACGCATATCATAGACAACCATTAAATGTAGGTTAGTCCATACCCTCCCCGCCTGAGTAAGTGTAGAAACATACAGACAGCGTAGCGTAGCCGAGCACATAGTTCAATACACACAGAGAGTGCAGCGTAGCGTAGCGCATAGGTTGTAGACGGTCTTAATAAGGTAGGCCTACATCAGTATACTTAGAGGATGGCTCTGTCGAATACGGCTAATATTAGTATTGTCGAAAATACCTTAGGTGGCAGTTTTTGATCAGTAGGAGAAGTGTCGGGTTGCATTAAGTGTGTAAAGGAAGGGACAAACATGGTGAACATCACCACTTATTTCCAATCCTTAGGAAACACTTTAATACTTTTCAATGAAATAGCGACCATACAAAGTAGGTATTTTAAGCCAAGTATGAATGGAGATGAGTGTAGGATGAGTGGCGCGATCTTGTAGTCTTGTTAGTCACTAAGGCCGACTTATTCCTTAGACACAGCTGTTAATTAATATCCCATACATTTAATGGCAACTAAGGGACCTACAGTTTAAAGTGGAATCCGAACCACATTTTTTCCTTGGTATATACAAATTGGTCTAATTTTCAGGATAACTGCGGATAGTTGTAGTACTCACTTGTGCGGACGGTAATCCACACCAGGGAGTATCGCATCCAAAGTGCATGCCTATAAATATCCACAATTCGTAACCTCCTAGAAGCTGGATTACAAGACGACGCCACCCGTCCCAGTTTAAGTCTCGATTTAAGGATGATACGAGAATGTCGACTACAACATTCGATTACATAATTAGTTTGGTGAAGGATGATTGGGAGAAGCTGACAACTAATTGGAGGAGACCAATTGGTGCAGAAAAGAAACTAGTAGCCTATTAACTATTAGGCGAATGCGCTCCAATATGCTCTGAGAAAAACAAAATAGTTTGTTCCTCGGTCGTACGCTACGCTGAAATACACTACTAGTTAATCATACTTTATTTCAATGCACAGTTTTGATTTAAAACATGCGCTGCGCTACGCTGTATCTATGTTTTTAAACTAAAGCCAAATTAAAAAATAACCAAGCTGCAAAGCATAGCCTAAGTTTAAATTTTTAAAACAGCTCAATTCATTTAGGCCTACAATAAATCCATGTGATCGATTTATAATAATGATCACACAGTGACCTGTGGGTAAGTAAAAAACCTTATGAATAGATTTTATGGATAAAATAAAAATAAAATTAAGAATATGATTCCTTAAAAAATGCTCTATTAGAAAAAAATCCACTCCTTTTTTATTAAGAAATATTTAAAGTTCATATCTTTTAAACGACACCCTTATGACATTAGGATTACTAATTGAAAAAATGATCATAAAAAATATCTTTTGGTTTCAAAGAGGCTTAGACCATTCTAATTTTTTAATTTAAACTACCAAAAATTGGCTACCGGTAACCTTTTAAAGAATGTCAAGGACTTAAAAAAAATCATTAACAAATTATTTATAAAACAACAGTTATTCCAAAAAGATTGAATAGCCTAATTAATAGCTGTAAAAACATAATATTTAGTTACAGGCCAGTCGCACCCTGACAGCTTGTCCTTCATTGGGTATGACCTGTTCCGGATGCATTTCACGACGTCCAAGTGATAGGCCTATAAGTCAGTTTTACGATATCCAAAATATATTTTTGAGCTGTTTTACATTGTCCAATATAAAATATTTGACTGTTGCATTACGTCTAAAACTCACCAAGTCCAAAAAAACAATAACTGCAATAAACATAGTCTTTCTACAAGCTTAAGACGTCATGGGATGGTCGTTGTTAAACAGCACACTTAACACTCTTAAAAAAGTAGCAGTTGCACCACGTTTAAAGCTGCTGCCAGTTGCACCACATCCAATAGCTCAGCGCTGTCCCACGTAATCCAGAGCGCCTGCACACTTTGATTATTGTTTCACCGTCTTTAGTGCATACTAACCTAACCTAACTTAACCCAACCCAACCTAACCTCGCTCGGTACTTTCCTGTTAAAGGGAACATTTATTATTATTCATGACTTCTTTTAGATATATCGATATTTTATTTTTTATTTGATGTATTGATATAAAAAAATTGAAACTTATTAGCTGACAACCACGTTGAATAAATTGTTCAGTAATCAGTATCAACAAACAATACAAAATTATATTGAAATGAAACTGTTCTAAACTAACCTAACTAACCAAACTTGCTGTAGTAATATTTCAAAATTCCGTTTGGTAGCATATTTCCCATGTGCCTTTTCTGTTATTAAACAGGATTTAGAAACGGTAACTTAGCCTACAGCAAGTTTGGTTGGTTATATTAGGGTAGTTTGGAATAGTTTAATTTCTTAATCCAATATATGGCTATGATTTTTGCCTAAACAAGATTAGTTCCTAATCCTATTCTCTAATGCGAGCTATAACTCAATAACTTGGTTATTGAACCAAGTATAGCTTAGACATATTTGCTATGTCTGTATGTAATGTAAATGTGTTCGAAGATATTAAAACAGATGGAATATGGATAGTAAAGGAAAACAAAAAGATCGATATATCGAAAAGAAATCATCGATAATAATGAATGTTCCCCTTAACTGGAAAGTACCCCTCGCTCTGTATGCAGGAGCTCTGGATGTCGTGCAACTGAAAGCGGATTTGGACGTTGTGCTATTGCTAAGATTTAAGAGTATAAAGTGCGCTGTTGCACGACGACCAATTCCATGATGTCCAAAGCTTGTAGAAAGACTATGTTTTTACAGTTATTGTACTTTTGGACCTGATGAGATTTGGTCGTCGTGTAACAGTCGAATAGTTTATATTGGACGTCGTGAGACAGCTCTAAAATTATATTTTGGATGTCGTGACACTGACTTATATCATTGGACATCATCCAACACTCCCCCTGTTCTGACAACCTAATAACTTAAATTTATAAGCTATTAATTTTTTTCATAATTTTGAACTTGATATGCTATTGTTTTTGATAGGAAATTTTAAAGGCTAAATAAAATTGTTCTTGACATTTGTTCGTATAAAAGCAGTCCATTAATATTAGTAATGTTAGTTGCTGCCATTTTGAAATCAACAAAATGTTTATTGCTACCTCATATGGTATACCTAATTTTTAAAGATGTCATCTATAGTTTTAAAGATACAGTAGACTCTCGCTCATCCGGATCGGCCTTGTCCGGACTCCCGGTAATCCGGATCGGCAATCGTGATTTTTTTTAGTGGCACAGTACAGTAGAAGTCCGATTATCCAAGCGGAACGGGACCAAGACTACCTAGATTAATGAAAAAAATCGGATAACACGGCGGTAAAAATTATTACCGGTGGAAGTGCATATGCCCGGGCTATCATTACTGTGGACCTGTAACAAAATTCGGATGAAAAAATTATACCGGTGGAAGTGCATAAAATGCCCGGGCTATCATTACTGTGAACCTGGAACAAAATTCGACCGAAACCATTATTACCGGTGGAAGTGCATATGCCCGGGCTATCATTACTGTGGACCTGGAACAAAATTCGGCCGAAAAGATTATTACCGGTGGAAGTGCATATGCCCCGGGCTATCATTACTGTGGACCTAGAATAAAATTCAGCCGTAAAGATTATTACCGTTGGAAGTGCATATGCCCGGCTATCATTACTGTGGACCTGGAATTAAATTGAAAAAACGGCTATATACAGTACTGTGTATTTATTCGACTCTCGATAGTCTGGATTTTTCGCAATCCGGACCAGACGTCAGCCACATTAGTCCGGATGAGCAAGAGTTTACTGTATAGAAACAAAATCAAAATGGCGGAAATTTCCCTAACAAATTGTGTTTTGAAGAGTCTTAGGTGTCGTAGTAGGCTACTTAGGTCTTCGCACGGGACACCCTGTCCCATATACGGATAACAGAGAATAGTTTTATTATAACTAAATAGACATCTCAATAAATAAGTTAAAAGATGTGAATTTACTAAAGCTGTCTGGGTGTATTTTCAGCATACTTACTAACAGTTGAACAGCAAAAATAAGAACTTACAGATAACAATTGATTGCACTTGCAAGTAATAGATTACTTGAGAAATATTCAGACTTTTTAGCCTGAAAATACATTTGAAAACTTTTTAAATTACAATGGTCTGTGAAGGGCGGCCTTTTCTCAAAACTTGCATCAAAATAACGGGTTGTCTTTCTATTGAGAAATGTTGCTGCAGTTGCCCTGCCTCTTAGTTGATCATTTTAATGACTATGCCAACGGTGCTGCTGAAGCTGACACAGAGGGAATTGCTTGCATAGGTTGCACCATTGGGGAGGTTGGTTTTCAGCATGATAAATTAAAATACCTTAGTTTCCAGTTTGTAGAGTTTTAGGTCTGTTTTAGGTTGAACTGTCTTGCTGAGAATACGACTGTCAAAATGTTGTTTTTTCTTGCTTGTGTTCTTTATTATAAGAATTGAGGTTGGAAGAGAAATTACTCAACATAATTAGGGGGGTGCACTGTGCACATCTACCTCATCTAGTAGTCCATGTTTGCTAACTGAGATCCATGTTGTAGGTGGAGCCGAAGCTTCGATCAAAACAACCAACACAGATCATATTGTAAAATCACCTTTACATGTGCCGTTAGACGACACGGAAATGATCCCAGTACCAGCGACTGACCAACCTGTAGCGGCATTACCTCCATCCACCGAAGAACAGGTATATTGCATAAGAATCACATTTAAAAAGGCATTTATCAGCTATCCAATAATCAGCCATAGAAAACCAGTTCACACAACCACTAATGTATTACTTTTTGAGTTTAGTTTAAACATAATAATTTACGGTACAATTTTATTCTGGTAAATCAAATCTAACTCCATAGGCCTAACTGGCCTCAATTTAATGAGTTTTAAAGTAATTCATTTTCCCCAACCAATTTTCAGTCAGGTAATTGTCTCTTTACTTAATATTCATTTAGTAAGTACTATGAACAATATAACCGTCCATGTTTGGAATATGTTGATTTTTTTGTGTTTCCTCCCACAAAAACCAAGCTTGAACCTTTGGAGTGATTCTGTTATTGGTTGCAATAAAAGGTTAAATTACCTGTGTCCGCCGGTCGATCCTAATATTGCTGTGTCCTATTACAGGAGATGCATTTCGGCAGAATAAATTGCCATCATCAGTCCTAATACAAGTTCTTGATCTTCCCCATTGGGTGCGTCTTGAAGTTTTGAAACACGTACACGAACTTTACACTTAGATACATCACGATTAAAACATAAAAATACACGGTAGGTCTACTTTTATTTGAGCTATGACGGACATGTAGACGCGCGTCGATCTTGTCGAGACTCGACACACGACCGACGCGCGTCTACATGTCCGTCATAAAAAAAAGCTCAAATAAAAGTAGGCCTACTGTGTATTTTTATGTTTTAATCGTGATGTATCTAAGTGTAAAGTTCGTGTACGTGTTTCAAAACTTCAAGACGCACCCAATGGGGAAGATCAAGAACTTGTATTAGGACTGATGATGGCAATTTATTCTGCCGAAATGCATCTCCTGTAATAGGACACAGCAATATTAAGATCGACCGGCGGACACAGGTAATTTAACCTTTTATTGAATGTCATACAACATAAAACATAAAACAACATAAAACAACATAAAATGATTATTGGTTGCTATTGATGTATCAAAAAAGGAATACTCTTTTATTTTGCTAACTAAATTTGTAATTGTCAAGGTTGCAACATGCCCCATCCCTCCTAGTGCAGAAAGCCCAATGCTGAGAAATGGAGCATATGAAAATAATGCGACCAGACCTGCAGAAAGAGAACGCCTGACATCAAGATCCGAGAGGAAGTCAGATTCTGTGAGTCTAATATTAGTCATTTAAAATTTCTTTATATAATGATGTTTGATTATGGTAATAAATTGTATTGTAATAACTATGTAATAACATCCCGAACATACTATTGTTTGAAAATAACTAACTGCCAATAGTGCCAATATCACAGCCAATCTGTCCCTTTTCACGTTTATTGACTATAATGAATATACCTAGCTAGTTTTTATTTTGCTTTTATTCCAAAAATGTTATAAAAAAATTGTTTTATTGTATAGATCAGTGTTTTTTATGACCCTCCCTTTATACCATTTGCTAGTAACTTTTGATTTTTGTTTGTTATATTGCAATGATACTTTTCCTTTTAGCGTCTTAGCATATATTTTGGCTGGGTCATCGTCAATAGTTAACTAATTATAACTTAGCAAAACTTAATGGTACAAAAAGCTGTCTTTGGGGTTGCTTTTCTTCTTAATGGCTACTTTAAAGTCATCTTAAGGTAGTCTATGTTATTTACACATGTTATTGAGACATGATGTTGCGTCTAACAGTTATTATTGTTTTCAGGAGAGAGACCCGCTTAGGTATCGAGGTGGAAGTGGGTCTCCCCCACCTCGAGGGAGATCTGAAAGATCTCGATCCCGCTCAATAGAGAGGAGAAACACCGCAAGGCGCTCGAGATCAAGATCTCGTAGATCTCGCTCTCGTGGACGCGAGCGTGACCGTAGTCGTGCATGGAGAAACCGCTCTCCGCCCCGATCCAGATATGATCGGGACCGAAAGTAAGATTTTGCAATAACTACTTTTATGAATTAACTATTTTGAACTTATTATCAATTTACTGTAACAAGTATTTAGTACTCATATTACTATTCTAAGTTGGATATTATACTTATAGTATTATTTATAATAGTATAGTACTGAAGTAGTATTTAGTGGGTAACCTAGGGTAAGTTAGCCAAAGTTAAAGCTACCTTAAGTTTGTCATAAATTCATATGCTCTAATTGGTTTCAAGTTGTATTAAATTGTTAATCTAAATAAATAAATGTAAATTTTAACAGGGGCTGGTCTAAAAATATGCAGTAGTTGTCTACAATTAACCTGTTACATCCTAACATAATGTTGAGAAATCTAACATACTGAACATAGAAATCTAACATCTGTCATCAGGGAAACAGAGCGAGTGCCGATCCATTCTTTGCTGTGGGGGTCATAAACTGTCAAAACCATCAGATAGGTCTGAGTGCCGTTTGACTCTCTGCTATAAGAGTGATTCAGGGGAGGGGTATTAGTGGAAGGGGGTGTAGTGGGCAGGGTGTAACGGAGACCGGTACAGTTTTTTAACTGGCCTACACTAATATCGATTGAAAATATGAATTTGATTAGTAAACCTTCATTCAATTTTTTCATAATCAGCCAGTTTGGCTAGGTATAATAGTTTCATTTCATCCCTCAAACAAGTTTTGCTCATCCTGCCCCCCCCCCCCTTGGCTATCCACGAGAATGTTGTGACTGAGTGATTGTGCTTATGCAAACCAAACCTAACCTAAATACTTGAGAAATAACCAACAACATCGACTTTGAATGAATGGTAAAATTTCAGTAGAAGATTATGTTTAAATGAACCGTTTTAAACCCAGCTTAGATAAATTTGTGTTTCACACACTTCTATTTACAAAAAAGATATTATAAGAGCGTCTATGTATATGCCTGAGGAAGAAGACATGTAATTTATTAACTCATTGGTTGCAATCGTGCATCGTTTTTGCGGTTGGTGTAGTAAACAAAGGTAATTCTATAGTCTGCCCACGAGATGATAGGCCTCTGCACACTAAACATATTGGTCGTCGCTGTATAACTTACTTAGTATATTTTTTTAAATGTATGATTATAGTTAATCCGCAGCGTGGTTAATAAACTTGTTTGCAATCCTGATTCTGTTTTTAGCAGGATGCGCAGTTGGTCTAAGAGCCCTCCAACAAGATCCCGGTCTCGCACTCCTCCAGCTAAGCTGAGAAGTCGTTACAGGAACCGCACAAAGTCTAGGTCTCACAGCCCGTACGGTAGGTTATCTGGCTTGTAGTTTTTGTTAGCAGTGTCACCTACAATGTTAATAAAAAAAAAACATATTGTGTTTGGGACTTTGTAAGTCATGAAAAAACTAAAAACTCATGTTTAGTTGTTTGTGAAGTCCATTATTAATTCATATTTGCCTTGGATACATTTTTGTGTGTGGAGTTAATCATTCATCATTCAATTCAATTTATTTATTTTCTCCCTAACACCATTTTACAAAAAGACTATTTATTTATGGTAGGAACTCAAAGTTAACAACAATTGCTAGGATCTATAACTATAATCAGTGTCATTTAATGTAACTTTAATGCACTGGTTTAATATTCTGCTTGTGTTATGTTTACTGAGGCAGTGAGGCATACATGTTAATATTATTCATTTACTTTACCTACCTTACTATCCTTGCACACTGAAACCCAAGTAGGGTTTTGGCCCTGCCATATTTCTCTTTTCTTGGCTACTGACCTACATTGTTTTCTTCCTTCTAACAAAGCATCGAGTACTTTTGGAATATGCCGTATCTGGACCTGGCGGCAAGGTGTGGGTATTAAAATAAAACACACATTTAAATTTTAGAAAACCTGATCTGGAATAGTGGAATAAGCCAGTGAGGTAGGAAGACAACTGGAGGTATAGAGTGTATCGGAAGATTATGGTAGCAGTGGGAACAAAAGTTGGTGTGATGTTTGGCTGAATGGGGTTAGTTTATTTATGCAAGTCATTTCACACATATGGATTATTTAATGGTAGGCTACATGCGTTAAACTGGCAGAGTAAATACAAGTAATCAGGAGAATTACCAATATAGAAATATACAATGAGTTATATACATTACAATACTACAATTTACAATTTTTTCATTTCAGATTCAGCTCATGGGGCCTCTCCACACGACAGTAACCATGGTGATGAAATGAGAAGTTCAGTAAGCCTGCAAAGTGTCGTTCATTCTACAAAAAGGAGATGCCGCGATTACGATGGTAAGTTGAGGCATACAGGCTACAATATTAATTTACTTTACCATCCTTGCACACTGAAACCTAAGTAGGGATTTATTTTTAACCCTGTCATATTTCCCTATTCTTGGATTCTGACCTACATTGTTTTCTTCCCTCTAACAGATAGCACTAAATCAAATTTCAATATTGTTAGAGGGACACTCAATTCTGGTTGCTGAGCAATTTAAATTTAGAAAAGCTCACAGTACAGTAAACAGGTAAACAAACTTGTGAACAAAGTATCTTGTGCTTCGAATGGCCTTTCCAAGGCCTTTTATTATTTTTTTTTTTTTTTTTTTTTTTTTTTTTTTTTTTTTTTTTTTTTTTTTTTTTTTGCCTGCAGAACAATTATTTATTTGGAAAATCTCAAAAATATTACAACAGTTCATAAACAAAGCTTGCTGCAAAAGCCAGGAAAAATTGGCTTGTCTGCAGCTCATAGAGATAAACTTGTTCTAGATAACAATGTACTTTGTCCCTTGGTCAGTCTTCTCCATATTACACTCTGGTTTTCCTTGTTTCTTGTCAAGATCTGCTATTTGTTGTTTTGACTTATTCTCTACCTTTCTATATAAGACTAGCTTGCTTTAAAAACAACTTGAAACAATTATCTTAAATAAATAAAATATATAACAATAAATAACATGCATTAAATACTTCTCAACTTTAACAATAATATAATGAAATAATTTTTTAACAATACAACAATACATAACTAAATAAATAATTAAATAATTTATAATAACAAAAATATTAAACCAGTTTTAATGGATTCCTTGAGATGACAATACTAAAATAAATAACGTGCATTAAATGATTTTAACTTTAACAATAATATAAAAAGAAAGTAATGTAATAAACAATGTTTAAATGAATTTATTGAGATAACAATGCTTAAGCCTAGATTTCAAGACTCTAAAACTAGTTATATTTTCTATTTCAGTTGGCAATCTATTAAAAAACGTTGGAACTAGAAATTTTCTAACTCTTTTTGAAAATTTGTTTGTGGTCTTAGGAACAATATAAAACTGTTTGCGTGAATTGTATCTATGGTCATTTTTTACTTTAAATTCATTTGAGAAATAGTAATCAAGTAAAATTATATACTCAAATAATACATCCACTGGTAATACCTCAACCATCCTATATCCGAGCAGAGGGTTTTCTGACAAAACAGTAGAGTCAAGCTTTGTCATAGTTTTTATGATTCTATTTTGCACAGTTTTTATTTGATTTATGGCTGTGGGTGATGCTGATCCCCATGATCTTAAGCCATATCTAATCACTGACTCACATATGCCTGAATATATGATTTTCATTGTTGTAAAAGGTAAAAAATCTTTTAAATAGAAAAATTTTGCTGCACAAACTCGTAGCCTGTTTGTTACTGTCTTAATTTGTAAATCCCATTTCATATTGTGGTCAATTGTTATACCTAAATATTTGTAATTCACTACATTCTGTAATGGTAGGCACCCACATGCAGCATTTTCAAATTGTTTATTGTGTAAGCAGTCATGACAATGGAATTTCACATTTATTTCTGAGCATTTGTATGACGGTGAATGTATGTGCATCAACTTTGATTTATCTCCATTTATAGCTAGACCATTGTCGTGGCACCACATGGTTAAACTTAAGAAATCTATTTGCATTTTTTCGGTAGCTTCCTGAATGTTTTTGTGGGATAATACAAGCGCAGTGTCATCTGCATACATATATATTCTACTAAATTGTAATATTTCAGGAAGTGAATTAACATACAACAAGTATATCAATGGCCCTAATATACTACCTTGGGGTACCCCATACCTTAAGATTTTTTCCTCTCCATATGTACTCTTAATTCTAACCTTACATTTTCTATCCATTAAATAACTTAAAAACCAGTCTTTAATTTGCCCTCTTACTCCTGCTGTGTCCAGAGCCATTGCAATTGTCTCATGCTTTAAAGTATCAAATGCCTTACTAAAGTCTATAAATATTACTAAAACCTGTTTTCCTTCACTAAGCTGTTCATTTATATAATCTGTAAAATCTAAAAGTAGCTCGTTTGTTCCTTTCTTCCTCTGATATGCATATTGCTGTTTGCTAATAATACTATTCCTTTCTAAATGGTCAATCAAATTATTTGCAATATATCGCTCCATTAACTTACTAATAGCTGGTAAAATAGATATTGGACGATAATTCAAATAGCTCTCATGACTTCCTGCTTTATAAATTGGTCTAATTACTGCAGTTTTTAACAGTTCTGGAACGCAAGATTTTTTAATTGAAGTATTTATCAGTCTTATTATGGGTTCAGACAGTAAATCAGAATTGTTTTTTATGTCCTGCATGCGTATATTATCTAAACCAGGTCCCTTTTTCTTCATAGATTGTACTAATATATTAAAATTTTCCTTATCCAGGTCTGGTATGGTTAGAGTCTCCTTACATTTCTTTTGCTCCTTATATTGTGACACAATTATCTGACAGTCATGTAAAGATGCATATACACATTCTGTGAATTGTTCTCCAAAGGAATTGCACACTGTTTCTATTTTGTTGTTCTTATCCAATAAATATTTCTCTACGACCTCATCTATATTTTTTGTTTTATTTTTTCCCAAAATTGTATTTATATTATTCCAAGTCACTTTCATATCGTTTCTACTTCTTTGGAACAAACAATAGTAATAATTTCTTTTAGCTTTATTAATTTCTGCAACTACCTGGTTTCTAGCAATTTTATAATCAACTCTATGTTTGGTTATATTTGGGTAGGCTTTATGTGTTCTGAAAAGTTTGTCTCTTTTTTTAATCATGTTAACTATTTTTAAACTCATCCATGGCTTCTTTGTTTGCTTTTGTCTTTTTATTTTACAAACTGAACTAATTTCATAGGCTTCTTTGAAATTTAATAATATACGGTTGTAAATATCATTTGGATTATTTAAAGTATTAATTGACTGCCATTCCATTTGTCCTAGTGCCTGTTTTAGTACAGCTATATCAATATTTGCTGATTTATTTTTCCTCTGAGTGGATGGACAGCAATGGTCAGTCTGAACGTTGATCACACAGGTGTAGTGGTCTGATATCTTTACCTGTACGATATCTGAGCTGACCTTTGCTCTCTTAGCTCTAAGGAACGCATGGTCTATACATGTCTGAGTCAATTTATTTGCTCTTACTTCCTCTCTGGTAAAATCATTAATATAAGAAATCAGCCCATGTCCTGCCATAATTGATTTATAATCCTCAACACTTTTTTTATAATAATCCTTTAAGTCCAAGTTCATATCTCCAATCACCAATAGATCGCCTTTAATATCTGTTATTATTTTTTCCATTTCAGCTATAAATCTATATTCATCACCTGATGGCTGTCTGTATGTGGCTACAATATTTATCACATAGTTATTTTTTGTGACCTTAATGACTTTGCTTTCAAAACTACTACTGTTTACATCCAACCCCTGTACTAAAATGTTTTCTTTAATAAAAATTACAATACCTCCACCTTTTTTTTCTTGTCTTAAATTGTGCACTATGTTATATCCCTTAATATTAAAAAAATTCAAAATTTCAGACAGAGTTTCTTTTACATTAACTTCAGTAAATATAATTATGTCCACAAAAGTAAAACATTCATAAAAATAAACCAAAAACTGATCCCAATTTTTTCTTATTGACCTAATGTTAAGATGCAAAATTGTTATACCTGACTCATACTGTCCTTCAAAACATGAGTTTTTAAATTCTTGTGTATTCAAAAAAACTTGTGCCCTATATTGATCACTATCAAAAATTTCCATATTGTTTATCAATCAGGTCTAAGAACTAATAATGTGTCAGGTACAACAAATTTTACTTTATTTTACTTAATTGAGACATATCTTCTATAACTAAAACTTTACTTTTTTCACTCTTTCTCACTCTAACTGCTCCATATTTAAACCAGATAAACTTGTATCCTAGTTCTTTTCCCTTCTTCTTTGCTTCCCGTAGTAAGTTTCTGTAGTAAGGTGATAGATTTTCACTTACGTATATCCTGCCGCCATCGAGCCCCGTCACCTGGTTGTTGGTCACCACCTTATCCCTCTCTGCCAGGATCTCTTCCCTCTTTTTCCTCCTCACCATCTGTACAATTATGGTTGCTGGTCGGTCGTCCCGGCGAGTCTTTGGTAGTCGGTGAGCCATCTCTATGTCGTCTTTCGTCATCACTACACCCATCTTGTTTACTACATCCACCACAATTTGTTCAACATCTTCCAATTCTTGCTCAGCAACTTCATTGATTTCAATGTTTCTATTTCTTCCATATTGTTCCAGCTGGTTAAGTCTTGATTCCAATGCACATATCTGGTCATCTTTCTTCTGTATGGTAGCTTTTAACTGCTGAATCTCCCTCTCTAGGACTGGTAGAGTCTCTAATTTTCTGCAAATGTCGTCATATTGATTTCCTATGTACTCCTGACTTTGAACCATTTCATCGTTTTTATTTTTTATTTGTTTGATATCTTCTTTAATTTCGCTCAAGCACTCTAACTTCATAGAAACTTCTTCTAAAAAAGACTTAATGCGTTCCGTCTCCTCCTCATTTTCCTCTGTTCTTCGTCCGCTTTTTTTAACTGATTTACATTTTCCACAGACCCATTCTGCCTTGTGTGTTTTCGTAAGTTTTTTAAACATTGCATGACTAAAGCCAGCACATCTGTAATGATACTCTAACTTACAATTATCGTTTGAACAAACAATTAATTCAGACTTCTCTAAAATAACCTCCTTACAATGATCACAACTCATCTTGCATTAACTTGACAAATCAGCAAACAAGGAAAACTGGACACAAAACTCACAGAGACAAGGAAAACACAACCTTCCTCTATCACTACCACTGACTGAATTGTTAACCACATAATACTTTAAACACCCCCGCCGCAGCAAACCTGCAGACTTAGTGAATTTCCATTTGCCTGATTGGATTTACAATAACATGTCTCCTTAAAAATATCACATTTATTCCCTATTTAAATACAATTAATTTAACAAGTGCTTAGGTTTGCTGCAACAGGGAGGGTAAAAAAGTGCTTTTGTTATAAAATTTTAAGACTAGTTTAGTAAAAAATGAATGTATTTTCCAAATTTGATCAAAATATGTTCATAAACAAGCAAACTACAACAGTTGACTTATTCTCCATAAGAATAACATAGTAATTTTAAATATACATTTTATTTTTATTTTTACGTAACTAGGCACATAATAACTCTTCAAAATACTAAATTATTTGTTTTTTAAGCTCTACAAAATGGGTTTCAAAGAAATTTTGAAATTTTGTGTTTTAGGGTCAAAAATGGGAAAAACCTATTTTTACCCCATAAAACCCCCCATAAACCCCCGTTCCCATAGTCGATCATGCTGGTTCGCAAACCCGTTCAAATAAATGTAGGTTTACACGTTTGTATCAAATTTCATCAAAATCGGATCATTTTTGCTAGAGTTATCGTGCAAAAGGACAAATATATATTTATATGAATTTGAACGGATGGTGTTTTTGGCCTCAAGGGACCTCAAAACGAAAAAGTAAATCGGTCCCGGGTCCAGGTCTTACCATGAGTACTACGGTAATAGCTTATTCCCTATATGGGAAATTCGCTAAAATAGCTTGATGTGTACTAATTTATCAAGCAATCAATTTCATGGATTAAATCATACTTAGAAAACCGGTTTCATAGAACTTAAATTGTGAAAAATTATTTCATATCAAATCATGGGATCATTTAATATAATGGGATGAAATTGAAATGGGTGTTTTTATTTTTCATAAAATTTGGAGACGAGACCGAGACGGGATTTCCCTTCTCATACATAACGGGAAATGCACGTTCCACATTTTAACCTGATTTTTAAATACCTACTGATGTATGATAGACTGGTTAAATACAAAAATAATAATAATTTAAAAAAATATTTAAAATCTTAGATTAAAAAACCTTAATAAAACATCAGTATAAAATAAATATATTAATAAGGCCTAACTTATTAAAAATAACTCTTCTGTATAGGTAACATGGAAAGATCAGTTAGTATATAGTTCAACTTTTGAAAAATATCTAATTTATAAGTCTAAAACCCCATCCATTAAGTATTACTAGTTAAGTATCAAGTAACAATTTTTACTTCTATACCATAATAGTATATGGAGAAAGTATTGTTTTCTTCAAAATTTTCGAGTTTGAGTTTTGAGTGGATCTATCAGTTTTGGGTCCCCCTGGACCCGAAAAAGTGGTTTTCGAAGTGATGTCTGTGTGTGGATGTGTACAGGGCTAGGGACTACACCTGTGGTCCGATTTCGATGAAATTTGGTGTGTAGGTTCTAATCCATAGTATCTCCAGGCTTTTATTTCATTTTTTTGAAATTTTTATTTTTAATGTTGATTTTCCCATAAAAATTCATAGCCTAAATTAAAAAAAATCTGATTTTCTCAAAAATGGACGATTTAAATAAAAATTTAGTATGTCGTAGCCCTTTAAATTCTGAACAAAATGGTACGACTTCCATTTCTGTAAAAATTACGGTTCAAAAGATATTCTAAATTATGTACCCAGTTTTCTCACAGAAGACCACAAAGGAATAAGGTTATCACCGCCATTTTTACACTCCTTAATCACCTTAATTACCTTCAGTCATCTGGCGTTGAATGTCGGCATCCGATATGTCTCTTGTAATTAAAAAACACGGCATATAACTGATCTTATCTCACACTTTGCGGCCTTACGGGAGATTTAATAACTATAAAAATTGTATAAACACACAGCTAAGCGTACTAATCTACAAATGGTGTCATTCTGTTCATAAATGATGCCAGATGAGCTTCGTTGTGGTGTCTACGCTAACTACAGAGCTACACAGAAAAACGGCCTTTACTTAAAAAACTACCCTCGTTAACAGATAACCAAGCCAATAATATCAATTTAGACATTTATCTATAATTCAATGAAAATCCTAATCAGAATCAGAATCATCATTTATTGTCTTTCAGCATTACATACATGCAATCGACAGTGTCATTTTACATGCAAAATAAATAAAAAATACATCAAAATCAGATATCACATATACATTTAAAACATAAATATTGATACTTTATACAGAAAAGGGGTTCTGCATGCGAGGGGAGATGTGCCCCTACGACCATGGCAAGGACCCAGTTGTCCTTGAAGATGTAGGACAAGTTTTGAACTTCTCAGCACCGGGACTTCCCCCCACAACACTAGAACCGCCTGTGCCCCCCATGGTGGCCCCAGGAATGAATTTGCACCACAGGCCCCCTATAAACCTAGGTAATAAAATTTAACTAGATTTGTGTTAGCTTATAATTTAAATTAATACATAATAGGTTCAAATTACTTTTTTATTAAGATCTAGTGATAATCTGATCTAATTCATGACATGATCATCATGACCAACCTCAGGTCATGCTATAATCTTCTAAAAATTACTGTCATTAATATATTTAAATAAGATGTATGTCAAAGCTTAAAATAATGTTTTTTAATTAACCTAAACATACAATTACTAACTTGTTTATTATTTGTATGCTAGACCTTTTGAATACTTGTTTGAATGGGAAAAATGTTTGGTTTTCATAGAAACATTGAGGTGGTTTTGGTTCAAAACTGAATCATTGAATTATTTTCTTTGCAAAATTCTCTTCTTACGCATTTCACATAATTTCCTTCAGACTTCTGGATGTTGTATTTTCTTAGAATATCACCAATCTGTTTACCTCTCTGTATTATCCCTTCTCTTCCCTATTTTACTCATATCCCTATTCATAACTTTTCTGTGTCTCTTTCTCTGCTCTTTTGCTGTCCATTTTTCTGTTCCTGCCAAATCCTCTTCTATGAGTTTGATTTTTCAATACAAAAAATACAAAATGGTCTTAAGAGAACATTGTTTCTGTAGTGGAATACAATCCAGACGCGCCAAGTATGGACTCAAGGATGTGGAGTAAGCAGCCTTTCCGAACCTCAGGTATGGTTGTAATATATATGCATTTGCATATGTATAGATTATTTTATCAAGTTGGCAAGTTCTTTTAAAGTTGCATTTGCCTGTTTATAGGCCTCTGGCCTGTGCATGGATTGTATCCGGAAAAGCAAAAGTTAAGCTGATACAGCACTAGAGTCGTAACCTATAAAATCACTTCAAAAATTTATATAGCAATCCAAAGTCTGTAGCGCTACCGACTCATCGATTTTCCTATTGATATTTGATTTGGTAAATATTTAATATTATTAATTATTGTATTAAAAATGTTTATTTTTGTTAAACATACCTATTAATATACAGTAGAGTCCCGCAAACTCGGCGTAATGTGGAGCGGGAGGGTGTCGAGTTTGTGAAATGCCGCGTTATCGGGAACTAGAGTTAAAAATAAGAGCAATACAATTTTTAAGCTTTTTTACCACCTTTTCAATTAAATTTATATTACAAGTCAGTATTAAGTCATTAGATATAGTACAACAAATCCTTAGTACGAGTTGCAAATGATTATACTTGAGCTGGCTTGTGTCCATGTTTAACTCGGACTCAAAAAATCGCTCGTTTTCTGAGCGAGGTCAGGGCTGGGTTATCCAGTGCCGAGTTTGCGGGGCTCTACAGTACGATTGTTTTAAATATTATATTAATTTAGTATCTCATTTACTCCTTACATTGTGAAAATGTTCATTTCAGAAGGAATTGTGTTTTTGGTGGGTACCCAGTCTTCTCACAGAAGACCACAAAGGAAAAAGGATTTTACAACCATTTTAACACTCCTTACTCATTTCTGCACTTAACCCAAATTCATTCTGTTCACAAATTATGCCATTAAGCTACGAGGAACCTTATTGTGGCGTGCACACAAACTTACGGCGCTATACTCAAAAACAACCCTTGTTTAAAAAATTACCCTCCTATAAGCTTACAAGTACTTAACGTGGTCTTAATTGTTGAGAATAACGATCCCTATGTGATTGTGTTTTCAGCGGGACGTAGCTTGCTTCAGAGGGGAGGTATGATGAGAGCTCCTCTGGCTCTAGGCTTCCCTCCTCACCATCAGAGAGAGCTCATTAGTGTTCCTGTAGGTGAAGAGAATGCAGGATACTACCACGGAGTCCCAAACCCTATGAAACGCCAATGTCCTCCAGACTTCTCCAATGATGCGGTAGGCTTTGACCTCAACAGTCCCCTCGTTAAAACGGAGGCTTTTTTCCTAGCCGAGCTTTCATGACTTTACGTAACTGCAAATAAGTTAATCATGGCTAGCCAGAAACATTAAAAAAAATTTAATGTTAAAATTTGGAGTATAATATAATTGTTTAAAAAAGATGAAACAAGGAACAAGGAAGGTTATTATTTGAATGTATTGGTAAATATTTAATGGATTAAAATAATAGAATATTTATTTCAGGAGGAATAGATAATTTAAAAAAATAAAAAATTAAATGCCAGTAGGCCAACCTTAAATTTTTATGTACTAGCATGAGTTTAAACCCAGTTGAAAGCATGTTAAATTTGGTCACCAGTAAAAAGCAGTATTAAATTTAGCACCTATCATATATTATAAATCTGCTATTAGTATTTGCATTCATCACAATGTTGTGCTGACTATACTCCTTAATATCGTGGTCATTTTCATTATCATCATCAAAGTTCACAAAAACATAATCGTATTCCAATATCACGGTAAAATCTTGAATAATCTCCCTTAGTTGTGTGATCATTGTCATCGTCTCACGAGGTCACGGAAACGTTATCATCGTCATCTGCCATCACCTCAATATTCTGAAAATTTTCTTTGGTTTTTAGACATTATTGTTGTCTCCTGTGGTCACAGAAATGCCCTCATAGTCCTCCATGATCGCAGAAAAATCCTGGACATTTCCTGCCGTTTGTGGACATTATTGTTGTCTCCCCAGGTCATAGAAACGTCATCATATTTCCGAAATCGCGGAAAAATCTGGACATCTCCTGCGGTTTGTAGATATCATCGTCGTCTTTCGCGGTCACGGAAACGTCATCATAGTCTTTCGCAATCGCAGGAAAATCTTTAACATCTGCCGTGGTTAATAGATATCATCGTCGTCTTTCGCGGTCACGGAGACGTCATCATAGTCTTTCACAATAGCAGGAAAATCTTTGACATCTGCCATGGTTAGTAGACATCAGTCGTCTCCCGCGGTAGTCTTCTGCTGGCGATCGCAGAAAAATCTGGTAATCTGCAGTTTGTAGATATAATTGTCGTCTCTCGCGGACTTGAAATGATCATGGCTTCTTCTGTGATCATGGCAAAATCCTGGACATCTCCCATGGTTAGTAGACATTATCCTCAGGTCACGGAAACGTTATCAACGCCATCCGCAATTGCAGCAAAAGCCAGATTTTTTTCGA
This sequence comes from Macrosteles quadrilineatus, assembly GCF_028750875.1. NCBI lineage: Eukaryota > Metazoa > Arthropoda > Insecta > Hemiptera > Cicadellidae > Macrosteles > Macrosteles quadrilineatus. The sequence goes on along the minus strand of NW_026542600.1, from coordinate 77,655,947 downwards.
TCGCATAAACCTCGTAGAAGCGTTTTACGATCGTGACTGTAAAATTTCAGCTCGAGCTTGATTTACCAACTTTGTGCTCGATTTCTTGAGCTTGTAGGCCAGTTTCGGCTCGAAAATCAAGCCGCTCTCACACCTCTACTTATTTATTACACTATCACAAATTTTGTAAAAAAGTAAGCGCACAGCCGACAAAAGTGCAAGGAGCAGAGGATTGTCAGTGCCAGTGGATAGTTGACATTGAAGCTTTAGATCAATATTCTTTGTTTTCTTCCATATTATTTTTGTCAAATAAACTGTGATAATTCAAAAACAGCCAACTGAATATAAATAATAGGCAGAAATAGTTGATAGGCTACAATGCGTTCCAACTTGTTAGACTAAAGAAACACAATTTATAAAATTTTCTTGGTATTTTTCTTGGACTGTGAGGTTTTGTATTGAAATTTTGAAGGTACAGTATCTATTGACCACCGGTTGATCCACCCCCAGTGAATCAAGGTTCTGCTGTAATTGTTTCTGAAATGGATTAATAGAATAATTACATTAATAATTTACACTCTATCCCCTACTTATTTCAGTCTGTGCCAGTTTTTTTTTCAATACTTATCAATTTAAATAACCCCGCCGCAGCAAACCTGCAGACCAAGCAAATTTACATTTGCCTGATTAGATTTTCACTTAAATATTATATGTAACATGTTATATTTAGTCCTTTTTAAGTAACTTCAGGTTAATTGAGTACTAAGGTATTTTGTTACAGGGAAGGTTACAAGTCTTTTTTGGTAAAATGTTAATAGTTTGGTAGGCCTATAAAATAAATAAATATGCCAAGTTTGATAAATCTATATCCATAAACAAGCAAACTACAACAGTTAACTTATTCCCCAAAAGAATAACTTAACATTTTGAATTCACAATACTTTTTTTTTATTTTCACCGTGGCTAATAATTGTACAGGTGTTTACTACCTAGTGTTTACTTCAAAGTATCTAATCATTTCTTAATGTTTTTTAAGCTCTAAAAATGGTTTAGATAAATTGGGAAATTCTATGTTGAATTTTGACCCTCAATCACAAGGAGAAAAACCAATTTGTACCCCAGTAAACCTCCCATTAAATCCCGTTTTCATAGTCAGATAAACGCTCATTTGCGTAATTGTTTGATAAAACTTAGGTTTACACCTTTAAAACCATGGACCAGATTTTGTATAAACCCCTGGATTCTATGGGCTCCTTCTGAGCTCCCTGGGGATGAAATTTGAGTGTGGCTGGCTCTAGGGGTAGGCCTAGCCTGTTTTTTATTACAATTTTATCCCACCAACCTGGAAAGGTATTTTCAATATAAAAACAAAAACTGAACTATTAACATTTCATTATTCTTTTCAGGAATCAGTTCCAGTCAAACAAAGATTTGATTATTCAAGATTGGGTCCAAGGGGACGGGGTGGGAATTGTTCCCTGCAACTGAAAAAAGTCCCAAAAGGATTGAACAATATTGCCCACCTGCACAACCACTTTTACAAATTCGGAAAGATTGTTAACATTCAGGTAACCAAACCATATTTATTAATTTTATTTGAAAATCCTTACAATGTTTTTGATTTGGTGACGGTACAAATCGTATTTGCGAAAGAAGTCTGACAAGCAAAAAACATTACTACGTTTGAAAAATGAAACTTTTCCTGTCACAACACAACACAACACAACACAAACTAGATTGTTCATTGATTATTAACTGTTCATGGGGTGATTGTTGCACACTCTTACTTTTGATTTTGTATCACAGATGATTTTGCAGTCTTTTCTATTGAGGATTTGTTAATTTATACCCATCTTCCTTATATATGTTTGGTATTTTCTTTTGATAGCTTTGACAAAATTTAATTTTAAAGTATATTTAATGAAATCAACCAGAATAAGATAATTATGCCAGTTTATTTATCCCTAACGAAAATTAAAATATCATTAAGAAAATTACCTATTATTACAGGATCATAAAAAAGGGTTGTGGTCTTAAAAACAAATTAAACAATCTGCATGCATGATGTGTTATTAGAATTCGTGATATTAACATTGCGTCCATTTTTATCAGCACATTGGTTGAACCGGACTAGATCGGCAGGAAGTGGGCAGTAGCGGTACTGAAACAACTGTTCTCATGGGAAAGATTTGAGACCAGTGATCACGTGTCTAAATTCAATGCTCTCCTAAATTTTAGTCGAATGAATATCTCAGTAAACAGTCCGTTTTAACGAGTTTTTGGGGACGTCGGTTTAACCAGGAAACCCGTTATCCGGACTGGCCTCGGTCCCGAGGAGTCCGGATAAGAGGGAGTCTACTGTATTATAGTTTTCTTTGTAAACTAAGTGATGATCCTACTTTGATCCATCCAAAGTTGATAGATGGAAATAAGTGACTTGTTTTGTTGTGAGCACTTTCATTTTTGCTAAAAATTAATTAACTTGGATATTTAAGGAATTGACTTAAACCTGTGCATTGTAAGGGGATGGAGATCGGGTTCAATACCATATTTCAACTTAGTGCAGTGCAGTACATCTTACACCCTCCAGCAGCTACTGCAACATCACTGACGGGGTTGGTTGCATGACATAAGTAGGTGCACACACCAATGACAAAGAGGAACACTTGGACGGTTGTTATAAATTCAATGTAGATTCACAGATATTCTTTTATGTGTTTTAAGGATTGAAATTTATTTTGTTGTTGGTTCTATATGTGGGTTTTAAATGGTGAACATTGCACGGTTACAGGTATCATTTGAGGGAGATCCTGAAGCAGCTTTAATAACCTTTACTAGTCATGCTGAGGCCAGTGCTGCCTACAAAAGCACTGAAGCTGTATTGAACAACAGATTCATTAAAGTATTTTGGTACAATCCAGATAAAGATGTAAGTACAACTCATTAGCATTCCTCTCAACTTTTGTCAAATTTTCAGTGAAGTCTATCCATTAACCTGTTTTAAGGGACAGATGTTATTGCCAACCCACAAAATATTCAGGGTTGGGCGAGTAAAGGATTTTTCAGTCCAGTAGAGTAAAGTTAATTTGTGAACTGACATTAGTAATTTTTTTATTATTAAAGTTTTCATGAAATGATAGTTATTTTACATTCTGTACTGTGTCACCAATTATTTTCATTGAGGTACAACAAAAGATAAGTCAAGAGGGTCAATAAAAAGAAGTAGATCAATTATGAAACAGAAAAAGCCATATGCCATATGTGGCACACTAGTTTAATGTATCTAATTTTAATAGGATAAACTGACTTAATTATCCAATAAAATTACTTATCAATAATTGGTAAACAGATATATTCAAGTAGTTTGTAACTGGTTAAATTTGTAGTTAGATTTCGGCCATATTGTAACCAGAGTTCACCATGGTTTACCTGGTGTTTGTAGAAGGGATGAGTCACTCCGTTTGTTGTAATAGTACCCCTATCCTAGACAGCTAAAGGAAGACTTACACCACAACAACATCTGTAGTATACCAACTCCTATCAACATCGAATAACTGGTTTGACACTTTGGGAAGAAGGATCATGGATGGAGGTTGAAGGAAACATCTTTTATTGCATGTAAATCTCTTAAACATCAGCTGATGAGACCTATTAGCGGCATAACTGGCATCTTCAAACATAATGAACAGCGAGGTCTGCAGACGACGTCCCAGCAGAAGCAAACTTTGATTTTTGGTCTGTTCTGCCTGTTAATCAGTACAAACCAGGGGCGGATTATCCATGAATACCCTTGTTAAATACAGTGATGCTGGCATTTTAAAGTTGAGAGTCTCAGCTCTTTTTGCTTTTTTGTAACTTGCTGACCAACAAGCATGGGTTTTATTTCTTCTTTTTCTGCCTCATGCAATCGTGGTTGCAGTTCATCCTGTGACTGCCATAGGTTCTGCAGGTCTATTTTTACATTCTGATTTGTCACCGAGAGTGGATTTTTTTTCTCTGGCAACCTAAGATACTTCTACCTATACTCTGTGGGCCCTAGGATAGGTCTGTCTAACCTTTTCAGGTTCCTATGTGTAACCTTGAAGGTAAGAAGGGTGATCCTCTACTTGTTTTTTTAAGTAGTGTGAACCCCACAGAGTCAAGACAAAATTATAGGTCCCCACCAAACCCATTGTCTAGGGTGGTGATGATAAATGGTGTCTAGTGACACGTTAGTTTTATTCTGAGCTAACTAAGACTACTAAATACATATAAGAATAAGACTATCAAACGTCGTTGCAGTATCTCCATACAGCTCCGTTTGTCTCTTGAGGTGTAGTACGATGTGCTGCAATGTTCACTGTCACTAGACCGTGAATTTCTTCTTCAGGTTTGAGTGGGGACCCTGAAGTATTTGCTGGATGTCTAAAATATACATTTACTTTGAAGTAGCAACTGATTCTTTTATAATGTTTTTATCACAGTGTGATTTCTTCCTTTTTAAATATCCCCTGAACAAGTTAAAAAAATCTATCTTAAAATTAATTTACAGAATAAGCAGGAGAACATTTCCCCGCTGGCTAGACCTTCTGCCAAAGAACGCTTAGGAGCCCAAATGAACGTGAATGCACCACCAGTTACCAATATGGAGCCAACCAATGAAATGGAAAAGGTTTTCCTTTATTTTCCATTTTACTAACTGAATGTTTTTTGGAGTTGGGTATTGCAGTTCTAGTCTAGTTATTGCATTGATTGTTGACATGACTTATCATGTCTTCACTTAAAGAAGCATTTGTTGCATTTGATATGATACATCACGTTGAGCATGATTATAATAACAAAAATACAATTTTTATGTTATTTTTAGTATAAAAAATCGGATTTTTATAGTTACTATCTAGATTCTAGATTATCGCACAACTCTTCTGGAAAAAATTGTTTACAAACGACATAGCTGAATGTTGCAAATAGGAACACAACCACAACGTAAAAAAAATCAGTATTAAAAAAGAATTGTGAACCAGGCTACTAAGTGTGGTGTACAATAAACTACCAAGCTGTGCTGAAAATCTTCAGTGTCCAAAATTCTGTAATCATTAAATAAATGACCAGTGAATGAATTTTTCTAACAGCAGCTTCCTCCCTTGACAAATATGTCCATAGAGTTTTAGTGCCACTTCAGCACATGCAGTTGTGGTTCCCAAACATTTCAACCATTATGCCTTCTGTAGGCTTGTTGAACCTTGGGCCACTACACTACGTTGACGTTAGTTTCTCAACATTGGTGTATTTCATCATCTGTAGTGTGTTTCGTCATTTTGCAGACGCCAATCCCAATTGAGCTTGTCATCCAACCTTACTCATAGGTACTTGGATCCATCTTAACCTGAGCTTGATTTTTATGAGGGTTGTTATTCTGATAACATCTAAATTTGTGTTTCCTGTGAACTTAATTGTGATAAATGTGGGAAGATACACTGTTAAACCCTTTCTTGGATTTATGTAACGCTGTTTCTCCACAGCAGACAACGCCCTTGTAAGTTCCAGGGATTTTCCCATGGGTTTGTCCCAAATTAATGTCACATTACCATCTGCATATTCATGAGTAATTCACACCCTGTATTTTTAGTTGGGTCAGAAGTCCATCTTGGCGAATCTTCGACCTTTGTAACAGTAATACACAGAACTGTTTATGCTGCCAAGTATATTGCTCTCCAACCTTCCCTCGACTTATTTTATACCAGCTATCACTACCAGATCATTTTTCTACTGACAAACCAGTACTAGTGTTGTTAAAAAGCTCCATTAATATATAAAAACCAACATATTATTTTCTTACTGGCCAAAGCGTTTTCAATCCTCAATCAATGTGAAACACGAATTCATAAAATTTTCCTACTTAGTTAGTAGGTTAATTTTATTGTACGAGTAAATACCTAAAAAAAAGGTTCTGTACATTCTTCATTTTTTTAGAAGAGGTAGGCCTAAATAGGTCTTGAGCTTTTGGTACTCCATATGATGCTTAGAGGCAATGTATTGAGAACAAAACTAGAAGTTCCCTTGTCGCTGTTATAATCAACCTGATTAACAACACTATGTTAGGACCACACCCTTCTGTTGAAGTACAGGATAGGTGCTATCAGTACTAAGCTGGATCTAACCTTTACATAAGTAATGCATAAGAAACACTCACACCAAACCAGACGTCCTCAGTCGCATGTATGCAAAGCTCATTTTTCCATGTTTCCATCATGATATTGTATTGGAGCTTAAAAGATCCTGGCAAGTAAGTGCTAAGTAAGCAACATATCATCAGGAATTATATGTGTGAGTGTATTATATCATACTCACTGATGATACTACACATGTACAAGGGTTTTCAAGCTAAGACTCAGAGTTTTGATAGAATTATCTTCATGAATCTCTTAGCTTGTGATTACCTTGTTATATTCAGCAAGTGCTTTCGATTACGCACCCCAATTGTCTGTACAGTCTACAGACCTTTTCTCAAAGTTTCCAGTCCGTTGTCCCACCAACAAACTGTCCTATAATACCTCTTAGTTTAGGCCCCATACTGCTTATCTCAGATACCTGTCTTTACAATTCAGATTGACCCTTCATTAACAATACAATGATGGTCATTCTGTAGACTGAAGGAATAGTTTAGTTTTGCATCTAAGAAGAATTTTAAATGTTTGAAAACAATATAGAAATAAATGTTATGTACAGTGTTCCAAATTAAATGTAGACATTTTAAAAAATCACATGAGGTTTATACTGCTTTGCATGGGTTTAATTTTACTCAGTCATGCTGTAGATTTATAAGTTTTGAACCCCCCTTATAAATATCCTTTTTGTAGGTTCTTATTTCTGGTGCAAACATCACAAAGACTGTGTACATACCAACAGCTCTCGATAGAAAACCAGCTTTACCAATACCACCTTCTAAGAGACTAGTAAGTTTTTTGCTGAATACCTTATTCTAGATGTGTATGGATTTTTATGGAAAATCAGGAATCAACAGATATACTGACTAGTAAGTAAAAGACGTTTTGCATTGGTGCCAGTTGGGGCAAGGCCATTGCCACTATCTTAGCATCATATTATCCCAATGAGTACGGATGGATGCATGTATGCGCGTTATCAAGAAATTTACGATTGGCTTTGCTCTGAGATGAGATTTAAAAAACTAGATTGCCTTCGCAAAGGAAACACGCCCCTGTATTGCGGGTATTGCAGATACTTTCTAAAGGCGTTGTTTTTTTTTTCTCGTCTCGAAAAATCTTGGTCAAAATCAAATCTCGTCTTGTAGAATGAGATTTTAAATTTCCCTAGATTTCGAGACCGGTCTATCCCTAGTTTTCTGTAGTTATCTGCATAGTTTGATTACTACTTGTATTTATTTTTCAGATGGTTACAACATTCAACAACCAAGCAGTTCAAGGAGCTCAGAATGCATTAAAGAAAAAACAGGAAGAAAAAAGAAAGGTTTACTTTTACTGATAATACTGTTTCATAGACATACATTCCATAAACAGTCATAATATTCTCAGTTTTAAAATATTCTTTGACTGAAGTTCTGCGTTTTAAATTGCACAAAATTCTAATAGCGTTCTTTTGCTTTTTTAGAATTGATTTTAATTTTTTCTTTTTTGCTGCACCATAAAGTGAAACTCCAAATGATATGATTGAATGTATGTACGAAAAATATATAATTTTTAAAGTTTCCTTTTCACATAGGGGTTTTAATCTTGTTAGCGCATAAAGGCCAGATGAAATTTTAGAAAGTAACTGATCAATATGATGATTCCACTTCAAATTTTCATCAATTTCTAATCCCAAGAATTTGATGTGGTCTTTATTTTGAATTATGTTGTTATTAACTACAATTTTTGGCAGATTTTGCGGTTTAGTTTTTCCTGCTTGGAAACACATAAAAATAGTTTTATCTGTGTTCAAACGCAAATTATTTGAATTAAAAAAACTGTTAAGTAATAATATATCAGAATTGGCCTTGGCTTCAAGTTCAGCATAGGTTCCTGCGGCTATTTTTAATTTTGCATCATCAGCATATAGGCAAAGCTTGCTAAAATCACTGAGTTGAGGAAAATTTCTCAAATAAAAGATTAATAAAAGAGGGCCTAGGATCGATCCTTGGGGCACCCCATATTTTACTTCCCGAGTATGAGAATTGTAAGAAATTTTATAATTTTTGTTATTACAGTGACTCAGTTCTACGTATTGTTTTCTATCAAAAAGATATGACTTGAACCAGTTCAATGAAGTACTATTTAGTCCACTACTACTGAGCTTTGAAAGCAACAACTCATGAGAAATTGAATCAAAAGCTTTACTGAGGTCTATGAACAACCCTACCACTTTAGATTTACTCTCTAAGCTATCAACGATGGATTCAATGAAAGCTGTGGCAGCTGTTATGACAGATCTGCCACTTCGGAATCCATGTTGGCAGTCATCAAATGTACCATTATTTTCAAAGAAGCATACCAGTTGGTTATAAACAACCTTTTCATAGATTTTTGAAATTGAAGGCAGCAAAGCAATCGGTCTATAGTTTGATACTGTTTGTCTGTTTCCTTTTTTGAATAGCGGTTTTAATTTTGTTATTTTGGGTTTGTTAGGGAAAATTCCTGATATCAAAGATGAGTTAATGAGATGAGTTATTGGTTTAAGTAGGACTGATTTAGCTTTTTTAAAAAGAACCACAGGAATACCATCGTAGCCAGCACTATAGGAATTTTTTTGACTTTTAATAATTTTATCAATGTCGCTCTCATCAACAAAGCTAAATTTAAAGCTCCTTTTATCTGAAGCAAGTACAGGATGCAGAGTGTCATCAACATTTTTTTGGAATGTATTTATATTATTGAAAGTTTCATTATAAGTATTATTAACTGTAGGGCTTTTCCATTTGCGTATTATTAACTTTAGGGCTTTTCCATTTGCAAGTAATTATTAAGAAATTTTATATGACTAATCATCAGTGTGTTGAAATATTGGCCCTAAGTAAGGTAATGCAAGAATATTAGTTTTGATTTGCCAGTAAGTACAAAGTTCTTCCAATTCTATCCATTTCCATTTCTTAGAGCACTTTTAAAACATGATTAAATTCTGAATCTTTATTTTTATTTTTTTTATTTATTTTATTTTACCTTCCACAGGGTGTCTAGTAGTCGGGAAAATCGGGAAAGTCGGGAATTAGTATTGAATTTCAAAATGGTCTTGAAAAGTCGGGATTTAGTCTTAAATTTGATTTCAAAGTCGGGAATTTTTATGATTTTGCCGCGATCGTCGTCTTCCGTTTACGTTACCGCGAAAGCCAATGATGATTGTCCTCACGGCCTCCAGGAATGTTCACGATTTTGCCGCGATAGTGGACGACGACGATGACGTTTCCGAAACCACGGCAGACGACGATGACCTTTCCGTGACTGCGGGAGATGACGATGACGTTTCCGTGACCGTGGGAGACGACGATGATATCTGCTCGGCCGTGGGATATGTTCATGATTTTGTCGCGATCGCGGACGACAAAGATGACGTTTCCGTGACCGCGGGAGATGACAATGAAGTTTCCGTGACCGCGGTAGACGACGATGATGTCTACACGGCCGCGGGATATGTTCATGATTTTGCCGCGATCCCGGACGACGACGATGACGTTTCCGAAACCACGGGAGACGACGATGACCTTTCCGTGACCGCTGGGGACGACGATAACGTTATCGTGACCGCGGGAGACGACGAAAACGTTTCCGTGACCACGAGAGGCGACAATGACGTTTTCATGACCTGCGGGAGATGACGATGAAGTTTCCGTGACTGCGGGAGACGATCATATCTGCTCGGCCGCGGGAAATGTTTATGATTTTGTAGCGATCGCGGACGTCGACGATGACGTTTCCGTGACCGTGGGAGATGACGATGACGATGACGTTTCCGTGACCGCGGGCCTACACGGCCACGGGAAATGTTCATGATTTTGCCGTGATCGCGGACGACGACGACAACGTTTCCGTGACCGCGGGAGACGACGGTGATGTCTAAACACCAGCGGGTAATGTTAATGATTTTGCCGCGATCACGGACGACGATGATGACGTTTCCATGACCGCGGGAGATGACGATAAGAATTCCGTGACTGCGGGAGATGACGATGACGTTTCCGTGACCGCCGGAGATGACAATGACGTTTTCGTGACCGCGGTAGATGACGATGACGTTTCCTTGACCGCGGGAGTTTACGATGATATCTGCTCGGCCGCGGGAAATATTCATAAGTTTGTCCCGATCGCGGACCACGAAGATTACGTTTCCGTGACCGCGGGAGATGACGATGAAGTTTCCGTGACCGCGGGAGGCGACGATGAAGTTTCCGTGACCGCGGGAGGCGACAATGAAGTTCCGTGACCGTGGGAGGCGACGATGAAGTTTCTGTGACTGCGGGAGACGACGATGATGTAAACACGGCCGCGGGAAATGTTCATGATTTTCCCGTGATCGCGGACGACGACGATCACGTTTCTGTAACCGCTGCAGTCAATGATGATGTCTAATCGTACGGTACGCGGAAGATTTCATGATAAAAAAAACCAAATTTGCTAGTTAGAATTTGTTATTGCTGCATTATTTCTTTACTTGAAAACACCAAATTATCATTTATTTATTTATTTTTTATTTATTAAACATCATCACATTACATCAATTCTCTTGACAGGTGATTTGTCACAAAGTCTAATACTAATACTATACTACATTTTAAAATAAAATAGCTTACAAAAGAAATAAAGCATATAATAAGCTACAAACCTATGGGAGAAGCAATATCTTTCAAATATACTCATTTTCCAGATATTCCTCTAACGAGTAAAATGCCCTTTCCAAAAGGAAATTTTTTAAAGATAGTTTAAATTTAGAGAATGAGGCAATGTTTTTAATCCCAGTGGGTAATCATAATACTACTTTATGACAAAGACAAAGAGTTGGTGTAGTATTATTTAGAAAATTTGGTTAAGCTATAAAAATTTGTATCGGTATCAAGAATCGAGAATCGATACATTTTGGTATTAACACCCACTAATTGTGGAAAAAACTAGTCTTGAAAAATCTGGAATTAGTCTTGAAAAGTCTGGAATTAGTCTTGAATTTTATAATGGAAATAAACTAGACACCCTGCTTCCAACAGCCAAGAACCAATTTATAATGGTATACAATGATGACTTATTCTAACTTAAACATTAGGCCTACATACAAATATAATATTTTTTTAAGATTACATACAATACAAATAAATACAATCTGAGCTATAACAAGATATGAGAACAACGGGCTTGACTGTAGTATTAACAAAAAATAGCTCAGTTACATCAGGTACAAAGCATATTAAATAAAAATTTTCAAATCAAATCAATAAATAAACCAATGAACATGAACAACAAACAAGAAGTATAAATAAATATATAAATGTTCAATAATGACAATAAATATATGCATTATTAACAATAACAAAGATAACAAGATAGGTACAAAATATATATATTGGATTAAAACAAAGAAATTAGGAGTGATTGTGGATGGTAACTACGATGAGCGGCGGAAGTCAGCCAGTACCCTCTTCTGGATTGTTGTTTGGCTGTCGAGACTGGCACAGAAGACATTCTCATTACGAAGCATACTTGCAACTACACAAGTATTACAACTACAACTTGTATACAACTATTACAAGTATTACAACTACGCTCTATGTAGTATACGTCCACTAACCTGTTACTCATTTACTAGACTGCTTGCCTCCGACGTCCGGCTGTGACTTCAGCTGTTGTCATCAGTGGTCAGTGTATCCAATTCATAAACTTAAATTCCTCTTGCTACTTTAATTAATATAATATACTACACTCGCCCCAACTTAAAATCAAACTCTTCCTTTAATAGGCCTAAGCCTAATACCAAAAATCCTTAAAACCAATTTCAAAGTTCATAGTTAATATCATTTAACATAACATTTTCTTCAAATAACTCAAATAAAAATTACTTCTTCAGTTAAACACAGTTGACTGTTTACTTAAAGATCAAGCCTCCTCGGCCTACAAACGGTTCATTGAGACCGTCTAAGAAGTGGCGGGCCTGGCTGCACTGCATGTCTTTCTTCGAGTCTTGGTAGAGGGCTAGATGCTTTTGGCAGGCTTCGCCTCTGATGTGAGGGCATTATCGCCGCTGGCTGAGGGCTAGGTATCTGCACTGGTGAAATAGGCCTTTCCGGAGGTGATGCCTTGACTGGTGATGGCTGTGGAGTTCGCCTATCCGCCAAAGTCTCCTCTTCATCTCCCAGAAGACTGGAACGCAGATGGTCCGCATGACAGAACTGGACCTTGCCTAACACACTTACAACATAAGTCGCAGGGCTTCTTTGCTCCATCACTCTTCCCGGAATCCAGGACACATGCTCCCCTCTGACCGTCTTCAAACACACCTTATCTCCTTTGCCAAAATGTCAGAGGAACCTCTGATGCTGTTTGCAGCTAAACATTGCTGTTCCTTCTTTTTATCAATCAATGACAACGAATTAGGCTTAAGTAGGGTCAATTTTGTTTGGGTTTCCATTGAAGGCCCATACAAAACCTTCGGATATCATACGTTCAATCTCTTGTTCAACAGAAGTCCGCAAAGCATACGGAAAAGGTCTATATTTACAAAACTTAAAGAGTCTAGGATAGTCTTAAAATACTATCCTAGCCTCAACATCTTTGATCTCCCCTGGACCACCTCTAAAAACAGACATATTTTTGTTTTAATGCCTTAACCTACATAGGTTCTATAGAAACCTTTTAGGTTAGGTTAGGTGTAACCCCATCTTTGGCTGCCTCATTAGGCTTGGGTTCATGACCACCAGTAGCAGTTGCGCTAGCAAAATTACATGAGAAAATTGATTTCCAATCTAAAATGTGCTTAATCCAGTTCCTTCATAAGAGCATTGGTTGGTTAGTATGATTTATTTTAACAATTATCATAGGCAAACAATAATAATGGTCCTTGTAGTCAACATTGACTTGAGCTTGACCAGTTACTATGACTTCATTGCCAGAATAGGTTAGCAGCTTAATATCCACAAATTTCAATGGAACGTGAGAAAAATATTTTTCAAATATTTTCTGAGGACACACTGACAGTGCCGAACCAGTATCAATTTCCATAACTACAGGCACATTCTCTATAGCTAGCTTTACCTTGTAATCAGAGTTACTGTACTTGAGCATGAGCCAATATTATATAGTGACAGATTTTCTACTTCCTCATTTATGTCTAGGCTAGGCTTCTCTTTCTTCGAGCTTGTACCTTATACCTTCCTTTTAGCTGACTTTTTGCGACTAATAACTTATATGACAAGGCCATGTCTCAGTGTTTGTCTTTGGATGCTAATAACTTATATGACAAGACCATGTCTCAGTGTTTGTCTCTGGATGCAAATAACTTATATGGCAAGTTCATGTCTCAGTGTTTGACTCGGGATGCAAATAACTTATTTGGCAAGGCCATGTCTCAGTGTTTGTCTCTGGATGCAAATAACTTATATGGCAAGTTCATGTCTCAGTGTTTGACTCGGGATGCAAATAACTTATTTGGCAAGGCCATGACTCAGTGTTTGTCTCTGGATCCTAATAACTTATATGGCAAGGCCATGACTCAGTGTTTGTCTCTGGATCCTAATAACTTATATGGCAAGGCCATGACTCAGTGTTTGTCTCTGGATCCTAATAACTTATATGGCAAGACCATGACTCAGTGTTTGTCTCTGGATCCTAATAACTTATATGGCAAGGCCATGACTCAGTGTTTGTCTCTGGATGCGAATTACTTATATGGCAAGGTCATGACTCAGTGTTTGTCTCTGGATGCAAGTAACTTATATGGCAAGGTCATGACTCAGTGTTTGTCTCTGGATGCTAATTACTTATATGGCAAGGTCATGACTCAGTGTTTGTCTCTGGATGCTAATTACTTATATGGCAAGGTCATGACTCAGTGTTTGTCTCTGGATGCTAATTACTTATATGACAAGGTCATGACTCAGTGTTTGTCTCTGGATGCTAATTACTTATATGGCAAGGCCATGACTCAGTGTTTGTCTCAGGATGCAAATAACTTATATGGCAAGGCCATGACCATTTAAGGTACCACACAATTTTTGACGCTATATCAGAGTGACATGATAAAAAGGGTCATTAAGCTTATTATCCAATAACGTACAAGACATAATAATATCTGGTTTTTTATAAAAAAACATACTTTAATTGCATTATTGGTATAAATACAACTGAATTTATAAATTACAGAGTTGGGCTGTTAATATTTTATGTACAAAACTTACTAAAATGTCGAAATTTAAGTTTTAGCCGACATTATGGTTTTCTAGCAAGAAACACTTTACAGTACTTACAGTTAGCTTAGCCTACATAAAATAAAATGAATAATGAAATTTAAAAATAAAAATTTTGAAAAATAAAAAAACCATAATATTGAATTATCAGTAAAAATAATATTGAATGATCGATCAGTAAAAAAAGAGCTTACAAATGAAATCCAACTGCTGGTAGAAATCTGTAATTTTCTTCTGTACATTCCTCTCAGAAAAGTAGTTTTTCTCCATCATTTTGTGGAAATGCTGCCTGCTGTGTGGTAGCAGAAGCATCCCTGTGCGGAAGAAACAACAAACTTTCTCAGCCGCTTAGAATGCCTCTTACGTAGTCAGACAGACGCCTTCATCTTCATCTTCTTCTGTGTTTTCTTCTGTTTGTAAATTGTGTACCTCATTAACAATTTCTGTGTCAAGCATTTGGAAAGTTTCAACATGGTCTTCGACTGATGCCCACCCAACAAGATCCCGCCCAAAATCAAGTTGGTTAGTATAAAATTTCTTTACTCCTTTCTGATAGAGGTGAACCATCTTCATATTCGTCATCAGGAACAGCAGCTGAAATTCCTGCTTTCCTGAAGCATTTGGAGATTGTCTGTCCTTGACATCAAACTGGATGGAATCCAGTTATGTTCACTTGTTGTGCAGTGTGCATGCAGATTATTATTTTTTTACGCTACTTTCGTTAGTGACACTTAAAGCTTTGTATAACGCTTTAGTCCATTATGCTTGTGCAGTTGGCCGGAAAAAACACAAGCTCAATCTTGGCCAACTCCAATTTTGGTGGCGCTGCACATTATTGTCAATAAGGAGAAGTATTTTCCTTTTGTTTTATGACAGCTCTCTGTCCCACTTCCTCAATTCTTATTCTGAATATGGCAGAGGCCATTCATGCTTTCTTGTTGGCTGTGTAAGTTACAGGCAGCTTATTTTACATTTTTAAAACATGTATGTAGGCCATGCACTTTTTCTGATAACTAGAAGGTTCCTTTTTTCTAACCCCGTCACATATG
The DNA here is from genome assembly GCF_028750875.1 of Macrosteles quadrilineatus. Taxonomy (NCBI): domain Eukaryota; kingdom Metazoa; phylum Arthropoda; class Insecta; order Hemiptera; family Cicadellidae; genus Macrosteles; species Macrosteles quadrilineatus. The sequence goes on along the minus strand of NW_026542600.1, from coordinate 77,640,545 downwards.
CACAAACAAAATGAAAATTTTTGATAATTTTCTGCTGACACATTTTTAAATTGGAAGGTTTTGTCTGGGATCAATTTGTAGAAAAGTCCAGTCCCATCTTTTCCAAAGCATTTTCCTTCAAAAGTGGACCAGACAAGGGGATGTTAGAACCATATTAAAAGAGCTGCATCAATATCACTGCAATCACATCCTTTGAGTCTTTTGACGTTCACCCCATGTTCTTCAAATGCTTTCACAATTTTGTCCTTTTGATCCAAAAGTGGAATTGGCCAATCCAAACTCCAGACACACATCTGCTATCATGCGTCCGTCTTCACACACTCTTATAACACACACTTTCTTTTTTTGGCAAAACCTTATGTTTAACAATTGCCATGGTTACCGAATACTTATTAATTAGTTTAAGAGAATGTCGGCACTGTTCAATACTGAGAACAAAATCTTTTGATAGGCTCGTACACAGAGTTTTATTTGTTGACACAAAACTAGTCTTGGCGACACTGACCTAAAGACAAGGTTCCTGAACCACCTGCCAAGATGGATTCAGGACAATGTAGTCTAGAGGTGGGTTGATGGACAGGACAACAACCTTGTAGGGACGGGGAGGGTAGATGCCCCGGAACAATGTCAGAATAGGGAGGGTGAATGCAACGACGATAGCTCAAGGCCGTATCTAAAAATAAGAGTGTGTGAAAATACGTCTGTGCTCCACTAAATTGCGAACATCGCACAATTCAGCCATTTGTACAAGGTTACTTTGTTACTTAGAGTGGGATCTAGTTGACGTTATATAAAAAAACTTATCTAGTTGAGGATTTAAAATCTTTTGACGATAAATCAAAGGTTTTACCAATGCTTACACTTTTAAGTTTGGCTGGACTTAGGCTTGGATGGCGTTATATTTATATCCGTGTTGACATTATGGCCAAGGTCGTAATAACCAAATTGCACTGTATATTGTGATGTTATAATCTGCTAACATGTTTAGGTCAATTAATTTTGATTGATCCATACCAGTACAGTAAAATCCCGTTTTACCGAAATAAAGGGTGCGGACTGTTTTGTATAACCCATTTTTTCTGTTCAATCAATTTAATTTTACTTTAACTTGTACAAAACTAATTGGTACCTTAAGAACTGTTGACTGTTTCTGCCCGTCATGTTTTTTACAAAAGTGCTATGCACGTTAAAAGCAGAAACAGTTTTACATTTAACTCACTTCAATCACAAGACATAAACGAGCAGTTGCAAACGTTTACAGTGCAGTGATACGAATGTAATACTGGTCACAGTCATGTGAAATAGGCAAGTGGGGAAAGGTTGGTCAGTCGTAGAGTTGGACATTCGTAGAAGGCCAGTGGCTGCCATGGGCGACAATATCCATTGCTCATCTTAGTTTCAGGGTTGGTACGGTCAGGGAAAACCTGGAAAAGTCAGGGAATTATGACAAAGTTCTGGAATTTCTTCTGAAAAACTACCTTTTTGCAAATATGCTACATTTTGCTCTAAAAATGTTTTTATCAGGGTGATGAATTATGGTAAAAGGAACGAAATAAGCACTGATGCACATTTTTATATCAATAGTTAGCTATCGGTACGGGGAAGGAATCGATATGTATACAGGGTGTCCAAAAACTCCTGGGTCGGTTAAATATTTTTGAAATAAGTTATTTAAAATAGACCTTTAAAACTTTGCACAAAGTTACTGGTAAAAATCTGTTTTATCTCATATTGAGTGATCCGCTACTTCCTCAGGGGGACGGCCTGCTAGGAGTCAGTAGAAAATCTTAAATGTAAGCATAGGTTGATATTCACATCAAATTAAAGGTCTTTGTTATTAAAATACAATGCCACAAACAAGAACTCAAACGGACAACCGAGTCAAAAATGACAGCTGTTCAAAGATTCATTAAATTTGCAATGCTATTATACGATACCTCCTCAGAGGCCGCTAGAAGTCAGAAGAAAATAACAAACGTAAGCATAGGTCAATATGCACATCAAATTAAAGGTCTTTATTTGTAGAATACAATGCTGCAAATTTGAGCTCAAAATAGCATCTGGGTAAAAAATAGCAACACTTTAAAGATTCAAAATGGCAGATTCTAGAAATCTTTGAATGGCTGTCATTTTTGACTCGGTTATTCGTTTGAGGTTGGGTTTGAGGTTCTGTACTCTACTAATAAAGACCTTATTTGATATGCATATCAACCTATGCTTACGTTTAAGATTTTCTTCTGATTCCTAGCGGGCCATTCCCCTGAGGAAGTAGCAGATCACTGAATATGTGATAAAATAGATTTTTATGTCAAGTAACTTTGTGCAAAGTTTTGTAGCTCTACTTTAAATATTTAAAAAATGTTCAACTGACCCGAGACTTTTTGGACACGTGGTTATAGTTTTAAAGCAAGTTTTGTATTATGGAGTGATTGAATAAGATAAATATTTAGATTTTTTTTTTATATTTCTTGATTTTGATTGGTTGATATCGACTTACGGTATACCTGGAAAAAGTATAATATCAGTCTGGAAAACCTGGAAAAGTAAGGGAATTTTATTTTCTAAATTTAGTACCAACCCTGATTTTGCAATTGATTTAATAAATTACGGTTTCGGTTGACCCGGGTTTCAGTTTAACGGGTTCCAGTAAAATGGGGTTTTACTGTATTAGGTACCAATTTATTTTGCCACTGCAAAAAACTGTGATTTGACTGAACTGTTTTTTTTTTATTTTCCAATGAGGTGAGGCTGAATGCCATCCTGCCAGCTTGTAAAAAGCTGTAAATCTTCTTATATTCTTTAATACTGATTAAAATAAATCTAATTTTTATTGTAATTTTTTTAATTTAATCACTGACACTAACAAAGTTTATTTTGGAAAATTGTGGTTGCAGTGATAGCTTTATAATACAGAGACAAATTGTTGAATTAATAATTTATTTATTTATTTATTTATCATATCAACGGCTGACGCCAATACATAAAGATTGATAGAGATAATTTAAGGAACTGACAAGATGCAAATGTGAAACAATTCTGAACAGTAACAAGCTACGAAAAGACAGTAATACAACAATAAATATAGCAATAAATATAAAACAAATACAACAATAAATAAAAAACAACAATAAATAGCAAACAATAAATGAGTTGACAAACATGCAAAATTGACAATAATGATCCGCTGATTTAGAAATTTTTGATAATGACATTTGAGTGCAAAAAACAGAAACAATAATTATGCATAACAAAGCAAGCAAAGCAACAAACAAACATATCAGAAAATAGCGAACCAATACTGCCGTGCAATTGAAAAAAAAAAAAATACACAGAGAGGCACAGGTACAAAACTCAGAAGGAACTTCACCACCTCGAAATTACCACACATTTCTTGAAAGCTGCCAGCGACATATTAAAAAGGTCAATATCATCAGGTAGAGCATTGACGAGACGTTGGGCTCTGGGCAGTGGGCTGAAGAGATGATAGTTGGTGCTGAGATGCTCACGAGAGAGTATAATTATTTCCATACATAGGAGGGTGTTTTCCTCAGAGTTTAGTTCTGAGGACTGTTTAGAACATCTAATAAATGTATTATGATTATTTCAGGAGGCCTTAAAGCTTACTCAACATTTAAGCAAAAGGAAAAACGATCTCATCGATGAAGTGTTGTTAAATCAAAAGCTGTTGATGGACAAATTAGAAAAAGGAAACCTGACGCCTGAAAAGAGGGCTGAAATTATGGCAACACTCAAAGGATTCCAGGTGAGAAACATGAAGGAGGTTATACATTTTCAATTATCCTATATATTAATTGTTTTGTAAACGTTTACGGTATAAGTGTAGATATATTGGAGGTCCGAGTATTTTACAATGTTCATTTAGCAGCAACAAGTAAAATGCTAAACAATGAAAATTTTATTTCATTTTATTTTTAATGTCCATGAAAATTCTATATTTTTTAAATAGTTTTGCAGCTAGTTTATATAAGTTTATAAGAACCTAATAAAAATCAGGAAAACATTGCTCAAGTTATCATGTTTATGGACACGTAGATATCTATCTATCTATTACTGTATACGAGGGTTGTTTTTAAGTAAAGGCCGTTTGTAAGTATAGCTTCTTAAGCTACGTTTCCATTCCAAATCTCCGAATTTGTAGGAATGGAAACAGCCTGGCACAAGTCACGGCACAAGTTCCCCGGCACAAATTTGTGCCCGCCGACTGCGTGACAAAACATGTGCCCGAGTCGTAGGCACATGTGCCCAGTTGGAATGGAAACGGCCGGGCACATGTGCCTGCAACTTGTGCATGCATAGGTCCTCCGAACTACCACATGCTCATAAATGACAGGTATTTATAACCTCAAATTTCGTGGAGTTCGTTGGAGGATATTGTCGAAGCCACTTTATACGCGCAAATCTCTCATCAATTAATTAAATGCGCCTTCCGATGGTATTTTAGCCAAAAAACTTCTTATCCACCATCTAAGTCGTTTTCTTCTTTTTCTTCTAAGTTCATGTATGCACAAGCTATAAATAAAATGCAGAGGCTGTTATGTCATATATGGTGATTTGTAGAACACAATTTAATCAAAATCAGCCACCGAACCTCACCACATCACAATAGAGAGCAGTCTTGTCTGCCAGTTGTAGTCGCGGGACTTGTGCCTGGAATTGAAACGACATAGCAAACTACGTGCGACATGTGCCGTGACTTGTGCCTGCGACTTGTAGGAATGGAAACGTAGTTTTCCTGTTCACCGCTTATCGGCATCATGTGTAAACCGAATGCTTTGTAACTGATGTGTACACTTAATTGTGTGTAAAATATTTTTATAAAATTATTTAATCTCCTGCCGCATGCGAGACAAGGTTAGTGATTATGTTTTTGACTTTAAGAAACATATCGGCTGTAGAGATTCATCGCCATGTGACTTAAGCTTATAACCCTAATGCAATGAGTGAGGGTTCGGTGTAAAAATGGGGACTAAAATGACTCTGAAAATTAACCTATTTCTGCACTTAACTCTTCACTCATTTCATAAGGGCAATCTTCAGTCATCTGGTCGGCATCAGATATGATTCTTGAGGTATAAAAACGTATCACCTTATCTCGCATACGACAGGATATTCAATCACACAACAAAGCCTACACGTCAGCTAAGGAGCTACAAATGGCACCATTCTGTTCACCAATGATGCCAGTAAGCGGCAAGCCACCTCGTTGCGGCGTACATGCAATCTATGGAGCAAAAGCAGCCCTTACTAAAGATTTGCCCCTCATATAGCATATACATAAATTAGTAAAAATAGTTATTTTGGTCTTTGGGGACATAAGAATGAAAAAGTAAATCAGTTCCGGGTCTAGATGTTACTGTGCCAAGTAGGGTATAGCTTCTTCTCTACTGGCATATTCGCTAAAAGGGCAAAAAACTACATTTTTGTACTATCTGAAAACAGAAAGAGGTTAGTCGGTAAGTATAATATTCAATGACCATATAGGGACTCAATACTCATCTTTTGAAATTATTGCATTGAAATGTATCAACTTACTCTTTTTTCAGGAAAATATAGAAACATTACGGAAAGATTTTGAGGGAAAAACAGTCTCAAACAATCCTGTCAAAGTGACTCCTCAGTTGGTAAAGAGATCTAGGGAGGAGGTAGGTGATTCTCTCTCCTCTCCTCCCACCACAAATGTATGACTACTCTTCTTTATCTTTACAACTAGACTCTAGGCTAGTAATTAAGTCATGTGGATTATTAGTTATAATAATGTTTGTCAACATTTCTTGATTTTGTACTGTCAGTCGAGCAACTAAATACAGTAGAACTCTTAATAATCCGAATCAATTAAGACAGTACCACATTCAGATAATCAAAAATTCGGATGGTAAGATTTGTACAGAAATTTGGGGTATTTTACAGAAAATAGAACTGTTGTATAGTTTTACTAGCTTTAATAATTATTAATTATACAAAACACTTCTGCAAAGATCGTGGAGGACTATTATGATTTTCCTCAACCGTGGGAGACGATTATCATGTCTACAAGACTTTGTAAGATACAAACAATGGGGGAATGGCACAAGATGTAATGGTTAGACTGGGGAAAGGTGTAGGATTTTAAGTGTTGGACATCTAGTCTGGGATAAAGATATACCAAAGACTACAAAATTACCATGTATAAGACTTATCATATACTGATAGTTACCTATGGTGCAGAAGTTTGGAATATAACACAGAGGAAATAGAGCGGGGTTCAGGCGGGGGAATGAAGTTTGTAAGAAATTTTAAAGGGAAAACAAGATTGGATAGAACCTAATTCTGACAGACCAAAAGTTAGCTTACTACATAATTCTCATCAAAAAGAGCACTGATGATTCTTAATGGAGACAAGTAGCCTATCTATTTTCTTTGAACTCTTCTTTATGCACAAAAAAACCCATCTTAAAGCAGAGTTAAAAGTTTTCGTTCTTTCAATTCGCGCCCTCAAATCTTTAAGTTGAATTTGTATTATCTTACATTTTTATAAATATATACATAGTTGGGAAAGTTAGTAGGGGTGTGCGAATTTTCAAACCTCCCCGTGCTTCATGCTTCGTATTATAAAGTCACAACAGTAACTTCAGCATATTATGACATCTTCCTTAACTCTAAAGTCTACACGACCATTTTCAAGGTCGAAAATTTTGTTGTGTCATTAAAATCACTCCTCTCAGCTGCCTCGTGTACAATGCTCCAATACGATAGGCTTACTGCAACCTTCCGGCATGGAAACATAAGACTGAAGACTGTCAACCATTCTTATTTAATTAATTAACAATAGCCTGAATTTAGCAGCAATTTAAATGGTAGAAAAAGGAGGATAGCAGCTAGGATAACAGCCTTTTTCTACCATTTAAAATCCTGGCCTAGAGCCTTTCCTTAAACAAAACTTGGCAGCAATTTAGTTTGTATTTGTTTATCAGGCAGTTATCTATTAAATTTGTATAGCTTTTAAATACATTCTCTTAGCTTAGTTAATATTAGGATCTACTTTTTGTAATGTGAACTTAAAGTACAGTAGGATGACGAAATAAGTCGTCTGAAAGTGTTGTCTGAGTAGCAACTAGTAAGCTATGAGGTTAGAACTGCACTTCACAGTCTTTAGCATACTTCTGAACAAGACACAAACTACCCTGAATTAATTTCTATGAAAATAATCAGCAACATTTTTATCTATTTTTGAACAGAGAAATATCTTTTTTAACTCTACTTTCTTGTTTTGTTACACAATTTGGTCTGCAATCGGAATATTTTATTTCTAAACGTCATGGTATTTTAGGTGAGGTCAATACTTCAGTATGATAAATATTTTTCGGCATCTCTCACCTTATTGAAATCAGGAGAACACAGTCCTTGTCATATCACAGTTAATTGCACATACACACGGATAAAAATACAACTAAATATAAAATCGCAGACTAAAGTTCTCAACTCCGACATTTCGCCGCACCAATAAAAACAAAGCGGTGTTTTCAAGGTTATTTTGTCTTCTCACGTTAACGTTGTGAGCGCCTAACCACGGAGTCGTGGTTAGGGACTCACAACGATCAACAAACATCAACATATATCAGTCATTAGTTTATCTTTGGCTCAATTAAATGTCCGTTGTATTTCTTACAGCTCTGACAAAGAATCTAATTATCAAGACCTAGGACTAATTATGTAGGTGGCCCTGGGTACATTTTGAGTGACATCATATAAGCGTTATACAAATAGCATTCTTTCCTAATTAAACTATATTTAATTTGGTTCATGGGTTTTAAATACCGTACACAATATAACATAATAAAACAAATTTTACGCTAACTGACCAACAATAGACAATAAAATACACTTAAATTATATCCATACAATAATGCTTGTGAAAGATTAAATATCTATAAAAACATACTTAGTTATAAACATGACTACAGTTTAGTTAAAGAGTTGCACATGAAACCATAAACTGTTAAACAACAATTATTAATGCCGTTACAAAACACTAATGGGTTTGAGATTGCATTAGTACCCTTGTAGTAAATTAAGGAAGTCTAAAACATACAATAAAGTGAGAAATGTAAACAAAGTGATAATACTTTTCAGCTCTTAAACAACTACAGTATTAGAATTTTATGAGTACTTGGCACAACTTGACCTCACTCTCAGTATTCAAAAGACTGAATCTCGACCCCTATTACAATTAGCTTATATAATCCTCAAAAACGGCTTTTACCAAATACTAAAGAACTTGAGCGAGCAATACAATTGATTTTAACAAACAAAGTACTGATGAATTTTAGATGCAAAAACAGCTCTTGGATGCTGAGCTAGATCTGTTTAATCAACAGCAAGAGGGGAAAGATACGACTGAGCTACAAAAGCGAGTTATAGAACTCAAGACAAAAGCTCACAGCCTTGGACTGCTCACTAACAACGGAGTCTTGCGTCTCTCTCGTGGTGGAGCTCGATACCGAACTGTCAGGTAAGGTTTTAATTTAGTGAAATTACCCTTATTATCAGTAATAAACACAATCAAAGCTCAGGCTAGCACAGTAGTTGCGAAGTCAAAAGGTTTCCGCCGTTATTTCTTTAGTTAGAAAATACTCATAAACTACAAAAATCCCTTTACTGAAAGAAGATAGTGGCTTAAATTATAACTAACATAAGCTGTAAAAAAAAATGTTAATTAGGTATGAAAAACATCTGGACTGTCATTTTCTCTAGTTTTTTATGTGCATAATTACAAAATGAGAACTATTATAATGTTGGTTTAGTAATCTTCTCCTGTGCTAAGTGTTTTTTGTGGGGAAAAATAAATAGCTTAGATAGGTTAGGATAAATAGGTGGGGTTGATAGGGTAACTAATTAGGTAAATGTAGAACATTAGGACACTTGAAAACCGGAGTAGTTGCTTTATTTCTTGAAACAAAGTGTAGTCAAGTGTAAATGCTTTGATGACTGGGCTTATGGCAGATAAAATAAAATTTTATAGCTTCCTTGGCCAGTACAGTCTAACCTTAATATAACGAACCTCGATATAAAAAATTTCTTGATATAACGAACTTTTTTAAATCCCCTAGAACAGGTTAAAAAAGCAAGTGTTATTTCACAAATCTTTAGTGTAAATAAACTACAGCCCTATGTCAGGATCTAATATTATGTCTGAAAATTAGCTTTCTCAACTCCTTGACCTTGTCACTAGACAGTAGACTTAAATAGTTTCCCACACATACTATAGCTTTTTACTGAAGATGTAGAAATGTATTAAACTTTTAGATTTATTTTAAGCCTTAAAATTAAAGCAAGTATAGTTTGTTTTTTCTTCCTTCAATTTCATAACGATTTCAAGTTATGTGCAAGCTATTTCTTAATTTGATGTTTTCAACAAGATTATCTCATAAACAATTTGGACATTAAAGTAATTGCGATTACAGCTGTGTTTAAATTCCTCCTAATGATTTGGTTTGTATTTAGGGGTAGGGGAGGTTTCAACCCCCATTCGACGGTGGATCATCGTCCTACTAAACTGCTGGTCTCAGGGTTCGAGAGTGATGACAAGGCAGAAGTTCTTCAACATTTCACGGTAAGGATTTTACTTGGTCAAGATATATTGTTGGAGCATTTGTTTTATAACTATTTAGGAGTTGGGTTGAGATTACCCTGCAGTTGAGATTGCCAAAAGCTCAGGACGGGGCAAAGCCTTTCCAAAACTAAATCCTGAAAAACTACAGGATAGTGTTGAAATTTTGAATAGTAATTAAAAATAAAAATTAATCAAAAACAATTATAACATGTGTAAGGGTACGCGGAATTGGCTAGCTTCGGAACTTGTTAACCCCATGTTAAATTCCCTCTCTTGAAATTTGGTCGTTGGTCCCTCGGCGGAACTTGCTAACTACCACTGAGAAGCCACGCACACCGCCCAATAGGAGCCAAGCTTGAAAAGCTTTGACTAGTGTTATTAAAAGTGTTGTAACTACTTACGTATCGGTGCAGTTTTTACGAACTATTAGCAGAAAGAGCAATTTAGTAGATTAAATAATAACTGTAGATTAATATGAAGATTAGGCTGTTGTTAGTCTTTGATTAGACTCAGTTGGTCTAAGAAAAAACAGCTGAGAATCAATGGAAAATGTCAGCTTTGGTTCATCGGTTGCTATGCAATGATTTGTCACGATTTTGGGATACGAGGATGATATCTTTGCAATTGATGGGGACATTCAAGATTTTGCCGCGGTCATGGCATACAATGGGGATGTCTTCATGATCGCGGGAGGCAATGATTAAATGTCTTTGCCATCACAAGGAATATTCCAAATTTTGTTGTGATTGCAGGAGATACAATGTTTTTGCTAGGGGTGTGAGAATATTTGAAAGTCCGAATACTTGAACGAATACTGCAGTATTCGAGCCCGGCTCCATAATAATGAGTATATTCGATCATTCTAATAGTAAATAAACCCAGAAATAATCTTTAACCCAACCAAATAAATCATGTTATTGTGTTGTTTTATTTCATCCCAACATTTCATGCTTTGTATTATAAATCACAACGGCGACTTCATCAATTACAACAATCTTCCTTAAGTCTACACGCCCATTTCCAAGGATTTTTTCTAAAGTCATTATTAAAATCACTCCGCTTTGCTCCAATTAACTAAAAATATATTTAGCAGTAATTTAATTTGTGTCAGTTTATCAAACAGATATATATTTGTATAACTTTGAAACAAATTCTCCTTGCTTTGTTATTATTAGAATCTACTTTTTGTAATGTGAACTAAAAGTGCAGTAGTCTGACAAAAAAATGTGTCTGAATAGTAACTAGCCAGACACGAGGTTTCTACGAGGTTAGAACTGCACTTCACAGTCTTTAGCATAGATTAAACATACTCGTCAAGGAGGAGTATCTCATTCGTCATAATTATCTTTACATGGAATAACAGTGTTCAGATATAAACTTTTTTTGCTACAATACTTTTAGTAACATATTATTTGTTTATAACTGGAACAGTATTATTGTATAAATTGCAGAACATTTGCAATTGATATTATTATAAGTTTTGATGTTAGGTATTTTCGCCCTTTGCTTTTACTTCATTATAACCTCCAGTCTTTCATTGTCGTCTGTTGAATGTGAACAGCTAGAAACTACGACTGTCTAGAGTCTTAGTACTGAATGCATTAATAATGTTTAAAAGTTTAAATTAAACACCAAGTTGTTGTGTTGGTTGAAAAAAAGTAGGTAACCAGTTGTGTAAAATTATCTTGTCAAAATGTTTCTTATATTGTACTTTATTATGGCTATGACTTATCTTTGTAGTACAATAGGTTTTTAAAAAGCCTTTATCTTAACTGTGTTTCTTTCGTGACACAATCCTGTTAGGAGTTAAAGGTTTTTATAATGTGTGGTACCGTAATTGTTGTAAGAAAACAATGGATGTAGAAGACTATTCATTTTCATAGTAATGTCAATGTAATAAACATGAGAAAAATACTGGAAGCCCCGTACCGTACCGATTTTGTACCAAGAACAAATTGGTAAAGGTAAAAATAGATTATTTAAAATGTTACGTTGGTTCAGGATTATTAAAGTTACATTGGTAGAGTTCCAAAGCTGTGATTGGGAAACTCTTTGTAGTGTACAATAGTAACGTTAATATTTGCTAGGTAATATTGGATATTCAAAAATATTATGGAGTATTCAATTTGCACACCCCTAGTTTTCGCAATTAGGAGAGATGCTCTCATTTTTTTAGCAAATTTCTTTTTAACTACTAAAAATTTTAAAACCATCAAAACAATAACCTAACCGATAAAAACTACAACCGACACATCACTAAAATCAAGAGTAAATCAAGTGACATGGTGGCAATAACATTTTTAGTGCAGTAAAATTACAACTTCAAACCCTTGCAAGACCTGTACAAACTTCATGAGGCCTGTATTATTGTTTTTATACAAATTCAATGAGTCCCAAGTAGCATACAAATATGGCCTATCTTAGAGATCTAACATCAAAATAACAGTCAATTTTATTTTTTGTATTTTTGTGCTTAAATATATTGTTTACTTATTTATTACAGATTATCAACTACACTAACCTGACTTGTTGCCAAAACTAAGGCAAGACATATAAAGAAAGAGCACTTGTTACCTTGGTTACCCTATGTGGGTTACTGGAGTTACTGATATACCACAATCTGTTTCAGAAATTCGGCGAAGTAGCTGATCACATATGGGATGAGGCAACTCCGGCATTGGTCATTCAGTTCAAAACCCGCAAAGACGCAGAAACCGCGATGGCCAAAGGTCGCAATTTTCAGGACAGGTTACTCTCCGTCACATGGTTCAACTCAGCTCCAAACATGGGCATGAGGTACAGATAAGTGATAGCTCAAAGATTATTTAAGCTGTATTTACTGGTCAATCTTTACAAGTACAACTTACGGTGAAATGATTTTAGTAAGACTAAATTACTTACTGCTCCTATCACAGCTCAACAAATTTAGTTGAATTAGTACATGTTTTGGTGTTAAAACACCATCGTCAGCTTCAGGTACTTGTAGAGTTGATCAGTTGTAGACATCGTCAAAGGTTAAACATAATACGGCACAAACAAAATTACAAAAAGTACAAAATGACATTGAAACATTTAAAAAACAGGCCTGTTCTAAAAAAGTGACTGACCGCTAAGGTAGCAAGGGACAGACTGGACGAACTTATCTATCTCTTACCAATTGTGTGAGAGAGATATTGGGCAAGGGTCAGCTGTTGTAGGATGGACAGAGTTTTTGATTCAAAAATTAGAAAAACCAATTTATACCCTACGAATCCCCCCCCCATAAAACTTTGTTACAATGGTCCGATCACGCTGGTTTGCGAACTCTTCGAATTAACATAGGTTTACACGTTTGTACCAAATTTCATCAAAATCGGATAATTTTTACTTGAGTGATCATAAATATATATGAATGTGAACAGATGGTATTTTTGCCTCTGGGGACATCAAAACACAAAAGTAAATCGGTCCTGGGTCCAGGTCTTACCATGAGAACTACGGTAATAGCTTAATCCCTTTATGGGAAATTCGCTAAAATGACTTAAAAACGATTAACACTATATTGGCAGCAATGTAGTGAGACGATGTTGATATGTTCACAGCAACATCGTCGGTAATTTCCCTCTATCGCAGTACAACAATAATAATTTTCCGCGGTCGCGGCAACACCCGTGATTATCTCTTGCTGTCAACGAGAACAACTGCAATTATTTGGAATCATTCAAATACAAAACTTGCCAAGACTGTTATTGTATGTTCTTATTGTTGAATTCTGTATTATTGGTCTTGGGGCAACCTTTGGGTCCTGGGTAGTGATGGATCGTCGGTACCACTTTTTCAAAGTCGGTACCGGTACCTAACCAAAATCGATTCTTGGTTCCAGTACCATCGGTACCATATCTTATTTTTTTAGGATAGACTACTTAATTATTTAAAAAAATATATATATCCATCCAGTATTTCAATTTTACAGTATTTTGCATTAGTATAGGTTGGTACAAAACTTAAGGAATTTAGAAAATAAAACTTATTTGTATAAAAAAACCACATTAATAGCCAAACACATTCAAATAAAAATAATATATAATGTAGCAGAAGTGTTAAAAATATTTGATGAATTTGTGTTGATGCCAAAATTTATTGATTCTCGATACCGATACTTAAAAAACCAATTATCAATACAAATACCATTTTTAAATAGTTTTACCAAGTTTTCTGAAAGGATTGGTTACTATACAACAGCCCCTGTCTTTATGTCATTCTATTAAGTATTTTTGAGGTAGGCTATTAGGGTGTTTTTCAAGTAAAAAAATGTATGTAGCAATCAAACATTCTAACTAGCCAATATCCAAGTGTAAACCCTTCTTTGTGACGTAAATTTCCTGATGACGAAACGTAGATGGTAACTTGGGAAATTACGTCTCCTTAACAATAAACGAGGTCCCAGGAATCGCTTGAGTCATTTTGGGGGGATTTTCCCAGGAGTCGATAGTGATTAGGATAGCCTCAACTTTGATAGCCTCGGTTATCAGAGCTCGGAACAAACCTAGCGGGTTACCAGACACCACACTTTTTAATCACCGCTCTAGTCAGTGGAGTTATTGGGGAATCGATAATTCTGACGGGACTCTGTGGGCAATAGCTACCTGACACGCTACTAACTACTTAATTAAACAAACAGTAACCTAAGTAGTCACCCTGCTTACCTACAGGGTTAAGGTACACGTGATAACCTGAAACAGACAAGGCCAGCTTAAGATAATTTAATCTTGCTTATGCAGTCTAAATGCCACAGAGTAAGCTACACAAAAACCAAGTTCACTTCATATTTTATTTTGTCTTTGTAACGTAGGCCTACTTGAATGATACATCTGCTTTACGAATAATATTTTTTTAAATATATCTTTCTTGCTACTGTTCTTGTGATAAAAAGTATATTTATTTGTTCTTAATTTCAGAAACTCCAGATCTGTTATCTTGTTGAATGACACCTCCATGTCCGATTTACTTTCGGAGCATGAAGATGAAGACGAGGCTGTAAGTATACAATTAGCCTTTTTCATTATTACAGGAATAAATAAAGAAATATTGTTGTAGTAATGACTTACAATAAAAAATGTTTGCTGATTGACAATTTGCCTGATGTGACAAGCATTACCTTTGTTGGTGATAGCCAGTCCATATAAATAATTAGTATAAGAGATATCCAATTTAAACAACTAAAAAGTGACATGCTGGTAGCCTTAGTCATTTTATCGCATAGAAGCCATTTCATTGTAATTTTCTAGTTTTGTTTCTATTTTTTTACAATGTGTTTACAATAGAAATTGTTTTAAATCCCTGTGTCATGGCTGCAGGGAAGGGGCATTTTAAAACTTTTTATTTCATGTAGTTCATTTTTGTTTTGTGGGAGTCAGCTTATAAGAGTTACCGCTACACCAGGTTGAAAATACAAGTATTATTGGCTTGATCATA
The DNA here is from genome assembly GCF_028750875.1 of Macrosteles quadrilineatus. Classification (NCBI taxonomy): domain Eukaryota; kingdom Metazoa; phylum Arthropoda; class Insecta; order Hemiptera; family Cicadellidae; genus Macrosteles; species Macrosteles quadrilineatus. The sequence continues at coordinate 77,625,481 of NW_026542600.1, read as the reverse complement.
CAAGGTAGGATCTTTTAGACTAATGATTCAGTTTTAAAACATTCTAGTTTCATAGTAGTGTAGTAGTAACAAATTTCAATAAATGTTTCAGTTACGATTAAGCATTGACCAAAATGAAGACTTATTGTTACAAGATGAAGAAGAAGAGGAAGATGAAGAGAGGTCATGGAGACGATAGCAATGACCTTTCGATCCGAGTGTAGATGAACTAAGCATACAAACAAAAATGTGATCTTGTCCATAAATGTAACTATGTATATGTATATGTTTTCAGTTGAGCATTTACCACAATGAGGCTTAACTGTTAGTAATTGGTAGTTATTACTGGACATTCAATCTATTATTTTATTTTCACTAAAGAGATACACAGCTTTTGTGAGTGAAATCTATGTATTAAAACTATACATTTTTTACTTCTATATATCATAACTTAAGTATACTATAAAATATTTCCTCTATGTGAAAAGTTTCTGTAAGATATTGTATTACTTATTGGAAAATTTGATATTTTTATAGTCATTGTTTTTCAGAAAGAGTTGTTGCAATGTGGTATTTATCTGGTATGGTACCATAACTACAGTAAACTCCTATATTTTGAGCCCCGAATATTTGAATTGCTTACAGAAAGAGTTTTAAACCTAATATATCGTTATTAAAGAAGGCAGAAGTTCTAATTGCGATAAAATCCTCACAGACCTGTCGACATCAACATCATTCTTCACAATTTTTCGATCACGAAATCTTCTCAAACATGTTTTTGCAATTGTGATAGTAAAAGCTTAGCTTAACTCTGCCTATTTTCTATAAATTACCCTGAATTTCGGTAACCCCAGTTATCCAAATTTTTGTATATCCAAATGTGGTATGCAGTTCCAATTAATTTGGATAAATGAAGTTCAACTGTAGTAATTTCACTATGAGTTTTCATGTGAGGTAATCTGTTTTTGTGGATCCATAATAATGCTAATAACTAAGCAAAGCATGGTCCGGTCCTTTAAAAAATGTTGAGAAACTTAAAATTTACATTTAACGAACATCATACTATCTATAGATCCTAGATAAGTTTTAGGTAGTTATTTTTGTGATGTTTACGTTTTACCGTTAGACTGCTGTTTTTGATTATTCAGTTGAATAAAAATGTGTAACAATTTGACTTGTTTTCTTGACCATACATATAACTGTATTTCATTTTACAGTCTAGATAATTATTTCTGCATAAAATATAACAATTTATTTATAGTCATAATAGATGGATGTTTTTTATTCAGCAATGAATATTTTTTTGCCACACTACACTGTTTTAACCCCTACTACTCTCTTATCGGCCGTGAGCCGACATCGTCCGTTTCGCGATCGTATCACATGTAGGCTTCCAAAAAAGAGAATACTTTTTTTATTTTATTTTTTATTAGTGTAATTTGAATTTAAAAATCTGATAGGCTTAATGACCTGCACAATAAATGAAACTTAGGGCATGGGGCGGGGCCCAAAATTGAGAGTAGAAAGGGTTAAGAGAATTTACACGCATGAAATTGGTCCGGAAAACAGCTGTTTGTCGCTTGCTTAATCAAATGTGGTTTCATTATGTACTACTGTACTGTAGTGGATTTTTACCGGACACAAGCTGATTTGGAAATGTCTGATAGTTATAGTGAAATACACAATATAGAAGTAAGGGCTTTTTTTTTTTTTTGTGGGGGCTGGGGTAATGGCATACCCCTAGCTACTTCGGCCTGGAGACCTTTTGTAGCACCCTTTAATTCATTCTGACAGCCCTAGGCTCCTCAAGTAGCCCAGGAGCTGAAAGACACCCAGCTTCCTTATCTCTGTTGGTTCCAGGAATAACCTCCCCAGAGATATAAGCCTTCTATGGGCCAACGCTGGACAGTCCAGCCATAAATGTTCTGAGGTTTCTACCTCGTTCTCACAGAACCTGCAGAGGTCTGTTTGTGACCTCCCTATGGTCCTGAGATGTTTCCTGATAGGACCGTGCCCTGTTAACACTCCTACTAGTAGACTAATGTCCCCTTTCTTAAGGCTCAGCAAGTCTTTCCAGCCTTTATCAGTGGGGTCGATTAGTAATTTGGACGTCCTCATACCTGGGTGGTTCATCCAGGCCAGAGCCTTTTGAACCTTGACCCAGTCTTGGACTTTGGCTACTCCTGAGCTTATGGGGGTACCACAGTAGGGTTCTGGTCCTGACAGTTGGTCTTCCGCACCCTTCCTGGCCAATGCATCGGCTTTTTCGTTCCCCTCATGCCCCGAATGTCCAGGAACCCAAGACAATTTGACTTGGTTTCGCTCTGCTAACTTTTTGAGGGTGTTTTTACACCCTTTTACTGTTCGTGACTGTGTCACACATGACCCCAGCGCCTTCAGTGCTGCCTGGCTGTCAGAGAGAATAAGGATTTTACCCTTTCTTAGATTCTTGCTAATAATATTATTAGCACAGCACTCAATCGCCAGGACCTCTGATTGAAAAACTGTTGTTGTTCTGCCCAAGGCCAGAGATATTTTGGTTTTGTTACCATACACTCCCAGCCCTGATCTCTCATCCTTCCGACTTCCATCGGTGTAATAGACCAAGCATGCTCTGTCATTGCTGAAGTTGCACTGTTGCCAGTTGTCTCTTCCCCCTATTGCAACTTGGTAAGGAATCTCGAAGTCGTATTCCTTTGTCATGAGGTCTGGTGTGCCTAGTTCCATGTCCATGCTTGGGAATCCCCTCAGGATGGACAGGTGGCCAGACTGCCTCTGTAGATTCAGCTCACCTCTGCTGCCCATTTTTAGTGCAGATATGGCTGCGCATTTCTTAACTTCCAGCCCTAGTGGGAGCATGTCGAGTATTGCCTCCATTGCAGCTGTGGGACAGGATTTCATGGTTCCACAGATCCCCGAGCACGCTAGCCTTTGCAGCTGCTGCAGTTTCCTGCCAGCTGCTGTCTGCTCTGCCTTAGGCCACCATACTAAGGCTGCATATGTAACCATTGGTTTGACTATGGCTTCATAGGTCCAATGTGTGAGCTTGGGACTGAGTCCCCATTTCTTGCCAAAGGTTCTTCTGCAAGCACCAAAAGCACCTGTACCTTTTGCGAGTACATAGTCAAAGTGCCTGCTCCAGGTCAGTTTCTGGTCGAGGTAAACTCCAAGGTATTTTGTTTCCTTCACAAGTTTTACACTTTTCCCCTGAATTTTTGGGGCTGTTAGGTTAGTTCTCCTTCTCGTAAAGGAGATTAGCTCTGTTTTGTCAGGGTTAATTGTGAGCCCCTCTTTGGAGCACCACCCCTCAATGAAGCTAACGGCTGTCTGGGTAAGGTTGTTCACTGTGGCTGTGTGTTTGCCTCTGACAGTCAGCACTAGGTCGTCTGCAAAGGCTTGGAGGTCTATGTCTCTCCTGTCAGCCTCTCTCAGTAGATCATCCACCACAAGAGCCCACAGCAGGGGTGAGATAACCCCTCCTTGAGGGCAACCCTGCCGAGCAATGATAGCTGTCGAGTAGCCTCCCAATTCTGCCGTCACCACCCTGCTCTTGAGCAGGGCATTTATCCAAGCTGCTACGTCGGGGGAGATGCCCCTGCTTCTGACTGCAGCCTCTATAGATTTGTAACTCACGTTGTCAAAGGCACCCTGTATGTCCATGAAGACCCCTGCCATAATTTCCTGGTGTTCTAGGGTTTCCTCGATCTTTGCCACTAGGGTGCTTAGGGCCGTCGTTGTAGATTTGCCCTTCATGAACGCATGTTGGCTCGCACTTAGGGGGTTGATAACTAAATATGCATCCCTAATGTGGCGGTTTATCACTTTTTCCATAGTCTTTAGCATGAAAGACGACAGGCAAATTGGCCTGTAGGATTTAGGCTGGGCCTGGTCTCTACCTTTTTTCAGCAGAAACGCCACCCTTGATTTCCTCCAACAAATTGGGATGTAACCTAGGGCAAAGCTGCCCCTGAACAGAGCTATCATATGATTTAAAAGGACCTCTAGTCCTTCTTGGATGAGAGCTGGGAATATTCCGTCCCCGCCTGGAGACTTGAAAGGGCTGAATGAATCGACAGCCCACTTCACGACCTCCGGCTTGAACAGCTTACTCGAAAATCTTCTAGCCAAAGCAATGTCTCTAGGTGATTTCCTATTCCAGGGTATCACGTGTTGTCCTGTTGAGTTGCCTAGTGGGGTGTTCCCTGGGAAGTGGGTGTTCATGAGGACTTCAAGAGTCTCCTCCATTCCTGTTGTGTGACTCCCATCCTCCCGTTTTAATGTACCGAGCGGGTTAGGCACATCTCTCTGAAGGGCTTTTTGCAGTCTAGCTGCTTCTGGTAGGTTTTGAATCCCCTCACAGAACTGCCTCCAGGACTTCCTTTTGCTTTTCCTTATCTCTGAGTTGTACTCCGTTAGGGCTCTTGAGTAGTTAGCCCAATCCCTAGTTCTTTTGGTGGTGTTAAAGAGTTTACGGAGTTTACATCTCATCTTGTTTAGCTTCTCATTCCACCAGGGCACATTTATTGTTGTCCTTTTGGTTTTGAGAGGGCAATTTTCCTCAAAGGCATTTAGCATTGACCTGTTTAACTGTTCTGCCTTCATGTCAAGGCCGTCAATGGTCATGAGTTGGATCACCTTTTCTTCAACTTCATCCCTGAGGGATTCCTTGTATCCCACCCAGTCTGTTGTTTTAGGAGCCCTATAAGTCAGAACGCTTTTGACGCTTGCTATCAAGTCAAACCTAATATGGCAGTGGTCAGATAGAGAGGCTTCATCAGAGACGTGCCATCCTTTTGTTTCCAGGTGACCAAGGTTTAACGATAGGGTGAGGTCCAAAATTTCCTCTCTTATTCTATTTCTGAAGGTTGGTACAATACCTATATTTTCTATCTGTAAGTCAACCTTAAATATAAATTCCAGGAGATCCTTACCTCTTTCATTAGTGTCCGAGCTCCCCCAGATGGTATGGTGAGCGTTTGCGTCACAGCCGAGGATTAGGGGAATCCTCTTGCTTCTAGCATACTCCACCAACTGCACCACCGCCCCCGGAGGACAAGTTTCTCCTGGGTTGGGGAAGTAGGCTGAGGCAACTAGAGCTTTTTGCCTCCCTGCAGTGGAGTCGAAATCGACTTGGATTGTTACCAAGTCACGGCTGGTGAATTCTGTAACAGCTAAGCATACGTTGTTAGGGTTCATGAGGATGCAGGCCCTAGGGTTAGCAGATCCCCTATCGTATACCAGCTTACCCACCTGGGTTGGAAGACCTCGAATTGTTCCTCCTCTTACCCAGGGTTCTTGTAGGAGGGCAAAATCGAGCCCTTCGGTGGCAAACCTCCTGCCCAGGGCTGCTGAAGCACCTTTGGCATGATGGAGGTTGGCCTGTATGAATCGGGAATTCATTCCCGTTTCCTGTCTGAGGGGTCACTCTTACCCCTCCTGTCACGGTGATGGGACTCCCTTCTGTCCCCTTGTCTAGGGTTGCTGCTCCTTGGCCGGTACTGCTCCCTTCTTGTAGTTGAGGGCCCCCTGTGCCTCTCCTCTCTCCTTTCCCGGGAGTTTCTCCTGTCGAAGATAGGGAAGTGCCGGGAGTCTTGGCTTCTCCTTTCTTCGCCCCTCCTTGACTCCACTGACCTCACCGTGGAAGTGGATGTTGAGGGTGGTGTCCTTTTCCTTGCACCCAGGGTGGCAGATGGTGGTTGCACTGGCGGAGCATTTGGTGACTGCGCTGGCGGAGCGGTTGTTGGCTGCGCTGGAGTGACGGTGGCCTCCCCTTCAGCGTTTGATGTTATGGTGGACGAGGGGGGCTCAGGCCGAGGTGCCGGAGCTGATTGAACAGCTCCCTCCTCCGGACCTTTGCCCCTCAGCTTAAGCGTGACTACACCGAATCTGTAGGCCACAATCAATGGACGGTCCCTAGTGATCCTGGCAGCCGTCTTTGGGTCGATGGACAGGACCAAAATCACTGCATTTCCTTCGACTTCCACTCTGCTCAGAGCCCTCCAAGTCTCTGCTGGCAGGTCTTCGTTTTGCCTGTTGAGTGCCCACAGGATGTGCTGGGTCGAGTACTGGCTACTGTTCGGGAAGTAGACCGTTAGGACTTTTGCCTTGGGAATGTCTCCCTCAGACACGACCTTCACGGTTATCCCCCCCTCAAGGCTTATCCTTTCGCCTTTAGTTCTTATCCAGGCAGCCGTCTCCTCATTTGCGCAGACCAGAACCATGTAGCCCTGCCTGCTGTAGACTGCGTTGAATCTAGGCCGAAGGCCTTCCTCTGGAGCCTCACTCCAGACGAGAGTCAAGATGATCTCCTGAAGTGCATCCATCTGTTCGCTTGTAAGCAGGACCTCGGGGTAGTCGGAGTGGATGACTCCAATTCTGATCCCCTCTGTCGCCTGTTTATAAGAGAGTCTGTGGGGTTGACTGGTTGCCTCCTGGGTAGTAGGCGTTGCCCCTGCTGAGCTCTCTTTCTTCCTGTTTTTCCTCATACGGGCTTCTTCGGGGGTAGTTGTGTCCTGCCTAGGTCTTTTTGGCCTACTGCTGGTCTCCCCTTTATTGTCATTCCTCCCTAGTGGCTCGAGGCTCTGCTCATAGGCTTCCTGCCTTGGAACTCCCCTCCTTACAAGCCAGAGGAATCTCTTCGTTCTGGAACCGCACATCTTTCGCCAAGGTTTCCTTGATGTAAGCTTGAGCTTTCCAGCTTCTACCTCTAACTCCTTGACAGTTTCGGAGTCGTCTTCATTGAGGAGGCCTTCCTCCTCCGATAGTGTCATTGCATCCCCTCCCTGAGGTGCGGGCACCTCCTGGGCGGGAGTGCTAGGTTCTCGGGGGATGACATCTTGGGACCCTGTGGCCGCCTCAGATGTCTCCATCCGTTGGGGAGTTGTCCCCTCCTCTACCTCCATACTTACTTCTTCTTTTTTGTTGGTTTCCCGGTTTAAATTATTCTCCATGTTGGTCCCACGAGTAGCTAGGGAAATGTGGGTCACCCCGGGCAGAGCCCCGCTTACCCGGAGAAGGCTGCTTAAAACTGGAGGTCGCCTGGTATCCAGAGTCCGCATACTTGTGGCCAAGCTCCCCCTTGACCATGCAGTCCTCGGCGTATGCTGTTCCACCTTGACTTGGGATGATTAGATAGGGAAATGAAGATAAAGTTGAGAAAAGAATAGAAAAGAAGTAAGGGCTTAAACGGTTTGTAATAATCTTTTACCTACGACCGTATTTTAAAGTAGCCGTTTCAGTACAGTTTTTAGAATTGAAAAGTATCTCATAACAGCATTGTTTACTTTCATAACAGCATAGTTTTACTCATAACAACACAGGTAACGGACCAATGAGGTTCAAGGATTGAGAGAGGAGAAGCAAAATCGTAATGATTCGAAATTCAACTAATCAGCTGTTCAGGCCAATTTAATTGTTGATTGGTGCAATTAGTGTTTGGTATAATGTTTCGTTGCATCACTGTCAGTGGCAATGAGAGGTTAAAAACAAAAACATGACCTCTCTTAGAAGTTATGATTAGTGATTTTTAGTAACAAAAACACCAGGTAAAGTAGTGTATGCAACTCGCGTAAATAGTGTTAAAGACACTCGTAGAAGTGTTTAAGGCACGAGCCTACTCGTGTCTTTAACATTATCTTCACACAATCGTTGCGTAAACTACTATTACCACCTTAAACAAGGAAACAATACAAGAAAATAATATGTGTGAAAATAAACGTAATTAACAAACAATCATAGGTAAAGTAGTGTAAGCAACTCGTGTAGTTTGACTTTGCGACACTCGTAATTCTTGGGTCTTAAAGACTAACTTTACGTGATCGTTGTCTAAACTACTACTGTAGTTAAAAATATTGTATTAACCGTCCCGAGACTTTTTTGTCACCCGGTATAGAAATGTGAATTTGAAATGTGAAATTGAACAAGAATAATATTTGCATTTCTGAAATCTATTAGTTTACAATATCAAGTTTGCTAACATAAATCTGTCCATCTATTCAGAGGTAACACGAATACAAATTTCATACGACCGTCAAATAAATATTGTTCAAACCTTGCACAATTTCAAATAATAATACACATTTTATTGCACAACGAATTGTTTGAATGTCAGATTTTGTTTCTTGGGCTTGTTTGCAAATTTATGAAGTATCAACCTCCGTATTAAAAATGTAAGTGTAAAAAGTTAGAACAAGGGTTTTTGGACATTATGGATGGTATTATGCTTAAGGATTTTCAAAGGAGATATTATTTAATGTCGACTTAATAAAAATATAAAAAAATACTATTTCATTGATATGCAATGATTTTTTTGGTTTTGTGGTAAACTTAATAAAATGTTTCAAAATTACCAAAATTTTGAATTCAGGATCAAGTTGATGAATGTCGATTATGTACGTCTCACGTCAACGATTTTTTGCTGTTGAAAGACAACATAAAATATAATCTCTTAGATGGGAGTTCAAGATTATTTGACATCACAGTTGATAGTGGATAGCTGTTTGGCTAGCTGGTCAACACTAAGATATGCCAGCACAATGTATTCAGAGTGCCGATCTATTTTTCTCTTATGCAGTTACTTCTCAACATTCATGTTTGTCTATTCCCAAAAGCTACTCGCAAGGCATTGTCCTCAAGTTGTACCAATATCTGATTTCGACCGGGACAGGTACATGGGCGTCTGGTATCAACAAGCTCAGTTCAAGTCTTTCCTAAGAGAGGAAGTTATGTGCAAACACGTCGTCTACAAACCTGTGGGAGAGAACGGGTTTCGCCTTGAGGCTCGAATGTTGGCAAGAGTGCTAAACGGGCCAGTATCGATATACGGTGTTGCCAAGCCTGTTAGACCCTCAAACGATTTAACAGGTGAATATGTGGTGACTATGTTTGGGGAAGCAACGAACGAAGATATTTCTTACAATATATTGTTCACCGATTATGATAGGATATCCATTGTTTGGAGTTGTGACTCGTTTTACAAGCTATGGAGCAAGCAGAACATTCAAGTGTTGACAAGAGACAGAAAGATGAACTCGACGACGTTGTTGGCCTCAACGCTAAAGACACTGCTACCTCAGCAGCTGGACCATTATCTTGATCTGCTAAGTCCGATAGATCAGAGTGAGTGTGAGGAAATTTTGCCTCAGTGATTGAGCATCTTTTTTATACAATTAAAATAATTTAACATAATTTGTGGAAAGTTAAGTCAATAGATTGAGTTACTTAAGCACGACTATTAGTTCTAACTATTGCTGAAATCATCTTGGTTAAACCTAGATTGAGGAATAGTATATTTCATGATTTGTACAATACCGAAAGTGGCTTCCCAGTGCAAGCTCAAGTTTCATGTGTGAGGCGCTGTAAAGCAAATGACAGTAATAATTAGAGCAAGTGCTGGAAAATAACTTTCGGTTCAAGCTATGAACGATACTATTCATCAAGACGCAAAAATACTCAAAAAATTACAGACCTCAGTAAAATTAAAACTATTATACTTCCTAATTAATTTTATTTTTTATGAAAATAAAAGCTGAAAGGTTGTAGTAAACCTGCATAACCACGTGAAAATTAAAAGTTTAAGTTCATGCTTATGTTTATTGCACAGCAAATCTAGCTAATGAATATTTTTCTTTTCATTTATTTGTATTGCTGAGCAATAAAAACAGCTGATTTCAATAATGAGAATAAATTGTAAAGTAAACACTAGCACACATAGTGGGCATGGAGGACTGATTAAGAGCAAGGGGAAGTAAATTTAGAGCAAGGAAAATTTATCAGCTGTTATCGAAACTAGCTACTTTCAGTATGGAAAGATAAAAAATTTTAAAATACAAAAAATGTGAATTGTTATTTGTTTTACCTATGGCCGTTTTTTAGACTAGCTGTTTTGGTTCAGTTCTTAGAATTGAAAGGATTCACTTTTGTTTTCTCAATTAACACTTTTAACAGCATTGTTTTACTTAACAACATGAGTGACGGACCAATGAGGTTTAAGAATTGAGAGGAAAGAAGTAAAGTTGTAATGCTTCGAACTTAAACTACACAGCTGTTAAGACAAATTTAATTTTTTAATGAGAGGTGCAATTAGTGGTTTGTACAATGAGTCGTTGCATGACTGTCAGTGGCAATGAGAGGTTATAAACGAAAACATATCCTCTCATAGAAGTTATGAGTAGTGGTTGTTAGTAATTAAAAACGGTTGTATGACAAATGACAAATGACAAATGACAATTCTTTATTGCACATAACATCTGTTAAAGTTATTACAAATGTAATACACAGACAGGTACATTGTCAAGGTTTCTAATAAATAAGGAAATCTAAATAGGTATATAAAAAACCTGGGATTTAGCCAGTAAGTTACCCCTACAAAGCTACAGCATGGTGGAACTGTTTATGTTAGGAGAGGTTGATGACAGATTGGGTGTCTGTTACCAGGAGTCGTATCGTATTGTAGGTAAAGTAATGTACGCAACTCGTGTAAATAGTCCTAACAACAGTCGTAGAAGTTTTTGAGACACTGGCCAAGGCTCGTATCTTAAATGGTTTACTCGTGTTATTAACATTATCTTTATGTGATTGTTGCATAAACTACTAAAGTATACAAAAGTGGGAAGTTTTGGGCAGCGTAGGAGAGGTGGGTGGTGCGCGGGAGAGGGGGTGGCGCGGGAGAGGGGTAGGCACGGGAAAGAGGGGGAGTGCGGGAGAGAGGGCAGCCATGGAGAGAGCAGGAAATTGGCGCCTTGGTACCGTGAAACATCTGGTTACTGCTCAAGCACCTGCCAGTCTGTCTGAGGAGATGGGGATATATATCCGCTTCCTGTCCAGAACATCAAAAACCATAAGCGGATATATCCGCCACCCGTCCGTGAAGGGTTAACTGCTGTTTATTACTATTAGGATAGACTAACAATAACAAATTATATTCTGAATATGGTGAACTATTGATTTTAAAAAGTTAAACTTCAACTATTAAGTGTGTTTTAGGTTTTTTTAAATACACACGACCACTACGGTACCACTCATTTGTTACACTCTGATATCTATTCCATTATATGAAGAAATTAAACACTACTAAAAACTGTATTTTACGCATTCAATCCTGGTCTTGGTCTGTGACAGTCAAAGCAAAACCGTGCCAAATAAACTTTATTTATACAATAATTTCTATCAGTTTATGAAAAATTCTTACTACGTTTTGTCACAAATAAAAATGCCAATATAATGAAAAACCTTTCTTTATATTAGCAATAGCTAATTAATTAATTACTCTTTACTTAAAACCTTGGTCGCCTGACACTTTACATCCAGAGGTCTGTGCTTAGACCTCCGTCTACATATACTGTAGATAAATAATATTATGGTATAAGTACCGTTGGTTCCAGTATCCAGTACGTTGAGTGCGGGCCAGTCACCAAGGACCAGCCGCACGCTCAGGCCGGCCCGGTCACCTGTGCCTGGCCAGGTCCCTCTGAAATAAACCAGTCAGTGTGGCGCAACCTTGTGGAAAGAACCAGAGTTATTGTGAGACCAGTTACTTGCCAATTGCACAATTTATTGACTTTGGGCATTTATTGGCGTATTCATTTTGTTTTTTTGCTTTTTATGAGACACAACAATATGTTTTGTTGTTTATTATTTTAGTTTATCTGCCTTTTAGCGAATTTCCCTATAGGGAAGTAGCTATTACCGTAGGTGGCACGGCAAGACCTAGACCCGGGACCAATTTACTTTTTCATTTTGATGTCCCCAGAGGCCAAAAACACCATTCGTTCAAATTTTTATATATGTATATATATATATATATATAGACTTATATATATATATATATATATATATATACGTCCGTGAACGCGATAACTTGAGTAATTTTTGTCCGATTTTGATGAAATTTGGTTTAAAGGTGTAAAGCGGGATAAACTTGAATGAGTTCGCGAACCAGCACGATCGGATCATGGGAACGGGGCTTTACGGGGGGTTTTATGGGGTAAAAATTGGTTTTTCTCACTTTTGACCCTCAGAACACAAAATTTCCCGATTTATCTTTAGACCTTTTTAAAGAGCTTAAAAAAACAAATAATTTAGTATATAAAAGTATTTTTGTTCGATTATTAGTAACGGAGAAAATTAAAAAAAATTGTTAATTTAAAATTCCCATGTTATTCTTATGGAGAATATTGTCAAATGTTGTAGTTTGCTTGTTTATGGATATATTTTGATCAAACTTGGCAAATTTATTTATTTTCTACTAAGCTATCAATATTTTACTCAAAAACACACTTTATTAGTTCCCTTGTAGCAGCAAACCTAGGTACTCGTTAAACATAATGTTATTAAAATATATTTAACTGAAAATCAATTCAGACAAATGGAAATTCGCTTAGTCGGCAGGTTTGCTGCGGCGGGGGTATTATTTTAATAAAGATGGACTCCCAAATACCAAATTGTTATCAGCAGTTCCATGATTCACTGTGATTGAAATAAACAATGGTTGGGAGGGATAAGGGCTGTATATAGTTGTAAATATTAGTTGTAGTGATTCTATTCAACATTTTTAGTGTGAAAAACAGTGTTTGTGAGATCAAAAATGGAGTATTTTCGTAACGATGCCCATAAACTTCATTGGGCAGGCCAGCCCGGTAACCAGTGACCGGCGATTTTGGGCGCCATTTTTATTGGAAAAAAACGGTACAAAACACTATTTCCAACCTGAATCCACACTTCTGGGAACAAAAGGTAAGATTGTATGAAAAAAAGATTTCAGGCGCTCAAGGCAGTTGGTATTAAACCCACGATGTCTAACTTATTACAGTAATTGAAGGAAACAACACTACAGGGACACACAAAGTCAAACAAATACACAAGACAGAAACATGTTCACATCTTGGAATGCAAGTATATTTCATTTTATAAAAAAAATTCATATAATTGGAAACAATTTTAATATACACAGCAGTGTTGGTTAGCCTGTATATAAATCTGTACGTACAATAATTGATATTACATCTAAAACATATCTAATTGGCCAATCAGTAAAATAATCAGTGTATTGTGTAAATGCCGTTCACGGATCACTCAGAGCCGCAACGCCGGGAAGAATTTTACCTGAAACAGAATTTGTTGCAATTAGTCAAAAGGAAAAGTAATAAACTCAACTTAATGAGTAGCTAATATTCATTTTGACTAATGCTGATAAATGTAAGGAAATAGTGAATGTTAATATTGGGTTTGTGTTAATTATTTAAAAAAAGAATATTTTGAGACTTCATTAAACTATTATATTTACTTTCAGCATTATACTAAACAAGAACATGACAAAACAGAACATTTTAGCTACTGCTTTCAATATTTATCTTCCTTGTGGATTAGCTAAAGATAGTTTTAAAGTTTTTTTGTACAGTTTATGTGGAGTGTGTTTTATTTACTATTATGTTTCTTGTTAACTAATTTTGAAATGAATTGCCAAATAAAACTACCTAATTATGGAATATTGCTTGTCCAATGGTAACAAAAGAGTAGGACCCAAATTATAAAACAGGCTGGATTTTATCATTTGTGTCCTATTCTTTAGTTATTATTAAATGAGAAAAACACTATGTAAAGATATGCGCCCTCAAATTTCATAAACACAAAACATACATAAAACAGGCTTCATGAGAAGTCTACTTGCACTATTTAAAGTCACTGACAGGTAGTGAGTATGTCATCATTTCAGCTGTGTTAGTATCCTATCCTTTGATTATTCAGACAAGGATCACATAAACACTAGTCTTTTTATGCTGACACTTTAATGTTGAAAAAATTCATTCCTATAACGAAAATGCAGCTATGGAGACGGACCATGCTTGCATTGATAAAGATAATTCCCTGATTTATGGTTCTCTCCGGCAATTGAGGGGATAAAGAGAGACAGAATATGGAGGGTGAGAAAGATAGAGGATGGATGGAGTATGTTGCCCTACAAGTCGGGCGTTCATTGAAGGATGGATACTACAACTTTCAGACTTGAAGTATTGTGAATGCAGGTAAAGTCAGATTAGTTTACTTTTTCACTTGGGTTGCTCAAAAATCGGTTGAGTTGTTGTTCAGTTCCATGTAACTGAATCTCTCTTTCTTTTTCTACCCCCATCACTTTCCCTTCTACAACTCCCACTAACATCCCCTCTATTGGAGTCTTGCCCCCTCCACTACCCTTGACATATTCATCGTCAACCCACCGCAGATAAAGGTTGATAGAGCATCACTAAAAGAATTACAGCCAGACCTCGATACTAGAACCTCTATAACTCAATTTCCTTATCAAACCCAAACCTATCTAAGTAAAAAAAAAATCTGAAGATAACTCTAACTAATTTTGAAACTAAATTTTACCTCTATTAGTCGAATATTGTATTATTTTAGCTCTATAGCTCAAAGTACAATAGTTAAGTGAAACTTATTTTAAAAGAGGCCTCTATAAGTCAAGTATAATTGGAAGCTTTTCTATTGGACCTCGCTATCTCAAACTTTTCTGGGAGTATGGTCCACGTACTGAACTGTGCAATTTGAGGTTCCAGATAAGCCTGTTGCAACCTGTAGATGAGTCATTTGACTGTTGGCTGCCACTCCGCCAGTCTACGAGTCCCTTGCGTTCTAGTCACATCCTCTCTTTTGTTTGCGCATTTGTGAGTGATATTTTGTGAAAATAAGTGTCAGAATAAAAGTTAAAACAATTGATGAAGAGGCACTCGACATTACACTTTATGATGCAGTAAAAATACTATGGAAGTTCCATGAAAAACCCTGATAATAGATAGTGTGTTTCTCCCATAACTGCCCTTAAACCACCTTAAACAGAAGAAGATATCTGCCTGCAGTTAAATTGCACAGGGTGGGGCAGGGAAGTATCTCTACTTTTAAGATAGCACCGTGAGTAGTGGGGATGTGCTGGAGGAGTGGGGGTAGACTTTAATGATGCTATTTCTTTAGGATTTCCTATTAATAGCACTGTCAGTAGTAGACATGGCTTTATCGAGTGAGCAATGCACTTTTACAGTCAAGACATATTTCCCCCAAAATAAGTATATTCTTGCTGTGCAGCATGCGCTGCAAATTTGTTTTCGGATCCCCTGTCGCAAAGCTGTTCCAGATCGCAAATCTATTTTGGTGTGGGTGAAGGACTTCCGTGTATTTGCAGTATATTGCAAATGATAGTCGAGGCTCAAAGAACAGTCCTAACTCCTGAAAACATGACCTTGTCAGAAGATCGATTTCACAGTCTCAACGCTCTGATCGAAAGCATGCATCCATACTGGCCATGTCTAAACAAACTGTGCAGAGGACATACACCTCCATCCATACAAGATGGTAGTTGCTCTTGAGCTCACACAACGGGACTAGCAACAAATTCAAGTATGTGAAAACTTAATAGCGGGCTTTTACTATGATGCTTGGATTTTGTTTAAAACGAGGCACACTTCCATATTTCTGGAGTGGCAAATAAGCAGAGTATGCGTTATCAGAGTGATGCTAACTCTAGGGTAGTTCATGAGAGGACCCTGGATGCCTTGAAATATGAAATTCACCTTGAAGTTTTCTGCATTTCACAAAAAATGCTTTACAGAGTTATGATGAACTCCAGAACCAGACTACAGCAGTGCATTGTTAATTAGGGACACCACTTGCAGGAAATACGGTTTAAAACCATGTAAACATATATTAAGATAAACTACCAAATGTAACCATTTGATCCTAATATAAAGTTTAGTTCTACAATTTTGAATTTTCTTATAATTACCTTCAAAATAAGGAATAATTCCCTGCCCCACCCTTTACTTACTGTAGGGAATACATCAAAGTTTTTATCTCTGTAAGTCAAATTTTTTTGTGGCCCTCTACATCTAAAAATACCTCTGTAAGTCTAATTCCATACAACATAGCTCTAACTATCTCGAACCATGCCTATATCAAAGAATATGGTGTCCCCTTGAGTTTTGAGTTATCAAGGTTTGGCTGTGGTATGGAACTTGGTCCTACACCCTGCAACTGGATTTAGAAAAGATTACCTTCTAATAGTTCAAGGCTGGCACCGCCGCCGGTGGAGACATGACTCAGTTTGTCTTCCGTTCCCCACTTGGCGGCGCAGGTGGCGGTGTCACCCCCACCAATGATGGTGGTCGCCCCCCGCTTGGTGGCTTCTACCACTGCGTCCATCACTGCTTTGGTACCTTTTGCGAAGTTCTCAAACTCAAACACACCAACAGGTCTGAGGGCAGCATTGATATTTGCATTAGTGTTCAATTAACTTGATTAATTTACAGCATAAACCAGTTTACAGTTACAACTAAAATTAGTAGAAGGATTTTTTTAAATTGCAAGTACATTCGAATGGTGCAGGTTACTTTTTCATTATCATGTAGTAGCTAATGCATTCAATATCTAATAATGCCTAGGCCCTAGGGTATATAGTCATCTACAACTTATTTGTCTAGGTTTTACAAACTGTAATAAACAGAGCTGAGCTACAATCAAATTCATTTTCTCAAGTAAATGCGGAAAATTCAGTAGAAATGAGCCACTACTGAGTGTAAGACCCTCCAGCATGCCTACTACTTTGCAAGGCCTGATCTCAAATAAACAACATCAACCCAGCTTGCCTAGCCTACCCTCCATTACAATACAATCGGATGAGAAGTATACTTGCATTACCTATCTTAAGTTATTAGTATAACTAACCCATTCCATACGATAACTTTAGCTCGGTCCACAACTTCCTTGAAGAGTTGGCTAGACTTGGGACCTGCATCCAACCCCATCCATCCATCAGGTACTCCGCTGTCTAGAGTTGCGGAACCAACCGCTGCATCCTCGGCAAACTTATCTGCAGTCACAAAGTCTACAGGCAAATGGATTTGAACTCCATTCTTTTTAGCCTTTTCTGTCAGATTCTTGACGATCTTAGCACCCTCAGGGTCAAACAGTGAGTTTCCAATCTGGAAAAGAATTCAATTATTTTGTTCAGCCATTTTTAAATTGATGTAAGAATTGCTAAAAATTGTTTATTTATAACTAGTTTATATTAGTACAACTGTATTCAAATACACAGCTAAGGAGTTCAAGATTAAACTATCCAATAGATTTCAAATCTTGGAGGAACAAGAACAAAATGACGAACTCACTATTGAGGAGAGATGGACGTCACTACGAAACACAATACAAAAATGTGCTGAGGAAGTTTGCGGGAAGAAAAAACAAAGCAAAAACAAACCCTGGTTTGATGAAGATTGTAGAACAATGATAAATGAAAGAAAACAAGCTAAAGACGTTTTGTTGAAACATGGAAGAGAGATTGACAGAAGGAACTATGAGATTAAAGCAAAAGAAACAGTAAAAATTCTCAGACGGAAGAAAAGAGAATGGATAAATAGATTGCTGGAAAAGACGGAAGAGGACCAAACAGCTAACAACTCTAGAGAATTCTATCGAAGAATTAGATGGTTCAAAAAAGGATTCAAACCTAATGCATATGGCATAAAAAACAAAGCAGGGCAAGTAATTATACAGAAAGCCGAGGGTCTAGAAGTATGGAGAGAATATTTCTGCGACCTATTAAATGGTGAAGAGGATACAAATCACACAGAACGAGCTACATTTCAGAATGTACAACCTTTTGTACCAAATCCGTCCACAGAAGAAGTAAAGGGTGCAATAAACGACCTCAAAAACAATAAGGCACCCGGAGAAGATGGGGTGACAGCAGAGATGCTGAAAGCAGGAGGCCAGATAATAATAGACAAAGTACATAGGTTAATTAATGAAATATGGGATAAAGAGACTATTCCTACAGAGTGGCAAGAAGCTTTAATAGTGCCCATCCATAAAAAAGGGGATAAACAAGAATGTAATAACTATAGAGGAATATCTCTTTTAAATGTTACATATAAGATTCTGTCCAAAATTATTCAAAGAAGACTTGAAGTATATACGGATTCCTTTGTCGGTGAACAGCAGGCTGGATTCACCAAAGGCAGGTCCACTGTGGACCAGATTTTTATACTTAAGGAATGCTTAGCAAAGTACTGGGAGTTCAACAAGGAATGCTATTGTTTATTTATAGACTTCAAAAAAGCGTATGATAGCCTATTCAGAGCAAAGATATGGGAGAAAATGGAAAAATTCGGAATACCAGATAAGCTTATTAAATTAGTAACCACATGTGTCTCAAACTCTCGTTGTAAAGTGAAGATAGATGGAGAAACCACAACTAAATTTAATGTGAATACGGGGGTGAGACAGGGGGATAGACTCTCCCCTCCTATTCAACATTGCTCTAGAGGAAGCCCTACAAACAATAAAAAATGCACACATAGGACTAAAACTAGGAACGAATATTAATATATTAGCTTTTGCAGATGACGTAGTACTGATGGCTGAAAGAAAAGAAGATTTTAGGGTTTTAACGGAGATACTAATAAATGAAACTGAGTATGTAGGGCTAAAAATAAATTATGCAAAAACCAAATTCATGATAGTAACAAGAGGAGAAGCTGGAAATAATGAAGAGTTTTTTCAAGTCAACAACCATGAATTCCAAAGAGTAAATAATTTCACCTATCTAGGCGTTCTACTATCTGACAAAAATACGGAAGACATGGAAATTCAGAATAGGATAAATTTAGCAAATAAGAGTTGGTACGCATACAGTAAACTAATTAAATCAAAACTTTTAACGAGAAAGACAAAAATTAGAATCTACAAAACTATAGTAAGACCTGTACTTTTATATGGAGGGGAAAATTGGATCCTGAGCAAGAACTCAGAAAAGAAAATAATAACTTTTGAGAACAAAGTTTTGAGAACTATATATGGGCCAGTATGTGAAGATGGAGTATGGAGAATCCGCCACAACCGGGAGATAAGAGAATTATTTCAAGACCCTGATATCATTGGAGAAGTTAAGAGTAGAAGATTAAGGTGGGTTGGCCATATCCTAAGGAGAAAGGAGGAGAGTCTACTGAAGATAGCACTCAGAGGAAATCCGAGGGGAAGAAGACCAATAGGTAGACCGAAAGCCAGGTGGTGGGGTCAAGTACGAAAAGATTTGGAAAGGATGAGGCTTGTAGAGGAAGATGCATGGGACCGAGACTATTGGCGACAGCGTGTTGGCGAGGCCAAGTACCAGCTAGGGTACAAGTGGCCATGGCAGTAAGCAGTAAGTAAGTAAGTATTCAAATAGGGAATAAATCTGGCATGTTGAGGAAATATTTAGCCTAAGTGAAAATCAGATCAGCCAGATGTGCTTCGGCAGGAATATTTAATTTTACCTTCATTCCTTTCAGCTCCTTGAGGAAAGTGTAAGCCATCCCTCCCCCAATGATCATCTCCTGAACCTTGTCCAGAAGGTTGTCAATCAATTGAATTTTGTCAGCAACTTTGGCTCCACCCAAGATAGCAAGGAAGGGTCTAAAAAATAAAAATAAGCCCATAAATACATATTACTAGTTATCAGACAGTCTACAGAGATGGATGCGTTAATTATCTCTCTTGCCGCTACCATCAGCCTGAATTGGATGTGCAAGAGAATCTTTAGGCAAAATAACTAAAAAATTTTACATTTTGTATCATTAAGCGTGTTAAATGGAAAGTGAAAACCCCACTACAACAAACCTGCAGACTAAGCGGATTTCAATTTGTCTGATTGGATTTTTTTCTCAAATATTTCTCTAAACAAGTCATATTTATTTCCTGTTTAAATAACATTATACATGGTGTTTACAAAATAATCCTGGGATTTTAAATCGTAATTGCTTGGGTACTATTCAAGGTAATGAAACGTTTTATCTGTCAAATTGAAGCTAAAATAGCAAAGTTTTATAAAATAGCAAGGGAGGAAACTTTGACCTTTGCATACGCAAAAAAGGTGCGAGGTGGTAGGTTGCCGTTGCAACTCACAAGCTGATGCCAGTCGCCAGTACGATGTTTAGGGCACAACTGAAGGCACAAGGTTAAATCTGTAGTTTGCAGACTTTAAATTGACTGCTAAATTAAACTAAATTTAAATTTACTTGATGATAAAGAAATTTGACGCTGGTTTAATGAATTTCGTGGCTCCGAAGTGTTTTGAAAGGACATTCGCCTGGCCGGCTAAAAACAAGTGATGACAAAGTCAAAGAAATCCGACAATTGCATCAGAAGCCTGCACAAATCGATTACCCGACAAAGTCTTTAGTTGAACATACCTAAATCGTGACTTCATGATGTTATCCGTATGAGTCTTTGTGCCTACCAAATTCAGTTAAGTCATCAGATAAACTCGCCGATCACCCTAAGCATACAGACTTTGCTAGTTTTAAGCTCATATGAGATTGATGAAAATCTGAATTTTATTCGATTGTTCCGAATTTTATCAAAGTAAGAGAAAAACACTTTGTTCTTTTCCCTTCAATTTGACGTTTAAATCGTTTTAATAATTTTTAACAGTCCCCAAGCAACGACCGTTTAAAATCCTGACATTCTTTTGTAACCCTGTATTTAACAAGTACTTAGATTTACTGCTAGATACCTGGGAAGGGAAAGAGTGTTTTTAGATAAAATATTAATAGTATAAGATAAAAGAAATAAAATTGACAAATTATATAAAAATATATCTATAAACAAGCAATCTACAACAGTTTTGTTTTCTCCATAAAAATAACATAAACATTTTAAATTAACAGTTTTTTTTCCTGTAACCTCTATAATTGTACAGCATTCTTCAATGTACAACATTTTTTTGGCTTTTAAGCTCTTCTCGGTGGTTGTAATACAAATTTGACAATTTCATCTTTTAATGGTAAAAATTTTTTAAAACCAATTTTTAGCAACATGTCTAAATCATATAACACCCTGTTCCCATGATCCGATCCTGCTGGTTACCAAACTCATTCAAGTTTATCCAGCCTTACACATTCATGCCAAATTTCATCAAAATGTGACCAAAATGACTCGAGTTATTATAGTTAGTTATCAAGTATATAAAGAAAGTTATGGACACACACACACACATACCTGTAGGACTTAGGAAACGGGGAGACACGTACACCAACACTAGCATTTGAGGAGAGTGGGTTTGGATGGTTATGATATTTCATAAAATTTATATTTAATATAATAACTTATACCAAAACAACATAAAAATGAATTAAAAATTGCATACTTGTAATTTTTTTTACCAGTTAACATGCGACCAAACGGGGAGACCTATGAGTTTAACACCCACTTCCGGCCAAAGTTGCCAAATGGTGTGTGTGACAGTGTTGCCTATTTTACTGTCTGATTCACGACCTGAGTGTGCATTTTTTTCCAGCTCTCCAATAGTTTTGTTGCTTGTAGCATATTGAAGCACGCTTTATGCTCTATATCTCTTGCTTAACATATAAATACTCGACTCAACAGCACAACTCATGAATTAGTTCATCAATTGTATCTGTTTTTTTATCAACATTGCTTTGACTGCATTTACTCACATTGCATGGTATTAATTGTTTTGCTATTTATTCTTGTTCTCTGTTGTTTTTTTGTGTGTATCAAATTGTACATGAGTTTTGATAACAGGGAAAAAGGCCTTGAATCAGTTTTGTAAAGGGCTGGGAATCTAACTTATATTAAATCATTATCGCCAATGGCCTACAATCGAGGTTTCCACTCATTAACTGTGTTTCGATGGCCATTGTGTCAAGTACAAAATCACAACTGCAGTTGGTGATCGGGAATAGTGCTGCGGTCTCGGAAGATCTTTACGATTTTGTTGTGATCGTAACAGAGGATCACGGATGCTGCTAAAGTCGATTTTCACTTCGGTTTCGACTCACCGCTATTGCGCTGCTGTCGCTTGGTCAATGGCCAACGGCCTATAGCCCATCCCCTATTGGTACGTAGGCCTACACAATTATCCATAGCCAAATTTCGACTCAATTCTCGTTACCGGTACTTTTCCAAAGAACCAGAGTTAGAGAGAACCCTTTTACACCACTAACACTTCACTACTTACATTTTAGTTGTCGTTTGTGTTGCATTTCATGTTATTATTTAAATTGTTTTCCTACGGTATTACATACAGTAATTTGCGTTTTCAAGAATAATGTGTAATGTTAACTATCCCAATAATTACTATACGTGTAGATCTATTTTGTTGTAAACTGTTCTTCCTAGGTTCTAAATGTTAGTTTATGCCATGAAAATATCAACAAATTTGAGTGAAACATTTTTCGAGCAAAAAATCATTAATTGTTTTCGCTTTGTGTTGTTGACATTTATCATAGTATTTATTTATAATAGTTAATGTTAATAGCCTGTATATTGTTCTTTACATCAACTTTTTATCAAAATATCCTTTAGTTCTTCATTTTATTTATACAATACAGTAAAGTCATTTTAAAACCATTTCGGGTCATCTTTAGGACCAAACAAATATAAACTTCTATTAACAACCACCAATCACTTCGCAATAAGTCGTTAAGTAAATTCGATACAATACAATGACGTATAGTAATTCCTTTCTATCTGTACATTGTATAGCAGCTGTTCAAATGTTTAGAAATAGTTTTTGTTTGTGATGTTAGTTGTTTCATATTTTAGTTTTATTTCAAGCTAGATTCTTTGTTAAAAGCCAAACTAAAGGTAATTTTGTGTTATTCATTCAATCTACAACAATGTCGTAAATGCAATCTGTGTTAAGTATAAGTTTGAAAAAAGAAATTATGCAAAATAAGCAAACTATCGCTTAAGTGGTTTACGTGCTGATACTTCTTTTCTTGACGTTCGAATGTGTGTATGTCGGCATACCAAAATTTTTGTATACGTTTTACCAAGGGTCGTAAAAAACTTAACTATGGCTGATTTTAAAACTGGCATCTTAAAGTTTTTTTAGTACCCTTCAGCAGTAATTGGCTGTTGCATAGTTGTTTGCATTTTCAAAACGTACAGATGCAATAATATACCAATATACCTATGTTTTATAAGGTGCAGTTGAACGCACAGTGTATTGGATGGTTTATAGGGGTGAAATCTGTGGTGTGATTTTTTTTTGTCTGGTGGTTTGTGAAAGATCACGTGTATCATTTGTCAATCTCCAATATAGATGAACTAGAAACAAAGATAAAGCAAAGAGAAGCCTTTGAAAAAATATCTAATAAAATTCACCACAATGTATGGTCAGAGCTAGAACACCAACTTGTTCTTCTTTAAGCAAATAACGGAGAATGTGCTGAAGTTAGATGTTGAAACCATGGTAGGAAAAAATTTAGAAAGTTGAATATTTTTCTTTAATAATAAAGTGTTTATGCCAGTTTACTTTTGATCCATTCTTTTTGGGACCCCGGTATATATAATTTGAACGAATAGTTTTTTTTTACCTCTGGAGACATCAAAATGAAAAAGTAAATCAGTCCCGGGTCTAGGTCCTTCTGTGCTGCCTACGATATTAGCTTCTTCCTTATTGAGAAATTTGCTAAAAAGTGGTTAGTCAAAGCAATTTTGTCAATAAATATGTTGACTGCAAGCTAACTTTTCACACTAATTCCAAGCACAATCTTCGCAGAGCTTCAGCAAGGCGAGAAATTATAGATGATTTTTTCAAAATTTCTATGTCAAACAAAGGATTGTAGGATTAGTAATATTAGAATACATTATGTATGTTTTTCCTTGTCATCTACAAATGTTCCATACTACACTTACTTCTCTGGGTTGTCCAAGGCCTTAGCGAAGTAGGTGAGTTCCTTGTTCAGTAGAAACCCTGCAGCTCTCTGTTCATATCCTTCGCCCAACATAGAACTGTGCGCTCGGTGAGCCGTGCCAAAAGCATCATTTACATAAACATCTCCCAGCTTGCGGAGAGACTCTCTGAATGCTTTTACTTGTTCTGGTGCTGCCTTGATCTGAGATAGAATTAAGAAACCATATCAATTATCTTGTGCAATTTGTTTTGCAAACCCTGATAAGTAAAGGTTTATTTTAGGTTTTAAAACAGTAGTTTTAACTTCCTGCTTTACTGACAGTACAATGCTTGGTTAGATAAAGATATACCTACTATTGATTGTTTTTTTAGTAACCAAACAGTAAATGAGAGCTATATTAAGGCAATGTTTACACCGGATTGTTTAAAACTAATGTTCCTAAAAAACCAAAAAACACAACTTTTTGAACGGAGACATTTTTATGTTGGAAAAAGTTTTTTAGTGTGTACAACAGAAATTTTGTTCCTCACCAGAAGTCAGCAAAGATCAATGGGTGTTCCAAATATGAAGAAAATATTTGTTCAAACAAATGTTTCTGTACTTCTACGCTGTTTACAACACTTCCCTGCTACCCACCTCGGACTGACCTCGTGTTCTCAAGAATGGAGATTAAATTGTTTCCAAAAAAATCTAAGAAAATGATTTGTTGTAAACTTTTGTTGTCAAAGTGTTGCAAACAAAAAGTTCCATACATTTTGTTCCAAACTCTGGTGTAAACGCAGTTTGGTTGCATTTCTTACAAAATTATTGTTTGACAGAGATTTTATGTTCATTTAAGTTAAAAATATTTTTCTTTGCATAAAATTGAGATTTTTAAATTCATAACAAATATATTGAATTTGATTCATTTTCCTTTAAATTACCTCATGGGCTACTTAAGACACTGTGCAATGTCTAATATAGTTGACATCAGTCCATATGGATATTTTCAATACGCAAGATTTGGCGGAAATTATAGTTAATGCTTAGTGGACATGTTAGGGCTACAAAATCCCTCATCATTAACTACAGTAATGACACAAGTCTCAACAGTGGCCTGTTATTTGGCATATTTTTTAGTTTCAGGTATTTTAATAACAGATACGAAGAAGTTGATCAAGAAGTTATTTCATAAAATAATAGATCGATTTGGGTAAACTGTTTATTACGATAACTAAGAGGAATGTTAATCTACCTTTTCTCCGGATGGAGCGACACCTTTGCCCTCTTCCTCGACATGGAAACGCAAATTCTCAAGTAGAATTAGTGAACCAGGCTTTGGGTCTGCACAAGCCTTCTCTACCTCAGGTCCCACACAATCCGGTAGGAAAGTAACATCCCTGTAACAAACGGCAGTATTGTTGTTTAAAATTAATCATTTAAGGTACTGAGGTACAGTGGCGGTTCCAACGGGGGGCTACAGGAGCTAAAGCCCCCCTCCCCCCCCTACAGCAAGGACGGGGAAACAGCTGATTTCATATTCCTAGTTTTCAAATTGTCTGCTAGTTACTAACTTACACAGTCATCAGCCATCAGCGATAGCACCAGTAGCCTATTACCATTGACTATATAAACACTAGTGTTTAAGTTTATAAAGTCAATGCTATTACTGAATTTTATACTATACATATTGTGACAGATCTATGAAATGGAGAAAAACGTAATTTTCAAATACCCCCGCCGCAGCAAACCTGCCGTCTAAGCGAATTTCCATTTGGCTGAATTAGTTTTCAATCCATCTATTTAAATAACATTAGGTTTAACGAGTACCTAGGTTTGCTGCTACAAGGAAACTAATAAAGTGTGTGTTTTAAGTAAAATAATTATTGCTTAGTAGAAAATGAATATATTTGTCAAGTTTGATCAAAAGATATCCATAAACAAGCAAACTACAACATTTTACAATATTCTCCATAAGAATAACATGGGAATTTTAAATTTACAATTTTTTTAGTTTTCTCCGTAACTAATAACTGTACAAAAACACTTTGATATACTGAATTGTTTGTTTTTTTAAGCTCTTTAAGAAGGTTTAGAGAAAAATAGGGAAATTTTGTGTTTTGAGGGTCAAAAGTGAGAAAAACCAATTTTTACCCCATAAAACCCCCCATAAAACCCTGATCCCATGGTCCGATCATGCTGGATCGCGAACTCATTCAAGTTTATCCCGCCTTACACCTTCAAACCAAATTTCATCAAAATCGGATAAAAATTACTCAAATTATCGTGTTCACGGACACATATATATATAAATCTATATATATATCTATATTATATACATATATAAAAATTTGAACGAATGGTGTTTTTGTCCTCTGGGGACATCAAAATGAAAAAGTAAATCGGTCCCGGGCCTAAGTCTTACCATGAGACCTACGGTAATAGCTACTTCCCTATAGGGAAATTCGCTAAAACGTGTCTACTTGCTTGCATGACATATAACAGGGGAAATGGGAGGTTTTAGGACAATTGGGCACAGTTCTAGATGGTAACAATGGCTTTATAAAGTCACCAAACATCTTTTAGAAGACGTGGCTTCGTAGTCTACAGTAGGCCTATGTTTTGATAATTTTTTAAATGTCTACTTGCTCATGACAAAGACGATTAACAGGTGAAATAGGAGGTTATTAGACAGTTGGACACAGATATAGAAATTAATAATGGCTTTAGAAAGTCAGTAAACAGCTTTTAGGAAGATATGGCCGTAGCCTACAATATGTTTTGAGATTTATGAATGCAATCATCATAGTTAGTTTTACTTTTAAAAATGTCTACTTATTTATGACAAATAAAATGGGAAAATGGGAGGTTTTGCACACAGTTTTAGACGTTACAAATGGCTTTAGAAAGTCACCAAACGGCTTTTAGGCGGATATGGCCGTAGTCTACAGTGTGTTTTGAAATTCATGAATGCAATCGTCATAGTTTAATTTTTTAAATGTCTACTTGCTCATGACAAACAACAGGTGAAATGGGATTATATGGACATTGGGCACGGTTTTAGGTGTTAAAAATGGCTTTAGAAAGTCACCAAACGGCTTTCAAAATACCAAATTTTCCCGGGGGAGCACCGCCAGACCCCTCTGCTGTGGAGCAAGCCCCCCGGTAGCCCCCTCCTTGACAAGGTCCTAGAACCGCCATTGCTGAGGTAAGTTATACAAAATAAAATTAAATAATGTTTTATTTCCCATTATTTTGTGCATAAAGTAAATTGTATTTTTTTTTATTCATAAATAATACAGCTTATAACATTTGTGACTTATAATTATACATGAGTTAAAGCTGTAACTTACAAATAAAGTTAACAAAACATTAAAACAAATACCCTCTATAACCAAGGAAAAAGCCTACATAGGCAGGGCTTGCGCGTAGACTCGAGTTGCGTTAAAAATTAATTTAAATAGGAAAATACTGAATTCATAAATCTATGTCAGGTATTTTCAATCCAAAAAGTAACAGTTACTTAAAAAAAACCCCTTGTACGGGTGCATTCAATTCAAGCAACCAGCTACATTTTCACTCACATACTTGCACATACACTTTGTTCATAGCTATGTAACCAAACCAACCATAAACTTTTTGTATATAGCACTTTAAATAATTATTCAAAGTGAGTGATTTTGGTTATTTGTACTTCTAGTGATTGAGATATTGTGGTTCAGACAAGGGTAGGATCCCAAGATAACCAACGATCTAAGAGAGTCCATAGTGTTCAAAGCAAGTTCAAAAGATTTTTTTTTCTTTTATAAGTGTCTTTGCTAGTGGCTTTCAGTGTGAAAGACGTTAAGTGAAAGTAGTTTAAATCCCTCAAACTTTTGTGAATATACCAGGGATCAAGCCCTTCTCTCTGGCACCAAAGTCCGCGGCACTAACTACTAGGCTGACAACAAACCTAACCCTCTAGCAATCATATGATCATGTCTCCTGTGAAAGAATAAAAAAACATAAAACAACTAAGATGAAAATCTTAACTTTGTGATAGATGAAGAAAATAAAGGGCTGTACAATAAGATTTAATCACCTACTCAGTAATGCAAGATATCAACAGTGATGTGATAGAAAAATTACTAATTCAAATACAAAACCAATCTTTGATTACGTCTAACTGTAAATGTCATATCTTAAGTTTTAACTTAAAGGAAAGCCATTTGGCTGGTTAGGAATTTTTTTAAGGAATATAGAGTCCAGGGAACTTACATGAGATGATAAGCCTTTACATGAGTCCAGGCGCTAATAGATACACAATAAAATAAAACAAAACATAACGCTTGTATATTGTCTTCTGATTTTTTCATTGTGTATCCATCAGCCACTATACTATACTTGCTGAACTCTATTCCTTTAAGTTTTCAATCTTAAGTTTTAGTATAAGGACCCTTTTTTAAATAATTGTGGAGTACAGTATATAATGCCCATTATAGATTTACATTCTTAAATGTTTTAATAATAGGTTTAACAAAACTTAATGCATTAAGAAAAGGCAGTTATATGTTGTAAGAGTATATTTATAGCCTGGGCATTGACTGATAATGAACTGCTAGTTGCATAACAAATTGACAATACAAAAAACTGTTGTCAAAGCTTTAATTAAGTTTATTTCTGTAAATACAGTTTTAAACGGTCGAAAATCGGCATTATAAAATAAATTAACATGCAAACTTGATCATATATTTAAGAAAATTGGAAAAAGAAACAAATCATTAACAACTTAAACAAATATGTTATGTTTAAATATTATGTAGCTTAGACCTAGAATCTGGTTACAAACAAAAGTCCTTAACATTTTGAACATGGAAATGTGACATGGATTTACTCAGAGGAAAAACTTTAAGGCTGTTTGGGAACAGGGGAACTGCCGTGATGAGCTCAGTAGTCCCCCAAATGTTGCTGTGTGTGCTGCCACTGCCACTTTTAGCATAATGGCGTAGTGCAGGGCGGCCTATTTAGCCGCAGAGGTGATTTTCAAAAAGAAGGTAAAAATATAACGGTTAAAAGAAACAAGATGTGAAAAAATTGCAGCAAGCAAGATGTTCTTCCCCTCAGAAAATGACAATTTTAAAATTAAAACTAACAACAATACAGTAACAATTGCAAATAAAGTCTAAATTAAATTGTTGTTATAATCTAAGGCTTAACCTACGATCCAATTGATTTGTTGTGGAGACCTAGGTTTCTATGCCGGAGCATTATCATCAGTCCTAGGCTAAGCTAAACTTTTTGTGTTTCATCTCTTACTTGAGAGATTGTCGGTTGAATAGAATTTTTACAAATATAGACACTGAATATACATCAATATTTACAAAGACATAGTGGAGAACTTAGATGCATGGCCATGATCTTGTCAATCCTAACCTCCAAAGTTGAGACGTGATAAGGATGATTGTAATAACTTCCAATTTTTAGTTGTTAAAGTCATCCTTATCACGTCTCAACTTTGGAGGTTAGGATTGACAAGATCATGGCCATGCATCTAAGTTCTCCACTATGTCTTTGTAAATATTGATGTATATTCAGTGTCTATATTTGTAAAAATTCTATTCAACCGACAATCTCTCAAGTAAGAGATGAAACACAAAAAGTTTAGCTTAGCCTAGGACTGACGATAACGCTCCGGCGTAGAAACCTAGGTCTCCACAAAAAATCAATTGGATCGTAAGGTAAGCCTTAGATTATAACAATGATTAATAACGATCCAGAGGCTATTTCTCCAAACTAAATCAAATGGGTAAACCTTTAAATAGTTGACCTTTTTATTTGTAAGGTTAGTATGCTGTAATAATTGTTGGACACTATTTTTAGAGTCCAAGTATTTTTGTTTTGATTCAAAATGACAAAATAATTAATCCAACTTTTTTTTGATTCCAGACTAAAGTTATAATTGTCTTGTAAGCATAATTTATAAGAAATTATTGCAAAGTTTCAATTCTGTTGGGCCTATGGTTGAGCCCTTAGATAAGAGAACACCAACACTTAAGAAAATGCCCACTTTCAAGCCCTGTAAGTATCAATTCATTTAACAACCTTACATTTCAGCCTCAAAAACAATCTCTAACCCAATAAAGATAGAAATACGAATTAGAAAATAAGGTTTTTGATCAAACACCTTTAAAAGTATAGTAGACTTTAACCAACCTTTTCAATAGACTCTTCAATTCTTCAGCAACAGGAGCAAGAGTGAACTTGAGGATTTTGCTGCCATCCGGCCGACCTAGATGAGAGCATAAGACTACGGATTTGGCTCCCTTGTCCAAAGCATACTTGATAGAATCTAAAGCAGCTACAATACGTTGGTTGTTTGTGATCTTGCCTTCTTTCATTGGTACATTGAAGTCAACTCTAGAAAATAAGAGAAAGGTATGATTAGGCCTGGAATAAATAATTTCGGCTTTGGAGTAGCCTATATACGATAAGAAAAATGTAGTGACTACATAAGAGGTAATTTCCAACAGAATCTCGCCTACCTAACTCCAGGACCCTGGCTCTACAGGCTGTCTTGTAATGCACCAGGAAATGCCAATCTCTACAGTCATTCACAACATTTTGGAATGCCTGTATAGGATGGCATTGAGGTTGTAGACACCGTGTCTAAGGGGTTGTAGACTCTTTGTAGACTTTAAGAGTCGTTCGAGGACCATATCCAGATAGAACAGGATTACCAAAGAGAAGATTATGCTATGTTCTTTCTAGAGGGTTGATAATGATAATCAAATGCTCAAAGATTTGAAGAGGTTTAATTTATTATCAAATAGACCAGTTAATTTTGAAGTTTTACCATCTAAAAAATAGATAGACTATGCAGGAGCCAAAATATATTGATAAGCATGATTCCACAATACTTAATAAAATAAGTAACAAAATTGAATCCAACTTGAATATAGTTTAAGCCTGAATTAATAATGAAAAGACAATAACAGGTTTTACATATACCTCTGTCAAATAGTCAGTTTTGATGTCAAGTAGTTTTGACTATTTGAAGGAGGTATGTAAAACCTATTATTGTCATAATAATATAGTCCAGAGGCAAATTTATATTTTCCACCTTGGTTATTGATACGTTCATAATTGATGTGATAATTAAAAGAATTGCTATAGTTAACAGTAAGTTTTATTTTTAATTTGGCTTGTCTAAAAAGTCAGTGTATTTGATGAGGGCAAACTCTCTCAATGGCTCAATTGAAACTACATATTTTCATTCCGAAATAGGCTACACACAAACGACATGGTTTGTTTAGTTCCATCCATAGTTATGTTTCAATACCAATCCATCCATCCATAGTACCATCCATAATATGGTTCAACGAATTAAACGTCAAATACCGTACTCATAGTGAATGTACTAAGTTACAGTGAACATTAACATAACTTGTAACCATCTGTAAATTTCTATACAATGCAAGTCCATTAAGGGTTTCCTGCAATGCAAGTTTTTTATATTATTAAAGAGGCCGTTTTAAAATATATATCTGCAAGCATTTTCATGTGAATTTCAACAAACTATGACTATGAAATTCAAAAATATATAGGCTACTCAGGTTGCTTGGTGCAATCGAGATCAACAGAGTTAAGTTTTAAACACCGTACTTAATTGAAATAAAAATTAGCCTAAATTACACGGAATCAAGAAACATGACTGATGTGGCTATTCCATTTTTATGTTTGTCTGATGATGAATGACGCTCACTTTAAAACATGTATAAGCTTTCTAACAAAACTGATTTGCGTTGCTCTTTAATTTAAAATATCATCAATATTTGAAAGGCCAGTACAAAAGTCGTTTGGACACCGATGTGCTGTGCATATCAAAATATCCTGAATAGAGGTCTGAGAATAGAATCATAGCCTAACAGTAATGGTAATGATTCTAGACTATAACCTAATCTACTTGAGACTCGGTTACGTTTTAGAATCTTAGGGTAGTGATCAAATTAGGGTGATAATTATGCATACTATTTGATATTCATGAATACTTTAGTACAAATTTTTTTAGGAAAGTAAAAGAAAAAAAGAGTAGTATATGTTTGTCTGTTTGTTCATAAATTTGGGCCAATAGTAGATGGTCAAAATATGGTAGTCTAGATGGTGTCAATCTGTAGAGACAACTACCGGTGTTTCTTCCATAGACAACTGAAGACAGCATGCTTAAAATGTTAACGGTACTGATACCTCAGCACTCCTAGATGACACAGTAAGATGGGGTGTGACAAAGGAGCGCATATAGGCTACAGTACACTAAAAATGCACCAATTTATTTAAGTATGATTTATTTTTCATTACAAGCCTCCAGCATGCTTTAGCTTAGATAATTATTAGTAAAGAAGTTAAGCTCTGTGTTCTATTGGCTGATAATTATAGAATTTTATACAAACTATAGACAAATGCTAATCCCGGTGTTAAATGTGAAACTGTCAAAATATTTTTGGGGTTACCAGAACTCAGAACATAACCTACTTTCCTGGGATCGTTCATAAACACTTAAGATTTATAAACCTAGTATTGGCGTGGAAATGTCTTGTTCATTATTGCATTTTAATTTCATTCATGATCAGCCCACTTGAATCAAAAATCTGAAATAACAAAGTACCGGCTCTCTAAACTTGCTTGACAATTTATGTGGGCGAGGTAATCTTACGTGGTACAAAGTAAAATACTTTACTAACCTCATTAGAACCCTTTTTCCAGCAAGGTTTAATTTATCAATGCTCAACTTGTTTAAAGCCATTTTAGTCAACTGTCCTGAACGAAAGATAGATTACAAAGAACAAGTCCGATATGCGATAAGTTGTCACCTTCAAAGGTTTGAAGTTGAAGGTTATAAAAGGTCAGTTTGACGTAAACAACAAATGACAAAATGCAGACAGCTGTTATTCAATCAACGCCCAACGAATCTACAACAATAATAAATTATCCGTTCTTAAACACAAAGAGGTACAAGTGAACAGTTGTTCAGCTTGTTTTATGTGCCTCATGATGTATAACGAGTCTCTAATTTTAAAGAAATAGACTTTCAGTATTCCAATAAATCCCTTTATAAATAGAATTGCTTTTAAGCATGATTCGCTTATTCCTTCATCTTGGCTCTTTAGTGGAGGTAATAGATTTTGCCATAACTCATTTGACAAACAAACGTAAACTACAATCATAGATAAAACATTCTCCCTTAGTAGAGTTGTCATCCTTATGGAACAGCTGAAGCCAATTTTATTGTTAGTTCTGCCTGGTGCCACTGCCAGTCCTGTTTTATTTACAATTTGTTTCTTGTTATTTCGGTACCTAATTTAAAACTTTGTTTGATCAAATAAAACGATATAATCATAAAAAAATTAACTAGTCCCCTAGTTAAATAACCAAACACTAAAGCACAAATCATTAAATTAACCCTAAAGTCCTAAAGTAACGGAAACAAAATTTCGAAGACACCAGCTATCAGTGTCACCGGACATGAACTACACATGAGAAAAGAGCTTCAAAATTTACAATGGGATAAGGAGTCTTGTGTTGGTTAGTCTAAGCTACAACCTACAATCCATACAAACTGTACAAACGCACTGTAGGTAGGACAACTATTACAGTGGATCGAGTTCCCGTAAGGCTCGCGGGACGATCCATGACGTCATAGTGATGGCACGTTTCCTTTATTCCAGCTTTCCAAGATTACTTCAGATCATCTGCACTGTCTGTGACAGTGTCATAGACTAAGTTATCAGCTGCCTTTGCAAATGTCAAAGTGTCAAATCGCCAAAATTGGTTGTTTATTTAAAATGTATTATATTGATAGTTCGTTGTTATTATTTCGACTTGACATGGGTTAATGTATTGATAGCCTACAGTTCTTGAGATGGTTCGGTGAAATGTATACAATGAATTTTCAAGTAAAAATAACTATATTTGAAGAGTTGGAAGAGCTCTATTTGAAAGCTAGATAAGCTCTCCCTCCATCTCCACTTTTAGGGTCACAAGAAGCTCCATCCATACTAAATATTTTGTATCTTAGCCTTAAAATATGAGATTTAGCGTCAATTCACTCAGATTTCCCCCTTTTTTACATTAAGCTAAATTCCTTTCTACTTCCATTTCAGGTTATGGTTTTAATAAAAAAAAATTTAAACTAAACTTTATATCTTGTATTTCAAAACTAACTTGCACTCTGAGAATGGCTCATTCAATAGCACTCTTTTTTTAATAAAAATTGGCAACAGCTGGCCCTTGAATGAGATTTTTTGCTTCAGTAACCAAAAGTCAATGAAATTAGTAAAATACAAATATTTTACCTCACGCTATACTCTGCAGGTGACGTACAGACGCAGTAAACATAAGATACATTGAATAAAAAAGTTTTTACTTTGATGAAATAACATAATAAATAGAAAACAACATCAAAATGCACTCTCGATATACACACAATCATAAATTATAGTTGTATTCAGTTAAAGGTGGTCGTGACTCAGCTGCTAATCCATAAGATGACAAAAATTTATAAATGAGATTATTTGTGAATGCTAAGATTTAATTAACAAACAATTGCAGGTATTAATTTTAATTTCACATTTATTCATTATATTAGTAAGATTATTTTTAACTTAAGGGCACAGCTGCTAATCCATAAGATGACAAAAATATATAAATGAGATTATTTGTGAATGCTAAGATTTAATTAACAAACAATTGCAGGTATTAATTTTAATTTCACATTTATTCATTATATTAGTAAGATTGTTTTTAACTTGGCACAGGTAGGCCAGAAGATCATTTTGACCATTTGAGCATTTTGGACGGACAACCCTGAATTTGTAGTAGATTTATAGCAATAGTTTTGCCTCGCCAGAAATTCTCTCATAAATTTTGATTAGGTCATGGTCACTAAGCGAGGTTTACACTAGCATCTAGTGCTTGCGAAAGTTTTACTTGCATCCTACTTGCATAACTTGCAAATGTAAACACTAACATGCACGAAAGTTAAACTTGCAAGGCTGACTTGCATGCATTTTTTACTTGCGCAAGTAATATTTGTAATATTTGTTCTGACAAATATTACTTGCGCAAGTAACAACTTTCGCGTAAGTTCCACTTGCACGCCGGCTCCACTTGCCTGTGTAAACACGTGACTTGCAGACCACTACTACTTGTAAGCAAGTGAAGAGAGTGTTTAGTCGTGTGCCGGTGTGTCTGTACATTTGAGTTCAAGGTTAATTTGTGTGTTTGTCATAGTTGTAGTGGTTATTGAGTTGTCATGGTTGATACCCTTCTTGATACCCATTTTCTTTCCCAAAATAACCTTTGTTTTCTTCTCTTTATTTTAAAAAGTTATTTGTTTGCTTCTTCAAAAAGCTCATCACGTAACACACTTGCTGCATCTCTCGCTACAGCCCGAACGTCCTCTATAAAATCCTACAGTTCGCATCACATGTACATACAACCTTCCTGTTCACAACACAAGGCTCTATGAAGAGAAATCCTCATACATGCGTGCCAAGTTTTTTAACGCCCTTCCCCGTCCACTTGAAGTCTCTTCAGCCCAGAAAACTGAAGAAAGAACTAAAGTGCTGGCTGTTACATAGACCATTTTATAGTCTGGATGAGTATTTGTCTTGGCAAGAACTTGAATAAATCATGTCTTCACTGCAAGAACTCTGATCAGCTATTTTTTATTCTTAAAAAAAAATAACAATTTGTATTGACTCTTGTATAACAACTGCACAACTTGTATTGACACCCTTTCAATCTTAAAGATTGCAAATAAAGTATTCTTGTATCTTGTATCTTGTATCATGTAGAACTGCACTGACTGGAATTGAGGCAAGTTCAACCTGCAAAGGTAGGTGTAGTGTAAACCTTAACTTGCATGCAAGTAAACGTGATATACAGTGACAGTAATAGTTTCTGCAAAATAGCAAGTATTCCATAGCAAAATAGAACTCCCGAGACTCAATCTGCCTAATATTCTCTGATCGATATTTTTTAACTTAGTGTCGTGCAGTGTGACACGTATCCAATCAGGTCAGGACTTTGCAGGAAACAAGTCCAAACTGAATGCAACTATGCAACTGGACTCTCCAGTCTCGAAGGCATCACGCCCTTTCGTGAGATTTTGGCTAAGGCAGGGGAAAGATTATTACCAACCAAATAATCGAAGGTTGTATTTTCTTATAGCGTTAATACTGCTTCTTACAATACAGTAATGTGATATTATACTGTTGAATTTAGTTTGCCAGATGTCCAACGTATTCTTCAACACAATTGGGTTTGAACTAACCTCAGCAGGCGGCTTAAAAGCACTATACCCTGAAGTGTTCATTAGGGATTAGAAATACGATATAAACCTTCTGCGGAACCAATCACTTTTTCATCATACAAATTTGACAATTGCAATAGTATTTATTTTCAAATTTGAAGGCATTTTAGGACGTGTTGTTAGCCGATTGAGGTTGTCGTTCAGGATTTTAGTGCGAGAGGAACGGGTTCGATTCCCGGCACATCTATAAAACATATAGGAGTCGGCCACTTGCTCTAAAATAATTTGCTTTACAAAAGTAAAATAAGTAAAAAGTAAGTCCTTTGAAAATGCCACAGGCATGGACAATGACAAAAATAAATAAAAATTCCACGTGTCACAATAATAAATTTAAAACACGTCAAATAATAATTACCTTAATTATTAACTTGAGACCTTTTTATTGCACAATAACATTCACTAAAATGATCAAAGTTGTGATATACAAAACAATGTATGTATAGTTGTTTAATCTAGAACAGTATTAATATTAATATTTAAAATTATGATGCACCATTTTATGTTCTATATATACATATTCCACAGTGGACGAGACCCTCCCTCTGCGCTGAGTTGCTTTCTAATGCTAATTGGGTGCGGAGCTGTTACTGAGATGGATAGCATGGCTCAGGTGGTCTCCTCCCCTCCTACCTCCCACTACCTATTTAAGCGGACGTTTATTTATTCCTCTTATTAACTCTAAGCTCTATATCGTCCCTTTGATCGAATTAAAAATATTCCTCTATTGAGTATTCCCTGTTTGCCAACTCCAAAGTTGTACAGTAGTTGTATTCCCCAAGACCGATACCTAAGTTGCAATTGAGTTTGTTCGCTGTTGCCTGCAAACACACATACTGCTCGTAGGTTGTTGTTGGAATAAAATGACTCTTTCAATAACAATAACTACCCCCGCCACAGTAAGTCTGCAGACTGGGCGAATTTCCATTTTCCTGATTGGATTTATACTAAAACATTTCCTTAATTATGTCTATTTTTTCACTTTTTAAATAGCTCAAGGTTTAACGAGTACTTACGTTTGCTGCTACATGGAAGGAAAATTTTTGACCCTTGAGAATTTCTTAAAAGTACCTCAATAGCACCTTCAATCACTCTTGCCAATCAATAGTAAACTCTCAAGAAGCCTTGCTCCAGCTGAAAGGAAGGTAAATGTAATCCAATAGTCAATGGTTTAATGTTATAAAGTAAAAACACTAAAACTTACAAAAAGATTGTTGAATAAGAATGAAATTATATTGGTATAAAATTCCGCTAGTCTTACTCTAGCCTCCATTATAATGTTGTCTGATCCAGACAAAGGAGATGATTTTGCTATTGACTTGGGTGGATGTAGATTCAGATGCAACTACCAAAGTCGATCACACCAAAACACTGATTAGTTCATTCAACTCATTTCAATTAATCAATTAAATCAATCCCAAATATTTATTGGGAGTGTGGAAAAACCTGGCGTAAAATAATATTCTTAGGGAGCGGGGTTTCCATCAACAATACTCATACACATGTTCAATCCACTCCGCATGCTATATACCACCGGTAACAGCTACTTTCCATATTGAAGTATCTTCTATAGACTTAATACAAGAAGGGTTTACTCTATAACGTGCCTTTTCACACGTTATACTTTAAACTCATAATTTAGTCAAGGGACGAGTGGTAACTATATAAGAAGGTACTTTCCTTTAGGACTTTGCCTGCTTCAAGCGTTTGATTTATTCTTAGAGTTAAACTAAGACACTTACACAGATCCAGTGATGCTAAGCAACTTTCTTTATAATTATTTTAAATGTGAATGGTAATTTAAATGGGCACTTTAGTCATACGTTCAACGCAACTCTAAATTCGAATTGTAAATACGAGATCAACAGGTTATGAAAATGAATTTAAATTGGCTACTAGTATTGATTGTATTTTAACCTAATTGATGTTATCAACACTTTTCAAAGATTTTTCTTTTCAAACTCTCTAACTTTTCAAAGGTTGTATTTGTTTAGAACAATTTTTGAAAACTAACACAATCTTTGAAAAGTAAAGGGTATTGCATTATTATTTTTGTCTCGGAAACTGGGTTTTTAACCCTTTTAAAATGTGCGATTCGGGCACCGGTCCACTATAACTTTATACCTTCCCCAAAGATTCGTTGCGGCTGAGGGATTAGGACGGTCGGGTGGTGTCCCAGTCCCTGAATTGGTGTCCGGAAAGATGGGGACAAGCTTAGGGACACGGAAAGTTGGGGACAAATAGGGTTGTGAGCCGAAAGGGAGGCAAACGGAGGCTGGCTAAGCTCTGAGAACGACTCTTAAAATCGACTCGTTCTCTTATTGCAAGTTGTACCTACGACTTGTTGTATTTACATCTAGTTGTATCTCCCCTTCAATCTGCCACCTTGTTTAAATGTACTTTTGTAGAGCGTAGGGACAACAGATTAAGAGTATTGAAGTGTTTTTGTAGGGTTATTTTATTAGTCACTGAGTAAACTCAAATTATAATTGTAAATGATTATTCAAAAATATATTTATTTAATTAATAAAATGCACTTGAATATTTCCAAAACAATAGCTTCAACTTCGTGTGGATGTTATAGCATCCGATTAATTTAAATGACCGTGAATAAAGGAGAATTTCTCTCGTTTGTATTAGAACAATAACACAATATGCCTTATTGTTAATTCAGGAACAACCCGTGACTAGCTATTTACTAAAAAAGATTAAAGAAATGCCTGTTGTAAAATGTAGTCGTAGACAACTGGTACAAGCTATTCCACCTATTGTTTAATCCAAGCAAACCCATAAACATTCAGTACTTGGAAAGGTAAAGGAAACTATCTTAATACAGTTATAATAAAATTTGGTGACGTTATTTGACCAATAAACACAATGGGAAAGCGGATTTGTAATCCTACCTTGAATGTCTATTTTATTAAGTTACAAAAACAGCGACTGGTTCGCAGTTGTTGCCGACAAAGGGTTGGAGCACGACAGATGGAGGCAATGCATCATGGTGACTTCCTCGGCTTAATAAACAACTAGCAGAGAGGGCTTGGCAAATTATTATTTATCATATAGCCCATTGTGCTCTTGTATACCGGGGGAGGCGATGATTCTGTTGTAATAGTCCGCTAACCCTTGTAAGGGGGGGGCATGCACCTGTGATTGCTGAATTGAGTTTAAAAGTTGTAAATACTGTGCCACACTTGTTCATTGCTTAGCTCAGATTTAAAAATCTGACCAATCTATACTGAACATATACAGTTGACAAAACACTCTCTTGATTGAAGTCTTCAGCATTTGTGTCACACATGATGCAGTATATGTGTACACGTTTCTGCATCGTTATTTCAATTTTAAAAATCATAGTGGATATTAGGGAGTTTCCAATCCCTGATAATATAACGATATTTAAAACAAGAGGTTATTCCGGCTGCAGTTTCAGATGTGTACCCAAGCTGTGTAACATTTCCGTATGTTTTAAGTTTCTCTCCACCTGGATGGTTGGATCCAGGTCATAAAAAGTCGCTAAACATCGATGAAGTGAAGAATTTTTCTAAAATAATCAATTGATTATTCAACATAAACTCAGCCCCACTGCTGTATCAATGAATTTCAAACGAAGAGTACTGGGCATAGGTGAACATAGAAGACGTAATTTGCTGTTTACCTGTATTTTTCTAAAATGTTATTTATTTTACTCGTAGCCTACATTTTTTTTTTTTAAAGCCTACATTAAATAAATATAATTTTAAACGTAAATTTTATTCTACCTAATGATTGTAGATTGCATGTAGATTTTGTGTATACGGTAGTTTATACAGGCTATTGTGCAAACTAGAAGTACCTACTTCCCGACGAGGACAATTAAATTTGCTCACATCGCGTTGTAGGTATTTTGGCTTTGCTCAATCGCCGATGAACGTTTTGACTTCGGCATTTGAGTAAACTAGTTTACCCACAACGCGGTCTGGGCATTTCGCTTCGCCCATGTCCGAAAAGATATGCTCACTCCGCGACGTGGGTATTTCACACTGTCCACATCGCGAAGTGGGTACAAATTTCGGACATTGTCCGAATTCGGAGTTAGACCGTAACATATACAAAATCTGAAACTGAGTTTCACAAAACCTGCAATTGACAACGTAGAATGCATTCTCAAACAGAACCTCAGCCATTGACAGTTTATCTACCAAATTAGGTATATAGTATAGTCAATGACCTAACCAACTGATAACTGGACTATCTATTGTACCTTCTACAGCACTCTTACTTGACGGAATCCACGCCTCAGTAAAAAAATATTTGGTTTGAAAGAAAAAAGTTATGCTTTCATCGGATGTATTGCAAACAATGAGCACCCCTTGTTATTGATTGCACGTTGCATATGGGTTTTTAGGTTATTATAACTATAATTGTATAGTATTATTTTACCAAGTTATTGTTAGTTCTTTTTTTATGTGTATTAAGTGAAGTGTGAAGAACTTTTATTTTGATTAAGCAGACAGTTAAGGACTCTATCACGCACAGGTCATTGTGACCCATGTGATATTTTTATTTCTTTGTATTTATTGCTGCAAAACAGTTTGTAATAAATAAAGAATTTTCTCTCTCTCTCTCTCTCTCTCTCTCTCTCTCTCTCTCTCTCTCTCTCTCTCTCTCTCTCTCTCTCTCTCTCTCTCTCTCTCTCTCTCTCAATGATTGTAGCTAGTTATGCCATGTTGTAATCATGATACAGTTGTAGACGAGTATAACGTCATGATACAATAATTCATAAACTACATTTGATCAGCAACACAACAAAAACTAGGCATAACTGAAAACTAAGTATCCTAAAAAGAATTTTACTCTGTACTTATTTGTTGCAAAACTTGACATACGTGCCTTTTGCTGCTCCATGTTTGATCTTACACCATCGAATGAAGTAAGTGATGTTTTTCTACGTTTTCCAAAACTGTCCACATTTTTTAACTTTTTATTTATTTTGTTTTTAGTTTTTTACAAAACCTCAACTGTCGTCAGTCATCACAATAAATTGCTGATGTGTTGGTAGTCTAAAGACAGCTAAAGTCCGTTACGGTACAAGTGGTGACTGCAGCTATAGCAGACCCCAAGCTTAGAAGATCATGCATTGACTATGGTCTACTAGAGCCAGTGCACCACTGAGCTGCAGTGTTTGGTTAGTATTAAAGAATGCCTTTTGAATCCCACATTCCAATTTAATAGACACGAATAAGTAAGTACAAATTTTAAACAACCCTATCGTGGTGGTGAGTAAATATTTACTAGAAACTCTGGGGACAAAGAATCAAAACAATTATAAACAATTATGCGCTGGTAAGGGTGGAAGAGATTGTATAATTGAGCCAGCATGAGGTGGTGGATCGGCGTAGGGGCTGGGGTCTAAACTGCCGGCTTATCTAACAAAGGAAGATAGAGCGTTGTAGCTATTAGCTAGACGATCAGATGCGCCCCATAATTGTCGAACAACGCGACGATGTTGTGATAGGGAGTATTTCAACCCCCACCGCCCCTCCGTCGATGGGTGTTACACACTCTATTTTACCCGCTTCAATCGACTTTTTACTGCTGTTCATTTAAAGTGCTCCAAACAATCACAACAAGGCAAGGGTGGAAGATTGTTCCCTGAATGATGACCGATCAGAATGAAATGTTGATGAGGCCGGGGACGCCGAGACTACAGCGCGGTGGGGAAACAACTGTAACCGAGAAACCGACCGACCTTTGGCAACAAACAAATTTGCCATGTTGAATTTTTAACTGGTTTTGTTTGACTGCTTGAAAGGTAGTTTTGTTAGATAAACGAATTGGTTTTGTTTCGCGAGAATAATCTTATTTAGGTTTTAAAGTGCCACGAACCACAGTTTGTACTGATTATAGTTTTTTTGTTTTTTTTACTATGTAGTATCATTGACTTTTGAATACTGAAATAGACATCCTATCTATAAGAACCAGCTGTAGCCAGTTTTTTTATTGCATTGTTTAGTGAGGTAATCATAGCCTAAGTTCTGTTTCGCCTCTTGATTATTCATACCGAACTTGTAAATTGAAATGGCTTAAAATATGCTATAGTTTACAATAATCTCAGTTTGGAGGTTTGGATGGTTTCGACATTGGAGTAATCGGTAGAAATCAGACATTGGGTGAGGTGAATAAAAGGTAGTATTTGGTAGTACGTACTTCTTTTTGAAGTATTTACTCGGTTTTCGGTGAATAAACATGCTAGTTGGTACTAGCCTCTAGTACAAACTACGACTTGCAGGTGAATAAAATGCTAGTTCGTACTACCCCTAGTACATACTACATCACATAGGGAAAGTAGTATCTACTAGGCTTTTTCGGTGAATAAAAACCAGTCGGCGTAGTAGTTACTTCATTTTTATGTAGTACGATCAAGGGCATGCTTCAGTTTGGTCGTTTGCGAATATGGCGATGTTTTTACAAGTCCGTAACAGGAAAACATACCTTGAACGAAGAAATATTGGTAACTGTAAGCAATTACTGCGATTTGAGAATGAAAGTGTTGATTTTTTTACCAACGAGTTTTTGCCTGGCAATGGTGAAGTTGAGATCTCGATAGAAAATTGATGTTTTATTTTGTTATTTTGGTGATCCGGGTAAGTTGAGCTATTTTTAGTACAAATTAAAATACCTTCTTATCGGTCGTAAATAAGATTTAATTATATAATAACAAAGTGTTTAAATAAACGATATTTTTAATTGGATTGAACATTAATTGCATATTAGGAATTATGTAAAATTGCAAATTAATTGTTTATTTTTTTCTTTGATAGGATTGTTGCGTTTTGTTATTTTCTCTTTTTAGCGAATTTCCCTATAAGGAAGTAGCTATTACTGTAGGTGGCATGGTAAGACCTAGGCCTGGGACCGATTTACTTTTTCATTTTGATGTCCCCAGAGGCCAAAACACCACCATTCGCTCAAATTTGTAGCAATGCTACTTACTAGTCACTCAACACGTCTGATACAACTGCAGGCGCTGTCAGGAATGACCAACGGAATAACGACAAACAGCTGATTATCGCCGCGCGCCTGTTTTGGCTTGTTTATTAGTGAATCACTCTAGTAGGTACTAGGGGGTAGTACGTACTAGGCAGGTAGTACTTACTACATCACATAGGGAACCCCTAGTACTTACTACCTAGTTCTAGCTAATTCTTATTCACTTCGATTTGAGCAAGTGCTAGAACTATGTAGTACGAACTATGTAGTATGTACTACATTTTATTCACCTCACCCATTATCATCAGCGCACTCTGGACTCTGTCGGTGGCTTGATTTAACCATTTTTATTTTAAGTCTAAAACAGGCCACCACTTAAAACGTGACAAATGAATGTCTAGTCGAAGCTTATACAGTTCTCTGTATGGCTGGGTTTGTGTAATATTGTTATGTTTTAGGATCCCGAAACGTCGCATAACTTGGTATTTTACCATCAAATTAAAAATAACTATTTTTTATATTTAAATAAGTGTATCCCAAAGCCGTAAGTCATAAGTTATAAGTAATTTTTCTCCAAATAGGTAAAAATATTTTCACTACACTACTATGAGTTGAGCTGTTTTCGTTATGTGTTTACAACCTGTGAAACATCATATTTTCAACTGCTGTCTACTGTTTACTACCGAAAGTAACATTGTTTGCAACCGCTTTTCCACAGTCAACAACTTCAAATATTTGTTATTGTTTTATCAACTGTTTCAGTTTTCAACAATTAAAGTAAATATTGACTTTAAATTGAAGGCATAACCTAAAAAGTTCTATGAGTTTTGTAATGAAGAAAATAATTACTCTTTGTAGTGTAGCGAAAAGTAACGCTCGAAACACGAATGAAAGCGGGTCTATACATTCTCGACCATTTAAAGTGCTCAAAAAATTTCGCACTTCAAACATTGTCTCAAATATGTAATGACTCACTTTCTACTCTTGTGATGAGATATAATATTACAATTATTATACATCTCAGTCGTCAAATATAAGATCTAATAACATTTAATAAATAAGAAACACAATATTTAAATCATGAAAATATAGTTAGACAGACATAAGTTCTAAACTGTACGGTTATTTTTCTACATGGTGGGTTTTAAAACATGTTTAAACTTTTTTATCATAACATTCCTTTACACTGGTTGGAAGACAGTTAAACATCTTTATACCCTCTGTAAAGTTTCTCTTTCAGACAGGGACAGGCGGGTTTGTGGAAGAAGAAGATCTGAGCCATGTCTGGTGGGATACCTATGTCTATCTCCAACAGCAGGAAGACGCCCAATTTTATGCTTGATGAAAAAGACCACTTTAAAAAAATAGAGAAAAAAGTGTGAAAATATTAAGATTTCTAAAAACTTCCCTGCAAGAGCATAAGTTTGGGGGACCAAATACAATACGAACAGCTCGTTTTTGTTCGGTTTTGCTTTGTTTGCATGTGCCAAACCTCTATTCCATA
Source organism: Macrosteles quadrilineatus (assembly GCF_028750875.1). Lineage (NCBI taxonomy): Eukaryota > Metazoa > Arthropoda > Insecta > Hemiptera > Cicadellidae > Macrosteles > Macrosteles quadrilineatus. The sequence goes on along the minus strand of NW_026542600.1, from coordinate 77,581,014 downwards.
TGATGTAACAGACTGAACACATCCGTGGTAAACATTGATCAGGCAAGGAGACTAAAGTTCTTAAGGCAAAACTCACCTTGCTCAAACGACCACAAAGATATGAAATATGTGATTGCCATGTCAGCTGAGATTCCATAACAATACCTAAAAACTTGACATCAGAAAGTTCTTTTATTGAGGGTTGTGGTAGTTTTAAATGCAGTGGATTTCTGTATCCGTCCGTTAAACTCAAAATAAATTGTGCTTTAAAAATGACTGACTATAAACTCTTAAGTTTTTAGTTTTCTACCACAAAATATAACATATTTGGTATACCAATAGTCAAAACCATAATTGAGGCATTCCATTCCAAAACTCCCTTATCGACATTTTAAATTTTTTTTTCGATTTTAAGATATTGGTATCACTGGATTTGTTGGAAAAATCTACATCGACTTTTAACCTTTTTACCTTTTCAAAATTCACTTTTTCCATTTCTAATTAAATGTAGAAAGACATGTATCTTTCCAAAACTAAACTTATTTTAAGACCCTTGTTGTTCCATAATTCACTCATTACAACCAGACAATCAAATTGCGTTATATTCATGACGTTCACCTGAATTTGTAGCCTTTCCAAAACTCTCTTCTCTTTCCACCTGACCAATAACGTTGCTCCAAATTGTCACGTGACTCTACTACTGTCAGAGAATGTCATGCCAAAACACACTACTTACAGATTTTGAAGCTCAATTTCAGGCAAATAGGTGATAGGAAATAGAAAATAAATGTTTCAAGAGGTTCCGGAAATAATTTGCAATCCCCTAACAACGGAAAAAACATTATAATTACAATCAAGAGTTTGCTAAACAGCAATGAGTGAGTTTTTGAATGGAAGACCTCAATTTATAAAACTATGCTATAAGTTTAACATTATATATTGCCGTATTAGTCTCTAAGCCGCCATTGTGTGTTTTATTTGGGTTTTGACCAACAAAAGCTGTGAAAACAAAAATCTATTTACTTCAAAAGCGATAAGAATCACAATAGTAAAACGTCAACTTAACGCAGTGGTTGAATAAATTGATGTGCAAACGTGACTATTAGAACAGACCAGATCAATAAATTGCGTTTGGTTAGGTTTAGGCCTGGCAAGTAATATTTAAAAAGAAAAAAGAATAAGGAACACTTCAACGATGACAATAAATGTGCATTACAGCTCATTATGTTTGATGGTATCCTCACGACGAAGAAGTAAGCCTAGTTGGTTAGCTTGTTATCAGTTTTTTGAAAAATGTTTTCCTATCACTGTTATGTGTAGTAATATGGTGTATTTTTTTCCAAACTTGGTGCTTGGATTGGAGTAATTGTATCTAAATAATTATTTTTTTAGGATTTGTAATTTATCTATAATATATCTAATTGCGTCATGAAGGTTCGCGTACATTCCTGCTCTAGGTCTTGATATATTATATATATATGATATTATAGCTTATCATATTATAGCTTACTGCTTTAGTGTGAAGCAAATTAACGTTGGGTCATTTTATTTCTTTGAGCAGTAACTCTTCTTCAAATTGAGGCATCCCTCTAAACCAACGGATTTTCTACATAGGGGAATCCTGAAAAGTGGGGTGATATCAACCATTTCAGGTGTTCCATTTATTAATTATACTACAAACTCTGGATTTCCAACTGGACAACCATCATCTTCTTTGAATATAGCAGCAACACCATTGGAAGTTGGTCGATTTAGCGTGTTTTAATGTGTTGTCTGTCAGTCAGAGTACATGCCCAGCATCAGCAACATTCTCACGAAGTTCAGTGGAGTTTCTCTTAATACCTGTCATAAAGTTTTGAAAGCTTTAAAGTATGGATTTATTTGTTGAAATAGGTTATATAACTCTTGTATAAGATTCGGATAACGATTTTCATTTTCTCTTATTTGCCACTCCTGAGTAATAAAAATAAACTTGACCGTGGCTACTGTAATTCCGCAGGTATAATTCCAGTTCTGTGATGAACTTGACCATAGAATACATACACAAAAGGCCCTTCTCAGTGTTTGGTCTAATATTGCCATTAAGACTTACCATAGCAAATGAGTTGTTGAATCTTCTTATTTTTGACTTGAAATGCTTTGATTGTTGGTGACTTACAGTAAATTAACTTTATATAATTAAAGGTATAAGTTCGTTTGTGTAACTGGCAACGTAACCTTGCCGTTATGACAGCAAGAAATAAACAATCTATTTGCATTTTTTCCCAATTGAAGAAGAGTGAGTAACCAAACGACTCACATTGTACAATAATTGGGCCTAGTCCCTAGCTATTTCGGGTTTATATTAGTTTTACCTATTACTGTACATTATTATCACTTTTATTATTACTTTTATTTACACTTTAACATTTACACGTTTACACTATTTTACACTTTTATTTTATTATCACCTGGTGAATTATTAGCCGGGCTCAATATCACCAAATCCCTCACTGAGTCCCCTCTTCTTCTATGTTGAATTTTAACATTTCCACATCCTTGCAATATCCATTTAGGTTAGTCTTAATCAGTTTAAAGCAAAATGAAATAAACATGATTTAAGAACCATAGCTTGAAGGTTAAGGTTAAAAGGTTATTGTCACGTCATTTTATAAAAAGGAAGGCACAACTCAATAATCTTCTCTTAATCTAAATTAATATACTGTATCACAACAAAATATTAAATCCACCACAAATTATTAAATTAAATCATAAACAAATTACAAAATACACACATAAGAAACCATTTACTCTATTCACTATAAAATAAAACATGTTTTCATTCGTTTTCATTAGGAACCCTCGTATTTCACATAATAAAACAATGGGTCAGCTTTGATATGTGCTAAATGTAAACAAATCATCTGATCAGCTGTTTTATTAAAACTGCCATTTATAAACAAAACAGAAGCAATTTAAACACAAATGTATTCCTCCATGTTAACCTTATGGGAGAAACCCCAACTTTGATTTAAGATCCTTTCCAAACCAATTAAGATTTTAAAAAATGAAAACCACTTTGTAAAACTACAGATCAGGGCAATATTTGACACTTTAATCATCAAAATCTGTCTAAAAAATGATAGAAGAGTTGACAGAAATCTGCTTAGCGTATTATATATAGATATGATAACAACAATGGAAATTTACGTTTCGTAGTTTAATGTTTTATGTTGTATAATGTTCTGTTAGGTGATTAATCCGTCAAACTTATTGTAAAAGTCGGTTACCAATGAATTTCTAAATATTTTATTTAACTTGTACTGCGAAGTCGACAGTAAACAATTTTGTTGTTACATTTTGTATATAGGAAAACTGTGAAACAGGTGATATTTGAATGCCTCACTTCTTGCCAAGAGGGAAGATACACTGAACGTCTCCTTGGCTTTCAAATTGTATAAAATCGCAATTCCGTTATGAAATTTTTGGGGCGAAACAACGTATGATTTCTAATCAAGAACCTCTTACTCATGGAAGACTCAATACCTCGATGAAAGGGGTGAGTAGGCAGTAGGATATACAGCAGGAAGACGTGTTAGCAAGTTAAAGACACGAGTCAAGAAGCATTAAAGAGTAATAAGAATTTAATCTATACCTAAACCTGACTGTTGTCCTGCAAAAAGATCATATGCGCAAGAGAAAATGTTCACTTATTTTTAAATTGATCCAAGAATGAGTTACTTTACAACAATACAATGTGGTAGAGTTAGAGTTACTGTAATATTTTATAGCTTCTTCAGTCAGTGCAGAGATAAAATATATACAGATGGTTACCGTTTTATAAAAGAAAACCCCCTTTCAGTTCATTGTACTTTAGTTACTTTGTCTTATAATCATAAAATAATAAAGTATTATTGAACATCTTTTTATTTTTTACTTAATTTCTTTTCATGTTGGTATTGACCAACGTCATAAGCCAGTTAAGTCCAGTTTGTCAAGTAGTTTTTAAAAGTATCCATAGTTTGTTTTGTGGAAACTGGGCAGTCTACCAGGAAGTGGCATCAAAGGGCAATCATCAACATTATGGATCTATGTCATACTCATTTCAGCTTCCTCCAGTTTTACGCACCTGTGTATGAAAAGTTTTGAGCTTTTTGTCCATTACGACCATTTCGAATGACGTGTTAGGTGCCAGAAATATATTTTCACCCTGGAAAGACTAGTGCGCATAGTGATGAAAAGAACTGTGATTTTGAGGCTTCAAATGACAACCTCGGTAAATAAGATATTTTAATGAGGGTTGATGTGTTAACATTAATTTGTATTATTCTCATATTCAAATGAATGGGTATCTAAATAGTGTACACGATATTGTTCAATTCCTTTAAGAATACTTCTTCGGTGTCACTTAGAACTATACTGTACAAACCCGGACACCAACAAAGACGAGTTTGATACTACTCTCATGAAACTTTATATGCAACTAGTATATTTATGTATCAATTATGACCTAGAATATTATCTTTAGGCTTCCTTCTTCAGGGATTACTTCAACTTCTGAAAAATCCACCCAGGTCAGAAACTCTAAGACCGTCACTGTTAGATGAGCTGCTTACTTAATCACTGGTGGTTTTCATAAGAAAGAACACATAAGGGAATTAAGGGGTCAGGAAGAGATGTGACTTGGAGAGAAGAGAAAGAAGGGTGGAAAGAGAATTAGAAAGAGAGGGAGAGGGTGGGAAGAGAGAGAGAGAGAGGATGACATTGGACCGACATCCTGATTCATGTTCCAGTTGAATTGACTGGTAACTAGGTAAGTTATTGGTATCGGCTGCGGCGGTAGGGACCGATAGGCTCCCCACTTTCATTACAATTCATCTGATGGAACGATACCGTGTATAATTGATCCCATATCACAGCATTATCTCCCAGATCCTCCCTAAATGTTGTTTCTATTGTGTTTCTTATTGGGAGGTTTAGTTTTGCTCTCTGAAACAGCTTTGCACTGATCAATAATGTATCGGTGTTAGTTTAGTGTAGATAATAATGTGTTTTATATTAGGATATTGCGTGGATTGGTAACATATTGTGTACACATTACTAGTAAAAATGTTTGAATTTGTCAAATAATGGCAAGATAAGTATTATTTCTTGTTTTAGTGTCTTCGCCGTGACAGTTTCTTTTAAGACATTTTTGTTGACAGCTGGGCAGCAGTCATTAAAATTGTTATGTAAATGTATCCCCCATTGTTTGTCATCTAACTCAATCCCGTAACTCTCACACTCGCGTCCAAGTCATACCAATCCCGTAACTCTCACACTCGCGTCCAAGTCATACCAATCCTGTAACTCTCACACTCGCGTCCAAGTCATACCAATCCCGTAACTCTCACACTCGCGTCCAAGACATACCAATCCTGTAACTCTCACACTCGCGTCCAAGTCATACCAATCCTGTAACTCTCACACTCGCGTCCAAGTCATACCAATCCTGTAACTCTCACACTCGCGTCCAAGTCATACCAATCCCGTAACTCTCACACTCGCGTCCAAGTCATACCACCAATAGACTAGGAACGTACACCAACATTTTACTCAGATATAACTGAAAATCAACAATTTGTTTTTGCTAGATTTAATTAGAATTTTTTTTTTTAAATTTGCATTTAACGTGAAATTACAATTGTCTTTAAATGGATAATGTTAAAACGTTTAAAACAAATCCTGTCTTAAAATTGAAACCTTTCTTATTATTAGAATGAAGAGGGTATTCAGACAACACTCACGATCCATTACGTATTGAAAATGGTACATTTGTTGTTTTACAAACATACTATTTTAAAATCTGATGTGTATTTTTTACCTCATCTTTATCGGTAAAATTTTCAACTATAAATCAACTCATTTTGGACGGTATTTCTAAGGACCACTAAGAAAAAATTAAATAGAACAAATAATTTATTAACTTAAATTAATAACATTTATTAACAATGTACTAACAAATTAATTAAACTGTAACTTGCATTAACAATGTAAAATCAGGAGTATTATAAAATGTCAAAGAGGTAAAATATTTTTGTCGAAACTCTGAAAACTTTTAGATTTTAAAAATATAAGGAAACAGTAAAGTAGTGTTTAACAAAGAAACACAATTGCGATTTTCATTAGGTAAGCATTATAGTTCTCTTGTATATTTTTAAACATACAGAGACATTTTTTAAAATCTATTCTTACAAATTTAAATTCTCTCTAGACCCCCTTAGACCAAATTTGAGTGAAGGATGAGTACAGAATTGAGTGATACGTTCTGATTGTAATCTTACTAATTTATAGTCAAATCCTTACATTTTTTACTGTTAATGTATTGATATGTGTTTAAGGATTTGTTGTCATTACAGCGAAACCAAATTAAATTGTTCAATGAAAGAATTCTTGAGCCCAACATAAGCCTTGTCGGTGAGCGCTGTGACCACCCCGCATCGGGCCCAGCTTGAATATTTCATTTGTTAGGTGTACACTCTCTTTATGGTCTTGAGGTGTAGAAAATTACATTGAGGCCAAAAATAAAACGTATTTTTCAATTCTGGCCAGATTAAATTCACATACAAATCAACCATATATTTACTTAAAGAATTTCAATTCGCATTTAGAACTTAAACTATTGACTTCACCTAGTTTCAAATTTAACATAATTCCTAGTTCAAATCCCGTATGTAGCGTATTGCAACAATTTCGAGATTTCATTATGCGCCAATTTATACAGTTTTTTTGTTCATTCCTTAGTATTGCTAATACATTACATCTTAATAGACATTTTTGTCAAACAAATTAATTCCCTGTGATATTAAATGTAATACCCCTAACGCAGCAAACTTGCAGACTAAGCGAATTTCCATTTACCTACCTAGATTTCCACTAAAATACCCCATAAAATTGTGAGATGTATTTCGTATTTCTACAACGGATATGTGTCCTGGCACTTCCTAACTTGGACTTTGAACCTTGTAGCTTGAAGCTGGTAATACCAAATGACTGTAGGTGCACCGACCCCTTCGCCCCCCTCCAGCAGGTATTCGGGGTTGGGATATTCGGACTTCAAAATATGTACTGTACGACATTAGCATTTCCAAATTACCACAGGTTATTCTAGGGGTTGCATTTGGACGGGCCAGTGCTAGGTTTTTCGTGGAAATTAGACGGGTGAGAGATCTAGAGAAATCTACTGTCGCGATTTCAGTATGGGTTAGGGTTATGATCGTAACAATCGTGGTATTTTCAGTACGCCCGGTAATTGTACAAATACTAATCAGTTACATATAAGTAAATGTCTTAAAACTATAAGATCGTGTATATTTATCATGTGTACCACGAATGAGAAACACTTTCTAGTCTTCTAAAGTCACGGAAACTATGTGATTCATTACCTAGAGCAATTTTGGCGCTCACCACGCAAAGCTACGCTTAGTAAAGTAATTTAGCGGTAAAGGGAGACTGGGCAATGGCGAGGCGGAGTAATAATTTACGAGGAAAGTAACAAACTAAGATGTACCGAGGTGTAAAATTAGGGTTAGTTTTTATAGCGGGCGGAAAGCAAATGTAATGGGATTACGATGTAAGTGAGTGCAGGCTTATAAAAGGTGCAGGGATTTACCCCCCCCCCTCCTTCCACGACAACGGTGACCCGGGCAGGTTACCAAGATATTGCGGTCGACCAATAGGGGCCGAGGACACGCAATGGCGAGGGGAGGGGGCAATCGATGTTGGGGCTTGTCACCAGAATCTTGGTCTGCGGCGCGGCGAGCCAAACACAAAACAAGTCTAATGGCTTGCCCAACACGGTTTATTAGGAATAATATCCCTCCGCACCTCACCACAGGTGTTAAACAAATCAAAACGTTGTACAGTTTATCTAGGTAGAATTCGATCTCAGTTTATAAACCTTTTTTGAACAATTGTTATTCGGACGTTATGATTTTAGAACTACAAGTATAAAATGAAATTATGTTGTACTGGTAGAGGTACTATATGACCCTGGAACTATATTACAGTATAATATATTTTAAATTACAATATTATAAGTGCATACAAATTCCTTTTTAGAGTGTCTATTGTTCTAATATACACAATATTGTTTTAAAAACTAACTCAGGTCAAAACGACTTCACGTATATATACAAAAGACAATATTATAATGGGGAAATGCAGACAAAATAAATACAAAAGAAAAAGTATTGATGTTTTAAGAGAACATTTTTTTTTCAATTATTAATATGAGATTGTGAAAGCTAATTAACCTTAGATTTCTGATGATATTTAGAGGGACGCGTCTATACAACCCCGAGCACAAATGGGAAAAAGGTTTTTCCTGAATGCTCGACCACAGTTATGCCTTATAGAAGTCCGGCCTCCGTTGGGAAGAGTCCTTCGCCCTGTCTCTCGGGAAGGTTGTTTTTCCTGAATGCTCGACCACAGTTATGCCTTATAGAAGTCCGGCCTCCGTTGGGAAGAGTCCTTCGCCCTGTCTCTCGGGAAGGTTGTTTTTCCTGAATGCTCGACCACAGTTATGCCTTATAGAAGTCCGGCCTCCGTTGGGAAGAGTCCTTCGCCCTGTCTCTCGGGAAGGTTGTTTTTCCTGAATGCTCGACCACAGTTATGCCTTATAGAAGTCCGGCCTCCGTTGGGAAGAGTCCTTCGCCCTGTCTCTCGGGAAGGTTGTTTTTCCTGAATGCTCGACCACAGTTATGCCTTATAGAAGTCCGGCCTCCGTTGGGAAGAGTCCTTCGCCCTGTCTCTCGGGAAGGTTGTTTTTCCTGAATGCTCGACCACAGTTATGCCTTATAGAAGTCCGGCCTCCGTTGGGAAGAGTCCTTCGCCCTGTCTCTCGGGAAGGTTGTTTTTCCTGAATGCTCGACCACAGTTATGCCTTATAGAAGTCCGGCCTCCGTTGGGAAGAGTCCTTCGCCCTGTCTCTCGGGAAGGTTGTTTTTCCTGAATGCTCGACCACAGTTATGCCTTATAGAAGTCCGGCCTCCGTTGGGAAGAGTCCTTCGCCCTGTCTCTCGGGAAGGTTTTGAGACTCAAAAAGCTTGGGTATGTGGATCAGACGACAGTCCTCCTCTATTCGATTATTTCGAGTAGATATACGCATCAAATGGCTTATTGTTAAAGTATAACGTTGCGGCTGAATTTGGGATTATTTGAAGCCTACCAATGTCCTCTTTAGAGTAGTTTCTTTTTATTTTCAGGAAATGTGCCGAATGTTCACAAGCTTTAAAATCAGTTTCTAAATTTTCCCAGACCAAAAAATTTGATAGGACAAAATGTAGAAAATATATCGCCAACGATTAGTTGCGACTTCTATGGCAAATTAACAGTTTTCGTACATCATACATAACAAACAATACAAACAGGTAAATGTTCAAATAATAATTTACTATATTTTTCCGTCATAATTACTGTCATGTGTTACGGCCAGTTTCGGGGCGTTTATTCTAAACTATTTTCGTTTGTAAAACAGGATGTTTTATAGAATTTCCCATATAGGTAATAAGCTTTTTACCGTAGGTCTCATGGTAAGACCTGGACCTGGGACCGATTTACTTTTTCGTTTTGACAAAATGATCCGATTTCCATGAAATTTGGTACAAACGCGTAAACCTACGTTTATTCGAACGAGTTCGCAAACCAACGTTGTCAGACTATGGGAACAGGGGTTTATGGGGGGATTTATTGGGTAAAATGGGGTTTTCTCATTGTTTACCCTCAAAACATATAATTTTCCAATTTCTCTCTAAACCATTTTCAAGAGCTTAAAAACAAATAATTTAGTATATTGAAGTGTTTTACGCTTATTAATTAAGGAGAAAACTAAAAATAATTGTAAATTTAAAATTGTTATGTTATTTATATGGAGAATAAGTAAACTTTTTGCTTGTTTATGGATATACAGGATGTTTTGTTGTTTAAAACAACATATGCATACAACACATATTGTTTAAGGATATTTTGATCAAACATGACAAATTTATTCATTTTACACTAAGCTATTTTACTAAAAAAACACACTAACTTAAATTACCCTCCCTGTAGCGAAAAACCTATGTACTCGTTAAACCAAAATTAACAATAATAATTAAGCTTATCTTAATTTTTGTTATTGAAATAGATTTAATTTCAAATCAATTCAGGCAAATAGAGATTCGCTTGGTCTGTAGGTTTACTGCGACATGGATATTTTTTTACAAAACTCACACAATCATTACAAGTACCATAAGACACTGTTCCCTGTATTCTTTATTTCATTACCAATTAGCTGATGTGCATTGTTGCAGTTATTTATGAGTTTTAGTGTAATTTGGAATTAATTGTAAATAAGTCTCGATTGGGCGTATTCACAAGCTCTATCTGAGCATACGAAAACCCCATATTACGTCTTAATTCCAAAAAAATACCAATAACACTAAACCTCATATACATATATATACAGGGTGAGTTTTAATTGTCCCCCCCCCAACTTTTTTCTACATTTTTTCAAATATCAATCCCAGACCACTTCCAAACATTGTTAGGTAGTAAGTACTTCATTTTGACAAGGTGGTCATTTCCGGTCGCCATCTTGGATCCGCCATATTGGATGCAAAATTTTTTTTTCAAATGTAAAGGTGGGGTTGTGACCCATTATTTCGAACTAGATTTTTACCCTGATTACAATGCCGCAAACTGTTTTTAAAAATCTTGATTCATTATAAAGTTATGAGGGCTTTTTAAAACTTTATTTTTAGCCCATTTGAACATTGTGCATTTACAAACTAAGACCATAATCTCAAAATAGTGCTAGATAAAGATAAGTATACACTACCAGTAATTGTTGACATATTTTCACTTGGTTATGACTGATGTATTTTTTTCGTTCGCCATCTTGGATCCGCCATTTTGAAACGTGATAAATTATTTTAAATATGAAGGGGGTGTTGTGACCCATCATTTCGAACTACTTCTTTAAGCTTAACTCAATGCCGCAATCCATTTTTTGTTATCAAGTTTCATTTATGAAATATTGCAATTTTTTTGTAAAAAATGTCAATATTTAAACATTAAAAAAATGAAAATGAAAAACGGATCATGGAATTAAATTCAGCTTAAAAAAGTAGTTCGAAATGATGGGTCACAAAACCCCCTTCATATTTAAAATAATTTATCATATTTCAAAATGGCGGATCCAAGATGGCGGACGAAAAAAATACATCAGTCATAACCAAGTGAAAATATGTCAACAATTACTGGTAGTGTATACTTATCTTTATCTAGCACTATTTTGAGATTATGGTCTTAGTTTGTAAATGCACAATGTTAAAATGGGCTAAAAATAAAGTTTTAAAAAGCCCTCATAACTTTAGAATGAATCAAGATTTTTAAAAACAGTTTGCGGCATTGTAATCAGGGTAAAAATCTAGTTCGAAATAATGGGTCACAACCCCACCTTTATATTTGAAAAAAAAAATTGCATCCAATATGGCGGATCCAAGATGGCGGCCGGAAATGACCACCTTGTCAAAATGAAGTACTTACTACCTAACAATGTTTGGAAGTGGTCTGGGATTGATATTTGAAAAAATGTAGAAAAAAATTGGGGGGGGACAATTAAAACTCACCCTGTATACTTGGACAATGCATATGAGCTGATTGGCAATAAAGTAATGGAAACAGGTATACCATCATGTGAGCTGAGTTTGTTGTTAGGAAGTGTTTTATTGCAGTTGAAATTATCTGGGTTGCGTTAAAAAACCCCCTGTATATAATGTAGCAATCACACACATTTGTAAGTCCGGTTGCAGTAACCACGGCATTGTGAGAGGTTTCGTTATTAACAACTTTTTAAAATGCCTCTTTCAATCAGCACTTTAAGACTAGTCTTAAAAAGTCAAACTCTACTTTAAGAAAGTGGTGAGTGTTTAAAGTTTTTATCATAAAGTAATGTCGGAAATGTTTTTAAAATAGTTTAACTGATGGTGGCTGAAATTTGATTATAGAGCTTGTGTGGTGGAACATATCAAGGCAGTTTTAAAATCCAGAAATTATTTCCTCGTCTAAGACCGATCCATTTCCCTTTCTCGATTGATCGTTCAGGTAAATGTGAGCTCCAAACCTTCGGATCACGGTTTATAAAAAAAATCGTAGTTAAATGCATTGGCGATTAACGGTGTTAGAACTTAAGAAGGACGTTCAGGACCTAACCCGATCCTGAACGATCTATCGGGTACGCTAGACCACCCGCGCCCTACACCTTTATGTATAATGTTACAGTATATGGTTTTTCAATAATTCATAAATTATAGTTGATTGGTTTTTTATTCCTAGTAAAAGATTTCTTGCCATCTTCAAATGATACTGTAGTGATTTGTCGAAGGGTTGGTAATGATGTAATACACTGTTAGTTTTTTTTTTTAGTTTAATTTAGTTTTTTCAATCCTCAAATTGGCTAGACATTTAATTTTTAACTGTGAAATAAAATGTACTTTCGATCTATGGAATCGATTCCACAAGGATATGCTATAAAAATTATTACAAACCATGTATCTGCACAATCATGTCTAATTAGTCAACAATATCTGACAAATCATATTTTTTTATTTCCACACTATTTACAAAAAGGTGAGTGACATATACTGTAGTCATACAACTGAGTATATCACTTAAATCAAAAAGATTCCTTAACTGACCTTTTCTTAAATACCAGATTCGCTAAAACTATTTTCTGTAACTGGGATTTTGCTTTGTTACGATTAGATGTAAAAAACATTAAATGTTGGTTGGTTAAAAACACAACTTAGAAATACACTTCAATCTAAAAATATATCCGATTTCATTCTTCTGATTATAAATGTAGTGCTCAAAAACTTTGTCACGCCAGTTTTAATTGAGTATATTTTAATACCATATATATTCCATCACGAATGTCGTAGGAAAGTATCAATTTACTTACACATAGTTTTTACATTTTAATGTATATAATTTCATAACAATATAAACTTTTCTCTTTGAAACCTCTCTGCTGGTAATAAACACATACAATCCCTCAAGATTTAACTATCGAAAGCTTTATATTACTGCAGTTCATTCTACAATAATTATGTTGATTTCAGTTACCGTATATTGACAATCTACAATGTACGATGGAGCAAGGTCTATTGTATTATTCTGGCTCCTATACATGTATGGTATACAAATATTAGATTTATAAAAGACATCAATACTGCTTAGTTGAATTTAAAATACAGTGTTTCCGCCCAGTCCTATAACTAGCATTGGCGTTTGTTAAGTACGAAGGCGCTAGACGCAATATTGAAGCTGTGGCTAGATTGCCGTTTACAGAATGCAGGCGCATTGCAAGATTTGACTCAAAATAGTTTCGCTATATTTTTTTGTTGCATTTAGATTCGCTGCTGTAACATTCTACAATTCTTTACAAGTATATTTCAGCCAATTTTTACTTTCTCCTCCTACACATAGTATATGGAGAAAGTATTGTTTTCGTCAAAATGTTTGAGTTGGTTTGAGACCCAAAAAAGTGGTTTTCGAAGTGATGTCTGTGTGTGTGGATGTGTACAGAGCTACAGACCACACTTGTAGTCAGATTTTGATGAAATTTGGTATTTAGGTACTAATCCTTGGTATCTCAAGGCATTTTTTTTTTATTTTTAATTTTTATTTTTAATGGGGATTTTCCCATTAAAAACCATAAAATAATGGGAAAATAAGATTTTCTCGAAAATTGCCCGAACGATTTTGATAAATCTAAGTATGTAATAGTCCTTTAAATTCTGTACACATTGGTAACAAATTGGTAATTGGTTATTTCCGTAAAATACGGTTCAAAAGTCATTGTAAGTTATGTTATTTTCCCATAAAAATCCCATAAAATTACAAAAAATCTGATTTTGGGAAAACCCCGGTTTTGATTAAAACTAATGTGTTGTGGTCCTTATAATTATAAAAAAATAATGCAACCCCCATTACTGTAACAATTACGGTTCAAAAGTTATTGAAGCTTTTATGATTTTTCCTACAAAATTATCATAGTTACTCCCACCGCTTACCCATGATACAGGTTGTTGACAAGCTTATGGGAGAAAGTATGTGTCAGATTGCTGATACAGTTTATTTTATGGTTGTAAATATGAGTTATGATTTAAATACTGTCTATGTTTAACCACAAGAACTGTTCTCCCCTTGGTTTGAATGATACAAGAGACATATGAAGCTGAAATAATCTTCTATAAATAAGTTTCAACATTAATAAATATTCAGAGTGGTTGTAAAGTGATCATTAGTTGTAATTGAATTACTGCCAATAACACAAGGCCTATATTTAATTAAATGCTTGTAGATTATTATTGTAACTAATCGAAATCAACACAGAGAACTGCTAGGTGCCGCATTGTGTGCCAAACATTCAATGGCTCGTGAAAATTAGGTCGATTTCTGACAGTGCTCGGACTTAATTAAGTTTTCACTTTTTCGTTAGAAAGTTACATTTATATGTGGTGAAATAGGTTTTTAATAGTGTTCCTTGCTTAGGATTTCGGTATATAATTACGAAAACTGTAGAAAATAGTTTTTTTTAACTTTCGTCTTTTGTATTATTAGACCTTCACATTTATATGTAGTGAAATTGATTTTGTAAAACGTTTCTTTCTTAAGATTCTTCTTAGTTGTATCAGCTTTACTGCCAGGGCAAGGAATGGACTGTAGAGTATTACTTGGATCAGCTTTACTGCCAGGGCAAGGAACAGACTGTAGAGTATTAGTTGGATAAGCTTCACTGCCAGGACAGGGAACAGACTGTAGAGTATTAGTTGTATCAGCTTTACTGCCAGAACAGGGAACGGACTGTAGAGTAGTCTTGCCACGGATGCGAGGGAGCGGACAGTAGGGTAACGGTATGGGACGCTCGGTTTTACAACCTACCCGTGTTTATTGGCCCCTATATTACCAACATGACAAGTCAACTTAGTGGAGGGTTTTGACAGATTCCGAATTGTAAAGAGTCCCCTGCTAATGGTAGAAGAAGCCAATAATACGGCTGGGCTGCCGGGCGGCACGACACAGACAGCTGTAATGCAATCACTGTTATCTTTGTTGGACTAACTGTTATGATTTCATTTCATATATGCTATTCAATTCATTTTTCTAATACAGTAGGTTTTTGATGAAATAAGGTATGCTACAAATTCAGTTTCGTCATACAGATATTAAAAGTTAGTTCGACATCTAGTTAGCACCAAAACATAACCACTCTAAAACTGGTTAAAATTTTAGCGATATTTATGTGCACAATGTGATACTGTGCAAGACTTTTTCACGATAAATGAAATTGGTGTATATACCTGCTTCGTAGTAATCTTGATTGTTGCTAGTGTCACGATAGTTTCGATTTTCTACAAAGTTATCTTCAGGCGTCAAGGATGTCAAAAGGGTGGTCACTACATGAAGGTCGTCATTACACACAATGTACATAAACACACGAACACGAACATTAAAATGGTAAATACCCCCGCCGCAGGATACCTGCAGACTAAGCGCATTTTCGTATGCCTAATTGGATTTACACTAAAATGTCTCCTTAAAAATATCACAGGGGAGGGTAAAAAAGCCTTTTGGTAAAATGTTAATAGTTAAGTATGAAATCAATGCATTTTCCAAATGTGATCAAGATATGCTCATAAACAAGCAAACAAAAACAGTTAACGAAAAATAAATCGGTTCCGGGTCTAGGTCTCTTGCCATAAGTACTACGGTTATAGCTTATTCCCTATATGGGAAATTCGCTAAAACGGCACATTTAACAAGATTAAAAAACGAACAAAACGGTAACCGAAGTAAAGAAAAAACTTGGATTAGAAAACATGACATTTGGCTTTTTAATAACATGAATGATGTTTCTGAAAACTATCGTTGATTTTTTTTTGCATTTTGTAGAATGTTGTTAGCCTCCGGATCACTTTGACAGTATAAGTATTTAAGCCATTATTTATTTTACAGAATTGGCACAGGCCCCTTGTAGATGTTCTAAATTACGCAAAGTTAGCAACCAGTAGGATACGTACTTTCCAATGTTTCGATACAGTCCTGAAAGTTTTATTATATCATTCGTGGAGTTACCCTGTTACATGTAAAACAACATACCCAATAGCAGCAATTTATTCACAAGCTCAATTTCAATCTATATTACTATTGGGTTGTGTTAGACTGCATGATACGGCATAATCGCGATAACTGCCCCATTAAAAGACCATAAAACATTTGGCCCTACCCATAACCCCCCTTTGTCAATGAATGAGCCTGAAACTGCTGTAATTGTGAGTTATTTTCCTATTATTGGACCGCAGCGGGAATGGCTCGGTTAATGCAGTGCCTTCAGCTCAAATCGCAATTTAACCAGTGAATTGCCAATTTAGGCTACTTATTTGTTTAGGATACTCATCGATGTTTCTATCGATGATTGTTTTCAAAATATAGTTGCCGTGCCACAATGCTAATGGTACTAAGGTTGTATAACTTATGCAGAACGTTTATACATTTATAGTTAACAAATCTGCAAGTAAAAATAATTCCAAACAGATTGTTAAGATATTCGCATTTTTATTTACAGCGTGATACGTTTTAAGTGTAAGGGTTTTAAGTAGGGGATCATAGAGCAGTAAAACCACACATACATATTTACCACGCACGTCTACATAATTATTACCAACCACTTTTTTTGAAGTTCTGCTTATTGTGGTGAGTTTATGTTAGGTAAGAGAGTTGTAATAAAACAATACTTTCAATAGGGTATACAGTAATTTTTCATATTGTATTTTCTAAAGTTTTCCAAACAACAATTTTATGTTACTCTAAATTATATGTTACTTAATTATATGTTACTTAATTCTGTGATTCGACAGGGTCACTACACCAACCTGAATGTCACAAAAACTATTATTTTGAGGGTTTGGTTGTATAAAAGAAAGTTGTACTGGATAAAATAACACAGTTAAACCAATCCAACCCGTAATAATCCATGATTTATAAAATAATATTCAACATACATTGGTCAAGGTTTGCTTTACAGCAGGTCTACTCCACGAGCAACATGTTAGTTCCGTCGGGCTTGTGTAGTAGGAGCGGTCAAATATAAAACAAAATGAACCTATAAGATCACAATACATTCAAACTAGTCCTACAGGTAATAATCAATCAACCAGAAAATAACATTCGTCATACACATACTACGGCTAAGTTTTTCTTGAAGTGGGCTGAAAATTAGGTAAAAGTTACAACTGCGCTTACCGTACATTTAATTAGAGTATTCAACATAACGCTGGTCTTACTTTACCTAATAATACGTTGTATGATTGCTACAGCAATGTATTCCCTGTGGCATGTATTCTATCCGACAAATAGTAGTAGATATAAAACATACGCAGATGCACCCCGTAGAAATCCGGATGGTGCCAATCAACCACAGTCAATTGATCAAGCTATCTGGGTGATGAATCAGAGGCCTAATCCTGTGTCCAGTAATCGGTCAATGCTATGGAAGTGTGCGGTTAAGCGGGGGAGGGCCATTGCCCATTGCCCATTGCCCATTTACGCGATGCCGATCACAATTGAATGGCCCATTACCACAGGCCCAGCTGGCGAACCGCATATGTTACCTGTTACCTCTATCTATTACCTACCCCATAAAACATTTTAATTAGTGACATCTGCGCCCCTGTGGGGGTGGAGCCTCAATTATCACACCCTTTATTGTCCTGATTGACAATGTTCTGTCGAGTTGACGGGTATCGAACGGTGGTGGTTTGAGGTTTCTAATTTTTGTTAATTTAATTTTGGAAATCGAACAATGAACACATGAAGTATACGAAATGTGATGTCAAATGTTTTTTAAATAATCCTATTCTACAATGAGTAATACAATATAATATTTTAATCTAATGTTCATCCGTAACCAATACATATGATCTAATGTTTCATCGTGTACAACTGTAGACGCAAATATATAAACTATTGTATTATATGTACATACAAGAAGTAGCCTAATATACGATACATACATTTTTTGTATATCCATGAGACCCAAACAATATACATACATACAGACTGCAGATAAAAATTATTGTGTTAGTTGTACACGCGAGAAGTAATAAATGCTACTGATAATTGTGTTCGTCGATTTTTAACACTATCTTTAAATATTATATGTAAAATTATGTGCAAGAAATTAATGTAGTAGTTGTGCATGCAAGAAGTAGTATTCAATATTTAAATGTCGTTTTCGTCTATGAAAACAAGCTAAATAGAATATACGCTAGTAGGAATATAATTATTTAGGACATATTGTATTATAGTTCAATATTTATTATACAAATCATAGTAGTTGAAGCAAGCAAGGGGTGATATTAAATATTACAAAAATGTTGTGTTTATATATTTAAACAACAGTGGAAGAATGTATGTGAGATTTGCGGAATTATTTTACTAGTGACAAAATTAGCACAGGGGTTTTATGAATTGTATGGACACATTATAATCTAAGATAATATTATCTTCATTACTGAATTTTTGAATTTAAAATTGTTTCAAACGTTCATATTTGTAACTTTAAACTCAGATGAATTGCTGGAGTGAATTTTGTTCTCATCAAGCCAAAGACAATATTGAATTGGTTCCTGACCTTATAAGGAAAAACCTTATGTAAATTTCCAATTTCACCAAAAGGAAGTTAAAATAAAGAATGCAATAGACTATCTACCTCAACGATTGGAGAGTTTAATCGCTTTTAGCAATCATTCAAACGATTAATTAAAAGGATTTTGCCTATCACGTCTCAAATAAATAGTTTTCTTTCATTTACAGGTACAAAATCAATTATTAAATTCACATTTTCAATTATCATTGCAAAGAAATAAGAAAATTATAACATCCCCTGATTATTGTTGATACTGTACTGTTTAATTCATGATCATATCACAAACATAGCTATTTAGCTATCTGATGGAATTTGCGTAAAATATCTTGTATTATGTCCAACAGTTTAGGGATTCAACATATAAACGCCCTTTAAGACAATCTTTGCTGGTAGATAAGCAAAATTAAATTTCCTATCTTTTGAATATATTAAACGTTTTCAAACCTCTCTCAGGAGAAATTTGGACCTGGCTAAACACATTTTTAATGTCAGCTACAAATACATAGATTTTTAATACATCACAGCTAGAAACCAATTTTCAAATGCGTTTAATTAATTGTACAAATCTATCCGTCGCGTTTTAGAAATAAGATACATTTTATCGAAGGAAAGACCGCGTGTAGTTGGTTTCGCAATTTACAAAACCTAAATATTATGGCTATACTGTAAAGATATTTTATTAGTGAATTTCACAAAAAGGGAATAAGCTATTACCGAAGGTCTCATGGTAAGACCTGGGCCCGGGATCGATGTTTTTTTTAGGTCCCCAGAGGCCAAAAACACCATTCATTTAAATTCATATGTATACCTATTTATATGTGTGTCCGTTAGCACGACAACTGGAGCAAAAATGGCCCGATTTCGATGAAAATTTGTAAAAAGTTGAACGTAAAATTCATCCAAGCATATGGAAACGCTAAGGCTACATGTTTGCTGCGGCGGGGGTATTTTATCATACAGCTACAAAGGTAAGCATGATCAAGGTTACTCGTAACTTATCGCTTGTACAGTCATGTCCAAGACCTCATGGGATTTGAGCTTGTTAATCTTCCCAGTGATTTAACTCTAACGTTTCAACAAGTTGGCGGTCTCTTCAATTAGATATTTTCAGATTTTCTATAGAAATTCCATTCCTATACAGGTTTTCAATGAATAGATAGATTTTACTTGTAATTTATCTTATTGATTGGCCAAAATAAAACAAAATCCTAGTGCCTTATCTCTACTTGTATCCGATCGCCGAAGTGAATTTTAAATATAAAGATATATAGATGGTAACAAAGATACCACGATGATGATACCATTAAAGATATCATTCTTGAACTTGATATATACCATACATAATACGTGTAACCAATGCATATGCTATTTTATTCCCATTAAAAATGGTCGGTTTTGATTAAATGTGTAGTGTTTACGGATTTTAAGACCTTTGATCCAGTTCGCGAACCAGCTCGATCCAAAACACACTAAATTAAATCAAAAAGAAATATTTTACCGTCGCTTTTATTTATATTAGTTCGAATCTCGCTACTCAGACAATTTTATTTTTATTGGCGCGTATCTATGTATTAACATCCTTTCATTATGGACCTAGCTTAATACAATTTTATAAATCAGCCTAAATTCACTGTGTTTGTAGGTATGCTGTGACGGGGGTGTTTCGTATTGCTATTTTACACTAACTTGTTGAACCACATTTCTCTACAACCCTGGTGCTAAGAATTACAACAGCTATATCGTGACATGTGACATTAGCTAAACCCTGTGGATGTGACATAAGCAAAGTGCACGGGGTGAAGAGGACAGATACAGTAGGGTTTCAGTCGGTTGGAACTACACGACAATGGCAAAAAAGTGCAGATGAAAGCCAAAGTCAGCCGAAATCATCCTGGATTTTGACAAGTTTCGCGTTTCTCGACAATAAAGTAAATTAGTACTCTAAAAACTCCCTCAGAGGAAATCACGTTTTATTGCGCTTATTTTTGGCAAATTAGGGGTGTGACTGACCTTCATCCCCTAGTGCAGTAGAAAGTTGGGAAGGCCAGCCTTTGTGCGGCAGGTAGGCGGTTCTAGGAAGAACAGGCTGGGCCTCGAGTTTAGGGCATCATATTTCCAACATGACAACCTCCCCAAGCCTTGTAAAGCTATTGTTTGTAAATAACACAGATTCAATCCCTCTGCATAGCTACTGTCCATTAGACACAGCTAAACACTGTGAAATGTTTGGTTGGAGTTAAGTTATTTGGGTTTGGAATGAAAGACGATGAAGTTTTGTGTAGTGCTTGGAGTACAACCGGAGACTGATTTGTGTATAAATTCTTAACCTTTTTTAAAATATGAGAAACATTTGTGCACCAAAAGGTTTCAAAAACGGCTCCAACTATTTCCTCTAAATTGTTAGAAATATCTTAGTTTTAGGCTAAAAACAATATTTATGCTAGGCTGTGTTCTGGGAAAATTCGTGTTTGTTAAACATTTATATGAAATTTTAATATTTGTAACCATTAGTCCCATGGATTGCCAAGTGGCCATGATAGTTTTACGAAAATGCAAACAAAGGAATTGTAACATTATGCATATACCAAACATCTACAGTGCAGAAGCAAATTATTGAATTCTGTACAAATGAAATAGCCATTTCGATGAATAGCATTGAACTTATAATACACTAATATAATATAATGTGTATTTATGTGAAATGGAATTAATATAATTGCTCAATACTTAGAGTATTTACAGCAAAACATTATACACTAATACTGAACTTAAGAGCTGTGAGGAAACGACGATACAATTTTCGACAGCGATTCCAGTGTTGCGACATTCCGCGATCTCAGTGACTAACGCGTTGCCAACAGACGATAAATATAACTAAAATAAAAGTTAAATTTAACTAAATTTGTTGTAAAGTTTTATTCTTGACATCTTACCGAATTTCCCATATAGGGAATAAGCTATTAACGTAGTACTCATGGTAATACCTGGACCCGGGACCGATTTACTCACAATCCAACAAATTTTACACAATCCGTTCAAATGTGTGTGTGTCCGTTAGCACGACAACTCAAGCAAAAATGATCCAATTTCGATGAAATTTAGTATAAATGAGTAAACCTACATTTATTCGAACGAGTCCGCGAACCAGCATGATCGGACTATGGGAACCCCCGTTTATGGTAGGTTTTATGGGCGTTTATGGTAGGTTTTATGGGGTAAAAATAAGGTTTTCCCATTTATGAACCTGAAAAACAAAAATTCATAATTTCTTTCCAAACCATTTTGTAGAGCTTAAAAAACAAATAATTTAGTATATTGAAGCGTTATTATGTGCCTAATGGTTACGGAGAAAATTCCAAAAAATTGACAATTTAAAATTCCCATGTTATTCTTATGGAGAATAAATTAACTGTTGTAGCTTGCTTGTCTATGGACATATTTTTATGAAATTTTGTTTACTTCATACTAAGCTATGAATATTTCAATAAAAACCCCATATCTTCTTACCTAAGTACTCATCAAAATTAAAGATATGTAGGCTAAATAAGGATAAAGTATAGTGGCTTTGTAAATGAAGTTTGTCTTTGGATATGTTTTGTTTTTATTTAACCATGCTAAAAAGTTCTTTGCTTTTTGTACGACCCACGTAAAATATACAAGCAGGCGTTGTTATAATACAAGATTAATAGATTAATTACAAATAACTGCCAATACTATACTATGAACTTACCGTCAATGTGTTCATATTATTCTTATGGAGAATACGTCAACTGTTGTAGATTGCTTATCGAACATATTTTGATCCAATTTGGAAAATACATTCATTTCTTACTAAACTACAGTATTAAAATTTTACAACAAAAAACACTTTTTTACCCTCCCTGTTTCAGCAAACCTAGGTTCTCGTCAAGCTAATTCTATTTAAATGGGGAATAAATCTGATATTTTTTAAGAGACATTTTAGTGTAAATCCAATCAGGAAAATGGAAATTCGCTATGTCTGCAGGTTTGCTGCGGCGGGGGTATTAAATATATGTAGATAGCTCGTCAGTATGAAAATGTTTGTTAGTCAAATAAAAAATGAAGACAAATATAAATTTACTCTCTAACTTTATTAAGTAAAACTGAACATGAAGATAATTTACTGGAAAACCCAATAAATTATATTTTTTAAATAAGTTAAAGCGTTCCAATCTAGTAATTTTATGTTTTTTTATATTTAGATTTATTCTTAATGTGGGTCAGTATAAAATCTTATCCTTCGACACTATTGTAACCAAAACACATAGCCTCTTTAGCTAAAAACATTTGTTGCCTCGCAGACCCTCAAATTTAGGCTTTGAAACTATATTTCCTAGCCGAGACCCATATCTTAGAGTAACCATGTTTAAGAGCAGTATTTAATAGGTACTGTAACTATTTAGAATTTTATGTTTATAGGTAGCCTACTAAATATGTATATTTACAAGAAAATATTTATAATCAGAATTCATTTGTTTCGAATCATTGTTGTTTCGAATTCATTTGCTCCTACGACCTTCCAAACAAATTAAACACCTCCGCTCAGGTACTACAGTTTTGTACAAGTACGAGTAGTATAATTCTCAACAATGGAATTACCAATATACATAATATTACCTTTACCTTAAAATCATTACGCGTCAAACAATTGAGACATAATTCCAATTTTAGGTAGCCAAAGTTGTATAAAATGGCATAACAAAATGAGGAATGTCTTCAAATTTTTTTTTTTTTTTTTTTTTTTTTTTTTTTTTTTTTTTTTTTTTAAAGAGGTTGGTGGCCTCTTCGCACATAAACGGTTTTTATGAATATTTTAATACCAGCACTTTAATTCGTTATATTTTATTTGTTAAATATGCATCTATTATAACATTGCCAAAATAATATTGACAACTTTCAAGTAATTTCTAAATCATTAATCACTTAAAGTGCCATACTGTTTACAATTATCTGTTCCTATTGAAAGAATAATATATAACACTTATTTCTCTGAAAATGTAAATGCTTTCGGAAACTCTTGAAATTATCTGAGTATAACTCTGCCTCCAATGATATAACTTTTGACATTTTGCCATCTTCAGCTTACTGACTTATACATTCCATTCCTATATTTCTATGAGTTTCTCCATTGCCAGTAAAAGAAAACTACAACTCAGCGGTATTAAAAATTATTAAAAGTATTTTTTTAAGATGCATATTATAGTGGGTTTTGTTAATTGTATGAAACTATAAAAACACACCAAGCAACACTAATTGATCTTAAAATAATCGCTATGTGATTTAATCAACAACCATTTATAATAAAAGTGTTAAAATGAGTGAAACTATGAAAATAGGTTGGAAAGATTAATTTGAAAGATTAATTAATTTTTAACTTTCTACAAAGATATCAAAAACCAAGTATAAATAAAGGAAGTAAGTTTTCAGCTTGCAAAAAAAACTGTGCCTTATGATTTAAAACTGATTAATTATAAGTTTTGTCAAGCTATAAAATTCAATAGTTTTAACCACTAAAATTATATGTTTTGTGTACAATCCAGAACCAACTAACTTAAATTAATCAGTTTGAATCAACACAATGGGAGAATTTAATGACACACATTATCTAAAATGTTTAAATTCTATATTTGCTTAAAAAATACAAGGAAACACATGATATTTACACGTAACAATACTAAAGCTAGTCTGACAATTTCATTAGGTGACTAAAGAGTTTTTAGAACCCAATACTGTATTGCACTTATCTTTGATTATACATATTTTACATAACTTGTAAGGGTATTTATTATCAGCAACACTACAAGTCATATCAAAATCACACATAGAATTGTACACTATCTACACACGTCTTGGTAATTCAGGGGGTCAACGAAATATCACACTTACAAAGCAGCTTTTGATTTAAACATTCAAGTCAGGCATGTCCTAGATTTATCAATATATCAATTGTAAGCCATATCAAAACAAAGATAACAAAAATAAAATTCTCAAGAGAATCCAGTATGTTTAACAAATATTGTGCAGTAAAAACAGGTCGAACAATAAGTTGTTTTTGTAAAGACAATCATTGGGTAAAAGTATTTAGTGATTCAATTTTGGAAGGAAATTGTACAAATATTTTGAAGCCAAAGCATCCACATTAACTATATACAATAAACAACAATGGGAAATAACTCCAGGAGTCATCATCAGCTGTTCGTCATAATAGTGAATAACTTCTGTATTAACATTATATAGTTTTCCACATTTTATCTAAATGTGAGCAAATGCCTGATTTTTAAAATCAAGGTTGTTAACAGTTTTAAGTTTTGAGGAAATAAATAAATATTCAATTCGTCCTGGAAATATATATAGCCTATATATATCTAATGTAAAACTACTGTACTCTTAAATTAGCTTACCACAAGAAAACAAAGAATGTAATAAGTACAAATCACCATGGTTTATAAAACTTCAGTACTTTTTACACTCTTAAGTCGAAGGGAAATCAAATATTCAAAAAATTAAAAAAATTAAACATCATGTTATTCAAATATGAACATTTTAAATACCATTAACTCATTAAATTAAAACCGGAGATCATGTAAAGTTAAGTAATGTGCCTTACAACGGTGAATTACAATTCCAGCCAATTTGTGATTTTCTGTATTTTCTCAGTGGCAAGAACTATAAAATGGAGTTTTTGTCACCTTTTTTAGTAGCCTAAGTTCTTGTAGGTTTTTAGGTGTGATTTTTAGATGAACCACCTAAAAAGCTTCTAGAATAAAGGCTACTAAAAAAGGCAACAAAAATTCTAATTCCAGC
This sequence comes from Macrosteles quadrilineatus, assembly GCF_028750875.1. Lineage (NCBI taxonomy): Eukaryota > Metazoa > Arthropoda > Insecta > Hemiptera > Cicadellidae > Macrosteles > Macrosteles quadrilineatus. The sequence goes on along the minus strand of NW_026542600.1, from coordinate 77,555,498 downwards.
CAGTTACTCATGGACTTTGCAAAGAATAAATGAATGGATTAAATTAGCAATAGAAACATATGATTACTCGATTGACAAATCCATTACATTATAATAATTGCTTTAGCAAATTACGATCTCAGTGAATATCACATAGTTTGAGTATGAATGAAATAGGTTTATTACAATGTGTTCATACGCAATAACAAATTCTTAACTCAGATAATATAAAATTTTATACTAGCTACTGCAATTCATTTCAACAGTTATTGATCGTTTATAAAATATCTTAAAGATATCAAGAGAACCAAATTCAAGAATTTTTACTGACAAGGTAGAGTACGAATAAAATAATTTTAAAAGCATTAATAGAATAAAAATATATATTTTTAATAGTGTAAAATTTCGTACCAGCAACTGCAATAAACATTAGAACAGGGATTCGACGTTTTAAAGAGATTAACACTACAATTGTAACAAACGGGTTCAAGCCTTTTCACTGAGATCGTTTTTGTATGGTTGGAACAGTTTCCTGGGTTGTTCCGATAGTTTGAGCGTGTCTGATGGGACGGAGGGTGGGGGTAGCGACGTCGGTACAGGGGCTGGAGCTGTAGGATATCTCCCAGTCACACAGTTGATAATACCACAGCGGCAACTAGAGGAGCCGTCGCAGTTGTCGGGGGTCGGACTGACGCTGGTGTCGGAGTGAGAAGGGCTGAGATGACAGAACTGCGGGGGCGGCAGCAGCGGCGCCTCCATGTCCGGCATAGGGAAGGCGGGCCGCGGGTAGGGCGCGTACCTAGGAGGGTAGTAAGCTGGCGGGTAAGGGTAGTTGGCTGCGACTGCGGCCAGACCGCTGGCACTAGCCGCTGCGGCCTGCAGGATACTAGCGGCGAACGCTGGGTCTGTATAGACCGCATAGGGCCATGCCATCGCCATCCGTTGTCGTTTGTCCTTCATACGACGGTTCTGGAACCACACCTAGAAGGAAGAGAGACCAGACATCAGTCAAATGTCACAGGATTTTAAAATTATATCTAAAAAGTTTGAGATGGGCTGGGATAGTAAAAAAAGACAATAACTTCTCAATGACGAAACCAGAGGAAGGCCACAGTGAAAAAGGTAGAGCCAAGTTAATGCTGATATTGAGAAAATAGATAGGCGGAGGGGTGTTTAAGGTTTGGACAAATATCTACAAAGATATACGTAGCCATAGGAGTAAGTAGAAAGTTTCAGGCTTTTAATAAAATATTTCTGGTGTTAAACTTATTCTTAGAGACCCAAGGGTAAGAAAACACTTATAACCGGTGTTTCGAGGCTACATCGCAAATGCTCCACGTTGTAACGGGGTAGCGGATTTTTACCCCCCTGGGCAAACGTGATGTTGTGAACCAGGGGGTAAAATTCCGGCCGCGAACTTTTGAGTTTCGCGACATCAGCTCGATGGATTAAACGCGGAATTAAACAAATATTTTAACGGTTGTGAATTTAATCAGATCACATAAAATTATAAAAACCAAGAATGTACGGTCCGGATTTTTACCCCCGGAATTTTATCCCCTGGCCAGATATATAAATTAGTGAGAATGAATAATTATCTTCATTCAGTTTGAATTTAATAGTAAACATTTTATTATTAAGTAGCCTATCTTAATTTATTCGTAACATTAACTAATCGAACAGGTTTTTAATTTTAATTTTGAGATTCGAGTATCAGGATTTGATTTTGAAGCCAACTGTTGGTTAATATGATCAAAATAAAACCGCTAATTCTGTTTACTTAGTTGAGATTACAAAATAAATAAATAAAGATAGGCTAGTAAAATAATGAAATGTTTACAATTAATTAAAAACAGAAATAGGAAAATCAATCACTCAATTTCTAAAATCGGCCAGGGGGTAAAATTCCGGGGGTTAAAATCTGGCCCGTACATCTTCAGTTGTTAACATTTAAAAATAATACACTTTCTGTTATTTTCTGTAGCACAAACCTAACACATTATGCTATTGAAATAGTAAAAAAAATCTGATAATTATAAGTGAATATTTTAATGAAAATCCAACCAGGTAAATAGAAATTCTCTTTATCTACTGGTTTGCTGCAATGGGGTATTTTAATATACAGTATAGTATCTCAAATGTGTTAAGCGATACTTATGCAATTTTTCTGAATATGCTCACTACATTGTTGATTTTTTCAGGACGTCCTTCTAATTAATAGGGATGAAGTAGAAACCAGCAAATAAGCTAGGGAGAGACAGAGAGAGGGGGGAGGGAGAGTGGGAGAAGATGGTAATGCAGTCGGATGGATGTTCATTTCCAATGACAAGATCCAGACACTGCGGCTGAGTGTAATGTGTCTTTGATATACGCTAATTGGCTATTAGAGCAGCACTCACTTCCTACAGAGCAGTCAACACTATCGCCACTCACAACCCGACTTTATGATCCAAATAAAAATATTTAAATAATATAGATTATTTTCATCATATTCACAGAAATATCTCTGTATCCAGGTCCCTCAAAGTGCCAAAAGAGGTCAGGAAAAGTGTGATGTTTTCGTACCGAAATTACAGTTTAACCATTGAATATACACAGAATAGACTTCACATGTAATGTAAAAATTTGATGACAAAAACCTGGTGCAATCTGTTGAGATGGTCACCAACTAATGACAATATTCTGTGTTAAGTGATAAATCAATCAGCTGTTTGCTGTGATACTGCATTGGTTTTAATTAATATTCAACCCAATACACTTGTAAACTCTGGTGAGATGGTCCTGAACTTCATCTATTTTCTTGGCTTCCAATTTTTATATCTCATGGGAAGGTTATTCTGTGTACAGTAAGTCATGGTTTAACAAACGTACGTTACGAATCAGTGAAAATTAAAATTGGTCATTTTACCAACTAATTGCATATGATCAGATAACACTAAAAGTTTGTAAATCATTATTAATTTGAAATTTTCTATCTTCGGTGATTCATTTTATTGTGGTTTCTATTGTAAACATATAGCATTTTTGGGTCAATAAAAAAAAAAACTTAAGCTAAAAAATGAAGATAGGAAAAAAATATAAACACTAAAATCTAAACGTAAGATTACCTTTTAAAATGCTATTATTTAAAATTAAAGTAAAACTGTTACAAACTTCCCGAATAATAGTAGACTATTTTAAAATACTATTATTTATACATAGTTAAAGTAAAACTGTTACCGACTTCCCGAATAATAGTAGACTATAACTGCTATTAGAAAATGTGAACAAACTCTAGAGTCAAGTGAAGACTTAGATCAAGGATCAAGAAGTATATTTTACCCTATTTTATTAAGTAACTAAAAATAACTTGTAAAAATGTATCTAAAACCGACAGTCCACATTAGGATGAACGTCATGCGTTTATGGAGGGTGCACGTAGTAATATTTTCAGTGGGCAAACAATGACAAAACTCCTTGAACCATATTTTGGGCATTATCGAAGTTCTTTAAAAACAAAAATGTTACAATTGTCATCTGTTGTAAATGCAAACATGTCTGTCTTAAAGTTATTATTTTTCTTGTTCCAGGTACTGCGTACTCCCAGGTTTTATTTTTTGCGTACTTAAGGCACAGGACGCAAGGGTTTTCACACATTTTATCAGGCTAAGTCTAACAGAACATTATTATTTATTGAGGTTCCCGTTCATTTATTGAACAGTTTTTTTTTTTTTACTTTTATCAATGCATTAATGGATGTATATATTTATATATATTGGATGTGGTTTTTTTTTACAAATTGAGCTGTATAAAATCCAACAAAGATGGTCCCTTTGACCTGGCATTCGCCCATCCACATATGCCTTGGGTGTGTGAGTGGATCGTATCCAGCAAAGAAAGAGGTAAGCTGGTACAGTACAAGAGTGATGAGTACTCGGATGATGGGTTCAATCCCCGGCACACCCACAAAAACTGCATTCTCACGTCGACCTATTGTAAAATGCCTCTGCGTAGAAAAACAAGAAAAGACAGGAGTACTGATGACATTTACCACCGCGTCGCGCTACCAACTGCACCACCGACCTCTCACCTTTAAAATGTAGTTTATTCTCAAGACCCAAAACGTAGGGACATTTAATCCGCAAGGAGTATTTTCGAAAGGTTTCCCAAACATAAACCAATTGATAAACAACGATCATATGCTATGCCGAGAGAAGTGCAGGAGGGATTGGCGTTGAACAGAGATGTCTGCCTGTCTGACTTGAGGTCACTGAGGCACATGCTAATAGAGCTGCATCATCGTCCGGTAGCGGGTGATAATAGCTCGTGTGATTCGCCGCCACAGACCGGCATAGTAAACAGTAAAATCGTCAGCTTACCTGCTATAAACCGCACGCATGCGCTGAGCCGCCGCGCCGGCCGCCGCGCCGTCAACCCAGCTTGCAGATATACTCGTATACAAATAGATTGTCATCGACTCAAACTTTACAACAGTACCATTCTTGCAAAATTCACAACATAACAAGGTGTTCAGTTCAGTTCCTGTTGTAGTTCTATTAGAAACGGAAACTGGCCAACGTTCAACAAACCAAAACCTCTTAAATGTACAGAAACGCCGATCTAAAGATGAATTGAACTTTAAAAGCCAAAGTCACAAGTATGGGGGATTGCTAAATCAAACCATACTGTTACGCATTAAACATTAAGCATACCATAACTTTGACTCCTAAGTTCCTATTATAGCTCTAGAAACGAAACTCTAGCAATGTTAAACTATTTACAGCGTCGTAAAAATCAGTTTATTTATTATGTATCTATCTATTGCAGTAGCTAGGTATTTGATGATTCGGCGGGCTTAGAAAACGTTTTTGTAAATTTGACCACACTTGTTACAATTCTTAGGCAATAAACTAGACTACTTGTTAGACTGTACAAGGAATATTAGTGCAGAAACTGTATGGATCATAAACATAAACCAATGGCGTCGCTGACTCAAAAGTAAGCATGCTTTTGTTAGTATTTTAATGGAACTGTCAAAAAGTATAAACGAGCTGTTAATGCTATTAGTAAGACATTCGGGTGACATGATTTGATGATTTTTGTATTTTTATGATCCATGCCGTTTCTACTCTAATATCCGTGGACTGTAGGTATTATTAATCACCATTTACCTCTCAGTCATCAACATCCATGCGCCATTACTTTAATAAAATTAATATTGTCGCTGCTTTAAGTGTATTTTATATAAATAAGAGTCATTAACATCACTACCATTAATTTGAGACGGAAATTCAATTTTTTTAGCCATCTCAGGTTCAAGAAACGGATTATATTTTAGTAGTTATTAAAATGTTTGCCTTTGTTCTCGTGTAGTAATCTGTGTATTACCAAGAGTAACCCGGCCGTGATAAACATGTAATGATGACGTATGTTAATACTCTTATACAGTATAAACTGTTAGTGAGCCAACATACAAGACGATCAAGAATCACTGGCAACAATTGGGCAAACTTGCTGGTGAAATGTGCATAGGATGATGTACAAACTACTACTCAAAAACAAAGCCAACAAAAAAGGTAATACCTACGTTAATAGAAACACGATGCCGAGTACTTTAAACTAAATATGCGTGGAGAATGTAGAAAGTTGCGGAATGCTTTGTGAAGCTTATTTGATTTCTGCCTACGAACAGCTGTTTCTTCTGGATTCAGTTTAGAACTACCTAAAGCCCAAGACAGATTGACTTTAGTTACCTTGATTGTAGACTCTGGAAGACTGAGCTGGACAGCCAGCTCACACCTCCTAGGCCTACTGACGTAGTTCTCTTTGGTGAATTCCACTTCTAGCCTGGCGAGCTGTTCTCTGGTGAACGCCGTCCTGTACCTCCTGATGTTCTGCTCGCCCGTACCTGTCGGGGTCAGCGGCTCTGCCAACATAACGAGGATGTAAGCAGTGAAGAGGGGTGAACTCGGGAAACAAGATCGTGTTAAACAAACACTGAGACAACAATGTACTTTAAAATACTTTCAACAAACCACCAAGTAGGAGGCTTAGAGTACTTCAACCCCTCCCGAAATTTCGAGGAAGTTAAAAACCGGGTATGCCAAATTGTTTAGTCATATGTAGACTTAAGCTATGTTTTTCTTATGTATATTCATGTTTTCAATATGAAACCGGATTTACCTTCAACGCCTCTTTTCTGTACTCAGTTCAAGTTGTTTCAACCCCCAAGTTTATAGGCAATATAGGTTTGTGAAATATAAAGCACAATTTAATTCCATGAGGTAAACGAAACCCCCTAATTTTAACGTGTATTCAAACGTGGTTTTTAATTACCACTTTGCTCCAAGTGCTACATAGAAAGCCATGCAAATATGCATAAAACATTATTTTAATCTTTACGTAAAATATAAAATCTACATTTTGGCTCTGGTTACTGCGTTACTGCTGTTCCTGTCCCTATAATCTGTAAATAACTGTAATAAAAAAATATTTTGGCTGTTTTAGAGCTGTATGCAAATATGCGTGCAGACCTCATAGTTGGATCAAAATAAATAAATATATCATGTATAAAACTCTTCGAAATTCCCCACTCTCTTACAACGGATAAATTGAGTTTGTATAGTACCTTTATATACAAAATGACCTAGCATATATGAAGTTTACTTCCTGATTAATTTTTAATTGTGAAGTTTGACGAATGTATCAGTATTAGTTTTGCATACTAAAATGTAATCTTTGGATGTGGCCATTTTTGTTGTAATTTATTAAGAAGTTATTGAACGCCATGCTTTTATAAGACAATCGCTAAATGTTCGGGATCGCTTAGGCCACCGATCGACCATTGCAGTTTTGCCGTTTCTACAGTAATTTAATTTTGAAATCAGTTATCATTTTAACCTTTTAAGATGATAAACTCGATTTGTAATGTATGATATTAAAGTTTGTAAGTAAAACTACTAGTATGTAAGTATGTAGTAAAATTATACTTGAAGAAAATTAGTACAAAACTGCGGGTCTACATAAAACTGAAAGGACAGTAATTTTGAAACTGTCTACCATTAAACTATGTGGAAACTAATATTAAGAACTCGATATATATTGTACATTTTAATCAATTAATGTCTCTCACATAGCCCCAGAGAAATAAATCGCATATACCGTAAGGTCTGAGGAACTGTCTTAAAAACTAAAGGCTGGACAATTATCAGACAAACTATTACCATATCTTAAGACACTGAAGGTTTGTTCTTCAATTATTTTAAAATCAACTACTGAAAGTAAACCAAAAGGCATACAATGAACAACTAACATGTGATTATAAAACTTAAACTATCTTTAACCAACTGTAAGTCACAGTTTCGTGGAACAAATATTAAGTGATTTATATGTAATCAAAACCTGATGAATATTTTATGGACACCCGGTATTTCATAAAAGTGACCTAATGGGAGAAGAACTCAAATTTTAGAGACACCTAACTAAATTAGCAACTACTGAATACACATGATCACCGTTTCCAACCCCGATATGCCAAACTATTTCTTCAATTCAATTTCAACGACAAATAAATCACGTAAAAGTGTATTCCCGACATCTATTGATATTATATCTGCCAAGCCATTCTAAATCATGCTTTTTATAATTAGACCGACTTAAGATTAACCCAAACGAAAAAATCTAAAAAGATATTCGGAACCCAACACAAAATTGACCCTTGTGAAAAAATCAATAGCTCAATCCATTAGCAGTTACAGAGGAAGTTTAGACTAGTCACAGATAAGGAGTCAGTCGACAGTCTGTGAATGGAGTACTTATGAATGGCGAGGACATGTAAAAAACACACTACAGAGACAAGAGTAGAGCTGCAAGAGGGTGTTTCCGGGCGCCTACTAACGTCTCCGTCTGAGAGGTTAGGAGCCTCTAGTCGCCGCGCCCGTGCGAAACCCCTCAGCACATCCGGACTGAGGGTAGTGAACTTCGCTACGTCTAGGATACAGGGTGTTTAAAAACTGTTTATGTTTCAAAAAACCTTCTAGATTGTGAATGTTTAACCATCCACCTACAAAGTCATGGTTTTTGGGCTAACATGTACCAAAACGGTGTCTGGAAAGTTGCGAACACGAGGTATTAACTGCTACCTGACAAGGATTTTACTGGCCGGAACATTGCGCACATATACATCTACGATGGGGAAAGGGTGCAAGGGCAGGCCACGGGTAGTTTCTACAGTTTACAACTTAAAACGGGAATACCACGTCGGGAGGCCACTGGCGCTTTTTAGTTTGCACCCAATACCCGATCAAATAAATACAACAACTAACTATTAAATAAAAAACTGCTATTTTATTGGTTGTTAAGACAGATACCTTACTTAACACATACGTTTGACTGTCAAAGTGATAATTCAGATATTCAACTAACAATTCTAAGTTTCTGGAACATCCTGCTTTGAAAAAATGATTTAAACGCGTTGGTTTACATTAAAACTCAGATGTGGAATGAGGCACTTTGAGCAGAATTTGACCCAGTCAAACTCAAACAGGGGTTTCGATCTGTTACGATGGAACAAATCAAATAATCCTTCAGAAACTAGATATTCTGAGCTTTATTTTATATACATAAAACATTGTCGAGAAATTTTTACGCTGCAAGGATTTTTTGCATACGTTTTTGCAGTGCTTAAAAAGTGCAGAGAAAACTGAATGATTTTTTCAAAATAGATAACTTTGATGATTTCTCTAGATATTATTTTTATTACATTAAAAAGAAAACCCCCGCTCAATATATAGTCTGATGAAAGTTTTGCGATTGGAATTACAGTTTACATGTCATGATTTATCTACAATCATTAAAGGGTCAATAGTTTGGAGTTTGCAGTTGTAGGAAATCGGTATATTTTACTACGATACAGAATTTCATATCGTTGGCAAGACCTAGAGTTAAAAATTGTAATACCCAAATAGCATTTTGAACTATTGGTTTTATTGGCTGTCGAATCCAAACTTAAAAATACCAGTGGCCTCCCTACCCTGGTATTACCGCCATCGTAAATTGAAAACTATTAACTAACCTATGGCTTGTCCCTTGTACCCTTTCCCCATCGTAGGTGTATACCTATGTGTACAATAAATACACAACTTTTACGATTTATCTGCGCATCTTTATCCGAGATAATATTTTTTTTATCTAGCAAGAAAATATATCCCAAAACTATTTTTTTATTAATCATTTCTCAAAACATGCAACACAGGTTACCTAAATGGAACCTACTTTTTATATATGTAATCAGGCATATTGTACATGCAATAATTAGGTTTTATTCTACTTCAAATCGTTCCTTGGTATCGTCAATTCGTAATTTGAACATTAAAACATAATTAAATGATCAAGATACTCTTTATAAATGCATAATTATGGCTTTATAAAAGCCATAAAGAAACGAAATTGGGGGGAGGAAAATGTAATCATTATGTTAGATTAATAATAACACTTTGAAACAGCTTATGATTTGAAAAAGTGTAATTTACCATTAACTACTGTAGTCGGGGACTCACTGCGAGCAATTCTGTAGTCAAACAAAATAAACAAGGGCTCTACATTAGACTGTCAAAGCTACAAACCGACGAAAACAAACATTCGTCTACTCTGATGCCACCCCTGCTGTATCAATATAACCACTAGACTCTACTTAAGACAATGACCTAACCTTTTTATCTTAATACAAGCGTGATTGAGTTAAGAGAATAATCGAAAAAAAAAACAGTTACACTACTAAGTAAAAAATTACTCAGTTAAAAATTACTAAAAAGTACTTAGTAAAAAATTACTTACTGCTCTGTAAAATAACAAATAATAAACAGAATGGTAGTCCTATTAAATTTCGTAACCGACTGTAGAAGAAAACTGACAACTCGGTCGTTTGTCATCCGATTTTAACAAACAAGGTCTCATTTGATTTGGATTTAATTCCCTATCTTTTGATCTTAAAACAATTTCCTTTATATTTACAGGTTTCATGAAATTTGCCATTAAGGATTTTAAATGATCGCAAAATAGAAAGAGCTTGAGATATTGGAACGAAACTTTGTAAGCTCTTTTTACCTTCTAAGATACGCATTTATATTAATTTTGAAATTTCTATCTTCAGAAATGCTCAAGATATCAAATAATTCTTAAAAATCATAAACAGACTGACAAACAGAAATCTAGGCATTTTATAATCATACTTATATGTCGTTTTATGTTTGTATGGAGCAAGTCCATAAAAGATCTCCAGGCAATTTGGAAACACCCTGTACATCACGGTGACATAATAAAAACATTACAGCCTTCCAATGATTTCTAATTTTACACCTTGCTCTTGCGTTTTATCAATATCCTGGTGTAAATTCGCACTTTACACAGCTTACTCTTAAATGGTTTTATATATTTTCTGGTCATAACAGTCTTGGTTGTAGTAAATGCATAAATCACAATTGCCTTATAATGATGAATTTATACCACATAGGCCTACTCTTTAGAGGTCTTATCAATTTTCCCGTGCATTACAATTGTGATATTAATCAATTGATGTGTGCAATGGTTAACTTTAATGGAGCTATCAAAGTTACTAAGCCTGGTCTGAAGATGCTCTCCTGGCTTTTCACCAGCTCCGCTCATCCTGTTTGCACAGTATTCAATCATTCATAGATTAACTTGTTGTGTGATTAGTTTAATTTATGATCAGTCCAATTGCTCTCTTGTCATTATGATGCGTATGACCAAATTAGGAACTATACACACTTATATTGGGAAACTGTCGGAATCCCCACACTTCAATGGTTTGGTGCTAATTTTATATAATTTGGGACTTGTGAAACGTTTATATATTGATATGTCGTGTGGTACAACAAAGATAAAAAATATTGTGGTTAGGCCTACATCCCAGTAAAGTGATACAGCAAAGGGGACACAGTGTGATATTGTGGCGAAGCAGCAGAATTACTACAAAACGATATCGTGGTACTATCCTGACAATTGATGTGGTTTGTCATCCAATGGAAATCTATACGAAATTGTGGCGATATTTTTAAAAGTTTTGTGTCATAAGCTATGAAGTACAGTGAAGGAAAAATAGAATAATATTGTGGTGATGTCACAACAAATTATACCGTGTAAATTACAGCCACATGAAAACGAAACCATAAATATTGTGCCGAAACAAGTCTTGTAAAAAGTAGGCATACAGCAAATCTAAAACAGTATGGCATTCAGCACGGTGATTTAAAAAATATATTATCTAGTCCATGAACTGATTAGACAAACTAATATAAGGTATCCCAACAGGTTTCGCCTATTTAGGCATTGTCAAGTAATTTCGTCCAAGAATGTTTTATCACAGACAATAGACCATTAGTTATATAGTCTGTGGTTTTATCCAGTAATTTACTCGTCAATTACATTCAAATAAATACACATATAGGACATAACACAAAAAATGGACTGGAGGCAGCAACCGGTTAATAGTAGGCCTACTTTAAATACAGGGTGTTTTTGACGCGCAACCCAGATTATTGTGATTCACACTTAAATGGCAAAACAGCCTTATATTTTGGTATCCCTGTTTTCTTTACTTCATTGTCAATCAGCTGATATGCATTGTTGCATTGTTATCTGTGAGGTTTGGTTTTATTGGGAATTTATTGTAAATAATACACAACACGGCGTTTCCCCAATCTCGAAGATTAAGAATAATACGTCTAAAGTAAATCATTGGTTTTATGCCAAGAAAGGTTTTAAACTAATTGTCCAGGCGTTTATACAATTACCTAATAAACAAACTATTGACATATACAAATGTAAGGAAACCTAATCCGAAATTAAGGCAAAATAAATCTCTAGATTTAAGTAAAAGTCAAATCAGGCAAATGGAAATACACTTAGTCTGCAGGTTTGCTGTAACGGGGGTATTTTTTTGTTTACTACGGATTCGGTTTCCTTAAATTTGTACTATTATTGACACGTACAAATTAAGGAAACCTAATTTCAAACCTTTTTGCATAACAAACCAGTTATTGTTCAACAACAGTACCTGCATATACTCACACAACATTGCCAAACACTTCCTCCTTCCGTTACAAAACCAATTGTGAACTTTCAACGCATTCCCGTGTTGTGTCTTATTTTCAATAAACTCCCAATAACCTCATAGATAACTATTGAGCAACGCATATACGCTGAAAACAGGGATACCAAAATATCAAGTTGTTTTGTTACTAAAATGTGTCTCAAAGTACTTTTAATTAGGGTTGCGGTTAAAAAAACCACCATGTATATGTTGTTTTTTCATACGTTTTATCTCCTATGTATGTATTTATTTTAATGTAATTGACGAATCAATTATTGGATGACACATTCTTGGAAAGGAGATGACTTGGCGAAACATGTTGGGATTTTGAACAATAATTTGTTGAACTATTGACGTGAAGTACCTTATAACAGTTCCACAAACAAATGAAAGCAACGATATTGTGATGGATGGTAGATGGTAGATGGTACAACAAGATGATTTGACATGGGTGATATCCAAAGTGGTGACTGTCGCGCGGCTGCTACTAAGTGCAGACTGAACGATATTGATATAGTGTGCAACCACAACTAATTGCTAGCCGTTCCCGTGGACCCAAACAATATTCGTCAGTGGGACCAATGTTTTTGTTGAGGGTGCCTAACTGATGGGTCTAGGGAGTAAATAGAAAACGCACTCGTCCTAGGCGGGGAAGATTTGTTTCATTTTGAGTTGTTCTGAACAAATTGGGTTTCATCGTTGAAAATAGAAATTTTATAGATTTGTCTTTTTAATTTAAGAGAAAACTAGTTATCTCATATCTTTTATAAATGAACAAATTTTGTTTGTTTTTCAACGTTGACATGGGAATTTTTATTTTTAACGATATAAAAATTATCCAACAAATGTTGGTTATTCGTTTTTGATAAGAAATTAAAAATACCTTTAATTGTTATAGAAAATAAATTACATTTATGTCATTTTGAGTGTCTTGTGAGTCATTAAATTCTACCTATCAGAACCCTGTCCATGATGATATACTAACCATACGTTGATTCCTGCTTAGCAGGCGATCAAGAAACAAATTGTTAGGGAAATCAAGTAATTGATTCGTAATTACTTAAAGATTTTATGATCAAATAAAATTAGTCAATAATTCAGTGATTCATTGTAAGCTTATTTGTCAGTTGTTTATAATATCCATTACATGTACATGTTAGGACTTGCCCGCATGTTACTGATGTTCATATCGGCAATACGTCTTATGACCGTCAGGATTTTACGTAAATTAAATAATAGTAAGAGAATTCAGATACTAAATTGAATTTTATATACAAACGTTCACCTTGTCGGTTACTTAATATTAGAGACACTTGGAAATCAGTATATTGGGGCCTATTTTAAACTTCTTAGTTTAATTCTTCGTTTTGTTAATGTAAGGTGTTTAAGGATAGCCTACATCAACTACCTCAAATTTTAGTGGGTGACATCCTTTTCCTAATTGGTCCATAAACATTTTATCTGTGATTTAAACGGACGTAGACTCTTGTATTTCCGAGTAGGTGTTTATTTCAAAGTTAAAACTGTAATATCCCCTGCTAAATTGATAAGAAAAAAACAGTAATGTGAAAGTCATTTCTTCTTAAATCTATCTCTCTCAGACTACATGTATGATTAATTATTCCAATTAGGTATAGGCCCTACCTGTTGTTTTTATACTTAAGACAAGGGACATGTTTATATTAAAGTTAAGTTTGAAATTGCTGTTTCAAACATTTATCATACTGTGTTTACATATTATTTAGATAAACCATTCAGGGACTTGTGCAAGCCAAAGTCCGTCGTGCCGACGAGAGCCAAGTACTCGTCCTATTTGGGATCGTATCTTATCATTTCATACATTATTATAGGCCTAAGTTCACTTACCCTTAGATTGTTCCCCTGGAGGGCTCTTGGGCAGATAGACTCTGTCGGAAGCTTGAGGACCGGCCTCTGTCAACACACGGAATCCCTGCATCTCACCCGGAGACGTCCGTCCACAAAATGTCACTATAATCTACTGACACCGGAAAATAATTTGTTGATAAAGACGGTCCCCCTCCCGATGATGGTCGTGATGCGCTTAGGGCGGCCCTATTGGTGCACAGGGCCCGCTCGTCGCCTATTGGCCCGGCCGCGACTCATCGATTTTTTTCTGGGCGGAGCTAAGGAGGCGCCGAGGGAGTTTTAAACGTCTTTTTCACCCCCTCGTTCAGTACCGCTCTCATCGGACTGTGTCATTGGTCCGCCTCGGTCCCGCGCCCCGATCGGATAATATACGGAATAATTAATATCACGTTCCCCCGGGCCCTGATGCCGGGTTTATACTTTCCTCCTCTCACATTACGACGTCTCATCACACGGGTTTATACCTCCCTTTATAACAACGGGCCGACAATGTTGGCGAGCCCTTTATAGCTCCTTGCATTTCTAACCAGCTCGCTCTAATTAACTGTAAACTGTTCCCCCACCCTTCGTCCGCTGCATGTTAACTTTGTACCCGATTCACATCATGATATTTATAAGAGGTCATTTAATTAGTTTCATAATCTCCTGTTTTTCTGGGTTATGTTAATAACTTTTGAACATAATCCTCTGTTACAAGGGTTGATCGTCTTATTATTGCGAGTTGTGATGCACTTATTTTGAAACTTATAAGAAAATATGCTTATATTTGCCAAAAACAAATTATTGGGACCTTTTGGGTTAGTGTTACGTTGTAGTGTGGCCTTAATTTGACGTTTGATAAGTTTAAAATATCGATAGATTAGAATAATAGACAGGAAAATAGTAATTTATTGATAGTTCAAATATGTCATTATGTATGTTTTTGGTAATATGTGTAATATCTCAAATATATTTAGTATTTCTACATAGATATTCACATAGCTATGTAAAATTTCATAATATTCTTGAATAAACAAAGATTATTTTTAACCAAAGGCTTTGTATCTGCTGATATGCTGCTTGATTTTTAGTAAAAAATATTGACTGGTATAAATCGGAAGTCTAGAAAGTACTACGGTGAATTAATTTAGCTATACCAAAGCCACACACACGACACACACACACACACCTAAATATAAGGAAAAAAATCACCCAGGTGGATATATGTGTCACACTGCACAGTGTACGTACATATCAGTCAAACTTAACATTGATGAACAGTGTAAACTCCTTCAGTTACAATAACAACACGTTTTCTTTGAGCAGAGCTCGGCTCTAGTACGCTGGGTGGTGTACATCCACTGCTTACAGTTTTCCTATTAGAGCTGTATTTCCGAGAATACTTTAGTGTAAAAATATTTAACGTCTGCTGTAATTATCCAACACATACAGTGTGTCTCCAAAGTATACCATTCTCCAAAGTATACCATTTCATTCACGGGTTTAACTCTTCAACCCTAATAATAACAGGGTATATATGTATAACAAATTAGAGTTTTGTTTTGAAGTAGATGGTAAGAACGTAAACCAAGTATTTAACTTCTAACTTGTAACATATATACACTGTAATTTGTTGGGAAAGGGAAAGTAAAAGAATCAAAATTAAATTATTTAAGCCTACTCTTGCTACCTTCTGACTAGTGGTCTACATCGACAACATTTTGTAGACCTTCCTGTAGATAGGTTAATTAGTGTTAAAAACCGTGCCATTGATTCTGAAGTCGACCTTGAATAAGACCGTTGTATTTGGTTGATGTGACTAAGTGAGCAAAGTAGACTACAATGAATAGTATCCATTGCTAGTATACAGTCCAGATAGCATTTGACTCACTTGCAACAGTGATGTCACTTTGGGTTGAATTGCTGAATAAGTCATACAATGAACGAGTGCTCTATACAGGCATTAACAGGTGGGCTAGCTTGACTCTAACTCAGCTAACGCAGCACTAACTTAGAGTAGAGTTATGTCTGTTTGGTAACTTACTCCATACGTTTAAAGCACGTATACATCAAACATTGCCAACATTAGGATCCCTAAGGTCAATGAAAAAGTTCTGTCAAATCCTGGTATTCCGGAGATGATTGTTGATTAACGTGGATAGACCAACGTTTAGGCGACGCGGTTATGCAGTACATCGAATGCCAGGATTTGACAGAATGAACTTTGACCGTGAAAGCCAGGAAGCCCACCATCAAAATGAAATGTTTACTACGTTAGCAGATCAGATAAAGGCTTCACTTACCTACATTGTTTTGGTCTTCGGGTTAAACCCGTGTTATATTACTGATAACTTTAGCTGAAGCTTAGGGCTTGATGCAGAAGTACCGTAGTGGTTAGTTGGTGTGCTTTACTTGTAGTACAGTATACAATAGTATAACAATAGTAGAACACTACTTCTGAAGCAATGTCGAAACATCAGCTCAAATGTTCATCTGAAGAACATGACAATATAATGATCGTGGTTTCAACATTTGCTACAACAAGGGATAGATCGAAAACACACCAGTGATCGTTCACAGGAAAGTAAAAATCGCAAACCTATTAAGATAAAACAACAGTACTTGAACAAGACAAGACGTGGTTGACTACAATAAGTGGAAATCCAAAGTGTTATAGATATGCGAACTACGTGTCACAGGTCGGTAACCTGGGTTCATAATCCTCCCCCACAAAATACCTAATCATTCCAGGACCTAATGTTTGGACACAGCTCATAGTTCGCATCGATGATGCGTTCTCTAAACTTACACTTTCAACTTTATACTTTAACGAGGTTTCATGGGGTAAAGATAGGTTTTCCCATTGTTGGTCCCCAAGACATAAAATTCCGCAATTGATTTCCAAACTATTTTGTATTGCATAAAAAACTAACAGTTTAGTAGAATGAAGCGTTTTTGTACGCCTAATGGTAATGGAGAACATTTAAAAAACGTTTAAGTTTAAAATTCACTTTTTATTTCTATGTAGAGTAAATAAACTACTGTAGTTTGCTTGCTAAGGGATATATTTTTATACAATTTGGCTAATTTATTTATTTCATACTACTGTGCTATCAACATTTCAATTAAAAACACTCCATCAACTTCCTTGTAGCAGCAAACCTAACTGCTCATTAAAATTGAATTGTAATCAAAGCTGACAATTTTAAGGGATATTTTTTGTGTAAATCCAACCAGGTAATCTGCTTAGTCTGCAGGTTTGCTCATTCCTGGGATGGGGATATTTTAGTAATTGATTCATGGATACATGTGTCCAGTGATTATGCTTCGAGTCCATCAACAGGTCCACGAGTCAAATAATCAGCGTGTCCAGTAATACAGGTGAGGAGAATAGTGTCAGTTTCTGTAATTGACAGTTCAAACAATATTTTCCAGAAAAATATCGGTATATTTAAATACATAAACATCGGTCTAAATTTGTAGACGATAAATTCACTATCAAGTGATATCAGAAGAGTATGACGTCCTCTAGGGGTCGTTATTACAGAGTGTCCAGCGCAAAACGCCTTACTTCAAAAGCTAAGTGACCGGTGATCAACAACCAATGGGTAATCAACACTAACATTCTTGTCTAATTCCCTACTGCCCGTGCGGTCACATATCGTAATTTGTAAACCTTGAAGTTTTCCATAACAACGGCTTCTTGGCAAGACAATGACAGTTCCTGAGATGGAATCTAGGACAGACAGGAATCAAGGACGTGTAAGATTGTTTGTTGTCGTCGGGATTCCCCGTCAAAGTCGCCGCCAAGCCCCCCGGGGCCAAGGGCCATATATCTGTCGTCTTCCGTCTGGTAAGGTCCGGTCGTCCGGCAGCCGGACTACCTAACTCGCTTTTGTGTCGCTTTCGACACGTCTAATGCCATTTAATTTGACCATTATATTCTGCTTATGGTGTTAGAAGGGTCTCGTTGCCTCCAGGAAAACAAACAAAGAAGTCTTTTGACTTCTCGTAGGCGGCACGGTAGCAATATAGTGCCGCTTGTTCCGGGGGCTAGCCTAGCTCAGGAAGTTCGAAAAATATGTCCGCGTGAAATACAAGGAAAACTATGGATGTATGAAAAACTCACACCATAAGATATAATGTCGTTCCAATCAGGGTTTAGTACAGAGATGAAGTTTATCTTCTTTCACACCAGTGCGGTTCTGCCCCAGGCTGCCCAGGAAGGCATTTTCACTTAACATGACGGTTTAACAAAAATGTTTAAAATAGTTACAAGATATAATAGTTCTTATAGTAGGTACATTACTTTTTGGAATTTAAGTCTCGAAAATAAATAATCAACTAACCTAACTAGATATAAATTCTTCCAACCAATCTCCAAACCAAAGTTTTTTTTAAAGTCTCCGCTATCCCACGACATAACACAAACATTACATGAATATAGGACGAAACATTAATAATCAAATTGCTGTACAGTAAAACGTATGAACTTTTCATTTTACAAACAATTATATGACGATATTTTAGAAATTAACATCACAAAGACAAGATAGCCTTTTTAAGTAAAATACTGTACTACATCGGAACTTAATACTACAATAATCATGTCAAACAAGTTTCTGTACGTCTTTGTTCTTAGTTTTGATATTTTTCGTTCACTTAATGGTTCAATTGTAATTACAGCTAATATACTGTGGTACATACGATACTATTCCTTCCTCTTTTAAATATTATCTCTCTGTCCTTTTCTATTCCTCATTTGTCTAATTTTCTACAAGGTTGGTAATGCATTTCTACGTAAAGAGTTCAGAAAGTCTTCTGGTCAAAGTTATTTCATGGGTTTCTATTTTCTTCGTTGGTATCCCTGAAGAAAATACATAAAACAGCTTAGACGGGAACAACACCACTCCACTGCAATGTTTTGTGTCACACTGTTCGTTCCCATATAGCTTGGAAAAATGACTGATTTGAGTATTTGAACTAACATGCATTTAGTTACATTTTTTCGCAAAGAAGTTAAAGCAGTTTAGTTGAGATGCATTTCCAAAATTTCATATCCTTATCCCCGCACGATCCCCCTCCTCAAAAAGTGTTTATCACTTTTCCATCGGATTTATTTTTCTGATAAATATTTATTGAGTTCCAGCCCCTTGAAGGGGTGGAGAACATTATTCATCTGTTTTTCAATCGTCTCTCCCTTATTTAATGATTCCCACATAAAACAGTGGAGACTCGAGGGACGGGGAAGGTCTCGGAGCAGCGATAATTACGGAGAGGGGGTGAGTGAGCTTGGCAAAAAGGTATCACTCCATATCATTTTAATATAGGAAGTTTTATTGCTAATTATCAGTTGGGGAAACTTTACACACGCTACTCTGTGGTGTTAGCTTGCGCTCGGAGAAATAACCTGCCCGAAATAACGGGGATTTCACATTTGTTACTTTGTTATTGTCAATACAATAGAAGTATGATGTGCTATTTAAGGGTGGTTACAGATTTGTATCTTTATAATCCTCATAAGACACGTAAAATGGTTTAGCCAAGTTTTTCGTCGTCAATCCAGTATTTATAATCATAGATGGGTTTGGAGAGTGATTTATCGATTATTAAATCTGATCTTCGCAAAATCGTGAAATCAGCATTTGTTTAGTTTAAATGTGTATCGTGAAACGTGCTTTTCGATGTCCTTAAATCGTTGCATCGTTAAACACAATGTCCACAATGTACGTATTAAATTATGATACAAATACATTTGTTGTCAAATGGATCTCAGGTGTGTATTATTTCCTTAAATACGTATTTTCAGGCGAGTAATCCATGTAATGTTATTATTGTACTTCCCCAACTATGTTCCCGAAAAGATCCAATATAAGAATATTATCATAGGATATTATAAATTCTAATACATGAAACTCTGAATCGTCCCTTTACTATCGATTACCATTATTCTGTTAAGTTTCCTCTACAAAAGAATCTCTTCTAACCTTCAACGTTTTTATTGTTGAATCGTTGGAGCTTTTAGTGAATTTCCCATATAGGGAATAAGCTATTACCGTAGTACTCATGGCAAGACCTGGACCCGGGAAAGATTTACTTTTTTGTTTTGAGGTCAACATAGAGGCCAAAAACACCATCCGTTCAAATTCATATATATTATTGTGTGTGTCCGTTAGCGCGATAACTCGAGCAAAAATGATCTGATTTTCATGAAATTTAGTAGAAACGTGTAAACCTACGTTTATTTGTACGAGTTCGCGAACCAGCATGATCAGACTATGGGAACGGGGGTTTATAGGGGGGTTTTGGGGTAAAAATTGGATTTTCCTATTTTTTTACATAAAATTTAGCAATTTCTCTCCAGACCATTTTGTGGAGCTTAAAAAAGAAATACTTTTGTATATTAAAGCATTTTTGTTGCCTAACGGTTACGGAGAAAATTGAAAAAAACTTTAATATTAAAATTACCATGTTATTCTTTATGGAGAATAAATAAACTGTTGTAGTTTGCTTGTTTATGGATATATTTTAAACAAATTTGGCATTTTGTTTATTTCATACTAAGCTATCAACATTTCAATAAAAACACACCTTAATACCTTCCCTGTAGCAGCAAACCTAGGTAATCATGAAAATTAATGTTATTTAAATAAGAAATGAATCTGACAATTTTCAGCGAATATTTTAGTAGAAATCCAGCCAGGTAAATTGAAATTGGCTTTGACTGCAGGTTTGCTGCGGCAACTGTTGTAGTTTGCTTGTTTATGGATAAATTTTAATCAAATTTGGCAATTTTGTTTATTTCATACTAAGCCATCAACATTTCAATAAAAACACACCTCAATACCTTCCCTGTAGCAGCAAACCTAGGTACTCATAAAATTAATGTTATTTAAATAGGAAATAAATCTGTGAATTTTCAGGGAATATTTTAGCAGAAATCCAGCCAGGTAAATGGAAATTTGCTTAGTCTGCAGGTTTGCTGCGGCGGGGTTATTTACCAATTTACATGGAGTTCTGAAACTATTATCATGTGTCTAAGAGATATCGTCATATTCACATTTCTTTCTAGCAATTGTCCAGGCTTGCTATAAACATATTGTATATATACAATTTTGTATCTTTACTAGTTTGATGATTTATCCATTTATCTATTTATTTATTTATTTAAACCATTATTCCTGGGTCTGAATCAGGCATTTGATGTTTACTCGTCAAGTTGGTTTGTTGTACACAAAATATTCTTGTTTACTTTTACATTGAACATATTTAATAGTTTAAAGGTTGTTATGTAACGTACATCATTTTGTCTGCATCTAGGCAACATCCAACACTGGTCCATTACGATATTTTATTTTATAATATTTATTTTTATTTGTATGTTTCTACACCAGTAGATTTTTTTACGTTTCGAAAGGGAACGTTCCAATCTCCAAACCCTGGTCTTGTAACTGTCTAACGTCGACCTTTTTGTTACATAGCATCATTAATTCATAGCCCAATGGCAAATGACATTCTGATGATATTCTTGATACGAGACTACTATTTATATGCAATAGTCTACCATTAATACGTTCATAATATATTTTAAAACTATTATTTTATGCTTCTGCATCAGCAGCAAATATTTCACAAACTATGTCAGCTACATCTCGGAACCCTAAATTTACATTACACTACGCTATAAAAATGGTCAATAAAACGTTTAGTTCTTCAAACTTAAAGCTCACACTTATACGACTTTAAAGTAGTAAACCACCAAGATTGCACAATTGTAATTCAAAACATCCAGTTCGATAAGACGTCTAGAAAGATCCAGTTTATAAACTTATCCGGGGTTTTAAATACATGTGGAATGATCGAGCCGATGCTGTACAATCATTAGAGATTGAGGACCGGAGACGAAGGGAGGAGAAACGATCGACCATCTTGGCCCAGGAATGATATCCTTGTTGGCATGGCAACGCTGTTTATTGCGTTACCATGGAGACCAAGTGATGAGGGTGAAGTAATGTAAGAATCCCCGACCAAGCTCGACACTGTCTTAAACGATCCCCCAACTCCAACCTACCCCTCCTACAATCTTCTACCCGCTATCATCTCTCGGTTAACGTAACTATACAAAGTTTAACGGATCTTGGTAAACGATGTTCATAAGTTCGGCGCTAGGGGGCGAGATTTAATATGGGTAATAAGAGAGTTTAATCAACTGCTGGGACGGGACGTTCAGTCGCTACGCAAATAAATAGTTATAAATGCGATAGTGTGAAATAACATGTTTATTTATTTATTGACGGAAAATCCATTTTTACAGGGTATACATTGTAGTAGTACTACATACAAAATAATAAATACTAACAAACATCAAAAATGCGTCTGAGGCGTCTAGTAAATACAGTTAGACTGGCTTAGAAAACGTGTTGACTTGTATTGCTTGGATATTAATAATAGGGATGGTAGTCTAAAACAAGTCCGACATCGGGTAGAAACAGGTTAGCCTGGCGTTGTACACGGACCATTGTACTACTCAGTTCATACAATGTACGGTGGTGAAGTCTGACAAACATCTCTTTCGATTTCATGTAATAATTTAAACATAAGGAATAAATTTAAACTTGACGCTTTATTCAACGAGAAACGTCTATTTGAATTTCTTCTCGAACTAACTTGGTGCCATGGAAGGAGTTTTGGATGGTGATTGAACAAAAACAAACTACTTATGTTTTATCATATTTTCACCAAATATTTTTTTGAAAACTAAAAAAATACGTTTTATCAATCTCTTTGAAAATCTAACTAATTATTGTATCAAACTATTAATCTACGTCTTTGGATTACCTCAGTATTACGAATATCAGTGCTGAACGCTGCATATTGTCTCCCAAGTTTTGCTTCCGGGGGTTTAAATTGACTGCTGCATTGCTTGCTGTTTGACGAATAGCCAACACATATCAATCTTTCAAAGTAAATAAATAAATGAAAATGTCTTTATTATCCAGCGTTTCTCTGATACATATCAGTTTTTCAGAACATCTTTTGTCATCAAACTACTATACTTACAACTAAAAAATCACTGTAACTAAACAAATGAAAACAATTCACAACACGGTCTTTATTTGTTAAGGTGTATTATAGGCTCATAAGGTCAAGTTTAAAAACCACCATGCATCTGTGGGTAGGTAGGTGTTTGAGGTGTTTAGGGTAAGTTTGAGTAAATAATGGAGCAATCCCATTAAAGAATAATGCACTTATTTGACTTTCTCTTTGACGTGTAAAGTTACTTTTGAGGATTCAAGTAAGAAATACGGTGGAAAGCAATAACATAAACACAGTATACAGGGTGATTGGTACTCAGTGAGACAATTAATTTTTTGTGTAAGTACAAAGTAAATGAAGTGTGATGATGCATATCAAATGTTCCAAGTCTAAAAATTAGCTTCCCAAAAATTATTTTATGTTTTTCAAAAATAACCATGTTTTTAAACTTACAGTGATTTCTCAATTACCTGTATATGGATTTGAGTAGATAATGTCATTTTCGTGTTCTACATTAAATTTTGAACAAGAATAATAGAAAATGTCGGAGGATTAGTTGTAAAAACTCCATTGCAAATAGATTCAAAGATAAAAATTAAGATGTTTGGTAAAAATTTAAAAAACAATGGTCTATTGCATTTTTCACATCCTGTATACAAGAAAGTGTCGGAATATGTTAAAAACTGCGGAATTTTATAAGTTTTCCAACCATATGCTACACCATTGAGGTTTAGATATTTTTTGTTTGTTTTAGTGGTTTGGATACCAGAAAACAGGGAACTTTTTTACTGTTTTTACTGTTCCAGCTGAAACAAAAGTACACCTTTAATACATGCCGACTTTCCATGTTTTAAATGTTAAAGACACCATGCTTTGTAGTCTTCAAACCACTAAAGCGTACATAAGCAGACATAAAGCTCAATGGTGTAGCATATGGTTGGAAAGCTTATAAAATTCCGCAGATTTTAACATATTCCGACACTTTCTTGTATACAGGGTGTGAAAAATGCAATAGACCATTGTTTTTTTTAATTCTTATCAAACATCTTAATTTTTATCTTTGAATCTATTTAAAATGGAGTTTTTACAATTAATCCTCCGTCATTTTCTATTATTCTTGTTCAAAATTTAATGTAGAACACGAAAATGACATTATCTACTCAAATACAAATACAGGTAATTGAGAAATCGCTGTATTACGTTTAAAAGCATGGTTATTTTTGAAAAACATAAAATAATTTTTTGGGAAGCTAATTTTTAGACTTGGAACATTTGATATGCATCATCACACTTCATTTACTTTGAACTTACACCAAAAAATTTTGTCACACTGAGCACCAATCATCCTGTATAACGGGTCATTCTGAATTTGATCGGTCTCATTATTGGAGTTTGAAATCTATAAGGTAAACATTATTCCTTTGGCACACAATGTATTTTGATTATTTAATTAGTATATTTGTCGTGTAACGAGTAAATCAATACGTACTGCCATTGACAACGTACCATACTGCGAACCCAGATTTAAGGTCAATTCAAACCTTTATTAATTCAATATTTCAAATATTTTATATCAAAAAATATTTCAAGATGAAAATTTTGTTTAAGTGTCTTGGAAAAAATGAAAATTATATTATTATTTAATCCCTAGTTGCACTAGAAAATGACAAAAATTGTAATGTTCGACACATTGATCTGTTTTAAAAGACTAAAAATAAGTACAGTTTGACCTAATGCCATTATTTTTACTTCACGCTTAGGTCAAAAATATCGTAGGCATAAACAAATTTACATAATCTAAATCCATACTGTTTGAATTTGTTAGAGGAAATTACGTACTCTGGCCACCCCAAGCCGTTGTAGTTGCGACGGCCGCTAACAGGGTGCGCTGGGGCAGGCGTTATTTTAAAAACATCTTAAATCTTTTTAAAATCATTAGTTATGATTCATTGAAAAACCACAAAATTTGTGTTAATGCTCTATTACAGTTTAATGAAATCATGAACACAATATATCAGCAGTATGTGGTTTTAAACAGATTTTCCCATGGTCATCATGTCAAAGTTGGTAATGAAAATTATGAGATTTTATATTTTAAAATGTTATCTGTAAAGACTATGTCATTCCTTACAATATAACATATTTTATTGCATTTTTAACCTAATTGTAACATTACAAATTATTTTAAATTATGCAAATTATTATTAATTTAATTCTTAACTGAGTGTGGGTATAAATGAGATAGGATTTATGAAGACGAAATGCTCTAGCGCATTTGGAACACTATATTCCTCTATACTGAATAGTTATGAATGTGTAAACAGTTTGGTTCTCGCAGGAAAGTTGTGTCTTCGAGCAGCGGTATATATACAGCCGGGCTCAAGTGGTCTAGCCGGGGGACCGATGGTTCTAGGTGACAACCACCACATAGCCTATCAGAGAGTGCGGGCGCTGGACGCCCCCCCTGCTGGAGCATTTCACCTCAGAGCCGGCCTTTGTTCCCTTTTGCTATAATATTTTATATGTAATATAAAATAATTATATATAAACAAATCAATGTGAATGTACGTCTTATATTTTTAAACACATCTACATTTATAATTTAGGTTTCATGAGCCATTTTACGAGTTTACTGAATACCAAAACTATTGTGTTTAGATGCGTAACACGAAAAGATTTATATAAATCACAGTATTTCACCTTATAATTGACTTTTGTGAAAGCACAAAATTTCACAATTTCTTCCCAAACTATTTTGTAGAGCTTAAAAAACAAATATTTTTGTATGTTGACGATTTTGATGCACCTAATGGTTACGGAGAAATTTCAAAAAAATGTAAATTTAAAATTCCCATGTTATTTTTATGGATAATAAGTCAACTGTTGAAGTTTGCTTGTTTATGAACATATTTTGATCAAATTTGGAAAATACAATATTCATTTGTTCCTAACTACAGTATTAACATTTTACAACAAAAACACTTTTTACCCTCCCTTTTGCAGCAAACCTAAGTAATCGTTAAACTAGGGAATAATGTGATATTTTAAGGAGACATTTTAGTGTAAATCCAATCAGGCAAATGGAAATTCTGCAGGTTTGCTGTGGCGGGGGTATTTATAAATTTGTATTTATATTTAAAGAACATAACACCTGATTTTACACATTTATAATTATAATTTGTTAATAGTGGATTTTGTAATCTCTGAAAACAAAATAAATACCTATTAATTTTATCAATTCATCTTTAAAAATGTCTATCATCCAAACAATAATTAACAATACTCAATGACTACATAAACAAAACTGAATGAAATAGGCTAATCTTTTATTAAAAAAGTATAAATACATAAAATACTCTAGTACAGAACTTACTCCTTGAAAAATACATAAATGTGAAATGAATGGAAAAATAAAAACAAATATAATTATACTTATTTTATATAACTACAGTATAACATAAAATCGATGCTAGCCAAATGCGTACAACTTTATACAAATGGAATAGTAGCCGATACGGGCAGCGAGCCTGTGTGTCGACTGAGTTTTGCTTCCACAAATTTTACTGTTTCTTATATTAGAAAAAAGATGAAGATTTTAACTGAATGGAATAGATGATGAACCTTTATTTGCAATCATAAACAAAGAACTGATACGTTTACAAATATTGTATAGGAACATATGTTAATTAGTTTTCTTTTAACATTCTCCCACACCAAAATAAGAAGGATATCAAAAACTAATTAACATATACAATGTTTGTAAACATATGTTAATGATGATTAGCAAAACATATTAATGAACGGACTATATCCTGTTATTTCTCTTGAAAAATCCTTAGTAATATCACAGAATGGCAAACAAGTACGAGTGAGCTTAGATAGAGTGAAGCCTGCATGTGTGTTACCCCTTTACCCGACCAGTAGTAATCCAACAATGACTCAGTGGACAAATAATTATTATTTTATTAGAAACTATAGTAGTGTTGTGATAGTAGTTTACGCAACGATTGCGTTAACACTATTTACGCGAGTTGCGTACAATACTTTACCTACGACCGTTTTTTAAAGTAGCCATTTCAGTACAGTTCTTAGAATTGAAAAGTTTCACTTGACAGCTGTTTACTTTCATAACAGCATAGTTTTTCTCATAACAACACGGGCAACGGACCAATGAGGTTCAAGGATTAAGAGAAAATAAGTACAATTGTAATACTTCGAACGTCAACTAATCAGCTGATCAGCTGATCAGTTGACAATTTTAATTGTTGATCCGGCTTGTTCCTGTTGATACTCGCGTATTCTTAACCTAAGTTGGTGGAAGTTAAATGAAGGTTGATTTTAAAATATCAGTTAGTGAAAGTGATGTTGACGATATGGAAATGAGAGCACAAACTGTTTGTGCTAATCTTTTGCCACCAAAATCAAAACAAAGGTAGGCAATTACATACCAGCAATTCATTAAATGCACGAAACAAAATAAGGTTAAATTTATAAATGAAAATGTTCTTCTGGTTTATTTTGAAAACACCAATTTTTCACCCAACTCGTTGTGGACCACATATTCGATGCCGAGATTAACTGTAAATTAACTGTTTCACTATATTATTCAGTTGTCCAAAAATATATGCAGTATTTCCCTAATTGTACCTGATACAGTATTTATGGTAAGAATGCTGCTAGCAGAGCTTATTGACTGAAAAAGTAACGTATTATTTAACAAAGTTTTGCAAACACGTAATTACATGAAATCAGCTGATTATACAATAAGTCGTTGCATCACTTTCAGTAACAATGACAATAAACGAAAACATAACCTCCCTAGGAAGTTATGAGTAGTGATTAATAGTAATAAAAACCAGATTTTTAGTAATTAAAAAACGGTCGTAGGTAAAGTAGTGTACGCAACTCGCGTTAATAGTCTTTACGACACTCGTAGAAGTTTTTAATGCACTCGCCAAGGCTCGTGCCTTAAATTTTCTACTCGTGTCGTAAAGACTCACTTAAGGGTACAGTTTCTTAACTGAGCTATGCTAATATTGATTGAAACTATTGAATCGATAAGTAAAACTTCATGCGATTGTTTCACTATCAGCAAGTTTGGTTGGTTAGATTAGGTTATGATAGTTTAATTTAATAATAGATATATTTAAAAATATCGATTATTAATCAACGTTTTCAATTCGATAGTTTCAATCGATATTAGCATAGCCCAGTTAAGAAACTGTACCCCTTCTAAGAGAGGCTGTTTTCGTTTATAACCTCTCATTGCCACTGACAGTGATTCAACGAAACATTGTACCAAACACTGATTGTACAACTCAACAATTAAATTGGCCTGAACAGCTGAGTAGTTGAAGATCGAATAATTTAAATTTTACTTTTTCTCTCTCAATCCTTGAACCTCATTGGTCCGTTACCCGTGTTGTTATGAGTAAAACTATGCTGTTATGAAAGTAAACAATGCTGTAATGGGACATTTTTCAATTCTAAGAAGTGAACTGAAGCGGCTACTTATAAAAACTGCCGTAGGTAAAAAATATCCAACTGCTTTTGTAACGTTACCAAAAGCTATATCCCTTAACACGTTGGGTGCTGATGACGGGAATTCCCGCCATTGCTTAACATTAAAATAAATGCAATTTTCATGTTCAAACATGTCAACGGAACTTTAAGTGCATTTCACATCGGCTACGTTACTACTTGTAGTCTTGAAAATAGGTGTTTACCGGACGAGTGTGGTTGTTCTTGACTTCGTCTCGCACGGGATTACCATATGAGTCCGGTAAACACATTTTGGACGAGTGACGTACGATATTTTACGCCATACTACTAAATCCGTACAAATCCTCATATATTATAACAGACTAAAGGACTAACAATCACTAGTCATAACCTCTAAGAAGGAATGATTGTTGCATTCCCTTAACAATCATACTATAATTAAACCCCATTTGATTAAGCTGACGGCAAACAGCTGTTTTCTGGACTAAATCCTTGCGTGGGAAGTAGGTCAACGATGACAGTGTAGTGGCGTAAAAAATTTCACGAACTTAAGTTAACACTACTCTGGTGAAGGTTGGGTTAATCTTTTTATGGTTCAAGCAATACTTTAATCAAGTATTAATTTGTTTAACGATAAGTGTGAGAACTCAGGAAATCAATCAGTTAATAACTGAAACTGATTAACTTAAATAACTTAAGAAAGCCGTTTTGTAGGAAGCAAATTGGTAAAGTTTTTAGTATGTCGCTGTTCTGTTTGTACAAATGTTAGGAAACTGAAATATTCACAACATAATTTCAAACCCTACTTTCTACACTGTGTGTGGTTTTAAAGCAGTCGGTGCATAAGTAGACTATTACAGTACCAGTAATTCAAATGAAAAGTCTAAAACCTCTTCGTGAGGTCCCCTCTATGCGTCTATGATTACATTATTGCTTTCAGCGCTGTCTTGTTGCAAACGCCGAAACTACGACTGCCCTGAGAGAAGAGAGAAACTGCTGTTTTTTCACATGGAGAAAATAAAATCTAAATTGGATTAAATAATTATTTCACACTTAATTTTTTGACAGTGTAATGAATTAAATTTTGCACCTCTTGTAATCATAATTATTCTTTAAATAACTGTCCTATTACACCTTAGATTTATTTACTTTCGTATCATTTTCCATATTGGTTTCTCTATTTTTTTTCAGTTTATGTCTAGAGGCTGAATTTATTGGTAATATTTTTAAGTAAAAAACGTTTAAAAAAACAAATAATTTAGTTTATTGAAGTGTATCTGTATGATTATTGGTTACGGAGATAATTGTAAATTTAAAATTCCCATGTTAAAGGGAGAATAAGTAAACTGTTGTAGTCTGCTTATTTATGGATATATTTGGATCAAACCTGGCAAATCTATTTATTATATACCAAGCTATTAATATTTTACGAAAAACACACTTTATTACCCTCCCTGTAGGCAGCAAACCTAGGTACTCGTTAAACCTAATGTTATTAGAATAGATTTAATTTAAAATCAAATCAGGCAAATGGAAATTCGCCTAGTGTGCAGGTTTGCTACGGCGGGGGTATTTGTCATTTTTAACCTTTTAATAAATTATATGTTTTTTTTAGTTATTAAGCTTTGAAAAATTGAAACGACCGCCATTCTGAAACCATACAGAGTAGAAACTTGATACTTTACGAAAAAATAGTTCCTATTAGTTATCATACAAATACCAAGTTTGAAGCTGGTACCTTTAAGTGGTTCCAAAGTTATGGGAAGTTATGTAAAAAATACATGCACACCGACAGACGGAAGCGAGATAGGGCATATGTTTATATGAAGTTTACATTTACTTCATTTCAGTTTTCAAATATATTACTTTTGCATATACTCTACTGTTTTAATTCTATTTAAAATACACAATAGATAATCTCCGTACACGAAGAAAGTGTTTTTCCAGGGCGAGTTATCTAAGGACGGTAGCAATAGCATGTGTCCACTAGCTATGATACCTGGTGTAGTGGTGTACCTTGTCACATTATGCGGAAGATAGGAGAACCAGTAGACCAGAACAGTGATAGTTCTGCTGAACCTTGTCAACAATCAAGCCTTCAGTAGAATCACTGTGAGGTTGAAGAAAGAGAAAAATAACCAAATGAAAAGAAATGTGGATCAAAATATAAATCTTAAATTGGCTTCAGACATTCCTATAGATAATACCAAGTGTCTCTGGAAGAGTTCCCTTTATGATTGAATTTAATTAAATTTTGTAAATGTAGACTCACAGATTTAATTTTTATTGTGACGTTCTGCTGCTGAACAATATTCACTCTGTTTGCTAACTGTTTAAATTTCTAAGACAGTGATCAGAAATTATTTAAATTTTAGTTATTTTACTGAATTTGTTTAGTTTAGCGTGACACTTATTGGTGACGAGATCATTTTTTTTCTGCTCCCTTGGTGTTTACAGAATACTTCTTTGCAATGAATGATCAACAGTGAGACATTGTATGAAACCTGTTAAAATACAATTGCCGTTATATGCATTAGTCTTTTTTATTTTCAGTGAATAAGTATGGGAAGTTTTCCTTATCTCAGTTTAATTTACAGAATAACTTCTTAACAATAAGGCCAAAAGAACGGAACATATATTGACTTTAATGGGGAAATTTTGTTAATCTCTATAAATGCTATTTAGTACCACCATTTAGATTAATACCCCTACAACTTCAGACAATATTAGAACTGTATAGACCTATAATTTTACGAAATATTACTTTCAATATTGAACATATTGTTTTACAAAAGTAAAAAAAATAGCTAGCATTTCGTTCTACTAATAAATAAAAAGCATTATCCAAAATTCAAAATCAAATCTTTACACAATCCTGCATGGCTTGAACGTCTTATGTGAAATTCTACGGTAACAACAATCTTTCTTTAATTTGCTCGATCAATATCTACACTAATTATTATTTTTACATTTACAGAAATGAATTGTATAAGTTATCTTGTAAAATTAGTAGGACAAAATTAAGTTCACCTTTGTGAAGAAAGATGTTCCTTTTGTAGATGTTAATTTACGCTGGGATGACAATACTAATTGACTTATATTAAGCATTGATTCAGAAACCTGCATGTTTTGCTGAGTAACTATAATGATCCAAAAAGAGAAATTTAAACAATCTTAACCTCCCTATAAAATTGAAATAAAAAAAAAACACTTAAAACATTCATATGAATGTAGGAGGTGCTGATTGGTGCTGTATACATTATCACACATTTTACAAGTGTAAAGACAAGATAAAAAGACTACTACATTACTAATTACTTTACAATTATAATTTTTGAACTACCCATGAAATTCCCTGTTTTTTTCATATTGGATATAGTATAATAATCAAATCAAAATCTGTTTTATTTCACAAAAATTGTTTGTTTACAATATATACATACAAGATACGAAAAAATAGTCCCGCATAGGCCGTACAAGACCTGTGCGCGGGACTAGCTCTTTTACAAATTTGAAATTAATCTAAAAATCAAAACTAAATTAATCAAAATATCATGTACAACTAAGCTATGAGACAGCTACAAGAACAGTTAAAGCTAAGTAACAAGTAGTCGAGTGAATGGAGTTGCAGTTACTGATGTCTGTACGCTAAATATTGTTTGGTGTACTAGTGTATTAATTATTGTTAGGTATTGTATACTGAACTGAAGTGTCTCGGACTGATCGAGCCCAATCTCCGACAGCCAACTGCTTACCGAACGTTTATAAACTGGAAGAGATACCTGTAGATTTCTAATCTCTGATGGTATATTCCTATACAAAATATTCGCGATGTAAAAAACATTGGTAAGGTTTGCAGATTCGAAAATTCTGGGCACCTGCATACCTACATTTACAGCTCCTCTGATGAGATATTTATGCGTGATTGGAGTCACTATCGAATCTTGATTGGAGTAGGTATATACAAGTAAAGTTTTTATAAAAAGTTGACGCACCGAAAGTAATTGAGTGTTTTTTAATAATAAATTTGTAGTATTTGTGTGTTTTTGTGTATTTGTACACCTGTTGAATTGAAAAGCTATTTTAATAATTAGTATTTGTATGACAAAAAATGGATGGTTAAAAGCTGAAACTTGGTTAAATTTGTTTTGAATATTGAATAATATTAGTCTATGAGCTAGTTGACTTTAAAATACAATTTCAGCTCTCAAGCTGAGTTTTTACCAATACTAAGTAAGGCCTGTGCAGGTGTTTTCCACAAGAACTTTGGAACTTTCGCCATTTTGTAACGGATGAACCTTTTGAGACGCGTTAACCTTTTGAGACGCGGTTTCCGACAATGAACTCCACTTGACTAACCCTTAAAAATGATGTACATATCAGCCTATGCTTACATTAAAGATTATGACCCTACTCCTCATAGGTTGTCCCCTGGTGAAGGTCAAAAAATGGTAAAGCTTGGAAAAAGTAGTTTTCATACAGTACATATAAGTTGATGTGAAAGGTTTGCATTTTATAACGGATTTAGTTAAAAAGAAATTAAGCCGTTTTCAGACTTTTTTGTCACCCTGTATATATAATATGTGACCGTTAGCGCAATAACTTGAGCAAAAATGACCCAATTTTGATTGAATTTGGTACATATGTGGAAACCTACATTTATTTCCGTACCAGCATGATCGGACTATGCGAACGGGGATTTATGGGGTAAAAATTGGTTTTTCCAATTTTTTACTCTAAAAACATAAAATTTCACAATTTCAAGTTTCTAAACCATTTTGTAGAGCGTAAAAAAGAAATAAATTTGTATATTGAAGTGGTGTTGTATGCCTATAACGGTTACGGAGACAACTAAAAAATTTTAATTTTAAATTCCCATGTTACTCTTATGGAGAATAAACTGTTGTATTTTGCTTTGTTTATGGATATCTTTTAATCAAAATTGGCAATTTTGTTTATATATTAAGCTATCAAAATTTTAATTAAAAAAACACATGTCAATACCTTTCTTGTAGCCAGCAAACCTATTCATGAACATTAATGTTATTTAAATAGGAAATAAATCTGACCATTTTAAGGGAATATTTTAGTAGAAATCCAGCTAGGTAAATGGAAATTTGCTTAGACTGCAGGTTTGCTGTAGCGGGGGTATTTTTTTATTATAGTTATTACATCAATCCTGGACGCAGAATTAATTAACATTTCATATAGTATTTTTTAAACTCTCAATATCATAAAATATTAAATCATCTAATCAATCTGCTTCCTAGTATAAGATATGTTTACAACAGTTGTGTTTACAAGGTAACTACTGTAAGTAGATGCATATCTTTAGTAGTCAATGAACCTTAAGGTTTATGTTGGCATATCATGAGTGACGCCCCCTGATAGGCTAAACATGGCCTATATAAGCTAGCCAGTGGCTAAACATCCCACAGTTGGACTACCATGCCACATTTTACCTTCTTCCTCCTGCTCTCAGGTATGTTTTTTGGGAAAGTTTCAACTAAAGTTTTACTTTTCAATATTTTCTTTTACAGTCGGATGAATTATGCCAAGTTGCTATAGTACCTAATTTTTTCCAAGATTTAATCGGAAAAATAGTGTTTATGCGAATTGCATTTATTCCTTACTCAAGTACATTGTAAAGAACTTTTTTCAACTTGAAACATTATCAAAGATATTTAACAAATTTTAATAAAAAAAATAAAACTATATACTATAAGTTAATTTTTATATGCATTATTAGTTGTTTGTGCCACGTCTTGAACATTGTGCAATATCTAGTCTAGATCCAGGGCCAGTTTACTTTTTTGTTTGATGTCCCCAAAGGCCAAAAACACCATTTGTTCATAAATCAAATAAATTCATAAATGGGTGTCTGTCTGTTAGCAGGATGACTTAAGTAAAAATCATCGGATTTTGGTGAACTTCAGTATAAACAAGTTAACATACATTTATTCTAAGTTTTTTGTGAACCAGCATGATCGGACTATGGGAACAAGGGTTTTTTGGGGACTATATGTGGTAAAATTTGGGTTTTCTAATTTTTGACCCTTAAAACAAAAAAAAATCACAATTTCTTTATAAACTATTCTGTGGACCTAAAAAAAAATTAGTATATTGAAGTGTTGTTCAATAAAGGCCTATAATGGTTATGGAGTAAATAATATAAAAAACTGTAAACTTAAAATTTCAAAGTTATTTTTATGAATGATACATAAAACTGATGTAGTTTGCTTTTTTAGGGATATATTTTAATTGAATAAAATTTTGATAAATCTGTTTATTTCATACTACAGGTACGCTATTAGTATTTCAATAAAAAAAAAACTCTACCCCCCCTGTAGCAGCAAACCTCAGTGGTACTCATTAAATAATTGTATTTAAATAGAAAATAAATCTGACAATTACATATATGGGAATATTTGACATGTAGTGCAAATCCAACAAGGTAAATGGAAATTCACTTAGGCTGATAGTTTGCTTTAGCGGGAGTATTTTGTATTTAAATTATGTTCCAAAGAGTTATGCTTTTGGTGTTGCAGATTATTATCCACCTCACAGTATAAAAAATATTATTAAATTTTTAAATGCTTAATACTCTTACTTAATAAGAAATGAGCTTTAAATTGATCTTCCTTCAACTGTATTTGTATGTGGTATGTACACTGAAGAGTTGAGGTGCTAAATGTGTTCAGTGGTACGATATTGTAAATTTAACCACTATGTTTCATAGACCTGATTTTGATAGTTACTTAAAAATATAGAGATGATTTTAACTAAATTTAACAGAGTTTTATGACATCAAACCATTTAGAACATTTAAAAGTACTTTACTTATATTTAACTAGTATTTTTATTACTAATATTGGAATTGTTTCTTTCAGGCACTGCACTGTCAGCCTTCGTCTGTGTTCAGGTAACTATTTTTTCCAATTTAGTTTTAGTTTTAGTTAAGTTCAAAGGTTTATAAGGGTAAAGTTTAGTTCAGAACAGCATTTTTTTCATATTAGATAAAAAGTATTTCCCCCTTAAATATCTTCTTGTTTACATTAGCTATCAAACACTGCAAAAAATTGTTCCAAGTCATACTATTAGTACCAGTTTGTAAATTGATCAATAGAAAGTAAATTATGTCTTTAAGAAAACATACTAGATTTATTTTATAATCTAAATATAGCATTGCGAATATGTGAAATTAAAATGAGGAGAGTTCAACCGAATTAATTTTATGGATTTCAAAAATAAAAACAAACTGATACAATTATGTAGGTACCTACTCTAAAACAACCAACTGACTCACTTCAATAATTTAAAGCCCTGTTTACCTTTAAAGATATTAAAGACAGTGGGAACAAATTTAGTTTTTATAGTAATAAGTCAAATAATACAAGTCATATATTTAACCTATTATTAGTAGACTGTTTTAATTGTCTACCTGCCTGTAACAAACTACTTGAACAAATAAATGTAAATTGTGTTTTGGTTTATGCAATTTTAAAGGCCTTTTCACACCAGCGTCCTGGACGTCCGCGACAGTCTCAGTTTTCTAAAACGTCCATACGCAGTAGACACTTCAAAACCTTGTTTGTTAATCCATGGAACGGAAATCCCAGGCTCACACCAATGATCTTGTGGATAAGACATATTTGCACTGATAAAACAAATGCACTAATAACATTAATGCACTAATACACATAATATATAGGCTATATTATGTGTCCATACACTAGTAGTAAATGATGGTGTTACTGTTCTGACTCCAAATGAACAAGTGGAGGCTTTGGAAGTTTCTGTGCGGTGTCACAGAAAACATATTAGTAGTATGTTTTCTGTGGCGGTGTGGAAGAACCACGTACTGGACGTCCTGGCCGTCATTACGCCGCCAGTGGGAAAAGGCCTTAAGCTGTACCCTACTTTATTATAGCCTATTCCCCCCACTAAAAGCACAGGGATTGCTTCATGTTGTTTCTTGTCTCAGGATTACTGTTTTTAGATTATAAAATGTATAATGTTACCTGGATCTGCCAGAGTAATCCAAAGGCTGTCTGTCGAGACTACGCGTTTCGAAGCATTAATAGCTTCATCATCAGGTCTTCAAGAACACTTATCACTCATCAGAGGTCGTCAAATAAATATAATTTTTACAAACATACATACTCTGATGAGTGATAAAGTGTTCTTGAAGACCTGATGATGAAGCTATTAATGCTTCGAAACGCGTAGTCTCGACAGACAGCCTTTGGATTACTCTGGCAGATCCGAAAACATTATACCTTTTATAATCATAGGGATTGATCATGACATTGGGAGTAACAATCTATGGAAAGTAAATGAAAGATACATCTTATAACACTTAAAACATATATTTACGCTTATACTGTTACTCACAAGATGGTAAATATAATAAATACAATAAGTGGTAAATACCAAGAAGAAGAAGAAAAAAAATATTGGACATCATTTAAATATTTTAAAGTCCAATATGCAGAATGACTATTGTAACTTTAACTCACAAATCTGGATTGTCTGTTCAGCTTCTTGATTCCAGTGCTCTGTAATGTCTAAATGTACAAGAGCTAAGTCCCAAGTCATACTTTTTGTTTATTTTATATAACCTTTATCTTGAAAATTTCAACTGTGCCAATTTTGGATTGTCCTGGGGTGCAGTCCCAATTGATCCAGAGGGTTGGATTTCTACTGTACTGATGCTAAAGAAAATGTAGTAATGTGGTTTAAATGTAAAATATTAACTGCTATGGTGTTTGAGCCTTCTTAAACATTCCCTTTAAAATGTTGTTGCTTGAATTTTTCCATTCTAGAAAATCTATGTTATTACGCCCTCGTAAAAGACAATAGTTTTGTTGATTAATAGTAGATTACATTTCTCAAAATCCAGCTTAGTATTTTTATTAATACATATAAATATCTAATCTTGAGTGGATACAGCATAGTCAGCCCACTCTTATTATTTCAGTTTCATAAAAAAATTTTAATGATATAAAAACTTGGAATAAGAATACAGTAGCAAAATTTTGAGACTGTATATTTTACAAAATAAACTATTTTGACTATTTAATTTAATCTTTATTCTACTCAAAGGTATTATATAAAAAGAGTTTTAAATATAACTGTTCTGATTCAAGATATTTATTTTCAGGGTAACACAAGGGCAAAAAGATCAGCTGACAACCCATTGTCATCCTTTGGTGATGGATGGCAGAGTCAAATAAGTGAATTCACGTCGAACCTTCCTGTAAAAGGACCTGAATCGTTTGGAGTTGGGAACTTACCTGGATTGAACCAGGCTTCTGGAGCTGCTGCACCTGCTGAGAAAGCCAAGCGATCAGCTGACAACCCATTGTCATCCTTTGGTGATGGATGGCAGAGTCAAATAAGTGAATTCACGTCGAACCTTCCTGTAAAAGGACCTGAATCGTTTGGAGTTGGGAACTTACCTGGATTGAGCCAGGCTTCTGGAGCTGCTGCACCTGCTGAGAAAGCCAAGCGATCAGCTGACAACCCATTGTCATCCTTTGGTGATGGATGGCAGAGTCAAATAAGTGAATTCACGTCGAACCTTCCTGTAAAAGGACCTGAATCGTTTGGAGTTGGGAACTTACCTGGATTGAACCAGGCTTCTGGAGCTGCTGCACCTGCTGAGAAAGCCAAGCGATCAGCTGACAACCCACTGTCATCCTTTGG
This sequence comes from Macrosteles quadrilineatus, assembly GCF_028750875.1. Taxonomy (NCBI): domain Eukaryota; kingdom Metazoa; phylum Arthropoda; class Insecta; order Hemiptera; family Cicadellidae; genus Macrosteles; species Macrosteles quadrilineatus. Next base: position 77,517,319 of record NW_026542600.1, on the reverse strand, counting down.
TGATGGATGGCAGAGTCAAATAAGTGAATTCACGTCGAACCTTCCTGTAAAAGGACCTGAATCGTTTGGAGTTGGGAACTTACCTGGATTGAACCAGGCTTCTGGAGCTGCTGCACCTGCTGAGAAAGCCAAGCGATCAGCTGACAACCCATTGTCATCCTTTGGTGATGGATGGCAGAGTCAAATAAGTGAATTGACGTCGAACCTTCCTGTAAAAGGACCTGAATCGTTTGGAGTTGGGAACTTACCTGGATTGAGCCAGGCTTCTGGAGCTGCTGCACCTGCTGAGAAAGCCAAGCGATCAGCTGACAACCCATTGTCATCCTTTGGTGATGGATGGCAGAGTCAAATAAGTGAATTCACGTCGAACCTTCCTGTAAAAGGACCTGAATCATTTGGAGTTGGGAACTTACCTGGATTGAACCAGGCTTCTGGAGCTGCTGCACCTGCTGAGAAAGCCAAGCGATCAGCTGACAACCCATTGTCATCCTTTGGTGATGGATGGCAGAGTCAAATAAGTGAATTCACGTCGAACCTTCCTGTAAAAGGACCTGAATCGTTTGGAGTTGGGAACTTACCTGGATTGAACCAGGCTTCTGGAGCTGCTGCACCTGCTGAGAAAGCCAAGCGATCAGCTGACAACCCATTGTCATCCTTTGGTGATGGATGGCAGAGTCAAATAAGTGAATTCACGTCGAACCTTCCTGTAAAAGGACCTGAATCGTTTGGAGTTGGGAACTTACCTGGATTGAACCAGGCTTCTGGAGCTGCTGCACCTGCTGAGAAAGCCAAGCGATCAGCTGACAACCCATTGTCATCCTTTGGTGATGGATGGCAGAGTCAAATAAGTGAATTGACGTCGAACCTTCCTGTAAAAGGACCTGAATCGTTTGGAGTTGGGAACTTACCTGGATTGAACCAGGCTTCTGGAGCTGCTGCACCTGCTGAGAAAGCCAAGCGATCAGCTGACAACCCATTGTCATCCTTTGGTGATGGATGGCAGAGTCAAATAAGTGAATTGACGTCGAACCTTCCTGTAAAAGGACCTGAATCGTTTGGAGTTGGGAACTTACCTGGATTGAACCAGGCTTCTGGAGCTGCTGCACCTGCTGAGAAAGCCAAGCGATCAGCTGACAACCCATTGTCATCCTTTGGTGATGGATGGCAGAGTCAAATAAGTGAATTCACGTCGAACCTTCCTGTAAAAGGACCTGAATCGTTTGGAGTTGGGAACTTACCTGGATTGAACCAGGCTTCTGGAGCTGCTGCACCTGCTGAGAAAGCCAAGCGATCAGCTGACAACCCATTGTCATCCTTTGGTGATGGATGGCAGAGTCAAATAAGTGAATTCACGTCGAACCTTCCTGTAAAAGGACCTGAATCGTTTGGAGTTGGGAACTTACCTGGATTGAACCAGGCTTCTGGAGCTGCTGCACCTGCTGAGAAAGCCAAGCGATCAGCTGACAACCCATTGTCATCCTTTGGTGATGGATGGCAGAGTCAAATAAGTGAATTCACGTCGAACCTTCCTGTAAAAGGACCTGAATCGTTTGGAGTTGGGAACTTACCTGGATTGAGCCAGGCTTCTGGAGCTGCTGCACCTGCTGAGAAAGCCAAGCGATCAGCTGACAACCCACTGTCATCCTTTGGTGATGGATGGCAGAGTCAAATAAGTGAATTCACGTCGAACCTTCCTGTAAAAGGACCTGAATCGTTTGGAGTTGGGAACTTACCTGGATTGAGCCAGGCTTCTGGAGCTGCTGCACCTGCTGAGAAAGCCAAGCGATCAGCTGACAACCCACTGTCATCCTTTGGTGATGGATGGCAGAGTCAAATAAGTGAATTCACGTCGAACCTTCCTGTAAAAGGACCTGAATCATTTGGAGTTGGGAACTTACCTGGATTGAACCAGGCTTCTGGAGCTGCTGCACCTGCTGAGAAAGCCAAGCGATCAGCTGACAACCCACTGTCATCCTTTGGTGATGGATGGCAGAGTCAAATAAGTGAATTCACGTCGAACCTTCCTGTAAAAGGACCTGAATCGTTTGGAGTTGGGAACTTACCTGGATTGAACCAGGCTTCTGGAGCTGCTGCACCTGCTGAGAAGAGCAAGCGATCGAGTCAAGAATATTCATGGACAGACAAACTAAAAAATCTGTTTACCGGTGGTGAAGCTTAAAATAAGCAAAAAAATATATCAAATTACTTATTTGTATTTAAATTATTAGGATTGTGCTATTAAGATTAATCTTGTGTTTTTTGTGTGTTTAATAATGTGTCATGCTTTTAATACCGTACCAAATAAATTGTTATACAAAATATTACCATTTTTTTTTTTTTTTAAAGTTTATCTCATAATTAACTATATGGATTTTATACTTATTCCAATAACCGTACAAAAACACTTAGTATACTTAATTATTTGCGTTTTTATGCTCTTCAAAATAGTTTAAAGAGAAATTAGAATATTTTATTTTTTGAGGGTCAAAAATGGGAAAAACCAATTTTTACTCCACAAAACCCTGTTACCAAGGTCCGATCATGCTGGTTTGCAAACTCATTCTAATTTATCCCGTCCTACAACTTCAATCCAAATTTTATCAAAATCGGACTAAAATTACTCAAGTTCAAGTGGTGGAAGTGTGGTGGGTGTTCATGGACACATATACAGTAGAACCTCTTTAATACGAACTAATTGGGACTGGGGGTAGTTCGGACTATTGAATAGTTTGGATTACAGAACATATTGTTGCCTTACATAACAATAGCTGAAACAAGGCTAAAATGGATTGTAATTGTTACTGGAAAAGTTAAAAAATGCTTACAGTGTTTATTTAATGCAGTAGTGAACATAGTGAATAAACAGTACTGAACATTAAAAACAGTATACAATATAGAACTTCTGTACTGTGTATAAAGTACAGCAATGAGGTGTTTGGATTAGTGGACGTTCGGATTACGGGGGTTCGGATTAAAGAGGTTCTACTGTATAACAATTCGTACATAAATTTTTTAGCTTCTGGGGGCATCAAAATGAAAAAGTAAATCGGTCCCTGGCCTGGGTCTTAGGCGGTCGACATACGGGAACACTGAAACCCAACAAAAGATGAACCAACTGTTTTGTAACGCGATTACGATTGCAGTTGCGTTGGTTAAATCCACACGTGGGCGTAGGTAAATGTTTTAGATTAACGTTATTAATTAATGTACCTAGGTAAATCACAAGACAATAGCTTTGTTGTTGGATAAGATCAGCTAGTTTTAGCTATGGCCACCTTTCATAAAAAATGGTAACAAACAAGAACGCCTGGAACCATTTAGAACCATAAAACTCCAGACTTTTTAAAAGTACTGAAAGACGTAAAATTAGTATTAATTAAAGAAAATTATGAGGATAACCCGTTGTTCTACACTAATAGCCTATGATAACAGAAATTTACAATTTGTATTTATAGGCCAGTAAAATCATTATTTACAAAGTAATTAAAACAAATTACAAATACCCTCGCCGCAGCAAACCTGCAGACTAAGTGATTTTCCATTTACCTGGCTGGATTTATACTAAAATATTCCATAAAAATTGTCAGATTTATTTCCTATTTAATTAACATTACAGTAATTTTAGTGACTACTTAGGTTTGCTGCTACAGGGAAGATATTGAGATGTGTTTTTTATTGCAATGTCGATAGCTCAGTATTAAATAAACAAAGTTTTCAAATTTGGTTTAAATATATCCATAAACATGCAAACTATAACAGTTTATTTATTCTCCATAAGAATAACATGGGAATATAATTTACAATTTTTTTAATTATCCCTGTAACCGTTGGGCATACAACAACGCTTCAATATACAAATAAATTGTTTATTTGTTTAAGCTCTACAAAATAATTTGGAGAGAAATTATGAAATTTTGTGCTTTTGTGGTCAAAAATGGGAAAATCAATTTTTACCCCATAAAACCCCTCATAAGCCCCAGCTCCCATAGTACGATTATGATGGTTCGTGAACTCATCAGAATAAATGTAGGTTCAAACGTTTGTACCAAATTTCATCGAAATCGGATCATTGAACATTGGATATTTAACATTTTTTTTTTGTCTTCATTGGTTTCTCCATAGGATTCCGCCGAAGGAGTAAATACATTGCAGCCAGTGTCAAGTTTGATGAAACAATGTCCCTCATCTTGCCATAAGAACACTTTCTTGCAAATGAAGGAAATAAACACAATCTGATAACCATGAATACTCAAAGATTGAAGAAAGAAAACTGTGAAGCAAGCTGCCATGGATTCAGATATATAGTCAATGATTCAGATACTACTATCGTCATGCAAGCCATCTAACTAGTTCAGCAGTCAGAACGTGTTATTATCGTGGGGGGAAGATATTGACCTCCGTGTGCTCTTAACTACATTTGTTCCCAAATCAGCCACTATATATATACCCCTTGAAACCTGGGGAAAGGGAAGTCCAGCAATACGTTTTATTCCCCAGTGAAATTCAAATATTCTTCGACCTTAAAAGCAATATCCAGTTTCTACGTGCATTTGGTGGCTGAAATTGCTTACTGATTGGGACTGGAAGTCATCTAAGCATGGGATACTTCCAAATCCAACAAATGTTGAAGCTACACCACCAGATCTTCTTAACAATATCTCATGTAAGTGTGCAAAAGGGTGTAAAAGAGGTTGCACTTATCGGAAGAACGGAGTCAAATGTACGATGCATGTTTTTTTTTAAAGTTCTCTGTTCCAGCGCTGTGATTGGAATTTTGTAGAGCTTAAACGAATAAACAATTTATTTGTTTATTTATATTACGTTGTTGTATGCCCAACGGTTGCGGGGATAATTAAAAAAAATTGTAAATTTGAATTCCCATATTATTCTTATGGAGAATAAATAAACTGTTGAAGTTTGCTTGTTTATGGAAATATTTAAACATTTGGAAATTTTGTTTATTTAATACTAGTATCTACATTGCAATAAAAAACACATCTCAATATCTTCCCTGTAGCAGCAAACCTAAGGACTCACTAAAACTAATGTTAATTAAATAGGAAATAAATCTGACAATTTTTAGGGAATATTTTAGTATAAATCCAGCCAGGTAAATGGAAAATCACTTAGTCTGCAGGTGTGCTGCGGCGAGGGTATTTGTAATTCGTTTTAATTACTTTGTAAATAATAATGTACTTGGAATCCATCTTCTAGAAGAAATATAAATGTAAAATATGCAATGTTCAATAATTGTTAATAAAATAACTTTATTTAAATTACTATAAATAGCTTAATATTGGTTCGATATTCATCACCATTATACTCAATGGATGCGGAATTTTATGCTCTACAATTCCTTTACTATGTGTTTTTCTGTAGGCTGGACGGTTTTTTGACGTTTTAGTAAAAACTAAAAAATAACCCTAAATTTCAAGGTTTTTGTGGTCCCAGGTCAGAAGCTCACCTGGAAAAATGGGACAAACTTCATATCCTTATACTTCTATACAAAACAAAAGGATTAAAACGATTTCCAGCTTTCCGAGAATTATTTCTAGGCACAGCCAATTTTTTAACTAATTTTACTGACCTATTATGCATGAATAATTTTTAATACAATCCATACATTACCACTTATAATGTATTGATTAATATTTATTTAAATTCAATAGCTCTATTTAAAAATATTTTTAACACTACTACCATGCATTTCTGTAACGACGTTTGACGTGTAAATTTTATCGGGAAGTCAATACTCACAATTCTAGGCATAGGTCTACGGCAATTACTGGAGCTTGTTTTTAAAATATCTAATTGTTGGTTGCCCCGAATAGGATATACTATTACAATACTGCTTCAATTTTTGTAAATAGATTATATGTTTCCTAACAACATAATGTAACAACATTTAAATTCCTTTTCTTGGCTAATATAAATTAAAGACACAATATTGTAATACATTGTTAATGTTTTAGAATTCCGTTATTAATTAATGTACCTAAGTAAATCATATATGTACCTGTTATACAAAAATATCGAAACTATTTCATTTGTTTACTAATACCATAGATAAAACATACTTTAACACATAGACTTGTGTTGCTTAGTCAATGCTAATACTATGAATCGGAATTGTTTCGGTTAATAATACAGAAATATTAAGAAGAACCAAACTAATGTTAACACTTGAACGACAGATATAATAGGCATTTAAAGAATCAACAAATGACCGACTACGAAAATAGATATTTCATAACCTGTAAAAAGATACAAATTAAATGTACAGTACATTTTTTTACATCCCAATAAACTACTATTTAAGTATGAAGACCATAGATAAAATATACTCCCTTATATTAGTATATTTCTCATCCTTTTGGATCAGCTGAGGACAGTGTTATTGTTAGTTCTGTCCGCACTGTCTGTAGAGGTCATCTTTTGTTTACAATTTTTTATTGTTTTCAGTCATTTAAAACCGCGTTCAACCAAATAAAACGTTCTAATCATTTAACTCGTCCCCTAGTTATATAACCAAACAGTAGAGAACAAATCATGAAGTTAACTATAAGATAATAGAAACACAATTGTGTCACCGGACAAGAACTAGACACAAAAAACGAGCTTCAAAATTTACAATGGGATGTGAAGTTTACTTGTGTTGGTTAGTCTATAATGCATTTTCCACCCTAATAATAATCACAACTCACAAGAATAATAATAAACATACTTTTGAATATATATTTATTTTATCGACTACATTGCTCTTACTCCTAATTATGCGTAGGATACAACATTATGGTACCAATACGATCGTAGGTACTACACTTTCGGCAACACTGGCCAACAATCTTTGTGCTTGGCTACCATTGGACGGCGCGCGAGGCTTCTGATTGGGAGTTAGCGAGTTCCGCCAAGGGACCGAGTTAGCGACTTCCGTACTAGGACGGAATTTGCAAACCCGGCTCTAGAGCAAGTTAGTGGGTTCCGGAGTAAGCCAATTCCGAAGCCGAACAAGGTAGCGAGTTCCTCTCATAGACCAAAAGTGGAGATAGGGCGTTTAACATGGGGTAAGCGAGATCAAGAGTTAGCCAATTCCGCGGACCCATGCTAACTATGGTAATAGCTACTTCCCTATATAGCCCAGTCAATATAGGTTTTGTGTCGGAAGTAATTAGGGGAAAGCTGAATTTTCATATGCTGTTTCACCATGTTGAGGTGTGTATTTCCCAAAAGTCCCCATTTCTTCCCCTTGTGCTTTCCTCACACCCACCCTGTTTAGATAAATTTACAGTCTCTTAGAAAATTGGCTTTAACTTAAAAAAGGGTAAAGATAACACTACAATCTTTTGTTAATCATTTTTGCAATAAGATTTCCTACAAAAAATGTCCTTACCATGTTGGCCTTAATATTTATACGTCATCAAAAAAGTAACATAAACATAAAAAGTTATTTTTTACAGTATAATATTATGGAACTTTCCCTTGTTGCTTTTGTATATGAGGTTGTACGACAAAACCTTGAAAAATGATATATAGTTACTACTAGTTAGTTTGCACATAGTGTTAAAATAAGTAGTACAGTAAATGGATAAATCAGGACTCGAGCTTTTTTATGTGCCGCACCACAATGAAATCAATTTGCGTATATGGTTGTTGTATTTGAAGCTTCATGTAGAAAAATATTCAATGTTCTGTCGTTCCATTAATACACACACAGACACTGTTGCAAATACTTAAATTCATGTGAGAATTATGGATGTGTTACAATAGCTAAGGTCTTCTTATTCCGAGGATGATCTGAGATTAAAAATTATATTTATTTTGTGAATAGGCTACTGGTATAAATGACTAATGCTTTTGTCAGAATCAGATTTTTACATCACTCATCATCCATATTGTTTGCTATTTTCTAGGGCTTTTGCTGCAGTCTAACTATTTTGACTTATTATTACCATAGATGAGGAAAAGTAATGAACAAAACTCAAATTATTGAAAAATGTTTTATAAAACTTAAAAACAAACAGAAATTTAAATTACGGCATCTTGTTCTTTTAGGAGAAGTTATTTTTATTACAATGGAAATATCTTTTAAAACCTGAAAAACTAGAATTAGAGGTATTCAACATCAAATCACCAGTTGAATTACTTTTAAAACAGTCTTAACATCTGAATAATACAAGACACCAAGTCCAATAAATACTACAAATTTATTTTAAAATGCAGAAACTATAGGAAACATTTGGAACAGGAAAACTATTTTAAATTAACTAACAGTCTCGGAGATTCACACACAAAATCCATTCCCCTTATTCTCACTTCTTAAAGTCACGTTACAATGGAATGTACAATTAGTTTCCTTCATAACCTCTTCAATACTTATTTAATAATAACACATCTTTCACAGTTTCACTTCAAGTTAGAAATTAGGGCTGGGACACTAAAATTATTAGTATAAAACAAGGCCAAAAGAATCCATATGTCAACAATCTTCTAACTTCTAACAAATTTGAGTTCCATAATTCCACCTTGAACAACCATGATTAACTAATCCTATGAAATTTAAAAAATATATATAGACAGTATCCCTAAGAGATTTATTACATAGCTATTAACAACAGTTATTTTTTAAATTTGTAATAAACAGCTCAGTTTTTTTCTTTTTTTTAAACACTAGGCTAGGAATATATTAAAGAAGAAGGAATGGATACACAAATAACTTATCCAAGAAAATAGTTCCATGTAGTTGAAAGCACATAATACGTCCACAACACAGTTAACTTGATATTTCACCCCTACAAGAGGCTTCTTTTAGTTTTTACTTCTTTCTTATGAAGAAGCCTTTGTAGGGGTGAAATATCAAGTTAACTGTGTTGTGAACTTATTGTGTCTTTCAACTATCTGAGACTAATTTCTTATGTAAGTTAGTTGTGTATCCATGCCTTCTTCCTTGATGTAATTTATAACTCAATAATGAGCACAACTGGTAATGAAATTTCAATAGTTAAAAAATAAAACACATATCAACCCAAATAAATGTTACTGAACAAACTTTGTATTCTATCATAGAAAGGTAGAATTGAAAACTTACTTAATGACTTATGAAAGAGCAATTAAGTAATGTGAAGCTTATATGTTCAAAACCACTATTTAAGTGGAAAACCAAAATGCTAGTGTAATTTTACACAAATACAGCTTATTTTAGTTCATCATGCTTTCAATTTTTGTATCCACCCAGTTTGTTTTTATTAATATAAAAAATTAGGTTTTTTCAAGTCAAAATTTATATGGTTTACATGCCATCAAGGAATTTCTATATCACAACTACAGCATCAAACAGTTACATGCAAATAAAATACTATGACAGAGAACAGAACACAGAAAACAAATAACTTTCACAATAGATATTTAATACACCACCCAAAGTATTATGACTGCTATTACATAACATATGTCCACAGCCTTACGACCTGAAGTAACAAGTAACGAAAATAAACTAATTATACTAAATTAACAATAAAATAACTTAAATACAACAATACTACAATGGCTGGTGTATGGTAATTCCAATTCCTCGATACAAAAAAGAAATTACTGATATTATTGCACAAAACATCAGCTGCAAAATGGAAATTCATCATTATTACCCACACCTTTATGGGTAGAAGAACATTTTTCCCAGCCCTAAGTATTCATTATATATTCAAACAAATTTTAAACTTGCCTAAGTAAAATTTACTCTGAGCCACACTTGTACAAAGGCTCAAATTGACTATACTTTGGAATTCAATGGCTGCTCAGTCTGTAGCCAATCAAATAAAATCATTCAGGAATTTGGAAATCAGTAAAACTTCTTGGCTTGTGCTTCTTTATTGTCCCTGCAACAAACAAAAGAAAATGTTGTATTATTGTACGACAGGAACAACATTCATTTAGATAACATTGTAAAATAAAATACCCTTGCTAAAAAAAAAATAGTTGCCACCATGTTGTCAGATAGAGGGCAATGTTGCCAGATTGGCCCCATGGTACAAGCATTGAATATATAAATATAATACAAAGTGTATATAGGTAATTGTGCTAGTATAAATTGTGTGTTTTTTTAACTCCTGATAGGCTTTATGTACATTTCATTAACAGCTAAAGAGCTTGATAACTTGCTGATCATAGTGTATAATATCATTGATTATATATACTCACAAAGTGTGTTTATAGTCAATGATATTATTGGTTGGTCCTTTAACCCTCTAAGTGTCGCCCACCTAAAATCAGGCGAGTTTGTAGGCACTAAGTTTTGTTCGTTATTTTTGGTCCATGAAGCCCACGGCTTACTTATACTAACTGAGCTTCATGGTGACTATTGGAGACTGTACATTGGAGACAGCCGTTTAGCGATGTATTTTTATGGTTATATGTTGGTTCTCTCTGACTGAACTGAAACAGCTGTTGTGACTCGTGAGTTTGCGAATAATGAATTGTTTATGTTTTGTTGTTGATAGTGAATTGTTCAAAAATGGGTTGATCTCCGTTCCAGTGATGTGATGAACTCCATGACTTTTGTGTGATTCTTTAAGTAATTAAAGAACTTTAAGTAAAGTGATATTGATTATGACAATATTGAAGATGACTTGGACATTCAATGTAAGTTAGGCCTAGATGTATGATTGCTTATGCAAACAAAAAACGCAGTGAAAATTTTAGGCCTAACTAAACCGGTGTTTGTTGTTTCAATTTAATTTAATAAAATATGTTAAAATGTACTGTCCGCGAGAGTAAAGAAGTCCCTTGAGCCAGAGCGATACGCAGCTATTTTTGGAGGGTATCACACACTATTTGCAGGCGCTAAGCATCTGGGCGCCTTGCCTCGATGTCTGTCTGTAAACATAATTACTCATATCTTTGTTTTGGTAAGTGGATTATCATCATGTGTCACGTCATTTGATTCATTGCAGTCTCGTGTGTGCGCGTAGTGAGTTCTGTTTTGTTTTGGACAGTCCTTGTAGCTATGGATTTAAGAAAACGTGGTGCTACTATACATAGTGGAGAGAGGGATTTAATTAGACGGGTGATCGAGTGTTGTGAAAACAAATGTAAAGACAAAAATTTATTAGTGACGATAGAAAAGGCAACAGAACGTGCCGCAAACTAATGCAAAGTGCCAGAAAAAACTATTAAACGAATTAGAAAAGCAGTCAAACAAACTCCGGATGAAAAACTCTGTACAGCCGGGAAAAAATGCAAGAAGGCTGACCACCATAAAGTACAAATAGATAGCTTTGATAGGCATGTAATTGTAGAAGTAATACGCGATTTTTACAAGAACAAAAAAATGTCAATACATGTAAAAAACTATTACCTGTTTTGAGAGAAAGAATTAATTTTAAATTGAGCGAATGGGCACTTCGGCGTCTCTTAAAAGATATGGGGTTCAAGTGGAAGAAATTTGGTCCTAAAAGAAAATGTTTGATTGAAAGGCCCGACATCATTAATTGGAGGTTTAAGTATTGCGAGAGATAAGAAAGCTAAGGGAACAAAAAAGGAAACTTTTCTATCTGGACGAAACTTGGATAGACAGTAATTTAACCTTCCAGAAATGTTGGAAAAAAATGACGTCAATGGCGTGTTACCTGACATGAACGCGTCGAACCGCGTGATTTGTCGTAGACATTGGATCAAACAAAGGGATTTTGCTTGTTTTCTTGATTTTTTGCTTAGGTTTATGGTAATAGGATTAATAACTTTAATAATAAGTTGTTTATTGCGATGAATGCTATTGAAACTGCTGTACTCGTGTACTTATAATATTCATGTACCAGTAATATGCATTCACCATAAGTATATTCATGGATCAACTAACTATTTGGGATTAATGCTTTCAAACTCGGATTTAAAAAGGATTTTATTGTATTGTATTTTATTGGTATTGTTACATTTAACTGAACAAAAATCATAAAGTAGAAAGGTTATTAATTTGCCTTAGTAACACTAGAAAATGGGTTTCCTTCAATTGTATGACTATGCAAAAAAAAATTATGACATAGATTTATAAAAATCATACAGATATTAAATTAAACTAGCAGAGCAGCGTGAAAACGGCTCTACAGTAATTGTCGCGCGAAACGTTCAAGCATAACACCTTCAAACTACGAATAGGCCGGAGCTCAGGGGACTTCTTTACTCTCGCGGACAGTATGTCTTCTTGAAATATCTTATTTTCCTTATAGGCTAACAACCTAATCTATGTAAACTTATTTAATTCAGTTAAGTTATGTTTGTATTTAGATTAAATAAAAATAAAACATGCTCCTTTATTTATAGGGATTGCGAGAAGCACACATATATGTGTTATTAAATGAATTTTTAATAGGCAACGGTATCGAGTGCGGAATCAAGACCAAAACCAAAGTTCTGGAATCGGAATTGACCAAATCTGGAATCGGCCCATCACTAGTTTAAATAATAGTCTTTTATTTTTATATTTCTATTTTGTTATAATTTTACCCATTCACTCCTGCCATTCTTGTTGTAGGCCATATATACATTTTATTTTATAACAAAGTTTAAAATGGACCCTGCAAACATGTAATGCATGTATTGTATGTATGTTGTTGTGTGTGTTACAAGGAGTTATACAGAAATTCCAGCTTACCTGTACATCGAGTACCCGATGAAACACAATAGTTGTGCAACCGTGACAAAAAGAAATATGGGGAGGGAAACACAACTGGCGGAGGGGCAGCTGGTAGCAGGAGGAGCCGAGAGTTTCTGTGCGGTGGTAGCTGCATCTCGCTTGACTGTGTTGAGTCCATCACGCAGCTCATGTACGAGGGAGACCATGTCATAACCCACACTCTGTACTTGGGCCGTCGGGGCTCGAGCTTGATTGGAGATAATATTGTCTGACTTGGATTGGACGTCCACAACGTAACCTCTGACATTACAAGCAAAAAAATAATAGCAGGTTATCAAACGTCAATATCAACAATTATTGATGGTGATGGACCACCTGTTTGATACATTAATGTTGCAACTTTGACTCGTCTTTGTAGTGACCCTGGTTTGAACAGCTTTCAAAGCATTAAAATAATCCATTTGAATGCACTATTACCGACAAACACGGAAGGTTCCTCTTTGACTGATATTTTCAGTAAATCAGAGTCAGCCACTCGTTAGGCCAATACCATTGACTACCTTACTCTACTAACAGCTTGCCAGCTTCTTCCCATCAGCTTATACGTTTCAAAGTTGCTCACTGGGTATCACCACTCAACAGACATAAAAGCATTTTTTGGAAGAAACGTGTTTTTGGTCAGTGCTACTGGCCTTCAGTCTTAAAATGTTTTAATATAGGACAGATAATCCAGGCAGCGGGGACAACTGATGTGAAATTTATCTCAGCTACTTTGCAAAAGCACCGCAATCAGTGATGCTGCAAACTCAACTGTTTAAGACCCCAAAAGTCCAATCGCCAAAGCTTAATATTTACTGTCCCTTTTATATCTTGAGAAACATGTGGTGTGGTTTAATAAATGCAACTTTATAAACTCCCTGATAATACAGATTGTGAGGTTGTTCCTTACCTGATTTCCCGAGCCAGCATAAGCAATGTGTTCTGGTTGTTCAATATAGAGTCGACCTCGTGGCGTCGTATCGTATCTCCTATCAATTGGGGTTGGCCTCCTGGAGCTGTAGAAAAACACATTAACAGATGAATAACATAATAAAATAACACTTAAACTGAGTAAAAATTATTAAATTATTAATATTTACATAAAACTTATTCATCTTCGTCAAACATTGTGAGAAATATTTTTTCCCTGTATTGAGCTACGAAATAGTATATTACGTTACTAGTCCTGAAAATAAGTGTTAACCGGACGATTGTGGTCGTTCCCGTGCGAAACGAAGTCAAGTACAAGATTACCATACAAGTCCGGTAAACACATTTTGGATGAGTGACGTACGATAGTTTACGCCATACTACTAAATCTGTTCAAATCCGTGTATATTACCACCAACTACAGGGCTAAAAATCACTAGTCATAATCTCTAAGAGAGGTTATGTTTTTGTTATAACTACTCATTGCCACCCAAATACAGTATAATCAGCTGATTGGTGTCCGGTAAAACTCATTACAGTACAGTAGTACGCAATGAAAGCCCATTTGATTAGGCTGGCGGCAAACAGCTCTTTTCTGGACTAAATCCTTGCGTGGGAAGTTCGTCAAAATAGTGTAGTGTAGCGTAACCACATGTACATGTAAACTTTAATTATCTTCTGTATACTTTGTCACTTTCACTTTGTTCATAATCCTTGTATGATAAATTATAAAGATCTTATTGCCTAATAACACTGTTATTTCATTAGGTATGACATTAAGTATCTATGACATATTTTCATCCGCGGCCTTTGTAAAACTCAGCAGGACTATAGTTTTAAGACATTGTTTTCCTATTTACCTTAAAATTCTTTAAACTGTACTGATATGTCTTGGCTCTTGTAATTACATGTTTTTTAGTTATATATTTTATGAGACAACAAATTTTAATAAGATTTTTTACTATAATTTGATCAATTATTGCATTGATGTTTTCTGGTTAAAAATAAAATTAAGTGTCTCATACAGTCAAACCTCGCTATAACGAACTACAATATAACAAATTCTTTGATATAACCAGTGTTGGGAAGTAGCGCGCTACAAGTAGAGACGCTACAGTAGCGCGCTACTTTTTTTGTAGCGTTAGCTGTAGCGTCGCTACTTTTAAGATTTTGTAGCTTTAGCTGTAGCTAGCTACATTTTTAAAGTAGTTGTAGCGGAATTTTAGCTACTTTTCTCGCTACATTAACATTGTTTGAGATAGTGATTTTTACCATAACCTCACCCTAAACAACATCTTTCAAACTGAGATTTTCAAAACAATTTTAGGCCTACTTTATTGGCTTCATACAGCTGGTTGCAGCCGTTTCATTCCCTATTACAACGTTGTGTGAACATGGAGGCCATTAAATGAGTGTTATCCACATTTTTAGCTCTCATTTCCTTAATTTACTACTCTATGATTACTGTCAGATAAAACAAAATCGCTAGATGCAGACGACGTTTAAATAAAGTTACCGGTGACAAGAGAAGCTATTGAATGCTTGCAAGTGATTGACAGGGAAACTAGAAATCAATGTAGTTTCTTTGTTATATTGATAGTGTTTCAACTAGGGTTTTAATGGAAACCAACTCTAAACCTTAAAATAATGATAAAACTGGTCTATCAACCTTTGCTTCAGCTGTTGATTGTGGTTCATCGTCACAAGCCCTTCCTTGGTTAGATTACAAAGATTTTTCAAAGGTTTACTAAATTAACAAAGAGGAAATTACCTGATGAGATTTAAGATATGCCTAGATTACATGATAATTGTAATGAAAAAATCTCCATGTAACATGAAACTTACATAAAAAATAGCATAGTTTGCTCCTGCTAACAGCTCTTGTATTGGACTATTCCTAGGCTATGCTATGGTTTAAGACGAATTCCAAGTTCAATTATTAGGAATATATCTGTTTAGTCCTTACAAGAACAAAGCTACTATAGCCAACTTGTTACATAGCCAAATAGGCCTACATGTTAATTTTACTTTACAAATTTCAACATGTTTAAATTAAAAGCCGATTTCAGGATAAGTTGCTGAATACTGTTTTCTGTACCAACTAGGTTGAAGCTCAATTTGCCCTATGCATAATGACAATAAAGGACGATTTCTTGACATTGAAAAGTGTTATTCATAGAACAAGTAACTTATCACTATGGTTAAAAGTTATAGCAATGTCGTTTTTAACATTAAAAGTAAAGAAAGGCAATAAACTCCAATTTCAATAGGCTAGCGGCTAGGCTCTGTAACACAAAAAAGTATTTTTAAATAATCGTTTTACAGTTTAAGTGGTCTTAATTGTTGGTATAAGACATCTATATTAAAGAAATAAAATGAGCTTTTAAAATATAGTTTGGTTGTATGTCCTTTAAACTTAATGAAATTTACATATAAGATGCTTAAAAATAATGCAATATTTAAAAATAAGTACTAAATATGATGGGACACCCAACTATTTGATGCTGTTGTTGTAATGTTAGGTTTATAATGCCAACAAATTAAATAAAATCTAGGAATAATTTGTTTTTCAAGTAATGTTAGATACAATACTGACATTTTTTGTTTAAATGTTTGTTCAATAAAAATGTTGTTGCAATTAATTTTACATTTACCTAATGTGCGTGGAATAAAAAGTAACGTCTTTGGGAAAGTAGCTAAAATTGTAGCTGTAGCTACATTTCATTGTAGCTGTAGTTGTAGCTAGCTACTTTTTCGGAACAGTAGCTGTAGCTGTAGCTAAGCTACTTTTTTGGAAATGTAGCAGTAGTTGTAGCTAGCTACATTTTAAAAGTAGCTTCCCCAACACTGGATATAACTATAATTATAAGTTTTGAAATCTCCATAAGACACAATGTACATTTCACCTCTACATAACAAACAAACCATATCAACAACCTTACAGTTGTCACTGTTTGTTTTGTTAGTTTAAAAATTTTTTACTATACCGACTAATATAAGTCACCTCAAGATACATTACCAGATCTTCTATATTTAACCTAATTTAACCTCTACTTAATGAATTGCCTGTGTCTTTCCCTCAATATAACAAACTCCCACATCATTGTCATTGGAAACATCACAGCTCTTTTGATGAAAATGGAATGGAAAGATGACGTCAACGCTTGCACATATTGTACAGTATCATTAGCTTCGTTTTACACATCTGTCACAACTGATTTCTTTGGCTGAGGACTGATGCATAATGCTTAGGTGATAAGTAAGCATGGCAACTTTAGTAGCCTGAGTTTGGATGATATGTGTATTAACTAAGGCGACTTGTTGAATAATTGGATGTAGAACAAAGAAAAAGAATAACCGTTTTACATTGTTATCTTAAAATACTTTTACTCAATTTTTGTTTTTATTAAATCTTTAAATATGATTTTACACTTTTTTATGACTTATCTAATATTTTTATTGTTTTCAATATGATTTGTTTTCAACTATGAAAACACCAATGCTAGTTTATTATTATTATCAACATTCCTCTGTTGTGATACAGCATGTACCTGTAGCGTGTCGCCTTATCACGAGCAGTACTGTAGCTTAAAAAACTTTTTACTGTTTTGTTCTTTACATGATTTATGCTATACACGGTTTGGTTAGTTTGAGTAAGCTGTAATTTTAAATTTTAAAGTTTGTATAACTGAACAAAGGTCAATGAATTGGAATGTCATGATAACCCAATACTAATGATCGTGCAATATTGTATTTTGTTGATATATAAATGGAAATTGTGACTTTAATGGCTGTTTACACAGTATTAGTGTTTTTTATAAGTTTGTCATCTATTTTTATACCATGTTGGGTTGTAAGTGGTTTTCATTATCCGTGTTCTCCCTCCTTCTTATTTCTGGGATAATCAAGGTTCTACTGTACAGTAGCCATAGTAGTATTAATTTTGTTAAGAAGCTCAGGGTGTCTACAACATTCTGGATAAATAATTCATGGACAATTCATGAAAGTTCATTATACATTTAAGGACACTTTGTCGGATTGTAACGGATCAAAAATTAACGTGGGGTAATATTTCACGGTCATCCTAAATACGTTGATTTATTGTACGAAAAGGCCGCAACGAACGCTGGACATAGTGACCTCATGTGGAGGGGATGACCGTAGTTCTCAACCCTGACACCAGGGGCGGTAGGAGAGAACCGATCAACAAGCGCCCCCGGCAGTCAGTCGTACTTCAGCCACGAAATTAAGTACAATTCCCAGTTTTCCCGGATTTCCCAGACACCCTGTAAGCTCATACGTGGACCTATATTGACCGATGATTGCTTTCAAACTCGACTTAGTGAAATTCCTGACCTCGTTGAAACAAAATCCTCGATGTAACAAATATTCAGTTCAGTTCCTTAATATTCGTTATATCGAGGTTAGACTGCAATTTGATTTCTGTAGCTTTGATAATGGGTCTTTGAACCGAAATCAGTGACTTTACATCTGCCAGTACACATTTTGACAAGAGAATTAGTATATTTACAGTACATATACTGGATACATATAATGAATTTAAAATTAAAGAATATTTTTATATTGTCTGCAAACCTTGAACAATCTGGGCCGGAGGTAAGCCAGCACTCTGGATGGATGAAAGCATGCTAAGACTACGCTCCTGGCGACCAATCACTTCATCTAGCTTCTGACTCAGCACTCGTACTTGCTCTATTACCTGAGGACAGAAGTCGTTGAGATACAAAATGTGTGTTGCAACACTAGGAACGAAGAATTGAGTTGAATCTTCCTCCCTCTCAATGTATTTCAGAAGTGTTGTGGATGGATACATAAGACTAGATTTACTGAAATTGTTGGACTAAAGTTTTGTAAAACTTGGCGTATTGGACAGAAATGAGTGATTGACATCAGCAAACTGTGTTGGTGGCTCCGTTCAACTTCATACATTTTTATTTGAAAATTGGCTACAGCTTTAACATGGAAATAGTATGTCTACTCCTACAAATAGTCAACATTTCTGTTCTATCCTTATGGATATGTACAGAGCTACAGACCACACCTGTAGTCCGATTTGGAAGAAATTTGGTATGTAGGTACAATCCATAGTACTGTATCTCTAAGTTTTTTCCTTTTTTCAAAATTTTTATTTTAATGGTGATTTACCAATAAAACCCCTATAAAATAACAAAAAAAACTGATTTTATAAAAAAACTAGTTTCGACTAAAATTACTATGTCACCATCCTTTAAATCTTGAAAAAAATGTTTCCCATTTCTGTATAGTTACGGTTCCAAAGTTGTTGTAACTTATGTTATTTTCCCATTTAAAAAACCCATAAAATAACAATAATCTGATTTTAGGAAAAAAACCGGTTTGATTAAAATTAATGTGTTATGGTCCTAATAATTCTAAACAAAATAGTGCAACCCCCATTGCTGTAACAATTACGGTTCAAAGGTTATTGCAACTTTTGTGATTTTTCCCTATAAAATATCATAGTTACTCCCACCGCTTACCCATAATAAAGGTTGTTGACAAGCTTACGGGAGAAAGTATGTGTCAGATTGGTGATACCGTTTATTTGAATAGTATTTTTTTTTTATAATTAACTTTTAAAACTACTGTACATAATAAATTATATTTCTTTGAATAATCTTTCTCTAATTGGATGGATTTTGTACAATGTCGTGTGTATAAAATAGTATCCAGGAAGTATGGAGAAATGTCGCTAATAGTTTCGTTGGAGTTGTATTATGGTGGGGGGAGAATGAGTACGAATAGGGGCGCACGGGGAATACTTGCATTGGGGTACAGACAGACTAGTTATGCCACTGCGACGATCGCGCCGTGAACAAGAGTAATTTCGACGATCACGCCATGACCGCGAGTCACAAGTTTGTATACCTGTAAATTGTTACCCATTTCTTGGTTTTTATAGATCAGTGCCACAAACGGTAAAAACTGTTTTTGTTTGTCTCTTTGGTAACTGCAATATTCAAGAATATTAAAACAACCCTTTTTTATGCAGAAGAAAAAATCCCGTCCCGTCCCATCCCGAAAATTGGGAAGGACATAAAAATCCCGTCCTGTCCCAAACTAAAGATTCAATCCCGTCCATCCCTAGTTAACAGGTTCATTACTGGACGTCACACCCTCTGTATGTGTAGTCTCCTGACACCTGTAGTGATTGTGTTAATTCTTTTACATGATTTTCTTATAACCTAAAATTACAAAATATTATTTCCATATCATATCAGAAAGAATCTAACAGAAATCCCTAAATGGGAAAGTTACCACTCTGGCACAAGAAACAAAAAAATCCAGTTATAAAGAAAATAGTTGTCATTTTGTGTACGTCCGGAATACTTTTGAGGCCCTTAGTCGCAAATACCAACCGTAGACATGTATTCTACAGTGAATCATTTTAAGACTTGGTAGGCACATTAGGCCTATTGTATTACAATGGATTCTGAGATGTTAAAGGTGTACTAGCTGGGAAAATAGTTTCATTATAATGTTTTTTACAGTTGAGTTAACATCACTAATATTTATTAGCAATGCATAAATTACTTAAAGCTATACAAAACGCTGCAAATCAAATAGTAACATCCTACATATTCCTCCAAAGCAAAACAGTTTTAACTTTGATTCTTGGTTCATGGATTAAAGATTCCAGTTTAATTACTGCTGAGAGCTAATGATAAAACTTACTTGAAATTTTTAACACAAGAAGCATAAAATAATTGTTGCTGCTGCAATAGCTTACCTGGCTCTGGCCTGAGAAGATCTGACGCAGCTCTCGCTGATTGTCTGACTCGTACCACTCATCGAGATCTGCATCTGAGTCTTTTGCAACTTCAGGATGTTCTTTACGATAGCTGCAAAAAATATACATTTCTGTGATGAATCTGATTTGGAAAGCATTTGGTATGATACCAACCATGATACCGGTACCACCATTTACATGGCTTGAATGGCATATAAGACCAATTTCAGAGGAAGAGTGAGTGGAATTTATACATTATTTTTTTTCATGTCCCACCTTCACATAATAGGACGCTAGGCCCATGACCGTATTACTTCAGGCTAGGCCTAGTGGGAAAATCTAAATCAATTGGTGATTGGGCTGGATTTGAGCCCAGCCCCTAGGAGACCAGAATCCCACGCTCTTTCCCTGGTGAGTGGAATGTAGGCAGTATACACATTGAACAGCAATGGTGCAAGTACCAATCTCTGCAGCAAGCCATCTTAGAGTCATCGTCGTCGTCCCCGATCGTGGCAAAATCATGAACATCTTCCGCGGCTGAGTAGATATCATCATCGTCTTCCGCGATCGCGGACAACTCATGAACATCTCCCACGGCCATGTAGGCATAATCGACTCCCGCGGTAACGGAAACGTAATAATCGTCCGGCAAAATCGTGACTATCTTCCACGGCCATGAAAACATCATCATCTGGCACGATTGGGGAAAAATCATGATCACTTTTCCCACGGTCACGAAAACGTGATCGTCGTCTGGCGCGATCGTGCTTTAGTCATGAACATCTCCCGCGCCCGTGTAGACATCATCATCGTCTCCCGTGATCACTGAAACATGATCGTCGTCTTTAGCGGTCACGGAAACATGATTGTCGTCTAGTGTGATCGGGGCAAAAAATTTTCGACTTTGATATCAAAATAGTACTGACTTCTAGACAACCTGAAAGATCCAAATACTGGAATGCACAACAGCTGCAATTCAATGGCCCCTGATATAACATTAAGCAATTAATTTTTGGTTGGATTTCCAGGCCTAAAATAATAAAAAATTACATATCCGTAGTTCTGGGTTTGTTGTAAGATATGCTGCTGAAGTATTTTGTCCTATTCATTGAATGCTAAAGTTTACTGCTATGATTGGCACTACTCACTCTTCTTTCTGCTGATCAAGTTTCCTTTGATAGTCAGCGTACTCTTTGGCCAGTTTCTCATGGTCCTCAGGACTGACTCCTGCTTGACCAACGGTTGCTCCCTGGGGTGAAGTTCCGGGTGGGTACAGACTGGTGGTCAGGAAATGCAGTACATCGTGGTCATCTGCAACACAAAAAGCAGCAATTAATATATTACCCTTACTGGTCATCAAGAGGTCAGCAAATCAAGCTAGGAGGATCAGTGGCATCACGACAATGACTGAGTCCATGCGCCTACTTCCAAAGCTACGGTGGACAATTCTCGTCACCTGGATAATTTGTCAATTGAATTGAATTTTACTGCGGTTTTGGATAAAACGGGGTTTTACTTTACAGGGTAGTTATGTAAACATAGAAAATATTTATGGATTCCCAACAAAATAGTTGTTCAAACCCTTTAAATATATTTTTTTTTTTTTTTTTAAGGGGTTGGCGGCCTTTTTTAACCTTGCATTTGCCCGTCCACATAGACTACAGATCTGTGCGTGGAACGTATCCAGCAAAGCAAGGGGTGAGCCGATACAGTACAAAGGTGAACTGTACTGATAAAAGTTTGTGGCAGTGACCAGGATCCGAACCCTCGACACTACTGCCTTGGGCCCGAAGTCCGCGACGCTACCGACTGAGCCACCGACTCACCATATGGTGAGCTTTTAGATAAAATTTTAAAAACCCTCATGCTATATGGATAATGCCTACACTCACAGAACCCTTTAGAGATTTTGTGTGAGTTTACAGCTACACAGTATGGCTATATAGTGATATTTTCCTAGAATTTGTAAAGAAAATCTAAAACTTAAATTACAAATTAGTAGTCCTTTTGGTATGCCAATATTTTAAAATTGCTACGAAAAATTACAATATTGACAGAAGTAGTGACATTATAATATTCTTTATTTAGTTGTAGTTTACCTGCTAGTCCCCCAGTGGCTGCAGAGAGACCAAAATGTCCGCTTGACGGCAATGTCACCCCCTCCACTCTCAAACATACTTCCATGTCAGCCTCATTGTTGGTGTTTCCATTGTGGAACATGACCTACATAACATATAGGCCTTATTTTAGTCTAAATAGCAGTTTCGGGGCTACAACAATGGATTTGGATTCTAAAGAATAAGCGATGTTTTTATGTTATTGTTATAATAATCTTATTTTACGACTATTGTCATTATCTATCTTTACAAGTACAGTACTATGATTTTATTTTATACCTTTTTAGGAGTTATCTAATGTTTTTACATTACTAAATTCTTCTGTCCTGAAACAGCACGTAGCATCAATAGCCTATGACTAGCAGTAGCTTACTAGACTTTCTGTTCTGTTCTTTACATGATTTATTGCTGAATAGTGTTTGGATTTTTTTGTTTAGTTTTAGTAAGCTGTGATTTTAAACATTACAGTTTTTATTACTGAACCAAGGTTAAGACCTTAACGCCTAATCACATCATGATTGTGCAATAGTTTACTAATTGTATTTTGAGGATGTAGCCTAATATCATTGACTATTGGATACAGAAGAAGACAACCCATCTATATGGATCAGCTGTCGCCAATTTTTTACTAAAAAAGAATGTAGTTGTGTGAGCCAGTCACAGATTGCACTAGCATCTAAAACTCTATTTTGTACCTTATTTTTCGTTACTGACATAGTTGCTGGGTCACAACAGTTGCTATAGCTCATAATAAGTCATTCCATCAGTTTGGCTTGGTAAAAGCCATCATGTAATTGACAGAAATCAGTAATTTAGATCAGCACAATCTGTAGGTGGTTCACATCAACTAAGACAAATTGTATTAAAAACCTGGCTACAACTTTAACATAGGGATGGAATGTCTAGTTGTTGTATTATAATAGTCAAAGCTAATATACAAATTATCACATTAATGGCCTATAGATAGTAAGCGGTTGTATTTGTTTGTAATGTATGTTTATGTAATGTCCAGTTAACCGTAGTTTTCAGTTATCCGTGGTCTCTCTCCCCCCTTTACCCGGGAATAATCAAGGTTCTACTCTACATAGGTTTGTGTACAGAAACGTTAGTTTTTAGTATTTCTACAATAAATCTTATAAAGGGTTGTTTAGCAAAATGTTAATGGCTGGGTATGAAATAAATAAATTTACCAAATTTGATCCAAGCCTCATAGGAGTGGGGATATTAAAACAAAATACCCCTGTCGCAGCAAACCTGCAGACTAAGCGAATTTCCATTAGCTTGATTACATTTTCACTAAAATATTTCTTTAAATATGTCAGATTTATTACTTATTCAAATGATATTTTAGGTTTAATAAGTACTTAGCTTTGCTGATACAAGGAATGTTTTAAGGTGAGTTTTAATAGCAAAATGTTAATAGCTGAATACAAAATAAATTAATTAATCAAATTTGATCCAAATGATATATTTTTAAACTAGCCAACTACAACAGATTACTCGTCCTTCATAAGAATAACAAGAGAATCTTAAATTGCAGTTTTTTGGAATTTTCTCCGTAACCATTTGGCCTACAACAACACTTCAATGTACAACATTACTTGTTTTTTAAACTCTACAAAAAGGTGTGGAGAGAAATTGCAAAATTTTATGTTTTGATTGTCAAAATTGGAAAGCCCAGTTTTCAATCCTAAATCGCCCTTATTTCCTTATACGGTGAATTTTCTAAAATAATTATAAAACTATTAATCACTCTTGCTTAAATATTTTAGTTGTTAAAACATCAAATTCAGTTTAAAGTGTATACTTACCAATACAAATCATACACATCTAAATCACTCAATTTATCAAGTTATTTTTTCTAAGTGATTATATAATCATCTTGCAGTGATATTTTTTTAAGTGTCGTTAAATTAGAACTTAAATTGGTTGTATCTTTTTCAGCCTGTTCATCGTTAGGATGCAAACAAAGGCTCAAACTGTTTAAACCAAATGAATCCACAGGTAACAAATATTTACTTTCAGTCTGTTTGAACCATGCTATCAATGTGATACAGATGTGTGATGATTAATGTATGTTAACAAACGCCAAACGTCAATTGAAACTCGACTTTCAAACAATCTTTCAATTGTGTGTTTGACTGAGTTTTGTTAAGTATTGTTAGTTTTGCGTTAGTTTTGCAGTTTTAGCGAATTTCCCACATAGGGAATAAGCTATTACCGTAGGTCTCATGGTAAGACCTGGACCCGGGAACGAATTTTTTTAATTCTTAATTAATTCTTATTCTTTCAAATTCATATATATATATATATATATGTGTGTGTGTCCGTTGGCACGATAACTTGAGCAAAAATGATCCGATTTTGATGAAATTTGGTATAAACCTACATTTATTCAAACGAGTTTGCGAACCAGCATGATCGTACTATGGGAACGGGGGTTCATGGGAGGTTTTATAGGGTGAAAATGTGTTTTCCCATTTTTCACCCTGTAAACATAAAATTTTGCAATTTATTTCCAAACCATTTTGTAGAGCTGAAAAAACCCTAATAATTTAGTATATTGAAGCATTGTTGTATTGTTAACGGTTACGGAAAAAATCCCCAGAAAAGTGTAAATTTAAAATTACCATGTTATTCTTATGGAGAATAAATAAACTGTTGTAGTTTGCTTGTCTATGGACATATTTTAATGAAATTTTGAAATTTTGTTTACTTCATACTACGCTATGAATATTTCAATAAAAAAACCCATATCTTCTTCCCTGTATCAGCAAACCTAAGTACTCATCAAAATTAATGATATGTAGGCTAAATAGAAAATAAATCGGACAATTAATTTTAAGGGAATAATTTAGTAGAATTCCAGCCGGGTAGATGGAACATTGACTATTTTTGCCTGTTTGCCCATCTAGGCTAGCTTGATGTAGATGTTTATGCACAGAATAAAACTAATATCTTCTCTGCCAGAGGATATGTGTATGCCTTAACATGTACATATAAGTTACCTAATCAAAATTAACTCTGGAATTTTTGCATTATCAAAAATGTCTCTTTATTGTAATTTGAATGCCCCAAAATCTAAAAAGTATATATTTTGCTCACATTCACTCTCATCTTTCATTCCGTTTAGCATTGTATGGGTCAACAAAATATTAAATATAGATAGAGAGAGAGAGAGAGAGAGAGAGAGAGAGAGAAATCTTTATTTTACAATCATCAAGATTGAAAATGGTGTCATTACACAAAATTAGAAAAGAGTATTATGATCTTGCTTTACACAGAGTCATTCTTCCAGTTCTTAAACTCCTCGATGTTATAGAATGGGCGTGACAGCAACCAAACAGACAGGATCTTCTTCAGCTTATCGGGATTAGTCCTCTTCACCTCATCCGGCAGGACATTAAAGAGCTTTGCTCCGGCGTAGGTAGGCTTCCGTTGAAATCTTGCCGTACGATGTGCTGGAAGGTTGAAGTTTGAGGCATTCCTAGTGCGGTGGGAGTGGACATCTCTGTTTCGTTGCGGATCTGCTGAGACAGCCAAACAGATCACCTCCAGTAAGTAAATATTTACCACAGTTAGGATCTTCAAGTCTTTAAAGGCCTCTCTGCAGCTGTCCCTCCAACCAAGACCAGCAATCATCCGAACCGCTTTCTTCTGGATGGTGAGCACACGCTTTAGATTGCTCTGCGAAGTGGCGCCCCAAAGAACAATCCCATAGCGCAGCCGGCTCTCAAACAAAGAGTTGTAGGTTGTCATGACAGCTTCCGGAGTACTTATATTTTTCACTCTTCGGAGAGCAAATAGAACACTACTAAGGCTGCTGCAGAGCCCATCCAGATGTCCCCACCAAGTCAGCGCGCTGTCGATCACCACCCCCAGATGTTTTGTGGCCTCAACCCGTTCAATATCGGGGAAATCAGACACCTCCTCCCTCAGCGTTCCAAAGTTGAGCTGCTTGGTCTTGGATTCGTTGAACACTAGGTCGTTCATATTGCAGAACTCAACAGCCATGTTTAGGGCAATGAACGATTCAACTTCAAGCTTTTCTTTATCCTTGTTTGATGTGATGAGCACCGTGTCGTCAGCGTACATTACCATGTTGCAGAAAGGACTTGTGTAAGCGGGAAAGTCGGCCGTGAATAGAACAAACAGCACAGGGCCTAAGACTGATCCCTGAGGGACACCTCTATTGACTGCAAGTTTGCTGGATCTCACAGCGGTGCATATATTGTTCTTGGTTTGCTTGATTTCCACAACTTGATCTCTACCATTTAGGTAACTTTGAAACCATGCAAGGGCTCTCTCCTCAAAGCCAAGGGCAGTGAGCTTGGCCAGGATCAGACTGTGACTGAGGCAGTCAAAGGCCTTACTTAGATCGAGAAATATGCCCATGACGGTTTGGCCCTCCTCAAGCTTGTCTATCACATCCTCAACTAGAGAAACCAAGGCGGTAGATGTGGATCTATTGCTGATGAAGCCATGCTGTTTATCCAAGATGATGCCATTCCTCTCCAGGTGGTCAACTATTCTGGACAGAACCACTTTCTCCATCAACTTTGAGAAAGTTGAGACCAAGGAAATAGGCCTATAATTGCCCAGCTCGTATTTACTTCCCGACTTGTGAAGAGGGACCACTTTGGATGACTTCATTTTCTTGGGGACGTGGCCTTGGTTGAAACTAAGGTTGATAATATGGTTTAGAGGCTCTATAAGTTCCTCATGACATCGCTTCAACATCAACGAAGACACCTCATCCAGCCCGGAAGAAGTTTTGTTTTCCATGCTGTTGATTATCTTGACAAGTTCCTTCTTCGATGTAGGAGTGAACACTGATGTTGGATATTCAAACTGCCATTCATGGGATTGGATGTGATCCGTTTTCTCAGTCTGTATTTTCTTAAGAGTCTCTTCTGCAATAGACGTGAAAAAGGCGTTGAACTCATTAGAGACATCAACAGGATCATCAATGACTGTTTCGCCTATGTTCAGATGTGCTGTGTTTGAAGGTTCTCTCTTTGGTTGCCTTTCACTGTTAATAATTTTCCAGACCGCTTTACTTTTGTTGTTGGACTCTGAGATGTAGGTTGCATTG
The DNA here is from genome assembly GCF_028750875.1 of Macrosteles quadrilineatus. Taxonomy (NCBI): domain Eukaryota; kingdom Metazoa; phylum Arthropoda; class Insecta; order Hemiptera; family Cicadellidae; genus Macrosteles; species Macrosteles quadrilineatus. The sequence goes on along the minus strand of NW_026542600.1, from coordinate 77,489,744 downwards.
GCTGCCTTTCTTAATGATCTCAGTTTTAAGTCATAGGACCTTTTTAACTCATTAGCTATTTCCCTGTCTTCATTTCTCCCACTCAAGATGTAGATGTTGTGCGCTTCGAGATACTGTGTCTTCAGTAAGCCAGCCTCCTCATCAAAAACATGTTTAACAGTACTGCGAGGTTTCGCTCGGGATCTCCTAACAGGGCAAGCTGAGTTTAAAGCGAGCGTCACAGTCGTGATGAAATTGTCGTAAGCTTCTTCGACGTTGCCACATTGTAGCACTTCATTCCAATCTTGTTCAGCAAGAAGAATCTTCAGATGTTGTAAAGTGTCATTGTTGATGTGTCTTAGGGTTGCCGTCATAGGCACACTTTCTCTGATTTCAGGCAATAGGTTGAACAGTTGTCCTGTGTGGTCCGAAATTCCAGTTTGAGCCACCTGAAAATCCACTTCACCCAAGCGCTGGGAGGAGATGCAGAACATATCGATGGAAGACGATGTGTCCTTGGTGATCCTGGTAGGAGGAAGTTCCAATCTCTGAATGTCATAGGTCGCTAGAAGTTCATTGAGAAGCGTCCTCTCATTGGATGGTTGAAGATGGTCAACATTGAAATCCCCGATGATAACGGTAGTGTTGTTGGCTGAAGTCCACTCGTCTAGCACGTTCGAGAGTGTCTGCAGAGCAAGAGAGAAAGATTCCTTATCATTCTTGGGAGGGCGGTAAACACCCAGAACATTCAAGCGTGACTTCTTGTTTATAACAAACGAAATGGCTGTTACCTCACAAATCAAAGGGGTGCTGAAGTGCTCAAGGTTTAATGAGATTATATCATTGTTTATGCTATCATGTTTGTATATGGCCACACCTCCCTTCATCACATTGTTCCTGCTGAAAGCCGAGACAAGACTGTAGTTGATAAGCCTGGTATTAGCTATGTCATTCTCGTTTTGGCCATGTTCGGTGATCACTACTAAATTTGGATTCGTTAAGTGGAGTAAATGGTTCATTCTTTCAATTTTATTACTGATCCTGTCTGTATTTTGGTGGAAAATAGTTAAACCTTTGGCATTTTTCTCGCTGAATTTATAAAACTTCTCTTGAACCCTGTTGGGTCTTTTAACTTTGACTTTATCTTGTGGCTCTGTCCTAAAAAATAATGATTGTCTTCTACGATTTCGACTGCTGTGTCTAGATTGGATTTATCTTTCACTGACGGAGATAGAACTAGTGGGAGTTGATTTTCTTCATATTGCGGCTGCAGTAGTTGTGTTTCTTTGCTGGGAAGGACACGAATTTCTTCTTTGATTTGTTTTAGAAATTCTTCAATGTTATTGTTGAAAAAGTCTTCAAATGTCTCTCCCTCAAGAAGAAGCTTGGCGCTAATTGGCGGCTTCCTAAGAGTTCCAATTGCAATCTCTTGCTCTTCGCAAATAGGTGGTGTTTTACAAATTTTGTGTGGATTGACACTTTCATAATCTGTGCAGGAAGATTTTTTAGTGTTTGCTTCCAAGGTTTTATAGCAATCTGAAGCAGCAAAATGAGGCTAGCCTAGTAGAATTATGCTTACTTAAGCTTAAACGAGATGATTCAGCAAAAGAACATTTTACAACAGTTTTACATTGGTACAAATTTTTAATCTTTACATGCAAATTTTCACAGTTTATAGCAACATATTCATTAAACAATTATAATCACAAAAAAAAAGAATCAAAGGAAGAATTAAATTGAAAATTCATTGCGTTCTTATAATTTCAGGAGGGAAAGGGAGTTTGTCCAGCCTCACAAATTATTTTTTTTAAACCCCCTCATATGCTGGGAAAGTTTTTTCTAAATTTTGTCCCTAAATTCATAAAAAAAGAAAAAGCCCTAACATTTCAGAAAGTTCTAAAAGAGCATATAGTAAACTAATAAATTTAGCTTTATATACTTTTTATGAGTTTTCCACCTCCCAGAAATAAATATAGTACTTTTATTTTAAGTATTTTGACACTATTTCATCAATGTACATTAGTTATGATGAATAAAAATGTTTGAATATAATATAACTGACTGTAAATTAAATTACAATAAAATGCGGTCAAAGCAATAAAGGGAATACATATAATTTTATGAGTACTATTGTTCATATAGAAGGGTCTTAATATTGACCAATCCCCATGATGTATTTATATGAATTTGTGATATAAATATAAACTATACAGGGTGAATTTTAAATGAGTTCCCCCCCTACTTTTTTCTACATTTCTTAAGATATCATCTCCGGACCACGTCAGATCATTGTTGAGTAGTAAGTACTTCATTTTGACTAGGTATACATTTTTGGCCGCCATCTTGGATCCGCCATATTGGATACAAAGTTTTTTTTTCAAATGTAAAGGTAGGGTTGTGACCCATTATTTCAAACTAGAATTTTACGCTGATTACAATGCCGCAATTAGTTTTTAAAAATCTTGATTTGTTCTAAAGTTGTGAGGACTTTTTATAACTTTATTTTTAGCCCATTTTAACATTGTGTATTAACAAACTAAGACCATAATCTGAAAATAGTGCTAGATAAAGATAAGTATACACCACCATTCATTGTCGACATATTTTCACTTGGTTATGACGGATGTAGTTTTTTCAGCCGCCATCTTGGAGCCGCCATTTTGAAATGTGATCAATTAATTTAAATATGAAGGTGGTGTTGTGACCCATCATTTTGAACTACTTTTTTATACTGGACTCAATGCTGCAATCCGTTTTTGGCTATCAAGCTTTCTTGATGAAATATTAAAATACTCTTATTTAAAATTTCAATATTTCAAAATCCAAAGATGCAAATGAAAAACGGATTGCGGCATTGAGTTCAGCATAAAAAAATAACTCAAAATGATGGGTCACAACACCATCTTCATATTTAAATTAATTGATCACATTTCAAAATGGCGGATCCAAGATGACGGCTGAAAAAACTACATCCATCATAACCAAGTGAAAATATGTCGACAATGAATGGTGGTGTATACTTTTCTTTATCTAGCACTATTTTCAGATTATGGTCTTAGTTTGTAAATGCACAATGTTAAAATGCGCTAAAAATAAAGTTATAAAAAGTCCTCATAACTTTAGAACGAATCAAGATTTTGAAAAACTAATTGCGGCATTGTAATCAGCGTAAAATTCTGGTTTTGAAATAATGGGTCACAACCCTACCTTTACATTTGAAAAAAAAAACTTTGTATCCAATATGGCGGATCCAAGATGGCGGCCAAAAATTTATACCCAGTCAAAATGAAGTACTTACTACTATACAGGGTTAAATGATCTCTAGTCAAGTCTTTTCTACTAAACAATGATCTGACATGGTCCGGAAATGATATCTTAAGAAATGTAGAAAAAAGTAGGGGGGGAACTCATTTAAAATTCACCCTGTATATAGCCTACATTGATAGTTTGGAAATCCTACAAAATGTTAAGTGAAAATTTTAACCTGATTTTTGAGTGCTCAAAAAGTTTTTGGGACTGTAAGGGATTAATCCATATTGATTTTATGTCATGAGGTGCAACAATAAACTCAGAATCCTATTGTGAGACTGACAACAACTCCGTCGCATTCAAAACATGAGATGTTGAACGCTGTCAGCCAAAGTCTTTTTCATTCCCGACAATGCCTGGCCTTATGCTTCAACACGAACGTGGCAGGAACTTCAAAGTCTAAAGTGGACAATCTTTCATCATCAGTTACAGCCCTGACCTAGCACTGAGTGATTTTCACCTTTTTACAAAGTCAAAGGCATTTTTTTTGGGGGGGGGGGAAACAGTTTGGAAAGGACGAGAAACTTAAATAAGAAGTGACAACATGGCTAAAATCTCTCAAAGTAATGTGGGACCAGGTTTTCTATTCCGATGTTGTATTCCATTACATTACATTACAACAAGTGTCTTAACTAACAACAATAGGGATTACATAGAAAATAAGGATAAAGTATAGTGGCTTTGTAAATGAAGTTTGTCGTTGGATATGTTTTGTTTTTATTTAACCATGCTAAAAAGTTCTTTACTTTTTGGACGACCCACGTAAAATATACAAGCAGGCGTTGTTATAATATAAGATTAATAGATTAATTACTAATAACTGCCAATACTATAATATGAACTTACCGTCAATGTGTTCATGTAGTATTCAATTTTAGCTCTTGTTGGGAAAGGCTTGTTTCGGAAATCACGCAAACATCCACCGATCATCTGGCTTCCTCCGTCACTGTAAAAGTTGTAAGTTGAAAATCAACAAAAGTGGAACAGTAATTATTTATATTCTTGTCGACAGCTGATTAACTGGATCATATAAATACACTAGTCAATAAGAACACAAGTTTACCAATACACAAACAAAATGTTATGAATGTGCCTCCACACTATGATTGCATTCATCTGGGGCTCAATTGAAATAAAACTGTATACAGCTTATAGCTCAGACCATCAAGAAGATAATGCCTACATTGTGGACGTTTCATAAAAAAATTCACATCAGTACCTGAACATTACAAACTTTGGACAGCCATAGGGTTTTACCTCAAAATGGTAAACTAGTAAGGAGGAGTATGCAAAGCAGGATATGACATATATATGACTTTTAGGTGAAAAATATTGATTTTCCATAATACATTAGAAGAACGTGTATTGTTGGAAATATCAGTGAATAGCTTGCCCGTTTCATATGTTTTATGTGAAGCATTATATTGTTAAGCATGGCACCTATTTTACAACTAAAGATATGTTTAGAGTGAAGAATTAAAAACCTTGAAAAGATTTATACTGAACATTTTAATTTGCTCACACCGGTAGAATAAGAGGGTGGAATGAGACCTACAAACTATAAGACTAAGTTCAGCTAAGTTCACTTAAAAAGTTTTAAACAAGCTTAAAGAGTTGTTTTTAAATTGTTTTGTATAGATTAGAAAGTTATGTTAAGACTTCGCATTTTAAAAGACGACAGGAATCAAGTTAGATTTCCTTGTCCATATTATGAGCAATTTATGCCAGTAAATAGGCTAGTAGTTCATTTTTGACTGTTTTAGATATTATGTTACTATTGCTAAGTTCACAACCCGTTTAATGCATCTAATTTTATCTTTAAATGTTATGATAGGCCTACAATTTAATATTTTGAAGTTACCCTGGCCAAACTGTTGAAATTTAAAACCGTGTAATGTATTCGCCTATAGTGTAAAATAGTATATTGTTAGTAATAAATATTGTCAAAAGATCTGAAACTTTCAACAAAAATGTTTTAAATCATTTATATTTTGTCAGAGTGTCTTTCTATATCATGACGTATGTTATAGTTTTGTGAGATGATGGTCCATACACCTGTATTGTTAATGTGTAATGTCACCCAGCTATTAGATTGCATCACTAATTAAATAGCCCAATAACTGGGTATAGAATCAACATAGGGTATAGGAACTGGCTATAGCATCCATCCCTCATGGGATCCTTAGGATACTGTTTGAGCACTGTTAACTCGGCTACTCAGCCACCCCTAGAAATATGAAAAAGCAACAGTAGCCAAACATTTTCCGCTAGCCACCAGTCTTGATAGTGGTATGGCAAACTTATAACCAACTCTGGGAAATCCATGTTTTGATGAAACCAGATTGACCATTCACAATCAATCTACAAAGACCATGGTGGGTTGTGTTCTGTTCTAATGCTACAGTTTTTTTTTTTTTTTTTTTTTTTTTTTTAATAAACTGCATTTATTTCTTACTTAGCATGGTCAAACTGTCGGGTTCCATCGTTGATGACGGCCATGATGTATGGGTTATTGTGTTTGTTATCATTATCAAAAGAGTCAAAGAAAACTCCGAGACCAACCCATTTGTCCGAGCTTCCGAACACCTCTCCATCATAATCTCCTTTGTTCTGAGTGAACCAGAATGCCTGAAAGAAAAATCGAAAATTAAAAACTACTGGGAAACAAACCCAAGTTAACTTAGGAATTGCCACAAATGTGTTACCGGTAATAGAGGTAGGACTTTGCTCATAACTCCCATACTTGTTTTAATACAGTTCAGACCACCTGAACCACCTGTTTGGGTCTCCAGCTTGGGTAAGTACACATTTGACTGCTTTACATTTCGCTTAAAGGATCGCTTTGTAAAATATGGTAAGCCAATTTAATGATAGCCCAAATACTCCATTCCTTATGTAGCGATCCGCTACAAGACACAAGTCCAACGCGTAAGGTCACGTTACGCAACTAGACTAGGTGAGCACGCAGCCAAAAGATTCACCCGCGCAAAGAGACAACGAAGTAGTGGAATGTAGTGTGTGTGTGTGTGTGTGAAAGAGGACATCTTCATATTGGATGAGTACCAATAGAATGAGTAGATATTATAGTAGGGGTTGGGGAAGGGTGTAGGCTCGACAATAGACAATAGGTTTACCAAATGGTCGTGGTCTGGTGATCAATATTCCAAATTTATGCATTTAATATTTGATTCACGTTAGCTATATCAAGTTACTATTACGAATCAGAATAAGTCCATTTACACAATTATTTCTCTGTTCACTATATTAATTAGATATATTAAACATCACAAAAGCTGGCTGTGATAGGCAGCTAAGGTGTTATTGTGCAATTTGACAAAGTAGTTATCTTCTATCCAATAGAGTTTGAACTAGGACAGGAAATGTTTGTGATTTAGTGATGGTTAGTGGAAGATATATTGGAACCAGGTATCTTTATTAACACTCATACTACTGCATTTCACAATACTAAGTAACATTTGGTCGCTTAAGATGTGATAGCTCTTATCTACTTTGCTGATTTATAACCACTATCTTTTTAAATGTCCTATTATTATGCCTTAAAAATTTTAGGCTATATCTTTTAACCCGATATAACCATATTAATTCAAAATAAGAGCCCAAAAAGAAAAACCTGTGTCCTCATCCTCATACTAGTGTTTAAAAAGAAGCAAAAGAGGGGTTGAGTGTAATCCTTATTAAAATCACTAATTCCATCAACTTCCAAATATACTGTAAACCTTTCATTAAGGTGGGCTCTTTCACCAGCTAAGCTAAATACTAGTAAGACATAGATTGCACATGTGCAGGATTTGAATCTGCCCATGTAGAAAGACCTCAGCCCTACACTCGTCACTGCAACGCCTTAGTCAACTGAGCTACCATCAGCAGACAGGACTGAGTGAAACTGAAGCCTTTAAACGACACTAGAACTTACAGTTGCTACTGAATTAGCAGTACAGTTATTGTGCATAATGCAAAATATGTAGATAACTATATGTGCATAACTTTTTAAGAGACAATTTGACAAACACTTTTATTTTGAGTCTTATTCTGGTATACTTCCAACTAATTTTGAAATCCTTACTTACAAATTAAAACTAAGATATAGGTTTTATAAATATATTTTTTGCTCCCAGTAGTGCATCAAAAAGTCAAAAAGTAAAGTCAGATAATAGAACAGAAATCATTTGAAATTAAAACAGGACCTATTGTGAAATCAGAGTATGTTAAGAATTAATGAGCTATGATACATAGTAGCAAGGTTGTTTGCTAAGGTTGGCAACTTCTGTTAACTTCAATCTTTCCTACCTGCGTTATTTGTCTGCCAAAATAAACAATCGTCTTTTAAACTACAATTGTATGATTGTTTTTTAACACTTTTTAATTATTACCATTACATGTGTCAAATGTGTTATGAAGCTAATTGTGAAATAAAAAACTTCACTAATTGTAGTTATAAATTTTTGGGATTAAAAGTTCTATCCCTATCTTGTCTCAACCAACTCCATTCTGCATATTCCTACACTTTCCAATTTTGTTTGACTAATTGAATCTTTAACTATGCATACCATTAAACATGACATAACTCAAAGTATCTAAACAGCCTAAGGTTCAACTATAGAAAAATTTTTGAGAACTCGGAAAACTTACCAATCCATCAGCTCCAATCCGACCTCTGCCAGTGATTCGGAACAGAATGTCAACTTCCCACCATTGAAAGTTGGTTTTTAGCTTTGACCATATTGCACCTAAACAAATAAATATGTTGATTATGATTAGTTAGAGACCACAAAGAGTTTTAAAAAGGAAAACTTTGCACTGTTATATTTTTGGGCCAGCACTATATTCCAGCTGACATACAAATAAACTTAATAGCCTACCTATATGAGAAATGTCTAGATATTTAGATTTGTTATGACAAAAGTAATGTGAATGTTGCTTATTGACACAAATGTGAAATGTGTCATAGTTACTATGGATATGACAATACTGAGCAGATATGAACAATTGTTCTATACAGTTCAGTTATGTTGTTTGTTAATTCATTTAAATAGACAAATACTATTCATTTCGGTATTTTAATCCATTTGAATATAAAAGTTGATCAGTTTGTATTTAAGACAGTGCTTAAAAGTGTAACTTTTTTTGGCAATTTGACAATTTTTTACAAGACATTTCTTATGAAAAATAAAATTTATTGCTTCAAATAGGCTATCAGACAACACCTGTCAAGTTTTAAAATCTATGAGTTGTACCAAAAAGGGGTTTTCCTAAGATAAGATTATGTCAAAAATACAATTATTGTATTTTTATTAATTTGAAACGCTGATAGGCAGGCCTAGGCTATATTCAATTGTAGAACCACTTAAAATTTATTTTGTTCTTTATTTAATAGCATCATGCTTCTAGGAAAAATGCCGGCATTCAGAATATAACTATCCTATCTACCTATATAACTTATAACTTACCTATATATAACCTATATAACTAATCCTATATAACTACCCTACAATTATTTCAAAACAATTCTCACCCTTCTGGCTTCTTAGTGATGGCGCAACTCTCACATTTTGTGCACTGGCAATCGCATCTGTAAATAGTTTAAATTAATCTATATTCTATAAACTTAACAAGAAATAATCTTTCGGTAAATACAATCTCAAAAGGGATGTTTAAAAAATTATGATATTTTCAACATTTGGGTGCTTCATCAAAATGGTGAAAAGATTTCTAGCAAAAATCCAATGAGTCTATAGGATAAGATTGGTTTTTTCCTAGCTAGGCATAAACTCGGAACTAGTTTTTGCTATATGAAAATGTGCATAATAGCAATCCTGCTACTTGGTGATGGGGATAATGCTTGGGAAGATATTATAAATTAGATACGGCCAATTATATTGATTTATCTTCTAATGATACTTTCAATTGTATCAAAACAATAAGACCTAAACACAGGATTGTTTCCTTCAAGTTTAATTTTTCAACCTTTTAGGACAATGTTTCACACTCTTAAATTTAACTTTTACACTCATTAGGAAGAATCTACAGAAAGATAGTATTTATTTGAGCAATCCAAACCAATCAGAAGATTGTATACAGATTTATCTTCTGTGACTATGATAAAATAGTTTCAAAGAATATCTGTATAATGTTTAATTTACTGTTATATGCCTATGGCTTAATTTTATCGTCAAAAAAAAACTTTGTATATTATAGTTATCATACTGCAATTTGAGAAAATAATTTTAATTTGAGATATCATTTGCACAGCCAAAATTAGTTTAACACACAAATGAGCATTCTAGCAGAAATGTTTACAGACTTTTTTTTTACAGCTGAAATATTACAATTTTTAGTTGTAAAATGGGGCAAACCTGACTAGCTTCTGCCTTATTCTACCCCATTTTACAACTAAAAATCGTGAAATTTCAGGTATTTCTTATTCGATCTTTTTGAACTTGGTATTGTTTGATAGGGAATTAAAAATGCTAAATAAAAGTGTACTTGACATTTTTCCATAACATTAGCCGTTTATGAGTAATTTAAGTTTAAAAAATTAAAATGGCCACCATTTTGAAATTTTAAGTTGAATCAAGATGAATCTTTTTTCTAACATTGGTATTTTTTACCTTAACCTACATACCAAGTTTTATAAAGATCGGTTGAAACAATTCAAAAATAAAAATGTTTATATAAAATATACAAAATGGCGGATATCTGGTTAACGAAGCGATTTTGGAAAAAATGTTATTCTTGATTTTCTCTTCATTTTGACTCATAGAACCATTTCCCGGAGTTTGGCTGTTTACTTACGGGACCCCCTGTATATAATTTTTTTTTAATACCACGTTTTTTAACGCACTAAAAAGTAGAAAATAATTTATAAATAGGCTATGTGTAGAGAAAAAAATACTTGTAAGATTGAAAACAAAAATGTGGGGCGCATGCAATTGATAATCTGTAATCAGATCTTTATCTTTACTTTGAAATTTTGATTATTTTTTAAATCTCTCGGGAGCAGAAACTGTACCTCTTAACCTCTGCTCTTTGAACAAACTTTCAAATCATAGTATTTACAGCTGACTTCAGTTGATATATTATTTACATTCTTCCAAAATGTAAACATTGAAACTTCGGAAGCCCATGGTGCTTATAGCTCAAGGGAAATATGAAAATAAAATGATAAAATAAAACCGGACAAGAAAGTGAGCTAATAAAAACTAGCTATGAAAATAAAATGATATAATATTGCATTGTCATTCATTTATGAGCTATGTGTGAAGTTTCAAGTCTAGCTCATCGAGAAGTTAGTTTAAAACCGATTGCAAAATTAGTACCGGACAAGGCTTTTAAAAAGGTAACTGACTGGCCAAGTTATGACATAACGCTCGAAATAGACAACATAAAGAAAATACAAAAGCAACTAAATCTCATTTAACATGGTTTGACATGGGGCTAATTCTATACCTATATTAATTCTTGAACAATCATTGAAAGAGCCGATTTGTTTACTATGGAAACATAGGGAAGTCATTGAACACCCTCAAGTAGAAAAAAATAGAGATAATGTTTTTTTTTTTAAGAATTTACTATTAATTGTTATTAGCCTATATAATGAAGAAAATCTACAATATGAAGATTCCTACAAACGATGAACGAGGATGTTAGCCGAAGTGCTACTATTTTTGTAGGAAACGTGGACTTAACTTTGTGATCATTGCAGAGGAAAGCCCTTCAAGACTGAATAAAACTGGTACACCAAGGACATTACATATATGTATCCATAAAAGTCAAGTGATTTATTAGAATATGACTGCATCCAAGAAACCTTTACTAAAACCTTCATTGAAGGTTTCAACTATTATTCACAATTAAGGGAAACAAAAGACCATCGGAACAACACATCAGGCCTTTCAACTCTGCATTTTTTTCAGGTCAATATAATTTACGTTATATATAACAGTAACTAACCAAATTGATGCCAGTTGAAGCAAATAAAATTGTGACAGAGAGGTTACGCAGGAAATCAGGTAGCTCTTATGTAATGTAAAAAAAATGTTTTCACTATTAAAAAATTACTGAAATTTGTAAATGTACTGGCGACAATGGGTGGTACCATGCACGGTACATTATCATTGACGAAGATCAACATGGACAACCTAATGCGGCTATAAGTGTGAAACATTTGTAGAAAATATGAAAAAACCATATCAGATTTTGAAAAATGATAAAATATTTACAAGAAATGTTGATTATATGGAACGGTTAATACAGTACTGTATAAACCCATTTTTTCAATTTTGTTCCAGGTCCAGGCCACAGTATTGATAGCCGGGCAAATGCAGTTCCACCGGTAATAATTTTTACTGCCATGTTATCCGATTTCTTGGTTATCCTTGGTAGTCTTGGTCACGTTTAGCTTGGATAATCGGAGTTCTACTGTACTGTGCCGCTAAAAAAAAATCACAATTGCCGATCCGGACTAGCGGGAGTCCAGACAAGGCCGATACAGATGAGCGAGAGTCTACAATTGAGAAAAGATTACCTACACTGAAGATTACTCGATATAGGGGGAAATAGTTCCGATCAAATACTGATTATATTACTTAGCCCTCTCACACCAAAACATAATCCTCGAAGTATAGAGGCATTCCAAGTATAATAATTACATCTGGGGGTTTAATTGGTATACAGTAGAACAAATCTGTGCGAGAAGCACTTAAACTAAGCATGTCTGTTTACGATATCGTCCGATTAAACCCAATTAACCACAACCGAGCAAGGCTCGATCTTCCGGTACTAAGTAATGATTGCAGAAACTTCACATTGCATCTCAATAGTGATTGCAAACTTTAAAATCCCGATGTTATTGAAGTTATACTTTTTATTGTAAAAATAACCATAACAAAATTATGGAAGGACTAATTTGAGTCAAATGTTTGTGTATTACCATTTATTAGGTTTAATCATATTTTTTTTACGTTATCGATCATATTATTCACTGAATGGTAAAAGCCCGAATATAATGCTTTGACTTAGCCATTTATCAAGAATTACGATATGGGTCAAGTGACAAATATTGTGTCTTTATAGTTATCCAATTCAAGGACACAGTGAGCCTTTCTGGGGAATTACACCCGTCCCATGTCCTAATGGGCAGAGAAACAGGTTGGCAACACTGACGAATATCTCCTCGGCGGTGATAGTTCCATCAACGCTCGCCAGAGCGTCCTTCGTACAGGGGTGTTTTGCAAACAACCCTCACAAATTACTCAATTTATGAGTTAACTATTGGTTTTTGTCAAGTTCTACCAAGGGGGAAATTATCTGCAATGTCTAATAAGGGTTTTAAAACGGAAAAACTTCTAATTTTGTTTAAATTCTTAAGGTTTATGTAGAAGAAGATAACCAATTTTCATTGCCTTTAACCCTGAATAAAATATGTTTCGTAAAAATTAAATACTTTAAAATATGTTAAAAACCTAGTTTATTTCATTAGAAACATTTTCCCATTCACTGAAAGTCGATAAGTGCTTTAATAAGCTCAGAATTTGAGTAATACGGAGGTGGTCAGGTGGTGATCAGTCGTTTGGTAAAGGTGTAGAGCCCTCTTAAAGTAAAAACTTTTGAAAATAATGAAAGTTCAATTCTTTACGGAAAAAAACTGCAACACAATTAGCATAAAAACACATTCACACATTATTTAAGCTCATTTTTATGGTATAGCCTCTGGATCACTAATTTTTACAACAAAAGGTTTAAATTACCTGTATCCGTCAAATGATCCTGGTTTGTAGTTGGTTGACTACAGCTGTTTCATGTTAATATTAACACATCTTCATGTCAAATTGTTGCATTGATTTATTCCATAGAATGGTCGTCATAAGGTTTAAAGTTCAAAACAAGGTAAAAACAATTTAACCTGAAGATGTCTTAATATTAACATGAAACAGCTGTAGTCAACCAACTACAAACCAGGATCATTTGACGGATACAGGTAATTTAAGCCTTTTATTGTATTATTTAAGCAATTATTATAGAAACTGTAACGATTTGATTGTAAATCTATAAATAGACAAAATATATTTTACCTAAATATAAGATGCAGTCCCTTTATCTTAAATTAATATGGATGATTGACAAGGCATGACTTATATGCTTGGTTCTTATCTTGTTGATTAACTATTTTTCTAAAGTAGAAAAGGATTAGTTAAATATTTATGGATTTTAGACTATGACCAGTTTTTCCATTAACTTGAATGATAAAACAGGTCCCAGTCTAAGTAACCCATCTATTACTGATTAAGCTATACTCATTCAAATCAACTATGACTCACATACTAATGTATAAGTATGCCACATACTACATCAATGCCATTCGATAAGGACTCTTCAATTTGACAGTATGCAATTATATACAGCATAGATATACTGCTATGTTTGATAAATAGGATGTTAGGGCAAAAAATGTTATTTCTCACTAACATCAAACCTACCTACCTACTGTATTTTGATTAAACCAAGATTCCATATCTACTATAAAGCATCTTAGATTCTAAAATCCAGTCTAACTGGGGTCAAGTGATTTTGCAGTTTGAAAGTCTCCTTCGTCATGATTGAGGACCTGTGAAATAATAGAAGAACTAGAGAGCTTAAATATTAGAAACATGAAGAACCATTGCCGTTCTGCAGTTAAAATATATAATCGCTTACTAAGTGAGGAGATAAAGGCATGATAAAGCAAAAACACCTTCCAGTTAAAATTGAGAAAAAAAGAGGTTTCTTAAGCTTTTGAAAAATCCAGAGTAGAAGTTTATGTAAGATCAGGGACTTACTTTTTATATCAATTTTTTTCAGTTCAGATAGTTTTAACTGGCTTAGTTCTCAGATAACATGTTTTAACGAAAGATTTATTAACTTTACAGCTACTTTACTGGGACAGCTGAGAGTAGGAACATAATGCAATAAATTTCCAAAGATTAATCATTTCCATTTCATATTATTAATACAGTAGGTTAATAATTATAATAAAGTATTATTAATAAAGTATGGGAAATTATTTAATAAATCAAAAGCCCTGCACAATCTGGACAGATTCTTAGGTTGATTTGTACTCAAAATATAGAAGCTCCTATGTCAAGTCATCAAGGTCAGTTTACTTAGAGTAGGCCTACTAGATGTGACAAAAAAAAAGTCCTGAACTATGTTTTTAAGAGTGAACATTTACCAATGGAGAGGCCTTCAGGAGGATTAGGCTATTGTAAAATAAGCTGTAGAATACACAGGAAACCACGGTCGCAGAAAGCGTCTACAAAGAATGTGCAATTGGAAATTCACGATTTTTGCTACAAATAGGTGGGTGATAATTTCACTACAGGATACGTTTGCAGTAGGCCTACAGGAGACGTTTATAATTTCACCATAATCTCAGGAAATAATGGACAATATTTTATGACCATTTATGAGTAATGTTATAAACATTTGTCTTTTTTTAATCATCTCTTTTTAAATAAACCCAATTTCAACCTGGGACCCAAGGGCCAAGATGTTTGATGTGACCCCAGCAGAAGTAAAAAAAACCTATATTTTTGGTTGAGTGACCGAAAATAAAATTAAAGCAGCTCTGCAGCTACTAAGTAAAAACTCGCTCCTATTATTCCAATATATTGACTATCAAAGTTACATGTAACAAAAAAATCATTTCATAGCTTATAACATATATTCAAAGAATATTCAAAATAAATTGAGAACAAATTTTTAAACAAGCCTGAAATGCTCAAATATTTCCCCAGAAATAATGTTAAACTTAATTCACGTATAAAGATTTTGAGATATAATTCAAGTCCATTGCAGAAAGTCCCAAAACCAACACGTTGTTGTGGCTTTAGGGGCCGAAATACAAAGTTAATGTGTGGACAGTTCAGCACTTTAATAGGAAATCAACACATTTTAAATAAGCCTACGTAGAAGTTTAGGCCTGAAAGGTCCCTACTCAACTACTCATCATTTAAACTGTTGATGTTGCTTGCTGAAATTTTGGCAATGCAGTTTTGACACATAGAAGTACCAGTCCACCAAGACTTCAATTGATTTACAGCACTTAGCCTAGCAGAGACCACTCAATGTAAGATATATGGCTATCATTATCAGAAAAATACAAGATGGTTCAAAAATATAAATAAGGGGTTATTTTACTTTGATTTTGTCTGATGACTCCTAAAAATATTACAAGGTTGGATGACGAATCGTTTCCCCGTCTTAAGATACTTGTCAAGAACTCTCTCATAGCTTATTGAGGTCGTCAAAACATTTAACAGGCACATATGGACATTGAGACAAAAAAAAAAACAATGTCCGAAAAATGCTTAAACTGTTCCAAACAGTGCTGTACCTGTGGCAGTTATCAAATATTTAATTTAATCCTGTTGAGTTTGTGTATCGGGTTGATATAAGTCAATTTAAGGAGGGGGTTATATTGCACATTTTATGACTTGCTTTGTGGTAGGCTATCAACTTTTTTTTACTCTCTTTAACTTTAATTAGGCTATGTTGTAAAAAAATACTCCCGCCGCAGAAAACTAACTGAATTTCCATTTGCCTGATTGGATATTCAATCAAATATGTCCTTAAAAATGGCATAGCCTATTTATAACCATATTTAAATAGACTATCTTTAGTTTAACAAGTTACTTAGGTTTGCTGCGGCAGCAAAGATGATAAAGTGTTATAGCAAATTTCCCTACAAGTGAAGTAGATATTACCGTAGGCGTCAAGGCCCGGGACCAGTTTTCTTTTTCATTTTGATGTGCCTAGAGGCCAAAAACGCCAACCGTTCAAAATGTTATATATGTATACCCTATGGATTTATATATGTGTCCGTAAACGCGATAACTTGAGAGCTTTTGTCCCATTTTGATAACATTTGGTTTAGGTAAAGGTGTAATGCGGGATAAACTTGAATGAGTTCTCAAACCAGCATGATTGGACCATGGTAAAAGGGTTTTACAGAGGACTTTATGGGGTAAAATTGGGTTTTCTCATTTTTGACCCTCAAAACACAAAATTTCCCAATTTCTCTCAGGACCTTTATAAAGAGCTTCAAAAACAAATAATTTAGTATATTAAAGACTAAAGAGTTTTTGTACGGTTATTGGTTACGGATAAAATAAAAAAAAAACTTAATATAAAATTCCCACCTCATTCTTCTGGAGAATATTGTAACATGTAGTTTGCTTGTTTATGGATAGTTTTTGATCAAAACTAGCAAATTTATTTATTTTATTCTAAATTATTATTATTTTACTAAAAAACAGTTTTTAGCCTCCCTGCAGCAGCAAACCTAGGTTAAACTAATGTTATTTAAATAGATTTAATTTAAAATCAATTCAGGCAAATGGAAATTCGCTTAGTCTGCAGGTTTGCTGTGGCGGGGGTATTTTAGTGAAATATCAATAAGCCTAGTTAGTTTAGTTTACAGGCCGGTTTAAGTTTACATATTGTCTAGGCTACAACAATAACGTGGGAACTTTAAATTTACCGGTACAGTTGTTTTTTTCTACTTAAACCTGTTAAGCGTAAACGCTTCAACAAACTAAATTAGCCTATTTTTTTAAAGCTCTACAAAATGGTTTGGAAAGAAATTACAACATTTTATGTTATTATAGGGTCAAATAACTTAATCCTATAGGCCTATTAACTTATGTGTTAAAATAAAGACAGTGTTAAAATAATTTAAATGAAAGAAATACATAAGTTAAAGGTATTTACAGGGCCGCCCCGAGGGTAATATACGCCCGGGGCGAGATTTAAATTTTCGCCCCCTCCCCAAAAAAAGTATTTGGGGGTCAATAAACCCAACGTACGATATATCAATATCGAACGTTTTGCAAGTATTTTTTATAAACCCTCTACATACAGTATTGAGTTTGTTTAAATATATGAAAGGGTCCATAGATGGTCAATGTAGCCTAAACCATGTTAACTTAACTTAGTAATGTTACGCTGTTAGCATATCATCAAAACCACGTCTATATTCACAGTTCAAATTCGCACAACACTGAGCTAATCGTAACGTAACAACTACACTGAACTAAATTACTAAAAACATTGAATTTATGACGACTCACAACGGACATCAAAAACGACTATGAGTTGACGAAAGAGTTTGAGCTTTGAAGATAGAAACAAGCAAGTGTAGGTGAGGCGTGTGGGCGAATGCGCAGTGTGTGTCCCGGACTCGCAGTATTGCCAACAAGTCACTTGCCAGATGTAAAATTAGTAATATAGTAACTTACGAGTAGTATATTAAATAACGGTATTTATTTAATGAATAAAACGAAGCTATAGATTGCCCTTCTTTACAATAACTTAGTCATTGTAGGCCTAATTGATAAGGTAAATGTATACAAGTTTTCCGTAAAATATTCATATGCGGTTTGCCGATAACATTGTTAAATTTTTTACCTTCCAAAGCTGCGGGCCCTGGGTATTTATATAGTAAGTACTAAACATCACCGTTACTGCAAATAACAATTACAAACTGTAAGCACAATAAAAAATTCAAATGTGTTCCATGGATAAATGTTCTCGCCAGACCACACAACTTTTAATGGGCCTAAAATGAGTTCATAGGCCCTAGGCCTATATAACTGTACTACAAAAAATTTAAAGTTATTTAAATTTATTCAAGTTATATAACCTAATCAAATTTAAAAAAAACAAAAATGAAAATAAGCTATAGGCCTAGCTTAAGTTTGTTGTATGAGTTAAATAGCCTAGTTTTTAATAAGAATAAGAAATTTATTGACCATTAAGTAAATACATTGTTTACAATAGATCTCGTCAAATTAGTCTAAACAAGTGTCAGGCTTTAAAGCTAATACTATTTTCTATTTAAAGCTATGTAGGATGACAGCATATTCAAATAACTATTTCAGAATTTAAAAACTCATCAATCTGGTACATTGGGTTTTCTAGGAGCCATTTATACAGAATTTCAAAGAATACCTTATCACTAGTAATATCTACAACGTAGTTTGGCAGTTTATTGTAAAGCTTTAAACCTAGAGTGTGATGATACTTTTGTGTTCTTGTCAATCTACATCTAGATATGTCAATTTTGTTCCTAAACCTAGTAAAGTGATCATGAACATCAGTCCTAGACATATAACTTATTTATCAATATCTTTTCTCACTAGCCTTATAACTTCATAAATGTAAAGATTAATCACAGTCAAAATACCTGTTTGCACAAACAAAGGCCTACAATGTGCCGGGAAAGATGAACCAGTTATAAGTCTAACTGCTTTTTTCTGTAATATCAAGACATCATCGATACCAATGCCATTACCCCAGACAATATTATAAAAACCATATACCAAACCATACCTCAATATACTTTCAAAGAATGCATAATAAGCCATCTTTAAATAAACGTCAGGTAACATTTTTCTTAACTTACACAATAAACATATCACTCTTGATAATTTTTTACAAACTAATTCAATATGATTCTTCCATGACAATTTACTATCAATAGAAATTCCCAACAGTGTTACACTACTTTCCAGGTTTTGATTTGATCTGTTATTAGTCATAGACACAAGCATGTTTTTAGTTTTCTCTTCATTCATAAAAAGCCCATTGACAGTAAACCAATACACAGCTCTTTCAAAACTATCTTTGACCATATTACTTAGTACATCAGGGTTATTATGATAAGAGACCAATGATGTATCATCTGCATATACAGTAGAAAAACAGTCCAGATTAAAGCTAACATCATTTATCAATATCAAAAATAAAATGGGCCCCAATATTGACCCCTGCGGTACACCATGCTTGACCTCTGAAACTTAAGAAACATTTCCCCTAATATCTACCAACTGAGATCTGCCTGTTAAATATGACTTGAAAAAATTTAGATCACAATCTCTAACACCATCGAATTCAAGTTTCTTAAAAAGAACATCATGTGAGACACAGTCAAATGCCTTTAAGTACTCAAATCACATAATGTGATTTGAGCAAGGCACCTACTTTCCAAAGCTAAATACAATTCAGCGACAAGCCTATCAACCGTCTACACTTTCATCTTGACGCAGTTGGCCTCGGCCTAATCAGACGGATCAATGCTGTAGCAGTTGGCCTCGGCCTAATCAGACGGATCAATGCTGTAGCAGTTGGCCTAGGCCCAATCAGAGGGATCAATGCTGTAGGCTATTTATTATTTTTTTTTACTTAACTTATGTTTGAATGAGTCTCGCTTTAACTTTTAACCACCACACTGTTTTCCTAAAGATGATTTTTGGTCATGTGAAGGGATTTCAGTATGTGATCCAATAAAAAGGAACAAGAAATAGACTAGGGCCTAGGCGTAGGCCTACAGATATTTTTTAAATGTTAAAATTTAATTGGTAAGCTTGTTTTAGGCTTATTGAGACCCGAGTAAAGGTGTATCTATTAACCCTCCGAGCGTCACTAGTCGAAAAATCGACTCACGACACACTTCGTGTAGTGTCACTTGTCGATTTTTCGACACACGAACATCGTTTACGGCGAAGGCTCTATGACTGACTGAATCGGATTGAACTGGATCGAGTTAGGTATCGTTCTTTTTGTTAGATTCAGAGCTTTCTCCGGAGGTCTGTCTCTAAGCGCTATTCATTTTAGTTCCGAAAATATTGTAGCAGATAGCTGACGTGTGTATTTGTAAACAGCTTGGTTAACCTCGGACCGATGACTGATGTGTTTTATTACTTTTATCATTGTTTTAGTGTTAAAAATCAAAAGTAGTGATATACGTGGTGCATTATAAGAAGATTTAAGTGATTTTGAAGGGCTAGTTGATGATCCTGAAGAAGTAGGTTAGTGATATTGATGTAAATTATCAGCCAGATTCCTAGCTATGGTTAGGCTATGCATTCTTAGCTAAACGCTATGTACTGAAATCTGTTTTTTGCCCATAACTTATTTATTTGCAAATCTACTTCCTTATATTACTATATATTTGTAATCCTCATAAAATTTAGAACAAAGTGGCTATTTTCAAATATTTATAGGCCTATAATTTGTACAACTTCATTGAGCGCAAACTTATTTTTTTTTTTAATTTTCCAAAATATTTTTTTTACCTAAAAATTTTGTTGAAACAAAGGGTACAGTTTCTTAATTGGGCTATGCTAATATCGGTTGAAACTATCGAATTGAAAATATTGATTAATGTTCCTTATGTTTTATGTATAATATTGAAGCCCATGATTTTCCAAACAAAATGGTATATAGAACAGTAGAATTAATATTGTTTTAAGCTTCGCAGATCCGTTTTAATAAAACCTTGCAAATGCGCCAAAAATAGGCGGACATTAAGGCCTAAACTATGGACACTCGGAGGGTTAATATAAACATGACATTTTAATACCAGTTACAAGTCGATGGAAAAGCTGGCAATATGTCAGAAGTTGAGGTCGCACCTAACATAGCACATTTGGTAAGTTAGGCCTAACTACTAAGCATATGTAGGCCCTAGGCCTGAAGAAAATGTGATCAAAGTTACATTCCTAAGAAAATATAACATTTAAATATTTAAGTAATGTGTTTAGGTTGTACATTATATACTTACTTCCTCCATATTCCCAAAACGGCACTTTCCCATCTTTTTGTGCTAAGTAAGGAGGTTTAAAACTAAATTTGTACTCAAATCTAGAGAATGGAGCATTACTTAAAATGCCACTCAACAAACAAAGTAGTAATGCACTAAAACACAACCACCTCACTTCGGCTCCCATTATAACTAATATCAAATTTAATTAGTAGAAAAATAAATAAATTGTAGGTATCTTAGCTATATTATGTTGTGGTTATGTTGAGTTGAGTAAAATAGGGCCACACATGGATTACATTTCAGTTCCAACTTCCAAGCTTTAGTTTCGATGATGTTGACAATGCCAACCAATCAACTTGGTTCGTTCTGATTGGTAAAGTGAATATTTCAAAGAACACTAAAGAAAGTAACCACCTATAGAAAATATCCAACAAGAACGTACAGTATAAAATGTATATAATGTAGATTGCATTAATGGAATGCAAATCTTTTTCTTGCCACTTAACTAAATTCAGCATAACAACACAATACAGTACAACGATGTATTTGAAAGCTGGTGCTTAAAACTTTGTTTCTGGATTTAGACATTTACTATTAATACAGTTGATATAATCATACATATAATATACCATAATATACTGTATATTAATAGTTAATGGTTGAGGGTAAAGAAAGTTTATTAACACAATTTTTACGATAAATACATAAGCAACGAATTATATGATAGTATGAATATTTGAATATTTTGAAGATGAACAAACAGACAAAAACACATTTCTCTTATATATAGGTTTTGAAACGTCAAAAAGTTTATTAGCAGTACCAAAATGAAAAATAAATCATCAAAATTGGATTAAGTGAGGATTACATGGTATATTAAATTTAGTTATTTGAAAGTAATAGAGAAGCTACCCATAGAGATAATAACACCTTATCTATGGGGAAACATGTTTTTTTTTTTAGTTTATATAGTTTTTTTTTGTATAAAAAACATTTTAGCGGGAAACCTTTACGAGCCACTTTCTACGGTCTGACAACAACAACAGTTTGACATTGACAACCATTGGGAGAGAACTGAGACTGGGACTGGACTGGAGACTGGACTACTGACTGGACTGGACTGAAGACTGGGACTGGACTGAGGTCGTGTGAGGAGACAGGAGACCTGCTGAACCTGGGGCTTTAGAATTTTTTAGTTTAATATAAGTAATATTTTTAGTTTTAGGACGATTGGGCACAATTATAGCCACCCACGGTGGTGTTCTATCGTGAAGGTCTCGTCTGAGTGACGACTACAACTAGTAGAGGATTGAGTATTATAAGCCAATCATCGGTCTCAGGTAAGAGACACGACTCTCGGCTTTTAAAACATTGATTAGATATGCATGCACATGGAGGCGGAAGAGAAAGTTAAAATGGTTCAGAGCAAATTGGGCAGGTCATGTACCAGCTTCTACAAAACCAGAGCGAGAACTGTAAATTAAATTCCACTCAGAGGAGATACCTAGCGGCAGTTAAGACGAACTGTTGCGAACGTCAAAGCGCGCCAACCACCAGCGCACCTAATGGCGAGGCGACTAGATGTGATGATGAACTGTTGAGTGTTGGTTGAGTGAGGTGAGATGTGATGTGATGTGAATGTCAACTGTCAAGCAAGACCAAGACTGGCTTGGTGATGGCGTTAGTCTAGCCAAGGCTGCTAAGCAATTTATTTTCTCTCAATCTTTTCGTTTCGTTTCGTTGTCACACAAGTTAAGTTGATTACCTTATTTCAGTATCCTAATAATTGGTAAGTACTGCACAAATTGTATTAAGAGTTTACCGATAAAACTATTTTTTTTCTTGGTCGGAAATTTCACAGTTTGACAGCCAAGGGTTTGTCGTCTCCTCTGTAGGCCCTAGTCTTTACTATTCAAATTCGAAGTACAGTAGGACTACACTGTACAGAAGGTTTAGCTACAGTACAATCATGGAAGGGTACAGTTTCTTAACTGGACTATGCTAATATCAATTGAAACTATCGGTTCGATTAGTAAACCTTCATGCGATTTTTCACGATCACCAAATTTGGTTGGTTAGGTTAGGTTATGATAGTTTAATTTTATAATAGGCCTAGATATATTTAAAAATATCGATTATTAATCAATATTTTAAATTCGATAGTTTTAATTGATATTAGTATAGCCCAGTTAAGGAACTGTACCCGATATAAATGCTCTTAGCCTATCTGAATCTTCTTATTTAATGTGATTCTCATATCGTCAAATTAAATGAAATGAAATGATTTATTGTCGTCGTACGCAATTAGAACTTTGTCACATCAATATTGGTCAATATCTATGCCGTAGATTCTATGCTGATGTCAAGTGTACAAAACCTTATTGTTAGGCTACCGGTACCTTAAGTTATTTACAAAGGCTAAGTAGGTACTTTTTGGCCAGCATAGGCATACAAGTCGATTCACACATATCGGTTCCGACATGCCACAGTACAGTCAAATCAGTCACGTCACAGTCAACAAATTTATTCTTTAAAGGTCGATTCACACATATCAGTCCAGTCACAGTTGCATCCGCAATTTCTCTGTCAAACTCTTCAGTCATTTGATTGCAGTCACTCTTCCGTCCCTTTATTTACAGTGTTGTTACAGTCAGAAATGTTTAATTAAATCACAATATATTCTATAAGATTGTCACGTTTGTCTTGTTGATTGTTACAAACATTACTTAAAATATACAGGGGTGGTAGGCCTGACCTACCGATTAGTCTGCTAGTTAATGTGCTGAAGGAATTTTTAGTTATTTTTCTTTTAAACGACGAGTTTAGTGAGTAAACAACGATCTGTATTAGCTACTTATTTTTAGATCTTGATATACATTAGCTAAATCTTATTTTCTCAATAGACATTAATAATATCAATGAGCAATAATTCTGACCGTTAGGATAGGTTAGACAGGATTTCAATATTATTGTAGCAAGATTGCCGTTGAGTTCAAATTCGAAATCCGCGCATGCGCATTAGAGAGTCAGGTTTGCAGCTCAAGGGAATCTGCGGTAAATATTGTGGGAGCTTGCAACACGCCATAAGTACACGCTCACGACATCTCTCAGCAATCGCTGAAACTCAGTGTATGATCACCGTTGCACCTGCAAATACAGATAGGCAGTCCCGCAACACACAACTGTACTGCACACAGCCCGATAGCAGTTCGAAGGAGCTAAGAAAATGACTGGACCTTTGACGCACCGAGGACGTGGAAATTTATTGCGTGAAGCGAAGAAAGACCTCAGCAATTTAAAAGAACAACTAGTTAACGATGAAGTAATCGACTTTGCTGTTAATCTTCGAGGGACACTCTCTGCAATTTCAGATAAATATAGCAGTGATGCTATTGTCGACCTGATACCTGACATTACTGGAGTCCTTAATAAATTAGATGCTTCAACGACTGTAAATATTGATCTAAAAGAAAATCTTTCTCAGCTCTCGGAAGAAAATAAGCTACTAACACGACTTCTAGAAAGTGAAAAGCTTAAAAGGAAAGAAAATTTTGAGAACTCTTTATGTTATGAAGAAAACGTTGAGCAAGAAATTAAGCAGTTAAAACTTCAGATAGAGAAGATGGAGGCGTCTCTGTGTCAACTGAAAGAAGAAATCAAAAACAAAAACTCAATAATAAATTTAATTCAATCTGATTATCTTCGTCTACAAGAAAAAGAAAAAAACAAGTTGCCATCTTCGACCTTATCTAAAGACAGAAAATTCATCACACCTAAAAAATCCTTTAAACCAAGTAAAACTCCGGATCAATTAAACTCGACTATTGTAAACAACAGGTTTGCGGCTCTTGCAACTGAATCCTCGCCATCTGAATCTCGTGGTCACCTGGTTCAAGTCCAAGCTCAGGTCCACAGACCGGCAACACCTGAATCGGTGCCAGTAACATTTGAGGCTCATCCCACTGTAACTTCTGTAACTAGAAGGAAGAGAATTACAATACTGGCTGACAGCCAAGGAAAAGAGTTTGCTAATTACCTGGGGGAGTTAGAGAAGGACTATGAAGTGTTTGTATATGCAAAATCAGGCGCCAAACTGAAGCATGTGATTCATGACGGCCTGGGCATGGTTAAGGATTTTAATGAAGACGACTTTATCATTATTTTGGCTGGTACAAACGATCTGCATTAATTACAAAGAACCATCCCAGCTTACTATTTCACAGGGAATACGATCACTCCTTTCACTTAAACTCAAAACCAACATCCTCATCAACAGTGTGCCTTATCGTCACGATGACTCCTCACTCAATAACAACATATACTTCAGTAACCACACTCTAGCAAATGCAATAAAAAACTATACTGGAAACCTCAAACTGTTTTATCATGATGTAAACACCGTCCTTAAGAGACAGGATTTTACAAGACATGGACTCCACTACAGCCGGCGTGGTAAACAGAGTTTAGCTAGTCACATCACCAAGTTCATCAGGCGAGCCAAGAGTCAGTCATCTACCCCAGCTCCGGTTGTAACTGATGGTCTTGTTACACCTTCCAGGATGTGTGAAGCTGAAAGAGGTGGTCCATCTGCTGAGAGAAGTGCCCCTACTGCCGTAGACGCCTTATTCAACACAACCTCTCTTATTGAACCTTACCCTGATGTGACATCTCAAACTTCACCACAGCCTTCACCTTCCTCCCCATCATCAGCAGAGCCATTCAGAGAAAGCCAGACCCCTAACATCAATAGTTCCTTCAGAGAGTCCACATTCTCTTCCAATGATAACTTCCCACCGTTGCCAGCAATTGCAAAATCTCCGTTTGAAAATGATTTTTTAGAAAGGGCACTCGACTCAGACTTGAACCCGACAAATTAACGTCAACTGATTTTTGTATTTACCATCTCAACATAAGAAGTGCACGACACAAAATAGATGAGCTTTGCGCCTCCTGGAGCCAGCCTCCAGACATACTGTGTCTCTCGGAACACTGGCTGCATGAGGACGAGCCTCTTATTGTTCCTAATTTTACTTGTGTCTCTAAATTTTGTCGAGGTTCAGGTTTGGGTGGTGGTGTTTGTATCTACTATAACAACCATAGTATGTTTAGTCTTAAAGTGTCAAATAGAAATAACATGGTTCAGAAGCTATGTAAAGCCAATTCCTTCGAGTTTTGCGTTGTAAATATTAAAATTGTAAATAGTATTGTTTTTAATGATGACTTGAATTTTTTAATTGTTTGTTTGTACAGACCTCCACACAATAATGAACAAGAATTTATTAACTAATTTGAAAAGATAATTCATCATCTATTGAAAAATAATATGTTAATTGTACTGTGTGGAGATTGGAATATTGATTTTCTTAATTCTGTTAATCCAAGTATTGAGAAGCTAAGAAATATCTTCTTATCTTTCAATTTACGTGAATTAGTTAATCATGCCACTAGAATCACTGACACCAGTGAAACCCTCCTTGACAATGTTGTTACCAATTTAAACACTGATATAGTTTCATGTCGTTCATTTATAAACACATTATCAGATCATGATTCTCAGCTAGTATCAATAAGAACCAATTGCAAACCAACAGAATTATTTGTTAAGAAACGATCCTTCTGTAAACGTAATATTTCTAATTTTAAGGAAATTTTGTCTCAGGTAGATTGGAGTAGATTGCACCAGGTCAATGAAGTAAACAGTAAATTCGAATTTTTTCATGGTATTGTCCAAACATGTTTTAATAGATCATTTCCTTTAAAGAAAATTAAGAAAAAAAGGGGGAAACACAAAAAACCATTGAGTAAGGAGTTGAAAGATTTTGCCAATAGTAATGTCGATTTGGGTATTCTCGTCCGAAATACTAAGGATCCAGCCTTGAAAGCACTTTTGAAAGAGAGAAAAAAACTGTTCAGGAGGCTTTTGATTCAGGAAAAACGTACAGATATCTCATGTGAATTAGAGAAAGCTGACTGCATGCAAAAGGCCCTTTGGCATATTGTTCGTAGAGAGACCTGTGAGTTGAAACCTTCTTCTTTACCCATCTTAAAATCCCAGGATTCATTGGTTCAGTCACCTTCTGAAGTAGTAAATCTTTTTTCAAAACATTTCTCAGGTTCTTTTGTTGGATCTACATTCGGTGAATCGTCTACTGCAGTCAATCTTGTCCAGCAGACCCCTCCAATGCATTCTTTGTTTTTGTCTCCAGTTACTTCCAGAGAGATAGAGCAAGCAATTCAATCGCTTAAATCAAAAACATCTACAGGCTCTGACGAAATATCCAGCTCTCTTTTAAAGCAAATGTACACATCCATTTTAGACCCTTTAGTTTATCTGTTTAATGCTTCCATGTCATCCATCAGGTATTTTCCCCGATATTTACAAAACAGCAAAGATTGTCCCGGTCTTCAAGAAAGGTGACAAATGCGATGTTAACAACTATAGGCCGGTTGCTCTTCTTCGCACTTTATCAAAGGTAATGGAGAGGGTTATGTATTCCAGGTTAATGAATCATCTAGACATGAATAACATTCTCATACAAAACCAATATGGCTTCAGAGCGGGTCGCTCAACCACTCAAGCAATTGTTGAGTTTGTTCAGGATGTATTATCCAACCTTGAACAGCGCAAACCAGCCCTGAGTGTATTCTGTGATCTTTCGAAAGCTTTCTATACAGTTAATCACAATATTCTTTGTGAGAAACTGGAAAAATATGGTGTTCGAGGAGTTCCACTAGCTTGGTTCCGATCGTATCTTTAAAATAGAATGCAATTTGTTGAGATTTCAGGATTTCGGTCGCATCTCGCTGAATGCAAGTTCGGGGTTCCTCAGAGTAGTATTCTCGGACCATTGCTTTTTATCGTGTATATTAATGATCTATCAGCACATCTTCATTCAGCTAAATCAATCTTCTATGCGGATGACACACCCTTACTGTTTGGAGGTCCATGTTCCAATTTGCAATCTCGAGTTGAAGAGTCAGTTAGTTCACTTTTAAGTTGGTTATCGCTGAACAATCTTAGACTAAACTCCGATAAGTCCGTTTTCATGCAATTCCTAACTCTCAATAAGATCCCTGAATCCGTCTCGTTGAATAAGTTCGAGATAGAAGAGTGCTCTGTTGTGAAATTTTTAGGTCTAACTGTGGATAAAATGTTGTCATGGTCCAATCATGTATCACAGCTTTGTTGCAAGTTGAACCGCATCTGCCATGCACTTAGGACGTTGCAACCTCTTCTTGACTGGGAAATGTTAGTAGCAGTCTACTATGGTTGTTTTTTCTCAGTCATGACTTATGGTATTGAAGTCTGGGGTGGTTCTTCCCATGGTGGTAAGGTCTTTACCGTACAAAAAAGGGCAGTGCGTATCCTCAATTGCTTACCACCACTCCATTCATGCAGAGGAGTCTTCCGGGAGAACAACATTTTAACTTTGCCTTCTATATTCATCTACAGAGCAATAATGTCTGCAGTAAATCATCTGAAGGATATTCCATCGGTTGGTCAATGTCATAGATACCCCACTAGGCATGGAGGAGATCTTCGTACTCCATGTCATCGTCTGACCCTTTCTGAAAGGAATGCAAATTTTTCGGGCCCTTTTTTCTTTAATAGGCTTCCTGAAGAAGTAAAGCAGTGCAGTTCAAGGTTGGGTTCTAATGGTTTTGGGAAACTACTGAAAAATTATTTGGTGGAAGGTGAGTTTTACAGTACCGAAGAATTCCTGTCTGCTTGATCTCATTCAACATGGCATTTTTATTTGACTTATTTGTTTAAATCTTTAGAATAAAATAGATTTAACTAATTATTTTTCGTTTTGATTTAAATGCTACTAGACCATATAATGTATTTGACGATTGAGATTTACATTGTATAATTTGTACCCAATTCATGAATAAAACATGTCTATGTCTATGTCTATAAATTTGATCATTTTAATTAAAAAAAGTACTATTTTCCAACCTCAAACACGTCCCTCAGGCGTCCGAACAATCCAAAAATATCGTTGAAAAGAAATCTGAACTGCAGAGCTACTGACGGAACTGCAACAGGTGAGTGTAGATAGCGCTATATAAAACCCATTAGGCCTAAAGAATATTTTTGTTAACTCTGGAAAGTGCCTGAAGTGACTGGACTGCAACGTGCCGTGACTGATGTGTGTGAATCGACCTTAAGTTAATGGAATTTCTATTGCGTTCTATTTTCTAAAGCTTCTTACCGATATTTTTGGATTGTTCGGATGCCTGACGGACGTGTTTGAGGTTAGATAACTTAATAGGCCTAGTGCTTTTTTATTCAAATGATCGTGTTTATATTTTAAGTACTGTTTGTAACAATCAATAAGAGGGACAATGAGAATTTGATAGAATATTGTGTTTAGGCCTAAATTAAACGTTTTTGACTGTAACATCATGTAAATAAAGTGACGGAAGACTGACTGAGACTAAACTGTGCCAAAATTGATTTGTGTGAATCGACCTTAAGAACTGGATAAATTGTGTCAAACATGCAACCTGCAGAGCAGGCATAAGGGATAGGTAGGCCTAAGTTAATCTATTTCCATTCCAGTTTGTAAGTTACTGTACTTAAAAATATCTTGAAATGCTGTTGTATTAAGAAGAAAAATTTTCTATTCCAAGTTAAGTTTATGGGGGAAAACTATAGCCTTTTCAATTTCTACATTCTCCAAGTTATCCTTTTCTTTTGTCAAAACACAAGTCGATTTAACCTACAGGTACATATAAGAAGAGTTAACAACTTACTCTATCAATTGAGATGGAGACGCTACTTAGGTGCATGTTTAAATCCAAATACAGTATGAGCGAGGGATGAGTGTAGAATGGAGTGAGTTGCCTTGTGTAGCTTTGATGCTGACCAAGACCGGCTGTCTCATTAGTCAGTAAGTTACCATTTACTAAAAAGCCAATAATTAAGGACAGCTTGACCCAGTTTGGAACCATTTAAAATCTTCTAACATTTCTCAAGATTGAGCCGACGATCTTTTGATTACCAGGCGAACACTATAGTCACTCAGATACACAGCTATGATTTTCTGTATAGTATTTTCTGTAATGGAGGCCTAACTGATTTTCTACTTTACTAAGAACGACCTTAATTTGCCTATTATTATATTCTCACGATAAATAATGGGTACAGTCTGTTTTTTAAAGATAAAGAAGTAACAACTTGGGTAAAATTGCTGCTGTAGGTAACAAAAATTGGGACCAAGCCTTTGTTTACTGCGTGAAATTAGGGCTGTCCAGTATTTGATTTTTTTCTCTTCTAGCTTACCATCGAGAGCTTAGCAGCAGATTTGCTGTGTCTTTGTGGTGTCACCAAACTTGCTGTTTCAGATTATGATTCTTTATTGATCATGAAACATATACCGGTACAGTGCAATAACTTAGTAGTCTACTTGTCATGCAATATGCAATTTACAATAAAAAAAACAAAGCATCAAAAACCAGGGTCTGCAAATGCAAATTACTGCAACAAGCGAAGTAGAAACCAGAGAAATTTTTTGAGAACTTAAAAAGAACCACACAATGTGGAAAAAATACATTACATGAAAACAGGCCTAATCAAGCATGAACAGTATGTAACCTATGCAAAATATTAACAAACTTCTAAATAAAAATAATAGATTAAAAAATCATAATCAGTAAAAGATTTAAGATGCTTTAAGCAAATCACACCTTTCTTCATTAAATCAAAAATATTCAAGTTGAATGATCAGAGGTTAGTAAAAATACCCTTAAGCATTTTCAATTTTACATAGCCTAATTGATTGCCAAACTTTTGAAATTGACTTTAGCTTAGTAGATGAAGGTACTTTGAGGAGTTCACATACTTAATCTTTCACGTTGCATCATCAGACCACATAGGCTACCTCATCAGAGTACAGTATAGTATATGACAGGTCATTTGTTGTAACTGCGTGCTGTTTTTGGAACAATCTACCTCCATCCATAAAAATACATGATAGTCGTACCCGATTTGTAGTGGCGGACGCATTAAAAAAATTGTACTTCGAGCGTATGGCCTAAAGCTGGTACGTCCCAGGACTGTTTTAGCGCTTGCGTTTAACTACTGACTGAGTGTGTGTGTCATTTTGTAAGATAATTTTTGTTATTTAAATATTGTTTTTTTGTAAATAATGTTTTATATCTAATTCTATTAAGTGTAAGAAAGGGCCATGTTGCCCTGAATTTGCTTGGGTTATGAAACTTGGACTTATGATCTCTCGGTATTAATTTTACTCGGTACACTTTACTTGTTAATTTTTACGCTTGGGGTTATGAAATTTCATATTTTAAAGTATTTAGTTTTATTTAAACTTGGTGTTATGAACCTCACCCATTCAAGTTCTAAGGCTACATTTTCTTTATTAACAAAAAAGTGATACTAGGTTAATAATTTAACAAGCTGCTATACCCGTGCTTCGTAGCGGGAAGAAAACGTGGAAATGAATAATGTTCTTTAGATCTTCTGCTGTATAAAATAGTTACACATCTATTATTCATTTAAGAATAAAAACTCAATCTTACCACATAGTGAAGTAAAATTATTTTCTTCATATTTAGATAAGAGGTTTAAACTTCCTAGGCAGCCATTACAGTGTATAAGTGGTGTTTAAAAATGCTGGAACTCTATGATTTAATTTGAAAAGATAAATTGATTTACAGTAAAGTGTAAACCTACTTACTTTCAAACCTCTACTATTTATATCAATAGATCCAAAATAATATGACTACATACCTTAGTGTAACAATAACATAAATTACTTGATATTATTGATGCTTCATGAATGAGATGTTTTAGAATTATTTTTCAATTTTAGTCAAGCCTCTTTACATGTAGGCCTAGCTTACTACATAAATTGCAAATGAAACTGTGAGCAAAACTCTAAAAAACTTGTACTACCAAAATTAACCCTCTTACTAAATAACCCACATATTTCCTCAATCTAAATAAATCGTCACAGACATCTTTTTCGAGTAAATAAACAAACACCAGTTAATTGCATTGACCAGCTGTTTAATGAATTGAATTAAATCATTTAAACTTTAGAAGCATGTCAGGCACTCCCTTTGGAAATTGGCCTGTGGGGCAGAGCCCTTAAGACACTGGTCCATACCAATACTTTTCGGCAAATATACACACTCTAAGCTTAATTTTGATGTGCCATATACCTATATTTTTATTTGATAAAAGGCCTTAAGCGTTTGTACAAATTGGAATGTATCACTTTAATAATATAATGGATTTCTTTACCTGTTCTATACAAATTCATTCTTTTGTTCTCTGAAATTAAATAATCAATTCTATCTTATTTATGTTTATAATTTTGCCTGACTACTGTACGTTAATTGATTTACTCCAGGCAATTGATAAATACACATTTGGCATAAGACTGTTCATGTACAGTACTTGTAGAGTGTTTATTTTTTAACTGTTTAGTATTAATGCACACCCAGTAAACTATTTGATGAAAATGTATTTCACAAATTCATGCTCATGAGACCCCTCTATAATTGTGATGTTTAATAATCAAGAAACATGAAACTGATTGGATTCCTATAGCAAAAAGGCATTGCATAAATTAACATACGTGCTTATTTTACAACATCAAACTTTCCTACCATGAACTGATCAACAGCAGAAAGAGTGGTAAATATTATTTTTATTTTAACAATATTAATAAGTTTAATATTTTAACCTTTTATTTCAGGACTTCCTTCCATTAAAAAAAAGTTCAAAGAGACGCTAAGAAAAAAATGGCTGCCGATCGAGATAGTCTGTCAGAATATGAACTCTTAAGATTGAAAAATATCCAAGAAAATACAATGATGGTAAGTTTAAAAATAATCTTAATTAGAGCTAGATGCAATATAATGTTACATTGGTTCATATTGGTTCTTTATTTAATCTAATTTCATTTCACATTTTTGCTGAAATATTTATTATTTCTTGGTAAATAAATTGTTACTTAAACTGTTTGCTGACATACCTTATGATTGTATTGTATTGCATTCAAATTAAACAGAATCAATACACAAAAAATAGGCTACGGTACTTGAAAACTGTTACAGTCTCAGCATACTGATTTGTATTTGTTTTTTATTACACTAGGCATTGTTCACTCAGAGTTTGTTTCCCCAGGATGAGAACCTTCTATTTAGAAGTTTTACGAAGATTGCACAACAGCGTTTGACAAAAAAGACCCAATCTGTGGCACACAGGAGACTGGTTCTTTCAAACCTGCGCACACAGATATCGATGTTCGCTCGTTGTTGGTTAAAAATTAAATGGTTGTGCTACCCCACGCACCTTATTCACCTGACCTTATTCCGTGTGACTTGTTTTATGTTTCCAAACACGAAAAGAGGTATGAAAGGACAACAGTTTGACACCTTTGAAGGTGATAAGGTTGAAGTGTGAATAATTTGTAAATACAGGGTGTTGAAAAAGTCTTAACACACCCAAAAATAAACTAAACGGCTTAATATAAAATTTTGCAACTTCAACATATCCTTGCATTATGACTTTTCTAGCTTTTTGCAAGAAATAACAAATTTGCCCCCCTCCCCGTTTTAGGGCAGAAACTCAAAGGGGGAAGCTCAAAATTTTCAAATGTGAAGGCCCATGTTGTGGCCCCTCATTTTAATGGTCTTGTTAAAAGAAGACGTTTGGTGTGATTTAAATTTTTTTACAACTATCCTGTACATAATGGCAGCCTAAAACACTTAATGCAATGTTAAAAACGAATGTGGTACACTGGATTACAAATAATAGTGAATAAAATTTGGCAACTAGAGACAAATTTAACAACTCGTTGGAATCTCAACTAAAAAACAAACATTAATTTAAAAATCAAATAAAAACAATTAAGAACAGCTGATTTACCAAAAATATTTACAGTAACTTACTTTTAACACAATGCATTGTTGTTAGAAAAGTTATTTTTGAATCTCTTTGAACAGACGTAGAAAATAATCATACTTTGAAAATTAGTCTTTAGAGTTTACGTTATAGTATTTATGAGTCTTTTTTAGTGTTAAAAACAATGTTTACCTACATAAATTGGGCTACAATAAACAAACAATAGACTGTAATTTTACCTTGCATTTTTATTCCTAATAATGGCAATAAGAGTTCAGATAAATGTTGAGAAAAACTCACATTCACATCAACTTCTGTACAACCTAAAACAAAACATGATTAAATTGTGTATCTGCAATGGACGTTGTTAGATTTTTATTTCAAATCCGTTTTAAAGCATTTAGGCCGCCATTATGTAGGCCTACAGGATGGTCGTAAAAAGTTTTAAATCACATCAATTGTTTTTTTTTTTACAAGAATTTTAAAATGAGGGGTCACAAAATGGGTCTTTACATTTGAAAATTTTGAGTTGCAAAACGCTATAAAAGTCATCATACAATGATCTGTTGAATTTGCAAAATTTTATCTAAGCCATTTCTTTTATTTTTGGGTGTGTTAAGACTTTTTCAACACCCTGTATATATACCATGTGTTTTTAAGAATCAAAGTTTTTTTGTTACCCCTTCATACTTATATAGTCTATAGCCTAAAGTATGTATACCAACTATTATGTTTACAAACCTCTACCAAAACCACCTATATTCCTTAATAGCTCGGACCTGTTTCTACTATATGAAAAATTTCATATAGGCCTCAATTATCAGTGTCTGTATTTATTTTTAGATGATCAAATTAGGAATCTTTAAAGCCCAGGATCAAAATACAACCCCAGTCAGTCACACTAGGACAAGGAGTAGTAGACAGCCATTGCCTAAAAAGTCCATGAGGATCAAGACAAAAGAAAACATATCGCCACCCGTATCAGTCAAAAGGAGGCGATCAAACAGAATAGCAGAAAAACAGCTTGAAGGAGTAGAGTTTGCAGATGAGTAAGTTAAATATCAGTTTGATGTACTGTATTTTCAATAATATACAATGTATTTTATTCCAAGTACAGAGTTTGAAAATAAAAATTTATATTAAATTAAATTAATTTAGTTTGCGGATGAGTGAGTTAAATTTCAGTTTTATCTATTTTTAATACTGTACAATGTATTTTATTCCAAGTACAGGTTGTACAAAGTAAGTTCTATGTTGTCAACCTCAGTTATTTAAATGGAGTTATAAAAAATTTTTTATTGTTTTGGTTTCAGTAGTCTTCCATCTTGAATTTGTAAACATATATGTTGGTAATTGTGTATATAAATTAAACAAATAACAGTATAATTACTGTTTTATAACTGACTAATCAAAGTGTATACTTTGTTCTAATTGCTCCGAGTCAATTTGTTCATCAAATTACTTTTTCAGTATTGCAACACTGATTCTTGGAAATGAAAATATCTGCTTTGTAAATTATGTAAGTACAGACATTTGCCCTTCAATTATTATAATTCCTGTAGATGCTTAGTTCACTTTAAACCATCTTTTAACACGTACAGTGCTGACTACATCAATTGATGTAGTCGCGCAACGGGCGCCCCAACCGGCCTACATCAATTGATGTAGTTGCGCAATCCCCACTACAATAGTTCAGTATGAGCTCAGCCATTGTCGGGGAACGATAAAACCGTTGCTAGCCTGTAGCTTAGAATGTAAGCTTTATTTTGGTGTAGGTTGGTACTAAAATTTCCCGTAAAATCTCGTCTGACAATGCTTTTGTCCCGGTTTCGAGGATTTTCTCTCTTCAAGCCATATTACAAGGCCACTGACTACTGATCCAGGCAGAGCTGCTACCTTTGGGTGTTTTAGGGAACTACGTCCAATCTCGGGGTAAGGTAGTACAATCACCGCTGCTCTATTGTTATTCGTCAGATGGAAATATTTGAATGCCAATTGTGTTTGCTGTTACGTTGCCGCGCCGAGGCCCGCCATTGGCGAGCGCCTGTTGGAATGCCTGCTGCACTGAACGTGTTAAGGATAATATATATTCTTTACCTTAGTTACCATTTTAATAATAATAATTTGGATAAAAAATTGTATGCGAAACTTGAGTTTTGAATGTCGTTATACTCATGGAAAATCACGAAGCCTCAGACTCACCTGCAGTATCAGTTAAACTTGAATAAATTGAATTACTTTAATTTTTTAATGCCTGGAGTATTTTTAATAATACTCCTGCCGCAGCAAGCCTGGTTGTTGTTTCACAAGAATTTTTACTTAAAATTGGCAGATTTTTTCCTTGTTTAAATGCATTTAAGTTTAAAAGTACTAAGGTTTGCTGTACAATCAAATTACAGTAGAGTCCCGCAAACTCGGCACTCGATAACCTGACAGTCTGGATAACTCGGCCATTACCTGGCTCAGAAAATTAGTGATTATTTGAGTCCTAGTTCAACATGTACTCAAGCCAGCTCAAGTTAAATCCCTCGCAACTCGTACCAAGGATTTGTTGTACTATATCTGATGACTTAACACTGACTTGTT
This sequence comes from Macrosteles quadrilineatus, assembly GCF_028750875.1. Classification (NCBI taxonomy): domain Eukaryota; kingdom Metazoa; phylum Arthropoda; class Insecta; order Hemiptera; family Cicadellidae; genus Macrosteles; species Macrosteles quadrilineatus. The sequence continues at coordinate 77,453,388 of NW_026542600.1, read as the reverse complement.
GTATAAATATATACAGGGTGTTTTTTTAAAAACTTGCATCTTTATTTATGTAAAAACCGCAATAGATAGAAATATGCAGTTTGCGGGAATCATCTATTGACGTAGGGGGCCCAATTGTTTTGAATTCTACGTTACATTCACATTCCCCCCCTTTCCCCCCCTGCCCCCAACCTATTTTTTTTAAATAGCAAGGTACCCCTTGTGACATATCAAATAAAAGAGCATAAAAAAATAAAATGTTAGATGAAAAAAAATTTAAAATCGGTTCACAAATTTGCGAGATATTTCCCCCTCCCCCTCCCCAGAACTTAATTTTTTTTAATAGCAAGGTACCCCTTGTGACATATCAAATGAAAGAGCATGAAAAAAGAAAATTTTTGGTGAAAACAAAATTAAAATCGGCTCATGAATTTGTGAGATAATCCCCCCCCCTTTTCCCCTACCCATAACTTGTTTTTTAATAGTAAGGTACCCGCCCTTGTGACATATCAAATGAAAAATAAATTTCACCAAACATTTCCTTTTTTCATGCTCTTTCATTTGATATGTCACAAGGGGTATCTTGCTATTAAAAAAAATAAAGTTCCGGGGAGGGGGAGGGGGAAATATCTCGCAAATTTATGAACCGATTTTCCAATTTTTTTTTCATCAAACATTTTCTTTTTTCATGCTCTTTCATTTGATATGTCACAAGGGGGACCTTGCTATTTAAAAAAATTAAGTTGGGGGCAGGGGGGGAAAGGGGGGGAATGTGAATGTAATGTAGAATTCAAAACAATTGGGCCCCCTACGTTAATAGATGATTCCCGAAAATTGCATATTTCTATCTATTGCGGTTTTTACATAAATAAAGATGCAAGTTTTTAAAAAAACACCCTGTATAAAGAAGGCAGGTAAAAGGCTAAAAAAATGTATTGTTTTTATTTTGAACCCTAGTTCCCGATAACCCGACATTTCACAAACTCGGCACCCTTCCAGTCCACATTACGACGAGTTTGCGGGACTCTACTGTACAACATTTTACTTTTTATCCTTAAACATAAGAATTTTAAATTTACAGTTTCTTGAAATTTTCTCTGTATAGATATACTAAATTACTAGAACTTTGGCCAATGGTACTTAGCCTACACACTGCCTCCAGCCTTTTCCCGGCATGTTCTTTATTTATCCTAGTCTCCTTAGATACTGGTGTGTTTGGCCCTTCCATATTAGTTTCGGCCTGCCTGGAGGCCTTCTGCCTTCTGGATTGTACCTTAAGAAATTACTGATAGCAACGTCCACATCTTGTCTAAGTATATGACCTGCCCACCTAATCCGTCTACTCCTTACTTCAGTTGTTATTGCCAGATCTTTGTCCAGTTGTCTTATTTCGAAATTCCGTCTTCATGGATTGGGCCATATTTTTTCTTTGGAGGGTTTTTTTTTCAAAATTCACCAGTCGTTTAGCTGTAATTTTGCCTAATGCCCAACACTGATCCATATGCAGTCTAATTATTGTTTTCAAACTCTTAACTAAATAAACTAAGGTTGTACACTTTGGTAAGTTTTCAATTAAAAGATTCTGGAAGTATTCTCTCCAAACTTAACTTTTATCCCCTGTTTTTATTTTACCTATATTATTTTGATATTACAATTTGTCCAGTCTTATTTTTGATTCCCTGGGGGTGAAGCCTCTTTTGAACAACCAAATTGAGCGGTAAAAGATTATGGGCTATCTCGTAAGCTAGATTATCTAGAAAATTTGAGGTATGACTAATTTCAGTGAGATGAAACTATTACCCATTTACCAAAAACAACGTCATGTTAATTTATTTTTTCCACATAGCCTACTGAAATATTTTTCACAGAGTTATTGTGCTAACAGACACACACACAAATGACTAGTGGTGTTTTTGGCCTCTGCTTACATCAAAACAAAAGGAAAAAGGAAATCAGTCTTACTATGAGACCTACGGTAATGGCTTATTCCGCTGTATATTTTATCAAAATTTACTAAAAATTAGTTTTCACTCAATTCAATATGTATTTTTCACACAAATAATTTTAGATAGGCCTAACTCTTTATATATTGCTTAACTTGACTTGAACTATTTACAATTTATGGCAAAATGTAAGGAAATTAACCAACTTTATTAAATAATAAGAATAACATTACTTAATGAGAGTACAATCATTGACTTTACACAGAACAGACTTCCCATGTAATGTAAAATACCCCCGACACAGCATACCTGCAGACTAAGCGAATTTCCATTTGCCTGATTGGATTGACACTAAAATGCCTCCTTAAAAATATCACATTTATTTCCTATTTAAATAGAATTAGTTTAACTAGTACTAAGGTTTGCTGCAACAGGGAGGGTAAAAAAGTGTTTTTTGTTGTAAAATGTTAATACCGTACTTTGGTAAGAAATTAATGTATTTTCCAAATTCAATCAAAACACATTTATAAACAAGCAAACTACTACAACAGTTGACTTAATCTCCATAAGAATAAGATGGGAATTTTAAATTTAAATTTTTTTGGAATTTTATCCATAACCATTAGGCGCACAATAATGCTTCAATATACTAAATTATTTGTTTTTTAAGCTCTACTAAATGGTTTGGAAAGAAGTTGTGAAATTTTGTGTTTTTAGGGTCAAAATGGGAAAAGCCTATTTTTACCCCATAAAACCCCTCTTAAATCCCTATTCCCATAGTCCGATCATGCTGGTTCCCAGACTCGTTTGAATAAATGAAGTTTTACACGTTTATACCAAATTTCATCAAAATCGGATCATTTTTGCTCGAGTTATCGTGCTAACGGACATATACAGGGTGTTTGGTACTCAGTGTGAAAAAAATTTTTTGGTGTAAGTACAAAGTAAATGCAGTATGATGATGCATATAAAATGTCCCAAGTCTAAAAATTAGCTTCCCAAAGAATTATTTTATGTTTTTCAAAAATAACTATGTTTTTAAACTTAATAGAGCTATTTCTCAATTACCTGTAAATGGATTTGAGTAGACAATGTCATTCGTGTTCTACATTAAATTTTGAATAAGAATAATACAAAATGACAGAGGATCAGTCGTAAAAACTCCATCGTAAATAGATTCAAAGATAAAAATTAAGATGTCTGATAAAAATGCAAAAAACATTGGTCAATTGCATTTGTTCACACCCTGTATACAGGAAAGTGTCGGAATATGTTAAAAACTGCGCCATTTTATAAGCTTTCCAACCATATGCTACACTATTGAGGTTTAGATATTTTTTTGTTTATTTTAGTGGTTTGAATGCCAGAAAACAGGGAACTTTTTTACTGTTTTTACTGTTCAAGCTGAAACAAAAATACAACTTTTGCTTAATACATGCTGACTTTCTATGTTTTAAATGATAAAGACGCCATGATTTGTAGTCTTCAAACCACAAAAGCGTACATAAGCAGACAGAAAGCTCAATGGTGTAGCATATGGTTGGAAAGCTTATAAAATGGCGCAGTTTTTAACATATTCCGACACTTTCTTGTATACAGGGCGTGAACAAATGCAATTGACCAATGTTTTTTGAATTTTTACCAAACATCTTAATTTTTATCTTTGAATCTATTTACGATGGAGTTTTTACAACTGATCCTCTGTCATTTTGTATTATTCTTATTCAAAATTTAATGTAGAACACAAAAATGACATTGTCTACTCAAATCCATTTACAGGTAATTGAGAAATAGCTGTATCAAGTTTAAAAACATAGTCATTTTTTAAAAACATAAAATAATTCTTTGGGAAGCTAATTTTTAGACTTGGGACATTTTATATGCATCATTATACTGCATTTACTTTGTACTTACACCAAAAATTTTTTTTCACACTGAGTACCAAACACCCTGTATATGAATTTGAATGGATAGTGTTTTTGGCCTTTAGGGGCCTCAAAACGAAAAAGTAAATCGGTCCCGGGTCTAGGCCTTATAATGAGTACTACAGTAATAGCTTATTCCCTATATGGAAAATTTGCTAAAATTAAAGCTAATAAAATAGATAAAGTTCAGGACCATCTCACCAGAGGTTACTAGTGTGTTGGGTTAAATAATAATCAAAATCAATGCAGTATTATCGAAAACAGCTGATTGATTTATCATTTAACACAGAATATTGTTATTAGTTGGTAGATCTCATGCACCCTTGTTTTTTGGCTTCAAATTTTTACATTATATTGAAAGTATATTCTATATAGTTAATGGTACAAAACTTGTATATATTTTTAATATTGATTTAGCTCGGATACGACGCATGTTTTACAGTTTCGTGGGCCAAACTACCAGCGCCCGGCAGGAAAAATTAGTGAACGTGTGTGCGCAGAGTCAAAAAATTATCTTGGGCGTGTCTATTGCGTCACCCACGCCATTTTGTATTTTTCACGTAAACATTTTCATCTTTTGATTGTTCCAACCGATCCATATGAAAATTTTAATGTATGTTAAGGTAGAATTAAACTATCTTGATCCAATACAGAATTTCCAAATGGTGGCCATTTACATTTTTTATAAAATCAGCCATTCTTTGGTAATTTAAATTTTAAAAAATTAAAATGGCCACCATTTAGAAATTTTGTATTGGATCAAGATAATTTTTTCCTCTCATGGGTCAATTCTACCTTAACATGCATACAAAGTTTCATAAGGATCGGTTGGAACAAACTAAAGATAAAAGTTTTTATGTGAAAAATATAAAATTGCGGATATCTGGTAAACGAAGCGATTCATCTTATTTTTGTAAGTAGCGGGTTCTGCATAGCCCGCTATGGGTTTTTGTGACACCCTGTATAATAGTATTGCAATTTTTGGTACAACATATAAATAAATAGGTCATAAATGTAGGTTAGGTTTTATTACAATATAAATGACATAATAACTCTCTCTGTTTCTTCCTGAAACAAATTATACAATATTCATATTATAACGTTCTTAAAAATATTTTTTATTAATTTTTAAAATTAACCATGCAACTACAGCAAAATATGCTAGCATGTTAGCGAATCCAACAGGCAGTTCCAGGGTTGAGATATTTTTATACAAGGGAGCCCAGAGTTCCTTTATTGTAAAGAAGGAATTTTTATCTACAACTGTTTAGAAGAATTTGTTTTTCGTAACAACTCCTAGATGTCAGCCAGGGCCAGGGGAAATTCGAAATTCCCCCTTTTTACCAACTGTTTATTTAAAAGCATTCCATTATTGTTTTGAGGTAAAGAATCGTTTATTGAAATGCAGTCCATAACTGTATGGTGGTAAGGAATCTTACTTATAAGCGACGGTTATGCTCATACCTCATTAACTTTCTCTTTAATAGCTTGTTTATAATTGTACTGAGTTTATAATTGCTTATAACTGTACCGCAATTATTTCAGTGCTCCGATGAGGAAGAATCTGATAATGACCGGGACAGAGTTGTACAAACTACCAAACGGAGAAAAGTAAACTCCACAAATAACAATAGAGCACCGCGTGATATTCCTTCTGTTGACGACATCACTGAAGACGACCTGAAGAGAGTTGCAGAAGGTGTCAGAGACAAAGTGTATTCCGAGGATGGCACCACCTGTCACCAATGCAGGTAGTTAAATCCTTTTTGATAATTTATCCTTTTAACCTGGCAGAGGTCGCTCTGAATTTAAAATGTGAAGAGACGCAACACAGTCTTTCTGACCAGGTATAATAAAAACCAAATTTCAGTAGGAATCATATTTTTACTGTATAAAAACGTAAAAAATAGAGTAAAATATTTATTTAATATTCAATGAATATGTCCTTTTAAATACGCTAAAGATAACAAAACATAAAATAGTTATAATAAAAACATAAACAGTATAGTGTGTTTCGTGTAAACTGTTTCTGATATAAATCAACAATTACCCTAAAACCTTTGTATATCGATGAATGGTAAAATATATCTAAAACAACTGTATGATGATAATTAGTTGTCTCCTGTCTAGCTGTTGACTGAAGCCAACTGCCTGAAAGGAAAAGGAGAGAGTGACAGGGGCACTCAACTGCAAAAACCTTCTAAACCGTAAATAAGTTGTGAATTTTGACAACCCCAAAAAACTTGGAATAAGCCATGAATTTTGCAGTCACTCTAAAAAAAGGAAGCACCGGTTTCATTCCTCAATTCCAAAAAAAAACTTGAGATACTGTTGGTATCAAGAAAACGTTGATCCTTAATACTTTGTAACTTTGGATTCACGTTCATGGTCATCTACAACGATCACAGCATCATGAGCATGACGTAATGTTTATTTACTCCCACGATGGCGATGACTCGTGAGTTTTTTACCTTATAAACTAGGCCTTAAATATTGCAATCGCTATAATATCCTGAGATTTTCATTTAAAAAAAATATTAAGATACCATTATCAGCATCACAAAAAATATGCAAAAATGACTGGGAGAAACAACGAAGTTCATTTGTAAGTTCGAAGGGGGACCCTGAGTGAGCTTGCTGAGATGCTGAAACGTTACCCAACCTGTAAAGCTGTGTTCCTCCTGAGCCCATGACACGGCTTACCATGACTTATGCTACCCAGGAGAGGCTGTGGTAAGGCTGAGGCGATGGAAGTGCACACAGCACGCACTTACGTGAGATGCCACAGAAAGGTTGCAGACCAAACTGAGTTGTTGCCACTGAAGCAACTAACAATGTCTGATTCTATAGGTAGTATGTTACCGAAAAGAGTATTTACTTTAGATTTTAAACCCCTTACATTCTGATGGTATATAAAATGGTTATTCATTACCATTGATTTAAATGAAAACAAATTTTAAAAAAAATTATAAAATCACATACACAAACAAATAAGCAATGATGTTTAAATTGATACCATATACTGGAAATATGGTGAGAGTAGATCAGAATCAGAATCAGAATCAGAAAAGCTTTATTCAAGATTTATACATTATATACCTACATGAAATATATGCATAAATACAGAATGGCGTCAAAACAGCTTATTACTAATTAAAAATACTTTGTTAAACTAAATAAAACAGGAAAATTTAATTAATGTAATTACATGTTGTAAAACTCTTCAAATGAGTAAAATGCTCTATCAATTAGTAACAATTTAAGTTTTTTTTTAAAAGACCTAATGTTTTTTATATCAAATATTTCTTTTGGTAGATGGTACAAAAACCTAATACCTGCAGCTGTTGGTTTCTTGTTATAAAACTCCAGTTTGTGTTGTGTTACGGATGGATAATTTTTATGCCTAGTATTATATCTATGATTATCCCCCAGCAGTGGCACCTTGTCTTCAGAAGCCCTCACATGCATAATAGTGTGCAATATATATGAGCTGTAAACGGTTAGAATTTTTAATTTAGGAAAATATTTTTTGGCCGATTCTTCATCATCCAGATTTAACATGATTCTTATTGCCCTTTTTTGAAGGATTAGAATACTTTGTAAATTTTGATTACTTGTAGCTCCATATAACTCAATACCATATGTAATGTGTGAGTTGATATGTGCATGGTAAACCTTAAGCAATATCTCAAGGGAACAAAATTTTGAAGGGATCATCACTACAGGTCCTGCAGCTTCTGTCTGGAAGTAACATGGATGGCTGGCTGACCGTCCCTCTTGCAAATCAACACCTTTCCCTTTGCCAAACCTGATGAACCTTACTCAGCCATCAGGCACTGCATACTTGGCGAGATACAGTAGTTCCCTGTGGGTCTTTGAGAGAGACGGATTGACGTAGGCTTTTCTCAGAGGTGACACCGAGTTCGGATACAGAAAATCCACACTTTACCTTTGCAAGACATAACATCTCATCGCAGTCGCCGTGTTGAACGAACTTGAGAATGATGCCCCGCAGTCTCAATGTGTCGCTGCCCCCGGCGAGTCTTTGTACTGCATCCACCATCTCAAACTTCAGGTTAACATCTGCCACTTTCTTCACAACTTCCATAACATTCTTTGACCTGGTCTCGGGGATGCCCTGTGTATTTACAGTCTTTTTGCACGAGTATCGCTGAACCTCACAGAGCTCCTGCTTCCCCTTCTCCAACTCACGGCGTAGATTGAAATTTTCTTGGGAATGATCGTCAACTGTGTTCAGACATCTGTTAATATCTTCTCGCTGAGCATTAATTAATACTTTGACTTCATCAATCTTTTGGTGAGTTAACTCAATTGACTCAAGAATCTTCTCACAGTCCGAGTATTTCCTTGAAAGATCATCCATTCGGCTATTTAAAGAACTTAAAATATCACTGTCAATCATTGACCTGGTCTCCACTGTGGTGGGTTTTTCCGGAGGAGCCATGACATTTGACTTGAGCTGTATGGGCTCACTTGAGAAGAAGTATAGCCTAGGTGGGCTAGAGAACACACAAGACACATAAAACACACAATATTTCATGCCCTGGGGGACTTCTATGTGTTCTGTGGCATACCTGTACTTCTAAGGTAAACTAGTAGCTACTCCCTTTATTCTACAATTCAAAACCCGTGCCGATCAACATTTAGATCTATTTTTTGTAAATATAAAAAAAAAAAAATAATTGTTAAGTACAGCGCCTGTAGTGATCATTACTTCTTTAAAAATTTGCTGAAGTTATATTTTTATGGCAGTAGTAAAAATGTAATATCTTTCAGGCAGAAGACTCTAGACATGAAAACTTATTGCCGGTCAGAAAATTGCTACGGTGTTCGGGGCCAGTTTTGTGGTCCATGTTTGAAAAATAGATACGGCGAACTCGTTGTCGAAGCTCTGAAAGACCCTGTAAGTATCCCTTTGATTGATTTGAAGATGAAACTTTGGTTAATAAACTTAAATCTGATAGACAAATAAAATAAAGTATCAATTTTTTATCTAACTTTGATAGTTTGTTTTAATTTTCATTAAGTTTTTCTTCATTTTAACTGATTGTTCAGTGTCTTTCATATTATAATAGACTAAAACTAATAATAATTATTATTCAACCTTTCTAATAAGTCCTATGCTAACAGAAACTAACTCTTTGCCATTTGATTCTTGTTTAACCCTATTCACTCACAATTAACATGTAATATCTGAATAGCTCCAGTTAATTTATTCAGCATTGCCTCCAGGATTGATTTATGACAATATAAATAGGTTAACATACATTACGTCGTCAGCCCTAATTTAGTCTCAGGTGACTAGTTTCAAAATAACAGTTTTATTTGCAAGCCTCTTGTCTTCTGCCTGTTGCAGAAATGGTCCTGCCCTCCATGCCGTGAACTGTGCAATTGCTCTATTTGCCGAACTCAAAAAGGCAAGACTCCTACAGGTCAGTTGTTCTACCTAGCACAGGAGAGAGGATACAAGTCTGTGCGTGATTTCCTTGAGAAGGAGACTGAAATCGATGAAATGTAAATCTTCACTCCCTATTTCTACAGTATGACGACCAAAGATTTTTGATGACTGTCCGATAGTTTCGGGATGAATTTACTCTAATGTGCCTTGTGTTAATGGCAAACTCAAACAATTCTAGTGGTCAAGAGGACTTTGCCTTCATAGCTGTTATTTTTACTGCTGAGACTTGTCTAGCAGATTAAAGTTAAGGAAGAGAAATGATTCAAATTCACCTCTGAGTTTCCTTATATTATACCAGAGAGTTTCCATTCATTATGAGTAGCTATTAATAACCCTCAATACTAATGTGTTTTGATTGTTAATATACTAGTGTTCTGGTTTGTCACAATATATTCTGATTTTATTCTGTACTAATTATGGTTAAGTCTTATGCTTATGATATCCTTTTACTGTACCAAGTCCTGGAAAGTATGAAGTGTTGGCCATATAGGTAGAGCTAAGTTTTTCTGTTCACAAGCTCATTCACTATTGTCTTAGTTATGTTATTATTGTATTTGAAATAAGACTGGCTTTTTACATAATATTTTTTAAGCGTTTTATAAAATAAAATAAAACCTTAGTATTCAACTATTAATTTCATGTATATTTGTTGTTGATTTCTTTCAGTGAGAAACTAAAGTATTATTTAGGTTTAACACTATTGTATCTATTTATTAAACAGTATATTCGTTAAGATTCCATTTGTCTGTGTGACTTTCTAAATACAGTTTGTTTGTATTATAATTTGTGGCTTTTCAATTAATTTCAATTAATTATACCTTTTTAGGTTTCTAAATTCCTTAAATTAACCTAGTTTTGTGTGAATTGTTTGTACAAAGATGCTAATATTTTTGCTAAATTTGACTTGTGATTTAAGCCTCAATCAAATAAAGCGTCAATTTACTTGCAGCGATTAAATTAGTGCAGTGTGAACAAAACATTTGTAACTAGTGACTTAGCTCTGCTAGTCACATGACTTACTAGCAGAAGTATATTAGCTCATATCAACTCAGCCTGTAAAGAAGTTCTTTATAGTAAAGTCCCTCACGATGGCAGTCCTATATAAAAAAATGCTGCATCATCTGATTCCCAGCAAAGAGCCACATTGCGATTGATTACAAAAGTGGCCCATACACGATCAGTTTGAATAGTCAATTAAAACTGATCAGTCTTAACTGACCGCAATAAGGCACATACAAATCAGTTAAAAGTTAAAGTTTGGTTAAAGACATGTGATGGTGCAGTCCTTCATTGTTAGTACTTCTACAATTGTTTCGGACTAATGCAGTACAATGTGTGTTGCTACGGAAAGGAAAAAGCAAGCCAACTAACTATATGGGTGAATGATTTCCTTTTAAAAATTTAAAAATACTTGCATGTGAACATCATATACAAACTAAAATTCTGTCTTAAAGATTGGCTTAATTATTCAAAAAAATTACAAGGAAACTTGTCCAGTAATGCAATCAGCTATCACTCCCCTCGAAATAGTAACAACTACTCTTCAATTCCTTGCAATTGGCAAAACCCTCGAAGATATTTTCAACCATGATTTTGTTCCTGTATTAGGATTCCACTGACAAATTGAACCGACTCCTCACAAACACAGTTCAGCATGACATCAGTTACAGGTGTAGATCTTTCATGGTTAAATAGTGAATTTCGACAGTTCTTTATTTAATTTTCACCTTAGCTCAGTTCTCACTAACGGGTAAAACTGAACTAGTGTAGTGGCCGTAAAAAGTAGACCAGCTACTTGGGGAGGGGGTACATTATCATGTTTAAATAAATTGATTGTAGAGTTTTGAATCCGCTGTATCAGTCCAACGTATTCTCTAGTGATAATGTTACCATCAGCAGGAAAAATTATTAAAATACCATGTCAGTGATATCATTAGTTGAAGTTTTGATACTTTTCACCTTGGGAAACATCCCTCTAAGGACTCTGTCCTCTTGGAGTGATAGACAGAACTAACCTTTAATTCAAATTATATTCAGCTGATAAATAAATTTAAAAAGATAACTGGGAGGGTGCTTGATATGCTGATGGTGCCTTTAATATTGACTACAGATATTTCAACAAAAGCTATAAGAATATGAATCTCTTTTCAGCCTAAGCTTATGCTTGAAACTACCGATTGATAACTTTTTTTTATTTTAATTCTGTTTTATATCCATAGATATCAGGAAATTCTTATTGTAGTAACATATGGAATCAGCAATCTGACACATACTTTATCCCATTAGCTTGTTAAAACCCCTTAAAAGAGGTGGGAGTATACCCACCTATTGTAACTATGGTATTTTATGGGTCAAATCACAACAATTGCAATAACTTTTGAACCACAATTTTTGCAGCATGATGTAACATTTTGTTTAGAGTTTTTAATCAATCGTTTCTAGCAGTGTTTATGAAAATCCTATATTTCCGTTATTTTATGACACAATCACCATTTAAAATCAAAAATTTAAAAAATGAAAATAACGCCTGGATATTCCATGGATTATTTATAAAGAGGATAAGAAGTTTATTGCACTGTTTGAATGCAATGATAATACGGTATATTTTTTTAAATAAACTATCAAGGTGAACTTTGATTTGGCAATGTGCAAGGTCTCTGAAGGCTCGCTTTCTACCTTTGTTGTGAAATGTCCTACTATAAAAGCTGCAATTGAACCGTGGCAATTTTAACTGAAATTAATGAAACCCTAATAAAAATAAACAATAAAACAAACAATAAATATAAAATATAATAAAATAAACAAACTGCAGGCTCGCCGGCTCCGTAGCCGTCAGACGTAGCTGCGGACGGCGACGTACGTACGTATTAATACACCGAATACGTCTGCACTGCAGACTTACCACTGAGCTACTGTTAGGAGTCACCACTCTGTGTTTAAAAAACGTAACACTGTTTTGCTGTTTTTTTTAGTTTATTTACTTTACGAGAGCAACCCGTTTTAACAAGGTCATAAATAATACAACACAGATGGTTCAATGTAAGTTAAGTAGTTGGGCCTGTAGGGCACAACGATATCATTGGTAGAGCATTGACAAAAATAATTAAGCTAGACATAATAAAAATAATTACCAGGAAACTTGACTATTTTCACTATTAATCTAGCTTGAAAATAAGTTAATATTTAGTATCAAAAACAATTGTATCAAAATTACTTTAAATACACAGGTTTTAACGTTCAATGACTTAAATAAGTTGAAGTCCATCAAAAACGGATAACCCCAATCCAAATAAATAGCATGGTTAGATTAGTTAGAATGCTGAATTTGAAAAAGCATCCCACCAACCGATCACAACGGCCAACACGAAACGACGAAACACCGAAAACAAACCAGCAAAAACGCTAAAACACAGGGGTACGGGGTACGTTTTTCTCTAAATTCAACGGGAGTAGTGACTCCAGTTATGATCTATTTATTTATCTCAATGAGTGTTACCAGCTTATTTTCAAGCCTACTCGTACTACGGTACGTGCCTAATAAAAGCACACTGTTTGGTGTGGTTTGAAATGAAATAAATGATTTATGAAATGAAATTAATGATTTATTGTCGTTGAAACTAGGTTAAAAAGTTCACGACAATCGTCAAAAGAAAAACAAAACAATCAAGATGGCACTGGCATTAAACTAAAACTCGAAACCAAAGTACCCTACTCATGTTTGTACAGGCATGCCTGGACAAACATGGAGAGTACTTTGGTTTAGAGTTTTATGGTTTTAGTTATTTTAGTTTAATGCCAATCGCCAGTGTCATCTTATTGATTGTTTTGTTTTGGTTGATATCCTGGAGTGCGGCAAAAGTATAAGTAAGTGCAGAAATTAACAACTTTGCGTGCTATAATCAGTGCAAGGAACCCCACTTTGTCAGGTAACTGTAGGAAAATAATAATTTCGCTAAAAATATCCATACTGCAAAAAAAATATTGGTGCATTTACATCTATGTCAAAAATATCGAATTTCGGCCTCAAAATATCGATATTTACGATATATTGATTATCATCGATACCTAACACTTCATAGATAAATCATGTACGATTCACAATGACACGGGATTGACATCATATAACCTCGGGAAACTCAATTTATTATAAAAACAAAAATCATTTTCCTACAGTTACCTAACAATGTACATGTTCTCTCACTGATTTGAGAAAGCAAAGTGGCCAATTCGCTCATCAGTGAGACAATGTTAACATTGTCTCACTCTAATTACTTTGTCTCACTCCAGATTTGCAACGTGAAGGCACGAAATAGTGAGCGCGTAACAGGCAACGTCGTATGCGCGCGAAATACGTTGGCAGCACTGGCTGTAAATCAGCTGGTCAGCTGTTGTACTGTTGTATTTGTCACTTCACATTAAATGTTATATTAAAAGTTCACTTTTGTGTAAAAATAGGTTATGTTTCTTCACCAATTTATTTGTTTTATGGTAACTGTAGGAAAAGTATAATGTGCAACTCGAGTTCAAAGTGCATTTGCCTCACTCGAGAAACCATTCCTCACTCGCCTACGGCTCGTGAGTAAGGATTTCTCTCGAGTGAGTCAATTGCTCACTTTTCTCATTAGTTGCACAAATAACTATTCCTAACTAGCATCATGCTTGCATTTTGAAATAGCCCGGGAAAATTGTATTGATATTGATGAAATAGTGTGGCTACATGGTAGGTAAACCAAGCCAGCCTTATTGAAGCAAACTAGAAAAGAAGAAGAAGACTTCACATGCATATGATACCACGACGATATGATTATGAACATGAACACTGAAGACTGAACAGACAAAAACAAAACAACATAATAACAAAAACACTTGTCTTCGCTCATGTTTCATATTATAATTTTACATTATTATCAAATACTTGGATTAAAAACATCGGAATTATGACATAAAAGTTAATATTTTGGTTCAACCAATTCTTATTGTAAAATTGTTTCATTTTTGTTGAAAATAGGTAGGTGATTAGTTCGCATATTTGTAGGTTAGGGCTATGTTAACTTAAATAGAACGAATTTTGATGATGGTAAGGCAAACGATGAAGTTTATTTTTATGTCTAAAATACGAAATATTTATTGATTCAAACTAACATCCAGTTTCAGTTTCAATATTATAAAATCTAGTACCTAACTTGATTAAGGGTGGGTACCTAGGCCTATAATATAGCCTAACATTAATATTTGTAACTTTATGAGTGGATATATTTCAATCAGTATGTAAGTAAACTTCAATCAGTATTAATGTATTGTTTGTAAAATGGTGTTTGCCGTTGAGAATAAATAAATAAATAAATCAGTGTAACAGGGAAATAAGCATTTATTCCTTTGTGTGTATTTAATGCCTAATCCGGAACCTTGACAGTTTTTAGTTGAAACAGGGGTAAATATTTAATATTTATTTATTGGCACAAAACGTACAGAATATTACAGGATGTATGTACAGGTGCTTCGTCATAAATAAAATTGTCCTTATACAAGTCGTCTCTTTCCTTCTAGGCTAAACACATTTTAAAATCGTTAACAAAAAAATAGACTATGTTTATAAATGTCTACCGTGTTATGTAGCCTATGTGTGTTTAATGTATATTTAAGAAAATTTGACAACATTCAATGAATGGAATATTTTAACTTTCCGTTTTGAAAATGACTACTTAGTAGTCGAAACTAGTCAACGGAAGTTCGGATTGTGGAATTGTGGACGTCAAGGTACTTAACCTGTTATAATTAAATGTTTAAGTCAGTTAATAAACAATAAACAAAAATATATCCTTGCAACTGTAAACATGAACCAGCTTATGAAATGAAAATAATTTTAAAATGTGCAATTTAACTTACACTTGGGACCCCTTGTACATTATTAAAGAGTTATGGAGATACTGTAGTTCCGTGATCACTCAAAAAAGCCCGGGAGTAGGCCTATACAATTAAACGGGATATATATGGGTTGAAGGGGGGGTGGTCGCCGATCTCGCCCAGGGCGGCAAAGTCCCTAGGGCCGTGCCCTGTGCCTGATCAGAGGAATAAACAATGTTCTTATTCTCATCTTGTTTGTTAGTTAGCACTAAATAAATTACGCTTAAGTTGGCGCTCATCATACCGAGTGCAGGCCTAAGTTATTCTCTTAATAAATGAATCACGATTGTATCTACATAACTGTCATTAACTTCCAGGAAAAGAGTAATGGACGACATTGTAGATGCACATTACTTCATGACAAGGACTCAGGGAAACGTTTATTCTTTAGTGCCTTTAAATTTGACCAGTGGAGTAAGTCTTTTTATTGCTGCCAGCTGGAAAAGAAGTATTTATTCGTTTGGTTACTGCGGAAATCCTGAAGGATCTATGAAACCTACAGTAAAAGAACACTCATTCACCTACATACCAAGTAAGTTATCTTAAGACCTAAAAGGGTCGCTAAATGTAAAATTATTTTGATAGTTTTACCAATTTATCTGGCCATTTAAATTATTTCTGTGAACATGTTTTAGTTTTTGTTCTCTTTACCCCATTGAACATCAAATGATTTATAAAATCATATGTGGAGCGATTAAGCACATACAAGTAGCGATTAAGCACATACAAGTAATAGCCTAGACCATGTCAAAAGTGATAGATGCTAATGAAGTTTTTCACAATGGTATAAACATTCTTTGCTGAGTAGCAAGAGTTGTATGTCAAGTAATCTTTCGTCCTCTTCTGAAAGAGTGGTATATTTTTATACACATTTAAACTTGATGTTGAAAAATGTTAGAGACTTTCACAGCATACAATTTGGAACATTAAGATTACAGTATTTTTAATAAAATTACGCTTTTTTGGACTTTTGGATTGGTATAGGCTAATGGGGCTCAATAAGAATAAGAAAAAGACATATTTATTGATCTTTATAAAAGAAATAGGACACGTCATTTGTTATACATAGTTTACAAGGTAATTCAGTGTTTACAGTACAATATATCTCAAATTTAAATAACTAGGCTACTTACATGAAAACGAAAGCTTTATTTTAACTTAGTCTTCAAAATCTAATATTTATTTCACAACTAGATGGATTTTTTTAGCCTTCTAGTCATACAGTTCATTTTTTTGAATACTGTAAGAAACTAATTTTGCTTCTTCAGGCAGCTTACACAGAGGCAGCTTAATAGTATACTTACAGTATTGGTGACACTTCACCACTACTATAGGCCTACTTACTATACTTGTACAGGATTGGTAACAGAAGAAATTTGAAATTGAAATACCCTCGCTGTAGCAACCCTACAGACTAAGCAAATTTACATCTACCTGATTGGCTTTTCACTAAAACATTTCTTTCAACTTGTATTTAATATGAATAAATTTGCCAAATTTAATAAAAATATATTAATGAACAAGCATACAATGAAAGTTAATTTATTCTCCGTAAGAATAAAATGGGAGTTTTAAATTAACAGTTTTTTTTTCAATTTTCTCTGTAACCGTTAAGCGTACAACAACAATTCACTGTAATTATTTGTTTTTTAAGCTCTACAGCTTGGTTAAGAAAGACGCTGCAATATTTTTTGTTTTGGCGGTAAAAGATGGGAAACCCAATTTTTATCCTCTGTTTCTGTAGTTCGAGCATGTTGGTTCCAGAACCGGTTTATACCAAATTTCATCAAAATTGGGTGCTTTTCTCCTGAGTTATCGTGCTAACGGACATATATCTGAATATTTTGAATTTTAAAGGATGGTGTTTTTGGCCTCTGAGAACATCAAAACAAAAAAGTAAATCGCTCCCGGGTCTAGATCTTACCATGAGACCTATACCAATAGCTTATTCCCCATTTGTGAAATTGGCCTAAAGGGATAATAATGCTCTATGCATATAGGCTTACATGTTCATATTTTTGTGACTAATTAAGGCTTGTTGTCAAAGTCATCAGCTGAAATCTTCGCAAAAGTGTGCTACAGGGTGTCCACATTCTGGAAAGTCGGGGATAGTCAGGGAAAGTCATGGAAAAAAATGGTCATTGAAAGTCATGGAAATAGGCAAAAAGTCATGGAAAGTCATGATGGGTGGATTTGAGGGGACCATTCAATGCTCTAGTCGGCCGTAACCCCTACTGTTGTAGCATTTTTAAGGATTTTTCACAAATGTTCGACAATTCAATTTATTACAGTTGTATTATTTTATGAGTTTTGAGTTTGTTTTTGTTCATTGTTGTACCTATTGTACTCCATTGTTATCTGTTATTACATATTTCAGCATTTTCTCCAAAATAATATGTCTAGGCAGTATTATTTGTGTGTGTATGTTATATTATAATTTTCGAGTAAAGTTCGTGAGTCATGGAAGTAATGGTCATGGATAGTCATGGAAAGTCATGGAAATTAATGACAAATTTTCTGTGGACACCCTGTGCTACAATTGTTGACACATGCAATATCCATCTGATAGTGTTGGCGCCAATATGTCTTACCTTTTACCTTGGTCCCCTTCACCGTAGTTGCAAAGACTAGGGAATCATAATCTTAGGTCTCAATAGGCTACATATCAATCTACTGTATTGAACGTGAGGCCTTGGTGGACGGAAGTTCATGTCAATCTAATTATTTATCCACCTTATGTAAATCAAAGTTGTTCATATGCACATCATCTACATCTATTTGTTAGCCTGCAATAGCCACCACTTTGATTTTAGTTTAAATTATTTCCTTCTTTTTGAAATTAGTTATTACATAATCTAAAATAACTTTTTTTGTTGAGTATTCTAAAATATATACAAACATATTTTGTTCTTGTCAATGTATGTTTTGTTCTAGGTGGTGCAGAAATAATTTCAATTGATGCCTTTAACAAATCATCAACGTGTGACGATTTCCACATAGGAATTGCCATCACCAAGGTAGGTTCATACCCTCTGTGTGATCTCTATAGCCTAATAAACCTTACTAAATACATGAAAGGTTAGGAAATATTTATAATATTATTAGTGAAGGGAAAAGTCCCAGTACTGAGTAATGAGCATAAATGTCAGTACTCGAGCTTTGGTATCAACAGGACGGACCTTGTAGCAGCGTGGTCTGACAATGATGGGCTTGGCTGCCGAGAGTGACAACTGAGACATTTGAAAAATTTCATAATAATCATATCCTGCCATCACTGTAATATCCCCTAAAATCACAACACCTAGTTATATTCAGCTCAATATCTTAACTTTGCCATCACTGTATATTTTTTCCAACCTTATGTATGTAAAAGAAAATTTAGTTAACTTTCCCATGCAGCACAGCAATCATAATCACAACACTAGAAATAAGCACAATATTGTTACACCTTATATTATAATATTATATTATTATATTAAGTAAAACCTTCAAAAGTTACCATTATCAACAGTATCTATTGTTCAATAAGTTACCATTAGAAATTAGAACTCTGTCTGTAAACAACTTTAAATCGTATGTAATGACATTCTTAAAAACAAATGCCTTTTACACTGTAGAAGATTTTTTAAACTTGTAGGTTAAGCCACCAATGTCATGTGGATAAAGTAGTATCTAAGTTGAAACACTCAAAAATGCTACATGCAACCCTATGTGTTGTACTGTTTGACGTTGCCTATTACTGTAATAAGTTTAATGGCATTAATAAATTCTTATTGAGTCACCAACGTCATAATCTCCTACGATTACAAAACAGTGAGAACAGATTCTAGAGTTCTCAATCTTAGGGTCGCCTTGATATGATTAACACTAAGGTACAAGAAAGACAGGTTTCTCAAAAGCTATTGTTTTAGTATGTCTTAACTGGGTGTAGCATGAATCTGTTTTTTTTATTTCATGCAGCTTATAATGGTTTTCAGATGGGTGGAGATCACCCAGAAATGTATATGAACATCTATTCAGAGCAAGACCTGGACACCAACTACACACTCAACATAGATAGCATTGCACAGAACTGTTTCATGTTGGATTTAAAATTCTTCCCTTACCACCTAACTCATACTGCAGTCCATCAACCAAACAGTTCAATTCAAAAAGAGGTTTGTGGGACATTTGAAAATATTGCATGGTTGTTGTTAAATGATTATCTAAAATGTAAATTCAAAATTTTGTTTTCCATACAGAAACCGAATAACCAAATGTTGAATTATAGTTCTTAAAATTCAATGTTATGGACAATTTGTAGAAATTTTGTACATCAGCTATTCTGCTTATGGTTAAAATATGAAATTCTACTCTAAATATACTGCTTGCTATCTAACACAAATTTAAGTATGCACATACTTTTAGAATGTTCCTGATGACTATGCAAATAGGTAATTGAGGAGTGATGTATTTTTTAAGTCGTAAAATTAAGCCTGAGACATTTTGTGGGATATAAGTTATTCTTCTTATTATTAAGATTTAAATTCCACTAAAACAAGATTAGCTAGAATAGAAATTTATGTGACGATTTAAATAGGGATTTTTGGATTAAATGCATTTTTTACAAGTTTTACAAACAGAGAGTTGCCAAAAAGAAGAATAATCATATTATTAGGCACCTAAATATTTAAAACTACACACAGAATAATATCAGTGGGTAAAGCCTACAGTATTGATTTTGCATTCTTTAACAGGTTTCTTGGTATAATCAATGTATTTTGTTTGCATTTGAAACTTTGAAAGAGCTTTACTCAAAACCAAAAGGAAATTCTGGTTCAGGATTTAATTATCAATAGGTCATACATCAATAGGTTTTAATGCATTGACTTTTTGAGAAGGGGTGTTTGTCAGACAGTGTGGCTGTTGTCGGGAAGTGACAGCAAGATACATGTGTTTCAAGAAGAGCTACAGACACACAGTTGGTCAGAAACTGATGTCTCTGAGCTGTTTCCTGAGTTGGTTGATCCTCCCAGCACAGTTCTATGGATCAATGTTCGTCACACCCATAATCTCACAAGGTTGGTTGGCTTGATTTAAAATAACTTAAGTAGATGTGTACAGATAGCGAAATTTCATTTTGGATCGGATTTAGCTTACTCACAAACTAAAAAAAAAAAACAATTTAAAACTAAAATTTACATTTTGGAACTTTAAGGATAAGTGTGACTGTGACACATTTGCCCAGATACCCTCTCAACACATTATTGAAATCAGTCTCAATATTAATTTTAACTTATTTCAAGACACAGCTCTTGCAAAGCTTTTTCTGAAACATAAAGGAAATTTATTGGGTTCTACCCAGCAGCCAGAAGTCAATTCAAGATGGCGGCTCGCGCCAGTTCGAGCTCAAGTAGTTGTGACAGTGGCCGCCCAGCGAGCTAGTTACACTGTAGTTGCCAACCAATTCACAAAGAAAATGTTCCAATTCACCCTTTGTTATTTTAATCATGACAGTAGTATATCTGACTTGGTATTTTCAGCTAAACCACAGAGAAATAAGATAAAGAGGATACATTTAATGGTATACTTAAGCTGTATCTAGCACCAGTCGCTGGTGTTTAGAGTAAATTCTATTTGTCCCCTTCCACTCTCCTTTCCCCCCCTCGCCATCACATACTACAGCTCTCACACTGTAGGAAGATCCTGTGTGCTACAACTGCTATACAAATATTCTATGTGGCCATCGCCATTCTGGCTCTTACTTCCTCGGTATAAGTACATTTCTGCCCCACTATACCAGAGCTAGAAGTGCATGGTTGTCCCATAAGCTTGTATCCTCTGTATCTTACTTCTCTGTGGCTAAACCAAACTAAATTAATGCCTGTTGCTCTCGTCACCTCCGCACGCATCTTTGCCAGGTAGGCTCTTTTTCCCCGGATTCTAGCCTCCAGGTCCACTATCTTGCCGAACATCAGACTTTGTTGCTTCTTCATTGATGCTTCACACCTTAGGGCTTCGTTCTCCTCCTGCAGAGCTTCAACTTTCTTGGTTAAACCAACAAAGTCTTCTTTCGTAGCTAACTTAGACATCTTCTAGTCCAATAGTGAACTAAGACGGGCCATGAGCTGGCCCTGTGTAAGTTGGCCTACCTTCTCTGTCTCCATGGTCTCGCCGGCAGGGGAAATTGTTACGTCGGGTGATCACGATACATATTGATGTTTGGTAGATCTAGGTGTCAAAGTGGCTAAAATGTGGTTCGGATTCCACTATAAACTGTAGGTCCCTTAGTTGCCATTAGCTGTATGGGCTATTAATTAACAGCTGTGTCTAAGGAATGTCGGCCTTAGTCACTAACAAGACTACAAGATCGCGCCACTACACTCGTCTCCATTCATACTTGCCTTAAAATACCTACTTTGTATGGTCGCCATTTAATAAGAAAGAAAGAAAGAAAAGAAAAAAAATGTTGAAGAAATCGTCAATCTTTCTATCACCCATAAAACTGTCACTGCACGTGTATAGTCACAACACTGACACTGAACACGAAACACGTGCACACACGGACAGGAGCTATACATGTCGTTACGATCACGTTGACGACCAACACACTACTGATACGAGGCTCGTATAATTATCACGGACAGAAACAAATTACCCGACTGATTTTTATTCTAGTTTCTTACTATCAAAACAGAATTTACCATGCTAACTTCTAATTAAACAGTGTACAAAAAAATTAGTGTGCGTGTTTGTGTTTAAATATAAAGTGATCTGAAGCTGCTGTCTACTCATTGGCTCAGTGTTGCCAACCTCCAG
Organism: Macrosteles quadrilineatus; assembly: GCF_028750875.1. Lineage (NCBI taxonomy): Eukaryota > Metazoa > Arthropoda > Insecta > Hemiptera > Cicadellidae > Macrosteles > Macrosteles quadrilineatus. Next base: position 77,431,360 of record NW_026542600.1, on the reverse strand, counting down.
ATGTTGAACAACATATGATTCTGTGGTAAATGTTATAACATGTGTTTATTGTTTTCTCAGGAGGGTGACAGTGATTGGATGTGATGTAGGTTTCACCCAGGTTTCCATTGTCAACACTTTGTCCAACACTGTTCTGCAGAAACTCTCTGAGATCTTTGAGAGTCCTGTTACCCATGTCCAGATTTTCTCAATGGCCCCAGACAGTGTTAATCCTCCTAGAGGCTTCACGGTTGAGGATTCATATTGTGAAGGTATCCAAACATAAAATGTTGATATTTAGAAATTTGAAAAAAAGAATATTCTCAGATTTCAGATACAAGGTGGGTTCGGAAAGTAAGCTCTGATTGTTACAAAATAAGTCACAAATAACAAAACAAATATTAATTTAACAGAATGTACAAAGCTTGCACCATTTTCAACATTATTCCGGCGATTTGACAGACGTTTTATCATAGTGTGGTGCCAGTTTTTGTATACTTTCATCATAAAATGTTGTCAACCTTGTGGTAACATTTTCTTTCAGCTCTTCATCACTGTTGAAGCAGTGATTGCTAAGGAAAGGCCCTAAAAGGAGAAACAGGCGAAAGTCACTAAGTGTGATGTCGGGGCTGTACAGGGGATGGTCAAAACATCCCAATTAAAGTCCTGTAGGTAGAAGTTTTCATCCCATTTGCAGCAAGGGCTATGACACTATCATGAATGAAAACTAGATATTTACATAGCATTCCTTGGCTCTTGGTCTGTATTGTGCAGCACAGTTTTATAAGCTTCACTATAAACTACAGATGGACGTCCACTTAGTTCTTCATTAACTGTCAACCCCATCTTTTACCTTCAACAATTTATCAAATTAAAACTTGCATTGTATTTTGTCCATAAACCTCGTAGATTGTCGATGAATGTTACTGGTTTAATTTTTCTTACAATTCAGAAAACAAAGTACAACCTAATTTCACAATCGGCTGTATTTCTTTATGCAGCCATTATGAAGGAAGCGTTACAAATTGTGTTCACAACAACTAGCTTAAAATAGTGTCATTTTGATTGTCTTGACTGATTGACTCACAATTAGTGCCGCGCATCGTCAAGACTACGATTGCAGAGCTATATAATCATCTGCAAAGTCCACTGATGAGGAGGATAAGCCAACAATTTCTTACTGTGCCATAACCTATGAATAAAACTACAATTATTATCACTCTTGACCGTGTTTGCGCCAACACGGCAAATTTATTCTCAAAATATTTTTGCAGTTTGATGGTACCCTATAGACAAAATAAATAAATTACAATCATTAAAGACATAATGCAAATTATGAATTATTATTTCATTTTCCTTGTTTGAACCAATTGTTTTAGTAACTTGTTAACTATTTGTTTCTTCATATTTTCAGGGTCAATTGAAAAAATCTCTAATAGCCAAGATAGCGATCTACACCTTTTAGTTTGCAATGGAAACAATCGTTCTTGTGTATTCATGTAAGTTAAATAAATGATAATTGTTTTTGTGTAAAATGAAGTTTTTCTCTAGCCAAGCCTTAGACATATATTCAAATTAATCCACGAGCAGATCCCTAACTGCTTGAGGTCAGAAAATCACAATTTTCTAAATAAGTTGATTGTATATTGTGATAGGCAAAGCGAAAAACAGAAGCATCAAATTTCACATGATCAGCTTTGCCTCGCATGTGAAGGTGAGTTTCAAGTACGAGGCAAAGTTGAGGTGGGCAATAATTGGAGAAAGTGTCAGATAACAACTTTCAGTACAAGTTATAAACGATACTTTTTATCACAACACAAAAATACACACATGCAGAACAACATACCTTTGCCAAATTAAAACTATTATTTAAAAAATATATGAAATAAAGAAATTGTTTATAGCAAACCTAAACAACAACGTTAAAATTCCACAACACTATTCTTGCTCTAAATTAGAGCTTGGGAAACAAGTATTTTATTTGATATCAACTGTCAACTAAAATAACTATTTTCTGTACGAGTAATAAAAAGGTTATTTTTTTGCTAGGGAATGGGCAACTTTAGCCTAATTGTCTAATGAGCTATGTATAATATGGTCTTTTGTTGGAGAGCTAGCAAGCTACAGGGAGTTTTTGTGTAATTTATTGGTTTTGTTTTTAAATATTAAGATGTAGAAGTTCTCATTCTTTTTTTTGACATACCATTATCCTACCTTTTATGACCACTTAACCTTGGATTTCAGATTCTAATACAAAGTTCATTTGTAGGAACATTGAAGATAAAGGATTATCAGAGAGCAACAAAATAGAACTGGACGGCAGCGATTCTCACGATGCGTGTGTTTGCTCTTGTGTATGTGACTTGGACATGGATGGGGAAAATGAGATTTTGATTGGTACATTTGGAAGTGTAAGTATTTTGTGCCAACACTTTAGTTAAGGTGTTACTGTTTCATAAACCTAAAAATATTAAGTTTGGGGTGTAAGACGGTTAAATTAAACAGACAAGTTTAACAACCGAGGGGGGGAGGTTGATGTAAATAAGGATTCATACGAGAGTTGTCGATTAATTAAGGTCTCTATAGAACTCCCATCGTGACCAAGCGAGTTAGTTCAAATCTTACCACCGCATTGTTTTTTACTTTATCCTCTACTATTCTTGCCTGTTCCCATACATACATGATGCTTTCATTGTTATTGATAACAACATGAGTTCTAAGTCCCAACGAAAAACATAACATTTTTATCTTGCCGAATGCAATTAAGTCTGGTCATAGTAGCCAAAAATCATACAATAAATAATCTATGCTGCCCTCCAAGTATGAACCCTGTTGTGCGATAAGGTTTCTGTGGGAACCTGGGGGTCTATTAAGATCCATGGCTATTGACAAGATGTGTATGCAGAAACAACTTAAAAAAAGGAATATGTGGGTTACGGAGACCGTACACATATGCACAACAAGACCGACAGTGGGTGTTCATCAGTTTCCTTAGAGACAGTGATGTAAGTTGAGGAGTTTCCTACTTTTCTCTTGTTAAGTTTAAGAGTACCAAGATATGCTGCTTTCCTTGGTAGTCTCAGAGACGTCCTCTATCAGTTATCTCGTTTAGTCACACCAAGATCTGTATGCAAAATTTCCCTTAACTTTGTGCACAGCCTCAAACGAGACTGATGAAAACCACAACCGGTGTTCAAAACGTCATGCTTTGTTGTTGAAACCACAGCTCATTTAAACTATGTAACTATTTGAGTCTTCAATTTTCTTAAAGAGTATTTATTTACACAGCTCATAACAATTCTCCTCTAACACACTTAGAGGACTAAAAAGTTATTTTGACAAATAATTTCCTAAGTTTACAAAATTTGATTTCTCCAGAATAGTTCTTTTTAGAGTTGTTTGTAAGACAGCTTTGTATTTAAAGACCAGTTAACTGGTTTCACAGTAAGTGTCATTTCACCCAGGCATTGTTGGTGTACAAGTGGATAGGCAAAGAGTGGGTAGAGCGAGGAGTTCGCAATACAGCTGCTCCAGTACACGGACTACAGTTCTTGGACCTGGTGGGGGACGGAAGCAGTCAGCTAATAGTTCAGACGTCGGCCGGAGTACATATAATGCAGGTATATCATTGGAAGAATTGTTTATACAAAATATGGGCTTGTAGACAAGTTATTGTTATGTTATGTTATTGTTATGTTAGCAGTTTTCTTGTCTGAATCCGACAAATTTTTGATTTGTATAACCATGAGAAGCACAAATTAGATATTAAGAAGTTAAGGAAAGGCCAATTGGCTGATAAGGATTATTATGTACAAGGATAGGGATCAGCTAGCTTACCTGGTAGACAGAGTCCAGATTAGCTTTGGTAACACACATAACACAAAACAGAAAACTTAATATTTCGTCCCAGTTAACTGCCAGTCTTCTACCTTCTGATGAAGTTCCTAACTTCCCTAACACGGGGCGAGAATCAATTGAAAGAGGACATTCTAAAGTTTTGTTTTACACCACTTTGGTAAACATAATTGCCAAAAAATTAGCCTCTACAGACTTTTTAGATTCTAACTACAATTTTAAAATAATTACACACTTTTACCCCTCTAAATCTTAAAACTTCATATCTACGTTGAATTGTCAAAAGCTTTAAGTAATACCGTTAGGGGCCAATTAGCTCCATAATTTACCACTTAGTTATTGTTGGCCGCCATTATTGTAAGCTGCGAGGAACCTTCAAAAAGCAAAATGCTTTCCGTGTTTTAGGGCTTAGGACGACTTCAATTATCGAATGAGTGTATGCTCTGCAGCCAGAGGGGCTCATAGAGCATTTATAGTTTTTTTAGCAATAAAATTGTGTAATTTTTTTGTGAAATCATCTTCTATTGCATACATAATTTTTAATTCCACGAGTTACATAGATTTTAAGCTCTGTAATTAATTTTAAACCGTAGTTAAAATCTAAAAATGTCTGTAGAGGCTAATCTTGCAACTATCTCCTCTTTCAATTGATTCTCACCCCGTGATGATAGTTTGTATGGTTTTTCATTTTTTTAGAGTTTCAAAAGTGTAACATTAATTTAGAATCACTCTTTATAAACAAAATTTGTACAGTACATAACAATCATAACTGCTGTTACATAAAGAAAGTCAACTATGATATTTCTATTTTACTGATTAAAAATATTCTGAAAAAAGGAGCAATTAAAGGATAAATGACTCTCAGAGTATACTAATCATTTTCCCCAAGCAAAGCTCGGTCCCCGGGTACTAGGGAATAAACCTGACAATTTTAAGGAAATATTTTTGTGAAAATCCAACTAGGCAATTGTAAATTTGCTTAGTCTGTAGGTTTGCTGCAAGAGGGGATATTGTTTCAAAATTTGTTTGTATCTTAAATTTATTTGTAAATTTGTTTGTATCTATGTTGGGATAGTCTCATAAACTTTATAGTAAATAAATTATCCTCTGACATTTATGCCTTACAGCTGTTGTCCAAGGTTTGCAACTTGGAAACTCTTAGAATAATCCATTATTCTTAAATTCATGCCCACATATCCTATGGAATCGCCATTTATCAACAACTAAGGCAAATTTGGATACAATACTTATAAAACTAGAAAAAGCTATTAGAGTTATCATGGAATTAAAAAGGACAGATTCAGTTAAAAATATCTTTCCTGAATTGTGTGTGTTAACAGTTTACAGTTTGTATATGTATGAGACAGTTATGTTTGTAAAACTATATAATTTATTATCCACTACAAGTAAATATAACACACACTTTCTAATTAACCTTCCTAGACATAGCCTAATTTAGTATTCTACACAAAAAAACCTACATATGCAGGATTAAAACTTCTTAAAAAATTACCAATTTCACAAAAAATAAAGAAAATAACACAAATAGATTCAAAAGCTTGCTAAAACACTGATTGACAAGAACCCGTTTTATTCCAACAAAGAATTTTTTAATGTAATCTTGAAACGTTCATTTGAATTCCAGGTATCTAGTTTTACTCTGATGTAAACGTAACCTTAAGATTTTCTGATTTTTTTTAAAACTTAAAGAACTTTTTTTTAGTTTTACAATATAAATCCTTTGTAATGAATGGTTATAATTATTTAATTTAACTTTATGAATAAAGAATATTTGATTGTTTCGATTGATTTGAAAAAAAAAAATCATTCTTTAATTGTATGACCAACCACTGGATTGATGTTTTCAGCACAAAGCCAAACATATGTTCCAAGTTTTGCTGTCAAGACTCCAACCTTCTGAGCCTACCATTTCTCCAGATTAGATGTTTACCGCCATCACGTAAACTGATTAAAACTGCTATGTTAAGCTCTTAATTTAGGATTACTTTGTTATTGTTGTCTTTGTTATATTTTTGCCAATGTTATGTTAATGCTACAATATATGTGATTTATTTTTACATCAAGTTTTAAAATCAATCAAATCAAATCAAAATAGCATTTATTCCGCCAAAATATTTACAAATTACATCATGTTAGTACCATACAGAAATGTTTACAATATTGTTTGGTATTTTAATAATATAAAATTTTATATAAACATAAACATATAAAAAAGCTTTTTAAATTAGCGAAATATCTTCCACAAAGAAGGAATACCTCTGTGTGTGGAAGAGAGTCGTATTGTATATATTTATGATTTTTTTAAGCTAAATGGTGAAGGTAAAAAAAGTTATTTTAGAAGAAGAAAAAATGATTTTGGAATAATAGATACGCTGGAGGACTTAATGGTAAGTGAATGTAATACTATATTAGACAATTAGTGAACCCTTCCCCCCTCCCAACGCCCAATCACCCTCCCCCCCAAAGATAACCTATCTACTTCCCAATACACACACACATACAAGCTCACACAATCACACACACACTCACACACACTACCACACACTGATACACTCAGCTGTCCTCGTCCCAACACCAACAAGCGGCTGGTAGCCCTAGGGTACTAGGGCCGTCAATGCTCTGTCCCTGTGGCACAGAACCGAGAACTGCACACACAAACACACACACACGCACACAAACACACAAAGGCGCGCGCGAAGTTTACGCTGACATTCAGTCATTCTTTCACCTTATCAGCTGATGTGAGTTTGGTTGTCTGTCTGTAAGTTGGTCATTGTCTGTAGGTTGAGATCATTACATTTTGAGCAGCTGATCTCTCCATACTTTGTAGCCATAATGCAATTTGTTTTTTGTATTTAACTAGTGATCCAAAATAGTTTTCACGTAAATTGTGAGGCAGATTGTTGTAGATAATGTGAGCAACATAGTAACAATTCGTCGTAGAGTAAGTTCTATTTAGTCTCGGTAAGCAAATTCCTCCACCTAGTGCATGTCTGGTTCTGTATTCGTGTGCTACTCTTTCAAAAATGTCATTAAAGTGTTTGAATATGTAAATAGTCATGGTTCGGATGAACAACTGTCTGATGTCGAGAACGTTCATTTCATTGAAGAGAGCATCCGATGTTTCATTGTTGACCTATATTTGATGCACAAAAGTAAGAGAACTGTTTAGACTGAAATTTTAGTTTTACTAAGGCATTCTTAGACTGATCTGTACCATCCAGGGACATTGCTACTAGTTCGTCATTATTCCAAGGAATCGCAGCACTTGCCGGGTAAAAAAATATTTTTCTACCCTTCTACAATAGTTATTGTGTATATTTTAGTGAATTCCCCAAATAGGGAATACGGTAGAGTCCCGTGAAATCGGCACTCGATAACCTGGGAGTCTGGATAATTCGGCCATCACCTGGCTCAGAATATTAGTGATTTTTCGAGTCTGAATCATAGACTCAAGTCAAATTATTCACAACTCGTACTAAGGATTTGTTGTACTATATCTGATGACTTGCTACCGACTTAATATAACGTAATATAAATATAAATGAATAAGGCGGTTAAAAAGCTTAACAATTGTATTGATCTTATATTTAACCCTAGTTCCAGATAACCCAGCATTTCACAAACTCGGTACCCATCCAGTCCACATTACGCCGAGTTTGCAGGACTCTACCGTATTAGCGAATTTCCCATATGGGGAATGAGCTATTACCATAGGTCTCATGGTAAGACCTGGACCCAGGACTGATTTACTTTTTTTGTTTTGATGTCTCCAGAGGCCAAAAACACCATCCGTTCAAATTCGTATATATTTATTTACTTATTTTACAATAAATCACCATTATATTCAGAGACAGGTGATTTGCCATTCTGGTCTCTATACTAAAAATAGAATAGAGAGAGAGAAAATTCTTTATTTATTACAAACTGTTTTGCAGCAATAAATACAAAAAATAAAAAATATCACATGGGTCACAATGACCTGTGCGTGATAGAGTCCTTAGCTGTCTGCTGTCAAAATAAAAGTTCTTCACACTAACAGTTATAAAATAACCTAAAAAACCATATGCAACGTGCAATCAATAACAAGGGGTGCACATTGTTTGCAATACATCCGATTGAAGCATAACTTTTTTCTTTCAAACCAAATTTTTTACTGAGGCGTGGATTCCGTCAAGTAAGAGTGCTGTGGAAGGTACAATAGATAGTCCAGTTATCAGATGGTTAGGTCTAAACGAGATATTCTGGGCTGATAAGCGACTCTGTATTGTCAAGGCCTATCTCCATCAGCCAATTAGCGATAAACCTCTTATATACACTCAGTGACACTCGCAGGTCCCTAATTTCTGGAGGAATATTACGCAACAAGCAATTAGCAATGTAAAAGGAATTTGTTAAATTGATTGATTTGAGAACTCTTGGGACCCGTAATCCTATCATCACTGAGTTTCTGGTATGATAGTTATGAACTACTGGCGAGGCGATAAGGTCTAAATGAATGTATGAATAAGCTAATAAATCTTTAACATATAGCTGCCTTATTGATAAAAACTGGGATTCTTTGAACAGATGATCAGTAGAATAACGTCTCGGTTTTCTTAACGCAGCTCTAATTATTGATTTTTGAATTACGAACAAAGGTTCAATTACTGATGAATAAGCCCCTCCCCAAGCAATTAAACCATACTGCAGATGAGATTGAACGTAGGCGTAATAAATTCTTTTAATTTCTTCATGTCGTAAAATTTGACCTAATTGGTAAAAAACATAAATCATTTTTCTAAGTTTTGTTTTAAAAAAATGTATATGACTTTCCCATTTCAATTTAGAATCCATTATAATGCCCAGGTATTTATACTGCGACACAGTTTCAATAATTTGGCAGTTGCAATCGCTGCCTGCGGTGCCACATGAGTGCAAGGTTAGTCTGAGTTCGGCGGGCGGCTCGCTAGCGGGACGAAGTGCGATAGGCAAACATTTTATTTTGTTTTACTGACATTCATTGTTAAAATGTTTTCTGAGAACCATCTTTTTAATATTTGTAATTCTGATGATGCAATATTAAAAACCTCTTCCCAAGTACGTGCCCTAAAGATTACCGCTGTGTCATCTGCAAACAAAAATATTTTTCCAGAAATATCAATTTTATCTATGTTATTTATGTAAATTAAAAATAGTAAAGGCCCCAATGTAGAACCTTGAATAATTCCAAAATCTACATTTATTTGATCACTAATTACGTTATTAATTGATACTACTTGAGTTCTGTTGCTTAAATAACTTTTAAACCATGCCAGGGCTAATCCCTTTACTCCCAAATATTCTAACTTTTTGAAAAGAATTTTAGTTCGTAGTATTTTAGTAGAATAGAAGTTCTTATGCTGAGCCTGAACCTCTACACAGCTTCCGTGAGCTCCAATGGAGTAAAAGGCCTTCCCAAATTAAAGTTTTTGAACTCCCTTTTGAATGTAGGGAATTAATCAGTGTCCCTAATTGAAGAAAGTAATTTGTTATATATTTTTGGGCCCATGTACTGAGGAGATAATGGAAAACTTTTAAGTCTGTGTTGAACCGGTTTTATATTGTTTTTAAATCTAGTGTTATTAGGATGCTCATGTTGATCTTCCATGAATGTGTCAAAATCACTTTTAACCATTAAAGCCAGCTTAAAGATGTAAGAAGTATTCAAAGTAGGAATTTTCAACCGAATGAAAAACTCTTTACAGTGAAAAATTCAAGAAACTTTGGCTAAGACTCTAACTATACTTTTTTGGAGGGTAAAACTTTGGCATGACTCAAAGAACCCCATACGATTAAAGGGTAATTCATGATGGAAGAAAAATAAGCATGGTTTACTGCTAATTGTGTGTCTAAATTTTTAGTATCTCGAATTACCTGAAGAACAAATGTAGCTTATCTGAGTCTCTTTGATAAAAAATTATTAATGTGCGTTTGCCAATTTAGTTGCCAGTCCATATCAATTCCCAGGTAATTGACTGAGTTTTGACTTTGAGAATATATTGATCTTTGGTTCGAATTTACAACAATGTCTCTATTCTCATTAGCAACTGAAAAGTGAATTAGTTGTGCCTGACACAGTCTTATATTTACCATTTACTGTTAACCAGTCCCCGAGGAGTTGAAACTGATTAGTAATTAAGTCTTGCTTAAAATCCAATGTTTTTTGTTCGGTGCCGATTAAAGCAGTATCTTCTGCATATTGAATAGTATGCATTTTTGTAACATTACATAAATCATAAATTAAAAATAAACAAGGTCCTAGAATGGAACCTTGAGGAACTCCGTAGCGTGTATAGGCCCTAACTCCACTCTGACTTACATTTAGTTTGCATTTCTGTAATATAATTCTTTGTTTACGGCTTTTTAAATATAAAATGAACCATTTTAATTCCACATTTTTTATTCCATGTCTACTTAATTTTACTAGCAATATATCATGATCAACACAGTCAAAAGTCTTGGACAGGTCACACAGCACACCTATTGTGCGCTGCGACCTGTCCAAGCAGTGGCAGATTTAGGGAGCCCCCCTACCTCCTGGGCCTTTTACCTTTTAAATTTTTCAAAATAAAACAGAAAAGTAAAATGAAAATTATAGCTTAGACATTCCCTTTCTCCTCTCTAAGTTGTCTTTCTTTCAACATAAGAATCATGACAATCCGTCAAAGTGGTTGATTCAGAATCTGCGAATAAAAAAACCCTACCAAATTTTAATATACAAGATTAGTTAGCTCTCCTTTTTTTAAATCTATTTAGCGTAGCTGTACATATTTCTTTGAGTCTTGTTATGTTAAGTACGGATAATTTATTTTTCCATTTAAAGTTTTTTTATGGGAAGTAATGAGCCACAAGAAAGACGAGATAAGGGAGAAAAAGTCTTTGAGGGGATCTTTTCCATTACTGTATTGTTGTTTTTATTTTTGTCAGCCACTAAATGGTACCATCGTACTTGTATTATTTTTGGAAATCAATTATCTTATCTCTTATTAACTCAAAAACTTAACAAGCACTTATAACTCATGAGGTATGAAATAGGCTACACACAAATTTTTGAGTGATAAACAATTAATTTATTCTAAATCTTACAAATGCTTGACAAATGTATGTTCTAATGTATTATGTTATACAACTCATTCAATCATAGCTTAATAACATAAATAAATATTATGGAAACGTGCAGTTCAATAGAATAAATAATTGAGATATCATAACAAATATCAATGTTTATTTTGTTGGTTAATGCTTTAAACATTATGCCAAAGGTGCTTTATAAATAAGAAATTGAGTGAATAATTCCAAATAAATGCAAACTAATAGACAAGCAATGTGATATAATTTGTTTTACGTGAGTTATAGGTAAGAATGGCTATGCAAGTAGTTTTACTAGGTCAGTTGTAAAACATAATGTTTATTACAATATACGATTCGATAAAAAACACAGGTACTTGGAATCCTTACATTAATCTTAGTATTACAACTCGGAGAACAACCTGCAACTAAACATAAAGATAATTCAATTGACAACTGCCTGGCAAAGGTTCTCATCTTTTTGAAAAATTTTAACATTTGTTGGGTTGTCTTTAGTTTTGGAGTAAACAATAAATAATTTCTTAAAAAATAAACTTAATGGATACTTCCAAAAAAGAGCCCCCCTGGTTATTTTGAGAGCAATATGTTGAATTTATAGTATGGACTGAAAATAAAGATTAATGTGATTAAAATAGAAAATGTAAAATAATGTTATATTTTAAAACAAACTTTTAAACATGCCTTTTCAAAGTTTAATCCGTTAAATCAATATATGTGTTTTTAAATTTTGGTATACCATATATACAATATATATATATATATATATATATATATATATATATAAGTAAAATAAAGTTGAGGACTAAAATCTAAAAGTTTACAGTTTTTTTGTGATGTACTACTTATACCAAATAGTATTAATGATTTTGAGAATAAATTGATTTTCCATATTAACTTAAAAATTAATTTTTAATACAGCATACCATTTGTCTATTTATGTAGGGAACCTTTGCTCAACCATTCTCATTAAATTTACATCCTTTCACATAACCTTACTAACCATTGCTTTCAAAATATAATGTTATAAATAATAAATATACGGAGATATTTCACCATACGGAGATGCTAAATAAAGCAAAACTAATAAGTTATTTCAAAAAGAACAATAATAAATAGTTCTCTTCTGAATATTAATATAAACTCACCTACCAATGTACAAATGAATTGACTGCCAGAAACAACATTTTATGTATATGGTTGAAATATTTACAAAGAAAGGTTTGAAGTGTTAACATTTATGCCTGAGAATGTTCCTGTTTATAAACAGCGTGGTAGGCATTTCGGATCAGAGCGTAAGGAAAACACGACTCTAGAAGGTCCATAGTGAGGAATGGAGATTCTTGAACAATCTGAAACAACCAACATTAAATATGGTATAACTATTTGCATTATCTGTGCGAAGGGGTACAGGGTGAGGACACATAGTCACTAATATTTATATCCTTACAATATTTATATTCTTAAAATACTAAATAATCCTTCAAACATAACAATTTGCAACTAAAATAAACAATCATAACTACTAATTCTTCAAAACAAACAATAGTGCAAATTGCAACTGTTTTGTTTGGAATAAAACGTGAACAGGTGGCCGCTAGCAACAGTTAAAGAGCAAAATAACCAGCAATCAAAAATTTGAAGCGTTCGGACTAAACTGACACATTATACAGCCAATAAATTCACAGCATTGTAAAATATTATATGAAATACAAAGAGTCGCTTTCCAAAGTTACATGTTTCTCCTGAACATATTCATTATTAGTTTTTTTTTAAATCTTAAAATATTATGAAAGCTATAAACACTAAGTGCTCCAGACATAGCCTACGTGTTTTGCATGATAGGTCGTTTTCAATGTGATTAGATAAAGTATCATTACAATTCAGACTGCTCTCTATAACCCCAATAAAGTAGTTAAGCATTTTTTTATTAAGAACTGTAATTTTTTTCATGTAAAGATACCCCTTTTTTTATTTAAAATTAGCTAAACCTGAAAAGCTTCCCTAAAACTCTCTGAACACAATGAGACTTCACTAACCTGGTCCAGGAGTAAGTAAACAGACTCTCTGTTCTTTGTGATTTCTCTGTCTGCTTCTTGTCCCAACCTCAATAAACTGGAAGAGGCAAGCTGTCAAACCAAGCAAAACCGCCAATTTTAATAAGAGTGAAGAGAGATTAAATAAAATACTGCAAAAATCAATGCTGTTAGCTTATATGCGAGTAATTTTGTATGTATGATTACTACTTTTTCTTGTATACACAACTATAATTGTGTAAACATCTGACCAAGGGCCTGTTTCATAATAAACTACAAACTAATATTATTAGTAAATCAGCTGATCGCCCAATGCAAATCTAATAGAAATTACAAGTTTCAAGCTATAACTTGTAACTTGAATTTTATTATAAAACAGGCTCCAGGTAATTTTTTTGTGTGAAAAACCCCGACGCAGCAAACCTGCAGACTAAGCAAATTTCAACTTGTCTGATTACATTTTTACTAAATTTCCATAAATAAGACATATTTATTCCCACTTTAATAAGACCTACGTTAATAACTTATTCCCTATATGGGGAATTCGCTAAAAGGCTAAAAGGATAGTAAATTTAGATGGAGTCATAATTAAACAGTAAAACTTTACTTTACTTACTACTTTACTTTACTTACAGTACTACTTTACTTTTTAAAATGTTAAACTTAAAAAAAAAATAGAGCCTAATAAGCTGGCAGAATGAAGAATTATTTTAAATCTACAAAATAATAAAAAGTCAACCAAGCTCTTATGAGGCCAACAAAACTTTGAGTTGACCTTCTGCTTTATTTAGAATTTGATTTAGAATCTGGTATCAATTTTGAAATCTGAATTCATACTAAAACAATGAAAACCTAATCTTAGGCACCAAGTAAAAAGGTTGCAGAAGAAAATAGAACTTTCCCCCCAATAATACATACAAAAATTGAATGTGACCTAATAAATACTTTTGCTGTTAAAATGAGTCAAAACATTAACAGAGGCAAAACTCTATTAAAGCTTCGCTTTGTAAATTAAATAGTAGACAAATACCGCAAGAAACTCCTTCATGCGGTCTTCTATATCTCCTTGGCCGCAGATTGTAAACAAAGCTCCAAAGATATTGTTGACTGCTGCAGCCATGCAGTGGATGTTGTTGGCGTGACCTTCCAACGACGCTCGATAGAATGAGTTGTCGTTGCGAGCCAACTTGGGAATGGAAACTGCCACAAACACCATCAACAAACACGCCAACAGATGTTCATCTTCGTCTGTTTCTGTATTTAAAATATTAATGATTAACAGTAGGCCTTGAAAATAATGAACATTAGAATACTAGGTCTTAATATAACTCAGCCTAAAAAGTTGATAAACCTTAACTAATTCTCTAAAATAAATAAATATTAAACTACTGTATTGTAATTTTCCACCCATAAAAGAATATTTATTCATTAAAAATAAAATAATAAAATCTTTTACATTGCATAATTATTAGGATTTTTATCTCTTCTTTAAGACGTTTATAATAATGTTAAAATTAAAATTAAGAATTAAAATAAAAATTTAAAAAATATAATGTTATACATTTTTGTAAAAAACCTATTAAAAACTGTAGTTAAATTATGTACAGTCAGTAGAACCTCGATTAACTGGGTCAATAGCAATACAGTAGAACCCCTCATATCAGACTCCTCGGGATATCCAACCTAGTGTCACGACTGACAGAGACAATTTCAAATATTTGTAAATAATTAAAAAATAGGGTGATAAACAGGTAAAATACGTAGACACGTGTTTTAAATATTTGTTTAGTTAATATATATAATCAGAAGGTGACCGAAATTGTATGTAAATATTGGTTTTGATCTAGAATAGGGCGTTTCATTTTCAAGTGTTTGCAATTTATATTATAAATACAATTTAAGTGTCTAGAAAAAAATCTTTAAATATCTTTGTATAAGAAACAGATTATACTCAAGAAAGAACAATAGAACAAAGAGAAAAAAAATTAAGTTTTTATGTACTAGTCATCTTTATCTTCTTTTAGTGTTGTTATTATTTTAAGTAGTATTATTTTATACTTTAAATGAGTCACGGGCAACATCAATGCTAATTGATCATTACCATCGACATTCCTCTGTTCTCAAACAGCATTTACTGGTAGCCAATCACTAGCAGTAGCTTAAAAGACTTTCTGTTTTTTTTTTTTTTTTAGATTTATTGCAGTACAGCGATTAGCAATCTTTTTGTCAAGTTTGAGGAATCTGTGATTTTAAACTGAACATTTTTATAACCAAACCAAGGTTAATGACATAAAAATATCACGATTGCCCAATATTGTATTTTGTTGATGTAAAAATCAAAATTATGACATTAATTACAGTATCCCGGTGTTTTTTATGGGCCTGTCATATTTTTATACCATACTGGATTAACTGTAGTTTTCAGGTATTCGTGGTCTCCTTTCCCTTAAATTACCCTGGATAATGGAGAATCGAGGTTCTACTTTACCTAGCTTAGTAAAATAAATATATACAATTGCCTACTTAAGAGTGAAATTATTCTACATGCACAGTTGAAGAGCAGTAATTGATTCCATTAATTAATTGTAATTACCATTCTTTTGATTGCGAAGAGCAGCTGCAAGAGTTGGATCCACTTTGCATGTCAGACCGGCTGCAGAGGCCATTTCACTGACGATCTTGAAACAAAAATGTTTTCATTGTACAACCTCACCTTAATTATACTACAGATATTTCAGTAAAAGGCAATATTTCGGTAACTCTAGATTCTTAATGCTGACTTAGCCAGTGACTCCAGGAAATCCAGGACTCAATTTAATCTTTAAATGCTTATTCACATATGTGTTTTATCAAAATCTCTCTGCCATATCAGTTAAAGAATTTACTGCCAACATTTTGAGTAGAAAATTGTACAGGTAGGTTTAACTAGGAGAACTTTGATTGTTGTATGCATCCAGCATAAATTATTTGAAAGATTTCTAATGTAGGTTAATCTTATACTTAGATAGATTTAGTGTTGCTCTTAGTCATAGATTTTAGAACAAATTTCAGTTTTATAGCCCTAAAATAATTAATGTTCTAGTAGCTCTGACAATTTGAAATACACCTATTGGTGAATCGGTGTCTCAGTCAGTAGCCCGAGGACAGCAGGGTCCTGGTGCCACCACTAACATGTATCAGGACAGCAGGGTACCTTTCAGGACAGCATGGTCCTCATCAGGGCAGTAGGATCCTGGTGTCACCACTAACATTTATCAGGACAGCAGGGTCCTGGTGCACCACTAACATTTATCAGGACAGCAGGGTCCTGGTGCCACCACTAACATTTATCAGTACAGCAGAGTCCTGGTGCCACCACTAACATTTATCAGGACAGCAGGGTCCTGGTGCCACCACTAACATTTATCAGTACAGCAGAGTCCTGGTGCCACCACTAACATTTATCAGGACAGCAGGGTCCTGGTGCCACCACTAACATTTATCAGTACAGCAGAGTCCTGGTGCCACCACTAACATTTATCAGTACAGCAGAGTCCTGGTGTCACCACTAACATTTATCAGTACAGCAGGGTCCTGGTGCCACCACTAACATTTATCAGTACAGCAGAGTCCTGGTGCCACCACTAACATTTATCAGTACAGCAGAGTCCTGGTGTCACCACTAACATTTATCAGTACAGCAGGGTCCTGGTGCACCACTAACATTTATCAGGACAGCAGGGTCCTGGTGCCACCACTAACATTTATCAGGACAGCAGGGTCCTGGTGCACCACTAACATTTATCAGGACAGCAGGGTCCTGGTGCCACCACTAACATTTATCAGTACAGCAGAGTCCTGGTGCCACCACTAACATTTATCAGTACAGCAGAGTCCTGGTGCCACCACTAACATTTATCAGGACAGCAGGGTCCTGGTGCCACCACTAACATTTATCAGTACAGCAGAGTCCTGGTGCCACCACTAACATTTATCAGGACAGCAGGGTCCTGGTGCCACCACTAACATTTATCAGTACAGCAGAGTCCTGGTGCCACCACTAACATTTATCAGTACAGCAGAGTCCTGGTGCCACCACTAACATTTATCAGTACAGCAGAGTCCTGGTGTCACCACTAACATTTATCAGTACAGCAGGGTCCTGGTGCCACCACTAACATTTATCAGTACAGCAGGGTCCTGGTGCCACCACTAACATTTATCAGTACAGCAGAGTCCTGGTGCCACCACTAACATTTATCAGTACAGCAGAGTCCTGGTGCCACCACTAACATTTATCAGGACAGCAGGGTCCTGGTGCCACCACTAACATTTATCAGTACAGCAGAGTCCTGGTGCCACCACTAACATTTATCAGTACAGCAGAGTCCTGGTGTCACCACTAACATTTATCAGTACAGCAGAGTCCTGGTGCCACCACTAACATTTATCAGTACAGCAGGGTCCTGGTGCCACCACTAACATTTATCAGTACAGCAGAGTCCTGGTGCCACCACTAACATTTATCAGTACAGCAGAGTCCTGGTGCCACCACTAACATTTATCAGGACAGCAGGGTCCTGGTGCCACCACTAACATTTATCAGTACAGCAGAGTCCTGGTGCCACCACTTACATTTATCAGGACAGCAGGGTCCTTATCAGGACAAAAACCACTAACATTTATCAGTACAGTTCATTCTTTATTGAACCGGCTCATCAATTGTTTAGCTTGATACTTTCCACTCAGGAACAGTACATTTCCATGGCAAGTCTGGTAAATGCATTAGGGCCAGATGGTCTAGGGTCCTGTTGGAACCTACCATGGGATCTCCTGAGGGAAGATGATGCCTGAAGTCAAGGATTGAGCTGAGTAGAAAAGGAATTCTCTCCTCCAAGACATCAACTAGAGCTCCTTGAGCGAGCTGCCTGAAGCTCAGAATCACTCCAACAATTGTCATTCTCTGCAGGACGTTGTCTACATCTGTAAAACATAAAAACTCAACAATGCAGTGTGGTTCAAATGTAAAGTGGGTAGGCATGAATGTGCCATAAAACAAATCAGTAACGGTTTCATTGTTATAGTATTATATCTTTTATGTTCCGAACCTAAATTCTTGTTGTTAATTTGGTTTATACAGTACAAAAAGTTATACTTACGTTTCTCCCAAATAATGTACTGTATATGGACAGTAGATTGTTATAAGATTTAGTTTGTAAAAGTTGAGTAATGAAGGTTGTGACTTAACATCATTGTCGAATTCAACACGCTGTCCTCAGTATCTTAACAAATTTTCTGTAAACCGCCTTGATAATTCAAACCTTGCTTACTTGTAAAACTCAATAACTCAAAATTGTACGCTAATCCCTTCAGTTTTGAGATAGTCCTACTGTATTTAATAGTTAAAAAATTGATAACAAGAATAAATAAATTGTTAATAAGTTGTAAATACTTGTAGTAGAATCCCCCCAATGGGTTTTGTAGATAGTATATTCACATTTAACATTACAAATTACATCCGACACGAAAATGGTACGAAGATTTAGGACAAAAACCATGGTTTTTAGAAGTGTGGGATAACCTCACTTTAGTCTGGGAACATGTTGCCGGCAACTGTCAAAATTATTCAGGATTGCAGGTTGAGGTTATGTTGGCTTTAACTACGGATGTTTGACTCAGGACTTTGACTACCATATTTTTTCATTCCGTAGTCAAAGTCAACATAACCTCAACCTACAATCCTGAATGATTTTGACAGTTACCGACTAAAAGTGACGTTATCCCACACTTCTTAATATCGGATAATACAATAAAGTAATAGGATTGCTAAGGTAAGACCTTAGATTTATCAATTAATTAAATTTCTATAACAACACAGGAAACGAGGTCTTAAAAAAATTCATTCACCGTTGTATATTAATCAAATTTATAAGATGTAGATTGTAAATTTTCTCTTATTTATCTTTATGATAAATATTCAAAATAACTTGTAAAAACTTGACTAGCATTATCTATGTTTTTGATCTTTTTACTTAAAATTGTACTCTTCTTAACTGAAGTCCAGTTTAGTTTAAAAATGTCTAAATGATTATAATTAATTAAGTATGTGAGCTCAAAAACAAATATTAAATGGTACTTACGCTGAAGTTTCCTGAACTGTTCTTTCATTATTTCTGGTTTGTCAAAGTTTGTGCGAAGGGCTACCAAAACCTCTTTATTCCCCGCAACAAGTTTCTGTAACACGATGTTTATTGATGTATTTAACAATGATTGTGTGAGTTGTGATGACGATGTTTTCTGATGGATTAAGTGCTTGCTCGAAACACAAAATCTCACTAACACAAAACACACATGTGTTTTTTACCACATGGATACAAGGTATAGCCAGAATTTGACTGTAGGTTAAAGGTTACGGTAATTTATTAGATGAAATGTGGCCACTCAGTAGAATCTATATTTAAAGAAATGGTTATTTTTTAGTGATGGGTCGGTTTTTCAAAGTCGGTACCGGTACCGGT
Source organism: Macrosteles quadrilineatus (assembly GCF_028750875.1). Taxonomy (NCBI): domain Eukaryota; kingdom Metazoa; phylum Arthropoda; class Insecta; order Hemiptera; family Cicadellidae; genus Macrosteles; species Macrosteles quadrilineatus. Next base: position 77,411,865 of record NW_026542600.1, on the reverse strand, counting down.
TAGGTACCAGTACTGGTACCGACATTTCATCATCGATTCTCGGTTACGGTTCTTTTGCCAAGAACCGGCGGAACCGACATTTGACGTGAAGTACCGACCCATCACTGTTATTTTTATTAACCAAAGGGTGTCCAGCTTCAAATTGAGAATCAAGAACCGGTTGATTGGTGAAAAGTAGGGAGATAAATAGAATTAAAAACATCAAAGAATATGAGGTCATTCACTGGTGCAATGCTCTATAGGCCTATGTGATAAATTGTATTTTTCAATACTCTGTTTGGACATAATACATTAAGTTTTATTATTAGGAAGTACATAAGAATACGGACAAGAAGTTGAAACTATTCTTTACACTGTAGATTAATAGCCTAGTTTTCCATGTCGGATACATGTGGAAAGTCACACTTATAGGGTCATTCACTGGTACACTCACCCTAGTCCTCACTTTGTGATTTCATTCTGCATGGAATTTTGCCAAAACTGACCTAACGTGCATCATGTCACTTTACTTATCTGTACTTCAGGATAAACTTCTCGACAAACCACCTGTTTTGATTAATATTAACCACTTGTGTCATCATTATTATTCATATTCTATACATTTAAAATAAAACATTGAACATATATACCTTGAGCTCTTGAACCTGGCTGGCTATGTGCCACATGAGAGTTTCGTTGAGCAGTTTCATGCCGTAGGGACCGATGAGCTCGGCCAGAGCTCGTAGCTCATTGATGTCAGAAAACTCCTCAGCATTGAAAGGTATTGCACCTTCCGCAGTTAGGCTGATGAAAGCTCGTTGGTTCATAGAGAAACAGATGTTGCCTGCACTCACCCGTCTCAGCAGAACTTCAGAATACCTGAAGAGTAATATGGCTTGTTAGATGCAACCAATGCACAATGGGAAATCAGGACACATTTACGCACTTTGTAGGTAAGGCAGATGTGTTTTGTCCATATGTCTTGAGATTTAATTAATAGTATATTACGTTACTAGTCCTGAAAATAAGTGTTTACTGGACGAGCGTGGTCATTAACATGTGAGACGAAGTCAAGTACGGGATTACTATACGAGTCCGGTACACACATTTAGAACGAGTCACGTACGATAGTTTGCGCCATACTACTAAATCTGTACAAATCCTTATATATTTCCACCAACTAAAGGACTAAAAACCACTAGTCATATTAGAGGTTATGTTTTTGTTTATAACCACTCATTGCCACCTAAATACAGTACAATCAGCTGATTGGTGTCCGGTAAAACTTATTACAGTACAATAGTATGCAATGAAACCCCATTTGAATAAGCTGGTGGCAAACAGCTGTTTTCTGGACTAAATCCTTGCGTGGGAAGTTTGTCAAAATAATGTAATGTGGTGTAATAGTATATTACGTTACTAGTCCTGAAAATAAGTGTTTACTGGACGAGCGTGGTCATTAACATGTGAGACGAAGTCGAGTACGGGATTACCATACGACTCCGGTACACACATTTCGGACGAGTTACGTACGATAATTTACGCCATACTACTAAATTCGTACAAATTATATAAATTATATAATTTTTATATATTTCCACCAACTAAAGGACTAAAAATCACCAGTCATAACCAGGTTATGTTTTTGTTTATAACCATTCATTGCCACCTAAATACAGTATAATCAGCTGATTGGTGTCCGGTAAAACTCATTGCAGTACAGTAGTACGCAATGAAACCCCATTTGAATAAGCTGGCGGCAAACAGCTGTTTTCTGGACTAAATCCTTGCGTGGGAAGTTTGTCAAAATAATGTAGTGTGGTGTAAATACATTTTTATTGTAGTAATATACTAAATAATATTACAGATACGCCTTGTTGGATGATTTCCAAGTTTACATGGATTTGCATGAACGTCATTCATAACACATTTTGTTATTCAAGCATTTAGTAAAATACAGTTCACTCACAACATTCAATCCCTCAGGTTATCCGAGGTTGTTTCAGAGAAATATTATATTACTTTAAATTTTAGGGTAGAAAACAATAATTAGATTGTTAACATGTTTTTTTTTTATAAAGTAAAAATAGCGATTGATTTGTGATTTGCAAAATGACATCCATTGATTGCTGAAAATCTACATCCATGTTATCTGAGATTCTCAGTAGCCGAGGTAGTCTTGGACCAACCTCGGTCAATCGGGAGTGTAGTGTATGAGAAAACTTTGATTCAACCTGTTTCCTCTGTTTATTACTATGTTAAACACTTGTTTGATTATTTCACATTTCTTTCAATAAGAGAGCATTCCAACTACAAACTTCTTGCCAGACTAAACTTAAATTTCATATTAAATTTTAAGAAACGCTATTTATACTTGTTTTATATGACACTTACCACTGTGTGTAGAGTGCTGCTACAGTTTTCTCTCCATGACTATCAATCTGTTGTGTTTGCTGTAGAAGGGCATTGTTGAAAACTCTGGTGATATCTATGTGAACTGCAATCCAAGCACGTTAATTCATACAAACTATGTGTAAGACATCAGTTACTTACTACAAAATATGGAGACAAAGTACAGGACGAGCAGGCTTACCTTAAAAATTTGAGACATTCCACTTCACTACAGTGACAAAAAAGAAAACAAAAAGGAAACACTGAATATTTCTGGGCCACTGGCCCCTTTCTCAACATTGAGAATCACATTAAATTCTGGAAGTCTTTCCAGGCCAGTGAAAGACTTTCAGAATCTACTATGACTCTGAATGTTGAGTGGCCTCAAAATATTCAGTGTTTCCTTTGTGTTACTGTAGTGAAGTGAAATGTCTCTAATTTTTAAGGTAAGCCTGCTCGTCCTGAGCCGGGTCAATGCTCGTGTCGCCACTCTCATATCCCCAACTCATTTTTTTTACAGTATGTAAGTTGTCAGTGTGTTTGTTATTTTGTTGGCTATGCTGTCAGGCGCTGGAAGTCCGTGGACGGAAGCAGAACGTCATAGCGTCTGCAACTGTCCTACATGCCACTTGTTTTTAATTTCGGTGAAGGTATTTATAATTCTGTACTTTTCAGGCGCAACCCCCCATTTGTTTTGGTTGTGGTCAGAGATGTCATGTTAGGAGATTTTGCCACCAAAACCGGAGAGGCAATAATAATTCCTGACTAGCCGTTTCATGGGGAAATGTTAATGTTGTTCTTTTCATTCAAATGAAAATTCATGCAAAGAGAGTTACAGTAATAGTTCAAGTACTGTAAATTAATTTCTTGTAAAAGGTCAAATGAGAAACTTAGTAAGTCAAGGTTTTCCAAAAGTGGGGAGGTTGCTGCCTTGGTTGCACTAAGGGTGAAGACTAGTCCCTCAGTCTGCCTACAGTTGGACATCTTGATAGGCAATGTGGAGCGGAAGGCCCTTGTGGACTCCGAGTCAGCTCGCAGCCTGATTTCCCTAACCTTTTATGAGGAGTTGTTATCCATTGGCCTTATTAGGCAGGTTAAGCCCAGTTCCCTTATCTGCTGGATGGCATCTTGCACCCCTTTGCCCATCATCTGTGAAGCCCAATTCAAATTGAAAATTCGTGGTTTTTCCTGGTATTGGACCTTCTTGGTAGCTAGAGAGTTGTGTTTTCCTTTCATTCTGGAGGCAGATTTTATACGGAAGTCTGGCATGATTTTGGACTTATGAAGTGGCAAGTGCTTCTTTAGATTTCCTCGACGGGTGTCTATACCCTTTTCTGATGGTGGTCCTCTTGGTGCAACTACCGTAAAGCCTGATGCGGGAAAAGCTGAGCCTGTCAATCAGTTAGGGCATCTGACGTCCAATGAGGTTGAGGCCATAAAGTGCATCCTTGAGCGGTACTCTTGATGTGCTGACGCCAAAACTGAGAGACACTAATCTACTGGAGTATGAGATCCGATTAACTGACACTGTCCTGTACGCTCTCATGCATACAAGTTAGCTCCTCCCAAGATGGACACCTTGAGAGGAATCATCAATGAACTGCTCGTTAAGGTGGTGATTGAGCCTTCTCATTCAAGTTTTGCCAGTCCAGCATTTCTAGTACCGAAACCAAATGGGAAGTCTAGGATGGTTTCGGAATATAGGAAACTGAATGCTCAGATTGAAATTGACTCTGTCCCTCTCCCTGATTTGCACTTGGCTTTTGTTTATTTATTTATTTATAAATTTTATTTATTTATTTATTTATTCATTTATTTATTTTTGCTTGGTTCTGTAAGGCCAAGTATTTTTCTGTTTTCGATCTAACCAGGCTTATAATCAGATACCTTTGAAGGCGGAGTCTCGACCTCTCACTGCTGTCTATGTACCCTGGAACTTGTTTCAGTTCACCCGGGTACCGATGGGTTTAGCTGTGGGAGCCCAAACCCTAGATTCAAGTTTTCGTGATGTGAAATTCAAATTTGTGTTTAATTATCTGGATAACCTTCTGGTGTACAGTGAGAGTTTTGAGGACCACCTAAAACATCTAGAGTTTGATCTAGAGTTTGTCTTAGTCAGGTTACGTAGGGCAGGCCTTACCGTCAATCCTGAAAAAGGTGAGCTATGCTCGTAGAAAATTTCTATGTTATCATCAGCCATCAGCGTTAGCACCAGTAGCCTCATTGACTATATAAACACTAGTGTTCAAGTTTATATAGTCAATGCTATTACTGAATTTGATACTATACATATTGTGACAGATCTATGAAATGGAGAAAAACTTGAGGTCCCATGTATACTTGCTTGCATGACATAAAACAGGTGAAATGGGAGGTTTTTGGACAGTTGGACACAGAAATAATCATTAATAATGGCTTTTTTAGAAAGTCAGTAAACATTTTTTAGGAGGATATGGCCATAGCCTAGAATATGTTTTGAGATTTATGAATGCATTTGCCATAGTCCTAGTAAGTTTTGAAAATGTCTAATTGTTCATGACAAATAAATGGGGGAATGGGAGGTTTTGCACACAGATCTAGACGTTTAAAATGACTTTAGAAAGTCACCAAACGGTTTTTAGGAGGATATGGCCGTGTCTACAGTGTGTTTTGAAATTCATAAGTGCAATTGTCATATGTCATAGTTAATTTTTTTAAATCTCTACTTGCTCAAGACAAACAACAGGTGAAATGGGAGTTTATAGATAATTGGGCACAGTTTTAGGTGTTAAAAATGGCTTTAGAAAGTCACCAAGTGGCTTTGAAAGTTCAAAATTGTGCTCCACACCCCCCCCCCCAAGCCCCCCGGTAGCCCCATCCTTTACAAGGTCTTATAACCACCTCTGATTACTTCTATCCAAATCTGTGGTTTAGTAAAAAGCTCACTTATAGGGAGCTGCTTGCCACCTACTGTTGTTGGATTAAAAATCTATAGCTTCCAAATATTTTCCAAGGGATTCAAATTGGTTGGAAATTGATTCTGAAGTCATTGTAAAGTAGTCTGTGAAGTTTTTCTTAGTTTTTAACCATTTGACTTTTCTCGGGATTGTCAGGTGAGCATTATAGAGGCGGGCTTTCCTAGCTACCCAATTTGGCTAAGTTTTCATGACCAACTGAACACACTAGGGTCAAGTACAGGCATTTTCCTATCGGCTGAATTCAGCAGGGAAAACTGGTGCCTAAATGACTTGAAAGACATTCACAAACCCTGAGCCATATTTGCCAGACAAATTCGGCAACTAGGAAAACCCGCCTTGACTACTTTACTACTCAGCGAAAACTTTATAAAATATTACAGATTAACTAGGACTGAATGTTACCCACCATAATTTTCGACAGTCTGAAGAACGTTCATGTAAGCCCGTACACTAGCCAGAAGCTCTGATGGTTTGGCAATCTCACTGGTGTCTGGGTTGAACATGACCATTCCTACAAGCGCCCGGGCAAAGCGATTCTCCAGGTGTTGATGAAGGTACTCGCGCGGGGCAAATGTATACTCCCACACATTGATGGTGGAACAGTAGTTAAGCGCATAACACAGCTCTGTCAGGGCCATGTGTAGTTTATCCATCCTGAAAGTCAAGAGAGATTAAATGCAAGATATTTGATTTTTAACAAACAGAAACATTTTTTACTTGAGAAAAAAACCATTTTAACGATGGTTTTATGAAAACTTAAAACTTAATTCAACTAATGGCATCACAATGAACCTTACTACTTTTGCAACCAAGTCCAAGCAAGTCCAACCTTGGGTTAATCGGCGGTGCGGAGAGGTGGACTTCTACCTCATCCAATTTCTGACGGGTCACGGCTTTTTCCGGTCGTACCTGTTCAGGATGGGCAAAGCCGTGTCACCCGATTGCATATACTGCCCAGGCATTCCCGATGACGTGGAACATACCTTTTTCCACTGCCAGCGTTGGGAAAGGCCCCGCCTGGAGGCTCAACAGTTATTAGGACTGCTGTCGGTGGACACGGTCATACCGATAATGACGGAGGGTGAGGACAATTGGACCTGTGTGTCACATTACATCCAGGGTATTCTCCGCGCCAAGAAGCTCGACCTTGACCGGGATGCGGTGTAGGTCATAAAGTATCCAAATGCCATAAACGGTGAGAGCCCTGAGGGCTTAGGTAACATGTTGGCCTGACTTGAAGTAATGTGACAAACAATTCCAGGTCTGTGTCCAACAGAGTAGAGGGGTTTTTTTAGTGAGTAGTCTGCGATAGATTCAGGAGTCTCACACTACAGGCTGGCTACCTGTGTGCGTAAAAGCATTTTCCCTCCTCTCCCTTCAAAAAAAAAAAAAAAAAAAAAAAAAAAAACTACTTTTGCAACGTTTGGCTGATTCTGACATCAATAGAACAATGTTTTCCGTGTGCTCGGTAAAAATAGAAAACTTGAAAATAGAAAAGATTTGAGAAAAAGCAGTACAACTAATCGGCTTACGTTGTCAATTCTTCTCTTGTTTTCCTGTAACTCTCATCTCCTGGTTTTGGAATTTCCAAAATATTTTTCTTGTTTTTTTCCTTCTTCTTACGGTTAACCACTTGAGATATAAGCATTGCACAGTGTTTGGGAAGTAGCTACAACATTCAACAAATATTTATAAATGGTCGAATATAGTTAACAAAATAACCATCTAACAAGAAAAAAAACGTTCTAAACACACAATGACAAAAAATTAACTACAAAAAAACAGAAAAGAAGCCATATATGTACTGTTTACCTAACTGTGTGAAATAAAACTAAGCATTCAGGGTGTAGGCTATCATAATTTTATAGTTCATGTCAGATTTTAAGATAATGGATTATTAAAAGTAAGGGCATTTGCAAGGAATTTATTTAAAAATCTGGAACCTCTAGATTCTTAATTATGATTCAGAAAGTTTCTTTAATGAATTTACATAGTTTCTTAAGCCCAAAATTGTCTTTTTCTTTGTCTTTGGATGGCAACAGAGTTTAGAAATCAGGTACATTTTCAGAAATTACCTTAGAGTTGTATTAATGAGAAAGGGGGTTTTACACATTTCTCCCTAAAAGTAGCCCCAGTTTTAGTACAATCACTAAACTTAAATTTAATACTTATACATCTATAAGCATTGAATCATTAGTCAATCATGGTGTTTTTAAGTATAAGAGTAGAAGATCTGCTATGAAGGAGGTTTCATTTTATACAATAATTGTTAATCATAACTTGTTACTTTCGTTGAATTATTGCAAGGGGTCCACGGGTAAAGACTCAAAATCGGGCAATTTTAACCTGTTCAAACTGTCTGTTGGTCAGACGAGTACCAAAAACACTCAAGATTTTTTGCAACAAGATAAGTTTCCAGTCGACAGGAAAACGGGAATGGTATGTGAATTGCATTGACATGACCGCAGGGGATGGTCACAACATTGCAATCAATTCTAGTAAAACCTCTAAGAAGAAAATATACATTTTGTAATTTATTTCAAACCAAATTAATAATAGTGAGAATCTATTTGCAGTAGATTCCTTATTGTATTACAAACAAATTGTACTTGAGAATAGAGATTTTGGACTGATTTTTAAAATAGGGTTCATTCTGTCTCATTTGGCTCTTAACGATTAGAGTTACCATAGTAAAGTGTAGTTATTTCAATTGTAAGATATGTAACACATTGCTTAACAAGAAAAAGGTAAAATTATTAAAGTTGAAGTGACTTGAGTTTTTTTTTTTAGATTAGAAGGTGAAAGAAGTATGAGGAGAAGGCGAACTTGTTCACAAAAACATGGAAAAATATTATTAAAAAGGTTTAAATACCTGCTATCAAGCAATCCATTTAATTGCAGTTGCAACTAGTTTCGACTCCTTGATAGCAGGTATTTAAACCTTTTTAATATTATTTGGCAATCCGGAGGCTACATCCACAATGAAGGAAAAATATTAATAAAAAATGTAACTTTTGAACATAAGTATTTATTATGAGCTCAACCCAAAACCAAAATGTTACCACCCCCAGACTTCTAATTATTAGCAATAACTGTTGTGTTACTATTCTGTTGTATTTTGCATTATGAGCTGTTGTGATGCATGGGTTTAGGCAGCTAGTTGATTATCACTGAGATACATCCTGTTTCCTATGCTATCACATTTAAGATATCACAAGTACCTTATCACTCATTGTGCATTGCTCATCACAGATAGTTGTAATGATGTTCTTTGCTTCCTTTGCCATTTCATCAAGGAACATGTTGACCACAGAAAGGCTTCTTTCCCGAATATGGTGACGCTAAAAATAAAATCAAAATTGTCCCTAATTATAAACAGACACTATACACTGTCATTGTTGGAACATTGATTGACTGATTGATTCTTAGATACTAATACAAACAGTGATCACTTGATACTATAAAAAAAATTTGACAAGCATATTGCATGCTTAATAAAAATCAATGAATTATTAATAAATATAGTAATTATTACACAAATTAAATATAAAATTAAGTTTTAAAATATGTAAATAGTTTTGTAGGAGGGAATTTTTGTTATATATAAGGGCCATTTGTTCGTATTGCTTCTTAGTTAGTGTGTACACCGCAACTAGACCACTTGCCGGTGTATCACTTGTGAACAGAACAGCGCCATTTACAGCTCTGTAGCTGATGTTTACTTTACTTGACGACTTTACTGTGTCTAGACAATTTTTAAATTATTGAATTATTGATTGCCAGATGACTGGAGCTATTTGCCCTAAATAACAATAAGTGAGGGTAAAGAGCAAACGAGTTTGAGAGTTCCAAAATGGCCTTGAAAATATAGTAATAATGGGTAGTAGTAGGTTGGTTTATCCGGCCAAATCGTTATCCGGACAGGGGCTTGGTCCCATGGTGGCCAGATATGAGGGGTTCTACTGTATTGTGTTAAAGGTGGGTGCCCGGACTTCTCATAGAAGACCAGGAAGGACAAAGGTTTCCACAACCAGTTTTACTTTCCCTAATCCATTTCTGCACTTTACCCTCACTCATTGTATTAGGACCATAACCTTCAGTCATCGGATATGTTTCTTGTGGTCAAAAAAAAAGTATCACTGACCTTCACCTTATCTCAGCGTACACTCGAACTAAGATAGTAAAAAAATTACTTTTGTAATATGGCAAAACGACACATTTTACTTATATATTATAGGTTTTCTAAAACACTCTGGATCAAAAACAAAGGTGAAATGATCTTGTAATGATATGATTACTTAAGAGGAGTTTCTGCTTATTTTCCCGTGGTAGTACTACTTTGTATGGTAATATTTTGACAAAATACACTTTAATTTTCTCAGGTAAGCTTGTTGAACTCTATTACTTTTCAAGATTTCTATTCAGCCAATTAGTTTTAATTTTAAGTGAAATAAATATAATTTATGACATAAAATTGGTTTAGTTTATAATATTTGTTTTTATTGATTTTTGCTGGCTCGTTTCAAATCTAAGTGGAGTTGAGATAATTGAAGATTACCTCAAATACGATCAAAAGTGACAAGTTTGGATTTTTATTAGCCTAACCAAGTATTACACGTCCAAATTGTTTTTTAAAGTAAAAATTACCTCTTCTGGGCAGAGTTCATGAGTGCAGCTCTGAAAATGGTTGCAGATGAGTGGGAATGCAACAATATAACGGTTCTGGGCTGGGAATTCCAAGCACATGTGAAACTGGTCCTCAAAGATCTTGCTGTAAAAACTAAAAAAAGAAAATGATTGTAAATGCTATATCTATAAAGCTGTAATTTTTTGATATTGTTGGGGCCAATGACTTATGGCTGGGCGGTTTTTCAGCTATGTACAAGAATTGTTCTTGTTCTAGCCTGATCTCAGACTTGAGATTAAAATAAAATATACAAAGTGTGTACTAGAAAAACACCTTCCTAGAAATATATTTTCTGTATGCCTTTTCATATTAGATATCATCTTTATTTTCCGATAAGACCTGTTTTTTTCTTATTTTGTGATCTCCAATTGACACTTGTTTTAAATTCGCCTTGAGGTACATTAGTTCATTCATAAATAGCTTTGCTGTGATCTAGCATTCTCAAAATGTTGTTTGTCACAAACAATATCAAACAATCATGACAATTTATAAACAGTTCTGTAATGTTTAAATTCAACTAAATAGAGAAAATCATAGTAATTGCAAGATATCATAACTCATATAACACTCGGATAAAATAAAATACAGTAGACTCTCGATTATCCACGATAATAAGTGGCCAAATATTTTTAAACATCTTACCTATATGAACTTAGGCAACAATAACAAAGGTAAATTGAATATAAAGAGTGGCTGAGTGATTGTGGATAGCTGAAAACGTGGATAATGCAAACAAAACCTAAAACAAAAACGCCAATAATAAAATGATTTAAATGCAGTGTTCACGTTGTACTTTTTAACTTTGTTTAACAAATGTCTATTTAGAAAATAAGTAATATCGGAGAACTTATGTAAGGGCCTAGTAATAACAAAAAGTAAAACATACAAAATGTAACTATCAACTCATTGGTTTTAGTCAGTGACTCATCGGCAGTCGGGGAAGTTAACAACAGCAACTTCAATCACTGGCGGTTCTAGGACCTCGTCAAGGGGGGCTAGCGGGGTTGTTCCACATCAGGAGGCGAGTCTGAGGGTCCACCCCCAAAAAATGTTTAGTCTTTAAAGCAGTGAATTTTTAACGTCTGGTACAGTGTCCAAAAACCTCTTTTACATTCTTATGACGTGTATGTTTGATTTTTTTCAAACCCCTAATGGGGGGGGGGCTTTAACCCCTACAGACCCCCCCCCCCCTTGGAACCACCACTGACTCCAAACAATAGTCTGTCCGCAAGATGATAGCTCATCATGCTAAATATCTTGGCCGTAGCTGTATATTAATTATATGGTATAAATTGTATTGTAGCCTATATGACATTAAAGCTTGAAAAATCAACATCTTTTAAAATTTGGAAACAATACCCACAATCAAAATATCAAAAATAAGAACCATACCTCAATAGAATTCCATCGTTAGCAAAACTCTAAATAGCCACATAGTTTTGTCACTTAAAATGTATATAACTTTCTTGAATCCATAATTAAATCACACACACTATAAAGGATTTCAAGAATACATTGTATTGTTGCACTGAACAATAACCTGTTTTATAGTTTAGAAGATTTTTTAAACAAACAGTAAGATTCTTCAGTTGTAATATTTCAAATAAGTATTGTAATATGTCTCTTTTGTTTAGTTAGCTATAAGTATTCTATTCATTAGCCGATTAAGCTATAATTTTAGCTGTGCTATGAAATTGTCGATAATTTGTAAAAATTGAAAAGCCAATAAAGAATATATCATTTCATTATACATTTAACTTTCATATATTGGTTTTATATTGATTCTTTCCACCATGGCTAAACCGCAGAGTGGTTAATCCACTCGTGGATAATCGGAAGTCTACTGCATGTAACAAAATCAGGTGTAGGAGAAATTAAAGATTGACTTAGGTAAACCACCTAAGAACATTGTATGAAGGAGATACTAACCAAAATATGGATAAATCTGATGTTTCAACCATCATTTCGTCCAAGTAGTCGACCATCTTTGTATGGAACAAGATTGAGTCTAGCAGTGATGCTAGGTCTCTATTCTCTGCTAGAGCGAGAGGAGCTTTTGCAACCGAAGCATACGCTTGCAGTCGCAGCCAATCCAGTCGCAGCGCTCGGAAGTCAAACAACTCATTATCTTCAACTGGAACCATAGACAATTTAAATAATTTTACTGGAACGACTTCAACAGGGTTCGCACAAAAAAATATTTAGTACATTCCCTGACCTTTTTCTGTCAATTTCTCTGCCCACGGCATATTTTAGTTAATGTTAGTTTTCTAATATTTCGATATAAGTAGGCCTATTTATCTGGAGTAAAATAACATTTTTATATTATTTTCTATAACTTTTTATCCATCACCCCCTTACTTTTAGCGAATTTCCCTATAGAAAAGTAGCTAAATTAACTTTTATTAAACCGATTAACTTCTTCATTTAGATATTCCTAGAGGCCAAAAACACTGATTGTCAATATATATATATGTGTGTGTGTCCATGAACACATTTTAGTTAAGTTAGTTTAGTTTTATTAAATTACTCTTGACGCCATTCCTGTATATATGTATTGTACTTAAATTAATAAAGTTATATGAAATTAAATAAAATCATATTGAATCAAAAGATTAATTGTGTGAGATGGATGGGTTCAATCCAATTTGAGGGCGAGCACTATAGCCTCTAGAAAATTTACTACCAATAAAAATCTAATAGATATACCTTATTTTAGACTTAGTTTCTAAACTGTGATATCTTAGCAATAAAACTATTTAATGCTTTGCCTTATTCAGCACGAAACCTGGAGATTCGTCAGTTTAAACGGAATCTGCGAGAACTGTTATTGGTGCATCCTTTGTATGCTATAAGATTTTTTTGAAATTCCTACAGCTATTGTAAGTAGGTGCTTTTGATTGTAGCTGTGCCTGAAGTTTAAGTAGATTGTGCATGGTGTGTTTTTGAAAGTAGATAGGAGTAGTTTGTGCACTATTTGTTCTACTATTTTAGTTGCCATTATTTAACTATTTATTTATTATATTTGCCTGTTATGTGCATGGTGTGATTTAAGTTAAGTCAACCCAGTTTACAAACTGGGACTGTTAGCCTAACTGATTGTTACCAGATGATTATTATAAATGACTTGTCTGATTGCATGTAACTGCATGTTTAAAAGACCAATAAAATTCTCATTCTCATTCTCAATATTGCTACTGTATAACATTTAACTGTAAACTATTTTATAATTTAACCCTCCCGATAATCATAACACTACTAACCTTGTTTGACAGTTAGGTTGGCAATATTGTTGCATAAGGAAGACAGTATGATGCTCTCATCTTCTGGGCACACAGCGAGATTCTGCATCATTTGATTGAGTGCGATGGCATCAAACCCAGCCAGGTACTGGACATAGTAGCGTTGAATCACCTGACTGTACTTGCGCACCAGAACTGCCAAATAGATTATTGTTGTAGAACAAGTAGATGAAACAAACAAATCTTCAGTACTATATGTTTCTTTAAGTCTAACTACAAGTATATAATATTATTATAGGCATGGGTCTAGTTACCAAAAAGTGAACAGTGATGAAGAATCATTCATGCATTATCAAGGTATCTCAGAATCCAAACTTGAAGTATTTTTTATGGTCCAAAACACAGTTTTTTTAGATTAAAAAAAGTTCAGTAGCTCTTACATTACATACGGGAGCGGTTTTTTAAGTAAGCGCTGGCATATAAATACGTAGTTCGCTTGTGTGCCGCTACAAGGCTCATCATAATCTCCACCATAATCTCCCGCCGCGTCCAGTCAGTGATACATTTTTTGGTTACAAGAAACACATCCGATGCTGGCATTTATCGCTAAATGAAGCTAAATGACATAAACCCACACATACACATTTTGTAATGCAAGGTTATTTCATGTCAGATATCAGGATATTTCCAACTACATTATCCCAAGCTAATCTTGAACCATTTGCACCTCTTTCAACCGCAAGATCTAAATTTTTTTTAAGCGACACATTTACGCTTAGTAGGGGTCTGCGGGTCCCCGATTTTTTCGGGTCGGGTCGGGCCAGCGGAAGGCCCGAGAGACCGGGTCGGGTCAGAGATTTGTTCGGGCCAAGATCGGGTCGGGCCAAAAAAAATTATTATTATTTTCAAAGTTATAATAAGTAATTTTCAAAGAAACACTCTTATATATATTATTACAGAGGAATTAAAATGTTAAAATTAGAATTAAATATTAAGTTTGGTCACGTTTAAGAACAAAGACACAACAGAGCAATTGCCTTACTGTCACTAGCCAGAGCCAGTCGTCTACTGACAAAACAAAAGCCGTGACTCAACAGTGCAAAGAAAACGAAGTCAAAAGAAAGACTATTTATCCAGAGGTCCCATTTTAATTATTTATTGTTTATTCCATACCTAGTTTAAAATATATTTTAGTATTTTATTTACATAATAAATTATAAACAAAAGAAATATCTGATATAGTGTACAGATCTGTATCTTGTTCTTTTATTTTCCTATTGTCCTTTTTGTCATTCAGTAACAAAACAAAACAACACTTCTGATCGTCTGGTTAGGCACTGTATGGTCACTATTTCATTTTTTTTTTTTTTTAAGTATCAAGTATCAGCAAGTCTACAAAGAGGTTAGGCCTAAATATTTTATAATTTTATTTTATGAAAGTTTTCATCAGTAAAATTATTTTTTTCTTAGGTTAGATAGAGTTTCAAAAAAGATATTTCTAAGATCCAATACAATATTTACAAGACACAAACTACCATGAATTAATTTCTTTATAAATTATCTGTAACAGTTTTATATTTTTGAATAAAGAAAATATATCTTTTTGTCTCTACTTCCTTGTTTCGTTACTTGCATTTTGTCAGCAATTGGAACAACCAGGTGGTGTTGGTGTAATAGGGGCGGGGGAGGGGGAGGGTCTATGACCTTGAGTGTCCCGGCCTGGCTCGGGTTGTGTAAGAGGGGAGGGGTGGGGAGGGGGAGGGTCTGTAACCTTGAGTGTCCCCGGGCCCGGCTGTGAGAGTGATTCATGGTTTTTTGTTTACATTCTACTACCCTTCCTTCCGAGAAAAAGACCCTACGGTTTCAAAAACATTGACTTACAGTATAAAAACATTGAGTTGAGTTGCTAATTAGGGCACTATAATGTCTGCTGTCTGCTTATGTTGCCAAATTAGCATTTAACTTTCTTTTCTCTTGATTTAATATAATATTTTCTATATATTAAGAGTTCCTTTTTGGGTACCTAATAATTGTGATATTGTTTGACTTGAGTTTATGGATTTTTAATTCTTTTCATTTATTAGCTAAAATCAGTTGTTTTAGGATCTCTTGCAATACCTATAAATAACTGTGCCTATAACTGTGTATCTATAACTGTGTACCTATGACATGATATGCAATTTTTACAGTCTTTACTATAACTATACCATAAACAATGTATGTGTGCTATTTTTACTGTTTTAGAGTTTTATAGTAAATTAGTTTACACAATATCTTTTCTTCAATGAGTTCTCCACTTGTCATGTTGCTTAGTCTATTACTATTTTAGGCCCTATAAAAAATAATTCCTATGTAAAGCTGTAGGCCTACTAATGCCAATAATAGATAATTCTTTATTTATGATGATGTAACTAATAATGCTATTGTAAGTGTGAGGTTTTTGTACTTAGGAGGTTAGGAGGCAGGGAATGAATGATTCATATTGCATGGTGGAAACATAGAATTTTTATTTTCTTCTTGCTTGCAGTCTTGAAGCCAGTCCACAGGCCCTAAACTTGTGATAAGGTTAATTGATTTGTTTATGATCCTTTTATATTAAGTTCCATTACAAACTTGTTGTAATATAGCTGTTTAGATATTTCAACAGTTATGAAAATGGGAAAGAATGGCTTGATAAAAAAAATTATTTTCTTCTTTCTTGCAGTTGAGGCAACTTCTAAGCTGTAAATAAGTTATGAACATGAAATAATATACATAAATACATTTTTTTCCCATATGTTATTTTCAAGTAATATTAAAAACACAGATAGGAGTTAAAAAAATATAAAAAATCCGGTAATTAATAATTTTTGGCCCGACCCGATTTTGGCCCGAAACCCGAGGACCAAAATTATCGGCCCGACCTGACCCGACCCGAACCAAAAAAGTCTGACCCGCAGACCCCTAACGCTTAGATAGCAAAGTAAGTTAGAATCAACATTTATGTATTTGTACATAGCAGGCAAACTGTCACTGGTAAATGTCCATAGGCAACTGAGTGGAAACTGGGTATTCAGGGTGAGAATTTATTCTCGTAGGAAATAATTAAGCAGCCGTTTCTAAATAGGTACGCAATTTAATTAAGATTTGTTTCTCTCTTCCTTTCAGTTAACTGACGTTTCAGATGACCCGGCTTTGGGTAATTGTCACTTTCCTGTACTTGAATTGCTCACCTCTCAGTTCCTCCATGTGGAAGAGCAACTCCGGAAGCTGCCTGTCCACCAAGTCTTCAGCAGATTTGCCTTTGCTCTTCTGTTGAGGTGGATTGTCATTGTGTCTGAGAAGCCAATAGACTTCGTCTCGAGCAAAACAGAGGGCAATGTATATGAGCAAGGCCTGTAAACCCAAAGATAACTTATTACAATCAATAAATTGTAAGACAATGCAAACTTCACAAACCCAAGGCTGTTAAGAGAAAAGCTGAAAGAATGCTCATTACAAATAATTACACATACAGTCTCAATATAATGTCAAGAATATAACAATACATACTGTTGGATACGTTTAGTACCAGACACTATCCCTCCAACTTGTGTAACAATTTATTTCATTTTATTCAGTTGTTTGAGAGTTGCTTATCTGTTTATTATTGCAGAAATTTTATGGTAACAAAATTTGTCATGAGAGAACCTACAGAAATCACTGTAAATTTGACCATGCACTAAGATTTTTCTGAAAAGGAAGTTAGTAATTAATTAATAAAGGAACTTCAATATGACAAACATAATTTGATTAGTACAGAATAAGATTATTGTATTTTTAGGTGCAAAGTTAACATCAACATCTATCAACCTTTAGTTTATCTTAGGCACAATAACATTTTCTTGGTCAATTTTACAGCTCTTCCAAAGCATCAAAAGACTATTCATAATTATTTAGTAATAGTCAAAATAGTAGTTTATTCAGTCATTAATTACATAATAGTACAATAGGCTATGTCAAAAGTAGGGCCTATGTACATTGCTTGAGTTACAAACAACAAGGTTATAACAGTAGCAAAGTCGCTATCATAATTCTAGTACTTAAGATTTAGATTGTATAAAAACATATTTAATCATAAACAACAATAAATATCAGACAAATTAAATAATTTGAGACCAAGTAGGACTGCATAATGGCAAACAACAATGCTTGTGATGGTCATGATGTTGTCAATGTTGTTAGAAGGCAATACCGGTACACACCAAGATTGTTGTTAATTATCAGAATACAATGGCAATAGCCTACAAGATTAGGCTCGTACTTCTTCAGTAAGTGAATCTATTTTCAAAACAACAATACCCCTGTTATGATTAATTGGTAAAAGTATGACAACGTTTTAAATAAATAACAAAAATGGTAACTTTATTTCCTATTTTATAATAACCTAGACACATAGGATGAGCTACTAACAGATGAATGGGAAAATAATATATAAAAAAACACAAGTAATAGCCTAGAATTTGTTTAATGTATTGAAGAAAACCTGTGTCCGAAGAAAATCTTGTATGGATGAATAGAATGACAATTTGAATGTTCTCTTTATGTAAAATTCAATTTTTTTATCAGTCTTGTAATGTTTATGTACAAGTTGGTATAATCTTTTTACAAAGATATGAAATGTCTTATTGTTATCAATCAAGCGAACATCAACGCTTGTTGATATTATTTTTAATCACCTCACTCTGTTTTAATTTAATTTCAATACTTCCTTTTCCCAATGGTTACACAACATGTTGTCTATCTCTAGCAGACACGTTATACTTTTTTGTTTAAAGCTATTTAATGTTGTCCACAGTATGGCTGGTTTTTACTGAGATTGAGTATCTTCTGGGTTTAAAACCAATTGAATGAACCTTTGAACAACATTAACTCACCATCACCAACAATGAACTTCAAACAAACAATTTAATGAATCATAAAATATTATGATAACGCAATATTATGATTGTGCACAATATTACATTTTGTTGATATAGTCTATTGTCAATTTTACAGTTAGTTATTTCCGTATCACATTAATTAATTACATGAAATAAAACGCCTCACATTTTGCTGATATTCCTGTATAATTCCTAGAAAATCCACGGCGCCATAAATTTTCCTTATTATTTCCGGAATTCGCGGGATTTCCGTTGTGTGGACACCCTGATACATAATTTGTATGACGAATATCATACCTTTGGTCCCAAAAGGCCTGGCTGGTCTGTCAAAATCAGTCCAAGTTCTTTCAAAGCGGTGCGTAGGAACTTTCTTCGTTCTCTATGTTTGTAGGTACTGGAAAATATTGACAAGTTGTTAAAATGCCAAGCTGATATATTATTACATATACAAGTTATATTTATTGTATGGTTATACAATTTTTGTTTGTGAGCTATTTTGAATTTGTAAGAAATTATATAGCCTCCTCATAGAGAAAACCCTACTTTCTACACTTGAAAATGACCCATAAGGTGATGTTGAAGCAGTTTCCATTAAATGGAACAACAACAGCTTTACAGTTGTAAGCAAATATAGCCTCTTGAATTGAGCTAGTTTTTAAATAAATAGAATGTTGTACAATAACAATCACATTAGCTTGTTTTCTTAATTTAAAGTTTTGGATATCAAGAGATAGTGGGCAATATTCCCCAATATTACCTGGTTTTTATTCATATTACAAGTGATATCTACACTAATACAGTATACTGCACAGTGCGATTGAAAAGTCCCGGAACAGTATAATATATTTTATACTATTATAGATAAAGGAATGAAACTTGGTAAATCAAATATAGCCATAAATGTCTACGCTTTTAAGTTATTATTACTTTTTTATCCCTTAAGGGGGACTGCCCACGAGGAGTCAGACGAAATTCTTAAATAGCAGCATAGGTCAAGTTTGGTATCAAATTAAAGGTCTCCGTTAGTAAAATACATAATACAATGCCACAAACTCAAACGGACAATGGAGTAAAAAATTAAAGCTGATCAAAGATTCCTTGAATTTGCAGTGCTTATAATGCTGTGAGCAGGGCGACCGCCCTGGGCGCCGCAGCTAGGGGGGCGCCGAGGCTTTGGAAGATAAAAATTTATCGGCAAACCGCAAACAAATATTTTACGGGAAACAACGTTATTTAATATACAACTCGTAATTACTACAAACGTCTGGCATGTGACTTGTTGGCAATGTTGCGAGTCCGGGACACACACACTGCGCATTCGCCCACACGCACCACCTACACTTGCTTGTTTCTAACCTCAAAGCTCAAACTCTTACGTCAACTCATAGTAGTTTCGTGATGTCCGTTGTGAGTCATAAATTCAATGTTTTAGTAATTTAGTTTAGTGTAGTTGTTACGTTTATAAAAAATACTTGCCAAACGTTCGATACCGATATATCGGACGTTGGGTCTATTAACACAAACCCCCCAAATACTTTTTTTGGGGAGGGGGCAAAAATTTTTATCTCACCCAGGTGTCTATTACCCTCGGGGCGGCCCTGACTGTGAGGCGCCCGCTACAAGTCGGAAAAAATCATAAATTTAAGCAAAGGTACGATATGCATATCACATTAAAGGTCTTTATTAGTAGAATACAATGCCGCAAATTTGAGCTGAAAATATCAGCAGGGTTAAAAATGGCAGCCGTTAAAAGATTCAAAATTGCAGATTAAAGAAATATTTGAACGGCTGCCATTTTTCACTTGGTTGTCCATTTGAGTTTGGGTTTGTGGCATTGTGTTTTACTAAATAAGGCCTTTAATTTGATACCAAACTTGACCTCTGCTGCTATTTGAGAATTTCGTTTTACTCCTCGTGGGTCATCCCCCTCAAGAGGTAAAAATGTAATTATAGCTTCAAAGAGTAGACATTTATGGTTATTATTGATATACAAAGTTTTAATACTTTATCAATAAAGGTAAAAATTATATTACACCGTTCCGGGACTTTTCAATTACACTGTATACCTTTAGGCCTATCAACAAGACTCTTTGTTAACCTAAGATTAACACGGGCTGCAAATTTTTTTTTAATTTCTACAACAACAAAAAAACAAAAGCTGTTGGATTTTTTTGTTTTTTTTTTCATTGGGTTACACACAAACAATCTCAAATTGGGTAGGTAACAAAAGCTTACGCTTTCTGAATAGCTTGATTGTAGCAGTCTTTCACTTCTGAGATTCTTTTGCCATAGCCCTTGATGGTGTCAAAAAACCCTTGTATGTAGGCATGGATGTAGATGACCTCATCGCGGAAAAGGGCAAGAACCCAGCTGTTTTCCAATGCACTTAGCCACAGTTTATTGGGCTGTTCTTGCTGTAGAGCTTGGTGGCACAACATGAATCCAACTGTAATATACCACAACACATAGAAATAACTCTTGAAATGGTAATTTACTTAAATTAATTTACTCTTAGTAAGTATTCACTTAAAGATAACAATTGTTGGATCCAGGCCTACCCGCAGGCATCTGCCCATATTTAGAGACAGTTTGGTATACATTTTTCTTCCATACGAGGGGGTATCGGTACCCAAAAATAACCCGAATAGCCTTGGTCGAGCTTACATAGTATGTGTTTTAGCCAATCCTGGGGCTTTAACCCAATCCTGGGATTTCAGGACTTGTCCAAGATGATCCCGGGATCAATCCTGGGATTATGATGTTTTATTATTTTTACTTTTCAGACACTATAAATGAGTGTGGAGTGCCATGGAATCCTTTAATGTTTAAACTGGCCTTACTAATGTTATACTGGAAAAACCGTTGGGACAAGTGCATAGCTTCCAACAGAGAATACCTTGAAGGGGATAAGGTTAAAGTATAAATAATTTTTAAATATACATAAATATTTTAATTTGGTTTATTTGTACCACCTGGAATAATTGTTGTTGCGGAAAGTAAATATAAGAAACATCTTATAACACTTAGAACATATATTTACTCTTATACTGTTACTCACAAGACGGTAAATATACAAAAAGATGGTTAGTGGTGATCAATTTCGATTGGACACTCCAATCATCATCAGACCCAATAGGCAAAAGGCAAATGTTTTAAGTGTTAAAAGACGTTTCTTTTACTTACTTTCCGTAAATTGAATAACACGTACAATGCTGATCAAGAAGTTATTTAATTATTGTTATCCCTCCATTTTTTGATGGTGTGGGAAAACTGAAAATTATTTAAACCTTGTTTTGTAAGTATGATTGAAATTTTGATCATGTAAAGATCAAACTTAGACAGGGTTATTAATAGTATGTTTGTAGTTCAATCTAGAAATGCAATTTTTTTAAATATTGGCTTCCATGAGACTTTCTGGATTCTGGTGAATTCTATTCAACATCACAAATTCTCTCTACTTCTGATGTAAGAAAAAGAGCATCAAATCTAGTTGATTGTTTACAACAGGTACACTTACATATAATCCACCTCTCCATGTTCTCCATTGAAAGATATTCACAAGATATTGTTTCTGTTTGAGAAGGTTTCAACAGCTGTCCAGGATTTCCAACTAAACTCAACTTTTGGTCAGATCTGCAAATAAAATGGGGTCATATTGATGTCACGCAATTCAACCATCAAATACACTTTTGGTAAATAATATATAAAATGTATTACATAAGAAATAGTATCCATAGAGAATCCCAATACACCAATCGTTTTTTGTATTGATAACAAAGGCTTTTAAGGAGACTTGAAAGAAGGCTTTTTAAAAGAGTGTGTTAGTTTTGTTCCAAGGAAAGGCTCTAGGCCAGGATTTTTAATTGTAGAAAAAGGAGGATAGCAGCTTATCTTGAAAGTGTAGGTAGGCCACAGAACATCTAAAAGATACACTGTGCACACAATATTTCGTCCCCTGAGGGGGATTTGTAAACTCTTTCTCTACACTTGACAAAGTCCCTCAGGGGACGAAATATTGTGTGCACAGTGTATCTTTTAGATGTTCTGTGGCCTACCTACACTTTTAAGGTAAGCTAGTTGCTATCCTCCTTCTTTTACAATTAAAAAGGGTGTCAGTTATTTAGTTATTTTACTAAAAAAACCATTTCGTTGATTGAAACTAATGGAGGTTTTGGGTAAGAAACAGTGAAGGTCACATCTTGAGCTAATGAGGGGGGAAGGGGTTCTGAATAGAACATCAACAGCCAAGTAGCATCAGAAAGAATAGAGCAGAGATTATTATCAAATATAATAAGAGAGATTTATAAATCAAATACTCCAGTAAAGGTTGTAAAAATTTAAGATTCAGATTATTAATATTTGAATTTGAGATTATACATTTTTGAATCTGAACATAACTACAAAACATAATAGGCTATAAAAATAAATCTTATCGTTAGAGAAATTATAGAATGAGGTATAGCGCTTACCTCCACTTGTCTGCCGAGAGGTTATGTGAGTGAAATATGGGCCAGAGAGAGATGAGGGCGGAGTAGAGAAGTTTGGCATGAGGAACAAACTCCTCTGAGAGCCTCTTTAACGGAGGATCATAGTCCATGATCATCTGGCCTAGCCGAGGAAAGCTCAAGTCACTGTAAAATAACAAAAACAGATGATAAGTAACATGATAAACATAGAAAATCCCTTGAAGCTATAAGCGTAATCAAACTGGCAGAGGAAAGTGGAGGGGTAATGTATCCGCTTTATGTGACAAAGCTATTTCATCATATCAACTGTCATATTTTTTATGGTGTTTAAAATTCATACCAACTAGGCTACCAATTAATAAGCCTACAAGGTTTCTTTGGTGTTGAAGCTATTTTGTATTTTGCATATAAAAAATGAAGAGTAGAAAATAAGAGGCTGAGTCAGTTTCAATGTTTTAAGTAGATTTTTTTTATTTAAAAACCAGACTTAACTCCTCATTTTCATTCATCCATGACTTTCATTTGCTTATTTAAAAGAATCAGACTTTGCTCTTGTACACATTTTATTTGCGGTGTAGAGTAACAAAGCTATAGCTCACAAATAATTAATAAAATAAAATTAAATTAATTAATTCACTACTCACTGCAAAATTGGTAAAACACAAGTATTTTATTTTTATTTTCTTATTTTAAAAAATATACAAAGAAACTCTACTAAGGATGTATTTGTGGGTTTGTGTTTGAAAAATGAGAGAATCACTAATATCACTAATACTTGCCTAACCTTTAATCAAAGCCACTTTTAGGCCAGATTCTCTTACTTATTTACCTCTTTGCAGGCTTACTTGGTTTGAATGTCTAACTAGATAGCAAACTTCTAAATCTTAAGCTAACTCTTACTAAAAAGAAGTATGTTATTTAAAGCTACACACAAAATTAAAGCTATCACAATTACATCAAAATAGTTTCTACATCAACTGCATGGTAGGAATTAAAAATATAAAACCTGAGTAAAAAACTGCAAAAGATATACTTACAGGAAACCTCAACAAATCTTATCTATTTTTATCAGGCTATACACATTTTAGGCTTACTTTTGATTGTGAACCATTTCATGCGCTGCATTGAAGAGTCCTAGGACTGCTTTCCTATCTTCGACTTTAGACAGCAGGATCATTAAAGTGACATAGGCAACAACTAGGTCCAAATAAGCTTTGGTAAGCTCGAAATTTAAGGTCTGGAAACCAAATTACAATGTAATATGAATCAATATTGTAGAACCACAGTTTGTAAAAATATTGTATATTTGCTAAACAGAGTACTTAATTTTTATAGATAAAATAGAGATGGAAAGTTTTTAGAAACAAGTGTGAGCCTCTAGCTTATTGCAGTTAAGCTTCTGTGATGAATTATGTTTTTACAATAAGTTCACTCTTTTTTTCAAAATTCATTTTGGTTTTTGGTGTCTATAATCAAATAACATTTTAAAACAATATATACGAAACAAAGAACTGAGTTCAAAATAAATATTGTCTTATCTGAATCATTTCATAATTTCTAAATTCAAAATTTTCTTAAAATTGTACGATATGAGACTGAGAATATTGATTATAAATAAATATCTCCACTGCAGCAAACCTGCAGACTAAGCGAATTTCCATACATCCAATTGGATTTTCACTCAAATATTTCCTTAATAATATCACATTTTTTTCTATTCAAACATAATTAATGTTAACAAGTACTGTATTTAGGTTTGCTACAAGGAAGGTAATAACGTGTGTTTTCAGTGAAATGAGTGGATTAGCATTATTGTTCAATTGTTTTATTTCAATACGAGAATAGATTTTTCAAACCAAAGATATGAGGAAATATCTATCTTGGCTGTTTAACATATTTATTTAACATATCTAGTATTTAGACAAGATAGTCAGTACCACGGCTATAGTCAGGGGCGCAAGAGTTTTTTATTTTGTTCTGGGCGCAAGCAACAGACAATATTTGGAAAATATCTGAAATTGCGCGAAGGTATAATCCTCATCACTTTGGTCCCCACGCATGACTCATCAAACTTCCACTGCTTGCATATTACATCGCTACTTGTTACCCCTGATCTTTATTTGTAGGCTATTCACTTTGTATGTAATTTTTTCATTACCCACCAATGTGAGTTCCTTTTGTCAAATTTGAGGAGAAACATTTTATCAATTGGTTAGTGAACTAAAGTTACTGCCATGTTTTTGCTTATAATTCTATTTATATTCGGTGTTTGTTCCAGTGTTTCATATAGTTCAGTGTACATACAACACAAGGAGAGAAGTTATTAGGTGTATGCTGTACAATGTTGATCAGCGAGTGCCCTTTGTAGGGGTTTTACACATCAACATTATATGTTGAATCTTTTTTTTACTATAGATTAAAACAGTTTGTTCACTGTAACATTTTATGTTAGCTTATTATAAAATCAAACTACTGTTTAGTATCATTAATGGCATGGCAAGTAACTCCAAACACAAAAAGGGTTGAAAATCATCACAAAAAATTATCTAAAAACCAACATCACATTTAAATAGAATTTTAAAATTATATGTACCAACAGATTTCCCACTCAAGAATGTTCACAAGAGGATTATGTAGTTAAGCCATGTTTGGATCAAATTAAGGTTTCAGCAAATTTTCCATATGAGGAATAAGCAGGCCCGTTTTTGACCCTCTCAGCGCCCTAGCCACAGTATGAAGTAATAGTAGCGCCCCATTGCGATATACAATGTATTGCGTATAGGCCTATAACACAATGTCCACTGACCGAGAAAGCCGGAAATTATGTTTGAGTGTTATTGAACCGGGAATTATGCGTGAATTTGGAATTTCTACCTGGAGTATTCAATTTGCCACGATCGCGCATGACAACAGTGATGTTTCCGTGACTTCGGGAGACGATACTATGTCTATTGTCTACACACTGCTGCGAGGGATGATCAGAATTTTACCGCGATCACGCAAGACAATGATCATGTCCACATGACTGCGGGTAAAATCATATTTTTGTCTCATTCACGGTAGACGATGATAATCTCCTCATGACCGCGGGATATGTTCGTATATTGCCGCGATCATGGAGGACGATCATGTCTACACGACCGCGGGAAATAGTCAGAATTTTGCCGCGATCGCGGGAGACGATTACGATGTTTACATGGGGGATTATCAGAAGTTTACCACGACCGCATGCAAATACAACCACCACCATTTTCTTGTATTTTAAAATTTGATTGGCCCCCTTAAAAAAGCCAATTGTCTCGTGCCCTAAGCACGTGCCTACGGTGCCTATTTGGCAAATCGGCCCTGGGAATAAGCTATTAATGTAGGTCTCAACGTAAGAACTAGACCCAAGACCAATATGCTTTTTCGTTTTGATATCCCCAGAGACCAAAAACACATTCCGTTCAGATACTGTTGGAACAATAACTCGAGTAAACCTAATTGTATCCGAACAAGTTTGCAAACTAGCATGACCAGACTACAGAAATAGGGTTTTATAGGGTCCCATTTTTCAACACAAAATCATAAAATTTTTCACCTTCTTTCTTAACTATTTTGTAGAGCTTAAAACAAATAATTTAGTATAGCCTATTGATCATTGTTGTATACCTAATGAGAATACGAAGAACATTTCTAAAAACTAAATTTAAATTTAAGTTTTTCTTATGGAGGTTAAATAAGCTATTGTAGTAAGCTTGTTTATGGATGAATTTTGATCAAATTTAGCTTAGTAATTAGATTTAATGCTAAGCTTTATTACATTTCAATAAAAGACATTTTTATTGCCTACCCTGTAGCATCAAACCTTGGTACTCAAATTACAATTAATGTTTTAAGGAAATATTTGAGTCAGGCAAATGGAAATTGACTTAGTCTACAGGTTTGGCTTAGAGGGGGGTATTGTGATTTATTTTCTGGATAAAAAGTGACCCTCCAAACAAAGGAATGGTAGAATAGATAAATATCATATAATTGTGTGGGGTCGGTAGTGTCACAGACTTCGGGCCCAAGGCAGCGATGTCGTGGGTTCGGATCCTGGTCACTGCTGCAAACATTTTATCATTACAGTCCACCTTCGTGTTGTACTGGCTCACCCCTTGCTTTGCTGGATACGTTCTACGCATGGGCAGTTAGCCTATGTGGATGGACAAATGCAAGGTTAAGAGAGGCCGCCAACCTCTTGAAAAAAAATGTTTACCTGTTTCTATTACGTACATCTGAATATATGAATTGATGTAAACAATACATGTTGATCAAATATTAAAAAAACATACTTACAATGTCCAGGTGCACTTGACATGCATCCATTGTTGTGAGAAGTTCACAAACGGCATCTTTGAAATCCAAGAGATCTACAAATGTGTAATAGTAAAGAGACAAAGACTTTATGATCTCACTTCGAATCTGTGTGATGGCTTGAAGCTGAAAAATAAAAAGATATTTTATGGGGTTTTATGGAAAAATCCCCACTAAAAATCACAGTTAAAAAAACACCTCGAGATACTATAGATTAGTACGCACCCACAAAATTTCATCAAAATCAGACCAAAGGTGAAGTTTATAGCTCTGTACACATCCACACACACAACCCACAAACATCACTTTGAAAGCCACTTTTTGTGTTCAGTGTGACCCAAAACGGGTATATAGGTGAACTTTTTTTTAGGGACAATCACTGTCCTTGTTTGAGAAATGAATTGAATCTGGTTTCAACTATTTGTTTTTAATTGAAAACAAGGCAAAATACACTGTTCATTGTAACTGGATATCTTATTTTGAGTAAAATAATTTTTTTTATATGTATAATAAATATAACTTCCGGAATTGTAGCGCTGGTAACACGTCCCCAGTACGGTCTTGTTCCACTTTAAAAATCTGTTTGTCCTAATTTAATGTTAAAAAATCAACTTTAGTTGCTTATTATTAATCCAAACAACGTATCCTAACGTATAAACATGAGTACTACACCATAGATAATCTGTAAACTTATATATAACGCTTTAAAACTTGGTCTCCATGTTGAGTAGGTAGCTAAACATGTTGAGTAGCGCAAGGTTCGATATTTATGTTTCTAGCCGTTATATGGCAAGTCGAGCGCCAGTTCCTTGTCAGTTGTGAAGGGGATGTCAGTGAGGTCCATTGTGCGTGTGCTCGAAATTCAGCTATGTACCGGTAAGTAATAATTTATAAAATACTTAAATAAACCTAGATGTTTTATTTTTTTATACTGTAGCAAAGGTCGCGAGAAGTAAAGGCACAATGATTAACAGTCAAATGTTGATATTGCTTCAATAAAAAATGCTGGTGGACAGGTTTGCTAGAAACCAATACTGGCATTTTAGGTTATATCTCGTATATGATAATTTTTCATCACAACTTAGCGACGGTCAAATAAACAAGTAACCGGCGCTACTTTTGTAACTGATGTTGCGGTAAGTAAGTCATACAATAAATGTAATACATCTATAAATCTTATATAACTTAGAGTTAATCATGTACAAAAATACAAAGTAAAAAATCTTATAAATTATTTTTGGAACTGTCCCAAAAAAAATTGTTTCACCCATCCACACAAAACCAAAACTAAAAAATGTTGACAAAACAATACTTTCTCCATATAAACTATGCGTATGTATGTAGAGGGAGGAAGTAAGGTGAATTGCAGCATACTGGATTTAAGATGTTAGCTACCTTAGCTCAATCCCTGAGTGCTCAATGATTTTTAATTTTTTTTTATTATCCTATGATGGCATATTTATCTTAATATTATCAGGCTTACATTGAGGCATAATAATGTCTTGAAATAATTAAAAAAAGACAACAGCTTAAACTAAAAATATACCTAAAGGACGGTGCTCTTCTAACAGAAAACCTTAGATTCTGCAAAATTTCAAGACCTGATATTGGAAGTTGCCAGATATAAACTTCTTATTATTTTCTCATACACATTACAAACACCCAGGGTGAATAAGTACTAACTAGGTTATCTCAATCAAGTATGTTACAAGTGTTATACCATTCAGCACCTACTAAGTAAAACATACAAATGGTCATTATAATGGTATATATATTAAAACGTGATTGTTATTTACAAATTACGATGTATTTTCCCGAAAGTCGTTGGAAGATATGCAAGCCCGGTTTTGACCCGGTTGCCGGATAGCTATTCGCGCTGGGTTGCGGTTCCAGGGGTTAAAATGTTTAACGAATCGAAAGTAAAGGGCGAACTAATATTCTGAACGCATGGCTCAGACAAAGAATATAAGATATAAAATCTTAAACAATGAAACCCACGCTATCATCATTGCCAAATTTGTTCTCTATATGGAAAGAAAGGTGTGCTGCAGGCAAACCACAGTTCGGGACAGAGTGCTGTGGGCAAACCACAGTTAGGATAGAATACAGGTCCGGAGGTAGGTGCAGTAGTGGTGGGGGACAGATGCGTCGATCTTGGGGAAAGGGAAGAAGCTAATCTGCTAAATACGACTATACCAACACCTACAATACAGTTAAATAAAAACATGCAAGTATTAGTAAGCATTAAACCTACACAACTTACCATACAGTTATATAAGACACGCACACACGAGTACCTAACTGCTAAAACTACAACACCTGAAATATCGTTATTCAAGACACACACGTATTAGTCACTACTAAAACTGCAGCACCTAAAATATATTTATATAAAAACACAAGCGTAGTAACCTACTTACATTTGATGCTGTGGGCGAACCACAGTTTGGGATCGACAAGTGCTGTCAGTGCCGGATTTACCACTAGGCCCATTAGGCCGCAGAGGATTGAAAAAACATTTTTATATATAAAAAAATCTTTCTTTAAAACCCTTAGTTTGCCTTGATTGCAGGTGATGATAATGATGTCTCCGTGATTGTGGACCGAGGGAGATGTTCAAGATTTCACCACGGCCGCGGGTATCGATGATGATGTCCCCGTGATTGCGGCCCGCGGGAGGTGTTCACGATTTCACTGCTGTCTCGGGTGACAGTGATGATGTCCTCAAGGTTACAAATCACGGGATATGATGACGATTTCGCCGCAGTTGCGAGTGTCAAAGATGATGCACCGTTGCAGCTCGCAGGGAATGTTTATGATTTTGCCGCGGTCACGGATACCTATGATGGTTTTGACATGATTTAGGAGAGATGCCCAAGATTTCATCCACGATCATGGGTGTCGATTATGATGTCCCCTTGATGCATAGGAGATATTCACGATTTCTTCCGCAATCGCAAGTAATTTCCACCACAGGGCGAGGGCCGCTCAAGTAATTTGGCCTAGGGCCGCAAGTACCTTAAATCAGGCACTGAGTGCTGTGGGCGGACCACAGTTCAGGATCTATTATTTGTAAGTGCTGTGGGCAAACCACAGGGAACTATCGTTAACTATAGCTAAATGGTGTGGGCGAACCACAGGGAAATGTCGCTAACTATAGCTAAATGCTGTGGGCGAATCA
The DNA here is from genome assembly GCF_028750875.1 of Macrosteles quadrilineatus. NCBI lineage: Eukaryota > Metazoa > Arthropoda > Insecta > Hemiptera > Cicadellidae > Macrosteles > Macrosteles quadrilineatus. Next base: position 77,381,723 of record NW_026542600.1, on the reverse strand, counting down.
CAGGGAAATGTCGCTAACTATAGCTAAATGGTGTGGGCGAACCACAGGGAAATGTCGCTAACTATAGCTAAATGCTGTGGGCGAATCACAGGGAACTATCGCTAACTATAACTAAATGCTGTCGGCAAACCACAGAGAACTAAAGCTAACTAAATTGAATCACACGTCTTGATGTTGCACAGTATTTACCTGTTTACTTACAGATAATTCGTAACACAAAACGTTGGATAGCTAGCTCTGATTATAGCCGTTAAGTTAATATGATTACAACAGTTAAATTGTTTCGTCCTCTGTGGGGGGATGAGAGTAACGGTAAATATCTTAGAACGTAATTATTGTTCAATAAAGTTCAATAAATGATTACAAGTAAAAGTATCAAATTATGTGAGAAACAAAATGTTAATGTATGCCTGCAATGATGAATATTAAATATACAGACAAATTAGCGCAAGCAAGATTGACCTTAAGCTGACTTTATCAGAACCTTCAATGAAACTTGAACTTGTACTAGACTTGAACGAACTGTACGACAAATGTCTAATTCAAAGCAAGGTGATGAATACCTTATACAGAAACGTGGTCCTTAGTCCTCATGAAACCGTGCGTGGTTGACAATCGTCTGTCTCATGCACACGTAGTTAACAGACAACTGCTTCCGACCGAATCCCTTTGACCGTTGTCGTGGACTCGACTGTCTCTAGGAGCTGCGGATGGGACAACAGTCGGGAATGGCGCTTGTGCACAGGTCCAGTCGGGCATGTACAGAGTACCCGGCGCTGAGCGAATGGAAGCCTCCGACTCAAACGTTAGCGGGATTTACAAATTGACATTTGTGTCACTGCATTGGAGCCAAATCGGCCCCTTACACTCAAAAAAAAATCTCATGGCAAAATTTAACATGTTACAAACTACAAAATTGTCTGGCGAACACTGAGAATGCACAAATATAGGCATAACTGAATTAGACTGGTCTAAATAAATCTATAAATGTCTACTATCTTAATTTAAATTTATTGAAATATTTTTAAAACTTACCCCTTTGGTGTCAATATTTGGAAATCTTCTGACAATATATTTTATAGATGATTCAAGTGTTTTGTCTGATAAAAAGCCAGGTTTTGATTTTGCATCCCCACAAGCCTGAAATCAACATGTTGAGAGTTAAACCAGTAACACAAGGTTTTTTTTTTTTTTTAAGGGAGAGGAGGTAAAAATGCTTTTACGCACACAGGTAGCCAGCCTGTAGTGTGAGACTCCTGAGCTTGTCAGACTACTCACTAAAAAACCCCCTCTACTCTGTTGGACACAGACCTGGGATTGTTTGTCACATTACTTCAGGTCAGGTCAACGTGTGACCTAAGCCCTCAGGGCTCGCACCGTTTCTGGCATTTAGATTCTTAATGACCTACACCGCATCCCGGTCAAGGTCGATCTTCTTGGCGTGGAGAATACCCTGGATATAATGTGACACACAGGTCCAATTGTCCTCACCCTCCGTCATAATCGGTATGACCGTGTCCACCGACAGCAGTCCTATTAATTGTTGAGCCTCCAGGCGGGGCCTTTCCCAACGCTGGCAGTGGAAAAATGTATGTTCCACGTTATCGAGAATGCCTGGGCAGTATATGCAGTCGGGTGACACGGCTAACACAAGTAACACAAAGTAGTAACACAAGGTAGTACATACATAGATAGAACAGTCAAATATAATGAGCGCTAATACTAATGATGTCTGATTTAGGCTTTTTAAGGTAGGCTAATGGAAATGGGACTGGTGTCTTTTCTGCTAGCTACTGCTTTAACCTCGGATTTATTCATATCCTATACTCTAATATGAGCAATGTTTGCTTGTATGTATGTATGTATGTATGCTTGCTTGCACGAAGATCTCGAGAACGGCTCCGACGATTTTCTTCAAATTTTGTAAATAGTTTATTTCGGGCCTAAAAACGAGTTTACTGCAGTTAGAACTGCCAACAAATATCTAATTACGTAGAAAAATTGAACTGAAAGTCACATTTTTTAAACATTAGTTCATTTTAAGTTGTTTGTTGTTGTTCCGGATCGGATTGACATTCAATAAAAGGTTAAATTACCTGTGTCCGCCGGTCGGTCCTAATAAAGCTGTATCCTATTACAGGAGATGCATTTTGGCAGAATAAATTGCCATCATCAGTCCTAATAAAAGTTCTAGATCTTCCCTATTGGGTGTGTCTTTGAAGTTTTGAAACACGTACACGAACTTTACACTTGGATACATCACGATTAAAGCATAAAAATACGCGGTAGGCCTACTTTTATTTGAGCTATTACGGACATGTAGACGTGCGTCGGTCGTGTGTCGAGTCTCGACTGGGGTCAGACATTACTTGCAGAGTTGACCTTTGTCCTGTCTCTGTCCTTTGTAGCTACAGGTATTATATTATATGTGTCCGTTAGCACGATAACTCAAGCAAAAATTATTCGATTTTGATGACATTTGGTTTGACCCTCCGAGTGTCCCTTGTTTTGGCCTTAATGTCTGCCTATTTTTTGCTCATTTGCAAGGTTTTATTAAAACGGATCTGAGAAGCTTGAAAACAATGTTAATTATACTGTTCTATATACCATTTTGTTTGGAAAATCATGGGCTTCAATATTATACATAAAACATAAGGAACATTTGTTTCAAAAAAATTTTTTAGGTAAAAAAAAATATTTTGGAAAATTTTCAAAAAAAAAAAAAATAAGTTTGCGCTCAATGAAATTGTATAAATTATAGGCCTATAAATATTTGAAAATAGCCACTTTGTTCTAAAGTTTACGAGGATTACAAATATATAATAATACTAGCTGTTGTACCCGTGCTTTGCAACGGGAAGAGGACACAAAATAGAAACATTTTAATCTGTACATCTGTTACATATAATAGTTACACATCCGCAAACCCTTTTAGAAACAAAATTCAACTTTTATAGCCTTAATAGAAACGTTTAAGTTATATGAATTTAAAATCTGGTAAGTAGTGGATACCACCATTTTGGTTTTGATTAATTTTAAATTTTGTGTAGGCTGATATGAGAAAAACTTACCAAATCTTCGAATAAAACATTGACATACATGATTTACCTTCATCTGACATATCTTTTAATTTGTTATTGACATTTTAAATTTCAATTTTGAAGTTGCAAAATTACTAATTATTAAATTGAAATGAAGATTTTTTAAAATTTTACTCTTCTTTATATTAAATCACAAATCCTTCCCATCTTCAGTTTCTTCACTCCACTCACAATTAATCATTAGCAAAACTAAGTCAGCTTTTATAAACTTTAGAAATATTGCTGTGCCTTATCAATACAGTTTTTTGAAATATTAAAGAAACTATATCTATAGGTACTATAAAAGATGTTAAGCAACTAATTTAGCATTAAAGACAGCAGAAAAAACTAATATGATTATCAAAGCATCAAGGACTAAAAAATGTAATAGCAAATACAGTATATTTCATTGCATCTCTGATTCTACTCTACAAAAATATCAACAAACAACTTAATATACAAACTCGTTCTTTTAATCAGTTTCCATTGACTTTACATTTTCACACTTACCATTAAGTAAACATAGTAACATATATTTCATTGATTTTATAAACAAAAGAACACTGTGTAGGCCTACTGCTTAGTTTTATGATATTTTCCTTGGTTTAATTTAATCAGTGGTGTGGCAAAACACAAATAATAAATGTATCAAATAAAGTAAATGTGAACTGAAAGCTATGTTAAGATAAAATAAGAGTATTTTGTATTAGCATTTGATAATTAAATATAGTTACATATATACAACAGATTTTAGAAAACAAAAATCAACGTACAATTTAGTTATTGATGATATTCTTTAGTTTAATTTAAGCATAGGTTTAGCAAAACACAATAACTTAATTTACCTACATATACAAAAAACAATGTGATGTGCAAGTTATGTTAAGTTAATCTAACACATGTTAAGCAGTTATAATTTATTTAAAGTAGCCTCCAAATTCATATAAAACATCTATACTTTGTAATTTTAATACTGTTTCCATGAAAACATATCAATAACATTATTTTCATAACTTAGACGCTTTGAAAAATCCAAAGCAGAGCCGGAGTTGATACAGCAACGGTTATAGAATTTGTTTTCTATAATCATTGACATAGTTTTAGCATAAATAATCCATGATAAAAGGTTAGATTAAAATAAACCTACCTCATAGTTATGGAAAATATTATATTTAATTTCTTTGTATCAGCTGTCTGAAGTTGTGAAAAATGCAGTTTAGCAGTTCTTCTTGTTTACATTTAAATGTCAAAGCAAATGTAAACAAACATTGTTAGTGTTCTCATCACAGCCATGGAGACCAATCAATATTTACTTTTAAAATGTTCACCTCAGAACTTTTAAAGCCAAAGGGGCAAAGCCTACGGTCAGTATCGAAATGTGAATAGTCCTATAATGGTCCTTGGTATGGTAACTATATTTTTGTATAATTTAAGCCCAGTTGGTTCAGTAGTTATTGCACCTATTAGTAATACACATACAGACACCATTAGATTTTTATATAATAGTATAGATAAGGAAGTAGATTTGCAAATAAATAACTTATGGGCAAAAAACAGATTTCAGTACATAGCGTATAGCTAAGAATGCATAGCCTAACCATAGCTACGAATCTGGTTATTAATTTACATCAATATCACTACCTAGTTCTTCAGGATCATCAACCAGCCCTTCAAAATCACTTAAATCTTCTTATAATGCACCACGTATATCACTACTTTTGATTTTTAACACTAAAACAATGATAAACGTAATAAAACACATCAGTCATCGGTCCGAGGTTAACCAAGCTGTTTACAAATACGCACGTCAGCTGTCTGGCTACAATATTTTCGGAACTAAAATGAAAAGCGCTTAGAGACAGACCTCCAGAGAAAGCTCTGAATCTGCCAAATAAAACGATACCTAACTCGATCCAGTTCAATCCGATTTTGTCAGTCATAGAGTCTTCGCCGTAAACAGTGTTTGTGAGTCGATGCATCGACACAAAACACTACACAAAGTGTGTTATGTGTCGAAGCATCGACAAATAACACTCGGAGGGTTAAACGTGTAAACCTACATTTATTCTAACGATTTTGCGAACAAGCATGATCGAACTATGGGAACGGGGATTTATGGGGGGTTTTATAGGGTAAAAATTGGTTTTTCCCATTTTCAACCCAAAAAACATAAAATTTAGGCTAGTTATTTCTTTCCAACCCATTTTGTAGCGCTTAAAAAATCAAATAATTTAGTATATTGAAGCGTTATTATGCGCCTAATGGTTACGGAGAGAATTCCAACAAAATTTAAATTCAAAATTCCCATGTTATTCTTTTGGAGAATAACTTTTAAGTAAACTGTTGTAAGTTTAGTTTGCTGGTTTATGAACATAGGTATTTTGATAAAATTTGGAATAGGACAATGGATTTATTCCTTACTAAGTTAAATTATTAACATTTAAAAAAGAGTTTTAGGTATAATCCCTGTTGCAGCAAACCTAAATAACTTACTCGTTAAATTAATTAGCCTATACTGTATTCAAATAGGGAATAAATGTGATAGCCTCAGTTATTTTTAAGGAAACATTTTAGTGTAAATTCAATCAGGCAAATGGAAATCCGCTTAGTCTGCAGGTTTGCTGTGGCGAGGGTATTTATGGGTACAGTTTCTTAACTGGGCTACACTAATATTGATTGAAACTATAGAATTGAAAATAATGATTAGTAATCAATATTTTTTAATGTAGCCTATCTAAATATAAAATAAAACTATCATAACCTAACCTAACCAACCAAACTTGCTGATGGTGAAAAAATCGCATTAAGGTTTACGAATCAAATCAATAGTTTCAATCAATATTAGCGTAAGTTATCCCAGTTAAGAAACTGTAACCATATTTATATTTAGTTTTAGTGCATTTTTGTAGTTCGCAAAGCCTATTGTAGGCTACAAACTCAATGGCCTAATAAAATCTTTGGATCTTTGATACTCCCTGGTGTGGATTAACATCCACACTAAGTTAATGAGAACTATGACTATCCGCAGTACTATCCTGATAATTAGACTAATTGATAATACCAAGGAAAAAATGTAATTTGGATACCATTATAAAGTGTAGGCCTAGGTCCCTTAGTTGCCATTAGCTGTATGGGCTATTAATTAACAGCTTTGTCTAAGGAATATGTCGGCCTAGTGGCCTAGTAGGAATAGTGACTAACAAAACTACAAGATCGCGCCACTCATCCTACATTCATACTTGGCTTAAAATACCTGCCGGTACTTTGTATGGTCACCATTTCAATAAAATGAATTTAAAAACACAGAGGATACGCGTCCGGTAACCAGACGTGGATTAGGCGTCCGGTAGTGACGTCACCGGGTTGTGGGGTCCCGGAACGCCATTACCACAACGATACGATGTTTGGTCAGCGTTGTTCGTGGTGTAGTGGATAGAGTGCTCGGCTGATATCCTACAGGTCCCTGGTTCGAATCACATCGGTAACTTTAACTTTTTGTCACAGATTTTGCTTTGAATGTAATTTCTTCATAACTGTACATCTTTTGTTAGAATTTTTGGCATTTATAATTTTATGTTATAAAGAGAATTGAACCTTCATTTGATTTTTTAATTATCAGCAAGTTTGGTTGGTTAGGTTAGGTTATGACAGTAACTGCCGGACGCCTAATCCACGTCCGGTTACCGGACGCGTATCCTCTGCAATTTAAAAAAGTATAACAGGTGGTTAGTAAATGGAATTAAATAAGCCTTTAATGAAACCAAGGGCACTCTGTTCCTTCTTTTGTTATAGTGAAAATAGGCTACTATTAGCCTACCAATGATAAAAACTAGGTCTAGGCCTATAGCATGATATTGTAACAGTAAGGAATACTAACCTTTTTAATATTGTATATCCTAGTTAACATTCCAATTCCTCTGTCATTTAGAATGGTAAGCTTTTCAGCAAGTTTTTGTTGACTTGGAATTAAAGATCTTGCCATGATGTAATAGTACTAATATTCAATATTTAAGCAAAAAAACAGCTTTCAAGAATGTATAGAGTATAATACTTGATATTATGTTATGAATCATTTGACTGATAAATGTAAACAAACTAAACTTAGTAACCCCAGACTGACTTCATAACTCATCTGGAAAATACGTGATGGTAGGTTAGTTGAAATACCAACATCAATCACAGATACGATACCAACTCAACTCAGCGATTACTAGTTTTTTTTTATTTAAAAAATCGATGAGGTTGTGACTGCTAAATTATTTAATTGTTAAAACATTTACTTCATTGAGGTTAAGATATTAAACGTTATCTAGTGTCAGAGTGTGTAGTTTGGCTGGTTAGTTAACTAGTTAACTACTAAAACTAAACTAACTTTACTTCATTACTTCATTTTTTTTATAACTATTAATCCCCTCCCAAACAGTCTTGCCAACATCAGCTGTCGAATTAGATGTACTACATATTTGAAACGTTCTAATGTAAAATAAATCTATCGTACAGGTTTAGGTATTTGTTTATTTATCTCCTGTGTATTCAATATTGTTAAAATAAGTTATAAACCAAGCCTTAAAATTAAAATACGTCTATAAAACACCCTTCGGTCAAATTTTTATTTCTAGAAAATATATAATAAGTTATTCAAATTTGGTGAATTTCTCAAATCGAATCATATTTTAAATGTATTTAAAGTAATTCTTATTGTAGCTAATCAAAAAGAGTAATTAGCATAATTTAATTCATTAGGGGTTGATTTAAGTGTAAATGTTATTCTGTTATTAGGACTATTAGGATAAAAATTCAATAAGTCAACCGGGAATTCTGTCGGTATACGTGTTTTCTGCAACGGAGGTATTTTATAAACCCCTAACTACTCGTTTGCATACAGTATTTAAGGAATCAGTATTTAAAACACACTGGTATCAACCACCATAATCCTATAGAACACTGAAAGTTACTAACAAAAACGGAAGTGTGTCGATTCAGTTGTCAATTATTAAGTAGTGGTTGTTAGATTATAGACACCATGAAATGATTAACAATTCAAATAATAGTTTATTACTGCTTTCGTTATTGTTTTTCTGGCTAATGTTAATGTCAATATAGTACAATAGTACAATTAGATCTGTATGAAGCTCAATTTAGGTAGCAGTGATATTAACTAACAATGACTTCCTGTGAAACATAACCTACAACTGGAACTGATCGATTCCATTGATCATTATTATTGTGGGTTAAAGTTGTCAATAATGATTGCACACAAACAAATAAAAAGTTTTACAAATTAGCACCATCACTTCAATAGACAGTGATACTAATTAATGCAATACCACCTCAACTATGGATTTACTATCAGATTGGACGAAGGACTTGATATTGTGGAATAAAATATGTGTAGAAGAAAAGTTGTTCATGGAGCCAGGTTTAGTACTTACCACTCCTGTTGTTGAGTTAATATTTCTCATATGTTCATATTTCAAGCAACAAAACGAGGTTCGTTGTTTATCAGTTGAGCTGTTCGACAGATTTGTTCGGCTTCAGTTCAAAGATCTATTTGAGAAAGTTTGGGATGGAAATGAAACCTCATTTCATCGAAAATGGTCTTCTGTTGAAAAAGAAGTGTGTACTAAGACGTCTTTGGCAATGTTATCATGCATTCAAATTGCTTCTAAAGTTGTTTTTCAACCGACCAGAATAAGTGCAAAAGCTATTCAAAGATACTTAGAAGCCGAAAACAAATTGATGACATTAGCTTCAATCAAAAGATCAGAAATGAGAGTGTGGAAAACGTTAAACTTTCGAGCTTTCATTCCCACTGTATATACTTACGTTAGCCTTCTTTTGGAGCAATTAAAGATTAATTTTGATTTAAATCTGGACAATATTGGTGGACGTGTGAACCTCTTCACAGATGTAGATTATCTTCATCATCAAGAGATTTTCCGTAAGCTGTCTTACTTGTGTACAGGAAGAATGGATTTGACACTGAATGAGAAAGAAACTTTCACAAAAGCTGGATGCAATTTGATGTATAGAGCCGCAGCAGTGGTTGTATTATCTATTACCTTTGCTTCCAGTGGATCAAGTGAGGAAATTTACGAAGAAGTTTCTAGTTTAACAAATATATCCTCTGATGACATTAAAGTTTTAGCAAATATCATTCACCATTTCATCGTTCTCTCTTGAATGATTTTGTGATAATACGTGATGATACGATAAAAAGATCTAAAGATTATTAATAACTGTTAAACGTTTAATTTTATTGCTAACACACAGACAAGAAAGATATTTCAATGTGTGTTTCATAAACATTTTTGGGGAATAATGATGGGTGGGCATTTTTATGATAAGTAATTGAAATTTAATAATGCCATAGTCTCTCTATTTGCTGTGTTTTAACGATAAACAAGGAAAAACGCTTCACCTCTTAAATAAGTGGACATAGTAGTCAATACTAGGTAGGCCTAAACTTAGCTCTTTATTTTAGGTAAGCTAACACTGTATGACTTATTTTAATCTATCGATCAGTAAAATTACAATGGAAAAAGACATCGTGATAGTATTAGTTCCTTATAAGTAAACTCCTATGATTCATGCGTTTTTATTATGTATAGGGCCTAATTGTTTGTAGGCAAAATGTTATTAGGCTATGTGTATTTGTTTAACATTAAAATAATTAATTAAATATTAATGCTTTGTTCAAAGTTGGATTAGAAATTTATTTCAGACCCATAACACTATGTAATTTTTATCCACACGTGTGACGTATGATGTAAGATAGGCCTATATGTAAGATAAGGTGCTTGATTACTAAATTAAATTAATTTGATCTTACTTACTTGTATACTTGTGATGATCCCACTAGTAGCTTTCCAGCCGTGGTCGTTAAAGGTGTTTCATTTTCAGGTAGGGCCTATCTTCTCTTAACCCTCCAAAAATTCTTCCAATTTGTAGTAGGCCTCTGGTGTTATAATTATGTATTTCGTGGTTGCGTTTGAAGACTTTCGGAAATTTCCATATCATCATGGCTGATTCCCATATATAAACGGAGGTAAGGGTGGGAACTTTAAGATTAATAAAAAGTGGTCTGCAATGTTCTAAAAAATGGGTTTTACATATTATTCTAATAATTCTCTTTTGTAGTAGAAAGACTCTGCTTGCTTCACTGCTGTTGCCCCAAAGTACTATGCCATAACTTAATACACTATGAAAGCAGCCATAATAAACCTTCATCAAGATAAGATGATCCACTATATTTTGTAGTCTGCGCATAAGACAGCATACTACCGCAAGTCTTGAGGTTATATGATCAATATGTATATTCCATCTAAGGTGATTGCTTGATTTGATTCCAAGATAGTTTACGTTATCATTTATTTTTAAGTTTTGATTTTTTAATTTTAAGAGAGGGCTATGGTTAGGCGCCTTCGTCTTGAAAAAATTTAAAACTGATGTTTTGTTTTTATTTAGTACTAATTTGTTGAAAACAAAACATCAGTTTTAATTTTTTTCAACCATGATCCATGATTGTCGTTTAATATGAAGTAAAAATTTATTGTAGGCCTATATTATTAAGTTTAATATATTTTACAGTAAATTTTATAGTAAATATATCTTCCATTCTCATGTTGAATGTGTTGCCAGTTTCAGAATATAAATGAACAAGGTATAGTTGAGCCCCAGGTGTGTGTTTCTGTAAATTGTGAATTTCTGTTGTATGGACTATACAGAGTTTCTAAGCAAGCCAAAGTGTAATGTGAAATGCCAAATTAAAGAAAACTATACTGTATAACATATTCTAACATCTTTTGTATCATACATAAACAACTATATGTATAATGCAGTTGTCTGCTTGTAATATTGAGTGTGGAGCAAGCATCTTAATCCAATACTTTTGATAAATATAACCACAAATTTGATTGTCCCCACTTTCCAATGAGCGTGAATCCAAAAGGAACACTTTAGGCCATATTGATGAAATATAGCCTATACTGATGAATTGCACTGGTGATTCATAGTCTGTAAAACGTAAAAGTTTAAGACTTAGGTTGCAAGCTCCAGCTAGAGTAGGCCTATATGTGGCTGAAGAGTAAGCTAAAAGGGTTAAGAAATTATTTGGAAGCACTCACATGTACAATAGGCAGACATCTTCTTGAGTGTGGCAGATTGCATGAAAATATTATAATAATTTATATGATTCTTACCGTCTTCGCAATCAGGGGTGATATTCCACTACCGCCGTTTCGGAGATAAATCCATCGTCAGGTGCGTAGTGGTACACTAAACTATAGTCCTGTCACATTTAATAAGAAAAGTCTTCATTTGCATTGCGTCAGGGTAGAATAAATACTACACATATCGAAACAGGACGTACATACGAATACACGAAAACATTTAGAGCGCGTGCACGGCTTGAAAATGGTCGGTCGTCAGTTTTCAAGCCGTGCACACGCTCTAAATGTATTTGTGTTTTCGTATGTCCGTCCTTTTTCCATATGTGTAATCGAATATTACATAATAATATTAATCAGGGGTTGAATAAATATTACACATATCGAAGCAGGACGGACATACGAAAACACAAATACATTTAGAGCGTGTGCACGGCTTGAAAACTGACTTCCGACCATTTTCAAGCCGTGCACGCGCTCTAAGTGTTTTTGTATGTACGTCCTGTTTCGATATGTGAAATATTGCGTATCTTCTGGTAGCAATACATCCTCAGTGTTTCTTACGTCGAGATCCTCGTCGTTTGAGAAGATCAAGTTGTGGCTAACTCCCCTATGGTTTAAGACTCTGTTCACCTGAGAGAGTTCATATGACAAAATTTTCCTTGACGTAGCATGAAGATAACGTTATCCTTTGAGGATCTGGGTCAGTGCAGATGGTATCTGGGAGGTTGAAGTCACCAATAACAAAAATAAAGGTTAGATCTTTGGTTAAACTCATGATCTCATCAACGGTATCACATAATGCGGAGTACATGGAAGCCTAGACTGTCCAGGGAGTAAACCATGAAATACGGTCACAGACTGCAATTAGTACCCCACTGCCGGCTGCTTGATTGGTTGCTTGTGGAGTAAACCAGGTACAGGTATGTTGGAGCACAGACAATAGACTATTACTAATTTAAATATGTACTGGTAGAAGTAAAATGCTAACCTGACCAGCTTAGCCCTATTTTACCTAATTTTACAACTAAAAATCGAGGTATTTAAGTTATTTTTTATTCAATCTTTTTTTAACTTGGTGTCGTTAGTAGGGAATTTTAAATGCTAATTTTAAGTTTACCTGACATTTTCATGCCGACTATAGCTGAAATTAATTTTCGTTTAATTTAATTGTAATGAATCTAATTTTATTCATAAATTTTTGTAATTGAATAGTTTGAAATGCTATGTTGTGATGGAAATAAATAAAAAAATACATCAAATACTTTAATATTGATGGTTTAATCCACTACCAAAACTAGTCTCGATTGATGTAAAGTTGATAAAACGCTTACAAAGCCCCTATACCCTTATTTAATACTCCTAAAATAATAGTATTTAAAACCAAAATGTTTACTATGGTGTTGTTATTAAAATTATGTAAAAAAGAAGATGTAAAAAATCTATTTACCTTTTGAAAATTTATAGAAACTAGCAAGTTTGATATGATATCTATTGTTTCATTAACAGTCTACGTACACTTTGGGATAAGGCTGGTAAGCATATTTACATTTTACTTTAATAGATTTTCAAAATATCCACCATTAGTTTAAATGCACAAACTCTCTTCCTTAGCTCTCTCACACAAGCTCTCAAGTTTACTTCTTCCTGAAGACGATTGGCTGCTGTTACAATCCCCTGTCATAACTCTTCGACATTGTGTACAAGGGAACGGTAGACTTCCGCTTTGAGAAATCCGAAATCCCCAGACATATAAATCTATAGACGTAAGGTCTGGGGATCGCGCCAAGAAACCGTCCCTCCCCTTCCAATCAAGTACTGATCATGATATCAGGAGTATCAACATACTCTTGATTGGTAAAAGGTTCCAGTATCAATGTGAAAAACTCTTAATTAACTTGGAATCACAAAATTAAAACTACAAATTACTCAACAATCAATAGCTGAGTTCAAATAGCTGAGTTCTAGCTATAGATGACAAATCAATAACAGCTGACTTAAATCAAGTACAAGGAAGAACTAATTATACAGTAGGCCTAATTAAAAATCAAACAAAAACATCTTTGGAAATGCAAAATAACTTGAGTTTATAAATTTTATGAATTAAGTTAATTATAATAAACTAGGTGAAACCCGTCGAAATCAACGGTTACTTTCAAGGCTTACACTAATTCATTTATCTGTGATAAATAGAGTGAAATTATACAAATTTTGAGCATTTAGCATTGTTTAAGTAATAAGTGTAAAAAAATAATGACTATTGGCACTATTGCGTTAGTTACAAAATATGGTTGATCATAGGAGTTATTATTACAATGTTAACTGGTTTCTCTTCTTTTGGAAGAACCTTTTAAATAGTATTAAAATCATATTGATCGATCTTTAGTGGTAAACACTTCTGTGATTTCTTCAGCGTAATGCAGATTAAATCCATGCTTTATTTGAGAAAAAATATGTTTGTCGAGAAGGCACGTTCTTACTTCAAAGGGAGGTCCACCTTTAAGCTGTGTAAGTTTGATTTTTTCCTTTGTCACGTCGGTCATCATACCGTATTACAATGCAAATGAATATAACCCTCTAGCATAGTTTTGAGAAATTAATTGGTCGTGGGGTTACTGTAAAAGATGAAATTACTTGACATGCGGATATCAGTTAGCTCATCAGTCTTATCAATTACATAAAGTTAAAGTTGTCAATATAATCTCTATCTCTATGTTAGTCTACATAGTTAGCAACGTTTACATGCATTATTGTTAATCAACGTATCTTATATAGGATGATAAGATCTATTTTAAAAGGAGCATAACCTTTCTGTCATGACAGTAGCAGCTTAAATAGTAATTACTCTTTGTGCCATTTTTTTTACACTCGAAGTGTGTTATGTTATTTAAAAAAATCTCACGTGCAAGTGGGCCACGGTGCGAAATAGGCCACTGCAAATCATCTGTCAAGATAGGTACTATTTTAGGCAGGGTTTCTGTGTTTGGATGTTATTAGACACGATAAAAGCACAATGAACTTCTTCTGCAGATGAATAATCTGTTGGTTAAGAGAAAGCCAAATAATAAAGCCTAAATATAAAGCCAAATTATAAATGTCACAATCCAAGCGCATTACAATGGCTCTCGCCTGAACTTTTTTGTAGTATTGAGTTTGATCTGTCTTGAATAATATAATAAAATATAGGCAAAAGTGGTCAAAAAGGTAGACACCAACCCGTACAATAGGAATAGATATAAGACAATTTAATAAGAAATAATCTTAAGAGTTTCTGTGATATTAAGATTTTTCCACTAATTTCTTAATGGCACGTTATATTGCAAAACATGACATGATGCAGAAGAAAATAAATTTTAAAATCAGAATATAACATTGCAAAAATACTTCTTTTTGACAAATTTAGCAACTCCCTATGTGTGTTGTTTTAAATACAATTTAAATACTAACAGCTGTTTCATTAAAATGTAGTGAAAAATTATCCATATGACAATAATGTAAACAAATCTGGGAAGGGAACCCTAGAGGTTTCTGGGGCAGAGTCCTAAGGGAATTTACTTCGTTTTTCTTTTGATGGCTCATCTACAGACCGAGATCTTTCTTTGGACACCTCTACCAAGATTCTACGCCCAGCCGTTCTGTAAAATTAGTGGAGACAAAGTTTCCAATTAAATATTTTAATTCCCCATGTTAATCTTATGGGATAAAACCCAACTTTGATGGAATATCCTGCCCAAACTAATAAAGATTTCAAAAAATGAAAAAAAAAACTTTGCAAAACTGCAGATCAGGGCCATTTTTTGACACTTCAATCATCAAAATAGGTCCAAAAATGAGGGAGGAGTTCTGTTAACAAAAATCGGCTTAGCGTATTATATATATAGACTAGGTGAAACCCGTCGAAATCGACGGTTACTTTCAAGGCTTACGCTAATTCATCTACTGCGATAAATTGAGTGAAATTATACATATTTTGAGCATTTAGCATTGTTTAAAGAGTAATAAAGTGTAAAAACAATAATGATATTAATTGCACTAGTTACCAAAAATGGTTGACCATTCAATGAATAAAATATTTCCCATACCGTACGTCATCGGAGTTATTATTAGTATGTTATCTGGTACCTCTTCCTTTGGAAGAACCTTTAAATAGTATTATTAGTATTAAAATCGTATTGGTGGATCTTTTGTAGTTAAACACTTATGTGATTTCATCAGTGTAATGCAGATTAATCTATGATTTTATTTGAAAAAAATATGTGTTTGAGGTTGTTGGGAAGACATGTTCTAACTTCAAAGGGAGGTATATCCGTTACAGTGTAAGTTTGATTATTTTTCCTTCATCACGTCGCCTCAGTTCATATCATACTTCTGTGTCAATGAATAACCCTCTAGCACAGTTTTGAGAAATTGGTTGTGGGGTTACTGTTAAAACTGGAATTCCTTGACACGGGGGGTGTCATTTAGTTGTATCAGCCTTACCACAATTACATAAAGTTGTCAATATAATCTCTCTACGAAATGTTAGGTGTCGTGGAATATACTTGAAGTGAAGTTTGCTTTTATTCTTGAACTGTTAGGGGTCTCGTCGTTTATATGGTCGTGCGACTTCATTGGCAACAAATAATGCAAATGACATAGCAATGTAGCATTTCCAAAAAGCAAAAAATATTGTAAATTGGCTATTACGTAAAAATTGACGTTTACATGCATTGTTAAACACTGTATCCTATAAAGGATGATGTGATCTAGTTTAAAAGGAATATGGTCTTTCTGTAATGACAGTAGCTGCTTGTATAGTATTTACTCATTGGGCCATTTTTTACAGCCAAAATGTGTTATTTTCAATAATGTTACCAACCCAGTGGGCCACGGTCCGTAATATAGGTCACTGCAAATAATTTGTCAAGATATGTACCATTTTAGGCAAGGTTCCTGTGTTTGGATGCTATTAGACACGGTAAGAGAGGTCCGTGAATTTTGCGTACCCATATTAGCGTATCCACTTTTGTTCATACCAATCGTTAGTTCATAGTTAGTTCTCGATAGTTCTCCAATATTCTCGTTAATTCTCAAAAATAAAAATGTTACGAGGCATACAAAGTGGGTACGCTAACTTCACAATTATAGAATTTCCAGCGGGCACCGTTTTCTGACTGAAAATCCTTATATCCATATACCAATCGTTTGTTTTTTGTTAGTTCTCGATAGTTCCCAAATTCTTTCGTTAGTTCTCAAAAAATAAAAAAGTTATAGCCGATAATAAGTGGGCTAACTTCAAAATTATAGAATTTCCAGCGGGCACGGTTTTTTGACTATAAATGCTTATATCTATATACAAATCGTTAGTTCTTCGTTAGTTCTCGATAGTTCTCCAATATTTACGTTAGTTCTCAAAAATAAAAAAAGTTACGAGGTATACAAAGTGGGTACGCTAACTTCAACTATACAATTTCCAGCGGGCACAGTTTTCTGACTATAAATTCTTATATCTATATACCAATCGTTAGTTCTTCGTTAGTTCTCGATAGTTCTCCAATATTTTCGTTAGTTCTCAAAAATAAAAAAGTTACGAGGCATACAAAGTGGGTAAGCTAACTTCACAATTATAGAATTTCCAGCGGACACAGTTTTCTGAATAAAAATGCTTATATCTATATATCAATTGTTAGTTCTTCATTAGTTCTCAATAGTTCTCTAATATTGATGTTAGATCTCTAAAAAACAAAAAGGTTATAAGGAATACAAACTGGGTACTCTAACTTCACAATTATAGAATTTCCAGTGGACACAGTTTTCTGACTATAAATGCCTATATCTATATAATAGTCGTTAGTTTAGAAGTCACGGATAACCTCGTTAGGGGTGAGGTAGACACTGTAGTAGGTCACGTCCTTCGACTGAACCCAACAAAAATCAACGGCCCTTTCCATGACCCCTCACTTGCATTTGAGCTGTATTACGCACCCAGAAAGCAGCAGTATCAAGACTATCGGGGAACCGAAACGGTGGGACCCTATTCCGGTACTGGTACTGTTCGCTGACTAAGAGCGTGTCGACACCTTGTTCAAGTGCAAGCTGACTGAGAAGCGTGTCAGCTGTCCTGGATCGCCCAAGATTGCATTAAAGTATTCTTATTTTCGTGGGTGAGCTTTTGCTTGCTGGAGCGCAGTTTTAAAAGCACTGCACTGCCCAGACCCAGCTATATGTTTTGTCCGCGAGCCCATATCCTTACAAAGAAAGGAAGACTTGACTTGGCAGTCCCTACGAGCGTGACCCACTCCTCCGCACCGGAGGCAGTACCTGCCTCGGTCGGGCCCTTTGCAGTTTCCGCTGCTGGCTTCAATTTTTGGTTTTGTCAAAACCTAAGAACAGTCGATCTTCATTTTTCAGGCAAGTTCAGGGACTTCTTCCTTTAGGGCCTCAACTACCACTTTGTTTACAGCTTTCTGGGTCCGAAAGCTGTCCAGCATAGCTTTTAATTGTCTCCTCCATGTATCGAAGCCGAGTTTCGATGCTACTCTCTGCGTCAAGATATTCCTGACGCAGAAGCACCATCCCTGAACTCACCGACTACAACTTTGGTGTAAGGGGTTCCTCCGAAGCCCTTCACCAGAATTAAATGCTGGCACCGGTAGGGGGGAGACAGACGCTCCCTTTACCAGCCAAGGTGCCAACAATATATTTTGCACCGTCAAAGGGGTTGACCTATAGAAACACGCACGGGGCCCAGCCTCCGTTTGCCTAATACCGAGAATTCTGACGTACTGGGGATCGCCCGTGGCAGTGCAGAGCCCAATCTCTGCACCCATGCCGCACGCCCTGACTAGGGCCCGAAGCGGCTGGTTCCTGACGACTCACACCAGAGAGGTCCCATCGGCAGTGTAAAGCACAAAACAGCCTTTTTGCACAGAAAGGGCACTCCCAAGGCTCAATAGTGCGCGCCGGTTGAAAAAGAAGAAAGAAAACACCCGAAACGGGGTAAAAAAAGAAGAGTAAAAGGAAAGATGAAAGGTTTCGATGCCCGAGCCAAAGGTAAGAAGCAAATTTGGCCTCAGAGAAAGTTGGGAGCATAAAGAGAAGGATCTCCCACCCCTTGTTAGTCGCCTTTTACGACAAGCCGAGGGAGGTTGTGGTCCTATTCTAATCCGGATGAGGCACCGCACGGATATTGACCCTATCAAGCAACTGTAAATTTCAAGCTTTGGATGTGCAGAGAAAGTTGGAAGCATTCGACCTGAACAAAAGGGGCCGTCCCAGATGACATCCAGCCTGCTGTACTGAAGTATTGCGCCCCTGTTCTCGCACCCAAACTCCAAATTTTATTTGTAAAACTACTCACAGAGGCAACGTTCCTATTTTTAAATCTGGTTGCAAAATTCATTTCATGAACTATAGACCAATTGCCATTCCTTCCGCCCTGTTCAACAATTTTTAAAGTCTTAAACTTGACTGTTTTGAGCTTTCAACTTGGCAAATATATCGCTCCAGAACAAACATGGCTTCATCCAGGGTCACCCCTCTTGCACAAACCTCCTAGTTTTCCAAAATACAACCATGTCAGCGTTTACTCAGCACTGAGCATTCCCAAGTAGATTGTGTCCATCTGGAGTTCAGCAAAGCCTTCGACTGAATATAACATCGTATATGTTGATTGTTAAACTTGAGGGCTATGGCACCTGGGGCCTGCCACTTTCCTTGGTGAAAAGTTACTTCACGGACCACATCCCCATTGTTATAGATGTGATGGAGAGCCTCGTCCCTTCTTTGCCAATTCTCAGACCACTGCTGTTCCGTTCATCAACGACATCTTCCCAGAAAGTTTCTCTTATTTGCTGATGACATTAAGATGTTCAACAAAGTAGCCTCGACACTTAGAAAATTCTAACATTCGATCTCAACATCAGCAAATGGTGCATGGAGTTATCAGCCCACAAATTATACCCTTAACCACGGAATCTCCAGATACTGCTGAGATTTAGCGAAGATGTCTGCCCACGCCCATACCTAGACTTCTTTGAGCCATCACCAGCATATTTCAAGCGTATTGTCCAGAGGCTGCTCTTCTGACACCTTGCCGCTCTCTCGTGCTGGATGTTCGGTTACTTGTTGGTGCCTTCAAAAAGCCACACGCTCGATGGTGGGTAGTGCCATTGATAAAACATAGTCCCTTAGGTAGTGCCATGTCGTCTGCCCTCTGCCGTGTCCCGTGGTGGGATTTGCGGTTTTGTGGTTCATGGTGGCTTGGTCTTGGTGGCGCTTTTAAGGGGCCACGCATGACGCTGGAAATGTTGTTATTGCGTGTTGGCATTTTACAAAAATATTTTTTCGAAATCCATACTGTTTTTGTTTTCATATGTAACGTTGGCTTTCGTCATATTTCATCAAGGTTACCTTTGACATAGTTTGTTGTTTATAGTCAAATTTTATTGTAGTTTAATCTATTTACATTGTTGTTCTAGGCTATATCTGTTGTCAATTATTGTAGGTAGTCAAGTATTGAGTTGTTGTTCACACTGTTGTTAATTTATATTGTCGTTATTATATAGTGTTATCAATTTACATTGCTCTAATTTATAATGTCACTTCACAATATGCAAAGCACTATCATTGTATTGTAGTGTCATCATAAAGTCAGCTTCTTACGCATATTATGGTTTCTTCTGCATCTTGTCGCATGTATGCCACAAAAAATAACACAAAATAATGTGATTTATTTAAATGATGTGTTTTTATGTATGTATGCCATATCTTGCATTTTTTGTAA
Organism: Macrosteles quadrilineatus; assembly: GCF_028750875.1. Lineage (NCBI taxonomy): Eukaryota > Metazoa > Arthropoda > Insecta > Hemiptera > Cicadellidae > Macrosteles > Macrosteles quadrilineatus. The sequence continues at coordinate 77,361,711 of NW_026542600.1, read as the reverse complement.
AATTGTGGTTGCCGTTAAAATAAAATAAATAAATTCTAGCTAGGTACGTATGGTTCAATCATTGATTATGTGGAAGACATATAATCAATGGTACAATTTGAAATGGAATACAATTATTGCAATTGTTTTTATTTAGTTTATCTGGACAAATTAAACCAACTACTTTAAATTGTATACATGTTATTCATAATATTTTATACGCATCTCTGTATTTTCTCTAAAGAAATGTACACAATTTTACGTGATTGGAAGATACAGCCGTTTTGTGTTAACAAAATGGAACGAGTGAAGTGATTTTTTATAGTACATTGCACTGCCTTTCATTTGGTACTTATAAGGTTTAATTTGTTTTTTGAGCTAACCTATGAATTTGTTTGTAAGACGATAGTGGTTGGTTAGCATTCTATCAGCTCGATCTTTATGTTAAAGTTAAACAATGACTGTGAAAATATTTATAGTTTATTATTTTTACAACGAAACTTGTGCCTCGTGATGTAAATTATGTTTTTTAGTTTTGGTTCTCAAGTTAAAGTGTTTTGGTGACGATATATTTTCGTTCCTTTATCCTTTAGTATGAATTCTATTCTAGCTGCTCTAAATCCTACACCTCAGGATATCGATATGTCTTTATCCCGCACACGTTCTCTGATGAGTAATATCAACGGAGCATCAACAAGTGCTCCAAATGAATCTTATCTTCTGCAAGTTCAGGTTCAAGAAAATAGTAATCATTTGCCACCCTTGAAAACTGGCCAAACCTTGGAGGAAGCTTCCATCAATGGACATAACTTACAGCAACAGCAAAACAAGTCTGCTAAACAAACCACTAGTAGTAACATTAGTAGTGCAGGTAGCATACCCAATCAAGTTTTACCAGCAGTCATTCCACAGTCAGATTTGGGACTTTTCACCCCACATAGTCCCAATCAAACAAAGAATGGCTCTACCAAACCTAAGGCTATGGTAGCCACTCCGGACCAGGTTGTAAAACTTTATTTCAGTAAACTAACACCATATGAAGTGCATGAAATATTTACCTATCCCGAAATTTATTTCATTGGTGCAAATGCAAAAAAGAGACCCGGAATCGCAAGTGCTCCATTCAACTGTGGATTTGATAATGAACAAGGTTCATATATTCATATTCCTCATGATCATGTGGGGTACAGGTATGAAGTGTTAAAAGTGATTGGAAAAGGAAGCTTTGGGCAGGTTGTTAAAGCATATGATCACAAATTTCATGAGCATGTGGCGCTGAAAATGGTTAGAAATGAAAAAAGGTTTCATCGTCAAGCTCAAGAGGAAATCAGGATTCTAGATCATCTGAGAAAGCAAGACAAAGATAATACAATGAACATAATTCATATGTACAATAGTTTTACTTTCAGGAGTCACATGTGCATTACCTTCGAACTCCTATCAATCAACCTCTATGAACTCATAAAAAAGAACAAGTTTCAAGGTTTCAGCCTTACTTTGGTGCGCAAATTTTCACACTCCCTTCTGCAGTGCTTAAATGCACTTCACAGAAACAAAATCATTCATTGTGATATGAAACCGGAGAATGTCCTCTTAAAGCAACAAGGAAGAAGTGGAATCAAGGTAGGCTACACTGTGTATTAAGTCTTTGTTTTATCATGGTTTTTTTCTGAGACTGGAAGGCTCTAAGCTCTAAGAAAGAAAATTTGTGGGAGTTTTTCTAGGCTTATTAGACAAAACTTGACCAACTTAACTAACTTAAGTTAAGTTAGCCCATTTCTTATCTTGTAGAACCAGCAATTAATTTTTTCAGCTAAACCTTGCCTTAGCCGGGGCTTAAGTTAAACCTTTCCAACACCTCTTTTTATAAGAGCCATTATCTACTTTAAGTTATTTGTAATTGGGAATCTAATTCATCCAGACAACTTTAAAAGCCCAATTAATTAAATAAAGGTGCTAAATGTCCCTGAATTTGGTCGGCTTTGTGGAGTTTGTAATTTCGAGTTCCTTTCACCTTGTGGAAATTTAGTTGCATATAATCTTTACTTAGCATTCGTTCAATAATTGCCTGGAAGTTTTCAGTAACGTTACAAAAACTTACAGGACTTTGGAAATCTGTTTTATTTAACTTGTGTCTAGACATTTACCTTAATTACCCTAACTACCTCCTCCTTGACCGAGACCAGCAGAGCCGGATAGGTTGCATCAATTTTCTATTTACATTACAGTATATACATAACTTCCATGGATTGAAGTATGAACTATATTAAAAGTACTTTGGCGGTGGATGATTTTGCCGCAGGCTTATTGACTTAAAGTTTCTCTTTTTGAACGACATGCTTTTAGGCGAGGTGTTATTATTGACGTAGATTTTTGTGGGCTTCACTCACCTTTATTTTTGTTTGTGATGTCCGGGACTCGTCAAAACACATAAACACACATATATACAACACAAAATCGTCCACGGCATTGATGCATTGGTTTTTGATTGACGTAGGCAGGTGGTTGTAAATCTTCAGGGCAAGCATTGGGAAAGAGTTTTTGGTTTTAGACAGCCGGCAGAAAGGTATGTCCAATGTTTGGAGCGATGTCTTGTACCATGGCTATGAACAGTATTTCTTGTAGGGAATTTAAATGTAGGTTTGCCTTCACATGGTCGGCTGACAAAAAAATGTAATGACTGACAATAGTTAAAATACCGGTGCTGACAAACAGAGGTTTGCAATGGTCATTTCTTTTACTAGAAGTTAAAATACGTACTGCTTTCTTCTGCAATTTGAGAATTTCATGACATGATGGTGCATGGCTCCAGAGAAGGAGACCATACCTTAAAATACTATGAAACAGAGCGTGGTACACTATAATCAAATAAGGTTTACTGACAAGCCTAGTCAACTTCTGAAGTAGATGAACCAACCTGGACAGTCTTTTACCAACCGATTGAGTGTGTTTATCCCAAGATGTCTGATTATCTTTGCAAAAATGTACATTGGGTAAACTAACGTTCAGTAAGTTAGTGTCGTTCATTAAGCTAGACTATAAATAGGCCTAAATCATAGGCCCATTTATATATTGAGGGTTGAAGTTAAGGGTAGGCTGGAATCAAATATGAAACTAATTTGCTTACAAACAACAATTCTATAAATCATGCCCTAGGCCTACATAGGCTAATATAGTTGCCTAGCCTAACTTATGTCTTCTTGTTACAAGTACTTAGGCTACTTACTCCTCGACACTATCTCTCCTTCTTCAGAAGCAAAATTCCTCGGTCTATATTCATGCTGAGAGTTCTTATCCAAACAGATACCGCTGATGTCTTGTTATCAGCCTATAAAACAACTCATCTAGGCCTAACAACTCATAAAACAACTTTCGCTTGTTTACCCTCATCTGACTTATGCTGTTCCTGCTTGGGGATGCGAAAGTGAGAGGACTAGATTCTTGTTTAGGCTTCAGAGAAGAGCAAACCGAACTGTGTTTTCCATTCCCAAACAACAATTATGCAGAAGATTATTTCAGAGCATTTAAATGTTAACCTTCCCATCTATTTACATCCTTGAAACTCCTCTTTCCACAACAAAAATACTTCGTTTTCTCATCTGCAATAAACTCCACGTATCCATTTCGCAATAGGTACTTAAAATCAACCAATCCCTCGACATTCCACTTCTTTCTTTCAAAGAAACTTTCATTACAATTCCGTAAAACTAGGTATTTAATAATCTTCCACCTCGACTGAAGGCCGTAAAAGATTTAAAAAAGCGTAGAACAGGTCTAAAGTCCATATTGCTAGATACATCATTCTATAGCGTCCGTGAATACTTACTTTAGTGGTCATTCACAATGTCATGTGCACATGTTTAGTTTATTTAGTTATATAGCTATTTATAGTAAGAAATTTGGTTGCATTAAGATGAACTTAATTTATTTTTTGCTGTATTGACTTGGCTAATGCACGTTATTGTCAGTCTGGCCCAATAAATAAATTATTGACTTATTGTGCATAGTTGCAAACACTAAATGCTATGAGTAGACAACAAGCAAGATAACATAGAAAACAATTCGTTTTCATTAGTGCAGTTGTCTGAACATTGTCTATGTGGGATATTTTGGGTAGGGATATTGTTTTACTTTTACGGTCATAGGCCTACTTATTTTTTACAGAGATACTTTTTTGCTTACATAATATAGTACTAGACCTACATAGACATGTAAAACCATAACTGTAACATTCCCATATTATGTTAATATAATCATCATCCCAGATTCTCCATGTGGTTTCTGCATGTCAAACGCTCTCACGTTTATCTGTTTGTTACATGTTACTGTGTTCTTTATCTACTTAGTTGAGCTTAGGCCTAATCACTAAACATCACCAACACGAAACAAGCATAAAAACGGACTTCAAAGTTTACAGTAGTAGCCTATCATAAATATAGCTACTTTATATTTTCAAGACAACTGTTTAGCAGAAAATAACAGACCATTTTAAGGCCTAATACCTTTTAAAACAAATTTATCGTGAATAATTTTACCTCCATCTATACTTAAAATTAATGTATGTTTTCTATCTAAATTCATTATATACATAGTATTTTTTATTATTAGGGCCTACTTAGGCCTAGGCCTAATTATTACTTTTTCCTATGAACAAACTTTTTGTTGATTTTGGAAACTATATTTTTTTTTGTAAAAAATAGTCCAAAAAGATATTTAAACACTACTTTTGACTACATTGATTTGTATTTACTCATTGTTATTTATGCCTAGGTATGAATTATCGGTTTGATAATAGGTTTGTTTATCCGGCCATAGGCGGTCGATGATGCCTCAGTCCTGTGGTGGCCGTATATGAGGGGTTCTACTGTATTGGACACATTTATTCAAATTTGTGTTGTGGCTAAGTAAGTTAATAACATTTTCATTGTCAGATTCGTTGAGCTGATTCCATGTACATCACACAAAGATGTTTTAGGCTCTTTAATTCTTAAGTTGCATTCAAACTGAAAGTTTAAAATGGTCTGGCTCTAACATTGGTGTTCCTTACATTAAGGCAAAGTAGTTTCCCCATTATTTCAACAGCTATTGGGGGACCGAGCCCCTGGCCAGATAACATTTTGGCCGTATAAGCCAACCTATTATTAAAACGATAATTTGTATCTAATAACATTCGTGATTTGTTAAATAGTGTTTAATTCTCTTTATGGAATCTACAAGCTCAACTGAGTCGTGAAACTGGTAAAAATGTAGGCCTAGGCCTATATGAACAGGAAACAGATAAAACCGTCAGAACGCTCAAATAATGGAGACTACGTGTACAGCCGTGAGAAATATTTTTTGTATCGATTCTAGGAAGTGACCGGATAAACTGAGGACCAAAAATTCCAAGGCTGGATATTAGGGGTTATACTGTATAACTGACAATGATCTTTTTTTGACAATTTTAAGCACTTATGTTTGCTTAAGCTAGTTCTCCCCGATCATATAGCAATGAATAAATACCTTCAAGACAAATAACATATTAATTAAAATTACTTTCACTAACTCAGACTTTGAATAATCGGGAACTCCCATGAGCCTAGATATTGACGAGGGTTTACTGTATGTAATTTAAGTGAAAAATGCTAATGTCTATTCATGGGTATTTTATATTTTGACATTGTAATTTAATTTGAGTACTAATTGAAAACATGTTTTAATTTCCCTTAGTACAGATCTTAGTTATTGTTTCACCAACTATATTTTTCTGTTGTAGGTGATAGACTTTGGATCAAGCTGTTACGAGAATCAGCGAGTGTACACCTATATCCAGTCTCGGTTCTATCGCGCACCAGAAGTGATCTTGGGAGCTCGGTACGGAATGCCAATAGACATGTGGAGTCTTGGATGTATCTTAGCTGAGCTCTTGACGGGATTCCCATTGTTACCGGGTGAAGACGAAGCCGATCAGCTGGCCTGCATCATCGAACTGCTTGGCATGCCACCACAGAAACTACTGGACAATTCAAAACGAGCTAAACACTTCATAAGTTCTAAGGGTATGTCTATTTTTGCTAGAATTGTTAAAAATATACATACAATAGAATATTAATTCTCTTATATTATCTATGTAAGGCTGTGGTTTGCTAGACGTGTAATAAATGCACTGTGACTTAAAAACACTTGTGTCCTAGTCGTTGGTAGAACACAGCAGAATTTTTTTTATTGGTTTCTGACTGCGTAAGCTGTGATCCGAATTGTACAAAAGAAGAGAACTTGAGGGGGGTACTAAGTTTTTAGACATGTGCTAGACAGTTCTATAAATTCAAAGATTACTTCTGACTAACTAGTAATTATGCAACAGTTTTATACAATCTTAGCTGTTACTCATATGCTTAGCTCAACATGGCTTTGTGTTTTATTAAACTACTTACTTACCTAGCCTACTTACTTACTGGAGTTGGCACTGGTACCTTAAGAGGTACTTGGCCTCGCCCACGCACTGCCTCCAGGTGTCTCTTGAGCTTCATCTTTACTTCTTCCCAATCTTCTAAATATCTTTTTGAAATTGATCCCTCCATCTTAGCTTAGGCCATTCTGATGGTCTTCTGCCTTCGAGGTATCTATCAGGTATGTTCCTCACTGTAGAGTTTTCCTCTCTTCTTATAGCATGTCCAAACCATCTGAACCATCTACTATTGTCCTCCGCTACGATGTCTGGGTCTTTGTAGCGCTCCCTAATCTCGCTTGTTATGTCTTATCCTCCATACTCCATCCTCGATCATCGGGCAAAATATCTTTCTAAGGACTTTGTTTTCAAATATTATTTTCTGTTCTGTCTTTTTGCTCACTACCCACGTTTCTGATCCATATAGTATAACCGGTCTTAATATTGTTTTGTAAATACGTAAATTGGTATTGTGGAATAGTATTTTTGAGCTTAACAATTTGTTACATGCATAAAGGGCTCTGTTAGCTGAATTTAACCTGTTTATTGTTTCTAATTAGTTCATTTTTATCATCTGTAATAGTACTCATAAATACTGTTTACATTTTGAAAAGATTGGTCTTCTATCTGCAAGATATCATCTTCATCATCATCTGCTTCTTGGACATCTCATTTTCCGCACTTCCTGAATTTTGTTTTGGTGTCATTAATTTTTAGGCCTTCTTTTCCTGTTTCTTCAATTAATATTTTAACTAATTCTCTAAGGTCATCCTTCTTATTTGCCATTATGACCAGTTCCGTTATTAAACTACTACTATCTACTATACTATAAACCCACTGAAGCCGTCACTTCACTACGGGCTATTAGCTTTTGCATTCATTTACATTATTACATTATTAGAAGTTGTGGAAGAGATTGTAGGAAAAGGAAGCAACACATCATTGCGAAAAAAATAAATATAATATTTTGTTTTATGAGCAAAAATGTAAACAAAACATCTGATCAGCTGTTATGATCTAATCTTTGTTAAAATTTATTGAGAATTGGCTGATTACGCAGTTTATCATCAGTGGTGTAGCCAGGTTTGGAGCAGAAATTGCTTAACCGTCCCAAACATCAATCACCATACATATATGTATTGTAAATTTCTTGGTCTTTGCAGACGTTTGTCATTAAAACATCAAATTAATTTTTCGATTCACTACAAATTACAAATTACATAATAGTATAGTTACCCTAGTTCATATATATCCGCGCTCTATGTTGCCATCTTCAGACCGAATCTAAAAATACTGAGATACAGTCTGAAGATTGAGTTCCAAAATATACTGTATACAGTACATCTATATTATTATTATGTAATTTGTAACTGATTTGAAATGTATAGGCCTACTGATGTGCTGATGTGTGTGTGCTGTGTGATATACTGATGTGTTGTATGTATACTTCAAAATCAAAAATAAAAATTTTTATTGGGCTATTCAACATTTAAGTAATAGGCTAGGTCACAAAATTAACAAATAGCGATCCTCTTGGGTCCTCTTGACGCACAATAAATAGTCAGTCCAAGTTAATAAAAAAGAAAAACAACACCATGCAGAAAACAATAAAATAAGTAAAAATAAATAAGTAAAAAAGATTGATACCAAACACAACATGCAAGAACAGGCTGCCATATTACACTTTATTCAAGTCCAATCATCATTGGTGAGACTCAAAACCATGATGAAGAAGTATCAAGCAAGTTACAGACTGAGGCTGAAACTGAGCCTGAGGCCTGACTGAGGCTGAGCTGAGACTTGGGATGAGGCTGTCACCCAGTCTGAATGACTTGAAAAAAGAGTTGTATCATCAGCATAAAATAGAACATTGCCTGATACCTTGTAGTATACATAATTTATGGCTCCAATAAACAAGAAAAGGCCAAGTATTGAACCTTGAGACACTCCATGAATTACATTTGAAGAGAATGAAAAACGACCATTTCAATCTACTACCTGCAGTCTGACACAAATGATTTTAATAGATTCAAGGCAGTTCCTCTGATCCCATATCTCTCAAGCTTTTCAGCCAAAATTTTATGAGAAACGCAGTCAAATGTGAGTGAAAGATCACATAGGAGAACCGATATGGAACACTTCTGCTCAAAGGAACCCAAAACGACCTGGAGGAGGGAGTCCACTGCCGAAATAGTGGTTCTGCCCCTCCTAAAGCTGTACTGTGCCTGAACTAAGAGACGGCAAGTCTGGAAGTAGACACACAGCTGCTCCAACATTACTGATTCAAGAACCTTTGCAAACACAGGTATGAGAGATATGGGCCAGTAACTAGATAAAATACTTTATACTTTTCAGTGATATGGCGACCATACAAAGTAGGTATACAGGGTGGTAAAAAAGTCCCTGGACAGTTAAATATTTTAAAAAATAATGCAGATAGAGCTACAATACTTGGTACAAAGTTACAGGGCATAAAACTCTATTTTAACACATATTCAGTGATCCAATAACTCTTCAGGGGGACGGCCCACAAGGAGTCGGAAGAAAATCTTAAATAGAAGCATAGGTCAATATGTACATCAAATTAAAGGTCTTTTTTAGTAGAATACAATGCCGCAAACCGCACTTCAAAAAGTTGTTCCTGCGCAAAATGGCAGATGTTCAAAGATTTCTTGAATCCGCCATTTTGAATCTTTGAACGACTGTCATTTTTTACTCAGGCATTCTTTTGAGCTTTAATTTACGGCATCGTAATCTACTAGTGAAGACCTTTAATTTGATGTGCATATCGACCTATGCTTACGTTAAAAATTTTCTTCCGATTCCTAAGGCTGTGCCCCCTGAGGAGTAAGCGTATAATAGCAATGTAAATTAAATGAATCTTTGAACAACTGTCATTTTGCGCAGGATCAACCTTTTGAAGTGCGGTTTGCGACATTGTATTCTACTAAAAAAGACCTTTAATTTGATGTGCATATTGACCTATGCTTCTATTTAAGATTTTCTTCCGACTCCTTGTGGGCCGTCCCCCTGAAGAGTTATTGGATCACTGAATATGTGTTAAAATAGAGTTTTATGCCCTGTAACTTTGTACCAAGTACTGTAGCTCTATCTGCATTATTTTTTAAAATATTTAACTGTCCAGGGACTTTTTTACCACCCTGTATTAAGTATGAATGGAAATGAGTGGCGCGATCTTGTATTCTTGTTGTTGTTGTTGACTAAGGCCGACATATTCCTTAGACAAAGCAGTTAACTAATAGCCCATACAGCTAATGGCAACTAAGGGACTTAGTTGATTGATAGAAACTATTGACTATACTTTGTCAATAGGGCCTAAAAGAATTATTCCGACAAAGATTTTACAAACAGCTGTTACTGTACTGTCATTTAGATGCAATACGTTTTACTCTGCCAACAAAGTAATACATTCTTATTTTATTACTTGAATTTTTTAACATTTATGTCGATAAAGGGCTATGTTTGTTGTGAAATAACACAATGATAAAAACAAGCTAATGGTAATAATAATATGATAATATATTTATGTTAATCAAGCCTATTTTCTTCAGTGAAACCTGAAGACTACTTTTATAGCTAGAAAAATTTAGTCTACAGCTGATATCCTCAAACTTATCTGATTTACTTATGTCAAAGGGAGACAAAAACTAATCATCTCTGTCCCCACAATGCAAATACAGTATTGCAGTACGGTGCTGCAGAATGACGAGGATCATCACCCGACCCCAGAGAAAATCGTTTTACAAAATCTCAATAATAATATTTAAATTTTTTAGAAACTAAAATTTATGAATACAGATATAAATATATATTTTTATAATCTTTTAACCCTCTGAGTGTTATTTGTCGCACTTTGTGTAGTGTTTTGTGTCGCTGCAGCGACTCACAAACACTGTTTACGGCAAAGGCTCTATGACTGACAAAATCGGATTGAACTGGATCGAGTTAGGTATCGTTTTATTTGACAGATTCAGAGCTTTCTCCGGAGGTCTGTCTCTAAGCGCTATTCATTTTAGTTCCGAAAATATTGTAGCAGACAGCTGACGTGCGTATTTGTAAACAGCTTGGTTAGACTCGGACCGATGACTGATGTGTTTTATTACGTTTATCATTGTTTTAGTGTTAAAAATCAAAAGTAGTGATATACATCATAAAGTGCACATAAAGTGGTGCATTACAAGAAGATTTAAGTGATTTTGAAGGGCTGGTTGATGATCCTGAGGAAGTAGGTAGTGATATTGATGTAAATTATCAGATTCCTAGTTATGGTTAGGCTATGCATTCTTAGCTAAACGCTATGTACTGAAATCTGTTTTTTGCCCATAACTTATTTATTTGCAAATCTACTTCCTTATATTATTATATATTTGTAATCCTCATAAAATTTAGAACAAAGTGGCTATTTTCAAATATTTATAGGCCTATAATTTATACAATTTCATTGAGCGCAAACTTATTTTTTTTTTGAAAATTTTCCAAAAATTTTTTTTTACCTAAAAATTTTTTGAAACAAATATTCCATATGTTCTATGTATAATATTGAAGGCCATGATTTTCCAAACAAAATGGTATATAGAACAGTATAATTAACATTGTTTTCAAGCTTCTCAGATCCGTTTTAATAAAACCTTGCAAATGAGCAAAAAATAGGCAGACATTAAGGCCAAAACAAGGGACACTCAGAGGGTTAAGGTTTTGTTTCGATTTGAGCAGTATATTTCTGTTTTATAAACAGATTTTTTTTTTCAAATGATGGTTTGTTTAGTAATTAAAAAGATTTTAAACAATTTATTCAATTGCATTACTAATGTAACTAGCCACTTACTAAACAAGACTGGTCAAATGTGTGAACTGTGTAATTCATGGGACAAGCGAAACCCCAGCAGACTATGCGCCAAATGATAAAATGGCTTCACGGAAGGAGGCTGCTCGTTTATCTGAATAGCAGCCTATTGTTACTAGGTTAGTGTTTCTTGGTCGGGATTCTAAACCTAAAAAGTGTGGTATTCACCATGTCTACAGAAGAAGGGCCTGTTTAGGGACCTAGGACAAGATTATATTATCAATGACATTCTTGAAATCCTTGTAGCCGTCTTTGTCCATTCTGTTCTTGGTATTTTTGAGGTCAAGTTAAATCCTGTCTAAGGTCATTCGCCCGTGACGATATGACTTGTTCCCCTGAAACTGGACCGGACCATCCGGCGGCTGATTCAACCAAAGCCGAACTAGAGGGAGTCTACTGTATGCAGGAAACCCCCTCACGCACGCTTCATAGGTTATTCTGCATATGCACATGGAACAGTAGCTTTAGTGAACCTGAATCTTTAATATTATATAACTTTTGTTATGAGCTGGGTAGCTGTTCAATGAGAGGACCAGATTGTATTCACAGTACTGAATCTTTTATTGTCTTTAAGCAATCAAATATCCTATACAACACAGTAACAGTTATTTCCAAATAGCCCACTAATAAATACCTGGTAGGAACCATTCTGGAGGCAGCTATAACTTCCGACTGAAATTAAACTGAACTTCCCCATGCGAAATCTAGCGACTGAAGGGCCTAACCCAAGACAGAGAAACCAGTACTCACCCAACTCTTCTGGGCACCTTGCCCTGGGCGACTGACCCCTTTCTGTACCTCAGGTGGCCTATTTATTGATCCGATAGCTACTGAGTGCAAAGCCCTCAGTGTTTATAAAACACCTCCAGCACGCTTCACAGCAAGCAAGGCCTGACCACAGGTCATCAACCTAGCTTGCCTAGGCTACCCTCCTTTACGTAACTAAGTAAAATTTCTTTTCCTATAGCAGCATAATATTTTCTTCAGTGCTATTTTACTGTTTTACTTTACATTGTGCAGTATCAAATGCTTTTCTATAAATGCAGTAAACAACAAACAGTACACAACAAAAAATGGCTGTTTATTTTTATTGAATTGTAATCCATAGCCATAGGAGATTGTCTTCTGTGTAGATAGGCTAGTATCAAATGATAAGGCTTATTTATGAATCAACAAAAACAATGTTTTTCATTAAAATCATAAATCATGTATTATTATCAATGGAGATTTACAGTACCGGTACTACAGTCCTACGTTTAAAAAGTACCACGTTACAGTACTACGTTAACAAAAGGTAATCTCTGTTTGTGGAGTTTTTAAGTCAGCAGTTAAAGTTACATAGTTTATTTTGTCGCCTCAATAGTTTTCAAACATAGTAACCTCATATTAATGGTTTAGTAGCCTATATTTTGTTCCTACCAAAAAAAGGTTTTTATTTTTTAAATCATACCAACTGTATGTACTAGCTATTTGTGTATTAAAAGGGATACTTCATTGCCACTCGAGAACTGTAGATGATATTTCAAAAGCGGCAATGACTGTTTGTGCTTGTAATACACACCAGTTTTTTGCTACCACCATAATTAACTCATAACACACAGATTAATTTTTTAGTTGTATGTAATATGTAATTTAGGCTATGTTATTTTCTTACCGGTTGTTAGTGTCTTATAGAAACCCCAATTGTGAAGTCAGCTGATTTAGTGAGTAGCAATAATCATTCCCGCTCTAGAGCAGAAGTAAGCTAATATGCGTAATGTTTAAAAGTGTGGTAATATGATCATGTACAATTTGTGTGCATAGTGTCTTTTTTAAACTCAATCAATATTGACGCACGTTTAAAAAGTGCCACTTTGCTCACTAGCCCAAATAACTATAGCCTACTTCAAGAAATGCGTCTGTATTTAAATAGAACACTACTTATTTTATATTCCAAAGACTTAAAAGCTTCTGAAATTTTTTAAGTTGGAGATTTTTTACCATCCCTTGTTTTTTGTAGGTTACCCCCGCTACTGCACTGCCCTGACTCTGCCTGATGGCAAGACAGTACTCAATGGTGGTCAGTCACGGAGAGGCAAACACCGCGGCACACCAGGCTCCAAGTCCCTCTCTTCAGCCCTCAAGGGCTGCGACGATCCGCTGTTCTTGGACTTTGTCAGCAGATGTTTGGAATGGGATCCAGATCTGCGTATGACTCCCAGTGCAGCTCTTCGTCATGCTTGGCTGCGCCGCAGACTGCCGCGTCCCCCCGCCAGTGACTCTGCATCCCTCGGTCTGCGCACACCTGGCCCCCGCAACAACACCCTCACTTCTGTCAACAAGACTCGTGCAGTGCTCTCTGATGATCGAGCTAACACTATACATTCCCGACACTCCCAATCATTTTTCTCGGGAAAGTTCCCCCAGCTCTCTAGCAACGCCTTACCCCCCACGTAGCGGTCCCCCGCCCCTGTGAATACGTTGCCTTAGAGTGATATAGACCACATTGATCTCGATGACCCAATTGTCTGATTTAGTTTTAAATTACGATCCTAGTGTGTATTAACTGTTGACAGTCGTACTTTTTATTTGTCAACGATGTGTAACTTAATAGTGTAATTTTATAAAGAGCTTTCGAGAGAGGATGTATTGTAAAATAATTAGATATGCTAAATATATGTTGGAAACTCTGTAATACTGAGTTCGGACACTGTCTAAATATGTAAAATATGAGTTTAGCCTTTAGAAGCCATCAGCTTTAGGACACTGAGGTTGCTAAACAGGCCTGGCTCTAGGGCAAAGAGGGCAAAAGCCATGTTTCAATCAGAAATTCTCTCTACCAGATGTCTTTGTGTAGTGTTCCTCCATCCGCGGTCTCTAATTATATCATCTCTATAGTTTCTTTTAGCGAATTTCCCTATAGGGAAGTAGCTATTACCGTTAGTGGCACGGTAAGACCTAGGCCTAGGACCGATTTACTTTTTCTTTTTGATGTCCCCAGAGGCCATAAACACCATTCGTTCAAATTTTTATATATATATCCGTGAATGCGATAACTTGAGTAATTTTTGTCCGATTTTGATGAAATTTGGTTTAAAGATGTAAGGCCGGATAAACTTAGATGAGTTCGCGTACCAGCATGATTGGACCATGGGAACGGGGTTTTACGGGGGATTTTATGGGTTAAAAAATGGTTGACACTCAAAACACAAAATTTCCTGATTTATCTTTAGACCTTATTAAGAAGCTTAAAAAACAAATAATTTAGTCCCTATATCAAAGTGCTTTTGTACGGTTATTGGTAACAGAGAAAGTTCAAAAAATTGTAAATTTAAAATTCCAATGTTATTCTCATGGAGAATATTGTAAAATGTCGTAGTTTGCTTGTTTATGGATATATTTTGATCAAACTTGGCAAATTTATTTATTTTATACTACGCTATTAATATTTTGCTAAAATACACTTTATTAGTTTCAGTTTCCTTGTAGGAGCAAATCTGGGTACTCGTTAAACCTAATGTTATTTAAATAGATTTAATTGAAAACCAATCAGAGAAATGGAAATTCGCTTAGTCGGCAGGTTTGCTGCGGCGGGGGTATTTTTAATCCAAGACAATAACTATACATCTCATTAACTTTGGGATTGTAGGGATATAAATTGTTTATTTAGCAGCCAATGAAAATTGAGTTTTCAAAACTCATTAAAATATCCTTAGTTACACACAAAAAGCATTTAACTTTAATACAATTACTTCAATTCAAATCAATTAAAACAAATTGAGAGCATAGGTCTGATCTCATGAACAGATAGATGCTAACAAATGAAACACACAACAATGATACATTTAACTATTCAATCTCGGAGGTTTACATTCACAGTTGACCTTCACAAGTACTTCTGAAATCCACTATGCTATGGAGTGATTTGGTGAGAGGCAAATGAACATGTTTGGGTTTTGATACAAGTGTGAGATTTGCCTGGAAAGTGAACCAACCAGAGCCGGGCCTGTTGCTAAATACTGCCCTATTTTTGTGCTCGTTTGTTTTTTTACATTTTGAGATTTGCAGAGGATCTTGGTTTAAAATAATATTTTAGATCATATTTTAATGATCTATTAAGCGTTAAAAAGTACTGCATAAAATTTAAAATTTAACTAATTACAAAAAAGGTTAGTGAAAAGTGGCATTTGAGATTTTACACTTTATATTTCCAGAGGAAATGAATACTTTTTGACTGTTCTTAATTTTCAATATTGTTTGAAATATTGTGTTCATGTTGTTAAGGACGATGATTCCTCAATTTTCTATTGTTGGTTTACATTTTAAGATTTAATGCTTTTTCAGTCAACCTTTAAGCAATTATGTACACAACCTAGTTTTGTTCCTAATTTTATAATTATGAAACCTCATTTTATTGTTGTACATAAAGTTGTGTGAGACAAAGGTGTTATACTGTACCTGGAATTATAGATCAACATGTTTCACCAAAAAAAAAATCCAATATCAATTTTTATATGGTGTTTTTATCAATACAATCAGCAAATATCAAATCACTATGTTGATAAAATACTGTACCGTTATTTTCAAAAATTACAATATTCATATAGTACATTATGTCATGTAAAATTGTCTCTTCATTGTGTGCGTAGTGGGCAAATGTAGAAGTTATTGAGATCAAAGGGAAATATCAGCTGATCGTTAATTAGGGTGCTCTTAATTAGAGCTTGGGAACCAAATATTTTCTTTGATATTAGCTGTCGACAAAACAGCTACTTTCTGTACGGAGTTATATCTTTATAAATGTGTATTAAATCAATCTAAATAAATTTATTCATAACGTACGTTTAGCACTGAATGGTGTTAATTAGTTTGAATAATGTATGCCAACTAAATGCAGCTACTCGCCTAAATGAGCTGGCTAAATGCATGCTCAGCTATGCTAAATGTAGCTGAGGGGATGGTCTTCATTCCTGTTTATTAAAAAAGTGTTCCCCAACAGAATATTTTTACTTTAATTTTAACATAATGTGGATTGGCTTTTATTGTGCCACCATAGAGAACAAAAATCATACATAATCCTGTAAGAATCAACATGTTTTAATTTTAAAGTAAAAAGATATAAAAATGAATAATGTTATCGCTGTGTGAGCTATAGGACTATAAAATTAAAGAAAACTTGTCCAGAACTTTTGTACATCTTTAAAATATCTTGAATGCTCGTACTGTTTCCTTATCAAAAGTTCTAAAAATTCATTCAAATATGTTATTTTTTCAAAAATAATGTTGTTTTGAATCACAGCTAAAAATGTGTTTTTTTCATACCTATAAGTACATTGTAATTTTGATTTACTTTTTGTTAGTACAAGATAATTCCGGTTACAGTAGATGAACTGAACACAAGATGATCATATTTTTCTGCAAAGTTTTATTGTACGAGCCACGAGAGTCTGCAGTTGGCGGCAGCTAATACCAAGACCGGGCTAGCACGACGTTGCAACATCGCCCGTCTACTACCACTTGGCCACCATCGCGGGCCTTGGCGACACTAATTAAAATACTTAACAATATTTTCAAATCAGCTGATATAAATTTCCACCGTAGAAAAAGAATTTTCAAACTAAAGTACTTGCTTACTTGCTTACTTGGAGAATTCCCACTGGTATCGCATCAGCGACGTGGTCGTCAGGTTTTTATACATTTCTTCATATATATTTATATAGATGGATTCATTTCCTCTTCAAGATTGTACATGGCCTAGACATATATCTCATCAACACTGGAGTAGGCCACTTGACTTAAGAATGTTTTTTATTCTTATGTTTTTTTATTATATAAGTATATAATATATTACAAAATAACCAGGGCAAAGCTTGATTATATAAGGTACTTAAAATATATTAATGTAAACATTTATCAATCAATTATTAGATTTGGCAACAACGCTCGATCCTCATTGGCTCCTTCGAAGTCACGTGTTAAATAGGCTCCTCCCTCAACTTCTGCAGACTCTCATGGCCATAAAAGCACTGTACAGGGTGACCAACAGGAACCAGATGTTTTTTAAACGGATAGAATAGGTGTCAGACTTACTGTCGTGAGGGGAGAGGGTGTCTTTCATTATTGTATATTATGCCATTTTAGTAGCCATGTAACATAAGGAGACAACACCGTATGTTTGCCTATGATAACTATGTGCAAAATGGTGATTTTACCACAGCAGCATAGTGATCTTTTTTAGTTCACTTTCATCTTAGACGCCATGATATCTTTTCCAGCCAAATAACATTTTCAGTTAGATTAACAAATTTTAAGACAACAGGGTCCATCTAAAACAATAAGCTGCTTGCCAGAAAAAAAAAACTGGTATCACACTACTGTTGAAACAGTTAGGCAAGCTTTGATTTGTAAGTGGTGATTGCTCAAGCACTGAGACGGCAACGTTTGATAAACAATACCTATATTCATTTTCAATAAGACCCACACTCTTAAGTTTACTGTTACAAACCCGGAACGCTAGTGGATTTCGAGGACGCAATTAACCTGGAAGTTGCGACAATTAATTGTGATCGTAAAATGCTGTGACATATAAAGAAAGAATCTAAGCAAGTGATTGAAACTTGCGCATATTAAAGTGGACACCACCTTACTTGCATTGGTTTCTATAAGTAAAGTGTGTCTGACAAGTGTAGCCAAGGTAAATAGTGTATTTCTTAAACGGCAAGAATTTACAAACATTTCATTTAACCTAAGTTATTGACACAAAAACAAAAAAATAATGCTTATTTAAATAGTCTGGTTTTTTTGGTCACCCTTTACATCTATTTTTTTATTGGAATGTTTGCTGTCTTTTCTATGAATATTTTGGCTGTTTTCCTCTGAAAATGTGTAACATTTGCTTCATTTATGCAAGATTTTAAAACCTCCCAAAATTTGACAAGCAATAAATGTGTCCCTCGAAATCTGTGTATTTTTCAGTGTGCATTTTGAAATGTTTTGCTGAAAGACTGTTTAAGTTTAAGATTGTTTCAAATCTCCCTTATTAGGTTTAATTTGTTGCCTTTTGATGTTTATTTTGCATTAATTTAAAAGTATTTTAAGAATGGTTTAGATTTTAGTGTCAATGTTCTTTATGTCCTGAGCTTGAAGTTGACTGAAAATAGTAGTACTGTTTAAAGATTTTTTTGATTACTGTTCTCATTGTTTTAGTTTGTCGATATAGTATTCTTTAAGCTTTTTAAACGTGTTCAGTCGAGTAAGTCTCGAGATTATGTCTTTTCATTTCCTATTTTAATTTTTAACTTGTAGCATAAACATGACCGTGTCTCATTTTAAATATTTTGACTATTTTAATTAATCTCATTTCATGTTAGGACTGACGATTTGTTGCTCAACTCAGATCTAGTTTCAACTTATGTGTTACGGCATTTTGTTTTCTTGTTTTCAGTCGTGTTTGTGGCAAAGTATAAAACAAAATTGACCTTGGTAAAAGGTACTAAGCGTAAAGATACCAGATAAGCTCAAAACCTCTGTGCATTTGTCTCTTTTGCAACTTAATTTACTGTATTAAGACTAGTTACTTTTTGATGGATGCCTATCAGGTCACTATGTTTACTTTATGGTATGGTTTGTTAAATATCTATAAAAATATGTAAATGCAAAATTGGTATTAAATCTGATTAATTAATTGAAATATTTAGTGGCATTGGACTATCAGTCCAGTTTTCCCTTGTAGAACCTGAATTACGTTCGTATAATTGTAATTTGTATAGTTTTATTCTAACAAATATTTTATCCTAACATTGTATTTTAGGAGGTAGCACATTTTTATTTGTCTAAATCACACTACACCTTACAAGTCTTGTTCACTTTCTGGTGAAGTATAAATGAGGCAGAAATTTGAATAGAAAACTTTTTTGAACAAAAATCCAAAATATTAATCTAGCCTTCAATACTTAAATGTTGTCTAATACATTTTTATTTGACTAATCAGTTGATAAATTTTTAACATTTCAAATAGATTGATCTTGGTGGCAACCCGTTGCGCATATTAGTTGTTAGAACTATTAATAGAAACTCATACAAATTTTTGGTTTCTTTAACTTGGCGACCAAGAAATATGTTTGTCATCTGGGTTTCATCCAAATACATTTCCATTCCTTCTAATTATCCATAATCCTAAGGCCTACCATACACGTTCCGTCCCGGACTGAAGGCCGAGCCTTGAGACCGGAACTGCACAGTTTGGCCGGAGTCGTGACCTCCCCACACACGCTCAGTCCGGAACTGCACAGTTTGGCAGGAGTTGTCTTGCCTCCTCTTGGTCTAACAGAAAGTTAAGCTCACTGAAGTACCACTTTTGTGAAGATTTTACTTTTTAACTCTTTTCTAAATGCACTCCGTAAGTTGTTTATTTTTTCACCACAGTGTCCTTTGTTCTTTTTGTGTCAGATTTGTTCATAAATCTAATAACTCTTTATAAGCTGCTTCCCTCATGTACCTGTTGTGGTATTCTTTGCTTATTGAAGTAAAAAAGTCATGTGCACGTGCGATAATGCTGAAAATGTGGTGGGAGGGGGGAAGCAGCACTGTCTTGGACTGCGGGATTCGCCATACACGTTCAAATCGGCCTCAAGGCCGGGCCTGGCCGGATGTGTTTCACATCCGGCCGTCCGGCCAACGTTCTGCCTGAAGGAATCGACATACACGTTCAGTTTTTCCTTCAGTCCAGGACTGTACAGTCCGGGACTGAAGGAAAACCGGAACGTGTATGGTAGGCCTAACCGTCGCACTTATCAACATTCACATGTCATTATTTAGTCTGTAAGAAATGCTTCAAGTCAAAGTTGAGTGGTTCTGTCTCGATAAAGTATAAGAAAATATTAAAAATAAACGTGGCGACGACGATTTATACAATCTTGTTTCCAACTAAAATCTATCAATCACTTGTATGGTGTGATTTTTACATCAAAACATATTTCGGTTCATTTCCCTTTCTAAATCCAAACAGGTTTAACTTACTGTCAGAATATACTTATATTTTACACCTGATCTTCGATGATGCATTAATGTTAAAAAAATCTAATATGTAAAGTCGAGATTTTACAATTTTTGACGTATCAACACATACAGTTCAAGAGTTCAAAGTTATAATTGCCAAGGCAATTTTACAATTGAAAATTATCACACATTTTTTTTCTTGAAACAACTTAAGTAATTTTTTTGTTGGACTATTAATTAATTTTTCTAATAACACCTATATGAACTAATAATATATTGGTACCTACAACATTGATAATGAACTAAAGTTGATCAATACAGTTTTTAGAAGCTTAAACAAATTGGCATTTTTTTATTTCCATTAGTGATAGAATATCAGAATGTCAGTTTACTTTCTACAATAGATTAAAATTTAAATCGCCAACGTTGCTAGGCTGGATGAACAGAACATAAAAAAAGCAGTTTCAGTCTTTGATGTAGACATGATTGTGTCAAGTTACAGCTCAAGTTAAACACACAGAAAATTTAAACTAGATAGATCCACATTATTCTGTTTCAAATACTGTTGTGAATATGATTATTCACTAAGTAAATTATTAACTACCATTATTAACTAATTATAGTTTGACATAACTATTCTAATAATGCTATGTTTGAATTTTTTCAAGACGATAGAAGAAGTGTTAAATCATGTTTGTATTATTTTTTTCTTTAACAACACCGCCTTCATAAAAAAAGTTTACATGAAAAATCCATTTGATAATTTTTCATTCGCTTATTATTAAAACATAAATTTTACATGTATTTGACTTCCTAATGTGGTTTTGTAACCACAAAATCTATTCAACCCCCATCTTATGCTAGGTTCGGCCTTGATAACCAATATAGTCTTAGTCCCTACAACTTCGGTTAATCAGGAGGGTACTGTTTTTGAATAAAACCTAATAATGTAATGTGTTAAAAATAGAATTGTTTTATGCTTCAATGATGTCTGAGAGATCACAGTTTTATTTCTCTTTATTCAATTTTACAAATACATTTTTAATTACTTCGTCAATCCTCAAATATTGGAGAGGAACCTAAAAATGAAATAAATTTTCAAAGCCAGAGGAAAGAGTGTTTGGCTGGAGAAGAGTTGTTAGTCGTTAACGTTACATTACCAGAAACTGTGACTGATAAGAATTTGGAAGACTGCTGTCAACCCACAAACAAAATTTACCTAATTCGCTTCAAATAATCTGAATAAATAGTTTATTCAAATGTTTTGACTTTGGTGTTATACAGGTACCAATTTTGTTCATTAATCTGTAGTGGGCTAGGCTGGGTCAGTTTATTTAAAATGTGACAAAGATACATTTTTGTTTTTTGATCTTAAACTTCTTTGTGATGTATTCTTTTGGGGGCCATGAACCTGACCAGTGTCATTAGTACATTATTGTATAATGATTATAATCTTATTTCCTAATGTTATTTAATCATAAAATGTATTTAAGACATGATAAACTGACTGTCTTAAACAAATACTGGTGTAATGCCAAAGTACCCAACATTTCATTTATTTTTGTTGTTATGATACCTACTTAAAATATGTTGGACTACATATTCTGATCCATCTGTACGTACTTTGAAAATAAAATTATAAAAATGAAATTGAACCAATGTAAATCTAGTTTCTGTTTAACTGGTCAGAGCTTTTGGCATATACCAATCATAATCAACGTTAAACACATTTACATTCTGGGCTAAGATTAATACTAACTTGTGATAGTATTTTAGAATATTTCAATTTATTAGTTCTACTTACATAGTAAATGGTTTGGTAAGACGTGTGTGATCAAAAGAGCACTGATATGCCTCATTGCGTGACGTTTGCGACGGAGGGGAGAATCTTGTTTTTCTTTCTTGGCAGGGCCAATTTACATTAGTACATTTAATTCAAGTAAAAAATTAAGATTTTTGCGACTGGGTACACGATGCATGTACTTGTGTTTCCATAAGAAACATCAGTAATGAACGGTCATTTGCAAAGTTGACAATAATGTACTTTCATAGTAATTATAAGTTACTGGTTTATTAAATGCAATAGTAAAATCTTACCATAAACAGATTGTTAAAATAAACTTTTTTTAAAATTGATTTCATATTTTGATTTGATAGGTATGAAGCAAACAATACTCTTTTTTTGCTGGTTTTTTAAATCTTATATTTACTAAAGGTATTCTTTTATTCTTCTAGTGCGGAAACACATTTAAACGATTATAAATGCAACCGTGTTGGTCATGAAACACAGAGAGTGTCTACCACACACTTTAGGAATGTACCCTTTTGGGTACACATTAATAAAAAAAACATTAATGACCCAATCGAGCGCATAATGTCTTAAACTCGTTAATCATTTTTATGATAAAAATTAAAAGGAATATTTTACCACCACCCTATGACATTTATAATGGTATATTACGTTACTAGCCTAGTAAGTGGTGTTTTACCGTATGCAGGGTGCAGGATTTTCGTGAGTGTACGGTAAAGCTTACCGGGCGAGTAACGTACGATACTTAACATATCACACTACACAGAAAAATTAGTACATTTTAAACTCATAACACAATTTATTTAAGACATAGCATAAATTATAGTATTTTTATATTTCAGAAAACAAAATAGACAAACAAAATTTACCTAATTCGCTTCAAATAATCTGAATAAATAGTTTATTCAAATGTTTTGACTTTGGTGTTATACAGGTACCAATTTTGTTCATTAATCTGTAGTGGGCTAGGCTGGGTCAGTTTATTTAAAATGTGACAAAGATACATTTTTGTTTTTTGATCTTAAACTTCTTTGTGATGTATTCTTTTGGGGGCCATGAACCTGACCAGTGTCATTAGTACATTATTGTATAATGATTATAATCTTATTTCCTAATGTTATTTAATCATAAAATGTATTTAAGACATGATAAACTGACTGTCTTAAACAAATACTGGTGTAATGCCAAAGTACCCAACATTTCATTTATTTTTGTTGTTATGATACCTACTTAAAATATGTTGGACTACATATTCTGATCCATCTGTACGTACTTTGAAAATAAAATTATAAAAATGAAATTGAACCAATGTAAATCTAGTTTCTGTTTAACTGGTCAGAGCTTTTGGCATATACCAATCATAATCAACGTTAAACACATTTACATTCTGGGCTAAGATTAATACTAACTTGTGATAGTATTTTAGAATATTTCAATTTATTAGTTCTACTTACATAGTAAATGGTTTGGTAAGACGTGTGTGATCAAAAGAGCACTGATATGCCTCATTGCGTGACGTTTGCGACGGAGGGGAGAATCTTGTTTTTCTTTCTTGGCAGGGCCAATTTACATTAGTACATTTAATTCAAGTAAAAAATTAAGATTTTTGCGACTGGGTACACGATGCATGTACTTGTGTTTCCATAAGAAACATCAGTAATGAACGGTCATTTGCAAAGTTGACAATAATGTACTTTCATAGTAATTATAAGTTACTGGTTTATTAAATGCAATAGTAAAATCTTACCATAAACAGATTGTTAAAATAAACTTTTTTTAAAATTGATTTCATATTTTGATTTGATAGGTATGAAGCAAACAATACTCTTTTTTTGCTGGTTTTTTAAATCTTATATTTACTAAAGGTATTCTTTTATTCTTCTAGTGCGGAAACACATTTAAACGATTATAAATGCAACCGTGTTGGTCATGAAACACAGAGAGTGTCTACCACACACTTTAGGAATGTACCCTTTTGGGTACACATTAATAAAAAAAACATTAATGACCCAATCGAGCGCATAATGTCTTAAACTCGTTAATCATTTTTATGATAAAAATTAAAAGGAATATTTTACCACCACCCTATGACATTTATAATGGTATATTACGTTACTAGCCTAGTAAGTGGTGTTTTACCGTATGCAGGGTGCAGGATTTTCGTGAGTGTACGGTAAAGCTTACCGGGCGAGTAACGTACGATACTTAACATATCACACTACACAGAAAAATTAGTACATTTTAAACTCATAACACAATTTATTTAAGACATAGCATAAATTATAGTATTTTTATATTTCAGAAAACAAAATAGACAGTTGCAATTAGCTGTTTATTTCATCAGCTGACTAAGTGTATGGTTTTTTTTACGGTGTACTGTTTTATTTGTACATTGTGTTACTTTTCCGTGTGTAGGCACGGCAAAGGGAAACTTTCCAGCCTATCAATACTGATGGAAAAGTACATTTTTCTGTGTGTAGTATGATGTAAATATATTTCCTGATTATCAGTTCAAGCTATGTAGCAAAAAATTTCGGCTAAGAATGTGATGTCTATATAATCAGTTTCTTTTGTTTCTTACATTCAACAAAAAATCAGTTTCTTACATACAACAAAAATCACAATTACAATTAGTTTAGACTACAAATTAACACTTATACGAGTATATACGGGGTGAAAAAAAAGTCGAGGGACAGTGTAATATTTAAGAAAGTAATCAAGATAGAGCTTCAAACTTTGGTACACAGTTACTGGGCATCAAAATGATCTTCACACATTATTCAGTGATGTGCTTACCTCCTCAGGAAACGGCCCGCTAGGAGTCGGAAGGAATCTTAAATGTAAGCATAGGTTGATATGCACATCAAATTAAAGGCCTTTATTATTAGAATATAAAGCCGCAAATTTAAACTCAAACAACCGAGTCAAAAATGGCAGTCATATGCATACGTTTATGACTTTCTCCCAACTTTTAGAGGGGAACTACCGTGAGCCGTAATGTTAATAGCATAGAAAATGCAATGCATCTTTGAATAGCTGTCATTTTGGACTCGGTTATCCATTGGAGTTCGGGTTTGCAGCATTTTATTTTACAAACAAAGACCTTTAATTTTATAGGCATATTAACCTTTGCTTACATTGAAGATTCTATTCTGACTCCCAGCGGGCCGTCCCCCTGAAGAAGTAGTGCATCTTTGAATGTGTTAAAATTATTCTAATACTCAGTAACTGTGAACCAAGTTTTGAAGCTCTATCTCTAATAATTTTTGAAATATTTAACCGTCCCGGGATTTTGTTTTCCACCCTGTTAGTAAAACAAAATAATATATGAAGAAATTGTTTTATGAATTTTTTACCTACTTGAATTCAATAAATGTGATGTGGAAAGCGAAAAGGGCCTCTTGTCGGCAATGCAAAATGTTTAGTACAGCCCATATAAGTAATTAAGGTCGAAAATATTGAAATTTGGTTATAATCAAAATATTGATTGTTATACCTCATTTAACATAAAATAGGACAGTATTGGTTAAAATATGGAATTGATGATGTAAAGGGTAGAAGTAAATCATTTTGTTAACCTCTGCATGGTCTGAGAAAAGGTACCTCTTGTCGCTCAATGTTATTTCGCAATAACAACAAGAGGTAACATTTCTAATATTCACTTTATAAACAGATTTTAGTCCAAAAAAATGAATTGTCCTGCATTCTAGTGGAAATTTAAAAAACTAAAACATAGTTCAGTTTACAGAGAACAAAATAACTCACAAATTTTGCGGTCCCAACAAGAGGTACCCGTTTTTATGTTTTGGAAAAATAACATAGTGCTGACAAGAGGTCCCTTTTCTGAAATGTGATTTTCACAACATTCTTCGATAAAAGAAACTGCCGTGAGTTGAGACAAAAATTGGTATTGCCTGGACACTATGAGCTTTCTTTAGATACCAAAATCGTTTTTTAAATGACCCTTTTCTATTAAAAAAATTTCAAAGTCCTATAACTTTAACAAATAATAAATAAATAAAAATATATATATATATAGATGCATGGGATTTCCGCCAAGTTATTCGAATTGATAAGGAATTCAAATATGTATATATAAAATTAAAAATTTACGACAAGAGGTCCCTTTTCGCTTTCCACATCACAAATTGTGAATAACAGAATTGATAATGCCCCAACAATCGTTGCAATAGTTTAAAGTTCATGTCTTCTTTAATACGTTTGATTTTATTAATTCAGAGATTTTAGAGTAAATAATAGATGGTTTGACGTTCGAATCCCAAATAATACAATCTGCCAAGAGTTTTTAATTCCAAACACTATTTTATTCTTGTAAAATATTCTTTTTACTGGACAGTTCAGGTTCTACATTGCTCAACAACTCTTTAAACTTAGATAGAGTTCAAACATTTATTAAGCTTTGATTTTCCTTTGTTTATAACAGCTATTAGTTTTGTTCATTTTCAATTGTTGCACAACTTCTACACAATTTAATATGAAATTTAATTCTTAAGTATGTAAAAGCAATGTCATTTGAGTCATTTTGTATAATAATTAATATTTAGAACAAAATGTAACTTGTTTTTTTCTTCAAAAAGGTGACCGTCAATTTCTAGCTGGTTGCCAATGCCAGCCTTATACCTGTAACAAGAGCATCTAATCATCACAAGTGCATGTATATCAAGATGAGAGATTTCATGGTTGCATAGAAAAATAGATATACATCAGGTCTTGTAGGTATTTTGTCTCTCGATATAAACTCTGTTTCTCTCATTGTCTGGGATTGTTTTTTAAACAAAAGTACTTTCATAGAAAATCTCATAGAATGTTCAAAATATAATTCAGTTCTCCATTCTCTATTATGGCAATCAAACATGAAAACACTTATTTTGCCTGCCTTCTTACTTTGTGATGCTAATTTAAGATAGTAATCAGTGAAATGTTTTACTTTGTCTTTTCCACTTTATGAACTGATACTTTGGGAACAAGCTTAAAACAAATCATGCTTCCACTTTATACATTAGTATAAAATTAAAACACACAAACTAACACATATCTGATTTTGTTCATGCATTTATTTATGATTTGTTCAGATACAACTGAACTCAGCACTTGCCTTTTGCAAGATTAACTCTGCTAGTAATTTCATTTTATGAGACTTGGTATCTTGTATTTTTCATATAAATTATTAAAAAATGACTGTATGGTGTCATAAAAACTTGTGCTCTTATGGTTGACATAAAATTGTGATTTTAATTTTTTTTCAACTGATGCTGGTATTTTTTATCATTCCCTATTTTCCCATTTCGTTGTAAGGTAAGAAACCAAGCTTTATCATTATTAAGATTCATTTTTATTAAAAATAAATTTTAAAATTTAGACTAACAAACAAATACCTAGTTTACATGACACATTTGTAGTATTCATTTAAATTCTTTCGATACGAGAACAAACACTTTTCAAATCAGAAGGAAATGTTGTAACAACTGTGGAAAATACACAAAATTTGTAATTTTAACAGGTCACTAAGTTCTTTGTTATGTGTAACTCACAAGAAATACAAACTCAATTACAAACTTTCATAACAAATAGGTATTTTAAGTGTTTGGATTTACCACGGAATATTCAATAACATTTTGATTTTAGCTATGGATAAAACACATTTTTACTATTAACAAACTGCTGTTAGTAGTTTCATTATTTCTTACATGAATTAGTAGCGCAGACTTCCATGAAATAAAAAGGCAAAATATTAACCAAAAATGAAATTATTATCTTTTGCTAATTAAGATATAATGTACTGTACTTTGAATCTCTTTATTTTATAATCCTCAAATCACTTATTGTTAACTTACTAACATCTTAACTACTTACTACATTACTTACTATTAGATCAACATTACCAACCAAAGAGAATCTCCAATGCATATAATGGAAATGGTATGTTAAAAGCTTTGGATATTAGGAAAATCAAGTCATTAATTTCTCCCTACTTAATTTTTTCATGCGGTTACTAGCCTGTACAGGTAACACAGACACTGTTATATTTTATTACTGCAATAAGGATTGGAACAGAAGTCTCCAGATTCCCAGAAAAAGTTGTTTAAAATGGTTTAAGACAACCAGTTTAAAATTCTAGGTAGAGTTTGGGGTAAATAAACCTCTTCTAGTTGTCTGGTTAGATGGTTTATTTGCCTTGAGTCGGTTAACAGAGGGCCTACTCCGGCAAATTATATTTGGAGGCTATTCAAATTTTATTTTTATATTCACACCTCAGATTCTGCATTTAGTCTAAAATAAACGGTATCAGCAATCTGACTCATACTTTTTCCCATTAGCTAGTAAACAACCTTTATCATGGGTACAGTATTCGCAGCTAGTCTGGGCGTGCGGCCGCACTATGGTTGGGGGTGTCTATTGCTCATTTCCAAAAACATCTGGCCCACACGGCAAGCTGTCAGTGCAGCGGCTGAGGGTTGTGGGCTGTGGGGGTGAGTGAGCCGTAATTCTCAGGACGGGTAGTACACTAGGGTCCGCGCCCAGACTAACTGCGACTACTGTAAGCGGTGGGAGTATTTTATAGGGAACACTATTTTGTTTGGAATTAGGGAAGGACCATAAAAATCTAATTTTAATCAAAACCGGAATACGATTTTCCTTTATTTTATGGGCCTATATCCACTGAAACTAAAAAAAAATTGACAAAAACAATACTTTCTCCATATACTATGGTTTAGGGGAAAAACAGTGGTATTAATAGAATTTGCTTTTAAGAGCATGTCATAAACATAATTTAGACTCGTGGACCCCATATTTATCAGATATGGTTTGGCTTTCATATCAATTAGGTATGGTAATAGGTTCATATTACCTGATAAAGAGTTTAGTTGAAACCATCAAATAAATAATATGGAACTCAATATTGCAAAAATAGATCTCCTGCCATAGAGCCAAATACAAATCCAAGTATGGCACCCAAGTACACCCCCAAATACAAAGCCGGGGTTGAAGTCCTGATTCTCTGTGTTGTGCAGCCCAGTTAATCCTCCAGGAAATGCTAAAGACTCCATAGTTTGAGACTACTCCACACCCATATGACTGATTCTCTGTCATTCCTCTGTTGAATTTCCAATCATGACACTATACCTAGGTTGGTGCTGGGGTTTAGTAATATAATTAATTTGAGTTCATATGGTTAAACCTGTAAAATTTAATAGCTTGGAACAAGTAACATGTCAGCTGCATGGCTGCATCCTATGTCCATAAAATTTCACAGTGTCTGTCTTAATTACATAATAAAAAAAAGACATATTATTGTACATATTTAATTAATTAAAATGGCCACCATTTTCCAATATGGCGACTAGCTTAGACATCTTTTATTGAACACCTTAAACTTTATGATGGTTTTAGAATGTAAATGCAATTTTAAAACGTTTTCATTCATCACATTTTTTTTCTCTTATGCTACTTCAGAGCTTTGTACATTCTGGAGTCCCTGAACAAGTAAGTTTGGAGAAGAAATGCTAAGAGTAAATAAGTCTTTTAAAATTGCATCTACTTCTAACAATATCATAAAGTACAGGATGTTCCATAAGAAATGTTAAAGTTAGCATCCATAGAAAAATGGATTCATATCAAGTTAAAAAGTAGGGTATATTGGAGAAAAATCAGTAAAATTTACATCAGTGCATTCTGTTGCTGGCTCAATCCAACTACATTCATCCATTTTGATCCTAAAACTGGCGACAGCTTTAACATGGGTTTGATTTGGTTTCTTTTGCCGTTTGGTTTTTTAAAGTCACCATAACTAAATGGTATGACAATAAATGAGTTGTAGCTTTGTCGCAGCAGGGAATATCCAGCTTGCAGAGGATGGGATGAAAATATAAAACAGTTTATCAAAGTGCCTCACAGAGGCAATCAAGCTTTAATGAAAGTTTGGGTGGTGTCGATAAGCTTGATTATTTAAATTCTATTTACAGAACTTTTATCAGAACAAGGAAATGGACCTTAAGAATGATTATGATCATACTGTTGACTTGGCAATTACCACAGTTGGTTAGAGTACATGAAAGATGCCAAAGCAATAAACTTGCTGAAGAAAGATACTCTTGATCTACACTTCAGGCAACATGTTTCCCAAGCCTAAATTCTGTGTAACCAGAGCTGAGCAACAAAAAAGAGGACACGACCATCATAACAAAAACCACCAACTCCTTATCCTTGTCCACCAAGGCTTGAATTAAATGCAGAACCACTTCCCATTGTTGATGTGCGGACAGGGTCGACCATCTTCCCGAGTTTGATGACAGCAAGGATGGACAACGATGTAAAAATGGCAAATGTCTCTTTTTATTGTTGGAAGTGTAAAGTATTTTTGTGTATATTGCTATAAGACTTTGAACATAAATAATTGTTTATATTGCTATAAGACTTTGAACATAAATAATTGTTTATATTGCCATATGACTTTGAACATAAATAATAGTTTTTAATATATTTGTGTCAGTTATTTGTCCATCAACATGTTATATAATTAAACCATAAAAAGGATAGAATTTAATAATTTTCTTAATTGTAATAAAAAAGTGTGACTGAAATAGATAACCTACTTATTTTTCAAATGTAAAAAAGTTAGGATCAAGTGTAAGTTAAGATTTAATACTTTTTCGCAACCGCCACATTACACTGATTTAAAGGTCTTTTCACGTAAGGATTTGGTCCGGAAAACAACTGATTACCACCAGCATAATTATAAAAGTTTTTTAATTAGACAAGTCCTACGTTGGTAGGAATAAATAACGGATTTGTACCGTTTTATACAGTTAGGTTAGTTTAGAGTAATATGGTGAAAAATATTGTTCATCACTCGTCCAAAATGTGTTTACCTAAACACGATCAAGTACATAGCAGTTGAAAATGGTTTTCAAACCAGTTTAGTACACAAATTGGTTTTTAAACTGTTGAAATAAACCACAAATTAAGTCAATGGATAGAAAAGAAAACCTAATTCTTAGCAATTTTTGGTTCACATATTAGTAACATAATTAAAAATATCACTGTTCAGTATTTCGTATAAGTCTCTGATGTAATATTATTTGTCAGGCAACTCAGCACTGCTTTATTTCAATTTTCTATCGTTATCCCTTCCACAGAGATAGAGAGAGGTCCCATTATTCTATAACATTACTTGCTTAGAGGGGTCTAAGTATTCCCTCATTGGTAAACTAAAATATAGCAATAAATTTATTGGTCGAGACGGTCATGTGGCCACTGGACGCGTCCATTCCCGAAACCCACAAGCATCAGTCTTTCGGAAAAGCTCCTTGATCTTGATGTAACACTCCCGTTCATCAAGTCTCTATTTTTTGGTCGGTTGATTCAGGACAGTTCCCTATTAACAGTGTATTGTAGCCTACTTAGGCCCCATATTCTTTATTTCGTGTCACACATAATTGTATTCTATGTTTTTAAATTATATTTTTAATTGTGTATTAGCTCCCTGAAAAGTGATAGCACCTATTCAACGTGAACTTCTTGTGCGGCTTCCGTGAACGCGTGTGAACATTACCTACAATAACATTTTCTTGAGCTCATATAAACTAACCCGTCGTTTCGACATTAAGAAAAGTGTTTAGATTGGACATTCTCTTCTCTTCCCATCACACGTCTGGACATTGTACCTCCATCGTCTTCCCCAACAGCTCATCCAGTTCATGGAGTGGGTATCGGCCAAAAACACTATTCGTTCAAATTTTCGGTAACATATTTTGTTTTGTGAGTTCAGCTAGTTCATGGGTTAGAGAGATGATTTTTGCCTTGAATAATTCCTTAATTAATAGCATTTGTTGTAATTATAAGTTGTTCAAACTATTCAACTTTTCTATTGGAGGTGACACAAAAGTAAACAATGAGTGAAATCTATGCAATGACGAACTATCCTCGGTTAGCGTCAACTCACCATCACCCGGTTGCACCTCCCCGGTCTCCAGGTCCTTGGTCTTGTGATTTCTGGTTGTGGGGCTACTTGAAGAGCAAGGTTTTCGCCACAAAACCCCAAACTATTGCAGATCTGATGAACAGCATCCTTAAGAAATTGCCAAAACCCTAGGCCCATGATACAAAGGGTGATTGCGAGTTTCCAAAGAAGATTGGTTGCATGCTTGGATTTCGGTGGACATCATATGAGGATGTCATATTCCATAAGTAAAAATGGTTTGATTAACCCCGCAAAACAAACATTGCTTAGATTTCCCTTATTATTTATTTTTTATGCCACCTCCATTAGAAACGTTGAACTGTTTGACCAACTTATAATTACAAAAAATGATATTAATTAAGGAGCCATTCAACACAAAAATCATCTCTCTAACCCATGAATTAGTCGAGCTGTCACGGAACAAAATGTTAGTGGTTGTTATGGACCACCTGTTATGGATGCCTACCAAAGTTAGTCTGTACTACATATTAAAAGTAGTTGAGACAATTAAGAATCATATTGCA
This sequence comes from Macrosteles quadrilineatus, assembly GCF_028750875.1. Taxonomy (NCBI): domain Eukaryota; kingdom Metazoa; phylum Arthropoda; class Insecta; order Hemiptera; family Cicadellidae; genus Macrosteles; species Macrosteles quadrilineatus. Next base: position 77,329,149 of record NW_026542600.1, on the reverse strand, counting down.
CTCAAGGAGATGGTTTATTAGTATAACAATATGTAATAATAACAGACAAGAAAAGTTCAGCAAGAATAACTCTTATTGTGATAAGCTTTTTCATTTACTGATCATGACAACTAGGCCTACCTAATATTATAAAATTTGTCTGCAGTTTTAAGGACAATAGCCAAATAATAAACATTTTTTTAAAATAACAAATAAAAACGCATCAATAAAAAGTACCTCAATCGTTTACCATAGTTGTCATAGGAATGAATATATTTTCTTGAATGACTACACAAAAGATGTAAATTCCGAGGAAGTCTCAACACAAGCACTTTTTACTTCAAATCATTAATTAAACCTCATATTGCATGTAACTTAATCATGAAATATGTATCTCACACACTTATAATAGAATTTACAATTTGATTTGTAATTTCATACAAATTGATTCATTTAATATTTACAAAACACTTAACAACAACACAAAGATAAAACAATCACAGCTGTCATACTTTCTTAATACATCTTAGAAGTCTGTAAAATTATTTGCGTGTAACAATTCCAAGGATCTTTAATCCAGATTTGAAACTAAGAAACAAGTTGATTTGTGTACATGCACGAAAAAAGCTATAAAACTAAAATGTGTCTAACAAAATTAAATATTTTGACTTAGTTAACAAAGAAAACTAATAAGACATACCAGACTGACAAGCATGTATCAGACTATAATTATATAAAACCACATTTTGATTGTGCAGTTACCAACACGTTCAATATTCAACTCCTAAATTGATCAGATAAAAAAAAATAGTTGCTTTAAAAGTATCACAAAATATCTTGATCAAATTGAACTAATGTACTGCTGAAAACAGGGCCGGATATAGCGTTTTGGTGCCCATAGGCCCAATAGTTTTTCCGCCTCTAAATCTAGTTAAATTTACTTTCCAAAACACCATTCCACAATACAATTTTCACATTGCAAGCTCTTTGAAGAATTTACTTGGTTCTGGCTTTCACAAAATGTCGCCTTAATCACGTTTAGCAGTTTTATGTATCAAACAGTGAGCTCACGTTTGTGGGACTGAAACAAAACTATCTAACCAGCTGCAACAAAGCTTGACCATTGCTGCTGCCGTAGTTTCTTCAAATTTCAGGCACAAACATAAACTCCATATAGTATGTGATAACATAGATTAAACACCCGCTCTTAGTAGATTTGTCATACTTATGCATCAGTTGAAGACAATTCTTGTTATTTCAGATGTTATTTAAAACCTTGTTTTACCAAATAAAGCTATTTAGGCCTAATCAAAAACAACAGGTTGTCCCCTATTACAAGAAAATCAAAAACAAATCATAAAATAATATAAACAAAATTTCGTCGACACAAGCGCCCAATGTCACCAACATGAACTAGACATGAAAAATAATGTTTAGATTTTACAATGTAATGAGAAGTCTACACTTGTGTTGGTTAAGTCAATCGTGATACTGCAACTAAATTATATTCACCATGCAAAACAAAGCAATATCCTCCGGCTAACCACACCGATTCTGCCTGAGGAAAGAAAGGCAGAATTAAATGGCGCTTTTGGAGGGTATTGAATCTGTCTAAAACCTATTGCAATCTCAATCTATTTTTTCGTTAATTTTAAAGGATCTAAAAAATCTGTATTATATACAGTATTTTAGCTTGATACTGCAGGTTATTTTAAGCTAATCAAAATATTTCTTGATAACTTTCGTTTTGCTAGGTCAAGGTTGGTAACAGTGTCTGTCTAGATACAATAACACATTGTCCCGCGCAAGCGCCCCTACTCACTTTTTTAGCAGTAGCACCAGAGCCGTGCCAGCAGAGTAGCAGTAGCAAGACGATACGTAATACTAGACAACATCCTACTACAGCCTTCTCCTGTGTTTAAAAACAATGTTGTAAAGTACGTTGAAAAATTGATTAACTTAACCATCAATTAATTATTAATTAATTAATTATTTCTCATTAATTATTTGTTCAAAGGAGCTTCAAAATTGGAACGTTTTAGCATGGATAAAACATACTACCTTAGTAGATTTATCATCCTTATGGAACAGCTGAAGCCAATTTTATTGTCTCTGTACGTCCAACTATAGAGGTCATGTTTTGTTTACAATTTGTTTCTTGTTATTTCAGTCATTTAAAACCTCATTTAACCAAATAAAACAATATAATCATAAACAATAACTAATCTCCTAGTTATATAACCAAATTAATAGTCTAGCACAAATCATGAAAATAACTCTAAAATAAAAGAAACAAAATTTCATCTAACCCCCAGTGATCCAGTGTGGACGTACATGAACTAGACACGAAAAACAAGCTTCAAAGTTTAAAATGGGATGAGGAGTCCAGGGATGCGCCCCCAGGGAGCTTGCACCCTAGGCCCGGGCCTATTGGGAGATCCGGCCCTGGCTGAACAGTCTAAGAAAATGATTATAGCTATATCACAAGTGAGAAACACATAAAACCCATTGATACACTTAAAAAAATCTCTTTTCTATCCAGATGAGATAGGTAATCTTAAACTAACACAAAAGCAATTGAAGTATTGAATAAAGGTAGAGGCGAGAAAGTAGTGGGATAAGCTTGATAACCTCAAAACAGATCAGAACTTACAAAACAAGAATAATAAGTTTTGTGTAATTGTTTTAAATATTCTAAGAACAAAATGGACTTTACATTATACTATAGTATGAAAACTTTACTGCCACTGTTTGAATGTTCTTATTGACTAAATTGGTTAGGGTTATGTTTTAAACATTAATTTGGTGTTTTGTACTCCTATATTTACATATTTACAGAGTCCTGTAGTTCTAGATTATCTTATTTTGGAAAATCATGTTTTTATCTACACTCATAGCTTTTACCAACTCGACATTTCAGTTACTAATTTGAAATTTAGAGTTATTAAAAACCCAATAACTTCTCACCTCTGAAAACCAAATTAAATTATTTTGAAGCATCCAACATGTTTAAAAAATTGTAAACATAAAACACTAACATAAGTAACTATGTTTAAAACATTTTCCACAATTCACTTTTACACCCACTGGAAGGTGTATTTATAACTTTACAAAGGACCGACTGGAAAGAAACCTGGATTACTTGTTTCACACACTTAAAGTAAAAAAATGGCAATTTCCATATTTTTGATATGATCCTAACTGCCATAGTTATTTAAAATATTTTTCAAATGGCAATTTCATAAAGAAGTTGAAAACAAATTATTGCGACTGACAAAGGTATGTTAGGTGGTTGGTTAACTGGAAGTGGAGGGTTGAAGGTGGTCAACGACACTCGTGCCTGCCTCTTGTGCGTTGTTGGCGTCCCTGGCTTTCTTGAGATTGTCCAGGTATTCTTGTTGTGATGCAGCCAATACCTGCGCGACAATACCAGCGTCCTCCCACTCTGACAGTCCTGATAACGGTTTGCAAATTATATCACAGCTCTAAAACACTTAAATCATTATCTACATTTGCTTAAAACCTTATTCCTATCATCCTATCATAACATCTCACATTTAATTAAACAACAATGACAGACTATAAACAGAGTAAAACTACCGTACAATCCCGATTAACCGAGGTTGTTGTGACCTAGACTACCTCGGTTAAAAGAATCTCGGATAACTTAGAGGTTGCATAGATTTTGAGGTTACGGGTTATGGTCCACATTAGGAAGTCGTATAAAGTACTTGTAAAATATAAATTTTAACAATACATAAAAAATTATCAAACAGAATTTTCATGCAGCAATTTTTTTTAAATAAGGTAGTGTTTTTAAAGGAAAAATACAAACATGCTCATCACTTCTTCAATTGTCTTGAAAAACATATAACGCTGTATTGTTCGAATTATGCCAAACCATAGTACACTGCAGTAGTACTTCAAAACATAAGGTGGATCTTTCTAGTTTGAAAGGCATAAAATTGCATTTTGTTTAAGCTGTGCTTCGACCCGAACAGTCATGTCTACATTAAAACATCGTAATGACAAAGACTGACACTACTGCCAACAACTGCCGTTGTTTATGTTCTGCAGATAGCTCGTCCAGCTTGCTAGTGGTTGGCATCCAACCTAGTACTGCGTGATTATCATTTTCTAGGTTACTGCTGATCATTTTTACGTCAAATTAATACTTAATGATAATTTCAAGTATTAATTCGTATGACTAAGCAGAGTGGGTACATTGTTAAGGCAATGAGGTTTCATTGGTCAAGAGGGTGATGAGTTTTGTCATACAGGGTGTTTTTTTTTTAGTGTGCCACCATTGGGATCTCAGTAACTAATGATTTTACAGCAAACTTTAAATGGGAAACATTCCCTTGTTTTTAAAGAGGTTAAAAAATAATTAAATAAAATTTTTGTAAATGGCCGCCATTTTCCAATATGGCGGTCAACTTTGAAATTTCTTATGGAACACCCTATACTTTATCATGTTTTCCGACATTTTTGACATTTTTCCGATAAACCCACTCGTTTAGGAGTTACAGCCTATGGAAAAATGACTTCCGGTGTACATTTTACATCATGTAGCTCCCAAACAAGTAGGTTTATAGTAAAAATGTGAAGAGTAACTAAGTCAAATAAGTCTTAAAATGGCATCCACATTCAAAAAAGATCATAAAATTTGTTAAAAATATTAATTCTATTATTTAAAAAATGGCGGCCATTTTCCAAAATGGTGGCAAACTTGAAAAGTGGAAAACTGTGTATTTTATGGTCTTTAATATTTTATTTATTATTTTACTGTATAGTACATTATCATCAGTGGAAGTAGGCCAACAAATTCCTTACCAACCAGCAAGTTACTAAATATTTCTCGCTAGTAAAATAAATGTAAAGGAATACTGTGACTTAGGTTTCAGAGTCAGCACAGCCTATTTAGGAACCTTATGAAGGTCATTAGAGAACCTTATCAAAACGTAAATCAAAGAACCAGCATATCATGGGACAAGAGTCAAACACGGATTAAACATTTTAATGTGATAGGCTGCTACAGAGCAGCACAAATGTTTTAACTAAACAATCGTAAAATGTACTATTAACACAGACACAACTCTTACCAAACATGCTCGGGGGTACAATGTTAAGAAAGGAGGCAGACTCTATGAGATTGAAAGACTGACTGCACTCTCCACCGTCATGTTTAGGACTGTTGTGACGGGAGCGAGGACTGCGAGGCGAGGGACAAGTGACTGTAGCCGATGTAGATGTGGCCGTGGAGGACTGGACAAACATAAATACAATTTTACCATCAAATAAGCTAATATTAGATTAAACTGAAACAGCAAATCAAATTGAATTGTACAGTGGACTATCACCAAGCAGCCCACAATCCTGGAGATATCACCATTGTTCCCCCCCATTGTGAAGACATTGTTAATTTTCATAAGTGCAATTTCCCAGAGTTCTGCGGTTGCAAGAATAAATGCTTGATTTTCTGACTTAGTGCTTTTGCACTAAGTGATTTTTTGGCTTAGTGCACTTGAGCTTTTAGGCTAGGCTCGGCATAAAAGTTGAGCTGCTCACACACCTCTAGTATAACATAGGGCATTATACTGTTTCAACATCAAATTCTTATAACAGTATTATAGCAGCATTACTGTGAATGGAAGATTAGTTCCGAAAAAAAAAAATGGCCTTATACAACTGGATGAACAGTGCAGACACACCATGACATAAAAATTACTATTAATAGAAAAAAATATCTCAGACTGCTTGGTTTACTAAAACGCCCAGACGAACGCATGGCAAGATTTTCAAAATTTGACAGTACTTTATTTTACGAAGCTAAAAACTACAGCTTAAAAATATGGTTGTAAAAAGTATTACAAGAGCTACTTGCGTCTCTGTGTGGTAAGAGTTCATGATACCGATTACATCCAAGGGTTCTATCCACTTCACTTCATTACTCTTGCAATTAACTTGATCTACAATTTCAGTAATCCACAGGTAGGGTAGGAAACATGGAATGGAACAAAGAAAGAGATCAATTTACAAACAATAGGTGTGAGAAAGGATAGGATAAGCAGGCTTACCTTAAAAAATGTAGGCATCACACTTCATTCACTACAGAACACAAACAAAACAAAATAAACACTGGATATTTCGAGGCCACTGGCCCCTTTCTCAACATCAGTGGCCTCGAAATATCCAGTGTTTATTTTGTTTTGTTTGTGTTCTTCTGTGTTCTGTAGTGAATGAAGTGGGATGCCTACATTTTTACAAGGAATGGGGAATGACCTATTACTGTAGGTTATATTGGAGTGTTTTGGTATGGAGAAAATTCTAAAAGTTGGAAACTCTAAAGTCCCATGTTATTCTTATGGAGTTTGGGGTTGTCGAGTTATCCAGAACATTGAAATGTTTAATGGGTTTTAATAAATGTATTCATATCAGACAAATTGTTAAGTATCAATTTATTACTTACATGGTTAGGTTTGAAGAGAAAGGGCTTATTGCCTGAGAATAGGGGAGAGAAAGGATAGGATAAGCAGGCTTATTTTAAGAAATGCAGGCATCCCATTTCATTCACTACAGAACACAGAAGAAAACACAAAATCCAATAAATTACACACTGGATATTTCGAGGCCACTGGCCCCTTTCTCAACATGGAGAGTCACATTAGATATTTGGACTCTTCCACTGCTAAGGCAGGGGCACACTGGAGAAACCCGTTTCAGGAAACCCGTTTCAGGAAACTGGTTTCAAGGAAACCACTTCTTTAACAAATGCACACAGAAGAAACGGGATTTCGTGATATGAATTTGGATAATGATGATGTGACTATATTGGTGGTGGCTAAAGAAGACGAAAAGAAGGAAGTATTGGGTTCACCCATTGATTAGGGATGGTCAACACAGTACTTACATTGTAACTCGTTAATTATGCAGTGATCCTGTAAAATTTTTAGATTTTTTAGAATGACAAAGCCTCTTTTTGAACGTTTGGTGGAATTACTTAGTCCACTAATAAAAAAGAAGGACACCAACCAGAGGTTAGTTCTGAGTGCTGAGGAAAAAATAACAATACACTGAGGCAAGTCAATAAAACCAATAGAAACGTGAATCTGAAGCCTGAACGATATCTGTTTTTTGGATTTCATGTAAACCAGTTGCAAGAAACAAATGAAATTACAGTTTCATGCAATGCAGTGTGCACTGCCGTGTGTTAAACTAATCCATCTGTTGCGAGCAACTAAAGTTTCACGTTTCATGACATTGGTTTCATGAAACGGATTTCTCCAGTGTGCACCCTGCCTAAGAAAGCAGTGTTGCCAACACACTATGAATTTACAAATGAATATTTACAGGTTAAATGAGTCATAAATTTTTATTTATACTTAGTCTAAGCCTGCTTTTTAGGGGTGGAAAGGGAAATGGTAAATGTTAGGCCTATCTGAGATTGAGGTTTGGGGGCTCCCTGGATTTTGCGAACCAAGGATTTTGCTCCCTGGTAGTTGTGATGGGTTACAGGGGGGGGGAGAAGGATCTTATTATTATTTTTGAATTTAAACAACTGTTATACTTTACATATTCAATCGAAAAGTGCATCTTGCATATTGTGGCTGGCAGCATGAATAGGCACTGGTTTATCTGGTTGTTTTTTATGTCTGACCCATGATTGTTAATTCTTGTTCTAAAACTGGTGGTGGTAAGTCCAATATATTGAGATGGACGATGGTTGCATGAAGTTGATATACAACATTATTCATTACAACAAGTATTGTGTCCTTTTATTTTGAAGGTTTCTCCTGTTGATGTGCTTGTAAATGGTGCTGGGCCTATTTATGTGGCAGGTTTTGCATCTTGCCATGTCACATGGGAATGAGCCTTCTATGGGTTTATCTTGGCCTTTGTTAGGCTTTGGTAGTTTCGGGAGAACTAACATCTTTAATTTGGCTAGTTGTCGGAATGTAGTTGTGGAAGGTTTTCCAAGAAGTCTTTAATGTGTGGGGATGCTCTGAGGATTTTGAAACTGTCTTTTAAGATTGTCTTTAATGATTGGAGGCCGTGGTGATAGGTCGTGCGTGATAAGCTGCAGGTTTTGTAGGGAGTTTCTTTTTTGATTAGGCCTAACGTTGGTGGTTTCTGAATGAGATGTTCATGATCCTGCAGCGATCACGCAAAACAAAGATGACGTTTCCGTGACTGCGGGAGACGACGATGACGACTACACAACCGAGGGAAATTTTCATGATTTTGACGCGATACCGGACGACTACAATGACGTTTCCATAACCGCGAGAGTCAATTATGATGTCTACACGGCTGCAGAACATTTTCATGATTTCACCGCGATCACGCAAGATGACAATGACGTTTCTGCGACCGCAGGAGTTGATGATGATGATGTCTATAATGCGGGAGATGTTCATGATCTTTCCGCAACCGCGAAAGACAGTGAAGATGTTTTTGTAATTGAGGAAGATATTTCAAATTTTGCAGTGTCCCAAAAGACGAAGATGAGATCTCTTTTCGACCGCTAATGACGATCTTGATATTATCTCGAGTTTGGACAAAGATTTTCAGTCTAGCACACCTTTAAAATATGATTTTTATTTTGATTTTTGTAGTAAGATCTTAATTTATCTTTAAAATAGCTAGTTTTTTAATGAGTTTAGAATGGTTTGAACTTTAATTGGCTAGATGGAATGTATCATTGCTGCTTTTTTTTCTTCACGTGAAAAACACCCCAATACCTCCAAAATACCTGATGGAAGGACATTAAGACAGGGGTTGGTGTAGTATAACCAATCCATTCAGAAAATTTGGTTGAACAATAAAAAATTTTATCGGTATCAAGAATCGATCAATTTTGATATCGACACATCACTAACAGTAACAATAATAGCAATGGCTTAAATGGCAATGGCAATAATAGTAACGTGCTTTTCATAAACACGGGCCAGACCAAGAAAAGGCGAATTAAAATGAAGGTTTTTAACATTTTAGATTTCAGTACAACTAACACAAAATTTGTGTTTTAGACTTTGTGGTCTACTAAAAGTATTAGGTGGTAAGCATACTCTGGCTAGAGCTTTGTCTCGTTTCTCAGAATCCCGCAGCCACTGTAGGTAGCTGTCACGTGCTACTTGCTCTTCTATAGCCTCATTGGTAGCTTCCCAGTCAGTAGCTCGTAGCTTGTCTTCCAACATAGCCTGTAACATTGACACAACACCTATCAAACATGAAGGATAAACAGATTCAAAATACAAAACACCACATCTGGATCTGAACAGTATTATAAATTTAAAATCAAAAGGTTAAAAAAAATTATGTTCATAAGACATCTGCATTTAATTACGTTTTGGATCTGAATTGATCAGATTACTTTACCCTATTTGATTTATTTGTTACTGTGATTATAACCTGTCCAAAATATTATAGTGAAATTAAATAGATAAGGAGAGGATGTTTCATTGGATGACAAATGACCATATTTGCTTTGTTTAAGATGGAATCATTATCACTGATCACACTCCTAATACAGCTACCTAGAACACCACATTGTATGAATATAACTACAAATTCTACCCTCATGTCAACTTTGTAAATGTTTTAGAATGGCTTGAAATGAACACAGTTGAACTAAGCCATTGACGTAGTGCACTAATGTTAATTACTGATTTGTGTTGAATAAGTCAACTTTTAAACCAAGCCAAACTGGAAAGACTTGGTATTGTAAACTATAGCATCTGTTATGTCACATTAAGTTTACAGTAACTACAAGAATGGTAGATAATAGTTATTTTCCTACAGTCACCCGACAAAGTGGGCTTCTTTGCACAGATAATAGTACAGAAAGCCTTACTTTGGCGCACACCAGTATTCCAACCAAACAACATTTCTCTGGTGTGCAGCAAAGTGCCACTTCGCCCACTAGTTACACAAGTGGCACTTTGCTGCACACCAGAGAAATGTTCACGCACAAGCGTAGGCGAGTGTGGAAAGTTTCTCGAGTGCAACAAAGGCAGTATTCGTGTTAGACAATATATTTTTCCTACAGTTACAGTAGAAGCCCGGTTAACCGAAATATAGGGGGGAGAGCCGTTTCAGATAGCAAATTTTTTGGTTAACCCGCCATATGCTAAAAATAGCCTATGTATTACCACGGTGAGTCGGAAAAATGAATTTTAAACAATGTCTATGTAATACAGTTTTTTATTTCAGCTACAGAAATGTTACAATGGGCTAGAAAATACTTTAAACTAAACAACTTAAGTTACTAATAAGCATTTTAAATTATGTATTACTGTACTTATATTTTAGCACTGTATTATTTTATGGAACCGTTTCGGATAACCCGGGTTTCGGTTAACCAGAGTTCGGTTAACCAGGGTTCTACTGTACTATAAATCATATAAATAATTAGTCTTTCAAACACTGAACAATTCGTTTGTAGGTTAGGTTAAATCCAAACACTGAACGAAATGGGAAACGCTGCACCAGCTGATCGTAGTCGTAATATCTTTAAGTGTTACCAACTTATTTTCAAGCGTACGTGCATAATAAAAGCACGCTGTTTTGTGTTGTTTGGTTGGAATACTGGTGTGTGCCAAAGTAAAAAATGTGCGCCAAAGTAAGGCTTTCTGTACTATTATCTGTGCAAGGAAGCCCACTTAGTGACTGTAGGAATAGAATTTTGAAGCACAATCTGCGACTGGCTCATTTAACTACAACAGTAAAAAATTCTTTCTTAGTAAAAAATTCGCTACAGCCGGTCCATCATCCTATTCTATCGATATCCCATATAGATGGGATGTCTACTTTAATAAACAAAAGTAAAAAATCTACAGTGGGGTCTCCAACCTTTTTTGCTCAAGGGCTAAAATGTAAATGTAAAAAGGCCAAATAAAATTCAGTATAGAGAGCTATATACCATACATAAATCTACTACAGCATTTATTTTGTTGAACATTTATTGGTCGTAAGAAAACGTAATAATAAATGAGTGTACATGTCTGAAGCTTAGTAATGTATTTATTATAGTAGATCAAGGATATGTTAAATGTAAATTTATAAGTGTTATCATAACAGTACTAGTTATATAAGAATAAAATATGTTCGTGTAACATAGAATTGTTAGTTAAGCCTGCCTACAATGGAAGAATGTTAGAGTTAATCTTATTAGTACATCAATGCAACAATGAAGAATGAATTGAAAAACAGTAAAATAGGCATCTAGACATAGAAAGCATTTGATTTTGTAATTTTGTGTTAATAATAATTTGTTTTATTGTGAAGAGCAAGTAATTATTTTAAAATAATAAGTAAGAAAACTCTTCAGGGTATAGATCAAGGATGTGTAGTTTTCAAAGTTTTTGAAGGGTCAAATAAATGTATTGTTTCAATATTTCAATATATCAGAAAATTCAAGAATATTCTCAATACCAATAGTCATCCTAGCGGTTATAGGGAAAGGTTTTATTTTATAGAGAGCGACTTTTGCTTTGAAATTTTTTTTTTTTTTAAATACCGTTATAGTTTAAAACCTGCAAAACTTTTGTATAGACGGTTGAAAATAAGAAGAGGGAAGAATCTACTGCACTACTAAATTAACCATCGAGCGGGCGCTTGCGGAGTTTTCCTCCGCACTTGTAGTTTTTGTTAATATAAATATGTATAATGGGTGTTGGCAGTCATGTCTGGCTCTACACTTCACGTACCTCATCCTGGGAATGCCCCTAAGCTATTTTTACCCCTGAACTCATCCTCATTTTGTTGTCAGATGCAATTCAGTGACGCGGTGTCAGTTTGCGGAGGTTTACTCCGCGTGCGCCCTATCGCGTAAGTCCTTAGCGCAGAGTTTATTTCCTCATGCGCTATTGTCAAACTGTGTTTATACTTCATACATACAAAATTATAAACATGTTTAAATGTATTACCATTTAATTTATAGTTATTATCAAATCTATTTTGTTTGCATGTATGTATAATTGCATTATCGCGGAACAAAACTCCGCACGCGCCCTCTCTCGTAACATACTTTTATACTAGAAATTTGCTCAATATAATTATTTGAAATATTAATTATATAAAGTTAAACAAATAATGTTATTCACAAAGAAATTAAGTTTCTGATTAGATTATTCAACATTTACATATAATATTTCATTATAATAAGTAAAATGGGTAAAATATATGCTATTTAGTGTTGCGGAATAAAACTCTGCATACGCCCGCTCCTGTTTTACTGGTAAAGCGCCTCCTCGAGGGTTAAACACAAATCTTACTTCCTGAATAGTTCTATAAATTGAGTAAATAATACAAGAGAGTCAGACAGGAAAAATGAATAAGATGTTAACCTGTTCAATATGGAAGTCTTCACTCTGACGTATGGCATCTTTGATGAGACTCTTCTCAGCTCCTCCTGGACTGAAGTTTGGCAGTCCGAGGCCTACACCGATGGTGGCTTTGTGAGGATCTACAATACTGTTGTAGTGGCTGTTACGTTGATATGACAGACGGATTGGCTCGTTGTCCGTCTTATTAACTCCATGGAAAATGTTAATGGGATCTTGAACAGATATTAAAAATCAGTATTTAGCAGTTAAAGAACATGCATAACTAGAAAATGTTTATGTTTATTAGTTTACAATTTGTATTCAAAACAACTCTGGATTTTCCATTACTTTTTAAAGTAACATACTATTATTTGCTCAATTAAAAAATGTTCATGTAATAGGCAAATGTTGATAACAAACAACGGTGTTGCAGGTAAATAAAAGAAAACTGTAATGTCAAAATTGGCAAGAAGGGCAGTTAAGGCGACTCAAATTAATAGAACAGACGAGAAGCTACAATATAATTTTCAGGAGAAATCAGTGGAAGACAGCTTGATAAATTATTGGACATCATAAAAGAGAATCTACTGTGGGTGCCTTGTTTTTCAGGAATATATAACTCATTATCATGATATTTTGTTTGAGAAGCTTAAATGTTATAGAATTAACACACAATCGCTAAGGCCTATTAATGGCAGGCGTAACCCTGGTGTCAAACGAGCCCGATTGCCGGGCGATTGACTTTCAAATATTTCGGCCTGACGAATAGCAAATAACCTGCGGTGATGTGCTGCGTTACGACGAGAGTCGACGTAGTTCCTAGTTCCTACCCACAGATAGCAGCACTGCTTGGAACGTAGCCGGTCCCATTGTATTGCCAATTGGAGGGAAAAAGACGGAACAAGTTGAATTCTTGAGCTACCCAGACAGGAATTTTACAGGGAAATTTACTACCAACCTACACTACAATTATAGGCTGGTGTTACAGACACAATACTAACGCGTACCAAGCGCCCTCCGCGAGAACCTGAGCGAAAAATGTTCCAGATGAAATCAAAAGTCAAAAATTAGAAAAAGGAGAAGTTGTAGTAAAGCACAGTGGAGATGTGATGGTCATGAAGTGGCGCGAAAAGACTTAGCAATGATGGGAGGCAAGAAATGAAGCCAGATGAATATAACAAGCAAATGGGAGGAGTTGATATGAGGGACCAAATGCTGCATGCATATCAGCTGGAGAGAAAAAGGGGCCTGAAATGGTACGTACAAATATTCAAACGCCTTTTGAATTATTTCTATATTGAATTCCTTTATAATCTGGAAATCTATTAACCAGAAAATTGACCACCTAGCCTTTCGATTAGATCTTATAAAGATGCTTTTTGAGACCCATGGCCCTGAAGTACCAAGACCTGTTTTCGGAAGACCTTCAGTTCAGCCGAGACCTCCTAGACTAACAGAAAGAGAAAGGCACTTCATTTACCTGATACCACCTACAGGAAGTAAAGTAAATGCACAAAAGAGGTACTGTGTATGTGCAAAAACCGAGAGTAAGAAGAGATAGCAGATATTGATGTCCCAAGTGTGAAGCAGGACTGTGTCTTGGAGCATGCTTCAAAGACTACCATTCAAAAATTAACTTCTAAGAGGTATGTAACTATTGTATCACATACAAACTTTTATTTCAATCGTATATTTTTAAAGCCTATAATCTGCTCTTTAACTTGGTGCAAGAATAATAAAATATATGTATAAATAAGTTAATTATTGACGGTTTATGTAAGCATGTAACGGTCCCAGTGAAAGCTTTGGAAAAGTCCCGCGGGAGGGGGCGGTCAGCCATATAAAAAGTAACGCGTTGAAGGGTTAAATAGGAAATCAAGAGCTTTGAGAAAATATAATATGTTATAGGGTAATAAAAAAATGTATTTTTAATTTTTTATAAAAAGCAATAAATATTCTAAAAAGAAAAATAGCTAAGTTATGACAGAGTTCATATAAAACTGGCCACAATATTTTAATTTATTATTAGATCAAATTAAACTTTACTACCGAATTAAATTTTCAAAAAATTTATTATTTTTTTATATAATGCATATCCTGTATATATTATACATATGGTCACCATTTCAGTATAAAGTATTAAAAGTATTAAAGAATTAAAGCATAATATTTAATTCAACAATAATAATATATAGCATAAAACATAATAATACTAGGCCTAAAATAACAAATTTGTAAAAAAGAAATATTTAGGCTATGCCCGATCCATACTCGGGCTTTGCTCACAACTGCATTCGCGGCACCCCGACCTATATTCGGGCATAGTGTTTAATGTGTGAAAGGCAAAATAGTTTTTAAATATGGTCTACACATACCTTTTCCATAGCAAAATACTTCGATAGTACGGTTGTACATTTCGCTCATGGCTTGCATTTCTATGTGGTTTCCATGGGTACAATCCATGCGTTTCCTATTGACGTAGTTAGAGAAGTCTTCTGTTACATATTGAGAAAAGTAGTCACCATTGGCAGCCTAGAACATATTGCAGTAAAAATATTATATGTCAGAGTAAATTATTCAATGTTTTTTATTGCATCTTGAAAAAAAGCTGAAGTAGCCAAATGGTTTCAAGTTTTTAATCACTTATGTATTTCACAATCTGTAGCTATAATTTGTTGAAAAATAATAATATAGATCAAACGTGCATCCTCTTAGTAGATTTGTCATCCTTAAGGGACGACAGCTGAGACAATTTTAATGATAGTTCCATCGGGTGCTGCTAGGGTCGCGTTTCTGTTTAACACGTTCACTGCGGCCCATCTAATGGCAGGCGTACCAACAAATCCTGCCAACATCCCGCAGCGTCGAACAAACCTGATTGCCGGGTGATTGGCTTTCAAATTTCGGTCTGACAAATAGCAAATAACGTGCGGTGATGTCCTGCTTTACGACGAGAGTCGACATAGTTTGCTAAACACCCACAGATAGCAGCACTGCTAGGAATGTAGCTGGTCCCATTGTATTGTTAATTGGAGGGGAAAAGACGGGACAACAAGTTGAATTTAAGCTTGCCAGACGGGGATTTTACAGAGAAATTAAACTACCAAACTACACCACAACAAAAAGCAAGTCACTCTCTACAGGCTAACGTGGTATGGGTCCGCCTTCGACCGACGCTGGAGCAAAAACGAAGATACAAAAGGCATTGTCGAGCGTATCCGATCGGTTACCGCAGGACCCGGACACCGCTTGGCCCTTATCCGATCATCAAAATCGGATCATTTTTGCTCAAGTTATCGTGCTAACGGACACATATATAAATATATGAATTTGAACGGATGGTGTTTTTGGCCTCTGGGGACCTCAAAACGAAAAAGCAAATCGGTCTCAGGCCCAGGTCTTACCATGAGACCAATGACTCATGAGGCTATGAGGGGATAATAGCTTATTCCCTATATGGGAAATTCACTAAAAGGTTTGCATTACAGGTTATGGTTTAATAAAAGGCTGTGCATAATAAATTTTCCTGAATATAGTAGTATTTTAACTTTCCAAATAGTTGATTTTTATTAATGTTAGGGGTTCTAGAGAAATTATTCGTCAAAAGTTAACTTTATTACAAAATAAGGTACTTCAGTATTAAACGGAGGCTACATTTTGTCAGCGCGCTGCGGCGGTTATGTTAGGTTGGGTTATCATAATAGAAAGTATCGTTCGATTCATAACGAAGCGAGGAAAGTCCTACACACATAATATTTACGATAACCCAACCTAACATAACCGCCGCAGCGCGCTGACAAAATGTGGCCTCCGTTTAATACTGAAGTACCCAAAATAATATAATTACAAGCAAGACTTACGATATAGTCCATACAATGTTTACGAACAACTGCGTGCATCTCCTGATCTCCATAGACCTGATCTGCAACTGCTCTGAACAAGCAAGCTCCATCTTCTCCCATAGCCTTCACAATCAGTCCTCGTTTGCGCATCTTCTTCTCAAACAGTCTATCTTTCTGCAATTGTTGATCAATATTTCAGACTTCAGCCTTTTCAAAACAAATTAACAAAATATATAATATTCTCATTCCAAAATACATAGGTTTTTTTAGTAAAGGCAAAAACATGAAATTTATTTCATACTCTTATGACAGGGCTAATAGAGTACAGTAGAAACTCTACTGTAGAACAAAAACTGTTGGCTGCCACGTGATCGAGCACATTGAAGACTAGTTGGTATTGTAAAACCATAATTTTCTACTTATAAGTCAGTTCTCAAAATTTAAATATTGCTTTGTAACAACTTGCACTTTAGTTCTACCACTTTATACAAGAACTAAATTTGTTATGGTCTACACACTGTTCATAGTTTGGATAAAATATATAATTTCCCCCGTGCTCGCATAACCCCATCATGACGGTTTCACTGCCTCACCCTGTACTATTGCTCTCTTACCTCCACCCATTCAGCTTCGGTAATCTCACCAAGCCGACGAGAGTCATACTCATCTCCACTGTTGTAGCCAGAGTTGTCGTCACAGGAGGGGCCTGCTTTAGGGGAGCTACCAGGAGATGCTCTTTCTCTCTCTCGCAACTTGCTGCTACGAGTAGTCCTGCGTACAGATAAAACACTCTCAGAGATACCATATAGCCACAAACAAAATTAATCATTAACACACACTTTGTAAGGTTATTTTGGCTTTGCATGTGAAGGTATTAAGTTGGATTTTAAATATTCTACTTCAATTATGTGGGTACAAAAATTTCTAAAAATCAAAAATTTTTGAGCTCATTTCAGTTATTTTTATTTGTACATTATAATTATTAAGAAGGGGAGGAGTATTTAGTAGGGGTGGGCGAGTACTCTACTTAAGAGCAATTACTTGACTTTTCCAAATACTCCCAGAGTCTGGAGTAATAGTAAAAAGTAAAATCTGGACAGTATAGATGACCCGGTTACCTGTGTGGGCTGGAACGGTGGCGCCTCTTACTGTGGCTGGGCCCACTTTCATGGCTATCATAGTCTTGTACATGAGAAGCTCTTTTTTCTTCTCTAGGCCAACTATGAGGTGAGTTCAATCGCTCTTCTCGATTTCTTTCATTTATCTGCAAGAAAGATTATATTCAACCAACTACAACTCCAATTAACCACTATGCGTACTGAGGGATATAGACAGATAAAATATGTGTAGGATGAATAATTTCCTGATTACTAAGAACAGCTGGTTCCATGGAATGGACGTTTGAAATATATGGTAATAACTTCATACTAGCCCTCGTTTGACCCTTTGAGCACCAGCCGTCCAGTGACTTTGGATCCGCTACACACCAGTCCTAAAATGCTGCAAATGCTATAAACGCCTTTTGCTGATTATCACCTTTGCCCTAAAACTCATTTAGTCGTTTTGTTATTTTTTTTTAGTGTAGAGTGATGTTTTTTTTTCCATTGTTTTCACGATGAAAGTGACAACAGATTGGTGCATCTCTAAAAAGATAATAATACAGGCTAGTGAATGAATAGATTAATGAATGAAAAAGTGTTTTTATTTACAAAATAAGTGAGTACCCATGTTATTCTTATGGAGAATATTGTTAAATGTTTTATTTGGCTTGTTTATGGATATATTTTAATCAAATTTGACAGATTTATTTATTTTATACTAAGCTATTAATATTTTAATAAGAAAACACACATTATTAGTTTCCCTGTAGCAGCATACCTAGGTAGGCCTACTCGTTAAACATAAATGTTAATTTAATAGATTAATTTAAAATCAAGCCAGAAATATGGAAATTTGCTTAGTCAGCAGGTTTGCTGCAGCGGGAGTATTATTTAGCATTTTTATTTCCCTATCAAACAATACCAAGTTCAAAAAGATAGAATAATTATAATAAATAGCTGAAATATTAATATTGTTAGTTGTAAAATGGGGCAAACCTGAGCTTCTGCCTTAAGTATTATAATTGGTACTGGTATAGAATGTCTTATGACTATTCAATGACTATTCAATGACTACTCTACCCCATTTTAAAACTAAAAGTCGTAATATTTAAGCTATTTCTTATTCAATGTTTTTGAACTTTGTATCGTTTGATAGGGAATTAAATAAAAGTATTCTTGACATTTTTTTCATTAAATCAGCCATTTTTGAGTACCTAATTAAAGTTTGAAAATTTAAAATGGCCGCCATTTTGAAATTTTAAGTTGAATCGAGGTGAATATTTTTCTAACATGGGTCTCTTTTACTTTAACATACATACCAAGTTTCATAATGATCGGTTGAAAATCTTTAAAGATAAAAATGTTAATGTGAAAAAGACAAAATGGCGGATATCTGGTTAACGAAGCGATTTTGGAAAACATTTTATTCCTGATTTTTTTCTTTATTATGACCCATAGAACCATTTCCCGGAGTTTGGCTGTTTACATACCGGACCCTGTATAGCCTTTTGGCACTAAAGGATAAACGAGTTAATATTAATTTGATGAGTATAAACATCTGGCCTACATGGAAATTAAAATTCAAATAAAAAATCTCTTATAAAACCAACATTAAACCTAACACAAACAATTGAACAAATGATACAAAGCACATGAAGGAACCAGAAGGTTGAGTAGCCTGGATCATCAGGTCCACGGTTTGGCGTGTGACCTGAAAAATATTTGCAATAAAAATCCCCTAATGTCATAGGCATTTTACAATTTGACATGCTCATTCACAGCTTGACAATGACAAATTGTAGAGTTACGATAATCTATCAAATCAAACATAAAATACCAGGAATTGGCGGGGTGGTATTCAAACACCATTTTAATTCGGGGCGGGGTTTTCATTTTCTTCCAGATTTTGGAAACAGATTGTTCAGAAACTTTCGGTCTTTATTGAACTCTTCATTGTCTTTGTGACTGTAATCCAAGATCGCAGTACTATCGTTAAATATTATCTCACACAATTGCAGGGAGATAATCATTGTTACCCATCATACAAAAAAAAATTGTAGACATTTCCGCGAGCCCAAGGGATTTGTGAACATCTGCATTTGAGAACACATCAAAATTTCCTGCAATAGTTGAATTTGTGGTAAACTTCCACAGAGAATTAATCATCGTCACTCGCATTCACCCTGTCCTCCTATTAAAGCCTACAAGCTATGTTGTGGGTTGTATTTTCATCTTTGTTCATATAGGGTATGATAAATGTTGATTATAAATAACTTCTTGATCAGCTTAACGTCTACATGTTGATTATGTCATACACTTTGGTGCTCAATGACAACAAGTGATTCTTATTATCAAGTTATAGGTTCTGACTTCAATAAATTTATACTTATAATATTATACTAGACTTACGTACCTGGATACAATTTTTCATGTTTTCATGATGAATACAATAAATTAATAAATAGGCCTACATTAGTGTTTCCATGTAAGCGGTCACTAGAGATTACTTAAAAGATTTGGACCGTGAAAGATGACCAAATGCATAGAATAGCCTATAGAACTTTAACATCAAAAATTGAAATTTCTGACCCATGACAAAAATATCACTACTAGCCTATATATCTAAGAAACGTTGACATGGATTATTGGACAATACTTTTAACTGTTAATATGCATAAATCACCAATATATACGGTTACAATAAGGGAAAAGGAAAGAAGTTAGTAGTTACTGCTCAAAATTAAGATTACAAAACCCACTTCAGTTCAATTTTGAGGTATACTTGCATCTAAAAATGATACTGTAGGAGGAGTAGAGCCAAAAATGAAAGGTGTACATGGACAGAAAGATGACAGTTAAAATAGCCTGTTCCAATATTTGAAATACAAAGGTGTGGTCGAGAGTGAATGCGTTGATCTTAGCTCAAGATTCGGATCATATATAAGTCATTCAAGCCTTCAAGATAGCTGTGTAATCATTAATCACGCAAGCCATCTCCTTAACGTTAGACTCCTAGACCTATTCTTTGGCTACGTTGTGAAAGTGAAACTGGGCCTAGGTTAAAAATGTTTATCCCGTTGAAGAAACTGCTATCAACCAAACTATCCCCGACCATAAAACAGAAACTGGAAAAAGGTCAGACCGTGTAGATATTGCAATATTGAATACTCAGTGAATTAGAACAAATAAATTTGCTTGAACTATTTGTCAAGGAAACCAAATGTGATTTTCTTTGAGTGGCTGAACACTGGCTGGTGCAGGAAGAAAGTGCTTGTAGTCAAACATTAACTAACACATTAGATCTAGTTATCTTCTTTCAAAATAGCCACAAAAATGGTGGTGTAGCCATAAAATATTTGCTTCAAGCCAGTGTGGCTGCAGTAAACTGAACCTTGAAAAGCTTTGTGTCAAGCTAACCCATAAACTGATAGCAGTGGAGATTGCCAAAATTTCAACTATACTGGTAGCCATTTATAGATCCCCGGACACCTCGAACAAAATCTGATCTACCTCACCAGATGAACAAAAAACTTTTAGTTTGTGGTGACTTTAATGTACACCCCATCTCGTGAAGAAACAACCTACTGCAGAGCTACGGACAGTTCATTACGACCAGACAACCAACTAGAAGACCTAGAGGCCTTGACATGGCTGCCACAAACCTCGACTCCTGAGATTATGAGGACCAAGTAGTCCATCCTATGGTCGCCGACCATGACTGAGCAGTTGTCTTAAGTGTTTCAACTGATCTTGGTAAGCAACTCCTCGTCTCTCGAATAGATTTAGTCAGGTTCTAAAGAGAGTGATTGATTAAAATGATCTATCTCTGCTTAGTAGTGCCTTACAAGCGGTAAATTGGGAATCACTCCTGCTATCTGACCCTGAAATTGCTTTTTCTACCTTCCAGTACTTGTTTACCAATAAGTTTGACTCAGTCTTTACTCTTAAGACCATAAAACCCAAAAAAGTGCTTGGAGATAAAAGTAAAGCTCCCTGTAGGATAAATAAAACTGGTTTACTACAGAACTAGCCAAAATGCTATCCTTTTTTTTTTTGAACTTTTCCACGATCACTACAAGGCTGCTAACCTGCCAGAACATGTAGCCTATCTCAGGTCTTTAGGAACCTGTACACTAGGGTTAAGAAATAGTACAGCTTTGAGGCCACTAAGGCCAAGAGAGCCTGCAGTGCTAGGATAATCATGCAGTCTCCAAATGCATGTAAAGCAGTCTGGCATCTTATAAATAAGCATCCTATCCAGAGGCCTGTACTAAAAACTGAAGCGTCACCTGATGATTTTAATATTTTTTTGTAAATAGTGTTCAGCAGGTCATTCATAGTCTCTAACCTACCTGTTTTACAAACGAACCTCCTGACCTCAATAAATACAAAAACTCACACTAACAACATGGAAAATGGTACTAATGAGATCCTACCAAGATATGTATGCAGTTTCCTGCATGACCCTGAAGACTATTGTAGAAACCTTAGTTGTGCTTGTGCATCTCACTAGGTTAATTAAATTAATCAATGTCTCAGTGAAGGCTCATTTAATGATTTATTATTAAAAACAGCCTGTCCACAAAATGGGTGATGCTTCTAACCCTATCTAACTTTAGGCTTATTTCGATTCTGCCTGTATTTTTTAAAGTCACTCAAAACCATGATGAAGAAGCAACTCATGTTGTTTTTTGAGGACGATAGCCTGTTCACATGTTCAACACGGATTAAAAAAAGGCCGCTCTACCACCACTGCCCTGCTGAGCCCGGTTGACACCATCTCTGAAGCATTTTTGAGCAGAATGAGTCTGTGAAGCTTAGCCTCTGTGACTTAAGTAAGGCTTTTGATGTTGTACCTCATGATATCCGACTGCTAAAGCTAGGCAAATATGGCGTTGGTAGTGTTGTTCTCAAGAGCTCTCAAACTATCTGAGGACCCACAAGCAAGTTGTATATCTGCAAGGAGCCCTTTCCAGCGTTGGCCATCTCTCATACGGCGTGCCGAAAGGATCAGTCCTTGGTCCTCTCCTCTTTACAATAATGATTATAGATCTATGATTGAATGGAAAAACATTACAGCACATGATGCAACGCTGCTGATCATGGGTACTAATATTCATCAACCACTAACAGAGGCCGAAGACCTGCTTGAAAAAAAAACCAAGGATTGGTTTGTTGCAAATGGCCTTAAAATTAACGATGACAAAACGCAGTCACTGTTCTGCAAATTGAAACGGAGTAGAGAAAGAGGGTGCGGCAAGGCTTCTAAAATTCATGGTGGTTACCAGGCTAAGTTGGAACCAACATATCTCGCAGGTATGTGCTAAGTTATCTCGAGTCCTCCATCTTCTCAGAAATCTTAAGGCTGAAATTCACCAGCCGCCAATCTCACTTCAAGGCTTTTAAAATCAACACAATTGCTGTTTTATTGTAAAATTATCAAACCTATATTAAAAATACACAAAATAAATGATTTTTTTGGTCATCTAACTTAAACAAAATAATAGCCGACAAAGTCAAAATGTGTCTCTCCTTCCAAAGATCCAAACAGGCTCCGAACACCAGGGTGGGCGAATTATTATCTGATCTAGCAACCAAACCATTCCAGAAAAGTATACATTACGTAGGCACACTTCCTAGGACAAAATCAGGACACTCGTATCAACTATCTGTGGTGGACGCATTTTCCAAATTTGTCGTTTTCGACCTGAGATTGTTTTCTCAGAGATTTAAGGAACATAATGCCTCCAAACAAAATAACCCTACGTCGATTGTTGCATAACATCTCAAGGATAATATAGGTCATAAAATCAAATTTGAAAAATCATTAAGTAATTTTGAAAAGTTGTAGCCAGAAAAACAAAGCCAAAGTATGGGGGGAATTATTTATTTACCAACATATGAAAGAACACGGCAATGAAACCATGTTAAATATGAGAGAGGAATATTCGGACAAGATCACATATCAGCTGTATTACGATGTAGATAACAAAACTGGAAATAAGAACCACCAGTCAGCTGATACGTAACGTCACTCTCCCCCTCCCGTGTCCGTGTTCCTCAGTAGGCCTACAAATGTCGTCCGGTCGAGTTTTACCTAAACGAGTGTACGCTACGAAAATACGTGTAAATAGCATGCTAAAATGTTCTGTGTTTGTGTATATTATGTGGTTTCTGTAAATAGTAGACAATCATCTCTCGATGTGAAATATTTTTACATACAAGAATGCTGCTGAAGATGAGCCGTACTAGGCTCGAAACATGTACAGCATAATTATCTACAATTGACACCTACTGGCATACGTAAGTAGATTATTATCTATAATAAACATAATAAAGGTGTCAAGGCTGATTAATTTGATGAAGGTTTAGTAAAGTACCGGTAACAAATAAATGAGTTTCCTGAAGTAATATTAATATTAATAATATTATTATTATTATTTTTTTTTTTTGCTGTAGTAGAATTATATACAGGACAAAGCCTATATCCTGATCTGATACAGACCAGACTGGTATTTCGTCATGTAGTTTGAGCTTAGTTTTAAGAATTGACAGATATTTTTTCTTTTTGTACAAATGAATGAAATGAAATGCTTTAGTTAGTTTACAGTATTACTATTACATTTTTAAAGTTTGAATAATTGTAATTAGTTATATCAAATATTTCAGTGTAGTATTAGTTTTATAAATATTGACAAAACTCCTATCTATGTACATTGTACTCCAAAAGATGTTATGAGTTAATAAATAATTTGAATTTGAATTTTAAGTTTTCTCTGACCAATTAGGGCAGTGTAGTTATAAGCCAGTAAGACTTGTAGTAAAGGAAAATGCTATAGGCACCTAAATATCATCGACCCAGATCACTATCTTACACCCTTAATTTTTCAGTAAGATTGACCTAAGTCAAGCCTATGTAACGGGTCAAATGTGTAGGGGGTAAAATAACGGCTAAACCACGAAACTTAAACAGCTGAATGTAAGCTGTTGTTGTGCCCGAGTCGCGACACTAAACTGACATCGCACCTAACCTCAAATTCCAAGATCGCAGACGACGTTGGTGTCAGTTTGGTTGTTAGACTGCGTCTGAGGGCGGGCTACGAGAGAAGAATAAGGATTGTCATTCGTATTCCCGGCTTTTGAGGCATTCGATCGTTCGTCTTCGGTTTGAAGAGTTTTTGTTTAACTTCGTCGTTGTCGTTTTAATCGGTTAAGTTTCGCGAGCTCTGAAAGCTTGTCGGTAATTTAAAGGTGGTGTGGTGAAAGTGTTTTGAGGAAACAATAATTTTAGTCATCTTGGTAAGTTTTGAAATAAACGACTCAGGTTTTCGTACCTTACCTTACCAGTTTTTGGTTGGGATAACTTTGTCGAAGTTCGTAGGCTAGGCCTGACTCTCCGATCTAGTCATACATTTTAACCAACTAATTTGGTACCAAAGTATTGCAGTTGGTGAAATATATTTTCGATTAACGTTTCGTAATCCGTCTTGGGACTTTCTCTTTTAATTCTTAAACCCTTTTATTGTTCCCTTAACGTCCTAAAACTTGTTCCAGCAGACAGGTTCCAGCTGGAAAAGTTCTGTCGAAGTTGGTTCAAGGTGAACACGTGAGGAAGTAGAAGTTTTAGTTTTTCCTCGTTTTGTGTCTCACTTGGACAACTTAAGCTAACTTGTTTTCTTTTCGTTTAATAAATTCGGACTCTGTGGGAATTAGGCTAGGTTAGGCCCATCTTGTACTAACCTTGTTTGTTGCAGGTTGACGACTTAACTCCGTAGGTAAGCGGGGTGACTACTTAGCTTACTTGTTCTCTCGTTAAGTTAGCTAATAGTGTGTCATTTAGATAATTGCCCACAGAGTCAAGTCAAAATTATTAATTTCCCCACAAGCCCCAGACTAGAGTGGTGATTTCAAGTGTGGTGTTTAGTAACCCGCAACGTTCGTCTCGAGCTCTGACAACCAGGGCTATCAAATTTAGGCTATCTGAATCACTATCGACTCCTGGGAAACTCCCCGCGACCAGACTAGGGCGAATCCTGGGATCTCGTTTTTCTTATCGGTGGCGTAATTTCCCACTTGTCGCCCGCCAGGAAAATTACATCACACCTATATGCTGTTAAGGTTAGATGAGTCATCACAAAAGTTGTGTACAATCAGTACACACAAGGGATTGTTTTCGTACAATAGATTGCCTTATAGTATCTAGCCTCAGCAGTTAGGTATTTTTCAAAGAGTCATCGAACAAGCTTTACAAGGTGTGAAGATGTTTTTTTTTATGATATTTGTATCAGGACCAAACGACGAAGTACATTTAAATAGACTAAGGGAAGTTTGTTCACGCCTCAAGGCTGTAGGTTCCACAGTGTTTGAAACAAGATAAGAATAAATTGTTTGCATAAAAATTGGAGTTTTTGGGGTTTACTATAGACAAACATGGGCTTTACACCTTCGCAAGCTAAGACAATTTTATCGCTTTTAAGCGATTGTCGATGCCCCTATACCAAGAAATGTGACAGAAGTAAAATCATTTGTGGGTTTAGTCAACTATTACTGTAAGTTTGTCCCCAAATTGCGGGTATTTTGAGACCTTTGTATGACCTTTTGAAGAAAAATGTAGACTTTTGTTTTGACGATGAATGTATAAAATCGTTCAAGAAAGTAAAAGGGCTATTGTGTGCGGCTCCTATGCTAGCACACTACACATGACCCCCAAGTACCAGTAATACTCACAGTAGATGCTAGTAACTATGATCTAGGTTGTATTCTCAGCATAATAGACAAAGATGATGCTGAAAAGAAGTTTTGCATCACGTAAATTGAACCACGCAGACCAAAACTATTCACAAATCGACAAGGAGGCATTAGCTGTAGTTTATGGTGTTAAGAAATTACACCAGTATTTGTATGGGAAGCATTTTATCCTTAAGAGTGATCACAAACCTCTTATTGTCTGTTGATGGAAAATTACATCTAACTTAGCTTATAGCCTAATGTCTTTATCAATGTTACCTATTAGAAATTAAGATTCAGGAAAACACAGTTTGTGTCTGAACAGTAGTGTATGGGCATGCAACCGGGAGCTCTTCTAATGTACGGTACATAGACATAGGGTTATACTAACCAAAACTCTAAATTCTTTTCCTGTTGCAGGTATAATAAAAACAAAACTGATATCATTTTTGGATTCACCATGCAAAAACTGTAAATTGACATACAGTAAGTTAGGCTAGGCCTATAACTTAAATAAACATTAAATGTTCAATCGTAGTAACTAAGCTGTACGGAACATTTGACTTACATTTATTTAAGGCATAACTTAGTGATCAAGTTTAAAAATAGGCCTAGTAAGTTAAATGTATCCTATTAGGGTAGGCGAATGCAGTCTTAAAAATAAGAGTAATAGCCTAGTCCATAATTTTTACTTAATTAACCGTTGTGTTATTATGATTGCAGAGGGTTTTAATTGAGTAACTCTAATTGAACAATAAAAACTCTAGTTGTTTGAAATAGCCTAGTTGGTTGTTTTTTTTTTATTATAAAGAATAAAAAAGTTAAAGATAGACCAACTTACCAGTTTAAGACAAGCTACCTACTAAGTAAGCAAGCTCTAGGCCTAGGCCTACTTCAGATTTTTAAGGAATAGGCCTACTTAAAACAATTAATTAATAAAACATAATATAACTTATTAGAAGTTTCTGTGCCAATCATAGGCTACCTTCTATTACTAATAAAAACAGGCCCATTAACTAAGGCCTAGGAATAATCTCTGATACTACAGGGTATACAGCTCTCAACCTACCCTAGGCTATTTCTCTGTACATCCCAACCATCTCATAAGGAAAAGTCGGTTGAGTGTCATGAACCTTCCTAGGCCTACTAATGCAAAATGATGGATCCAACTTAAAATTCAATTAGGCCTATTAACAACTACTACCACCGAACTGAACCTACACCTAGGCTAGGCCTAGGAATTTTAAGACCCTCCTGTTGTTAAGAATTCAATTTGTGGTTAAGTTATATTTGCTCCTCAAACCACAAGACAGTCACATTATGTTATACAATAAGATGAGGTAGAAATCTGAATACATACTTGTGGGTGACTGGGTAAGGATCCTAGGGAAATTCCATGAGAATGAGATCCATTGTGGTGAGTTGTAGTTTCTGGAGATTCTACTTCTGATTTCCCCTGAATGGCCTTTTTCTTAGATAAAATCGTCATCTTGATTCATTAAACTGAATGTACATCCCACAAATTAATACACAGATTTCTTCTGAATACACAAGAGTTTTATCAACACTTAAAAATAGGTACAAATGAAACTAAAGTCCATCTACCATGACATGATCCATGCAGATGGCAGATGAATGTAAAACCAAAACCACTAACTAAATAGAATAGAGTAGACTGACTGACAAACTGGCCTGACCATAAGTAAAGTAATAAGTAAAGTAATGGAATGGAATGGATATGGAATGGAATGGAATGGTGTTGTTATGGGCAGCAGTAGCAGTGCTGGGCCAGTGGCCTGGCCTTTGACATACGAGCATTTGGTATTTTAGCAGACAGTGAAACTCGTGGCATGTATATACTATATCTCGGCGAAAGTGGTTAAAGGTAAATTAACCTTCTTTGAGGTATATCATTCCCTCATTTATTTCATACATATATTTAATATTTTGTAAATGGTGTATCCGTTGATATAAATAAAAACATAATACACCCGTGCAGAAGTACATGGTGTTCAAAAACGTGGACATAATTTACGCAGTAATTCCTTGGGTTTTAATAAAGAGAAAATCAAGAATAATGTTTTTTTCCAAAATCACTTCGTTAACCTGATATTTGCCATTTTGTATTTTTTTACATAGACATTTTTATCTTTGATTTTTTTCAATTGGTCTTTATGAAACTTGGTAGGTATGTTAAGGTTATATTAAGCCATGTTAGAAAAATATTCATCTCGATTCAACTTAAAATTTCAAAATGGGCCATTTTAAATTTTCTAACTTAAATTACTCAGAAATGGCTGATTTTATGAAAAAAAATTCAAGAATACATTTATATAGCATTTTTATTTCCCTATCAAACTATACCAAGTTCAAAAAGATCGAATAATAAATAGCTGAAATATTAAGAATGTTAGCTGTAAAATGGGACAAACCTGACAAAGCTCTGCCTTATTCTACGCCATTTTACAAAAATATAAGTCGTAATATTTCAGCTATTTCTAATACGATGTTTTTGAACTCGGTATCGTTTGATAGCAGTGACGTAGCTAGAGGGGGTCCTGGGGGTCCGGACCCCCCTTCCGGTCTTAAATATAATATTTATTTTGTTAAATTAAATGTAAAATTATATAATCATACTGTATTGACGTTGGGGTTGATTATTTTCAATGCCAAGAGAGCTAAAAATCCGTTTTAGGGCCTATATAAAAATATAAAAAATCCCGAACCCCCCTTTTACCTAGGGGGTATTGAATCAGTCGACCCACCCTATTTTGAAATCCTAGCTACGCCACTGTTGATAGGAAAATACAAATTCTAAATAATACACCCGCTGCAGCAAACCTGTTGACTAACCAAATTTCTATTTTGCCGGATTGATTTTAAATTAATCTACTAAATTACTTACTTACTTTACTTTCCGTGTAAGGAAATCACCTTATATGAATCCTATCTAAAAAGTGAAAATGTTATTTGTAACAAATGTGAGAAACTACCTACCAGGTTTTCAGACTATACAAGTTTCAAGGTAAGCGTCTCTGATAATCTTTTGTGTAGGACTTATTGAAACCTGAATTTTGGCCCGAGGGAATTTTCGTAAAAGAGTTTGAAGAATGTCGTTCAGGCAGACAAAATAACGTTAAAAGTTACATTCCTTCTCGTACTTTTTAGGGGATCGTCAGAAAAAATGGGACTAAACATGATGCGGGAAAATCACTCCTCTGTAAATTTTTGTGCATCTAGACCTGTTAACCAAAACGGCCATAGAGGCCCAAATAATGTAGGTGTTGGCCTAGGACTTTTTAACTTTTGTATATTGTTGCTTAATGTACAGTGCCTTTTCCACTGCTCGTATTTTAGACCTTGAAAGGACACTTGCTCTTAATGATTATAAACTGCTTTGTCTCTCAGAACATTGGCAGTCCGATGAACTTATAAATTGTACAAACATAAGTGGCTTCTGCCTTATTTCAGCCTGCAGAACTTCTCTGAAACACGGTGGGGTTGTTCTTTTTAGGACACCTAATATAATGAACTCAATCACTGTTATTGATGTTAGTGAGTTTTGCGTTGACATGCATCATGAATATGTTTGCGTTCATTTGCATAGTTGCAGAATTATTTTCATTGGCATTTATAGGTCGCCTGACGGTGATCCGGATAGGTTTTTAGATAGCCTTGAAAGGTTTGTCCTCTCTTTAAGTAAGAGAAGATCTGCGAACAGTGTCGTCATAGGTGGCGACTTCAATGTGAACATCTTGGTAAGAAACAGACTTTCCGAAGATTTTGTAAACCTTTTAATAAGGTCCCTTGACCTTTATTGTTCTGTGTGGGAGCCTACTCGAGGCACTTCCTGCCTGGACAATGTAGCCACCGATTTATCTAATGACTGTTTTAAGGCAGAGGTCCTTAGCTAAGCCATTGCAGACCATGAAGCAATTAAGTTTAGCATAAGGGATAAGCAGGCAGATGGGAACGTCTCGAAGCATGGTACTATATCTAAGTTGTATAGGCCCTTTCCTGTAAGTAAAATACATAGCTTTTTGGGTGATCTTTTTAACATAGACTGGTATGTTCTACTTCAAGGTGGTAATGCTAACCAAAAATTTAACCAGTTTTTAAATATTTTTCTAATGTTGGTTAATGAGTGGCTTCCCAAAAAAACCCTCCGGCCCCGAAAGAATCTAAAAAAC
Source organism: Macrosteles quadrilineatus (assembly GCF_028750875.1). NCBI lineage: Eukaryota > Metazoa > Arthropoda > Insecta > Hemiptera > Cicadellidae > Macrosteles > Macrosteles quadrilineatus. Next base: position 77,298,985 of record NW_026542600.1, on the reverse strand, counting down.
TCCATCCAGCCCTAAACAGACAATCCCACTTTACTAACCTTAAGAAAGTGGAAACTTTTAACCTATGATATGTACAAGGTATCCAAAACTCCTGAAGTTAAAGCAAGATATCTGCGAGTCAAAAATGAATACCAAGAAAGCCTTAAGCTTGCCAGATTTGAGAGTAATGTTAAATTCATTGAATCTGCACAAAATCCTTCTGCAGCTTGGACTATTATAAAGAGAGAAGTGGTCCCAACAAAGCCTTTACAGTCGACCAGCCTAACACCCAGTGAGTTCAACGATTTTTGTGAACTCGGTCCAACAGACCCGTGACGCTATTGGAATCCCCCCTACCTCTGGCCTAGAACTACTGGGAAAACATCATCCACCTACTAGTACCTTTCAAATTTCCCCAGTTTCATGTGATAAAGTCATATCTGTAGTGCAAGGGTTAAAGAATTCTTCTAGCAGAGACATATATGATATCTCTACTAGTTTTCTGAAACAGATCATTTTCTCTATAGTTAGCCCATTAACTTACTGTACCAATTGTTGTATTTTAGAAGGTATTTTCCCTGATGTTTTAAAAATTGCTAGGGTTGTGCCTATTCACAAGAAAGGCAATCCCAACCTGCCAGAGAATTTTAGACCAATTTCTATTCTGCCATCTTTCTCTAAGATCCTTGAATTTATTATTAAAGAACAGCTCTCTCTGTATTTTGGTTTCAGGCCTCACCGCAGCACTACTGATGCGGTTGACAAGTTAATAAAAGCAGCTTTTCAGTCTTTTGAGAAGGGGGCTTTGCTGGGGCCACTCTTTGTGACCTCAGCAAGGCCTTTGACATGGTGCTTCATGACACCCTCCTGGGAAAGTTAAATTTCTATTGGGTTAAGGGGAAACTTTTTTGAATTGTTTGAATCATACCTGACTGGGCGTGGGCAGCTGGTTTGTATAAATGGCAGACACAATCCAGTGTACAGCAATTGACCCATGGTGTACCTCAGGGCTCAATTCTTGGTCCCTTACTTTTCAATGTCATGCTTAATGATCTCGCTTTGTGTTTGGGGCAAGGTTATCTGATGTTTGGGGTCTGTTATGCAGATGATACTACACTCTTTGAAACTAGTAATGAACTGGGAGATCTTGAGGAAGCCATGAAACGATCTCTTGAGGTGGCATCGGCCTGGTTCCGAGCAAATCACTTGTTTCTAGATGAGACAAAGACTAAGTCAATAATCTTTATTCTAAGAAACTTAGAACATAGTGTGAAATCTGTCAAACTTCTAGGCTTACATCTTGACAATAAAGTAAACTGGAATGACCAGATTAGTCATATGTTTGTGCTAGACTTTCCAGAGCTCTGTGTGTGTCTACTCAGAAGATTGAGATATTTTGTACCAAAGGACTGGCTGAAAACTGCTTATATTGCTTTCTTTCAGAGTATTTTATTGTATGGCCTAAGGCTCTGGGTGCCGCCTCTGGGGTCAAGAGAGTTCTGCGCTATCAAAAGAAAGCAGTTAGAGTAGTAGCTGGTGCTGATTACTTGGATCATTGTAAACCCATATTTGTAGCTGAGAGCTTAATGACGGTTTGTAACCTCTATATTTTTCTTGATCAAAATCAAGAAGGAATGGAATTCTCTTGAGCTGAGAGGCGACATCCATCCCTATAATACACATACACGTAGGAAAAATGATCTCAATTTACCACATGTTAGATTAAGTAAAGTTCAGATGTCGATTGATATTCTTAGTTATAAGTTTTTTTTAAACTTCCTTTTGTAGCTCGGAACCTGCCGGACCCAAAATTCAGAAAAGGTGTTTAGGGGGCTCCTTTTGGCAAACCCTTTGTACAAAAATAAAGAATTTTTTTATCTGTAAGAAGAATATGTAAGTATTTTTTTTTTAGTTTTTTAACCGAGTGCTGTGTGCTGTTTTTTTTTCTCTGCATGGAGAGTTTCAGGAATGTAATTCTTTATATTGGTAAGAAACCCTGTACTATTTGTCTTATTTTAGTTTTTATTTTAGCTATAGTTGATTGACGTTTTCCAGCAATGTAACTGCATTTTATGGAAATAAAAATTCTTGATTTTTGATTCTTGATGTTATCTTATGGGACGTCTGTCACAAAACAACATCACTTGCGACGTTGCCAATTCTACCAAGGGTCCATTTCACAATAAACTACAAGCTACAAGTTACAACTTGTAACTTGTAATTTCCATTAGATTTGCATTGGGCGATCAGCTGATTTACTAATAATATTAGTTTGTACTTTATTATCAGTGTTGCCAACCAACCTCTTTGATTTTCCCCGCACGAAACGACGGAAATCCTCGATTTTCCTCGCAAGGATTCTAAAATTACTCGCAAAATCCTCGTTAGCATCAAAGATTAAAATAATTTGAAATTTCCCATATTTACATGATAATATACGTTTCCAAATTTTCTTTTTTTACTAGAGGTGCTATATAACCGAACATACATGCATTACCTATTGTACTTGAAAAATTATGGGTTTTGGTAAATAGTATGAGTGAGGTCTAGCCATAGACCAACCAACACAATGGAATTATAATCTATGATTTAACGCATGCATTATAATCAATGGTAAAAGTAGGTTTTCCATCCCTGAACCCTGATCCTTTGTAAAATCTGAATAATAGTACTTGTAGTTCATCTTGGTTAATTTGTGGGTGTGCTTATGACAACGTCGAAATTCTTTAACAAATCATAAACTATTTTTTATTTTTTTATTTTAGGGTATGATAATTCACTTAAGGTTGTATTAAATCACGGCCACCTAAATAAGAAAAAAAACCTGTGTTTATACGGTACCTGAAAAAATACATTATAAATCAAATAATACTTATAACCTTCATTAATAATAATATATTAGTTATTAGCTTTGAAAATTACATTATAAATCATTCAGATGGGGACGCCACCTAGGTACTTTTTTACACAAATTTGAGTGAAAGATGAGTGTAGAATGGTGTGAGATGATCTGGGTAACTTTGTTATTGATGACAAAGCTATTTCATCAGACAGGATAATTGATTTAAAGCCCAATCATCATGAATAGCTGAGTAATAAATCATAATTTGTTAGGTTTTAATAATTTCACTACGTAGGCCTAATTGAAAGAAAATTTGAACTGAAGGCAACCAACAAACGACAAGTTTCTGTACAGGTGAAAAAGCTAAAAAAGGTGGGGTAGTTAGTTGTTTAACACACATCGGTCCCAGTCATATCCTCATAACAATAGATCAATTCGAATTCACATTCGCTTCATGATTACAGGCTTATAGCACGCACTCAGCTGAGTTGACATGACAGCGACAGCTGGAGCTGAGCATAGAATTACTTCACTTCACCTCAGTCCAGTTTCCAGTTCGGCAGTTAGTTCTAAGTTCACCCTCATTTCATCGTCTTCTTCTTCTTCATCTACTTGTTCTTAGATCTTGATTGGTTGATTTATTGATTGATTGACTTTTTTCAGTTGCGGAAACTGTTCTTTCAATGCTTAGATTCAGAGGGATTTTCAATATATTTTTAAACAGACCCAGGCACTGAGAATACTCGATTATCAGAAAAATCCTAGTTGCTTTACCTGAAAATCCTCGAAAATACTCGCAAAATCTGAATCCTCGCATAAATCCTCGCAGGGTCTGGAAATCCTCGAAAAACGAGGATTTTCCCCGCAATTGGCAACACTGTTTATTATGAAATGGGCCCCAGGACGCGGCCTGTAGTTAAAGGTGGCCGTGATCCAAGTTCAGTCAGTCAGTTTTACTTTTACTCAATCTCCACTCCACACTCCACTCCACTCCATTCCTTTTTCTCTAGTTCCTCTTGATTTGATTTTTCATTATCATTCTAATTTCTCGACTCGACTTCTCTTCTCTCTTCCTTCCTTCTCTCATTCTCTCTACTTCAGTACTTCGTCGTTCGTTTTCTTCCTTCAGTGCTGTGTTCTCTTCTCTTCTCAAGTCAAGCTTCTTTCTTCTAAGCCTTACTAACTTCGATCCACTCAAGAGAATTTTTTATTTTAAAGATAGTTGGTTATAGGCTAGAATTTACGGTCGTGGTAGTAGAAAAACCCCACGATATAATTTAGTAAAGGAATCTAATGTCTACTAACGACATAAATATTATTTCTGGTGCCATTAAACTGGATTCGCCGGTAAAGGTAATTGAAGCACCCATCGTTTATTAGGCCTACCTAGGCTACATTTGACTTGCATGTTTCATCAATTCTAATTCAAATTAAACTATCGATTTTCTGCAGCTCATCCATCAGTTTACATCATAGGCCTACCCAAGTAGTTTTGAACTCAGGGTTAGACAGCGAGAGCTAGGCTTACACCACACAGTCATCTCAGCCTAGGCTAAGTTTATAGGTCATGCTTACTTAGGGCCCATTTATTGACGGAAAACTCCATTTCAAACGGGCATACAAAGATGGCAAAATGTTGAGTTCAGACTTAATATCCTACATGTTATGCATGAAGATAACTTAAGGCCTACACTACAAATTTGGCAAAGTAAGTTATACGTGTCCGGTAACTGGATGTGGATTAGGCGTCCGGCAGTTACTGTCACAACCTAACCCTAACTAAACAAACTCACTGATGAAAAATTCTGTTCATAAAATAAAATTATTAAGTTAGGTAGGCTATAGGCCTAATGCTTCAAATTCCAACAAATGATGTAGGCCTAGGCCTACAGTTAACTTAAGAAGATATCAAATTTTAAGCAGAATCTTTGACAAAAAGTTAACTTAGTGTCACCGAGGGGATTCGATCTGAATATCTCTTGGATATGAGCCGTTACTCTATCCACTTCACCACGAACACCGATTGGCTGCACTTCGTATCGTTCTGGGCCCCAACAACCTGGTGACGTCACTACCTGATGCCTAATCTACGCCCGATTACCAGACGCGTATCCTCTGCGTAAACATTTACCTATCATTATCATAGGCCTACTAAGTTAGGCTACAACCGACAACAATATATGACGTGGAAAGTTAAAAGGGACCTCTTGACGGTGATGCAAAATTTTCAGTACAGCTGATAAAAGTGATTAAGCTCGCAAATAGGCTATAAAAAAAAAATGGTAATTCTGAGCAATTACTTGGTCAACCCGAATTTTTTTCATATTTTACTACGGTCATCAGGAGGTTCTCAGAAAGTAAGAAACATATAATTCAAGCCCCGCAAGGTTAAGTTAGGTTAGGTTAGGTTAGGTTAAGTTAGGTTATTAATTAAACTAACCTAACCTAACCTAACCTAACGTAACGTAACGGTACTGTTACAATTGGCCTTAGAGATGTATATGAGACTAAAAAAAAACATAATAAGTTAGGTTAGGTTAAGTTAGGTTATTAATTACCTCAGTAATCGCCGGGAGGATTGTCGGAGGAACCACTAGCCATAGCCATAACGGTACTGTCACAACTGGCCTTCCGCGCGTCTCCCGCAAGCCACTGTTATCGCTCGGACTTTGAACCTTCTTATCGCTCCGCAACCTGTACGATGGCCTTGCGGGCCTTGAATTATATGTTTCTTGCTTTTTGAGAACCTCCTGATGACCTTAGTAAAATATGAAAAAAATTGGGGTTGACCAAGTAATTGCTCAGAATTACCAAAAAAATTATCGATTGTTAAGTAATATTTCGTTTAACATAGAACAGGACGGTATCAGTTAACCCTCCGAGCGTCACTTGTCGAAAAGTCGACTCACGACACACTTTGTGTATAGTGTCACTTGTCGATTTTTCGACACACGAACATCGTTTACGGCGAAGGCTCTAGGTATCGTTCTTTTTGTTAGATTCAGAGCTTTCTCCGGAGGTCTGTCTCTAAGCGCTTTTCATTTTAGTTCCGAAAATATTGTAGCAGACAGCTGACGTGCGTATTTGTAAACAGCTTGGTTAACCTCGGACCGATGACTGATGTGTTTTATTACGTTTATCATTGTTTTAGTGTTAAAAATCAAAAGTAGTGATATTCGTGGTGCATTATAAGAAGATTTAAGTGATTTTGAAGGGCTGGTTGATGATCCTGAAGAAGTAGGTAGTGATATTGATGTAAATTATCAGCCAGATTCCTAGCTATGGTTAGGCTATGCATTCTTAGCTAAACGCTATGTACTGAAATCTGTTTTTTGCCCATAACTTATTTATTTGCAAATCTACTTCCTTATATTATTATATATTTGTAACCCTCATAAAATTTAGAACAAAGTGGCTATTTTCAAATATTTATAGGCCTATAATTTATACAATTTCATTGAGCGTGAACTTATTTTTTTTTTTTGAAAATTTATCAAAATTTTTTTTTACTAAAATAGAACAGTAGAATTAACATTGTTTTAAGTTTCTCAGATCCGTTTTAATAAAACCTTGCAAATGGGCCAAAAATAGGCGGACATTAAGGCCTAAACTATGGACACTCGGAGGGTTAAAATATCAAATCCAATATTTAAAAGGTCGAAATAAATCATTATGTTAGCCTCTGCACGGTCTGAGATAAAGTACCTTTTGTCACTCAATGTTATTTCACCATAACGACAATAGGTCTCATTTTTAACATTTACTTTTTAAACAGACTTTAGTCCAACAAATTAATTTTCCTGCATTCTAGTGGAATTAAGAACTAAGTTACAACAAAGTTCAGTTGATGAAGGAAAAAATAGGTCTAGCCTATCTCACAAATTTTGCAGTCCCGACAAGAGGCAGGATATTTTTAGTCCCTACCTTTTTTTTATGCTATGGAGAAATGTAGGGCCAACAAGAAGTCCCTTTACTGAAATGTAATTTTTACAACATGCTTCGTTATAATAATTATTTTAATGAAATCTATGCCCTAACGACGAAAATGGTATTGCCTCTAAACAGGACTTAATGAGTTAAGGTTTATTTTGATTGATATCAAAATTGTTTCTTAAATACAAAAACAATATTTCAAAAACCTATAACTTTAACCAAAAAAATTGTAGATGCATGGGACTTTCACTAAGTGATTTGGAATTTAAAAAGAAATTCAAATTTATATAGCCTATACTCAAAGTCAATAATTCCTGACAAGAGTTTTAAGTTGTACATATAAAAATCAATAAGGGAAATAACAAGTTTTGCCATTAGCTAACAATAATAGGTTAGGAAGGTTTTGAGATACATGTTAGGCCTAACTTAGTTGTTACTTGGGATATAGGCCTAGGCTAGTAGGCCTTCAATTTAACTTAATTAATTTAAATCTAAAGTAATCATTTCCATAACTCAAACTTAGAGAGAGAGAGAGAGAGAGAACTTTATTATATAAGCATCGAGCTTAGAAATAGTGTCACAAAAGTAAAAATTAAATACATGTTTTTTTTTGTTTTTTTTATGTCTTTGGCTTCTTTTTTTAAAAAAGTGGCATTCTTCTACATCGGGCTTCAAACTCCTCGATGCTGTAAACAGGCTCTTCGAGCATCCATTTCCGAAGTCTTCTCTTCATTGTCCCTGGGTTGCCGGCTTTGATATCCATTGGGAGCAGGTTAAAAAGTCTGGACCCAGCATTAGAGAGCTACACCACAGTCATCTCAGGCTAGGTCTGGAATAAATGTCTATTTGCTTTATACATGGAAAACATGCATTACAATTGTCAATGAATAGGTAAAATAACTTAAAAGTTATATTTGTATTTGTCAAACCTTGCAAAAATACAGATCTGGGCGCAGAAATGTTTAATTTTGTAGGCCTAATAAATTGTTAAGTTTCTTGGGATATAAGTTAGGCCTAGTGAAGGTTAATATAAATTTAAAATATTCAGTTTAATGGGCCTGTATTTCCAAGGTTAGGGCCTATCACGTGTTAGCAATTTGTTAGTTTAGATTGCCTCAAGATTTTCTTTTTGCTAACCTATGATGTGGGCAGCCTCAGGGCTCAGTCCTAGAATTTAGGCCTAGGCCTACTTATCCACATAGGTCTCAGGTACGTACCAAACCAAGGAAGGAGTAATGTGATATATTTCAAGAATATATTAAAGGCTTAAACTACTAATATTTTACTATTTAGGCTACACTGAAATTTAGTTGCACATTCAACTAAATTGCCAACTCACTGCCATTAGTTTCAAAATTTTGCTTATGTACACTTACCTATTTAATTTAAGTCATCCAAGTGATAGTATCACATTCGTGGTACATCTAGGCTATGTCTAGACAGCTGGATAAGCTTAACTTAGGCATAGGCCTAATTTTAAATCACATTTATGGTGCAGTTAAAATGAAATGAAATGAAAAATGTCTTTATTTAAGAGGCGAAGTTAGGACTAGCAAGTCCTCTCTACCACTTAACCTCTAAAACATAAATAAAACTATCCACTTTATAAATAAAATTAAATAATCTAAGTACCATATTATAAACATGTTGAAATTAAATTTAAATCCAAAAAGTCCATTTGAACACAAGCCGCCAACAACCCCCCACACCAGCGCCAGAGACTCATTCATGCCTGCTGCTCAAAATCATAGATTTTATCTCTGCCCCAAACCTTGCACGGTTCTCTATGGATTTTATATGGTCAGGAAGAAAATTCCACATTCAAATTGCAGATACTAAGAAAGATTTATTAAAAACTGTTGACCGGTGAATTGGTGTAGATAAAAGAGGGGAGCCTCTACAAGTGGAACGGGTGCTGGTGTCAGAAATGAAATGGAAGTTATCTGATAAATACTTAGGAATTTTACTGTTAATAATGGAGTGTAGAAGACGAAGGGTGTGAAATTCCCGAAGTTCACTTAGCCTGTTTAATGAAAGCAGGTTAAAATAGGGAGTGACATGGTCATATCGTCCAAAAATGAATCTGATACAGAAATTCTGCGCTCGCTGAAGTCTGCTAGAAACCTCATTAGTTCCTTTGTACAACTTGGTCAATGGTAATAAACTTTCATTTCTTAGTAAGTTGCCTTGGAGCAAATCTAGATTACTGAAGAGCTGGGATTTCCTAGCCCCTGTATTGTTTGCACAGCACAATAGACTACTAGGCTACATACAATACTACAATAAGGCTACAATAAGTTAGTGCTGTTTTCTTAGATTTTTTCACTCAGCTTACTAGAGGGAGGGATTGACCAGATAATAAGGTCTCTCTATTCTACATGATCCCCATTTAATAAGTGTTGTATGGAAGCAATTTTGGTCTTTTATTTTTGAAGTATTCACCCTTCAATTGATTTGACGATTGATCGAGAAGTGCGTACAAGCACTGTAGCATTATTTATTGCTTTATGGAAGGTGTCGTTTTAATTATCATACAGTATTATTATCTCTCACTACACCCAACACCTTAATACCGAAGCAGATCTTATATTGCAGATGTTTTCTTTTCTTCTATAAACTTTCTCAGGGTACGTTAGTTGTATTAATATACCTACAAGTATGACAGTAAAAAAACATGAATACCTATCCTTTTTAACTAAAGTTTGAGTTGTAACCCTAATTCAGTACCATGTTGTATAGTTAGCTCAGCCTATAACTATTTCATATGCTATGGTTTAACATGGCAAACCATACTGCTATGGCATCTGCTTACTCCTAGGCATCATGTAGCTACGATACTATTATTTGTGATACAAAAACTATTGTTTCCATTAGGCCTACATGTAAAGGACAGTACGAAAAGTTATTGTTTGAGTTTTCTTCAAAGTAGACAGAGCCCAACAGTCCACAAAAATTACTGTTCAAAATAAATGTTGTCTTTGAGAAATATATACTGTATTAAATTACGATAGTAAATTAGGAACATTTGAATAAAATATGTCTTCTAGCTCTATCTTTAATATCCAGCGATATATTTATAATTAGGTCAAAATCCGTTATGTGCCCACAACTCCAAAACTTGTTAATATGAACATTAGAGTGTACAAAGCGTTTTTCAATGACGAGTACTTTGTTAAGTAGAATGGAATCATTTCCAGGTATTTACGACATGTTGCAAATACGTGGGTGATTTCATGCATTGTTGTCGGTATATCTGTCTGGGAGAGATAACGGTTCGCTGTAGCGTCGCCAACAGCGGCCCGTGGTAATGAATTACTGTTGACTTTGTCGCAACAATGAACTAACGATTACTTTTCTAGTTCAGTTACTCAACAAAAGAACTTTAAGCTGTTCAAGAAGTTTGATTGGGTTTGGTTAGGTTAGAACAGTGTCATCTAACCTAACCAACCAAACTTCTCAAACAGCTTAAGATTTGCATTAGTTATTCTACTATGTTGTGTGTTTTCTCCAAATTTATATAGCCTGTGATCAAAAACCTTTCCTGAATATTGTATTTTTCATTATTTATCACTGTACCTATAAAAGGTTTCAATAAGTTATAGAAGTGTTATTGGAAAAATAGAGTTAAGTATGGGCACGTAACGGATTTTGACCTTACAAGTAGGGGGCCTATAAGTTACTGTAAAAATTTAGAAGACGGTAAATGGTGTGTATAAAAAGATAGCTACAATGGCGATCGATTTCAATTGAGTTAGTTATAAACGGGCAAATGGTCATCATCAGGCCCATATTGGAGGCCGTGAGAATCAAAATGGCACCCTTGATTAAATACTGTTGGTCGCGGGACGTTTTGGAAACCAACTCCAATAAGTTCCAGCAGAATCAGAGTTAGCTTGTTCACTTTTCAATTTGTCCCTATTTTTACACTCTTTATATACAAAGTTCTTCCTAAACATTTCTTTAAATTTCTTCTTTACATATTTTGAGGATATACCATATCTTTAAGACTTTTAACCTAAGCCCGAGAATAGCTCGGAGTATAAGTTCGTTGAATCTCACCTGCGAATGCTAGTGTGCTTATAGCCGCACTTGTCACGTTCTTCCGATGGTGGCATGGTAGCTCAGTTGGCCAAGGCGTTGCACTTACTTTGTGACAGGTTATTGAAATCATTAGGCCTACCGTTTTAAAATATATAGTAGCTTAAGTTTATACTAAAAGTATTGATTGCAACATTTGTGATTTTATAGCCCATAAAATACAATATAGGCCTACTAACTCCCTCCGCTTGCCAGTGATAAGGATTGTTTCTGACTAGTTTTCTTTTTGTAATTATATGCTAATAAATATTGTTATATTAACTCTTTGCGTTTTTCAATCTTCTCCTGAACAATTCAGTTTCAATTTATTATCTGAGTTAGTTTTTACGTATGTTTTACAGTATTTATTTATTTTGTAAGCCTTTTGACTCATACTTTCTTGCTTTTATTCCTTCCTTGTTTCTCTTATGTCCATGATCCTCTTAATTTGTTATATCCAATTTAAACATATTAATTGAGACGTTTCTTACCTCTTTGCAGGCCAATTTTTTCGAGCAGACATTCAAAGAAAAACATCCTAATGAGCAGAGCAGAAGGCATTGACTTGGTTAAGAGAGAATTTTATAGAAAACAGAGGGTAAGTAACTGGTTCATTAACAATGTTTAAATTTTGAGTAACTGAGCAGTTTATACCAATGATGTTGTAATGGATTGCACTCTTAGTGACACAGTTGGAACTGATTTTGGTGTGGCTCCCCTGACTCCCTACCGGCAGAAACCTCCACTGCTTATTTACCCTCCAGTGTCAAATAAATCACTGTAGTTGTTTCCCTGTAGATATTTAATACATTTATATATTGCTAGTATTATGTCAAACATTTATTATACATTAGCTTAATCAACCCATTGGCCTATGAATATTTAGGTGCCCTGCAGTCACTGAGTTAGCCTATTAAAATGAGCCAAAATGCAGGGTTGTCTTTATAAGTTCATAAAACATTTTATTTTTGAAGTTACAAGGTAGCAAGTTATGTTTATTTACTCTATATAAAATTGCCTTCAATAATGATTATTTTCAAATATAATAAAACTATAAATACAATATTTTTTTCCTATTATATCTTGGTATGAACAAATGTAGCCTGTTAGTACCTCGTAAGGTAGCCTATTACCTCGTAAGGTAGCATATTTTCACTGTCGCAAAAATCAATGTCCAGTCCTGATTCTATAGCAAAAAGTCAGATTGTGCCCTTTTTCTATTATAGATATTGTTTATACCAAAACAACAATTTTGTTTAAAGATGAGAACCAGATTACTTTTATTAGTTCTGGGAGTTGTGTTCATAAGATGTGGAAATACGTATTTTCTGGACGAAGGAATCTTTTGTTTAGTTTTTGTCACTGCATCCAATCCGCAGTGCTGATATATCTTCCCCATGTAGCTGGCTTGGTTCTTTTTGAATTACAGTAAACTATCTGTCAAACAGATATTTTTGTTGCGAGTACTGTTATTGTTGTTTTTAGGATTTTATTACTGAAACCGATATTCCTGGGGTGTGTGTTAATTTGTAAAAATGTTGTTTATTGGAGAAACTTTTGTTAGATTAGGTTTGATTATACGAGTATTCAGGTAAATTTTTTGGACCGATATCCCTTTCCCCCCAGGTTATTATCCTCCTACAAAACTTCATAATACTTGCTTTTTACACAATTTCACACTATAGGAACTGTGTCTAAGGTTAAGGTATGTGTTGTACATTTTTACTGTGGTTGGGTTAGTTTGCCATTACCCCTCACTACTTAGCAACAGATTGATGGTATAAATCGACTTCTATGTCAGAATCAACACACATGCGTTGAAGGTTTGTGTAACAGTTGCAGTATTACCAAGGCAAGTGCACCCGCATTCCACCCCCTTCCCTATTCCCATGGTCATAGTGTGACGTGTGTGGGTTTTATTAGCCGACTATCTATAAGCCCGGTTTACACGTTACGATAAAACGTAATGATTTGTCTGCAATGACAAAACATTGCATGCAAGACGGAACGTGTAAACTAGAAATCGTTACGCTTTGTCTGAGTTGGATTGAGGTTGGAAGGTTGGTGGAAATTTCCACCAATTTCTGTAGAATGTAGTGACAAGTCGTTGCGTGTAAACGCCTAACGGTGACTCAGTCATTGTTGCATACTGTAGACCCTCACTTGCCGAAATCGCAACGTTTGTTGTGGTCCAGTATACTGTATTATATGTTGTGTTTACTGTTGATGTTATATTTTAACTGTTGTAGTATAGTTAGTGTTGCTTTACTGTTTTGTGTCATTGTAACATTTATTTGTCACTTAAAATGTCAGACAACCGTCAAGCCTCTTGTGATTTTCCCATAGAATTTATTGAACTGTACAAGAGTTTCCATTGCTTATGGCAAGTAAAAAATAAAGACTATTCCGACAGGAACAAGATAGACCTGGCCTATGTAGAAATGGTCAACGAATATAAAGGAATCAACACGGCTGCAGGCAGGGCAATTGGCGTGAAAAAATTAACTCTTTTAGAACAGTGTACAAAAAGGAAATGGGAAAAATTATAGACCCACTTCTAAAGAAGAAGTATTGCACTTAAGCACTTAAGAAATTATTGGTATTGATAAAAAACGGTAGTTGTTTGAGCCAAAGTTAGTCGTTGAGACAAGTCGTTATGTTTTATTGTAGCATGTAAACCCGCCTATAGGCCAAACCTGTAGTCTGCCACACTTGTCCCACTATATGTTGTTTTGTATGTTGTTGATGTTTATGTTACAAATATCGGAAGTGAAAATGTTTAATAGTGTTTTTTTAAATTTCAATTTCAATTTTAAGAGTGTAGATATCCAGATCGTACCTCAAAAATTGTTACCATTTGATTTTTTAATAGTAATTACAAATTCATTTAAAGTTAAAGAAAATATATTTATTTATGTTTTTAATTAGTAAAGGGGGTTAAGCCAATAATTTAAATTGAAATTGGGCCTTAAATACCCGACGCTCTTAAATTTTGTAAGCTTTTAGGGTCTTGTAGTAGTAAATTTGTTCAGATAGCTGTTTTAAATTTACGGTAACAAATTTGGAAAAAAAATGTTGTAATGATTCAAATAACAACACAGTTGAATCCCGGACAACCAAAACAAAAGGGGGAGAGCCGTTTCAGATTAAACCAATTTTGTCGTAACCCGTCATATGCTAATAGCCTATGTAGCCTATTAGTTGTGTAGGAAAAATGAATTTTAATAAATATACAGTGTTGACTAACAATTGAAGTGATTGAACCTTATTATATTTTCAGATATTCGCTCTCGAAGGAAAAGGATTTATAAGAAGCTGGGAAGAAAAACAAAGAGAAGGTCTTAATGGGATTGATGGTGCCCTCTTTGTAATTAAAAAGTACAAGTATCGAGGTAAAAGACAACAAAGACGTAAGCAGTCAAATTTTCGTGAAGATCGTCGGCTAGCAATAGCAAACAGTTTCAAAAAGAAATATTTTAAAAGGACCTGGGAAGTAATATACAACTCAGCTAACTCAAACCAGTCAGGGCCTCATCGGCGGGACATTCACAAGGAATCATCAGAGAAAAACAGTGAGATCAAACAGCAGAAAGACTTTGCAGAGTCAACAACTTCAGATGATCATCTAGCAGGGCCTAGTGGAGTAGACACTAGAGCAACAAAACCACGAGGATTAAGCCCTCATGAATCTTACGATTGTGATCCTAACAACAATATTGAAAATTCATCTGAGGACTGTGAAGAGGAGTTAAACGTTGAGGACAATTCAGAGGACGAGGATGATGACATTGAAGACTATTTGGAAGATGATGAAGATACAGAAGAGTATGACGAACAGATCTCATCCAGAGAACCACCACCACCAGTCATACAACGTGAGGAATCCCAAACCCTAGAACCAGAACTTAACTTTGAGCCCTGTGATCAATTAAGTCAACCCCAGTCGGGTGAAATCAGTACCGGTAATCAAGTATTTGAAATCGAGAGTGATAGTGTTCCACGATTTTTTCAATCAGAAAACGGATTTCTATTTCTTGAAAGCGAAATAGAAATGATGGAAAACGCAGAAAATTTCTTGAGGATAGAAATTTTCAGCGACCTTGATTTTTAGTGTCTAATTTGTGTGGAGTCCTCGTTTGTTAGTTTAAAAGACTATGTGTTATTTCAGTTTTCTACATTCTTATTGATCTACTTTATGAATTAAATAGACTATACATTATTAATACCTATTGAGTATAAGAGACAAAGTGTTAGTGTTTTTTATATGTTTTTTTGTTAAAAAGGATATGTATGTTAAATATATATAAGTACAGTCGGCGTATATATATGAGACCAAGTGAAATTTTGTATTAACTTGTGATACTTATATAGTAAACTTATATTTTATACAACATATAATCAATTATGGCTTATAAACATCGTCAAATTTCCAAATGCCGCGGATGTACCGGAGGCGTATTGAAAACTTACATATTGAAAAACGTCAATCCAAAAAGTCTTTTATTTCCGTTGTTGGAAGATGAAAATAACAAAGACAAGAGACTTATATGCCGCAGATGCACAGGAAGCATATTTAAAAATGTTAGTTCAAAAAGGCTTCTATTTCCTTCTCTGAAAGATGTCAAAATCAAGGACAAGAGACTTTTATATAGTTCAAGAATCGAACAACCACCTTTTTTCAAATTTGGAAAGCCAAGTTTAGATAATTTTACCAAAGTGAAAATTGCCAGTTCAAAGGTAGATGTGATTGAAAGCTACAATACTTACAGGGGAGATGTAGAAGGTAGCTGTGTTAGGGAAGTAGGGTCAGTAGTGTTGGCAAGTCAGTTAAGCGATTGTTATTCCCCCCATAAGTACTGGTGCAATAGTAAAGAAAATTCAGAAAAAAAATTAATTGAAAATCTTCAGATAGCTCTTGTTGAGCAGTACAACTCCAACCTACAAGAACAGGAGCGAAAAAAAGATATTGTCAAAAAACATGGTTTATTCAATCGAAAAGGAACTGCCACATGGCTATCGAGATTGGAGGTAAGAACTACTTAACTAACCTAAGGTTTAATACTGTTTACTCAATATTTATTTACAGTATACAGGGTTAGGTAAAAGTATGGATATCACCTTTAACTTTTCATTGGGTTATACTGGGAGAACTTACTCTTCACACCTCTACAAAATTGTAATTTAAAATCTGTATGACAATTTTTTTTTTGTATACAAAACGGATAGGGACAGCTCAAAAGTTTTAAATGTAAAGCCCCATAGAATAGTATCTCATTTTAAAAGTCTTCAATAAAGAAGAACATCAGAGAAAAAACCCAGTACAAAGTGGCTGTCGGTCGTTAAAAAATGTCACAAAAAATTGTTTAAAAATTTCACACTGGGTTGGGATATAGACCTCTACTTTTTACTGATACTAGTCATTTTAAGCTGTCCCTTAAATACCCCATTTTGAGGACACGGGCAAAATTTTCATATCGACCACAAAGTAGGGTATAATTTTGTGCCATGTAGAGGTATGCCGAGTTTAGTTTTCAGCCTAGCCTTATATATATGCAGAGTGGAAAACAAGTTTTGAGACCGTTAAATTAAAAAAAAAGTAAATATAGAGCTTCAAAACTTGATGCACAGCCAATGGGCAGTATCATTTAAACACATAATTCAGTGATGCACTACCTCTTCAGGGGAACCTCTACTCGCTATGAGTCTCAAGAAAATCTTAAATATAAGCAGAGGTTAATTGCGGCTCAAATTAAAGGGTCTTAGTAAGTAAAATAAAATGCCTCAGACCCGAACTCAACTGAGTCGGGACAACAGACAACTGAGTCCAAAATGACAGCTATTCAAAGATACATTGAATCTAAAAAAGTGTTAAAGTGATTTTAATGCCCATTAACGTAATGAGTTTTGAAGCTCTATTTCTTTTTTAAATCATTGACTGTCCCGGGACTTTTTACAACCCTGTACCCACCCCTACCCCAACCCCCAACCCTGTGTGTGTATATAATGCATTATGTAATGAACCATTTTATTTTTTTTAATAAGCCAACAATGCAATAAAAGATAGTTGCATAATATTAAATCAACACTTTTGATCAAATTGCTCATGATTTAATGAGCCTAATTATTCACGGAACTTCTAATGTAAGCTATCATCCAAACAGAGCAACTGATGCTGCATCGCATTTGTAAACCAAGGGAAAGTCAAGTTCCTCATATACTGTCTCTTATAATTATATTTGATTTGTCCCAGTTTGAATCCGTAGTTTAAGCTCAGTATTTAATTTTCTTTGACCATAGTAAGTTTGTATTTATGAACAGTATTTGTCCAAAGCTGTCTTTAAGTGGCTTTTATTATTTTTCCTCTGTACCTATTAGTTTTTTTTATACCAATACTATTGCCAAACTGTGTCCTAGACAAACCTTAATCTCTTAACCTTTTTAAGACAGTGGTTTCAAAGCTACTTTAGAGGGTCATTTTGACTACCACTAGTATTTTACAAAAAAAAATAATTTTGCTATCCAAATGTGTGAATAGATTTTATTTTATTTTGCAGACATCAATCGGCAAAATTCAAACAAAAAGAATAATTCGGTTGAGTCCATTAACATCATTTGAAGAATTGGAATCATTAACAACATCTTTTGAATTGATTAATGAGAAAAGAGCCGAAGTAAATAAACTAACCTTCTACCGCACCCAAAGAGGTATATCTCATAAATGGGATTTGACAATCTTTGAAGATCAAAAAATTAAAAGACAACAAAATGGAGAAATATTTGATGTTAGAAACATAGCCTTGCCTGTATCAGTGAAACGAAAAAAACCAGAAATAGATATTTTTCATCTCCCAAGGTAAGTCAGTACTATATAATGTGTTGGAAAGTTTTATGAAACTTCAGATATTTTAGACCCATTTAATTAAATTGGAGGATATAATTTAAAAATGTTAAAACCCAGCTTATTCTATTGAGTATTTACTAATTATTTTATACCTGAATTTATTTCTTGTGTCTATCAAGACATTTTGATTGGAACAATAAACTAAAAACACATTTAGGATCTGTTTTAAAATTACAGTTAATTTAGTTTTGCTGGTTGCTTCAGAAATCAAATATTTAAAGATATCTCTTTAAGTTAGGAGTATAATGAAAATGACAGTGTGATAAATTAGATTAGCAATAAAATCCGGAAATTTACCCCCTGCCCACATAACTAGGGTTACAGAAACCTATAGATGTAGCCTACAGGCCAAAATTTTACTCCGAGAATTTTACCCCCAAAATTTTACTCCCAAAATTTTGCCCCCAATATTTTACTATCATCAAATAGAGAATTTTGTGAGAATTAATTTTGAGCATAAGATGCTCTTTTTTAGAGAAAGCCCTTTAAACAGTTAACAACAAGTTACTGCAACTTATATTCATGTTAAACCATCATCTTTTTTTCATCAGATCCACCTACTGTCTCAACTATAAAATCCAAAATGATAAAAAACAAAAAAAAAATAATTTTGCTTCCAGCTGATCCATAACATTTTATTAAGTTATATTCAATCACTTGTAAAAATGTTGAAATAACGTGATAAATGAAGACTTAACTTAAAACTTACATTATTATTTAGAATACGGTAACTAGAATCATATGTCACAAGATTAACAATACCAGTAAGTAGGCCTACAGTTTTGAGATGTTATGTTCCATTTTCAAATTCAAGTCATTGATTATGAAAATACAAAGTAAGCCTCTATGACCGTTCTTGCATGTTTTTTGATTAGTCCCTAGAATACCTTATTAGATTATTCATCAATTAAGGCTGCTTAATACTGAAATGTTTATTATTCAATCAAAACTGAATGAAGTTGAACTCCTATCCCAGACATAATAACATGAATTTGTGACAAATCTATATTATAGGCCTACATTAATAAAAATGAGGTGGTGTCTGTCTGTACCCTTCATATCCAACCATGACAGGCCTGGGCCATGGTCGGTTATCTTCTTGCGCGACCGATACAACGCCTGTGAGCATAACTTGCAGTCTCCGCGACTTAGGTAATCGCCTTACGCGACCGGGACAACACCCGTGAGTGTAACGTGCAGTTTCCACGACTTCGGTAATTGTCTTTCGCAACGGCGGCAATACCCATCAGCGTTACTTGCAGCCTACGCTACTTAGGTAATTGTCTCTAGCAACGGCAGCAACACCCGTGAGCTACTCCTCGACTACTGAGCTATTACTCCTCAGTAGCTAGCAGTCTCCACGACTTCAGTAATAGTCTCCCACCTATTATCGGCAACAGTGATGATCGACTGCCACGATTACGGCAACATCCGTGATCGGCCTTTCGGTTAATCGATTCACCCGACGTTACCGCCCCAGACAGGAAACAAGTAGACAGTCGGCTACTAGGTCGGATATGAAGGGTTCTACTGTACTGAAAATTTGATTAGGCCTACCCAAAGTTTCTTGTTCACAAGCCTCAATAACTCTAAGTTTTCATGATGTGCCTAAATTACTGGAAGTTTTGAGCTGCTCTGTGTAAGTCAGCTGTTATTTTTTTTATTATTGTTGAAGTGTGAAATTCATCTTCTTTGTTTGTTTAGCTTTAGTTTGTGTGTTTGTTTAGTTTGTTTAGCTCTGTTAGTTATTGAGATTATTTTGTTAACATCGGACATCATGTTACTTACTGTAAATGTGTACTGTGTGAATGTAAAAATTGTGATTTTGGCAGTTAATGACAGTAAAAGAATATTTTTTAAATTGTTTGGGAATGTGGAGTTCTGCAATTTTGGAAACCAGCAAAAGTATGATGCTGAAGGTTAACTGTTGCACCCTGTTTACAGATATGTCAGAAAGTTCTTTATCATGTTTAACTCAAACTACTGTGTCTATGCTAAAATCTTAGTTGTTTTGCATTTTATAAGGTGTTTGAAACAAAGAAGCTCGAGTTACAAAGGGTTGACATGTTAAAGATAGCTATGACGGTTGTGACTTATTATTATTGTGAGAATTCAACACCTCAGTATCTTGAATTTTCAATATACATATTGATAACTCAAACCTCGCTTACTAGAAAACTTGATAACTAAAATTTTTACAGGTGAGGTCATTCTTGTAATGTTAACATACTGCGGGTTTATTGCTAACTCTCTTTGTTGTTTTCAAATGATTTAATTGGAATGAAACTGTTTTCAGATTTAAAGATTTATCCCCAAAAGAATCAGAACTCTGCTGTAAAATCGGCCTGGAACCAGCCTTCTATCTGGATGTTAAAGATTTTTTAATATCAGATTGTAAAAAGAACGAAGGACTTTTGTTAAAAAGAGCTAGAAAATTAATCAAAATAGATGTCAACAAGACAAGGAAAATCTTTGATTTTCTTTTGGAAGAAGGCTTTATTTGGCTTCCAGGTGCAGGTGAGAAATATTCTTGCAAAGAATTGTAATAATTATTCTGTCATAATTGTATCTTAACTCATAAATAGTGATTAATCAATCGCCTGACTATACATTCGAACTTGTCAATGTGCACATACATTTTGCGTATTTTTTCTTGTAAGCCGAAACAAGGCTCTTCACCACTTACTGGCATAATTTCTGAACAGAATTACACCATTTGCTCTGAAGTTGACATGAACGCTTTTTAAACTAAGGTCAGTGAACTAAGCTCTGAGCCTTCAATTAAATTAAAATAATTGATCAGTCAAAACCGTGACAACTTCGTATCGACCCCTGGAGTGTTCTCGGCTCCTTCTGAGCTCTTCGGGGAAGAAATTTGAGTGTGGCAGGTTCTAGAGGTAGGCCTAGCCTGACTTTGCGAATACAAGTTTATTCCCCCCCTAGAATTTTATGTCACATGAAAAAAATTTTTAAACGAAAAGAGCTACACAGATCATGTCAGCTACAGAGCTGCAAATGGTGTCATCTTGTTCACAAATGATGCCAGTAAGTGGCTAAGAGCCTCACAAACTCCAATTACGGATTCATGATAGGCATAAACACAGCCCTCGTATTTTAAAACTATGTCATGCATTGACTGTCTTTTTTTTAGAGCTTCTCATTCATGATATCCAATTACAAAGTAATTTTTGTTGCGATTATTGGGTAGTTACAAAACCCCATTGGTTTGTTGATACAATTTAACAGATTTCCTGTCCACACGGACAGTCTTATTGGTCAAACCTGGTGTTATTACTCTAAACTCTCAATAGGTTTGTTGTTGTATACTGGCCTTTCAGATGTTTTTCGGCGTCATATTATATATGCTGAAATTATATTTCTTTGAAAATAAATGGAACTGATTAATTCTGTGTATTGTAGCCTACTCATAAGCAAGTGCTCACAACTTTCCTTCGTCTGAAAAAAATTACTACTATTACTATAAACTACATAATTTATATTTCTCAGTAATGTGACAATATCTAGATGGACTAGTAATATATATGGTTTCAACTATTTTTTGAAAGCCAAACTAATGTAAATCAATTTTAACTTATTTATTATACCTATCTTAAATTAAGTTCTGAGAAAAGGTCATCATAAATCCAACAGTTGTGTGTTCATTCCCTGTTAATTGACTTAAGGGCAGTTCACAAGCTCAAGTTTAAGTCTTAATTCCAAATGTGAGTCTAAAATACTAATAGGCCTAACTGAAATTTACCCTGCAGCTTATAAAATCTTCTTCACAATCCTCAGTTTACAAAAGTCTAAAAGTGAACTAATAAACTCCTCTCAATTGTGTAATCTCTCGCTTCAAAATTTCTTTTCACGAGTCCAAATACATACATATATACAGTATAAACACGCTTTTAAAAGATAAACTCTGTGTGGGCTCACGAGAAAAATTTGAGCGTAATTCCGGCTAATCTTGGGCGCAGGAACAATGGTTAGACCTGCTAGGAGACAGGTTTAAGTTGACATCATGTCAGGGTTATCTTATTAGCTTATAATTTTTTCATAAAAATGTCTACAATTTAATTTACCCTCAAAGCCTTAGTCAAAAAATAAATAAAAACTTAAAAAATTTTGTTTTGTTAAAAAATTAAAAATTGTGGCTTGGAACAACTTAGTTATTATTTAATATTTTCTGCTTTTACACATACAGAGTGTAAATTCAGTCTTGAAACAAATTAGTATTTTTTAAACCGGAATAGAAAGAAATATTCTGTTTGTGACTTTGATTGTTAACAAAGGTTCCGTAATTTTTTACAGGGTAGGGGGTGACTATTTTTTTCCAAATAGAAACCCCTATTGAGTGACCCCTCATTTTGAAGGATTTGTCAAAATAAACACAATGACGCAAACCCGAGGTGGATATCTCACCTCTAACCAAAATGGCAGGTTTTCCAAAATTTGATTTACTGTATGTAAAAATCACCAATTTCACAAATATGGAAACAAATCTGTATTTTTCAAACTGAAATAAATAGAAATATTCTGTTTGTGAAATTGATTGTTGACATAGGTTCCACAATCTTTTACACCAACAATATTTTTTTAACCCCTTTAACAGGGCAGGGGGTGGGGGTGATTTTTTTTTTTTATAACAACCCCTATTGAGTGACCCCTCATTTTGAAGGGTTTGTTTAAAAGAAATACAATGACGCAAACCCTAGGTAGATATTTCATCCCTAGCCTAAATGGTGGGTATTCAAAAATTTGATATGTGAAAAAGCACCCATTTTGAAATAGCCGCCATATTGGCTAGGGGTGAGATATTCACCTCGGGTTTGTGTCACTATGTTTCTTTTGAAAAACCCTTCAAAATGAGGGGTTGCTATTTGAAAAAAAAACAAGTCACCCCCTACCCTGTTAGGGGGGTTAAACAATTTTTTTGTGTAAAAAATTGCGGAACCTTTGTTAAAAATTAATGCTACAAACAGAATATTTATATCTATTTCGATTTTAAAAATACAGATTTGTTTCAAGACTTAATCTACACACTGTATTAGTCAATTCATGGGATCTTGGTTGGGAAGTAGGCCTATTTACAGTAAATCAACTTCAAAGAACATACTTTCTTTTGTTAACTGTAATTGTTTATACTAACTAAAAATATGTTATCTTATGTTTCAGGCCATGGGGCTTATTGATGTTTTGGGCTAACCAATTACTACATAATACCTGAAGACTGGCAATTTTGTGATATTTACATAGTCATAAGTCTGTTTTGATCTGTGTAAATTGGGTCAAAAATTTCCAAGCTGTGATTTTTATATATTTTTTTTTGCTCAATTTTGTTATTAAGATGTGTGTGTTTGTTGTTCCATTATTGTAATATATCATAGTTTATGCATACAACTCATTTGACATACATCCATTCTTAGAGATACTTCCTCTAACTATTCAGTAATCTAACCATTGCCCAAAGGGGAATAAATAATAGCTTTTTTGTCATGGTTGGATAAACAATTCAAAATTCGAACCACATTTTTATGGTTAACTGTAAACTAAAGAAGTAAATTGATGTTTTAAAATCATTTACCATTGATGTTTGATTAAGAAGGGCAGTTTTTCCCGTGGTAGATCGCCAAACAACGTAAAATAAATAAGAGTTTGGGATGGTTGGAACGTATTTGGGATTTCTTATCATCATTTTACATTTTATATATCTAACTATTAGTTTTATATGCATAAACTATATATAAGTTATATTTAAATATACCGTATCGTATATATATTTTTATCATTGTATAGTGTTATGAAAGTACTACCTCATGTTTACCTCCAGGCTGTTTACATAATTAGGTGTATTGTTGTATTAAAGACTAGAGTTTTTAGTTAGGTACCTAATAGCCCTTTTATGTGTAAAAGAAACATTATTTTTAAGCTACTACTTCTCAATTGATCAACTACAAATTTTAGACAATAATATTATCATATAAGCAATTTTGTTATTTTTATCCACTAAAAAAAGAATAGGCCTATAATGAAATGTTAATTAACTAAGATAACATAATGACAGAACAAACTAAGAAAATTGTAAAAATACATTTGAAATATAATAGTTACTAAATGAGCATACTGAAGTGGTTTTTAACTAGATATACTGTAAAATTGTTTGTTGTAATATTTTAAAATTGGACTAAAAACTCTTGTCACAGTCTTATGGGTGCTTTGCATCTGATTTACAAGTGTTACTAGAGAGGTAATAAACTGTTTTCTACTTTTATACTTATTTTTTGTATCAATATCCTCCTTCATCTTTTTTTAGATCTGATCCTTATTGTCAGATTGTTGTGGACAAAATCAATTATTTAGTTGCAATACAGGTCATCTTTATTTCTCATAAATGTAGATTAGTGTTATAAGGAAAACTCCCAACTGAACAGCGGTTAATTGAATCTCTCCTTTCTTTAATTTACCGCCAGTATTCATCAATATTAGTATTAGCTTCAATATTTGAATACTTTCCACATATGATGAGTTTTAAATTGAGTCCTTTAACATACTGTTTCACTTTTAAGATGGTTCACGGCTACTTTAGAAAGTACCTTCCAATGGAGAACGTAAGGTCATCCAGAAGAGGAAGATTATGCTCATTATACTTTCTTTGAGTTCAATGAAGGAGATGAGTTTGCTGACATCTGTGGTGAGGGCGTTTATGCCAGACTCCACTGTGGGTTTCATGCTTAAAGTTGAGGTAAAGAGCGGGCAGTCGCTTTTTATGTCCAAGTGAACAAGCTGAGAAGTTAACAACCCAGATTAGTTTGATTGTTTTAACAAACGCCTGTGAGTAGTCAAGCATGACTACAGAGCTACACCTGCCCCGATCCCTTGCCTCAGACAAGTCTGCAAACATATTTACAAATGCAGTGCAGGTACCGTAGTTCCTTCTAAGCCCTTGTACAAAGCGAGACAAGTGGCGCAATTAGTGGTGACACCGGTGTCTGATATGTAATCTAACCTTTTATATTGTTCTGTTTATTACTTTGTATACCATTGTCTTTATTAACAGTTAATTCTTTAATTTTTAGTTATTACCGTTTTTAGTTTGTGTATGCCATATTTCAAACAGTGTGTAAAATAAGCCTAGGCACTACAATGGGATTTCTTCTAAACTGCCCTACTCTTTGCCTCTTTTTTTCAATTGGAGACAAAGAAGAAGGAGCTCCAAACTGC
Source organism: Macrosteles quadrilineatus (assembly GCF_028750875.1). Taxonomy (NCBI): domain Eukaryota; kingdom Metazoa; phylum Arthropoda; class Insecta; order Hemiptera; family Cicadellidae; genus Macrosteles; species Macrosteles quadrilineatus. The sequence goes on along the minus strand of NW_026542600.1, from coordinate 77,274,032 downwards.
TCACAATGTACACATCAAGTACACAGTACTGAATTCTGCGTTTTGAGGGAGCTATGACCGGTTGCACCACTAGTTTCCAGGTTCCAAAAAGCTGAAGAACACCAGTGTCGCCACCAATTGCCCACTGTTAATAGAGGCTTTAGACAGTAGACTCCCTCTTATCCGGACACCGTTTAACCAGACATCGGTTTAACTGGACTACACTTGGCAGAAATAACATCTCTTTAACCAGACTACACTCGGCAGAAATACATCTCTTTAACCGGACAATTTTTATCAGCACATCGGTTTAACTGGACTTGATCGGCAGGAAGTGGGCGGTACTGAAACGACCATTCTCGTGGGAAAGATTTGAGACCAGTGATCTTGTGTCTAAATACAATGCTCTCCTAAATTTAAGTAAAATAAGCATTTAAACGGTCCGTTTTTATGAGTTTTTGTAGACGTCGGTTTATCTAGAAAAACCCGCTCTGGACTGGCCTCGGTCCCGAAAAGTCCGGATAAGAGGCGGTCTACTGTACAAAAAAAAAGTAATCAGTGCTGACTATATCAATTTATGTAACCGCGCAACGAGCGCTCCTATCGGCCTACATCAATTGATGTAGTTGCTCAACCCCCACTACTTTAGTATGAGCTCACAGCTCAGCCATTGCCGGGGAACATTAAAATCATTGCTAGCCTGTAGCTTAGAATGTGAGCTTTATTTTGGTGTTGGTTGGAACTAAAATTTCCCGTAAAATCCAGTCTAACAATGCTTTTTGTCCCGATTTTGGGGATTTTCTCTCCAAGCCACATTACAAAGCCACTGACTACTCATCCAGGCAGTGCTGCTACCTTTGGGTGTTTTAGGGAATACGTCCAATTTCGGGGTAACGTAGTACAATCACCACTACTCTTTTGTTATTCGTCAGATTGAAATATTTGAATGCCAATTGCGTTCGCTGTTATGGTGCCGCGTCGCCTGTTGGAATGCCTGCCGCACTGTATGTGTTAATGCAACAAAATGTCTTAGTCTTACTATAAATAACTATTTATTTAACTAAATAAACTAAACATGTGCAAATGACATTGTGAATGACCACTAAAGTAAGTATTCACGGACGCTGTAATAAACTTTTTTAGATCTTGTTCGGCCTGCAGTCAAGGTGGAAGACTAAATAGTTCTACGGAATTGCAATGAACCAATCAGTAAATTTGACAATCAAAATACAGTAAACCTTTGATAGCTCGGCATGGGCTGAACTATTTTGTCAAGTGATATTTAATAATGGTTACTATTGAGATGTAAGCTGACTTGAATATAAATCTGTCATTTATTTATTAATTTATTCATTTTATAATTTATTTCAGATATATAATCGTGTTCCCGCAAACCTTATATAAATCTTACTGCGGTGTTTTGAAGCTTTTGAATTCTTTCCATGCCCTCATTTGTGATGCTGTTGCCATATGCGGGAAAACAGTAGTAGAGCACTGACAATATAATTGATTGAATCAGCTGAATCTTGGCTGTCTCAGGTAGGATGGTTTGGTATTTGTACAGACCCTGCAATCTACCCAACAACAGCTGGGAAACACGGGTGATATGCTCAGAGAAAGTAAGGCCTCTGTCCAATATTACGCCCAAAGTCCTGGCAGTGTGGCTCACCTTCAACACGTCATCTAGTTTTACCTGCATGCCTCCATCAATGTTCCATTGAACATTGTTGGGTGGACCAATATGAAGAACAGTGCATTTTTGGACCACTCACTGATGTTCGCCAAATCCAAGTTCACTCTCGCAACAGCCTGGTCAATTGAATTGACATAATAGGATAAATGCAGCCGACAGTCTTCAGCATAGGCGTGCACATTGCAGAACTGCTCGCAACTGGAAAAGTCTGCAGTGTACAGAGTGAATAAAATGGGACCCAGACAGCTCCCCTGCGGTACTCCCCTGACTTTGTCAAAGGGAAATGAAGCATCAGCTCCCACTCTATAGTCACCTGTTCTCTTTTTTCCAAGTAGCACTGCATCCAAGAAATTGCATTATCCATAAAACCAAGATGTCTCAATTTATCAAGGAATAAACTGTGGCTTATCGAGTCAAAACGCCTGTGAGTAGTCAAGCATGACTACAGAGCTACACCTGCCCCGATCCCTTGCCTCAGACAAGTCTGCAAACATATTTACAAATGCAGTGCAGGTACCGTAGTTCCTTCTAAACCCTGACTGTAATTTTAGAGGTATATGTTCTTTTTCTAAATGTTCTAAAATTTGTTTTATAGCTTATTTTTCCAATACTTTTGATATTGCTGGCAAGACTGATATAGGCCTGAGCTCACTGAAGTCAGCAGGATTAGATTTTTTTTGGCAATGGATGGACAATACTAGTTTTCCATGTTTGAGGAAATTTGCCTGATCCTAATGAACCCAGTAGTGCATACAAATTGCGTAAAATAATTTGTCACACTAACTTTGGACAAAGAAATAGTATAAAACTGCCATTTTGGAGACTTAGTTTACAAAATTTTTTTGGGGGGGGTACCCCCGAACCGCCCAGACCCCCTGGTTCGCCCTCCCTTGTAGCTGTTCTAGATCTGCCACTGTTAAGGAAGGACAAATTGCTTTAATCATCAAAATACTCAAGTCATCTACTCCAACTGCTCTGGAGGTTATTTCATTTATCAAAGTTTTCACATCCTTTTCTGAGACTGATTTTAAGTTAAATAAATTGTTTACTCCTTTTTCCTTTCGTCGATATAAAAATCAATTAAGTCTGTGTCTGCATTTAAAAAAACATCCTATTTTTACAACTGTAATCATTCATGTCATCGACTTTAAAAAGTGTTTGGGAGTTGAATATCAGATTTTTCCAATGACTATACATTTCCAAAATATTCTCGAATCTTTACAGTCTGCCAGGTTATCAGCAAAATATTTATTTTTTTGCCGTCCATATAACAATAACAATTTAGCCCTAATTCTCTTTATACTCCGACCATTCCTTATCTAGCCTAGTTTTCTTAAACTTTGTTCTAAGTTTATGAGTAGGGAGTAAATTATCTAACTGTTGGGGATTGGGGTTGTTTGTCATTGAGAGTAAAAATGAGATACCTAGATTATGTTGTGGTCTCGGCAACAGTGGGGATCGTCTGCTGTAATTGAGGCAACACCAATGATCAGCATTTCGGTAGCCAATGTTTCAGATAACCGGGCTTCGTATAATCGATACCCTACTTTATCAATGGAGATCTCCATTGTTAATTGTTATTATCACTGTTATAAACATGGCAAAATAAACAAGACTTAGTAACGAGCAAAATTTTAATTTTTTATTGCAAGTACAACAAAAACAACAGTTATCGCTATATTTAAAATCAATCGTACCTTGTGCAATTGTAACTTATCTAATGACAAGAGTCTTTAAAAACATGTCTATACTTTACAACGAAAAACTATTAAAATAATATTTTTACATTGTAGTTATGTACAAAAATTGACAGCATTATATTTACTTTAAAAACAACGAATACCATTGTATATACTCGTTTTGAAAGTATATACAACAGTAAGTAACAAATCCGTAGTACCCTAAAGATAGTAAATACATCGATGGTAAGAACATTTGGTTCCAGTTCAGTATCACAATTGAATGTAACCACCATGTTTATATCGATATACAAAACAACAAAAATACATCGAACGAGATTCGCACTTTTGTTGATTTTTGTCTTTTCAGTCTTGAGGTGGCAAAATTACAGTATATACATAAATACATGTTAAATTTACAAGGACTGTACAAGGCTAAACAAGGCAGGGTTGATATTTAAACTAATCAATTCATCACAAGTATATGCGGCGCAGGTCAGAAGGTGAAGTTATCATGTTGCACTGCGGACATAGCTTTTTTGCTCCCTGGAACAATATACACATCAATTAGGCATTATACCATTGAAAATTCTCTTTAGTTAACTGGTTGGGGAATATTATTGAAATTTATTTACATATTCTAAATTTGTTTTATTTATCTATAAACATATTCTCAACCTTACATATAATAATGATATTGTGTTTTTGAAAGCAAACTATAATAGTGTTCTTCTCTAAACTGAAGCTCTTAGGAACCGAGCGTGGTAGCCTACACTGGTCGGTTTTCCAGTATAGGTATTTCAATTCATGATGGTGGGCTATAGTAAATCTCTGTTTCATGACTGAGTAGGTATTTGTACTTCAACTCTTGTTTAAATACAATTTAACAAGGTTTCAGATTCCTATTGCACGAGAAGAGAAGATCCTTAAGTGTTACATCTCTGTCTGTGTTAAGTGTCTGTTTTTTATATGCAGACTTATTTCGTCGATGATAATATCTGTATTTTAAATATATGTCTTGTGTTGTCTTCAATGTCATTAGCTTGTCAAAGTTGTTTTCATCCAAAAATATTACATACAAATACAATTTACAATTTTATAGTAGCCTACATCATCCCTAAACAATGATATTGCAGGGAATTCACTCCATACCTGCCGGTCCTCTTCCTTTTTAGATATTCAATAAATAGAAAAAGAAAACATTAAGACCGTGATTAGACGTCTGCAATTGGTTAGAAACAATATTTAACCGTACCACTTTTATTTTGGTAAAGGTTTATTTTTTTTAAATTCAGGTAAGTGGTTAAAAACTATTACGTAACCTGGTACTAAATATAGAGAGATGATGCACGTATCAAAATACTGTAACTATATGATTTAAAATTTAAGATCCACAAAAAAAAAATTAAATTTAAAATAAAATTTCAATTAAAAAAACATTAACATTAATTTTAATTTAATTACAATTAAAATTTTAATTTAATTAAAATTTACATTTTAATTAAAATTTAAGATTGTATAATAATGCAAAGGATAGTAAAAACATCCATGTATTCTTAGGCCTAATCAAAAAACATGCAAGAACGGTCATTAAGTATTAATTTTATGACACGATTTTGAAAATAAAATATAACATCTTGAAACTACTGACACGGTTAAAAAGTCTGAAATGTTGAAATTGTCTCCTAGTGTGGCCACCTCTAGTGAAATCATGGACTCTGTCACTTTAACAGTAGCAAATGACAGGTCGTGAGAAAAAAAGTCGCTAAGGAATAAAAATTTGTCATTTCAAAACTCACCAATGTGTGAAGCCAGCATTCTTCACAATGGACATGCCAACAACAAACGGAAATCACTGGTTTCTTGTAATGCTCCTGTAAAAAAATTAAGAATTATATAAAGAAGATATTTATGTAAATTCCAGTTGAATATTTTTTTAAATCTTTAACGTTTAATAATTGTGGAGCGAGCTGGTTTATTGGCTAGAGCGCGGGACTCCGGTTCCTGGGGTCTCGGGTTCAAACACCGCCAAATCAACAATAGAGTTTATCTAAGTGATATTGCTGTACCCCTAGGTCTAGCCTGAAGTAATGTGAAAAACAATTCCGGGCTCGTGCCTAGCGTCCTAGAAAAAAAACCTTTAATAATTGGACATACAGTGGCACATGACGAGTGCTCATATTCTTATGACTTATTTTTCAATTACTTGATTATAACAGTGCATCTTTTTCATTAAAAATCCACAAAACAAAACTTTGTTCATAACATTAGAAAATTTTAAACAAGTTAGACAAGCAGTAATGTAATAATAAACCCCTGAGCTCGGAATCAAACACTTAGTAGGCAGTGTTGGGGAAGCTAGTTTCAAAATGTAGCCAGATACAATTACTGCTACAACTACAGCTACCATTTTAGCTACTTTTCCAAATATATACTTCAATTCTACGCACATTAACGAATTGTAAAATTAATTGAACATATCAAGGAAAATAAATTGTAGTACCGTACCCAAAATATTTCCATCTCCAAGCTTTTTTAAACATATTAGGCTAAACATATATTTTAAATATAGGCCAAACCTTTTATTACCTTTATGGTGTACTCTATGAAAGTTATTTTGAAAGTATTCACTATTCAGCCAAAGAGAAATTTAAAATAATAGGAAAGGATAGCAGACTCTTTGTATGCAGGCCAAGGAAGAGCTTGAGATGAATCACAACTAATAGCTGACACAGAGGTTGATGAACTCGCTTTCTCATTATTCAAAGGTTCTGTGTTGGTTCCCATTATAAAACCAAGTTAAAATTAACACAAAGTCCTTGGTCTTCTGGTTACGACCGCGTCGGAACACTAGGAGAAACACTAGTTGCTGACGTTTCGGCTTCGTTGCAGATAGCCATCTTCAGAGCTGGTGAAGGCACTAACTGGTGCAAGCTTGCAAGGGCGAAGGTTATATACACAAAACTCATCCTTGAAAAAAACAATTTTCCATTCCTGGACCAACTTGTATAAACTACAACTTGTTTTACTTGTAGATAAAAGGGACTGCCATGGGTACCAGGATGGGGCCTTTCCTTAACTCCTGATTTTTAAATGAGTATCTTAGTCAAGACAACATTTTATCATCAAAAAGTAAAGCTTAAATCATGATGTACAGCTCTAATATAAGAACACACATATTGCACTAGAGCCCAATGTCACCAATTCTATACTTTATTAACCGCACTAGAAAAAGTACAACCAGTGGTTAGGCCAAACTAGCTCATCTGAGTATTGAACACAGTAAAATTTAAACAACAGACAAACAAACTGTGAGAGTGCGCAAAACACAGAGACTAATTCATGCAAGTACATGTAAGCCTTGGGAAATAAATTATGATATTGGCTTCTGAAAAGTGGCGGGATGAACTGAGGACCGTTCTACTGTACAGCAAATAACTAACCGAGGTAGACTTCGGCTATAACAAAAGGGTAATTCAAAAACTAATATACCCTATAAACAACGATGAACACATAGAAAACCTTGAGATTAGCAACATTCACAGTTAGCTACAAACTAAAAACAAATAATAAATTGATTGGCACCAAATACTTTGAAAATGTAATTTTGTATTTGATTACGACAAATCTGATCAATTCTTACTTACTCTGATGTGTTGCAATGATTCTATCTTAATACAGTTTTTTAAATTTATGACTAATTACAAAGTACAAACCATGCATATGAGGCAGAGGAACTTTTCTTCTGACACTCCTTTGGACTCGGACTCGAGGTCTCGTATCCTCCTCTTGAGAGCCTCAATGACTTGGGAGTCTCCATCAGTCTTGGGCTCATCACTCCGGGAGCAATCCACCGCCATTGGCTCCTCCTTTACATTGGCAGAGTAGTTGGATATCCTCCCATTGCCGCTGGGACTGTCAACAAATCATAGTGAATAACTTAATTGCAATAACAATACAAAATAGAGAGTGAAACCAGATATGCTTTGTTATTTCCCTGCTCATGTCTCAAAATCAATTCAATAAAGAGTGTTTCTCATGCCATTTTTAATCCTTCAAAGTCAAGAATAAATATTTGGATGAAAATAATGTTTTTAGTCAAGGCATTAGATGTTTAGGCGATGCAAAAAGGTCACTTTTAACGAATTTCCCATATAGGGAATAAGCTATTACCGTAGATCTCATAGTAAGGCCTGGATCCGGGACCGATTTACTTTTTTGTTTGGCCAAAAACACCATCCATTCAAATTCATATATATATCATACATATCATTTATATATCATATATAATTTTTGTTAAAGTTAGTTTAGTTGTTTTTGTTGATTGTTATCATGCTAACGGTGTTCGGTATGGAAAACTGTGTATTTTATGTTTTTTTATGTAGATGCAATTTTAAGATTTATTTACTCTTCACATTTAGGCTCTTAACTTACTCGTTTAGGAGCTACATGATGCAAAATGTACACTGGAAATAACTTTTTCATAGGCTGTATAACTCCTAAACGAGTGGATTTATATAAAAAATGTCAGGAATAAATAAGTTTTTAAATTGCAGGTTGTATCAAAAAACATGATAAAATAGGTGTTCCATAAGAAATTTCAAAGTTGGCCGCCATATTGGAAAATCGCGGCTGAATTTAGGAAAACTAAATTCATAATTTCAACTGCCACAAAAAATAAAGGAATGTCCCCCAATTAAAGTTTTCTCTAATGCATACCGTTTCCAAAATCCCAATGGCCTCCTTGAATTGATCACCCTGTATATGTGTGTTTCCGTTAGCGTCATAACTTGAGCAAAAAAGATCTGATTTTGATGATATTTGGTACAATCGTGTAAATCTACGTTTATTCTAATGAGTTCACAAACCAGCACGTTCGGACTACTAAAACGGGGGTTTATGGGGGGTTTTATGGGGTAAAAGATGGGTCTTCCCATTTTTGACCCTAAAAACATAAAATTTCATAATATTTTCTAAACCATTTTGTAGAGCATAAAAAAATGTATTAACAGGCATATATTGAAGCGTTGTTGTATGGGTTACAGTTACGCAGATAATTCAAAAAATTGTAAATTTAAAATTCCCATGTTATTTTTATGGAGAATGAATAAACTGTTGTAGTTTGTTTGTTTATGAATATATTTCAATCACATTTGGTAATTTTGTTTATTTCATACTAAGTTATCAACAATTAAATTTCAAAACTCGCCTCACTAGCTTCCCCGTGGCAGCGAACCTAATAAGTAGCTACTAATTAAAAATAATGTTATTTTGATAGGAAATAAATCTGCCGATTTTAAAGGAATATTTTAGTATACATCCAGCCAAGTAAAGGGAAATCGCTTAGTCTGCAGGATTGCTGCGGCGTGAGTATTTTACTATTAACATGAAATAAAAGCTTACTTGCTTTTGACATTACAACATTTGAGACCAAAACACATGATCAAAATGGTCATAGGTAGGGAAAATATCAAATGTTCCTCATATGATTTTCTTTTTCTTAGATTCTCATAACAGGGAAGAGAAAAATACAAACAGGAACCAATAGTGGTGCCTGTGTTTTATTGTAAAGGATCAGAATATAAATAAATATTGTCAATAGCAGATTGTATAGAATTAACCTTTTGCGTTCAGTCTGCCAGTTCATTGCTGTATTATTTCAACATCAGCTGTTTTTGTCGCTAACATGGCTAATATCATTTGCTGCTTTTTCTGCGAGTCGGCTAGGCAGCTTCTTCTCATCTCCTTAGATCTTGTTTAGTCTCTAAGCAGTTAACTAGGTACAGTATCACCACAAAACAAACAACGTTCTGAGTAAAAAAAAGTTATTTCCAGGCCAGTATTGATGGTCTTCAGAATTTTTAAGTGTTTTTATGTTTGTTAGTACCACTTTCAATCCTAACAGCAAAGAAAAGCAATGAGAAAAGCTGTTCAAACACCCACGGCCAGTTCAATTAGCCACCCAACAAATCAAGACAACCTCAAATAGTTCTTCCGATCCTAAAGGGTTCCTGTTGGCATTGTTGGTTCATGTGTCATATTGAACATCAGGATTATTGTACCTGATGATGGCATCTCTAAGAGCCTCCCGTTCCTTGTCCTCAGTTGAACTGTCAGTTGAGGGCACTACGACGTCGACCTCTGAGTACTGTGTCGGCCCAAAGGTGGCAGAATCATCCTCATCGACTACTAGATCACCCTCCTCCTCGTCACCACCTCCTCTACTCCCACTGGCCATCCCTGCGCCTGTGACAAACCAACTGATAAAGCACTGTCACCAAATTGACTCTGCAAGAAATTAACATATTTCCTCTACAACTAAATTTTTTCTGATACTTAAAACGACAAAAATATTACAGTAGAGTCTCAGTTATCCAATCTTCAGTTACCAGAGCTCTTGTGTTATCTGACTCTCCCTGCGGATGATTGAGTACCGTGAAAACGTACGCTATAGACATCCCAAGAACAAAACAACCTGCGCAGAAACGAAAAGATCACGTGGTTCGCGCCGGTAGGTGTGGCGTACCATTCAAACCTGCGCGGCTCGAAATGGCCCAGGGTTCTTTTGTTTCTGGTATGTCTATACTTCAGTGGTATGACTGTAAACTACAGCGGTTTCATGACAACAAAAGTTTTTGTCACCCTCAACTGTTCTTAGAAGATATGCCCTAGGTTTTAGGCACCTACACTTGATTCTTTTAGCAAGCTGCACGCCACACAGTTTGTCAACTCCTCATACCTGCATTCTCTGCCACCCCTCAGGGTTGGAACTGTAATTCTCAAATGATTAAATACACTGGTTCTTTATTAATTTCAGTGTTATCTGATCTTTCTGGTTATCAGATCATGTTGCAGCTGGTTTCAGTTGTATAATCAAGACTCCACAATATTTAAATTTTTAGAATCATTCCTCATTGGTAAATTATTAACTAACTAAAATTATCAATCAGTTTTAACAAACTAAAATTCATACCAGCAAAGCCCCCAACAAGAAGTGTGGAAGCTCGTATCCTACGTTGTCCAGCCCACTCATACTCCTCATAGACCTCGGAGTTGCCTTCCCCCTCTACATCTACGTTCTCCTCCTCTTCATTGATGGATCCATGCTGCAACACAGGAAAAATGTCAAGGTCTCCTCAGTTTGCTTTTGCTTTAGAAAGGAAAAAAATGTAAAGAACACTTTTATTAATTAAGACTTTATTTAACAAGGAGGTGATTCTTGTAGGCTATTAGAGTAAATACCCCCGCTGCAGCAAACCTGCCGACTAAGCGAATTTCCATTTGTCTGAATTGATTTTCAGTTAAATATATTTTAATAATTTTAGGTTTAACGAGTACCTAGGTTTGCTGCTACAAGGAAACTAATAAAGTGTGTTTTTGAGTAAAATATTGATAGCTTAGTACAAAATAAATAAATTTGCCAAGTTTGATCAAAATATATTCATAAACAAGCAAACTACAACATTTGACAATATTCTCCATAAGAATAACATGGGAATTTTAAATTTACAATTTTTTAAATTTTCTCCGTTACTAATAATCAAACAAAAATACTTATATATACTAAATTATTTGTTTTTTTAAGCTCTTTATAAAGGTCTAAAGATAAATCGGGAAATTTTGTGTTTTGAGGGTCAAAAGTGAGAAAAACCAATTTTGACCCCATAAAACCCCCCGTAAAGCCCCGTTCCCATGAACCGATCGTGCTGGTTCGCGAACTCATTCAAGTTTATCCCGCTTTACACCTTTAAACCAAATTTCATCAAAATCGGACAGAAATTACTCAAGTTATCGCGTTCACGGACGTATATATATATATATATGTCTATATATATATATATACATATATAAAAATTTGAACGAATGGTGTTTTTGGCCTCTGGGGACATCAAAATGAAAAAATAAATCGGTCCCGGGTCTAGGTCTTACCGTGCCACCTACGGTAATAGCTACTTCCCTATAGGGAAATTCGCTAAAAACTCCTCCATTGCGAGTTTCATTATTTTTTCAACTTTCATTAGTTTATAGAACTTTTTTAAAAACAAAATGTTATATTATATTTGTAAAGACTCATATACAGTAGTCTCCCTCTCATCCGGACAACTTTTAACCGGTCATCGGTTTAACTGGACTACTCTCGGTGGAAATGACATCTCTTTAACCGGACAATTTTTATCAGCACATCGGTTTAACCGGACTAGATCGGCAGGAAGTGGGCGATACAGAAACGACTGTTCTCGTGAGAAAGATTTGAGACCAGTGACTACGTGTCTAAATACAATGCTCTCCCAAATTTAAGTCAAATACTGTATATAGTATGATTAAACAGTCCATTTAAACAAGTTTTTGGGGACGTTGGTTTAACCGGAAAAACCGTTATCTGGACTGGCCTCGGTCCCGAGGAGTTACTAAGAGGGAGTTTACATGTTTGTACCAAATTTCATCAAAATCGGATCATTTTTGCTCGAGTTATTGTGCTAATGGACACACACATATATATATATTTATATCCATACATTCAATATTTATATGATATTGAACGGATGGTGTTTTTGGCTTCTAAGGACCTCAAAACGAAAAAGTAAATCGGTCCTGGGTCCATGTCTTACCATGAGTATTACGGTAATAGCTTATTCCCTATATGGGAAATTCCCTCATATTCCCTATATGGGAAATTTACAAAAAATAAAACAAATTGTGTAAATACTGCTGAGCTGTTATAAATCCAAATCGAGCCGTCTGATAAAAGTTGGTACTGGATTCACTAAACCACTCATTGTCCGAGTACCAGAGTCGGCTTTGGGTGGTGCTTACTACAAAAAATACTATAGTAGTATCTCAACAATACTATTAACATAAATATAATTAAGTATAATGCCAGTATTTATACTCCCCCTTTTTATTTATTTATAATTGACGGAAAATTAACTGAATTTTTAAAAGTATTTTGTATTTTTCACCAAACACAAGGAAGGGACCCTTGGTTCTGTGTTGCCTAATACTGGCTATGCTGAGTAACAACCACACAGTCCCCACCAGGAGCTGGCTACCCCACTACCTTCTACTGTTGTTGGCCAGTATCCTAGATAGTGCATTACGGCCAACAATTGATCCTCTTTAAGCTGAAGATCTTTTTACAATGGCAACAATAGCTACATGTTGGTATTTTGTGTATGTTTAGTACAAATGTGTTTACCTTTCTCAGACAGGTCTCCACATGATGGTTAACCTCTTCCAATGTTCCCTGGATAGGCTCGTTGCACACGGGGCAGGCTACTTCATCAGGTTTTCGCTTGCGGTATTTTATCCTTAGCCTACTTTGTCTATTCGCCCGAATCCTCTGATATGTCTGAAATTAATAATGGAGGACCAAGTTTAATGCAAAAGTATCATCAACCAGGAATAATTTCAGGAAACGGTAACTGATTATACTGTGAATTGAAACATATTATTTTATAAATTTGCATGCACTGATTAGATTACTTGAAAATAAAGGGTTATAATAGAAATGTAATGAAAAAATCTCCAAGACATGTAATTTGATATTGCCGAATAGCTCGATTAAAAGGTTTATTCGAATCACATTTGCTTTTTATTGAGGGATATCTTTAACACAGACACAGTTATTCTAAACAAAGAGACAGATCGAGTTTCAAAGAGGCATCCTTCACTACTTAAGTAAGTAGACCTTCAGCAGTTCAGCTTAAGGTGGAATCTGAACCACTAGGCTACAACATCATCACAAAGTAAACTTCCATGGAAGGGTTTGAACATAAAACCAGAAAGCTCAAATTCTAAAACCTCCAATATATTTTTGAATCGTTGCTTGTAATTTATAACTATTTCTTTTTAATTTTCCCAGGTTTCTATTTGAATTTATCCTAAACTTGTAAAAAGGCAATAAGTGTGCTGAAACCAAAGCAGCACCTTATAATGTTGTCATCTGAAAATATTATTTAATATTGTAATTTACTATTACAACTGGTTCATAATCATAAAAACTTCCAAACCTAGATTTGAACAATATGAATAGTGTAGGCTAATATAGTGTATGTATAGTGTAGTTAGTTGTAATGTGTTAGTTAAGTTTTTTCACCTGATGACGGGATCAGATTCCAGGTCCCGAAACGTTGTGTATTGTTTTTTACAATCGTGATGGAAAATGTCCGCAATAAACCTTTGAACAACATTAACTCACCATCACCAACAATGAATTTCAAACAAAGAATATGAATAGGCTATTGAACGTAACAGGTTTAACTAGGTTTGAAATTTGTAATGAAAATGATGACTTCACGCTCAGGAAATGTTTGTGAAGATCATTCCAAACTATTTCATACTTTACCCAATTTCATAATGTAGGCTGCTTAAAAATAAAATTAAATCTTGTAATTTGTGATAAAAGGCATACAGTTTTAATAAAAGAATAATGTGAAAAAGAAAACCCTTTTTATTTTAGTTGACTCATTGAAAGTGAATTGAATGCAAATGCGTGTAGAATGGAGTGATATGTATATGTAGCTTAGTTGCTGTTTGACACCATCTGTTTCTTTAGCCATAAGTATGTATTTGAAGGTCAATTATAAAAGACAGCTTGGTTTTGTTTGAGAGAGTGTGGATTACCTCCCATCTCGCCTCGAGAGAGCCGTCGGACGAGGAGAGATGTTCCCGGGGGTGCGGAGAGGACAACCTTCGTACCCTGACGTTGGCGCTGAGCTTGTACAACCTCTCCAGCTCCTGGACAAAGTGGGTATCCAACTCTCCTGGTCTGAGCGTCACACCACACACGGGACAACACGACGGATCTGCCTGGAACTTCTTCTTGCCTGGAGAACACAGGATGTTGTTAAGACAGAAGGCGGTGTCACCCATCGCACTGAACTAACACTAACTGTGACTGCTGCTAACGCTAAGCAAACAAGAACAGCTGAACAGCTGCACCCCAGACTGACTCGGGCCATTCAGCTATTGTCACCGATTACCTTTGTAGCCCTCCACGGCCGATTTCACATCCCCACCCCGCCCGACTGGTATCTCTTCGCCCTCGTCGCTACAACTAATAACTACATTAAAACACAACGCACTTTGGATATGCAAATTAGGTTTGTTCGGTTGTCGTCACCCCTGCATTCCTGTCGCTGATCGGGGAGATAGGGCTAGGCCGGGGGGATGTGACTAGATCGATTGTTTTAATTAATATTTCGATATACTGTATACATTGACCTTTGTATACTGAAGTAGACATCCCATATATATGGAGCATAGTTGAACGAGACACTTGTAGGGTTTGCTACAGTCTTCTGAACTCTGAGTGTTTGTCATTGAGCACGTTGATGTGTTCTAGCTTACAATAAGTAGTCCAATCAGATTGCATTTGTTATCAAATTGGCGTATCGGTATTTCGTCAACAATCTGTGATTTACGTCCACGCACTGTTGGTGGCACAATTAACCACTTTACTATACGTCCATTTTGATTCAAAAACTGGCGTCAACTTTAACACGTTGAAAAATTTAATAAAACTGTGTAGTGAATTCAAAACTAAATGGTGATTATGCCATTTCTGGGAGGGAATGTTTAGTTTTATCAATTTTTAAATGTGAGACATATTCTTAGTAAGACTAGATTTACTTGTGTATTATAATCTAATAGCCTGGGATTGCTTGTCCATGTCCGTGCGTCTTTGTAGTCTGACATTGTGTTTATGTCCACCTTCATAATTTAACAAAAGAATGTTAACCAGTCTACAAATATCTCTCATCAACTGAGCTGAACAATAAAATCAGCACAGCATACACACTAGTTTCAATACAATTACAACTCAGTTTTACTCTAAATACTTAATTTAAATCATTTGCCCGTGCGAATTACAGGGTGCGAATGCAGACAATACATTACGAACATCTGATTTTGATGCCCTAGTAGAGCTTCTTCCCGATGAAAAGCTTCGATAACATTCATGATAGATTCTAACGTGCGATCTGGATCTGAGTATTGAATGAACAATTACGTTAAGCAATGCATAGTGATTTTATAACATGATAACTTTTCAAATCGATTACAAATATAAGATTATATATTATACAATTTAAATAAATTGCTTACAGGTGTTCTGTTGAGAAGCACGGGTTTTTACAATAATATTTTCCTTTTAGCGCATTTCCCCATAGGGAAGTAAATATTACCGTAGGTGGCACGGTAAGACCTAATCCCGGGACCGATTTACTTTTTCATTTTGATGTCCCCAGAGGCCAAAAACACAATTCGTTCAAAATTTTATATATACGTCCGTGGACGCGATAACTTGAGTAATTTTGTCCGATTTTGAAGAAATTTGGTTTATAGGTGTAAGGCGGGATAAACTTGAATAAGTTCACGAACCAGCATGATCGGACCATAGGAACGGGGTTTTACGGAGGGTTTTATGGGGTAAATAGTGGTTTTCCTAATTTTTGACCCTCAAAACACAAAATTTTCCAATTTCTCTCTAGACCTTTTAAAAGAGCTTTAAAAATAAATAATTTTGTATATCAAAGTGTTTTTGTACGGTTATTGGTAACGTATAAAATTTAAAAAATTGTAAATTTAAAATTCCTATGTTATTCTTATGGAGAATATTGTAAAATGTTGTAGTTTGCTTGTTTATTGATATATTTTGATCAAACTTGGCAAATATATTTATTTTGTACTAAGCTATTAATATTTTACCAAAAAATACTTTTATTAGTTTCCTTGTAGCAGCAAACCTAGGTACTCGTTAGACCTAATGTTGTTTAAATATATTGAATTGAAAATCAATTCAGACAAATGGAAATTCGCTTAGTCGGCAGGTTTGCTGTGGCGGGGGTATTGTTTATTTCATCCCCCATTAAACCTAGAACAATATTTGTTCGTTGAGGTTCCACAAAACGCTCCAAAATACAAAATGATGCAGCTTAAAGTGAAATAAATCACAATTAATGGTCTCAATAAAACGATAAAAACATAAGTATAATAATATAATGTCTACTTATCCGTCGCGCAGATAAAATAAAATTAGCGCTGTATTCGGTTAACTCTCCGATTTCTCAGGTCGATATAATTCAACGATTAATTCTAGCAACTGGAACTTATGATGTGATTTCTGGAAGAATGATGTACTTAACAAAACATCGAAAGAATATACATGGTTCGTCAAATATTTCATTGTAATGAAATGCTTACAATGAAATATTTGCCGAACCATTGAGCAGTGGCGGTCCCAGGATTTAATTGGGGGGGGGGGGGGTTGACCACGGGTCTGGGGTCTATGGAATATCCCCCAGAAAAAGGGGAGTTCGGGGGTCCCCCCTGAAAAAACTTTGGAATTTAAAGCCTAAAAACGTATTTTAATACGTATTTAAGCTCTAAAATATGCTCGGTAATAGTATTTATGTTAGCTAATAAAATATAAAAAATATTTCAGGGGGGGGGGGGGTTATATCCCTCCCATCCCCCCCTGGGACCACCACTGCTATTGAGGTTTAGATCTGCTTTTGTTTGTTTTAGTGGTTTGGATACTAGAAAACACTACGTTTTTACTGTTCAAACTGAAACAAAAATACAAGTTTTCTGAATACATGACTACTAGCTATGTTTAAAATGTAAAAAAAACCTGTTTTGGAGTCTTTTCAATGTAAATGTTAAACTGGTCACTTGCTCCAACATAAAATGAAAACACAAAAGTCCGTACGTGTTAATGTTTAATATACATGTACATTATCGTCCTCTGTATGTTATGTGACCCTTATTTATTTCACTATGATTTAAACTGATATGATATTGAACTGGAATAAGGTAGGAAACATCAAGTCTTTTTGGGAAACTATTTAACAGAAGTTATGGAACGCCCTTGAGATTACCTACTTATCATCGACTAAGTTACTTTAATCATAGTCAATAGTGTTATGAAGGGTCATATAACATTTAAATGTACAGTATTTTATGAGATGATCTGTTAGTTGTCCTCCCAATCTAAGAATGCACAGTTTTGGAGGGTTATAGATAAGCGATATTTTTATAGGACTTGTAAAATTAAGTTATTTATACTTGATAGTAAACTATGGCAATTTTTTACTTATGTACGTGAGCCAAAGAATTTCAAAATCAAAACCCTGTAAAATAACTAGAGGAGAAACTCAAAATCCTAAAACTGAAACAATCTTAAACGAGGGCTTAAACAGTTTTGTGAAGTCTAAAGCAATATTTCATCGGAATAATTTATACCGGAATACGAGTAGAGAATATTGCGCTGGTAAATACACCATAAAACAGCGCGGTAACATTTTGAGGAATAAAGTTACTTCGTATTGCGACTTTCCATGGCGTATTTATCTTTCACAATATCGCGAAATTATTCGGCGCAACCACATTTAACCCCCTCATTTAAATTTCCAGAAAAGTCGGACTGTTAAGTTTAATGTTTAATTTAAGTTGGACGGAGGGAAGAGGAGAGGTTATGAGAGGTGGTAGAGGTGCTAGAGTTTCTAGGCGCAGGAATGTTAAAGAGCAGACTCGTCGGCGGGGACGGCACTGGCGGAACATTGGGGGCGGTACGAAGGGAACCGCCTCCAACTCCGCCCCACCAGCACCCCCTACTATACCTTCACCTGGGGAAATTCACCGGGAAATATTATTTAACAAATTTCACACTGACAACACAGCATGTTCAATATGATAAAGATACAGCAAAAAGTAACCGACGATTTATTAAATTAAAACAAAACATTTGTTGAATCCAATTTTGTAAAATAAAAGCGAAGCAATTATCTTTTTATTTTTTACAATTACAATGCAGTTTCTTAAAAAATAAAACGAGCACAGCAGTGTGAAGAGTAACGTACAGTAAAACGTAACTTGGAATCTATTTATTTTAGAATGAAATGGTATAAAATGTAATTTAAGTTATTACAATAAAACTTTGTTTTCGTATTTTACACTCACTACACTGCCACTACAGTATGTTCATGGCAAAAGGTGTGACAACGCAATGTGGAAGAAACGTACAATAAAAAGTAACCGACGATTTAATTCATTTCAACCTAAACTTATATAAAATATAATTATATAAAATGTAATTTTCTTCTGTTTTAAAGCTTTTTATATTTTACACTAAAAATACAGTTTTCCCACACAAAAAATATTCAGAAAAGCCGTGTACAGTAAAAAGTACAGTCAAAAATAATCGGAGTTTTGTTTACAGTAGTTGAAATATTTAATTATAACAAAATATAATTTTATAAAACTAAAATCAAGTTGTTTTTTACAGTTATCTGTTGCAACGTACAGCATTTTGAATTCCTGGATTAATTTGGGAAATGCAATGCAAACCACGATCTATGTGCAGGTGGATTTTATTATTTTTATACGCTTATGTAATTAAAATATTTACAAAAGCTTTATCACAATTTCAAAGTTGTGTTGTGGGTACTGGGTAGATTAATATAAATGTGGAGTTGTGCTTCCTGTAAAATTTGAAAACCCTTACTGAGCTAGGATATTAGGATATTATAGTTAGAAAACGTTAATTTCAATATAGAACTAAATGATGTATACTATTATGATATGCAATTTAAGAACCATATTGTTATTTTAAGTTATTTATTGATATTTATTGCATTGGAAATTCCCTGGACCGATTCGAGAAATGCAAACCTCGAATTTAGTGCATGGTGTAGCTCTTAATCTTTGGATATGTTTTTGTACTATTTTACAATCCGTCCAAAATTTAAAGCTCAGCTTCACAATTTATTGTGTTATCGGTTGTTGAACATAAATGGGGAGTTGTTTCTCGTGAAATTATTAAAGAACTCTGATTAAGTGAAACCATTATAGCGTGTAAAGATGTGCAGTTGAACTACAGTATTGAAAATCTGTATGAATCACGAAAAATGCAAGAACTATGAACACGTTATAACAAAGCTATTTCGAAACATCTGTTTACATTTATAGTTTATAAAATTTCACTCAAAAGATTTGTAGCATTTGTTAATTCAACATTTCTCACTATGTTATCATAGAGTATGGAAAACGTTTATGCATGAAATGTAAAGGAGATTTTCTAGTTATATAATGATTTAGCCATGATTCATGTTATGTACATTGTTTCACATTTAGACAATACTAAAGTTTTGTTCCAAGAAGCCCTTTAAATCTGTTCTCCACAACCCCAGTTTATGTTTATCAGCTTGGGCTTGATATAGACCTTCATGGTGCGAAAAGACTGTTTTTGTGTGTTTTGTGTTGGTCACATGTTATTGCACTAATATAGATTAAATTCCATTCTCCTGGTAGGATTTACGATTTGTGCTTTACTATTTGGTTAGGATACAATGGGAAAACAATAGTTTATCAATAGATCGTTTTTTTTTTTCTAAATAGTCTTAGAAGAGGATACATAACAAGAAACAACACCAATAAATGGCCGTTTAACCCTTCAACTGTCTTCAGCTGATCCATAAGGACAAACAAACCAATAAGAAGTAGACTATGTGTAGTGGTGATATATAATTTTTACTCCCCCCTAATACATAGAAGGATAAATTGTTGCTATTTGAACACACTCATGTAGACTATTGAGTTGTAGCGCTGTACCCAAGTGTTCAGTAGGATGTTCGACAGTCAGTATCACTGTTTGTAGATGTTGAACACACTTTTGTAGACTATTGAGTTGTAGCACTGTACCCAAGTGTTCAGTAGGATGTTTGGCAGCCAGTATCGCTGTTTGTAGATATTGAACACACTTATGTAGACTATTGAGTTGTAGCGCTGTACCCAAGTGTTCAGTAGGATGTTTGGCAGCCAGTATCGCTGTTTGTAGATATTGAACACACTAATGTAGACTATTGAGTTGTAGCGCTGTACCCAAGTGTTCAGTAGGATGTTTGGCAGCCAGTATCGCTGTTTGTAGATATTGAACACACTCATGTAGACTATTGAGTTGTAGCGCTGTACCCAAGTGTTCAGTAGGATGTTTGGCAGCCAGTATCGCTGTTTGTAGATATTGAACACACTCATGTAGACTATTGAGTTGTAGCGCTGTACCCAAGTGTTCAGTAGGATGTTTGACAGCCAGTATCGCTGTTTGTAGATATTGAACACACTTTTGTAGACTATTGAGTTGTAGCGCTGTACCCAAGTGTTCAGTAGGATGTTTGACAGCCAGTATCGCTGTTTGTAGATATTGAACACACTAATGTAGACTATTGAGTTGTAGCGATGTACCCAAGTGTTCAGTAGGATGTTCGACAGTCAGTATCACTGTTTGTAGATGTTGAACACACTCATGTAGACTATTGAGTTGTAGCGCTGTACCCAAGTGTTCAGTAGGATGTTTGGCAGTCAGTATCACTGTTTGTAGATATTGAACACACTTATGTAGACTATTGAGTTGTAGCGCTGTACCCAAGTGTTCAGTAGGATGTTTGACAGCCAGTATCGCTGTTTGTAGATATTGAACACACTTATGTAGACTATTGAGTTGTAGCGATGTACACAAGTGTTCAGTAGGATGTTTGGCAGCCAGTATCGCTGTTTGTAGATATTGAACACACTTTTGTAGACTATTGAGTTGTAGCACTGTACCCAAGTGTTCAGTAGGATGTTTGGCAGCCAGTATCGCTGTTTGTAGATATTGAACACACTCATGTAGACTATTGAGTTGTAGCGATGTACCCAAGTGTTCAGTAGGATGTTCGACAGTCAGTATCACTGTTTGTAGATGTTGAACACACTTATGTAGACTATTGAGTTGTAGCGCTGTACCCAAGTGTTCAGTAGGATGTTGGACAGCCAGTATCGCTGTTTGTAGATATTGAACACACTCATGTAGACTATTGAGTTGTGGCGCTGTACCCAAGTGTTCAGTAGGATGTTTGGCAGCCAGTATCGCTGTTTGTAGATATTGAACACACTCATGTAGACTAATGAGTTGTAGCGCTGTACCCAAGTGTTCAGTAGGATGTTTGGCAGCCAGTATCGCTGTTTGTAGATATTGAACACACTCATGTAGACTATTGAGTTGTAGCGCTGTACCCAAGTGTTCAGTAGGATGTTTGACAGCCAGTATCGCTGTTTGTAGATATTGAACACACTTATGTAGACTATTGAGTTGTAGCGCTGTACCCAAGTGTTCAGTAGGATGTTTGACAGCCAGTATCGCTGTTTGTAGATATTGAACACACTAATGTAGACTATTGAGTTGTAGCGATGTACCCAAGTGTTCAGTAGGATGTTCGACAGTCAGTATCACTGTTTGTAGATGTTTAACACACTCATGTAGACTATTGAGTTGTAGCGCTGTACCCAAGTGTTCAGTAGGATGTTTGGCAGTCAGTATCACTGTTTGTAGATATTGAACACACTTATGTAGACTATTGAGTTGTAGCGCTGTACCCAAGTGTTCAGTAGGATGTTTGACAGCCAGTATCGCTGTTTGTAGATATTGAACACACTTATGTAGACTATTGAGTTGTAGCGATGTACACAAGTGTTCAGTAGGATGTTTGGCAGCCAGTATCGCTGTTTGTAGATATTGAACACACTTTTGTAGACTATTGAGTTGTAGCACTGTACCCAAGTGTTCAGTAGGATGTTTGGCAACCAGTATCGCTGTTTGTAGATATTGAACACACTCATGTAGACTATTGAGTTGTAGCGATGTACCCAAGTGTTCAGTAGGATGTTCGACAGTCAGTATCACTGTTTGTAGATGTTGAACACACTTATATAGACTATTGAGTTGTAGCGCTGTACCCAAGTGTTCAGTAGGATGTTTGGCAGCCAGTATCGCTGTTTGTAGATATTGAACACACTAATGTAGACTATTGAGTTGTGGCGCTGTACCCAAGTGTTCAGTAGGATGTTCGACAGTCAGTATCACTGTTTGTATACCGAGGATTATTATGATTTATTCCCCTGACCCCTGATATGTTTATCCGCCCAGAGCGTGTAGTTGTGTGTGTGTGTGTAAGAGAGAGGGGCAAAGAGGAGGTGACCCTATAGCCACTCCTGTTTATCCTTCATTCCGTAGCTTCGAGCTTTTATTGTACTTCTCGTTCTCAGTATGAATCGATTCCTGTCCCGCCTTGTTTTTCTTCTTTTGAAGATTTTCCGCGAGATAGAAATCGCGTTGAAACGTTTTGATAAAAATGACAACGGAAATGTGTTGAGCAGATCTCATATCTCGTTTTTGAAATCCTTTGCACTTAGAAATGGCTAAACTGGATCGAGAGCCGAATATTGCAGAGGAGAAAGAATCTGAAATATTTGAAGGATAAAGAACTTATATCATCATAGAATTTCGCCTGAATGAAAGGTTTTGGAACTTAAACAGAAACACTTACAACGTTGTTGCACTTATCCTTCAAGCGTATAATTAATTATTACAAATTATACGTTTGTCAAAATACATAAAAATGAAATCAGTTAGGTGTCCATGAGGTTGACATTATAGGACTTAAATTATATCATACACGTCCTTCATATGTAACTATTAAATAATTGACTAATTTTAAAATGTCTGTAACAAACGGTTTCCATATTTCAACCTCTTTATGCTGATAGGAAATACTTTAATTAAAAGTTAAAGATTTTATAGACTTTATTGAAATGATTTGTATTATAACGTTTATTTTAAACATTATGGTCATTTGTGACTTCTAATGTTGATGGGCTAAGGTTTTATTTTATGTTACAGATGGTTATGTGAAAGTTTTCATTGCTCCTGATACATATTGTTTTAGCTTCGACTTTTTTCAAAGGATTCTAATTACTTATAGATTACACACGCCAAACCCGAGACTTTCAAAAGTCGATGTTTTTTATCAACAATTTGTATAGTTTTAAGTTAAAAAAAAGCACAATAGATAGAGTACTCTGAGGGGTTTTTTAGTTTTATTATATAGCTTTAGGACATTAACATCCATCGTTGGTCAATCTCGAGTATTGCCAATATATATATATATTTAAATTTTATTCAAGCTAAAAACGATAAAGCAATTTGTGTGGTGAGCGCGGGCATCGGTTCCTAAAGCCACTGGTTTAAATCCAGTTATGCGTTAATTAATTTTGAACAGTGTAATACTATCGTGAGTTTCTAGGCTTAAGTACGTGAAAAAGAGGGAAAATGCCCCCACCGCAGCAAACCTGCAGACTAAGCGAGTTTCTATTTGCATGATTGGATTTTTACTTAAATCTATTTAAATAAAATTAGGTTTAATGAGCACAGGCTTGCTTCTACAGGGATGGTAATCGATTGGGTTTTTTAGTAAAGTATTAATAATAACTTAATAGCTTGATATAAAATAAATGAATTTGCCAAGTTTGATCAACATATTTCCATAAACAAGCAAACTACCGCAGTTTGCCTATTCTCCTTAAGAATAAAATGGGAATTGTAAATTTAACACTTTTTGAATGTTATACATAACCTATTTGTACATAACCTAATTGTAAAAGAAACACATCGATATACTAAAATATTTGTTTTTAAATCTCTTAAAAATTGTTTGGAATAATTTGGGAAATTTTATATTTTAAGGGTAAAAAATTAGAAAACCCCAGTTTGCCCCATTAAATCCCGTTCCCATTGACCGATAATGCTGGTTCACGAACTCGTTCGAATAAACATAAGTTTGTACCAAGTTTCATCCAAATTTAATTATCTTATGCTCGAGTTATCGTGCTAACGGACACTGTACACTCTTAAATTCAATGATACTTGTCCTCAACTTTAAACGGATGGTGTTTTTGGCCACTGGGGACATCAAAACTAAAGTAAATCGGTCTTACCATGAGACCTACGGTAATGGCTTATTCCCTATATGGAAAATCCGCTCTAAATGTTTTTTTAGATAATTTTTAACATATCAATCCATTCGTCAGTCGACGCTACAACTGAAGCGGAAAGGAAGGCATAAGCTCGTGTAAACGATATTGCAATTCTTCACGAGTAGAATTAAAAATGAAATATCGAAGTCCCTCCCTCTGCCCCGCCCGCCGGTCAAAGCGACCGCTGTTATTGTGGCAAAACTCTGCTCGAAATTAGCACTGGGGCTATTATCAATTTGGCTGGAAATGATAATCATAACAAGCGTTACCCACGAGGAATGTGATATTGCGGGTGGGGCAAGGGCTTTGCTTTCATCAGTCTAGTGGATATAATAAATGTATTCGCGTGCAGCATGTAGCATGTGGCTTTGTTGGGGATCGAACCCCCACCACTCATAACGGAGGCTTACTATTTACTAAATAATACAATAAAAATACACAATTATACTGAAACGTCGTTGTCCTCACGGCTAAACACTGTAGTCGAATATGTTCAAAATGTATTCACCATAGCAACCCTTTATAGATTAAAACAAGAACCATGTTGACGAATTAATAAAACAAAACAAAAGTAGAAAAATAAATGGTTTGGAAGTAACATAGGGACACATGTTTTGTCTAGACAGCCGAGCAATAGTTACTGTGATAGGATGCAATTACAGTATGTTACTTCTATCTGGTAACAATATGAAAATATAGAGAAAATAACATTTACATTTTACTTACGGAATCAAAGTTTACTAAACAATATCCAAGTGTATAATTTAAGGCATATGTCAGAATAATTTACCAGCCACTTTAATGTATGAAAGAAGTTAACTATTTTACAGGAACGAGGTAAGCCGCAAACATCGTCGTATATAAAAAATATGTAGTTCAATTGTTGTTGCAGTAGTTCACGGATCAAGGAACAACAAGGCTTTGGTAAATGTTTAAAGCAACAGTTTGGATACAAAGTTCTGCTGAATATGGTTAATGAGTGTTGCAAAATGAAACTTCATTAGCAATGCATTATTTATTGTAGTTTGTGATAGGAATGATATGGGTACATGTTGTTTGTTGTTTTTCTATTAGGTAAAATCCCAGCTTTTAGATAGATATATTATAGTCGTTTATTCCAAAATGACTAATGCATGAACATTTGTTGTATGCATTTGCAAATTTTGGAATGAATGGATGTTGTAGAAGAAGACAAAAACCATATTCCCAAAGATCGTGAGATATTGCAATAATTGCTTGGCAAATATTTGAAACTGTCACAAGAGGCAATGGGTAGGCCTACACGAATTTCGCAAACTCTTTGCATTGTTTATATTTATTTTAGGAATACACCTCTTGAGCACGTTTTGATAGTTTGTTGCAAACCTACTCACTAACATAAATTTGTTCGATACATGATTATCTGAATACTACAACTATCGTAAAAATATATAATTGTATAAACGGCAAAAAAAATTGTCCATTTTTCCCAAAGCGATTGAGTGACACAGTAATATACTCCGGCGTTTGGCCAAGGCTGAGGTTCAGGCTGAAACTCATTCAAAGTTTGTTTGTAGGAGAATGCAAGGTGGCAAGAGATGAATGAAAGGCGTCAGTCCATTCAGAAATCGGACCCAACCTTAAGACTTTCCAGGAAGGTCCCCACAAAGGCCACTACAGCACTTGACTGCCACAGCTCAGGCCACCCTATAGACAAGGTCAACAATTCGTCGGTGCAAGGAAAGAGAGGAAAGTAAACAAGTGGGCGAGTAAAAAATGTATCTCTTTTGGTTACCGCTTATGTTATTGCGGGCGTTTCTATACTACGATTCCTGATCCCATCCTCAGGTGAAACAAAATTAGTACACAAGGTCACAACCCCTGTCAAAGGTGGTCGGTGTTGTCGCTGAGAACAGGATTTAATCAAAGCTCACAAAACGTGAAAACTTGTTAACTGATCGTGACGCACGCACAATCCTTCAAATAACATGTATTTCGTATTTCTCGTTTGTAAACAATGTTTAATACTTGTAACTGATAGTTTACAATTAGTTACTGTACAATTAGTTAATGTAATACTGCGTTAACCTCGAGTGCATGATGTAACGAAAACATAAAGGGCTTGTTAATGTATGTATTATGATGTAAGTAAATGTCAATGGAGAGTTTTTGCACCTTACGTTAACTAAATAAGCTAAACTTTGAACTTAAATTTTTAGCGTTTACCGGGCTCAACAACGTATAGCACGCCCGCTTTCACGGGATTTATCGTAACGTTAAAGCCAGCTGTTGAGTGCAAACAATTAACATTAACCTATGTTGGAAATGTATGCTGAGTTTATTTTTAAAGCGTGATTATATTTTTTTCTTGGATTTTAATTCAATATTGATAATAAACGTTTGAGATTCACCCAAAATGATTGCTCCTAAAGCTGATAAAGTTAAAATGTAATCCATAATTACAAAAGCAATCGCAACCAAGTATATTAAACAATCCTAACCTCTAAGTAATGATAAATACAAAATTTCAGCTCCATTTTACGTTTAGTGTTAGCCTTAAGCGTATTTTTTACGGAGATGCAAAAAACTCTAAATTCGGTGCTATTACGTTAACGCAAAACGCAATTTTTAACATTTAGCGTTTGCGTTTAACGGGATTTTCACGAAGATGCAAAAACTCTCTAATAACAAACACGTTGCCCAATCTGATTGACTTTAGAAAGTAAAAATAAAAAATAAAAAGGGAACTTAATAATTTAGTCATTACAATAACCTTAACCAGTAAAATACAGAGCTTTTCGATGTAAAACCTTTCTAGGAGACACTTTACCTACTATACTACCTGGGAAAAACTATTTTACAAGTATATATCCTATAATATAAAATACTAGTCACCAAGATAACAGGACATTGTGAAGAAACTTGATCTGCAATAGTATACTACGTTACTAGTCCTGAAAATAAGTGTTTACCGGACGAGTGTGGTCGTTCCCGTGCGAGACGAAGTCGACTACGTGATTACCATACGAGTCCGGTAAACACATTTTGGACGAGTTACGTACGATAATTTACGCCATACTACTAAATCTGTACAAATCCTTATATATTAGGCTACCACCAACTGTTGGACTAACAATCACTAGTAATAACCTCTAAGAGAGGTTATGTTTTTGTTTAGTAACAATCATTGCCAAATGCAGTATAGAGTATAATCAGCTGATAGGTGTCCGGTAAAACTCGTTACATTACAGTAGTACGCAATGAAACCCCATTTGATTAGGCTGGCGTAAAACAGCTGTTTCCTGAATTAAATCCTTGCATGGGAAGTTCGTCAAAATAATGTAGTGTGGCGTAAAAAACTTTTCTCCGCGTTACACTTTCCTATCAGCTGATTGTATGCACTCGCGGGAAGTTGAAAGAGATATAAAGCTCGAGGGCGAGGCAAAGAAATCAAAACCAGATAACCGCTAGGTAGTTAAACAGTAGAAGAAGCCGCGACAAGAGTGACACCGGGTAGTATTTACGAACACAAGTATCCGCTCGTCATAAAGTAGTCCCTGGTCAGAGCGTGGAGCAGAGTGGCGACATTCTTGGCTCTTGTTGACAGATGAATGCGCCTCGCCGCTCCGCTCAGCCCTCGTCGTTTGTTTCCTTATTCATTTGGCGTGTTTATCGTGGTGGTTACGATTCCATCAGTACCGCGGCAACGCCGCACACATTACACATTCTCACGGAACCATTTGTTTTATTACGTCTTCGATTTTTACGAGGTTTAATTCAACAGTAGCAGTTATCATTGCGGCGATACAGAGGCTACGGTCAGATGCTCAGATTTTATGGACCGTTTGACTGCTCAAATTGAACGCTCCAGTGCTAAAAGTTACCATTTGTATATTAAGTATCATTGCATTATTTTTCTAATATCACGTTATTGCATGTTACCTTATCGAATTAAAATTACCGGTATAAGTTTTATTCACTTTCGCATTATTTGTATTTTTAAATTTATTTTTATACATATATATACATTATTTAAGAATAAATTTCTAATCTTCTAGTTTTCGTGTAATTATACATATAAGAAATGCATATAATCCATAGCAAACTATACAACATTTTCCACAGAACTGTTAAAGAGCTCTGTTCTGGCGGAGTGGGGATCCGATCTTTACCTTGTTTTCTACTATAACCTTCAAAACATACAACTTTGCATTTCTTTCTTTAGATATTAAAACAAATAATTTAGTATATTAAAGGGTTGTTGTAAGTAAATAATTACGGAGAAAATTTCAAGTTTGCTTCTTTAGGGATACAGTTTATACAATATGACAAATTTTACCTATTTTTTAATACTATGCAATTTCACTAAACAAAACGCCCTATTTACCTTCCCTGTAACAGCAAACCTAACGTTTAATCTTATGTTATTACAAAAGGGAATAATTGTAACATGTTTAAGGAAATATTTTAGTGGTAATCAGGCAATTGGAAATTCGTTTAAACGCCAAAAACACAGCTTTGGCTGTTTGCTGCTTGGTTTATCAGTAAGCTACACTTTTTTGTTGCGGTTGATCCTGAAGGCCCATTTATAAACGTTGTACACGTTGCCAGTAGCTGGCATTCTAGTTGAGATTTGACTGGAATGCCAACTTACTGGCACTTTACCGTTTACACGTTGCCAGTGGCTGGCATTCTAGTTGAGATTTGACTGGAAGGTCACTGGCTAGGAGTGACTGGAATGCCAACTTACTGGCCTTTTACCGTTTACACGTTGACAGCTACTGGAATATGATAGTGTTTTTTCCATTTTTTTGCGGATGCTTGTGGTCTATTTGCATTAGTTAGCAAATTATGTCTGAAACGCCACAACAATTTTAATTAAAAATCAGTGTGTTCGATATCCTAAATTTGTGTCAAGAGTTTTTGGAAATATGTAGGCCTAGTCTACCCACGATTTGACAAAGAAAACCATAGATACCTGTACGGATACGAGATGGATGAATAAGAAGAATTTAGGGGCGTCGGAGACAATAATTAGAGTAGAGAGCTTCATGTTAATGATCCATAAGAATTTAATGCGGTTATTAGACTGACAACAGATCAGTTTGATAAACTTTTATGTATGATTAGCCCAATTATTACCTGCAATGACAATTTGATGTGCAAATCTCTAGGCTGAAAAGAGAGATACAGTAACACTAGCGTACTAGAGTATTTAGCAGGAACAAATTCAAGAATTCTGTTGATTATGTTCCGTGTTCCGAAAGCTTCTATTTCGAAAATAATTATAGATGTATTCAATTGCTATATATTATGTTTTTTTAGCAAATGTAAATCCTTTACAGTGAAATTTGGCATATATCCAATGCCTGTCCTATGGCTTTCACATCACGATTTCGGTAATCTTGGTTAAACATAGTCCAACGATTTTCGTGTTCACGATACAACTCAATAATTGATAGGGGGACTGGCATGCCTGTAAAATAAAAATATTTGTTCTGAGACCTAGGAGAGCAGAGCAACCTTGCCTACGGTAAGGTCTAAGCCCAGTGCAGACATGTTATAGTTCCCGCGTGTCCACCCCAGTTGGTTGCCATTCCTATATTAAAATCTGTCCCAATTTTTAAGCATGTTTAGGATGTGCTACTTATTTTACACCGTAAACTTCCTTTATAGAACAATTGTAAAATGGAATTATCGTACCAAAGACGTAATAAACGTACACCCATGTACGAGCATAAAAGATGTATAATGTATTTGTAAATCCTGGCGTAACTGAAAAAGGACTAAGGTCAACCTTTTTGATTCAAAGCTCAAATTTTACCATGGAATCACATCGTTTTTGTAATCAAACGTAAAAGTTTCCTTCACATAAAAAAAATAAATCGCAATGCTTACACGGTGAAAGAACAATCATGAATACTCATTATACGGTCACACATTTTACAATTGTAAATGAGGGTGATGGAGATTTTCTAACTCGAGAATAAAACAGAATTTATTTATGTGTCTTGTGCAACGTTCGTCAAGGAGATGTGAGATAGGCGGTGGGCATTTGTATGCAGCAGAAACATACTGGGAAGAAGGCTACCACTAGTAAACTCCCAATCAAACTACTGAGGTAAAACAATACAAATATAAAATATATTTTGATGAAATATTATATAGATAAATATAATAATTATGTAATGCAAGTTAATATAGTATAGATCCCTGTACGACGTTCACACAAGCCCAAACAAAAATAGGTTCGTAATATATTGAAATTGCGCTAAAACTAATAATTAATTATTGGTAAAATAAATTGGGAAATTTTTAGTTCAGACACCAATTTATAGATAAAAAATTATCGTGTTATAAATTTGTATGGCAACCCCTTGGGAATAGTCTTAAAAACGGAAACTAACAGTTTTGTATTATAAAATTATGAATGCTCTAAATTGAACACGCAATGGGTAATGTTTTACATTCAGTTTAAGCAATAAGCCTTACTTAACTAGATGACGAGTTGAGTGACTGGTAACCAACGAGTTTAACAGTTTTAATGAAAAAAGAAAAATAATTTGAACAAGTTAGTAATAGGGTTTTTTTATTTACAAGAGAACTGTGAAATCAAATGGGGTGATAAGTTATCAATTTATTAGGTAGGCCTAATGACAATGAAAAATTTAGAAAATTCCCCTAATAAAAAAAAATTCATAATATGTTATTTTAAAATATTAATGAGGTTAGGTTATAAATTACACCGACTGAATGGATGAGTTTGATTTTGAAAACTGATCGTATAAATTTGGTTAACTATGTTGATCACAACCAAGTGTATCCTTAACTGAATAATTTAATTAATAAGTTAATTCACATTGTTACAAGCTTCTTGCGAATGACGAAACCACCACTGGTATCCTTAAAATGTAGGATATAAAAACATACTATCTAGTGCAATTTCGCAGTCAACTTGTGCCAAGTGTAATTGATCTTAAGCTGAGACTGTGACAACAATAACACGGTCTCAAGTGGTGTACAACATCTACTTAAAATTTAATAACAGTTAACGGCAAGAAGCGGGGGCGGTGAAAAGATTTCTGCAGACAGAAAAGTGGCCGTGTCTAAAATGTAATCAGAGGAATAATTAAAGACTGCGCGAGAGGGGGGGGGGGGCAATAACCCTCCCCTTTGTTTCCGAGCCATATGCTCGCTATTGCCAACCACTAAGTGATAAGTGCCGCCCCACTTTGCAGCATTTCAAAAACCGAATAAAGATATAATCGCCGGACGCTGCTCAAAGGGGTATTTCTTCCCTTCTTATTAAAACTTTACAAACAAAAAGTCTTTGTAAGAAAGTAGATCGTTAATGCGCACTTTCTTCCTTTTTTCATTTAAACACGGCGACGTTTAATAGCTCGAGAAAGAGGTAAACGAGTCTTTGTTTACAGTGCGATTCCGTAGTAATTGAGCCTTATCTAACCTGTTTAATTATTGCGACGATCCCTGTGAAGAAATCTCTATGGAAATTAAAAAAAGATAATGAGTTTTTTTTATGACAGAGTGTGTTGTACAATTTGTAATTCCTAGGTTAATTGTCTACAGCCACGTAAAACCATACCATACTGAGGAGGAACTGAAGACTGGAGACTTGTCAACCGTGTCGAAAAGATACGATTTCCTGTGTGAATAAGTAAATTCACCCAGTTAATAAATTTAATATAAATAAGAAATTACGATTAAGCCTCTAAACTGCATGCATTATCCCAGAAGCATACAGGTTAGAAAATAACAACGGTTATATTTTAATGTCAGGATTCACCTTTAACTTGATATGTCATGATTTAATGTATAGAGAATTCGATTTGAAACTAATATTTTGATTTATAATAAATATTATCTCATATATATCTGGAGTTACCACAATCACGATCCAAGTAGTGGTGGTTAAGAATATTAGTTTGATATGTGAATGATTTGTTCGCAAATGAAAACTCATATATTACCAACCTTAACCCATATGAACATAGACAAAATAAAATATGTTGGGCATTTCGATAATGCACAAATGAAAATGTAATTGAAATCTGCATTATTTTGCGCTTTCCAATGTGGCTAACAGCGTCTTTGGTGCGATATGATGAATTTATAGAATTTATAACACGTTTGTCATCTAGGTAACAACAGACCAAAAACAAGTCTGCTAGTAGGTATCCATCCGTATATCTGAGATTGATAGCTATGTATACTACAATGAATTTTAATGTACAACACTGTCTATATTACTGTTCAATTTAAAACTGCACCCTGGCCCACACACTGGTTTCTGAAAGTTTAAAATTTTCCAATTCGTCACGTCCTATCGTTTCCGATCGGATTTCATAGCTTGAACAGATAATTGTCCAAAGCCCGATCACTACCAACAGCTTACAATCATACCTTCCGTGGTTTGGAATATACTTTTTTTATACGTTGGTTTTTTTTTTAATTAAAGGAACCCAATATAGTATTTGGTGTAAGAGTTCTATCTGGGAATTTTCACATCCACATCAGTAGTTTGCACTATTTTCAAAAACTGAGGTTAAACTATTGAATCAACAATTGTAATAGTAATAGTAAACTGAGTACCAATGACGCGGCCAAACTGGCTGTTGTAATCGCTAGCCGGAATGCAGTCACAATCGTGAGCACCGTCTGCCTCTTCTTAACCACTTGTAAAGATGTTTGGAAAATAAAAGCCTCCTAATCGTCCAGCTGTAAACCCTACTACAGGTTTTTCAAATTAAGCCATATAAAGTGGTAGAGGGGCACTGAGCGACTGTGCGACGAGGTTGTATCCAATTGAATTAGCACATCGAACTGCGGCAGCGAGATGTAGGTACTGCATCAACTGCAGACCACTGCTTGTCACCACTGCAGTAACTGCAACAACTGCAGAAGCACTGCTTGTCGCCACTGCAGCAACTGCAGAAGCACTGCTTGTCGCCACTGCAGCAACTGCAGAAGCACTGCTTGTCGCCACTGCAGCAACTGCAGAAGCACTGCTTGTCGCCACTGCAGCAACTGCAGAAGCACTGCTTGTCGCCACTGCTCCACTGCAACAACTGCAGAAGCACTGTTTGTGAAAGCGATCACAGTGACCACTGCAGCACCTGCAGAAGCACTGCTAGTGACAGCGACCACAGTGACCACTGCAGCACCTGCAGAAGCACTGCTAGTGACAGCGACCACAGTGACCACAGCAGCAACTGCAGAAGCACTGTTTGTGACAGCGACCAGTGACCACTGCAGCACCTGCAGAAGCACTGCTTGTCGCCACAGCAGCAACTGCAGAAGCACTGCTCGTTACAGCTACCACAGTGACCACTGCAGCACCTGCAGAAGCACTGCTTGTCACCACTGCGCAGCACGCAACCAGGCACAATAGGCAATGATGTGTAATGACGAGTGCAGGTGTCTATTGAAAGCGCAGGTGATATCTTGTATTTTACTGCTTCAATTTGCAAGATATTCCTGGTATTTGCAGCTCCGACTTCAGTTAACAAGGTCTCTGTTATTTTAGTTTTACTGCAACGCAAGATAGAAATTCTTTACAACGAATAAGTGAAATAATCTTGAGAGTTTAAACACAGAGTTTTTAGGAACCTTTAATGACAAATCGTTTTTTTGGTGTAAGAAAATTCATAAAAACTTATTACGATAAACTACACTAAAATCCTACGGAAGCAGTTTTCTGCTAGTATCAGCAAACCTAGATAAACCCTAACGTAAAAACAAATGGATCAACGTGATATGAGAACTTGGGTTACCCGATGAAAATTAATGAGAGCGATTTCGTACTAATACGAATTTGTTTATTTTATAACAACGGTTTCCAATGACTTGGGGTGAAAAACATTATGTACAAGTAACACTTTAACTAAACAAAAAATCAAATCACATATGTTCAAATATGTTATCTCAATTTAGTTTTATCTCAAATTTTTACATTGCAGAGTTATTATTTCAGTGATTAATTGTTTTCGGTATGCGAACAAACATTTCTAGTAAATTATAATATGAGTATGTTTTATATTGTTTTAACTACCAATTAACCACTTCCCCCGTTACTGTATTCTAAAACAACAAAATTCGACCACTAATATCCAAGGAAGTCAGAAACCTCAAACACAGGATCGATAACCACTCGAGTGCTCATTGCACGATTTATTTCAGTTGCATTTAATTAGAGCAGTATGCAAGCCCTCTCCCCTCAACCTAATTGCTAATTCTAACTCGAGTACTCCTCTTTGCCTGCCGACACCCCGACACTCAGTGGCTTATCATTTCGAGGTTTATATTCTCGTTTGGATTTCAACACCGCTTTACAGTTCTTTATTTTTGATGTTGAGTTTTTTATTGTGTTGAAAGGATGCACAAACACAATACACTCGAATACATTGCTACAGACAAAAAAAAATTAACTAGCAAGAAAGGGGAATCCAACAATGTTTGATTGTTGATTTCAAACACTAAACACTCCATGTATAGCTTTTCTTTCCAGGTTTTGTTAATGCGTATTCAAAGTTTTACTATAATGTGGTTATGATTTTAACCAATTAAAAGTGTCCATATTGTAATTAACTGTAAGTTTAATCAACAGGGTTTTAAAAGAAGACATTGATTATTTATCAAATTTCAAACACTATACGTGATTTAGGCTACTATGTCAATATATTAGACAAAAAATAGTACACACCTCAATAACGAAAATCACGAATGTTTATGATTCATGTACTACGTTTAAATAGCAAGTTGACGAATATATTTGTGGATTACTTAATTTCAGTTCAACATTTGATATGCATAGTATTATAATTAAATTGTAGATTATTAATTAATATTATATTATAATTAATATAATATTATATTACAATATTTTTATATTATTATATCATTATAATTACAATATTATAAATAATATTATTCAGGGTGATCCAAAAAAGAACTGACACATTTTAAGATAAATTTGTATTTGCAACTACATGGCAACATTTACATATGTACAGATAAATGTTACCATGTACAATTAGAATTTTGTAAATAAAAATTTATGGTAAAATGTGTCAGTTCTCTTTGGACCACCCTGTAAATTATATTATATTTTATATTACTATAATATATATTAATTAATATCCTTTATATTATATTATAATATTTTTATATTTATAATTATATTATATATATTGTAAATTACAATATTATAATTAAAATGGTAGATACATGTTAAATCGATGAAGTAATAATGAGCCGTATTAATAAAGATGAGGTAAACCTTTTACTTGCGAAAATTCGAGCAAATCCTTCTATCTGTATTAATAAAAACTAAAGCAAAACCTTTTGCTTTAGAAGTAAAAGGTAATCTATAGAAATTTGAGGTTTTGCTCATGACTTGAGTAAATGGTTATTAATAAAACTCACCATTTACTTTTTCTTTGAAGTAAATCCTTCAAAAATGATGCATCTGATCAGTAGCAGATTATACGTTTAAGTAAAAGGTGTGTGGTGGTTTTAGTGTGGTGCTAAATTTTAGCGAATTTCCTAAATAGGGCAAAAGCTATTCTGTAGGTCTCATGGTAAGACCCATGGCCCATTTACTTTTCCGTTTTCAGGTCCCCAGAGGCCAAAAACCTCCTCCGTTCAAATTCATATACATGTTTGCCCGTTAGCAAAATAACTCGAGCAAAGGTGATCCGATTTTGATTAAATTTGGTGCAAACGTGTAAACCTACGTTTATTCTAAGGGATTCGCGAATCAGCATAATAGGATATGGAAACGATGGTTTATGAGCGGTTTTATAGGGTAATTGGATTTTAACATTTTTTACCCTAAAAACATAGATTTTAGCAACTTCTTTCCACGCCATTTTGTAGAGTTTAAAAAAACTATTAATTTAGTATATCAAAGCGATATTATGCGCCTAATGGCTACGGAGAAAATATAAAAAAAATGTAAATTTAAAATTTTCATGTTATTTTTATGGAGATATTTTTAAACTGTTGTAGTTTTCTTGTTTATGAGCATTTTTGATCAAATTTGCATTCTATCATACTAAACTATTACATTTTATAAAAAAAAAACCTTTTTACCCTCCCTGTAGCAGTAAACCTAAGTACTCAGTTAAACTAAAGCTATTTAAATAGGGAATGGATGTGATATTGGAGACATTTTAGAGTACATCCAATCAGGCAAATGGAAATTTACTTAGTCTGCAGGTTTGCTGTGGCGGGAGTATTTTGTTTACCTCCTACAAAGCTATCAACATTTCAATAAAAACACACCTCAACACCTTCTTTGAATCAGCAAACCTAGGTACTCATTAAAATTAATATTATTTAAATAGGAAATAAATCTGACAATTTTCAGGGAATATTTTAGAAGAAATCCAGCCAGAAAAGGAAATTTATTTAGTCTGCAGCTGCGGCGAGGGTTTCTGTGGTTATACAGTACTGCATGCTATCTACAAAGTGACAAATAACATATGTTTAGTATTCATTTGTTTATGTTGTGTTTGTAAATATTTATAAAACTAATCACAAAGCATATATGATGATTTCTATAAACAAATTTATTATGTACCCGACTAACTATTATCATCAACCAAATTCTATGTCTAGAAAGGGGTTAAGATTCTAGGGGTAAAATCCGGGGTAAAATTCCGGCCCACACACTCTAGATTTTATCATTTAGTTTGTTATGATTAAATTTAAAGCCAGATGCAAAACCATTACACGGAGTTGGCACAGTTAAGCCTTCGAGGGATATCAGTAGACAAAAATAGACAGGATCAGACGTGTAACATGTGATGTTCCTAAAGAACCATTTACTTCCGAGCAGAAGGATTTGCTCGGAAGTAAAAGGCAATCATTATTAATACGGTTTGAAGGATATGCTTTTACTTTCACCTTTTACTAGAAGCAAATGCTTTTACTTCATACCTTTTCCTTTTGAGCATATCCTTCTTTTTATTAATACGGCTCATTGGATGTATTATATATCTACGCAAGTACAAACATCTAAATACAAATAACGGAAATAAAAATTAGAAATACTAAAAAAAACACAGTATAAAAAGTAATCTTAACCGAACCACAATCTTTAACTGAAAATCCCCTAACGAGAATACGATCAATTCCACCCTTTATAAAGCTAACAAGTTTCACCTATCTATTACTGGTTATCAAAACGCATACAAAATTGAATGCAATTTAAATTTATAAGAAATCTAGGAACGAAACGGAACTAAAAATCCCGGTTACCCAACCCAAGCCAATTATTCAGGCTTAGAAAAGATAATGTTAGTGTATTTTTTATAATTTCATAGAATGTATGGGAAAAAGTGGCACGGAAACAGTACTTAGACACTTTAACAAGAGGTGTTCTGGGGCGTAAAAACACAAGAGGTGTAAATGCTTGTGGAGCTATTGAGGGAAATGACCGACAACTGAAACCGTCTAATTGTACAAACACAATACTGTAGTCCAAGAAACTGACTGGTCTGGTCTGGTCGTGTTACGTCAGACTATTATAATTAAGTGTAAAGGCTATCGAGGGGAAAAATCTTGTTAAGACTATGTTAAGGTCTTATTGTGTGGCCATTTGATCTTTTCAGGGGAATTTTTGAAGAAGGTATCATACAAACGCTTAGGGAAAAACGTGCCAAGCCCATCAAACCTTTGTAGATATGCCGGGATTCGAACCCGTCCCTCTAGTACTGAAGCCCAAGACATTAACCACAAGACTAGGAACACTTGCTAAAAAATTGGATTCTAATCAGCTGTTTCAAATTCAATAAACATATGTTATCGATGATAATATAATAAAAGCGCGAGACAAATGAATGAATGGATCCTTTATTATTTCATTACTGTACATCAGTTACAATGGTACAAACAACGATTTCTGAAATATAATCCCCAAATGGGCTAATGCCTGTGGTTGGGGATTGAGTCCATCATCCGCACAATAAGACAATAAACTTAGGCTACTTTTAAAAAGGGGAAATATATATTGTACACAGAATTTTGTTTACAAGAAAAGATAAATAAAAAAAAAACTAGTTTACGAGATAAATATATACAAAACGATACAGTGTATGAACAATTAATGCACGCATATATCACGCGTTCAGTTTGCACGTTAAAAATATATGAAATTATCCCATTAGAAATGACACATGATTAAGATTATTAACTACGATCATTTTAAAGCCCGGACCTCTCTAGGGACAACCATGAGTTTTATCACAGAGGAATGAATCTATGTGTACTTTTTTATTTTACCACTAGTGAAGAATATTGAATTCGATTACCAAAGTGTTTGAGATGTGAATAGAAAAACTAGACAAGAATACAGCATTATACTATAAAGTTAATAATACCCCCGCCACAGCAAACCTGCTGATTAAGGAAATTTCCAGTTACTTGATTTGATTTTCAACATAATTTTCCCTGAAAATGTCAAGTTATTTCCTATAGGAATGCTGATTTAGGGAAGGCAAATATGTATCACAAATTAACAAGTTAAAGTAGATTTTTCTATGTTACGCTTTGCACTCTTAATCTTAAGTTAAAGAGCAAACTTCCTGAGCACAATGGTTCCTGGTTCAACACCCTTTGTAACAATTAATCTGATATTTAATGGACAATATTATTATTATACAGCCAAGAACCAAGAGTTTACTCCACAGTACAGTAGGTGACTAACATAGCAGTGCAAGTCAGGGTAGTTATCACGTGTTGCCACTATACAACCCCTAGCAGGGGCTCTCCCTTACTGGGGCGACCACATCACGACCTAATGACCGCACAGCTACATGGCAAATCAATACTTCTTGACCTTGTAACGTTTACAAAACATCAAGAGAAGTGTTTTAACATGTATTTGAAAAATAATTTAACTTTAACCACATCAAGTTATTTCTTGATTGTTTTGTGGATAATTCAATACGAGTCTTTGCTTCAAACATACCGGGGTTTTGATGTCCTATTTTCACATCCTAGGACTCTAGGTTCTGGTCGGGTCTGTTTAACACATTACTTCAGGCTAGTCTTGTTGATTGGCGGGATTTTAACCCGGGACCTCGGACTCCGAAGCACCTAGCTCTACCACTAGACCAGCTCGCAAACATGCAGTAAAATATATGAACCCCATACCAATAGATGTGTATAAACCTTACACAAATTGTGTTTTTTTATGTCCCGTGTGTGTGAAGGAGAGTTTGTGTTGCTTTCGAAATTATGGTGACTATTTTCTATCGCGATGCAAAAAAGGTTTTCATGACCTACAGAACCTGGGATGGCGTCTCCGTGTGAAATAGTACGAACAAAATTCCTGTTATAAGAATTCCTGTTATAGAATACTGTTATTTGAGTGGTTTTAAAAGGCTTTTCCAACTACAACTGAGTTTGTATATTAATCTGGTAATGTGGAACCATTTGCAAATATGGATCGGAATCGGACTCAGTTCACCGAGTGGTTATAATGTTCTCCTTCCAAACTCGATCACATGTTGGGTTCTGGACCCAGATTCCATTCCAGGTTACCAATTTATGTAGCCATTAACAAAGGTCGATAAGACCAGGGTTTGGGACAACCAATAGCGTTAATATACAAGATTAAATAAATACCTTGCAATTCTTTAAAACTTTACTTTAATACTTTCCTATTAAATGGCGACCATACGAAGTAGGTATTTTAAGCCAAGTATGAATGGAGATGAGTGTAGGATGAGTGGCGCGTTCTTGTAGTCTTGTTAGTGACTAAGGCCGACATTCCTTAGACACAGCTGTTAATTAATAGCCCATACAGCTAATGGCAACATAAGGGACCTACAGTTTATAGTGGAATCCGAACCACATTTTTGTCTTGGTATATACGAATTGGTCTAATTTTCAGGATAATATGCGGATAGTCGTAGTATTCACTCATGCGGACGTTAATCCACACCAGGGAGTATCACATCCACAGTGCATGCCAATAAATATCCACAATTCGTGTCCTACTAGTACCTGGATTACAGGACGACGCCACCCGTCCCGGTCGTATTATAATTTAAAATATTATAACAATACTAAGTTCGCCTACGGGTTTGATAGTTTGTCCCAAATTTCTAGTTTGAAGATTTTATAATGGCAGATCATTTTAGCATTTTCATCGAATTTATTTGTTCCGTATTATTCCAAAACTTTGGAAAAATTTGAAAACACGAACTTTATATCCTAGCCGGATTACTGAGGCTAACAATTAGCCGAGTCGACGAGGAACACTGTTTGTCGAGGTGATAAAAGAAAATTGTAAATAGGAGGTGCGAACTCCGCCTCGCGCACATTAACATGATGAACGACGAAAAATATTTCTGGCTCAAATGGATCAGCGCCCGATGAAATATGCAAAGTCGCGTAAATACGCGGCACCTGAGCGGCGTGAGCGCCGAGCTTAGAGGAGTCGTTAATTGGGTCTCGGTGGCACGTAAATCAGACCGTTGACACCGCCTTAATCAACGCATCTCAACGGCATTATGCGATTATAGCACCATAGCACCCCGCCGCGCCCAGCCAATGTTGCACTGTTTACATGTTACCACGGTCGTCAAGTGATCATAACCATGCGAAGACCATGGGGTATTACTTGTGAATAACGATCGTTTTTCGCCTTATTTATACTTTGCATAACAATACAAATAAATACATTCCTACCAAGTACAATTGTTGATCCAATTTTATAACCATTTGGCATTGAGGTTGGAAAAAGATTTTAAAAATCGGAACTATTACAGAAACAGATTTAACCCTATATCTGGTATCCGTCAATTTTTTGACGTTGGAAATTGAAGTGTGATCTGGCAGCGTCAAAAAATTGACGTTTAGGACATGGTGTGTTTCAACTTAATTTTACGATCAGTAAACTGCAATCAAACTTATACCATTGGAAAGAGGGGGTTCTCAGGATTAATTTTCATATATAAAACATTATCCGGCGATTATTATTTAGCCAAAAACAGTATTCTAAAAAACTAGTGATTTGAAATTGCATACTGGCGGGAGACAAAAGTTGTGCAATCGGCAAAAAAACAGCAGTTTTCATTGGTTGATAGAAAATGATAGAATTCTCTGACAAAAACAAGAGTAACATAGCAACGGAAATTTTGTGAACTAAAACTCGTCTGTTTTACGTTTTTGTCTATCTCGTTCCGATCAGGTCGAAAAATTATTCAAACATTACTGTACCAACATTAACACAAATAAAATAAGATTGAGTGATATTAAAACGGTTTATTGATAGTTATAGTATAATTTAATATTTATAAAAATTCTTAAAGTATTATGCAAATTCCAAGCTATATTCGTTGAAATTAAACATGATTATGGATAATAAATTAACTGTTGTAGTGTTTATAGATATATTTAATCAAATTTGGCAATTAAGTTTATTTCATACTAAGCTATCAACATTTCAATAAAAAAGAAACACACACATCACCTTCCTAACTAGTATCAGCAAACTTAAGTACTCATTAAAATTAATAATATTTAAATAGGACACAAATTTGACCATTTTAATGGAATATTTTAGGAGAAATCTAGCTAGGTAAATAGAAATTCGCTTAGTCGGCAGGTTTGCAGCGGCGGGGTATTTATTTTTTTTAGGAATTCTAATAGTTTGTGAATTTAACATAGCCTACGTGTAACATAACATTGTTTATGTCCAAACACTTAATGATATAATCTATAGGAAGCCTATTGGTTTGTAAACAAGGTAATTTCGTATACAGTCTTCGTCTTCGGGGTTCGACCGCGTCCTTAGGTTATGTACACTATGTACAGTTTCTGTATGTGGTACCATATTCTATACCATATTCTACCATATTCTTTGTAGTAGTTTCTGTACATAGTGTACATAACCTAAGGACGCGGTCGAACCCCGAAGACCAAGACTGTATATATATGTGACGACCGTGGAAGCCTATCAATGAAGAAGGTACTTTGGTGTTCGGGGAGTGAATTGTGGGTTTTCAAATTTTGAAGGGATATTTATAGTCAGGAGCAAAAACATTTGAAAGATACACTTGAATTAGGCTACTGGTTTGGAAACAAAGTACTTTGGATCTCGGCGTGGGTTTTTATTTTGTTGGATGAATACTTGTAGTTGGTGGAGCTATATGTCGGCACGGGCCACTAGCCCTGTTACATGGTCGACCGGTGCATAATGCGTTGGCACAAACACGTAGGCCCTATATTGTATGTATCATTACCCACCACACACCACAAACATTTCCGCTAACACCCTACACCCTACATGCTTACTTGCTTCTGTTCGGTAGAATTTCAAATCTTAATTTTTCTTTCTCAGACTTGAAAACAACTTCTCAATTCTAAATTGAAGTACTTTCCCGCGAAAAAAATATAAATGGAGACATCGAGAAGAAATATGTGTACTGTTAATGTAAGTTATCACACACCATACACACTCCATTCATGCTTAAAACTCACTTCTGTTTTGTTCATTCGCAGACCTCAAACATTTTCTCAAACTTTAATCAACGTCTCAAGTGAGATAATTTTAAGTAAAACATTAAAACATTTAGAAAGAATTAAAATATATAGTAGTTCGAGTCAAAATGGTTTGATACGGGGTAGTCAATACAAAGGGTCGTTTTTGGATAGTCCAGTTTCGAACCAGCCATCCAGAGGCATAATTTAGAGTTTTATAATAAAAAACCCACTGCTGCAGGTACTAGGTTTTTTTATGCTCTGCCTAAAGATTTAATGGAAATTAAT
The DNA here is from genome assembly GCF_028750875.1 of Macrosteles quadrilineatus. Classification (NCBI taxonomy): domain Eukaryota; kingdom Metazoa; phylum Arthropoda; class Insecta; order Hemiptera; family Cicadellidae; genus Macrosteles; species Macrosteles quadrilineatus. The sequence continues at coordinate 77,231,054 of NW_026542600.1, read as the reverse complement.
AATATTAAGACATTTAAAAAGAAATTGAAAATATTTATATTAAGCAAATGTTACTACTCATTTAGTGAGCATTTTGATAATATTTTATAGAATTAATTGTATTTATTGACGCCATTCTGCATTTATATTTGTAAAATGTAAATCTTGAATAAAGTGTATCTGAATCTGAATCTGAATCTGAATCTGAAACCATTACAAAACGTTTGGTTATTCTCAGGATCGAACCTATAATCTTTGAGTACTGAGCGAGGACTATCCATCAACTCTATATGTATCAATGTATAACGTACATGCAGCAATATATACTGTATATCAATCCCTACACCCTCCACACATGCTTACTCAAACTGTTTTATTATATCACGGATCCTTAAACTTTTCTTTCTTCAGACTTGAAATTAAATTATTGGTGTCCAATTGTGTTTCTTTGGTGTCAGTTGCATACACAATAATGTGTATTACACGTATCTGGCGACGACAAGGACATGAGGAATACGCTACTGGGGTTTTTCGGTTTACTTTCTACAACTGATAAAAGAAAGAATAAGTTAAAATAGATTACAACTGAAAAGAGGATTGAACACTAGTTACGTTACAGATAAGAAGATAAATGAATATTCAATGTGTAAATTAACGCAATACGGTCACTAATAAAACAAAATTAGGATTATGACCGATTTTCCCTGGATTATTAATGCTGTATCTCGTCGAGGATACATATTTCACTTCAAACTAACCTTTGTCAATTTAATAAACTTTTTCGATTGTCAGTCATGAACACTCTCTTAATCTAGATTTTTATATCAGTCTACATATAGAAATAACCCAAAGGATCAGAATTTACAAAAGATCCATCTATAGGGTATACATAACTTTTGTTATGTTCCAAGGTTGGATAATTACAAAATTCAAATCCCAAACCGGTTATAAATATTTTCGCGATTGTGAGTCGGTACATCTTCTCGTTTCACATATCAGCACCCCTTGTTACAAACAAATACAAATAAAAAGCAAGCACAAACATTTTTTTAAAGAGTACTGTACTTAAGGTTAATGTTCCAAGTTTGGATTTAAAAATACAAAAATTAAATCCCAAACTGGGTAAGGAGAATTTAACGAGGACGTCCACAAGTGGACATGAACACGAACGGGATAATTTCTTTTTGAACTTGTATCTTTTACCAATTAACTTAGGGCGGCAAAAAACGTGTCGCAGCGCGGGCGGGCACCTGGGCGGCACATGTTTCGCTTGTCACCGGGTTTTTGCCACCCCACCCCCACCCAGTGACCGGACGGTTAATTAATTAATTATTCTAAACACATTTGCCGCTGACCAGCTGGGACATAACGACCGGACTTTACGTCGGATTTATAATGACCCTGTCACATTTACATAAACTAGTAAAAATGTAGCTTGACATTTTATATGTATAGTAAGTTTTGTTTGCAGTTAAACTACTTATATGATTGGATGATAAATTGTAAGGTGAAAGAGTGTTGAAAATTAAAGATTTATGATGATAAAAATAAGAGATATGTATACAGGGTGGCTTAAAAAATTGGCCTCGCCACTCCTAGAGTTAAAAATAACTTGCATCCCCCTTAAGATGTTACAAAACAATCGACATCAAAAAATAAAAATCGGACCACTAATAACAAAATATATACTAAATGTATGCATGCATAAATGTATCGTCCTAGTGATGCCAAAACAGTAACTCATTTTATATACATGAATTGCAGTGTTTTTTGCCGAAATAAAACAATTTCCAGCCGGTGTAAAGATAATCAGCAGTTGAAGCTGTAAACTTGTATCACGACACGATTGTAAGAGTAGATAGATTTCGATTGAGTCAAAAGTAGACATTGATTGTTAATATCAATCGTAGTTCATGTTTGCAGTGCTGTGGTTGTAAAAAGGGTTAAAATGAATCCATTAGATGTATCATACAATAATGAACTCATGGTTGGATTACGGTTTGGAAACACCATGAGCGTCATGGAAAATAAAATGTTACACTAATAAAAACGTGAAACTATTGGTATATATTTAGTATTAGTACATATATTAGTATAGATTGTATATTATATATTTTTTATAAAATCCGGCAAATTTGTCTATATCATACTAATCTATAGACATTTTAATAAAAAAAAAACACACATATCATTACATTCCCTGTAACAACAACCTAAGTCCTCATCAAAATGAATGTTATTTAAGCATGACAACTTAAGATGTCAAACTTTGAGGGAATATTTGAGTGAAAATAGCTAGGTAAATGGAGAATTCCTGAGTCTGCAGGTCTGCTGTGGCGGGGGTATTTATTTATGCAATTATCAGATCAAATTTCCCAAAGTTCCAGAAGGATTATTCCCACAGGCACCACGGCGGACGCTGGACGGCGATACGTCGAATCGCGGACAAAAACCTAAATGTGACAAGTGTTTGGAATTCATACTCGGGGCTTGAGAGGTGACGTTAAGCTTAAATTGGCTCATTTCGCGTCGCCTGTCACGGCTAAAAACCGCGCGGTGGGACAATGATGCGAGCGGGCGATCTGCAGCATGATAACAGGATAAATCAACATAAAGAATGTCATAATTTAGAATGATCTGGCGGACAAAAACGCGGCGGTAGCAGCCATGCGGCGGGCAAGTCTCAATCTGCGATCATACTTGGACTACGGGCGGGTTGAAAATTATAAGAGAATCAAGAATAAGATCTTTCTCGTATTCCACTAAACATGAAATAAGGCAATAAGTGACTCTCTATAAACATAAAGCTTAGACACAGTTTTTAGAGCAAAAGTAAAAACTGGAAGTTATAACTAAATATTTAAATAAGTTATGTGGCATTATATGATAGACCACATCAAAGTTAATACTTATTCGACACCATAAGCCATTGTGAGTATGTTACCAAAGCATCTATATCTATATCTAGCTAACCCTTGAACTAAACTTAAAAATTTGGAAGTACTATTTCGCTAAATTTCACAATTCAAGTAACATTTTCTAACAAATTCTCTGATCACTTTGAATATATTCCTGGTTAGTAAACAATCATTTCAGCGAACCTTTTAGAGTGGCAAGGTAAGACCTAAACCAGGGACCGATTTACTTTTTCATTTTGATGTTCCCAGAGGCCAAAAATACTATTCGTTGAGATATATATTATGTATACGTCCTTGAACACGATAACTCTAGTCATTTTCGTCCGATTTTGATGACATTTTGCATGCAAATGGAATGAGTTTGTAAATCAACAAGATAAGGTTTATGGAGTTAATTTAAGTTTATGGAGGCAAAGGAGTTTATGGAGTTTTGTACATTTTCAAAAATAGTTTTTCACTTTTTTAGGCTTGAAACAAAAAAATTACAAATTTTCATTACAACTATCGGGTAGAGTTTAAGAACAAATAATTTTGTACACTGAAGCGTTGTTGAAGGATTACAGTTTACGGAGGAAAATTTGTAAATTTAAAATTCCCATGTTATTCTTAGGGAGAAAATGTAAACTGTCGTAGTTTGCTTGTTTATGGATATATCTTGATTAAATTTGACAATTTTATTTATTTGATCCTATACTATTAATATTAATAAAAATAATAGTAAAAAACTTCCCCCCTCTCCAGTAGCAGCAAACCTAAGTACTAGTTAAATCTATTGATAATTTATCAGAGAATAAATCTGACAAGAAATTATTTGAACAACAATCCAATCAGACAAATATTCGCTTCTAATGCGGCGGGGGTATTTATATTATAAAAGAGTTTATGAACTGTGAGTATTTGTGGCCATATGAAGATGATGATTATGAAAACATAAAAGCATGAGGTTTGTGGCACTCATTGCGCGACTTGTATTTTAACCGAACGAGTATTTTATATGTTGCCTACCTAAATTGATGTAGTTAAATTACAATACATGTGTATTGCTGAAGGAATATAATTTATCTACTTTTCTAAACATGTCCAAGCCAAGTGAGCAAACACAAGATTCTAATCAACAGTCAACTGGAGGAAACGATACATTTAGTATAGTATAAACGTGTTGGTTGTACAGAAGCAGTAACAGTTGAACAAACAGAGAGAGATTTACATCGGGCCAATATGGGGCGTGTCTGGGTGTTTACGGGTGTAAACTACAGTGTAAACATGTACCCAAGTGTGGACGGGCGGGCCTCAACACCCCCCCCCCCCCTTCACACCACTCTCACACACACGGCATTTGCAACCGGCGAACTATTAGTTTTACAGCAGAATTTTATTTTAATTTCTATCTTTGTAAGTTTTAGCGAATTTCCCTATAGAAAAGTAGCTATTACCGTAGGTGGCACGGTAAGACCTAGGCCCGGGACCGATTTACTTTTTCATTTTGATGCGTGAACGCGATAGGTAACTTGAGTGATCTTTTTCCGATTTTGATGAAAGGTGTAAGGCGGGATAAACTTGAATGAGTTTGCGAACCAGCACGATCGGACCATGGGAACGGGGTTTTACGGGGGGTTTTATGGGGTAAAAATGGGTTTTCTCATTTTTGACCCTCAAAACACAAAATTTCCCATTTTATCTATCGACCTTTTTAAAGAGCTCAAAAAACAAATAATTTATATGTAAAGTATATTTCACTTTTAGTATATTAAAGTGTTTTTGTACGGTTATTGGTAACGGAGAAAATTCAAAAAATTGTAAATTTAAAATTCCCATGTTATTCTTATGGAGAATATTGTAAACTGTTGTATTTTGCTTGTTTATGGATATATATTTTGGTGTCTTATACCCACTTGGAATCGAACCGTCGACCTTCAAATTCAAAGGTGACCAGACAGATGAAAATCAAACCAAGGAACAAGCAATGTTAAATCACGAGTTTACGGAAACTCCGTATTACTGTATATATATATATATAACCGTGGGCTATGGAATACTATGGGAACTAGACATTACATTCGTGTTAAAGCTGTAGCCAGTTTTAAGAATGGACATATTTGCTTTCAACCACCTAAAAAGTGCGCTGATGTAATAGAATACACAATATTTTAAAATTAAATCAAACTGGTTGGACAACTTATTGTAAGCTATAGGATATTATATGTGAAAAACTATCAAAGAAACAAAAAATATGGGACATCAAACAGCTATTCGAGCCAGCTTTAGGTCTTCAAATACATGAAAAATGTTATATTCATAATATCTTCAGACTAAACAGATAACACATACAATATATAACATATTATTAAATCATTTATCATTTACCACTTAAAAATTATAGATTATGTTCCGACTGATTCATAGTACAAACATAGACTCTGTATATATACTCAATAACATAAAATGTACGTCATCACTTGTGTTTGTGACTTATTAGAAGATAACCGAGGTTCTAATATACATTGTGGCCTATGAGATAATTCGTTTATATTTTCCCTTTGTATGTTAGCACTTAAAATGGATTCCATCTAGTTTTGCTATTCAATATCAACAGCTGACTCAGCTATTTGGATTAATTATGGATTAGGCTTACTACACAAACAGGGCAAAAAGCTCAAATCCAGCAATACATTACATTAAATATCGATAAAGGAATTATTTTAGCCTATTTGTAGTTGTAAAATATACATTGCAATCATCAGTAAGAAACACAAAACGAATAGTATAGGCCTAGTAAATCGTTTCGTCAAGGTCAGTTCAAATTGAATGTACAACTGTTGTTTTCGACACCGGCTTATTATTTTTACTCTATGGATAGTCTATAAATAACTAAGCCGTTTTTTGTTGCATGAAGTTAAGTACAGTAATACTAAGATATATATCCTGGTGTATATTACTTGGGAGAAGAGGTTGTAAAACAAAAATACCATGTGAAGTTAACTTCCAAGTCACGACAACAGTTATTGGCAAAGTTGCGGTTAGCCCCTCAACTTGGAGGGTACTAATAGCTCTTGTATCGTCTGTTGTCGCAACCGATCGCTCCTCTAGAAGGTGTAGCTTAACTCATGAATCTTCATTTATAATACACTAGTGCGATCTACGTAACAGAACTTTTCATAAATAATAAAGAACATAAATAGAACTGGGTTAAATATCCAGATTCAAAGAATTTGAGAACTAGTTTGACTCACAAAAGGAAAATAAACTCGTTTTTAAGTGGCATTAGTGAGGTGGATTTTACCTATTTGGTATGTAGATCTATCTATGTAACTGTTTATTTTCATACGTTCCAATAAAGTATTTTATAAAATGTTTAAACAAAAACATGTATGACAGCTTGAAAATAGATCACTTATCAAATTGTAGTGTTATTTATTTAAACCTATTCAACTATAGAATATTTGTTAGGTGTCAATCCAGTGAGTGGCATTTTAGGTAAGGAATCACAAACTCTTTTAAGGGAAACAGTTCAAACCCAATTATTGTTTATGGACATCTCGGGCATTTAACCCGTCCATTTTCCAGCCCAAGACATTAAAAAAAATCCCTTAAACTATAAAAAGGGTGATTTAATAACCAACAGAAAAGTGTATGAAGTAGGCTAGCGCACGCCCAAACTGTTAAAGCAAATTTATGTTTTAATTAATAACATGAGGCAGAAAAACCAAGCGCCCAAAAATAATTGACCACATCCGATTGAAGAAGTAAAGTTGGCTGAAAAATTACCTCGAAATACAATGAAAGAAATACACCATGTATTTTTCAAATTTCCTCTCTTTGAAAATTGAATAGTTCCTTTGCTGTAATTTTGTAAACATACCCTAAGGACATCTTTTAGTTGGGTACATTTGCCCAACTTATACAATACTCCAATGTTTTTGGTTAGGTTGGTTCAAAGTCTTATTGCATGCAAATACTTAGTCGGGATATACTAATGGTTTAAATATTAAACATTATTGGTTTGTTGCCTTTAATATACAAACGATTCACCTCAATCGAAGGACTTTATGTTATCTCAAATTCCGGAATTCATCATTGGTTGCTATATCTAGAATATCTTACAGAACCGAACATGGACGGAACGCAATTATTAACTCTACCTCTTTAGTTTACACCTTAAACCTTATTTAACAATTTCAAAAAGAATATTACAATGTTGCCAGACGAGAAAATAAAAAGGCAATTAAATAGATAACTGTTTTTAAAATGTGGAAGCTACTAGTGCAAGTATAAATTCGGTGTTATTGCCGGTCGTTTAAAGCTCAATCCGGTCTCCTGTTATACTAGTAATAAAATTGGGGCAAGCCATCTGCGTTTTACAAGGGTATCTTGTTACTCGGGGATTGATTAACTACCTGTTCTACAGTGGGAGTATGCTACAGCTACAGGTTGAGGAAGAGAATGCAACGCCATGGAGGTGGTAGCTGGTAGACACAGATGTTGCTTTGTTACTACTGGTACAGATTGTAGTATATCATAGTAACTTGTACCATCACCATCTAGTTACTGAGCTATTGATTAACTACCTGTTCTACAGTGGGAGTATGCTACAGCTACAGGTTGAGGAAGAGAATGCACTACCATGGAGATGGTAGCTGGTAGACACAGATGTTGCTTTGTTACTACTGGTACAGATTGTAGTATATCATAGTAACTTGTACCATCACCATCTAGTTACTGAGCTATTGATTAACTACCTGTTCTACAGTGGGAGTATGCTACAGCTACAGGTCGAGGAAGAGAATGCAACACCATGGAGGTGGTAGCTGGTAGACCCAGATGTTGCTTTGTTGCTACTGGTACAGATTGTAGTATATCATAGTAACTTGTACCATCACCATCTAGTTACTGAACTATTGATTAACTACCTGTTCTACAGTGGGAGTATGCTACAGCTACAGGTCGAGGAAGAGAATGCAACGCCATGGAGGTGGTAGCTGGTAGACACAGATGTTGCTTTGTTACTACTGGTACAGATTGTAGTATATCATAGTAACTTGTACCATCACCATCTAGTTACTGAGGGATTGATTAACTACCTGTTCTACAGTGGGAGTATGCTACAGCTACAGGTTGAGGAAGAGAATGCAACGCCATGGAGGTGGTAGCTGGTAGACACAGATGTTGCTTTGTTGCTACTGGTACAGATTGTAGTATATCATAGTAACTTGTACCATCACCATCTAGTTACTGAACTATTGATTAACTACCTGTTCTACAGTGGGAGTATGCTACAGCTACAGGTTGAGGAAGAGAATGCACTACCATGGAGGTGGTAGCTGGTAGACACAGATGTTGCTTTGTTGCTACTGGTACAGATTGTAGTATATCATAGTAACTTGTACCATCACCATCTAGTTACTGAACTATTGATTAACTACCTGTTCTACAGTGGGAGTATGCTACAGCTACAGGTCGAGGAAGAGAATGCAACACCATGGAGGTGGTAGCTGGTAGACCCAGATGTTGCTTTGTTGCTACTGGTACAGATTGTAGTATATCATAGTAACTTGTACCATCACCATCTAGTTACTGAACTATTGATTAACTACCTGTTCTACAGTGGGAGTATGCTACAGCTACAGGTCGAGGAAGAGAATGCAACACCATGGAGGTGGTAGCTGGTAGACCCAGATGTTGCTTTGTTGCTACTGGTACAGATTGTAGTATAACATAGTAACTTGTACCATCACCATCTAGTTACTGAACTATTGATTAACTACCTGTTCTACAGTGGGAGTATGCTACAGCTACAGGTCGAGGAAGAGAATGCAACGCCATGGAGGTGGTAGCTGGTAGACACAGATGTTGCTTTGTTACTACTGGTACAGATTGTAGTATATCATAGTAACTTGTACCATCACCATCTAGTTACTGAAGGATTGATTAACTACCTGTTCTACAGTGGGAGTATGCTACAGCTACAGGTCGAGGAAGAGAATGCAACGCCATGGAGGTGGTAGCTGGTAGACACAGATGTTGCTTTGTTGCTACTGGTACAGATTGTAGTATATCATAGTAACTTGTACCATCACCATCTAGTTACTGAAGCGATTGATTAACTACCTGTTCTACAGTGGGAGTATGCTACAGCTACAGGTTGAGGAAGAGAATGCAACGACCATGGAGGTGGTAGCTGGTAGACACAGATGTTGCTTTGTTGCTACTGGTACAGATTGTAGTATATCATAGTAACTTGTACCATCACCATCTAGTTACTGAACTATTGATTAACTACCTGTTCTACAGTGGGAGTATGCTACAGCTACAGGTTCGAGGAAGAGAATGCACTACCATGGAGGTGGTAGCTGGTAGACCCAGATGTTGCTTTGTTGCTACTGGTACAGATTGTAGTATATCATAGTAACTTGTACCATCACCATCTAGTTACTGAACTATTGATTAACTACCTGTTCTACAGTGGGAGTATGCTACAGCTACAGGTCGAGGAAGAGAATGCAACACCATGGAGGTGGTAGCTGGTAGACCCAGATGTTGCTTTGTTGCTACTGGTACAGATTGTAGTATATCATAGTAACTTGTACCATCACCATCTAGTTACTGAACTATTGATTAACTACCTGTTCTACAGTGGGAGTATGCTACAGCTACAGGTCGAGGAAGAGAATGCAACGCCATGGAGGTGGTAGCTGGTAGACCCAGATGTTGCTTTGTTAGCTACTGGTACAGATTGTAGTATAACATAGTAACTTGTACCATCACCATCTAGTTACTGAACTATTGATTAACTACCTGTTCTACAGTGGGAGTATGCTACAGCTACAGGTCGAGGAAGAGAATGCAACGCCATGGAGGTGGTAGCTGGTAGACACAGATGTTGCTTTGTTACTACTGGTACAGATTGTTGTATATCATAGTAACTTGTACTATCACCATCTAGTTACTGAAGGCATTGATTAACTACCTGTTCTACAGTGGGAGTATGCTACAGCTACAGGTCGAGGAAGAGAATGCAACGCCATGGAGGTGGTAGCTGGTAGACACAGATGTTGCTTTGTTACTACTGGTACAGATTGTTGTATATCATAGTAAACTTGTACCTATCACCATCTAGTTACTGAGCTATTGATTAACTACCTGTTCTACAGTGGGAGTATGCTACAGCTACAGGTCGAGGAAGAGAATGCAACGCCATGGAGGTGGTAGCTGGTAGACACAGATGTTGCTTTGTTACTACTGGTACAGATTGTTGTATATCATAGTAACTTGTACCATCACCATCTAGTTACTGAGCTATTGATTAACTACCTGTTCTACAGTGGGAGTATGCTACAGCTACAGGTCGAGGAAGAGAATGCAACGCCATGGAGGTGGTAGCTGGTAGACACAGATGTTGCTTTGTTACTACTGGTACAGATTGTTGTATATCATAGTAACTTGTACCATCACCATCTAGTTACTGAGCTATTGATTAACTACCTGTTCTACAGTGGGAGTATGCTACAGCTACAGGTCGAGGAAGAGAATGCAACGCCATGGAGGTGGTAGCTGGTAGACACAGATGTTGCTTTGTTACTACTGGTACAGATTGTAGTATATCATAGTAACTTGTACCATCACCATCTAGTTACTGAGCTATTGATTAACTACCTGTTCTACAGTGGGAGTATGCTACAGCTACAGGTCGAGGAAGAGAATGCAACGCCATGGAGGTGGTAGCTGGTAGACACAGATGTTGCTTTGTTACTACTGGTACAGATTGTTGTATATCATAGTAACTTGTACCATCACCATCTAGTTACTGAGCTATTGATTAACTACCTGTTCTACAGTGGGAGTATGCTACAGCTACAGGTCGAGGAAGAGAATGCAACGCCATGGAGGTGGTAGCTGGTAGACGCAGATGTTGCTTTGTTACTACTGGTACAGATTGTAGTATATCATAGTAACTTGTATCCATCACCATCTAGTTACTGAGCTATTGATTAACTACCTGTTCTACAGTGGGAGTATGCTACAGCTACAGGTCGAGGAAGAGAATGCAACGCCATGGAAGTGGTAGCTGGTAGACGCAGACGTTGCTTTGTTACTACTGGTACAGATTGTAGTATATCATAGTAACTTGTACCATCACCATCTAGTTACTGAGCTATTGATTAACTACCTGTTCTACAGTGGGAGTATGCTACAGCTACAGGTCGAGGAAGAGAATGCAACGCCATGGAAGTGGTAGCTGGTAGACGCAGACGTTGCTTTGTTACTACTGGTACAGATTGTTGTATATCATAGTAACTTGTACCATCACCATCTAGTTACTGAGCTATTGATTAACTACCTGTTCTACAGTGGGAGTATGCTACAGCTACAGGTCGAGGAAGAGAATGCAACGCCATGGAGGTGGTAGCTGGTAGACACAGATGTTGCTTTGTTACTACTGGTACAGATTGTTGTATATCATAGTAACTTGTACCATCACCATCTAGTTACTGAGCGATTGATTAACTACCTGTTCTACAGTGGGAGTATGCTACAGCTACAGGTCGAGGAAGAGAATGCAACGCCATGGAGGTGGTAGCTGGTAGACACAGATGTTGCTTTGTTACTACTGGTACAGATTGTTGTATATCATAGTAACTTGTACCATCACCATCTAGTTACTGAAGATTGATTAACTACCTGTTCTACAGTGGGAGTATGCTACAGCTACAGGTCGAGGAGAGAATGCAACGCCATGGAGGTGGTAGCTGGTAGACACAGATGTTGCTTTGTTACTACTGGTACAGATTGTAGTATATCATAGTAACTTGTACCATCACCATCTAGTTACTGAAGGATTGATTAACTACCTGTTCTACAGTGGGAGTATGCTACAGCTACAGGTCGAGGAAGAGAATGCAACGCCATGGAGGTGGTAGCTGGTAGACACAGATGTTGCTTTGTTACTACTGGTACAGATTGTAGTTTATCATAGTAACTTGTACCATCACCATCTAGTTACTGAGCTATTGATTAACTACCTGTTCTACAGTGGGAGTATACTACAGCTACAGGTCGAGGAAGAGAATGCAACGCCATGGAGGTGGTAGCTGGTAGACACAGATGTTGCTTTGTTACTACTGGTACAGATTGTAGTATATCATAGTAACTTGTACCATCACCATCTAGTTACTGAGCTATTGATTAACTACCTGTTCTACAGTGGGAGTATGCTACAGCTACAGGTCGAGGAAGAGAATGCAACGCCATGGAGGTGGTAGCTGGTAGACACAGATGTTGCTTTGTTACTACTGGTACAGATTGTAGTATATCATAGTAACTTGTACCATCACCATCTAGTTACTGAGCTATTGATTAACTACCTGTTCTACAGTGGGAGTATGCTACAGCTACAGGTCGAGGAAGAGAATGCAACGCCATGGAGGTGGTAGCTGGTAGACACAGATGTTGCTTTGTTACTACTGGTACAGATTGTTGTATATCATAGTAACTTGTACCATCACCATCTAGTTACTGAGCTATTGATTAACTACCTGTTCTACAGTGGGAGTATGCTACAGCTACAGGTCGAGGAAGAGAATGCAACGCCATGGAGGTGGTAGCTGGTAGACACAGATGTTGCTTTGTTACTACTGGTACAGATTGTTGTATATCATAGTAACTTGTACCATCACCATCTAGTTACTGAGCTATTGATTAACTACCTGTTCTACAGTGGGAGTATGCTACAGCTACAGGTCGAGGAAGAGAATGCAACGCCATGGAGGTGGTAGCTGGTAGACGCAGACGTTGCTTTGTTACTACTGGTACAGATTGTTGTATATCATAGTAACTTGTACCATCACCATCTAGTTACTGAGCTATTGATTAACTACCTGTTCTACAGTGGGAGTATGCTACAGCTACAGGTCGAGGAAGAGAATGCAACGCCATGGAAGTGGTAGCTGGTAGACGCAGACGTTGCTTTGTTACTACTGGTACAGATTGTAGTATATCATAGTAACTTGTACCATCACCATCTAGTTACTGAGCTATTGATTAACTACCTGTTCTACAGTGGGAGTATGCTACAGCTACAGGTCGAGGAAGAGAATGCAACGCCATGGAGGTGGTAGCTGGTAGACACAGATGTTGCTTTGTTACTACTGGTACAGATTGTTGTATATCATAGTAACTTGTACCATCACCATCTAGTTACTGAAGGATTGATTAACTACCTGTTCTACAGTGGGAGTATGCTACAGCTACAGGTCGAGGAAGAGAATGCAACGCCATGGAGGTGGTAGCTGGTAGACGCAGATGTTGCTTTGTTACTACTGGTACAGATTGTTGTATATCATAGTAACTTGTACCATCACCATCTAGTTACTGAACTATTGATTAACTACCTGTTCTACAGTGGGAGTATGCTACAGCTACAGGTCGAGGAAGAGAATGCAACGCCATGGAGGTGGTAGCTGGTAGACACAGATGTTGCTTTGTTACTACTGGTACAGATTGTAGTATATCATAGTAACTTGTACCATCACCATCTAGTTACTGAACGATTGATTAACTACCTGTTCTACAGTGGGAGTATGCTACAGCTACAGGTCGAGGAAGAGAATGCAACGCCATGGAGGTGGTAGCTGGTAGACACAGATGTTGCTTTGTTACTACTGGTACAGATTGTTGTATATCATAGTAACTTGTACCATCACCATCTAGTTACTGAGCTATTGATTAACTACCTGTTCTACAGTGGGAGTATGCTACAGCTACAGGTCGAGGAAGAGAATGCAACGCCATGGAGGTGGTAGCTGGTAGACACAGATGTTGCTTTGTTACTACTGGTACAGATTGTTGTATATCATAGTAACTTGTACCATCACCATCTAGTTACTGAGCTATTGATTAACTACCTGTTCTACAGTGGGAGTAGAGGTGGTAGCTGGTAGACCACAGATGTAGCTTATGTTACTACTGGCTAACAGCATGCTGCTAATGTATATCAATAGTAACTCTAGTACCGATCACCATCTAGCTATCATGAGCTAATTGATTCACAACATAACCTGTCTCTACCAGTCTGGGAGTATGCCCTACCAGCTACCAGAGTCTGAAGACGCAAGAGAACTGCAACGCCACATGGAGGTGGTAGCTGGTAGACACAGATGTTGCTTTGTTACTACTGGTACAGATTGTATGTATATCATAGTAACTTGTACCATCACCATCTAGTTACTGAGCTATTGATTAACTACCTGTTCTACAGTGGGAGTATGCTACAGCTACAGGTCGAGGAAGAGAATGCAACGCCATGGAGGTGGTAGCTGGTAGACACAGATGTTGCTTTGTTACTACTGGTACAGATTGTTGTATATCATAGTAACTTGTACCATCACCATCTAGTTACTGAGCTATTGATTAACTACCTGTTCTACAGTGGGAGTATGCTACAGCTACAGGTCGAGGAAGAGAATGCAACGCCATGGCGGTGGTAGCTGGTAGACACAGATGTTGCTTTGTTACTACTGGTACAGATTGTAGTATATCATAGTAACTTGTATCATCACCATCTAGTTACTGAGCTATTGATTAACTACCTGTTCTACAGTGGGAGTATGCTACAGCTACAGGTCGAGGAAGAGAATGCAACGCCATGGAAGTGGTAGCTGGTAGACGCAGACGTTGCTTTGTTACTACTGGTACAGATTGTAGTATATCATAGTAACTTGTACCATCACCATCTAGTTACTGAGCTATTGATTAACTACCTGTTCTACAGTGGGAGTATGCTACAGCTACAGGTCGAGGAAGAGAATGCAACGCCATGGAAGTGGTAGCTGGTAGACGCAGACGTTGCTTTGTTACTACTGGTACAGATTGTAGTATATCATAGTAACTTGTACCATCACCATCTAGTTACTGAGCTATTGATTAACTACCTGTTCTACAGTGGGAGTATGCTACAGCTACAGGTCGAGGAAGAGAATGCAACGCCATGGAGGTGGTAGCTGGTAGACACAGATGTTGCTTTGTTACTACTGGTACAGATTGTTGTATATCATAGTAACTTGTACCATCACCATCTAGTTACTGAAGGATTGATTAACTACCTGTTCTACAGTGGGAGTATGCTACAGCTACAGGTCGAGGAAGAGAATGCAACGCCATGGAGGTGGTAGCTGGTAGACGCAGATGTTGCTTTGTTACTACTGGTACAGATTGTTGTATATCATAGTAACTTGTACCATCACCATCTAGTTACTGAGCTATTGATTAACTACCTGTTCTACAGTGGGAGTATGCTACAGCTACAGGTCGAGGAAGAGAATGCAACGCCATGGAGGTGGTAGCTGGTAGACACAGATGTTGCTTTGTTACTACTGGTACAGATTGTTGTATATCATAGTAACTTGTACCATCACCATCTAGTTACTGAAGGATTGATTAACTACCTGTTCTACAGTGGGAGTATGCTACAGCTACAGGTCGAGGAGGAGAATGCAACGCCATGGAGGTGGTAGCTGGTAGACACAGATGTTGCTTTGTTACTACTGGTACAGATTGTAGTATATCATAGTAACTTGTACCATCACCATCTAGTTACTGAAGGATTGATTAACTACCTGTTCTACAGTGGGAGTATGCTACAGCTACAGGTCGAGGAAGAGAATGCAACGCCATGGAGGTGGTAGCTGGTAGACACAGATGTTGCTTTGTTACTACTGGTACAGATTGTAGTTTATCATAGTAACTTGTACCATCACCATCTAGTTACTGAGCTATTGATTAACTACCTGTTCTACAGTGGGAGTATACTACAGCTACAGGTCGAGGAAGAGAATGCAACGCCATGGAGGTGGTAGCTGGTAGACACAGATGTTGCTTTGTTACTACTGGTACAGATTGTAGTATATCATAGTAACTTGTACCATCACCATCTAGTTACTGAGCTATTGATTAACTACCTGTTCTACAGTGGGAGTATGCTACAGCTACAGGTCGAGGAAGAGAATGCAACGCCATGGAGGTGGTAGCTGGTAGACACAGATGTTGCCTTGTTACTACTGGTACAGATTGTAGTATATCATAGTAACTTGTACCATCACCATCTAGTTACTGAACTATTGATTAACTACCTGTTCTACAGTGGGAGTATGCTACAGCTACAGGTCGAGGAAGAGAATGCAACGCCATGGAGGTGGTAGCTGGTAGACACAGATGTTGCTTTGTTACTACTGGTACAGATTGTTGTATATCATAGTAACTTGTACCATCACCATCTAGTTACTGAGCTATTGATTAACTACCTGTTCTACAGTGGGAGTATGCTACAGCTACAGGTCGAGGAAGAGAATGCAACGCCATGGAGGTGGAAGCTGGTAGACACAGATGTTGCTTTGTTACTACTGGTACAGATTGTTGTATATCATAGTAACTTGTACCATCACCATCTAGTTACTGAGCTATTGATTAACTACCTGTTCTACAGTGGGAGTATGCTACAGCTACAGGTCGAGGAAGAGAATGCAACGCCATGGAAGTGGTAGCTGGTAGACGCAGACGTTGCTTTGTTACTACTGGTACAGATTGTAGTATATCATAGTAACTTGTACCATCACCATCTAGTTACTGAGCTATTGATTAACTACCTGTTCTACAGTGGGAGTATGCTACAGCTACAGGTCGAGGAAGAGAATGCAACGCCATGGAAGTGGTAGCTGGTAGACGCAGACGTTGCTTTGTTACTACTGGTACAGATTGTAGTATATCATAGTAACTTGTACCATCACCATCTAGTTACTGAGCTATTGATTAACTACCTGTTCTACAGTGGGAGTATGCTACAGCTACAGGTCGAGGAAGAGAATGCAACGCCATGGAGGTGGTAGCTGGTAGACACAGATGTTGCTTTGTTACTACTGGTACAGATTGTTGTATATCATAGTAACTTGTACCATCACCATCTAGTTACTGAAGGATTGATTAACTACCTGTTCTACAGTGGGAGTATGCTACAGCTACAGGTCGAGGAAGAGAATGCAACGCCATGGAGGTGGTAGCTGGTAGACGCAGATGTTGCTTTGTTACTACTGGTACAGATTGTTGTATATCATAGTAACTTGTACCATCACCATCTAGTTACTGAGCTATTGATTAACTACCTGTTCTACAGTGGGAGTATGCTACAGCTACAGGTCGAGGAAGAGAATGCAACGCCATGGAGGTGGTAGCTGGTAGACACAGATGTTGCTTTGTTACTACTGGTACAGATTGTTGTATATCATAGTAACTTGTACCATCACCATCTAGTTACTGAAGGATTGATTAACTACCTGTTCTACAGTGGGAGTATGCTACAGCTACAGGTCGAGGAGGAGAATGCAACGCCATGGAGGTGGTAGCTGGTAGACACAGATGTTGCTTTGTTACTACTGGTACAGATTGTAGTATATCATAGTAACTTGTACCATCACCATCTAGTTACTGAAGGATTGATTAACTACCTGTTCTACAGTGGGAGTATGCTACAGCTACAGGTCGAGGAAGAGAATGCAACGCCATGGAGGTGGTAGCTGGTAGACACAGATGTTGCTTTGTTACTACTGGTACAGATTGTAGTTTATCATAGTAACTTGTACCATCACCATCTAGTTACTGAGCTATTGATTAACTACCTGTTCTACAGTGGGAGTATACTACAGCTACAGGTCGAGGAAGAGAATGCAACGCCATGGAGGTGGTAGCTGGTAGACACAGATGTTGCTTTGTTACTACTGGTACAGATTGTAGTATATCATAGTAACTTGTACCATCACCATCTAGTTACTGAGCTATTGATTAACTACCTGTTCTACAGTGGGAGTATGCTACAGCTACAGGTCGAGGAAGAGAATGCAACGCCATGGAGATGGTAGCTGGTAGACACAGATGTTGCTTTGTTACTACTGGTACAGATTGTAGTATATCATAGTAACTTGTACCATCACCATCTAGTTACTGAGCTATTGATTAACTACCTGTTCTACAGTGGGAGTATGCTACAGCTACAGGTCGAGGAAGAGAATGCAACGCCATGGAGGTGGTAGCTGGTAGACACAGATGTTGCCTTGTTACTACTGGTACAGATTGTAGTATATCATAGTAACTTGTACCATCACCATCTAGTTACTGAACTATTGATTAACTACCTGTTCTACAGTGGGAGTATGCTACAGCTACAGGTCGAGGAAGAGAATGCAACGCCATGGAGGTGGTAGCTGGTAGACACAGATGTTGCTTTGTTACAACTGGTACAGATTGTTGTATATCATAGTAACTTGTACCATCACCATCTAGTTACTGAGCTATTGATTAACTACCTGTTCTACAGTGGGAGTATGCTACAGCTACAGGTCGAGGAAGAGAATGCAACGCCATGGAGGTGGTAGCTGGTAGACACAGATGTTGCTTTGTTACTACTGGTACAGATTGTTGTATATCATAGTAACTTGTACCATCACCATCTAGTTACTGAGCTATTGATTAACTACCTGTTCTACAGTGGGAGTATGCTACAGCTACAGGTCGAGGAAGAGAATGCAACGCCATGGAGGTGGTAGCTGGTAGACACAGATGTTGCTTTGTTACTACTGGTACAGATTGTTGTATATCATAGTAACTTGTACCATCACCATCTAGTTACTGAGCTATTGATTAACTACCTGTTCTACAGTGGGAGTATGCTACAGCTACAGGTCGAGGAAGAGAATGCAACGCCATGGAGGTGGTAGCTGGTAGACACAGATGTTGCTTTGTTACTACTGGTACAGATTGTTGTATATCATAGTAACTTGTACCATCACCATCTAGTTACTGAGCTATTGATTAACTACCTGTTCTACAGTGGGAGTATGCTACAGCTACAGGTCGAGGAAGAGAATGCAACGCCATGGAGGTGGTAGCTGGTAGACACAGATGTTGCTTTGTTACTACTGGTACAGATTGTAGTATATCATAGTAACTTGTACCATCACCATCTAGTTACTGAAGGATTGATTAAATACCTGTTCTACAGTGGGAGTATGCTACAGCTACAGGTCGAGGAAGAGAATGCAACACCATGGAGGTGGTAGCTGGTAGACGCAGATGTTGCTTTGTTACTACTGGTACAGATTGTTGTATATCATAGTAACTTGTACCATCACCATCTAGTTACTGAGCTATTGATTAACTACCTGTTCTACAGTGGGAGTATGCTACAGCTACAGGTCGAGGAAGAGAATGCAACGCCATGGAGGTGGTAGCTGGTAGACACAGATGTTGCTTTGTTACTACTGGTACAGATTGTTGTATATCATAGTAACTTGTACCATCACCATCTAGTTACTGAGCTATTGATTAACTACCTGTTCTACAGTGGGAGTATGCTACAGCTACAGGTCGAGGAAGAGAATGCAACGCAATGGAGGTGGTAGCTGGTAGACACAGATGTTGCTTTGTTACTACTGGTACAGATTGTAGTATATCATAGTAACTTGTACCATCACCATCTAGTTACTGAGCTATTGATTAACTACCTGTTCTACAGTGGGAGTATGCTACAGCTACAGGTCGAGGAAGAGAATGCAACGCCATGGAGGTGGTAGCTGGTAGACACAGATGTTGCTTTGTTACTACTGGTACAGATTGTTGTATATCATAGTAACTTGTACCATCACCATCTAGTTACTGAGCTATTGATTAACTATCTGTTCTACAGTGGGAGTATGCTACAGCTACAGGTCGAGGAAGAGAATGCAACACCATGGAGGTGGTAGCTGGTAGACACAGATGTTGCTTTGTTACTACTGGTACAGATTGTAGTATATCATAGTAACTTGTACCATCACCATCTAGTTACTGAAGGATTGATTAACTACCTGTTCTACAGTGGGAGTATATTACAGCTACAGGTCGAGGAAGAGAATGCAACACCATGGAGGTGGTAGCTGGTAGATACAGATGTTGCTTTGTTACTACTGGTACAGATTGTAGTATATCATAGTAACTTGTACCATCACCATCTAGTTACTGAGCTATTGATTAACTACCTGTTCTACAGTGGGAGTATGCTACAGCTACAGGTCGAGGAAGAGAATGCAACACCATGGAGGTGGTAGCTGGTAGACACAGATGATGCTTTGTTACTACTGGTACAGATTGTAGTATATCATAGTAACTTGTACCATCACCATCTAGTTACTGAAGGATTGATTAACTACCTGTTCTACAGTGGGAGTATATTACAGCTACAGGTCGAGGAAGAGAATGCAACGCCATGGAGATGGTAGCTGGTAGACACAGATGTTGCTTTGTTACTACTGGTACAGATTGTAGTATATCATAGTAACTTGTACCATCACCATCTAGTTACTGAGCTATTGATTAACTACCTGTTCTACAGTGGGAGTATGCTACAGCTACAGGTCGAGGAAGAGAATGCAACGCCATGGAGGTGGTAGCTGGTAGACACAGATGTTGCTTTGTTACTACTGGTACAGATTGTTGTATATCATAGTAACTTGTACCATCACCATCTAGTTACTGAAGGATTGATTAACTACCTGTTCTACAGTGGGAGTATGCTACAGCTACAGGTCGAGGAAGAGAATGCAACGCCATGGAGGTGGTAGCTGGTAGACGCAGATGTTGCTTTGTTACTACTGGTACAGATTGTTGTATATCATAGTAACTTGTACCATCACCATCTAGTTACTGAGCTATTGATTAACTACCTGTTCTACAGTGGGAGTATGCTACAGCTACAGGTCGAGGAAGAGAATGCAACGCCATGGAGGTGGTAGCTGGTAGACACAGATGTTGCTTTGTTACTACTGGTACAGATTGTTGTATATCATAGTAACTTGTACCATCACCATCTAGTTACTGAAGGATTGATTAACTACCTGTTCTACAGTGGGAGTATGCTACAGCTACAGGTCGAGGAGGAGAATGCAACGCCATGGAGGTGGTAGCTGGTAGACACAGATGTTGCTTTGTTACTACTGGTACAGATTGTAGTATATCATAGTAACTTGTACCATCACCATCTAGTTACTGAAGGATTGATTAACTACCTGTTCTACAGTGGGAGTATGCTACAGCTACAGGTCGAGGAAGAGAATGCAACGCCATGGAGGTGGTAGCTGGTAGACACAGATGTTGCTTTGTTACTACTGGTACAGATTGTAGTTTATCATAGTAACTTGTACCATCACCATCTAGTTACTGAGCTATTGATTAACTACCTGTTCTACAGTGGGAGTATACTACAGCTACAGGTCGAGGAAGAGAATGCAACGCCATGGAGGTGGTAGCTGGTAGACACAGATGTTGCTTTGTTACTACTGGTACAGATTGTAGTATATCATAGTAACTTGTACCATCACCATCTAGTTACTGAGCTATTGATTAACTACCTGTTCTACAGTGGGAGTATGCTACAGCTACAGGTCGAGGAAGAGAATGCAACGCCATGGAGATGGTAGCTGGTAGACACAGATGTTGCTTTGTTACTACTGGTACAGATTGTAGTATATCATAGTAACTTGTACCATCACCATCTAGTTACTGAGCTATTGATTAACTACCTGTTCTACAGTGGGAGTATGCTACAGCTACAGGTCGAGGAAGAGAATGCAACGCCATGGAGGTGGTAGCTGGTAGACACAGATGTTGCCTTGTTACTACTGGTACAGATTGTAGTATATCATAGTAACTTGTACCATCACCATCTAGTTACTGAACTATTGATTAACTACCTGTTCTACAGTGGGAGTATGCTACAGCTACAGGTCGAGGAAGAGAATGCAACGCCATGGAGGTGGTAGCTGGTAGACACAGATGTTGCTTTGTTACAACTGGTACAGATTGTTGTATATCATAGTAACTTGTACCATCACCATCTAGTTACTGAGCTATTGATTAACTACCTGTTCTACAGTGGGAGTATGCTACAGCTACAGGTCGAGGAAGAGAATGCAACGCCATGGAGGTGGTAGCTGGTAGACACAGATGTTGCTTTGTTACTACTGGTACAGATTGTTGTATATCATAGTAACTTGTACCATCACCATCTAGTTACTGAGCTATTGATTAACTACCTGTTCTACAGTGGGAGTATGCTACAGCTACAGGTCGAGGAAGAGAATGCAACGCCATGGAGGTGGTAGCTGGTAGACACAGATGTTGCTTTGTTACTACTGGTACAGATTGTTGTATATCATAGTAACTTGTACCATCACCATCTAGTTACTGAGCTATTGATTAACTACCTGTTCTACAGTGGGAGTATGCTACAGCTACAGGTCGAGGAAGAGAATGCAACGCCATGGAGGTGGTAGCTGGTAGACACAGATGTTGCTTTGTTACTACTGGTACAGATTGTTGTATATCATAGTAACTTGTACCATCACCATCTAGTTACTGAGCTATTGATTAACTACCTGTTCTACAGTGGGAGTATGCTACAGCTACAGGTCGAGGAAGAGAATGCAACGCCATGGAGGTGGTAGCTGGTAGACACAGATGTTGCTTTGTTACTACTGGTACAGATTGTAGTATATCATAGTAACTTGTACCATCACCATCTAGTTACTGAAGGATTGATTAAATACCTGTTCTACAGTGGGAGTATGCTACAGCTACAGGTCGAGGAAGAGAATGCAACACCATGGAGGTGGTAGCTGGTAGACGCAGATGTTGCTTTGTTACTACTGGTACAGATTGTTGTATATCATAGTAACTTGTACCATCACCATCTAGTTACTGAGCTATTGATTAACTACCTGTTCTACAGTGGGAGTATGCTACAGCTACAGGTCGAGGAAGAGAATGCAACGCCATGGAGGTGGTAGCTGGTAGACACAGATGTTGCTTTGTTACTACTGGTACAGATTGTTGTATATCATAGTAACTTGTACCATCACCATCTAGTTACTGAGCTATTGATTAACTACCTGTTCTACAGTGGGAGTATGCTACAGCTACAGGTCGAGGAAGAGAATGCAACGCAATGGAGGTGGTAGCTGGTAGACACAGATGTTGCTTTGTTACTACTGGTACAGATTGTAGTATATCATAGTAACTTGTACCATCACCATCTAGTTACTGAGCTATTGATTAACTACCTGTTCTACAGTGGGAGTATGCTACAGCTACAGGTCGAGGAAGAGAATGCAACGCCATGGAGGTGGTAGCTGGTAGACACAGATGTTGCTTTGTTACTACTGGTACAGATTGTTGTATATCATAGTAACTTGTACCATCACCATCTAGTTACTGAGCTATTGATTAACTATCTGTTCTACAGTGGGAGTATGCTACAGCTACAGGTCGAGGAAGAGAATGCAACACCATGGAGGTGGTAGCTGGTAGACACAGATGTTGCTTTGTTACTACTGGTACAGATTGTAGTATATCATAGTAACTTGTACCATCACCATCTAGTTACTGAAGGATTGATTAACTACCTGTTCTACAGTGGGAGTATATTACAGCTACAGGTCGAGGAAGAGAATGCAACACCATGGAGGTGGTAGCTGGTAGATACAGATGTTGCTTTGTTACTACTGGTACAGATTGTAGTATATCATAGTAACTTGTACCATCACCATCTAGTTACTGAGCTATTGATTAACTACCTGTTCTACAGTGGGAGTATGCTACAGCTACAGGTCGAGGAAGAGAATGCAACACCATGGAGGTGGTAGCTGGTAGACACAGATGATGCTTTGTTACTACTGGTACAGATTGTAGTATATCATAGTAACTTGTACCATCACCATCTAGTTACTGAAGGATTGATTAACTACCTGTTCTACAGTGGGAGTATATTACAGCTACAGGTCGAGGAAGAGAATGCAACGCCATGGAGATGGTAGCTGGTAGACACAGATGTTGCTTTGTTACTACTGGTACAGATTGTAGTATATCATAGTAACTTGTACCATCACCATCTAGTTACTGAGCTATTGATTAACTACCTGTTCTACAGTGGGAGTATGCTACAGCTACAGGTCGAGGAAGAGAATGCAACGCCATGGAGGTGGTAGCTGGTAGACACAGATGTTGCTTTGTTACTACTGGTACAGATTGTTGTATATCATAGTAACTTGTACCATCACCATCTAGTTACTGAGCTATTGATTAACTACCTGTTCTACAGTGGGAGTATGCTACAGCTACAGGTCGAGGAAGAGAATGCAACGCCATGGAGGTGGTAGCTGGTAGACACAGATGTTGCTTTGTTACTACTGGTACAGATTGTTGTATATCATAGTAACTTGTACCATCACCATCTAGTTACTGAGCTATTGATTAACTACCTGTTCTACAGTGGGAGTATGCTACAGCTACAGCTTGAGGAAGAGAATGCAACGCCATGGAGGTGGTAGCTGGTAGACACAGATGTTGCTTTGTTACTACTGGTACAGATTGTAGTATATCATAGTAACTTGTACCATCACCATCTAGTTACTGAAGGATTGATTAACTACCTGTTCTACAGTGGGAGTATGCTACAGCTACAGGTTGAGGAAGAGAATGCAACGCCATGGAGGTGGTAGCTGGTAGACACAGATGTTGCTTTGTTACTACTGGTACAGATTGTAGTATATCATAGTAACTTGTACCATCACCATCTAGTTACTGAAGGATTGATTAACTACCTGTTCTACACTGGGAGTATGCTACAGCTACAGGTCGAGGAAGAGAATGCAACGCCATGGAGGTGGTAGCTGGTAGACACAGATGTTGCTTTGTTACTACTGGTACAGATTGTTGTATATCATAGTAACTTGTACCATCACCATCTAGTTACTGAGCTATTGATTAACTACCTGTTCTACAGTGGGAGTATGCTACAGCTACAGGTCGAGGAAGAGAATGCAACGCCATGGAGGTGGTAGCTGGTAGACACAGATGTTGCTTTGTTACTACTGGTACAGATTGTTGTATATCATAGTAACTTGTACCATCACCATCTAGTTACTGAAGGATTGATTAACTACCTGTTCTACAGTGGGAGTATGCTACAGCTACAGGTCGAGGAAGAGAATGCAACGCCATGGAGGTGGTAGCTGGTAGACACAGATGTTGCTTTGTTACTACTGGTACAGATTGTTGTATATCATAGTAACTTGTACCATCACCATCTAGTTACTGAGCTATTGATTAACTACCTGTTCTACAGTGGGAGTATGCTACAGCTACAGGTCGAGGAAGAGAATGCAACGCCATGGAGATGGTAGCTGGTAGACACAGATGTTGCTTTGTTACTACTGGTACAGATTGTTGTATATCATAGTAACTTGTACCATCACCATCTAGTTACTGAAGGATTGATTAACTACCTGTTCTACAGTGGGAGTATGCTACAGCTACAGGTCGAGGAAGAGAATGCAACGCCATGGAGGTGGTAGCTGGTAGACACAGATGTTGCCTTGTTACTACTGGTACAGATTGTTGTATATCATAGTAACTTGTACCATCACCATCTAGTTACTGAGCTATTGATTAACTACCTGTTCTACAGTGGGAGTATGCTACAGCTACAGGTCGAGGAAGAGAATGCAACGCCATGGAGGTGGTAGCTGGTAGACACAGATGTTGCTTTGTTACTACTGGTACAGATTGTAGTATATCATAGTAACTTGTACCATCACCATCTAGTTACTGAGCTATTGATTAACTACCTGTTCTACAGTGGGAGTATGCTACAGCTACAGGTCGAGGAAGAGAATGCAACGCCATGGAAGTGGTAGCTGGTAGACGCAGACGTTGCTTTGTTACTACTGGTACAGATTGTAGTATATCATAGTAACTTGTACCATCACCATCTAGTTACTGAGCTATTGATTAACTACCTGTTCTACAGTGGGAGTATGCTACAGCTACAGGTCGAGGAAGAGAATGCAACGCCATGGAAGTGGTAGCTGGTAGACGCAGACGTTGCTTTGTTACTACTGGTACAGATTGTAGTATATCATAGTAACTTGTACCATCACCATCTAGTTACTGAGCTATTGATTAACTACCTGTTCTACAGTGGGAGTATGCTACAGCTACAGGTCGAGGAAGAGAATGCAACGCCATGGAGGTGGTAGCTGGTAGACACAGATGTTGCTTTGTTACTACTGGTACAGATTGTTGTATATCATAGTAACTTGTACCATCACCATCTAGTTACTGAAGGATTGATTAACTACCTGTTCTACAGTGGGAGTATGCTACAGCTACAGGTCGAGGAAGAGAATGCAACGCCATGGAGGTGGTAGCTGGTAGACGCAGATGTTGCTTTGTTACTACTGGTACAGATTGTTGTATATCATAGTAACTTGTACCATCACCATCTAGTTACTGAGCTATTGATTAACTACCTGTTCTACAGTGGGAGTATGCTACAGCTACAGGTCGAGGAAGAGAATGCAACGCCATGGAGGTGGTAGCTGGTAGACACAGATGTTGCTTTGTTACTACTGGTACAGATTGTTGTATATCATAGTAACTTGTACCATCACCATCTAGTTACTGAAGGATTGATTAACTACCTGTTCTACAGTGGGAGTATGCTACAGCTACAGGTCGAGGAAGAGAATGCAACGCCATGGAGGTGGTAGCTGGTAGACACAGATGTTGCTTTGTTACTACTGGTACAGATTGTAGTATATCATAGTAACTTGTACCATCACCATCTAGTTACTGAAGGATTGATTAACTACCTGTTCTACAGTGGGAGTATGCTACAGCTACAGGTCGAGGAAGAGAATGCAACGCCATGGAGGTGGTAGCTGGTAGACACAGATGTTGCTTTGTTACTACTGGTACAGATTGTAGTATATCATAGTAACTTGTACCATCACCATCTAGTTACTGAGCTATTGATTAACTACCTGTTCTACAGTGGGAGTATACTACAGCTACAGGTCGAGGAAGAGAATGCAACGCCATGGAGGTGGTAGCTGGTAGACACAGATGTTGCTTTGTTACTACTGGTACAGATTGTAGTATATCATAGTAACTTGTACCATCACCATCTAGTTACTGAGCTATTGATTAACTACCTGTTCTACAGTGGGAGTATGCTACAGCTACAGGTCGAGGAAGAGAATGCAACGCCATGGAGATGGTAGCTGGTAGACACAGATGTTGCTTTGTTACTACTGGTACAGATTGTAGTATATCATAGTAACTTGTACCATCACCATCTAGTTACTGAGCTATTGATTAACTACCTGTTCTACAGTGGGAGTATGCTACAGCTACAGGTCGAGGAAGAGAATGCAACGCCATGGAGGTGGTAGCTGGTAGACACAGATGTTGCCTTGTTACTACTGGTACAGATTGTAGTATATCATAGTAACTTGTACCATCACCATCTAGTTACTGAACTATTGATTAACTACCTGTTCTACAGTGGGAGTATGCTACAGCTACAGGTCGAGGAAGAGAATGCAACGCCATGGAGGTGGTAGCTGGTAGACACAGATGTTGCTTTGTTACTACTGGTACAGATTGTTGTATATCATAGTAACTTGTACCATCACCATCTAGTTACTGAGCTATTGATTAACTACCTGTTCTACAGTGGGAGTATGCTACAGCTACAGGTCGAGGAAGAGAATGCAACGCCATGGAGGTGGTAGCTGGTAGACACAGATGTTGCTTTGTTACTTCTGGTACAGATTGTTGTATATCATAGTAACTTGTACCATCACCATCTAGTTACTGAGCTATTGATTAACTACCTGTTCTACAGTGGGAGTATGCTACAGCTACAGGTCGAGGAAGAGAATGCAACGCCATGGAGGTGGTAGCTGGTAGACACAGATGTTGCTTTGTTACTACTGGTACAGATTGTTGTATATCATAGTAACTTGTACCATCACCATCTAGTTACTGAGCTATTGATTAACTACCTGTTCTACAGTGGGAGTATGCTACAGCTACAGGTCGAGGAAGAGAATGCAACGCCATGGAGGTGGTAGCTGGTAGACACAGATGTTGCTTTGTTACTACTGGTACAGATTGTTGTATATCATAGTAACTTGTACCATCACCATCTAGTTACTGAGCTATTGATTAACTACCTGTTCTACAGTGGGAGTATGCTACAGCTACAGGTCGAGGAAGAGAATGCAACGCCATGGAGGTGGTAGCTGGTAGACACAGATGTTGCTTTGTTACTACTGGTACAGATTGTAGTATATCATAGTAACTTGTACCATCACCATCTAGTTACTGAAGAATTGATTAACTACCTGTTCTACAGTGGGAGTATGCTACAGCTACAGGTCGAGGAAGAGAATGCAACACCATGGAGGTGGTAGCTGGTAGACGCAGATGTTGCTTTGTTACTACTGGTACAGATTGTTGTATATCATAGTAACTTGTACCATCACCATCTAGTTACTGAGCTATTGATTAACTACCTGTTCTACAGTGGGAGTATGCTACAGCTACAGGTCGAGGAAGAGAATGCAACGCCATGGAGGTGGTAGCTGGTAGACACAGATGTTGCTTTGTTACTACTGGTACAGATTGTTGTATATCATAGTAACTTGTACCATCACCATCTAGTTACTGAGCTATTGATTAACTACCTGTTCTACAGTGGGAGTATGCTACAGCTACAGGTCGAGGAAGAGAATGCAACGCCATGGAGGTGGTAGCTGGTAGACACAGATGTTGCTTTGTTACTACTGGTACAGATTGTAGTATATCATAGTAACTTGTACCATCACCATCTAGTTACTGAGCTATTGATTAACTACCTGTTCTACAGTGGGAGTATGCTACAGCTACAGGTCGAGGAAGAGAATGCAACGCCATGGAGGTGGTAGCTGGTAGACGCAGATGTTGCTTTGTTACTACTGGTACAGATTGTTGTATATCATAGTAACTTGTACCATCACCATCTAGTTACTGAGCTATTGATTAACTACCTGTTCTACAGTGGGAGTATGCTACAGCTACAGGTCGAGGAAGAGAATGCAACGCCATGGAGGTGGTAGCTGGTAGACACAGATGTTGCTTTGTTACTACTGGTACAGATTGTTGTATATCATAGTAACTTGTACCATCACCATCTAGTTACTGAAGGATTGATTAACTACCTGTTCTACAGTGGGAGTATGCTACAGCTACAGGTCGAGGAAGAGAATGCAACGCCATGGAGGTGGTAGCTGGTAGACACAGATGTTGCTTTGTTACTACTGGTACAGATTGTAGTATATCATAGTAACTTGTACCATCACCATCTGGTTACTGAAGGATTGATTAACTACCTGTTCTACAGTGGGAGTATGCTACAGCTACAGGTCGAGGAAGAGAATGCAACGCCATGGAGGTGGTAGCTGGTAGACACAGATGTTGCTTTGTTACTACTGGTACAGATTGTTGTATATCATAGTAACTTGTACCATCACCATCTAGTTACTGAGCTATTGATTAACTACCTGTTCTACAGTGGGAGTATGCTACAGCTACAGGTCGAGGAAGAGAATGCAACGCCATGGAGGTGGTAGCTGGTAGACACAGATGTTGCTTTGTTACTACTGGTACAGATTGTAGTATATCATAGTAACTTGTACCATCACCATCTAGTTACTGAGCTATTGATTAACTACCTGTTCTACAGTGGGAGTATGCTACAGCTACAGGTCGAGGAAGAGAATGCAACGCCATGGAGATGGTAGCTGGTAGACACAGATGTTGCTTTGTTACTACTGGTACAGATTGTAGTATATCATAGTAACTTGTACCATCACCATCTAGTTACTGAGCTATTGATTAACTACCTGTTCTACAGTGGGAGTATGCTGCAGCTACAGGTCGAGGAAGAGAATGCAACGCCATGGAGGTGGTAGCTGGTAGACACAGATGTTGCCTTGTTACTACTGGTACAGATTGTAGTATATCATAGTAACTTGTACCATCACCATCTAGTTACTGAACTATTGATTAACTACCTGTTCTACAGTGGGAGTATGCTACAGCTACAGGTCGAGGAAGAGAATGCAACGCCATGGAGGTGGTAGCTGGTAGACACAGATGTTGCTTTGTTACAACTGGTACAGATTGTTGTATATCATAGTAACTTGTACCATCACCATCTAGTTACTGAGCTATTGATTAACTACCTGTTCTACAGTGGGAGTATGCTACAGCTACAGGTCGAGGAAGAGAATGCAACGCCATGGAGGTGGTAGCTGGTAGACACAGATGTTGCTTTGTTACTACTGGTACAGATTGTTGTATATCATAGTAACTTGTACCATCACCATCTAGTTACTGAGCTATTGATTAACTACCTGTTCTACAGTGGGAGTATGCTACAGCTACAGGTCGAGGAAGAGAATGCAACGCCATGGAGGTGGTAGCTGGTAGACACAGATGTTGCTTTGTTACTACTGGTACAGATTGTTGTATATCATAGTAACTTGTACCATCACCATCTAGTTACTGAGCTATTGATTAACTACCTGTTCTACAGTGGGAGTATGCTACAGCTACAGGTCGAGGAAGAGAATGCAACGCCATGGAGGTGGTAGCTGGTAGACACAGATGTTGCTTTGTTACTACTGGTACAGATTGTTGTATATCATAGTAACTTGTACCATCACCATCTAGTTACTGAGCTATTGATTAACTACCTGTTCTACAGTGGGAGTATGCTACAGCTACAGGTCGAGGAAGAGAATGCAACGCCATGGAGGTGGTAGCTGGTAGACACAGATGTTGCTTTGTTACTACTGGTACAGATTGTAGTATATCATAGTAACTTGTACCATCACCATCTAGTTACTGAAGGATTGATTAAATACCTGTTCTACAGTGGGAGTATGCTACAGCTACAGGTCGAGGAAGAGAATGCAACACCATGGAGGTGGTAGCTGGTAGACGCAGATGTTGCTTTGTTACTACTGGTACAGATTGTTGTATATCATAGTAACTTGTACCATCACCATCTAGTTACTGAGCTATTGATTAACTACCTGTTCTACAGTGGGAGTATGCTACAGCTACAGGTCGAGGAAGAGAATGCAACGCCATGGAGGTGGTAGCTGGTAGACACAGATGTTGCTTTGTTACTACTGGTACAGATTGTTGTATATCATAGTAACTTGTACCATCACCATCTAGTTACTGAGCTATTGATTAACTACCTGTTCTACAGTGGGAGTATGCTACAGCTACAGGTCGAGGAAGAGAATGCAACGCAATGGAGGTGGTAGCTGGTAGACACAGATGTTGCTTTGTTACTACTGGTACAGATTGTAGTATATCATAGTAACTTGTACCATCACCATCTAGTTACTGAGCTATTGATTAACTACCTGTTCTACAGTGGGAGTATGCTACAGCTACAGGTCGAGGAAGAGAATGCAACGCCATGGAGGTGGTAGCTGGTAGACACAGATGTTGCTTTGTTACTACTGGTACAGATTGTTGTATATCATAGTAACTTGTACCATCACCATCTAGTTACTGAGCTATTGATTAACTACCTGTTCTACAGTGGGAGTATGCTACAGCTACAGGTCGAGGAAGAGAATGCAACACCATGGAGGTGGTAGCTGGTAGACACAGATGTTGCTTTGTTACTACTGGTACAGATTGTAGTATATCATAGTAACTTGTACCATCACCATCTAGTTACTGAAGGATTGATTAACTACCTGTTCTACAGTGGGAGTATATTACAGCTACAGGTCGAGGAAGAGAATGCAACACCATGGAGGTGGTAGCTGGTAGATACAGATGTTGCTTTGTTACTACTGGTACAGATTGTAGTATATCATAGTAACTTGTACCATCACCATCTAGTTACTGAGCTATTGATTAACTACCTGTTCTACAGTGGGAGTATGCTACAGCTACAGGTCGAGGAAGAGAATGCAACAACATGGAGGTGGTAGCTGGTAGACACAGATGATGCTTTGTTACTACTGGTACAGATTGTAGTATATCATAGTAACTTGTACCATCACCATCTAGTTACTGAAGGATTGATTAACTACCTGTTCTACAGTGGGAGTATATTACAGCTACAGGTCGAGGAAGAGAATGCAACGCCATGGAGATGGTAGCTGGTAGACACAGATGTTGCTTTGTTACTACTGGTACAGATTGTAGTATATCATAGTAACTTGTACCATCACCATCTAGTTACTGAGCTATTGATTAACTACCTGTTCTACAGTGGGAGTATGCTACAGCTACAGGTCGAGGAAGAGAATGCAACGCCATGGAGGTGGTAGCTGGTAGACACAGATGTTGCTTTGTTACTACTGGTACAGATTGTTGTATATCATAGTAACTTGTACCATCACCATCTAGTTACTGAGCTATTGATTAACTACCTGTTCTACAGTGGGAGTATGCTACAGCTACAGGTCGAGGAAGAGAATGCAACGCCATGGAGGTGGTAGCTGGTAGACACAGATGTTGCTTTGTTACTACTGGTACAGATTGTTGTATATCATAGTAACTTGTACCATCACCATCTAGTTACTGAGCTATTGATTAACTACCTGTTCTACAGTGGGAGTATGCTACAGCTACAGCTTGAGGAAGAGAATGCAACGCCATGGAGGTGGTAGCTGGTAGACACAGATGTTGCTTTGTTACTACTGGTACAGATTGTAGTATATCATAGTAACTTGTACCATCACCATCTAGTTACTGAAGGATTGATTAACTACCTGTTCTACAGTGGGAGTATGCTACAGCTACAGGTTGAGGAAGAGAATGCAACGCCATGGAGGTGGTAGCTGGTAGACACAGATGTTGCTTTGTTACTACTGGTACAGATTGTAGTATATCATAGTAACTTGTACCATCACCATCTAGTTACTGAAGGATTGATTAACTACCTGTTCTACACTGGGAGTATGCTACAGCTACAGGTCGAGGAAGAGAATGCAACGCCATGGAGGTGGTAGCTGGTAGACACAGATGTTGCTTTGTTACTACTGGTACAGATTGTTGTATATCATAGTAACTTGTACCATCACCATCTAGTTACTGAGCTATTGATTAACTACCTGTTCTACAGTGGGAGTATGCTACAGCTACAGGTCGAGGAAGAGAATGCAACGCCATGGAGGTGGTAGCTGGTAGACACAGATGTTGCTTTGTTACTACTGGTACAGATTGTTGTATATCATAGTAACTTGTACCATCACCATCTAGTTACTGAAGGATTGATTAACTACCTGTTCTACAGTGGGAGTATGCTACAGCTACAGGTCGAGGAAGAGAATGCAACGCCATGGAGATGGTAGCTGGTAGACACAGATGTTGCTTTGTTACTACTGGTACAGATTGTTGTATATCATAGTAACTTGTACCATCACCATCTAGTTACTGAAGGATTGATTAACTACCTGTTCTACAGTGGGAGTATGCTACAGCTACAGGTCGAGGAAGAGAATGCAACGCCATGGAAGTGGTAGCTGGTAGACACAGATGTTGCTTTGTTACTACTGGTACAGATTGTAGTATATCATAGTAACTTGTACCATCACCATCTAGTTACTGAGCTATTGATTAACTACCTGTTCTACAGTGGGAGTATGCTACAGCTACAGGTCGAGGAAGAGAATGCAACGCCATGGAGGTGGTAGCTGGTAGACACAGATGTTGCTTTGTTACTACTGGTACAGATTGTAGTATATCATAGTAACTTGTACCATCACCATCTAGTTACTGAGCTATTGATTAACTACCTGTTCTACAGTGGGAGTATGCTACAGCTACAGGTCGAGGAAGAGAATGCAACGCCATGGAGGTGGTAGCTGGTAGACACAGATGTTGCTTTGTTACTACTGGTACAGATTGTTGTATATCATAGTAACTTGTACCATCACCATCTAGTTACTGAAGGATTGATTAACTACCTGTTCTACAGTGGGAGTATGCTACAGCTACAGGTCGAGGAAGAGAATGCAACGCCATGGAGGTGGTAGCTGGTAGCCACAGATGTTGCTTTGTTACTACTGGTACAGATTGTTGTATATCATAGTAACTTGTACCATCACCATCTAGTTACTGAGCTATTGATTAACTACCTGTTCTACAGTGGGAGTATGCTACAGCTACAGGTCGAGGAAGAGAATGCAACGCCATGGAGATGGTAGCTGGTAGACACAGATGTTGCTTTGTTACTACTGGTACAGATTGTTGTATATCATAGTAACTTGTACCATCACCATCTAGTTACTGAAGGATTGATTAACTACCTGTTCTACAGTGGGAGTATGCTACAGCTACAGGTCGAGGAAGAGAATGCAACGCCATGGAGGTGGTAGCTGGTAGACACAGATGTTGCCTTGTTACTACTGGTACAGATTGTTGTATATCATAGTAACTTGTACCATCACCATCTAGTTACTGAGCTATTGATTAACTACCTGTTCTACAGTGGGAGTATGCTACAGCTACAGGTCGAGGAAGAGAATGCAACGCCATGGAGGTGGTAGCTGGTAGACACAGATGTTGCTTTGTTACTACTGGTACAGATTGTAGTATATCATAGTAACTTGTACCATCACCATCTAGTTACTGAGCTATTGATTAACTACCTGTTCTACAGTGGGAGTATGCTACAGCTACAGGTTGAGGAAGAGAATGCAACGCCATGGAGGTGGTAGCTGGTAGATACAGATGTTGCTTTGTTACTACTGGTACAGATTGTAGTAAATCATAGTAACTTGTACCATCACCATCTAGTTACTGAGCTATTGATTAACTACCTGTTCTACAGTGGGAGTATGCTACAGCTACAGGTCGAGGAAGAGAATGCAACGCCATGGAGGTGGTAGCTGGTAGACGCAGACATTGCTTTGTTACTACTGGTACAGATTGTAGTATATCATAGTAACTTGTACCACCAAAAGGTTTCCGCTACGAATTGATGTCACTAATTTTCGTCGAACAATATATAAATAAATCAGTAGTTTCATACATTTTGAGTTAGTTTTTTGGGGTGTTTTTATCAGATGGGAATGTCAATGAAGAACTAAAATTATTATTGTCATTATGTATTTGATCTACAACACTATTATGAACTTCGTCTAAATACAAAGCGGAAAAAAGCTCCTTTACAAAGCTCAGAAAGTTCCTTTATGAAAGTTTTTTTTGTCCTAGGACGCTTGGGACGAGCCCGGAATTGTTTTTCACATTACTTCAGGCTAGACCTAGGGGTTGCCTAGACCTACCCGTAGCCTATGTAAAAGCTTCTGACACAATTATTGGCGAGCACTAAATTTTGTACAACGACCGATACAGTCAGCGGTTCGATTTTATTTAAGCGAAATTACTATCCATTGTCGATAAGGAACCAACGTTATTCTGAATGTGACATCTAAATACAAAACGGCAAATCGGCGAGATTTTTCATAAGACTAACATTGTTTGTAAACTATTGCGGTACAATTTCACCGTAACATTTCGTCGAACGATGCATCGATCTGAGGTTTCATACATTTGGAATTTGTTTCTTGCTACATTTTTATACGTCGATGTCGATATCGGCAGTAAGGCCGGGCTAGCCGCCACATAATTGGTTCAGATGGCGAGAGAGCCCGGGAACTATCAATATCCCATCCTGCCTCCGCCGCCAACCTGCCCGCCGACTGATCCCACCGCTTTTAGCATATTGCTCACCCCTCCCCTACCGCACGGCTAAGCCAGCTAATTCGCACGTTGTAACTCATGTCAGATCTAGAGCTTGGGTCAGATTGTGTACCATCAAACGGAACAAGAATCGTAACATTTTTGTCAACTAACGAACACAGACATGATTGTATTGGATTTAGCCATTGACACGTATAAATGGCCAAATAAATAAATCTAGTATGTTACATTCAAAACTTTATTGCAGAAGCGACTTTTATTGCGTTGAATGTACAAAATAAAATACTCCAGGTTTTGTTTTTTCCATCTGAAGTTAAGTCAAAAAAGCGTTATCTCGATTTATTTGCTACCTTTCTAAACTAAATACTTCCCTGTCGTCATCAGTCAAGGAATCGTATGTTTAGATTATTTGAACCGAGTGTATTCATGTGTCTAAATGGATTAATATTAAAATTTTTCTTATCAACCTTAGAAGTCCAAAATGATAATTTTAACAGTTTTTAACACGTTTCCGACCTGGTGATGAGAGCAGACGGTGAATGGCTTACAAACCTAACGTAAACCCCCAAATTTGTATACCCTTCATTAAATTAAAGTGGCGCTTAAACGAATTTATACTGTGGGGAGCGAGCTGGTGTTGTGGTACAGCGTGGGAGTTTGGTCCGGGAAGTCACGAGTTCAAATCCCGCCAATCACAAATGGATTTTAAATAAGCGATAATTCCGCAACCTCTATGCCTAGCCTAAATCAAGTAATGGGAAAAAGAATCCCGATTTAGAGCCTAATAAAATGTTTTATCGCAGTCAACTCACATAATAATACATATTTTCTTATGTTTCAATTATATCCAAATTTAACACAACACAACACCCTTACAGAACTATAGAGTTTTATCATAGAGTTAAAGTTAGAAAATAGACAACCTTTGTAGACCACCTATTAAAGTAATAAGAACACTAATTATGAATTATGCTACTAGCTATGAGCTTAAAAGAATGTTCACTCTTAAAGATTATAAAATAAAAAATTGTGATTCATAAAAGTTATTTTTTGGCGAACGAAAAAGTGCATTGGAATCGGATATACGTCTCACCACGAAATATACGATATCCCCCTTATATAGGGGGAATTGGGGAATCCGCCAAAAAAACTTTGTATTTTCGACAATCCGGTATATTTCCATAAAACTCATCATATTTCAGGATTGTCCATCCAGCAACCGCTTTGTCAACGGGTTGTTTACTGTAAAAGACACTTCCGTCGAGGTCCGAGCAGAGGAGACAAGATTAACGAGCTAGAATAATAATAAAAGATGATAGGGGCGGAGCGGCGCAGCGCTGACCTCCCTCCCCAGATATCCGCCCTACACACAATACGTGTCCAGACTAGGACTGACCGCGATAAAACATGTTGTTGGATGAAGGGTTCTTATATTAGCTGGCTTACGTCTCCTGATCCCACTACCTCGGCTCTGAATACAGACGAGTAGGCGCACTCCATCCATAATCTTGGGATGGCTAACATTGTCATTAGCCATAGCACTTGGATACAGTTTCGTAGTGTTGACATTGCCATAATCTTGGGATAGCCGACATTGTCATTAGCCATGGCACTTGGATACAGTTTCGTAGTGTAGACATTGCCATAATCTTGGGATAGCCGACATTGTCATTAGCCATGGCACTTGGATACAGTTTCGTAGTGTAGACATTGCCATAATCTTGGGATAGCCGACATTGTCATTAGCCATGGCACTTGGATACAGTTTCGTAGTGTAGACATTGCCATAATCTTGGGATAGCCGACATTGTCATTAGCCATGGCACTTGGATACAGTTTCGTAGTGTAGACATTGCCATAATCTTGGGATAGCCGACATTGTCATTAGCTATGGCACTTGGATACAGTTTCGTAGTGTAGACATTGCCATAATCTTGGGATTGCCGACATTGTCATTAGCCATGGCACTTGGATACAGTTTCGTAGTGTAGACATTGCCATAATCTTGGGATAGCCGACATTGTCATTAGCCATGGCACTTGGATACAGTTTCGTAGTGTAGACATTGCCATAATCTTGTTATAGCCGACATTTTTATTAGCCATGGCACTTGGATACAGTTTCGTAGTGTAGACATTGCCATAATCTTGGGATAGCTAACATTGTCATTAGCCATGGCACTTGGATACAGTTTCGTAGTGTAGACATTGGTCAATTATGTACAACAATAACGTCGGAAGTTACTGAAGAAGTTTTTTTCCGTCCTTAGCCCCAAGGGTTCTTGAGATTATAAAATATTATCTTAGCCAGATGCATGTATCATCAAAATTCCGATACGAGTAATTGTGTTATGTTAGTCTAAAACATAAAAATTACTAACCATGTAACTAAAATTTTATTTCCCACTAACAAACTCATAATACTTACAAAAAACCAAACCGAGAATGAACCGACAAAACTACAATTATATAATAACCCTATTTTTTTCGTATTGTATTGCACTTAAATGTCTAAAAAGAGTGTTATTTATGACTTTCAATACAGTTCTAAAGCACAGAAAAATTATAAATGTTAAGGTTATTTTACTGGGCTTGCGCTTTTTAAGAGTACGTCGATCAATGAGCAGAGCCATATTGTGGAAAGTTGTCGAAGAAATTTTATTGACCCTGCCTAACGACCATAATGTCCGTTGAGGTTATAAAAATGACGATCATAGACAAATTGTTTCATAAAAATATGTATATAATTATGTTGATTTTAGCACAGACAAGGAATACTCGTCCTTTTGTGGTCACGTCAGTTAAAAACTCGATACGTGTTACTACAGTAGTTTATTTCTATCTCACAAATTCGTAACACTTTTGAAACGGGAATGCAATGGACTATCAAAATGTGGGCTAGTAACCATATTATATTTCTGAAAGGTTTGTTCCCGAAAAGAAACTTGCAAAGTTTTTGAAGTCAAGACTCACACAGTTTACACAAGATGAAATAGGTTAAGCGCAATGTTGTAAACGTGTAAAGCAATGACGAGATTATTGCTGCTCGACTCAAGTGGAACGATTGAAGGGTGGTTTCACAGTTTGGAAACCTTTGTTCGAGAGGTTACCGTCTTCAAAGAGGCAGCGAGAGAAGCGATATCCGCCCTACGGGATAACATCGCTAATGCGATTTGATTTTCATTTTTCTGCCGCACTGCCTAACTTGATCAGTCAGCGGCGAAGACGATACGTTGTGACGGATTTCGTCCGGGTTCGCCCACTGACCGTAAACGTGTTTGCAGTTGTTTGTGATGAATCGTCTATATATATAAACTCCAATGTATGTATGTATGTTTGTTTGTCCTTTATGGACTCCGAACCCGCTCGACTGATTCTAATGAAACTTTCAGGCATTATTAAGCATTATTCAAGGATGGTTTGTGTGAAGTTTGGTGCAGATCCGTCAAAAGGGTCCAGCCCCAGAGGCTCTGGAGTTTCCCACGTTAACCTTATGAGTACTCATATTTAAATTAAATTAAAGAATCTTAACAGCTGGTTCAACAAAACAATTTGATTCTGTGATGTTTAATAGCATTAAAAAGTTAATAGGTTTACCAACAAGGTGCAGCACTATTATTTTTTATTTTTTAATTTATCACAACAGCTAATTTGCAACCTGAAGGCAAGTGAGGTAAGAGACTTAGTCATCTGGATTTTTTTGACGAGGCAGACCCATCGGCAGACCCTTTGCATGGGCAGCCAGATTCCCTGATCTTATGCCTATCTTAATACTATAGATGTATACAGCGAAAAGGACTTGAGAAAGCTGTATAATTGACAGTAGTTGTACAAAAGTTGAGAGGAACCCTTTCCTATAAGAATACAGTTGCAGCAATAAAGAAAAGCTGGTGAACACGTAAAGTCAGGTTGTTTTAACCACATATATTTAAAATTCTTAAGGTGCAGCTTTTCCATGTTTCTGTTGTTTTTCCAATTAAACTAAATAATATTACCTTTTCAAAATTTATTCTGTCATAAATAACTTAAATTGCAAACATAACGTTTATTATTTCTCGTATTTTAATTAATTTTGACTTGTGCATTTAAAAATACTCTATACTAACCTGGTATTCAATAATTCAAAGCCCTTTGACTATGTACTATGACATTCAATATGTACTAAAATATTAGATTTTATAAGTTTACTTAGGGTATACTTAATTATACAGATACCTTTTGCACACAACTTTCCCTACGTTTTTGTACGGTAATTAGTGAGTGCAATTAATGAAAAATTATTAATTTTATGTTTAATGCAATATTTCTCTCCTTAGTCTGAAGCTGACATAACGTGTCACAAATTGCATATCATTTTAGAGCTTAAAATGCCGTGATGTTTTTTTGTACTATTTTATATTTTTTAACACGACTTGATAAAATAATTTCTTAAGAGAGTTGTTGCACCCTTTTATTGATTTTTTATTTTTATTTAAGTCGAATTAACAAACTTGTGAATGGGTTAAGCTGTCCCATATCATACGTGTTCTGATACAAAACTTAATGACGATTCTAAACATGCAATTGAAATTATCATTATGTAGGTTAAAAGTTGAGAAATATGAGATTTTATTAGATAATGTCATGAAATTTTGAAAAATATAAAAATTGCTGTTGCCGGAAGTAGGAGTGAAAAATAACTATCCAAATTGCGTATGTTTATCGCAATTTACATGCTTAATAATGCCTTAAAATATTTGACACTGACTACCAAACACCCTGTATATATATTCAATTTCTTAAAATTCAAACACACAATTCAATAACACAGATTGATTGTTTTTAACGACTATAAAGAGAACATATTGCATTCAATCAATAGGCACAAGCCACTTGTTGCGTTGACAAACCATCTCTACAAACCGAAGCAGCTTACCTCCTTATAATATTCCTTTTCCTTTTGTACTCCATTATCCTTATATCGTAATTAAAGACGCGGAGGTTCTAAGCCCCACCAGCAAAGCCACAAAATTAGTCACAAACAAAAGGTTATTTTCGAAGGAGTAGTCACTGCGGCATAATTAATTCCAAGACGATAAGGTGACGGAGATAAGGCTCATAACGGGGCATTAACGGCGTAATTATTTTTCACAAAGAGTTTGTTTGAATTATCTCGTCCGAGCTAAAGAATATCGACTCGAGAGAAAGGGGTCGAAGCGACGTAACAGTATTATTTCCCTCTTTATTGCCGGTTTCAACACGGCGTCAAAAGAATGTCGAACGCTTAATCCCGCCGAAAACGGTTCCCGGGCTCCCGGGAAAAATTTCAATCACGACGTCAACTGAAGCATTGGCGAATCGTGTAATGCTTTCTGAAGCGGCAGCGGCGGCGACGGAGCGCTCTTTGACATCTTGCTCGGGGGGCGAATAATTGTGGGACCAAGGAAGGTGTGAAATTGTGACACACCTTAGGCTACGCATCCGACACCTTACCGGACTCTAACTATAGAACCAATCTCCCTGGGTAAACGATGCAGAAGTGTTTACGTATTCGCAAACTGACGCACATCCTGTTCGTGAAGATTTTTAAAGTACTGTTGTTGAATGTTTTCTGATTGTACAGTGTAGTTAACATTGTATAGCAAAGCATATCGGTCATATATTCACCGTAGGGATTAGAATTCGTTTTTAGGTTATTTATTTACATATCCTAAGTTAACAATATCTAATTGTTAAAGAATTTAAGTTATCTTATAGGAAAACGGGTTTATATATATATATATATATATATATATTAAGTTAAACAGATTACTCCAATATGCCGGACGAATATTAAACACATTAGGAGACATTATATTATATTTGTACATCATTTAACACGTTATCATGATTCATTATTCTTTATTTTTTAATACTAAAAAAAGTATAAGGTTATTGATAATCTTTCGAGGAAATTATTACACTTTTAAATTATTCGCATACAATACAAGGCTTACAGTTAATTGGTAATCGATTTAGATAACAAAAAAGAGAACGCACCCCATTTTTTAAATATTTTTAATCACCAATTCAGTACTATGGTTCTCCATTAGCATAGATTCATAGATAATCAACTGAGAATATAATTGATAAATTCATTCGCGCTATGTATACATTTTAAAGAATGTCAAAGTAGTTGTTGCACATGAAACCCCCTTAGCAAGTAGCACAGTGTTCATATGGATTATAAAATAATACTAGTTTTGACCACACTTACTTATAACAAGAGAACAAAATATTTTTATTAAATCACGAGTCAAGTATGGAATTCGCTTAAAGATTTATAAAACGCTTAATTATTTATATTTGGTTTCAAATAGTTTATAATTTCAAACACTAATTGTATAACATTTCAAATACGTCGTATGTGTTCACGATTCTCAACTGAAAAAACTCAATCAAATGCGGGGAAAATGTAATTATAACAATGAAGAAGTGACATTACTGACAATAGAACAATGAGGTTAACCTATAAACTTTTTTCATTCATACGGTTTTCACTTCCCCGTCCTTGCCCATTATTGCAAAATCAGCTTCAACACGGGAACATTGGCCAGCATAGCAGCTCAATTTCGGGATCAAATGTAACACTGTGCAAGTGCAACAGATTGCATAGCTACACTGATGTTTGTAAAGTGATTAATTTGAAATCGGACGTATCGATTATCAGGGCATCAGCCAGCACCTCTTGTGGCGTTGTAGCTCCCCGTCGCAGCAAACCTGCGTTTGCCACACCTAGAGGACTGTAAATCAATATTTACCACAGATAATTGAGGTACATGAAAATTGAGGCACCATTAAAGTAATTCGAAAACTATTTAGAATTTGAAAGTCATAAAAAGTCATTATTTAAAAAGTGCCAAACCAGTCGCAAAACCGTTAAGATATACCGTTCAATGTAAATATAAAATTGAATATTTTATTTAGCTATAATTTAACACTCTTTAGCACGAGAGAATCGGAAGTGGACTTTATAAATACTGTACGTTGCCAAAGGCATTTAAGGTTATACATGTTAAAAACAAAATATTTGATAGTTTTCGCATTTTTAGGGCAATATTCACTATTATGTTTTTGACATGCGAGTTCCAAAGTCAACTCAATTAATTTCCAAGACGAGTCAAGAGATAAAATTTGAATCGAGTTATGTTGAGTTGAACGCAAAGAGATATTTATCAGCTGGATTACATCGTTCAAAAGGGAAATGTTCAAACGAAGAGCTCTCCTTCTGGAAAAACGGGCTAATTTAGAATTTCGAGCCACTGCACTACTTTGAAACGAAGAAGAGGAATAAAGGTTGAAAGAAACCTCGAAAGGCAAAGAGAATCCTTCAGAAAACAATATTCGGGTTCATGAGAAGCATGTGAAAAGATTAAAATTCACCTCGGGGGAGGTAGCTTAATGCAATTAGGGGCGGCGGGAGTGACGTTTGATCTCGGGGCAGAAAAGTAGCAACGACTCAGAGAAGCTTTATTTCAAAAGCCACTTGTTCCGTGTCGAGATAGAATCTTTGGCCCGTCTCTCGTTCTTTACAAGCGATTCACTTTGCGATACGCCGAGAGCTGAGCCGGGGGTGACAAGGAGCCCCTACCGAGGACCTCTCTCGTCATCTGGCCGAGGTGTGGTCCATCATAAGTTCAGTTTCACAGATTATTG
The DNA here is from genome assembly GCF_028750875.1 of Macrosteles quadrilineatus. Taxonomy (NCBI): domain Eukaryota; kingdom Metazoa; phylum Arthropoda; class Insecta; order Hemiptera; family Cicadellidae; genus Macrosteles; species Macrosteles quadrilineatus. Next base: position 77,187,841 of record NW_026542600.1, on the reverse strand, counting down.
AGATGGATCTGTTGAGGTGTCAACAGAAAATTGGAGTAATGCATCAAATGACGAGGAGAAACTGCGATTTAAATTGATTATTGGGTCGATTACCAATCGGATTAAAAAATCCCTTGCATAGTCAGAGAAAGATAAGTATATCTACTTTATTGTTATCATCATAGTAATGTAGGCATTATACATTACATAGGCATGTAGGCATATTTTTAAGTCGATTATACCAATGTAATAAAGATATTTGTCGTGAGATCCTCACTACTTTTCAAGAGTTTCAAGAGCAAACATTTTAGAAAAAACCCAAAAGCCAACCTCTAGTTATATTGAAGATATACTGAGAGCTTTAGAATGTACTCGCCGAAGGGTATTTAATCTCACAAACGTTTGCACTACAATATAGTTTTCCTACAGTTACCTGACAAATTGAGCTTTCTTGTACTGATTATAGCACGCAAAGTAGCTAATTGCTCCATTTACTTACTTTTGCCACACTCCAGTATTCCTACCAAACGACAAATAAACAGTATGCTTTTATTCGGTACGTAATACGTGCACGCTTGTAAATAAGTTCAGTTAAACTAACTGAACCTGGGTCTTCTATAGACCGAGGTATTTATAAAGAAATATTGTTGTCTTGAATTTGTAAATATGTAATTTTTCTGATGATGTTTACAAATTATGTAAAAGTCTTAGGAATACGAAAGGAAAAAATATGTAATGTGTTGTTTTTGACTTCCCTATCGAACAAACTATACATCAATACGGTACGAATTGGTCAATTACTAAACCCATAGCAAATTAGGCACACTATTTCAATACCCACTCAAAAATGCACAGATAGGTTCTTACTTAACAAATCTATCAAATTACCAACATAACCATAAAAAAATGTAGACAAGAAATTTACCTAAGGTAGTGCAATATTTCAGATTTACAAATTTGCATTTATTGTTTGTAGCTCTGGCAGCTAAGACAGTTATATGAATTAAACAAAGCACCTTATATTTACAATAGACTAACATTTGCACTTCTTTAACGAACTCATTCACCAGCACCTGATTTAAATAAGTTATATTTAAGTTTTCAGGTGTTCAACAATCCAAATGGAGTCTAACTAACCGCAAAACAGGACTGCTTTTCGCAACTTTTAACGCGAGGATCATTTAATATTCTACCCGTCCTTGATATTTGTGTTTCGAGCCCCTTCTACTCCCTTGTGGCCGATGATATCCACAATCATTATGTGTGCTCATTTAAACATCTGTTTAACCTTTCCATACATAAAGTAGACTCAATCGCTAACTAAGTTTTATCAAATGTATTGTTATTAATTATTAGTTTTTAAACGTTTCAGCTATGATATACACTAGTTCAGTGTATTAGGTGTGTATAAAAGTGAAGGTGAGATCAGAAAATTAAGAGTGGACATAATATCAACAATATGTAGAATTATGTTTGATATAAAATCCCCCCCCCCCCACTTATAGATTTATCATCATTAGGAGTAGTTGAGTAAAAAGCAAGCATAAAATGTATTATAAATAATTAAAAGAGAAAGATCGACGACATAAACAGAACCACACTTGGCACACCTGGATATAAGATATATACTAAATATACCCTTCAGATTTTGCAAAATGATAAGAAATCTACTTACAGAGTTCCCAACGAAGATATGATATACAATAGGCTTGTGGTGATTATGGTAGTTTTGGGTTCAAAATGTGTTAGTTTAGACTACATTATGGTACAGTATGCTACTGGTTTGATTTACAAAACAATTTACTGTTCTCGTTGGAAACACACCACCACTTAACATCAATTTAAAGAAACATCAGTTTCCAGGCCTCATCAGTTATTAAAAGAAAATATTCTAAAATATTTTGCGAATCGTAGTAGGAAACATATAATTTATAAGATTGTTATAGCTAAATTTCTAGACAACCCTAAAATACTGTGAACAGTCGAAGGTGAAGAGAAAAAGTGTTTCTTCCCAGACTTAAAAATCGCATTAAAACTATTTACATTTTTATTTCTATAAATCCTTATCCTTATCCTATAGAAATCCGAGATTCAAGTAATTGTATGTCTAAATGTGTTGTAAACCTAGAAAAAATTTAATATTCTTGGAACAATAATCAACCGATCAATCAATATCCAGAAGACTCCGATTAGCGTAAACAGTACAATAAATATAAACTGATTTGTTTGGTTTACTTATGTTCGCCGAGGTGTTAAAGTGAACGATTACCATGGGACAGATTAGGCTGAAGGCAAGGCGCAAAAAGCCTTGTCAAGAGATTGATCCCGACGTCATCGCTTGGCCATTACCCGCCTGTTGTGTCCGATTTGTCACTTCTTGTCCTCTAATCACTTGTGTCCTTCACTTAGTGATTACACTGGAGTGGACACTACCAAACTCCCCCACTTTCACAGTGATTCACTAAGAGGTTGTAGGAGTTTTCTTAGATGCAACTAAGGCTTTTGACAGTGGCCCACAATCTTTACTTATTAATAAATTATCAAAACTAAAAATTTAAGAACATGTTTTATCCTGGCTTAAAAGTTACTTGAAAACAGAAAACAGTATGTTGAGCTAGTTTACAATAATCAAAATAATTTAGCTGTGCAAAAATCAGAGATGAAACTAAATCACCATTGGGGTGCATTAACGCTCAATTTTGAACTTTTATTTTTAATATATATATAAATGGATTACCTCAAATCGTTTCTGGTAATAAGGGAAACAAAATTTGCATCCATGTAGACGATGCCAATTGGAAAATAGGTGGCAAATCAGCCATAGAAATAGAACAATCTATTAGCGAAAATCTAAGTGATACAAACAACTTCCTTTAGTGATCATCAACTATTGCTCAATATTTCAAAAACTAATTTAATGTCAAACAGCGCCAACAATAAAAGTAATAAATTAAATCCCATCTCAATTACGCTAAATAAAAATAAATATCTCCAATAACTAACACAAAAAATGAGTAGCAACTTAAGTTGGATTTACATAGTGAACAAAAAGCTAAAACAAGTCACCTCTGGTTTGTATGCTTTGTAAAAATTATCTTTGTGATCTTAAAACAAAACAAATTATATATTTTGCTTATAAACCATTCTGAAATTAAGTGGCATTTCCGCCCATGATTTTTTTAAAGATTTTTATTGAGAATTTTTATATTTAATATATTTTTGGAAGTCTAATAACAAACTAAATGCATATAAACCATTTTTAGAGCTCAAGAAAGAAAATAATGTTATAAGCTGTATTTCATATAGTAATTGTCCATGGGAGTTACATCCATGGAGTTACATTTTTCTGAACAGTCAATTGTAAATCCTAACCTAAGATTCATATATTCGTAATAGTATTTAATTTATATTTTAGAGAACGACAGTAAATATACTTTAAATGTACAAACACAGAGAAAATAGTGTATTCATGGTATGCACAATGCAGATGACTGGATATGCTCAGACGATATTTATGACCCATCAAGGGAAGATTCAACAAATTATTGTAAATATAAAATTGTTATGTTAATTATAAATACTTATATGGCGTCGTAAAATATTAATTGAATTAATAAGGTCCATTAAATACTGGAATTACTCTCATTGGGTAAGGATTTATTGAAATAGTAAAAAATTTTAATAGGCTAGTAAGGAAATTAAATGCTGTCCCTATTTATTAAATACTAGTTGTTCTGCCCATGCTTCGTAAAGGGAATACTTAAGATAAAATTAGGGTATCTGAATATACCGTAAAAAGCCAGTTACACACACCTACCATGCAAATCATACGGGCAAATTTCAATCGTATTATTGCTTAGTTTAATGAACATCTCTTGTGCATTTGCATGAAACTGTGTGGCAAAATCAAAACCAATCTTTTTATCGTATTAATATTAATTTAAAAATCTATAATGAGAATCAAAAGAGTAACTAAAGGGAAAAATTAAGCCAACAAACGGTAAATCAAAACTAATCCAACAGCTGATATATTTTCAATATTTTAAATTAGATTAAATGGCAGGCAAATCTCGTAGACGTTGTAAGTACAAAATATCATTATCCATTATAATGTAGGAAAGTTAAATCTGAAATTAAAATTTGTATTAAAAATACTATTGAACATGGATATGGGAAAATAATATTCACTGTTGGTTAACCTCAAATTCTAAAATATGTTAAATTAGGTTATAAGTATGTTAACTTGCAAAAAGCACATTGTACGAAAGAAAATGTAATTGCAATTTATATTTAGAATAGTTATATTATTAATATTTATGTATTTGTATATTTTTTTACAGACGAGTTCCTGTATTAAAATAGAGCTCTACGGAAGGTTTCAATAAAATAATTATTTAGGACCGAGATACAGAGGTATAATTTAACTAAATGAAAAGTATATATTTGATATGATTTCATTTATTTTATTAATAAAATGTCAGTGATGTACATGGAAATGAAATGGCTTCTTTTTAACTTAGGCTAAATCCTACTGAAGTTATATAGTTCTGTAGTATAAATTATTACATTTATACTTGTTTATTGGACCATACGAGTATACAAGTTGATGTCGTAATACAAGCCCTCCCACAACATATAAAACTATTCTATATCTAAACCTACAATACTTAACTACCAAAACATAACCACTGTAATTATATCGCTATAAAACATTACTACTCACTCTAACCAAGATTTCAGGCCAGCAACTTACCTGTAACAACGAAATATATTATAATCACAGAATTCATCCAGCAATGCTGTGTACAATAAATTCCGACTAATTGAGCAAGTGTTTCAATAAGTCCGGTTCTTTTTGGGTCAAATATAAGAATGTATAATTAAATAAATTATCTGGCTCATTAGATTTCTTTAGCGTTTGGTCAAATTGTCATTAGATGAGAAATAAAGTAAGAGCTTAAACATAGTTTCTGTAAAAGCTTTTGACATCGCTTTATGATCTAATGATACAGATATTCATTATTTGACCTGATAGGAATTTTACTGCATGAAACAGACCAATTTATGTTACCTGCAGTTAACAAATAATTTATAATTAAGCCGTCATGACCAACTGGTCATATGTATGTTTTTCTACTTGCAGTACTCCTATAAAAAGTGAAAGTGTATGCGGCACAAATACAAAATTAAAATTTATTTTAATTTTTGAAATTGAAATTAGAAACTTACAATGGATTAATAACATTCTTATATTAAGTTATGGATTAAAAAGCAAACTTAGAAATACCGAAAAGCATCTTTTACTGTTATTATGGAAACAAAGTAGGAGTGATGATGAGTTAACACACACGTCATGTTAAGGCAAAATTTGTATCGATAATTGTACAGTACTATCAAAGAATCCAATTTTATATTGACAATTTTAATGAATATCAAAAGTGCTCTTGTTATTGTCATTTTACTGAACAAATGTTCTGTTTTAAACCTTCCTTCTCATAAATCACAGGCAATATATTAATTCTATTTTTCTCCATTCCATTACGAAACACCAACCAATAGCGTTTCTATTATCATTGACGCTAAGGATAACTAATTATGCACAAATTATACACATTGACAATATGACGTCTGCAAATTATTCTTTTGTTTAACCTACCCGGAACATTTATCTTTGTCCAGTTATTTGGTCAGCAAAACGAACGATTCCCTCTTCGGCGCCCAATCGCAGCTGTACTTACGACTTCTCGGCAACACGATTGCACCGTTTAATATCGTATATTTCTCAACCGGGCCAGAATGACGGCTGTCGGAGATCGCAGTTCCCGCTTTATGGCGCTATATAACCTGATGAACTGGATTTTTATCGGCGATATATTGTGCTGGTTTCCGCGCACTTATCTATTCCCGGCCTCTCCATTTACATGGCCGTGTTTGTGTTAAGCCCGATTACCGGTCGATATTTTACCTCTTAACTGACATTGTTATTTGACATGTCTCCGAACAACTTTGAATATCGCGAGCAGATTGAGCCGTAAAGTAGTATGAAACGACGGTTTACAACAATTTGCGCTCTTTGTGATACAATCTTTAGGTTCGCTCGTATAAGTCGCAGGCGAGGAATGAACTTAAACTTACGACTTTATTTGCCTTCATAGGTGGAGTCCGGCGAATGTTTTACTGCCATCGCGTCAGTTTGTATATCATGTCAACCACTCCTTGTGAACTTATGAATTAGAAAACTGGTATGTAGTGCACAATTTCTTAAGAGATCGTTAATGTATCTAGCCTTCTCTGTGATTTAATTTAAGAAATATTCTTCCCTGTAACATTTAATTAGCTTATTTAAACATTAAAGTTGCCATGTAACTCTTATAGTCACAGTGTCTCAGTAAAAATAGTCACTGAATTTCAACAATTTACGTACAAATTGTTGCAAAAAGATAAGTTAACTGAGTAATGATGAGATTTGTTGAATCTGCCAAGCAAAAAAGATAAAAAATACAGCACAGCCTCGTAAAAATATGCCTCGATATTTCTCACCAATTGAAAAATTATACATCATCCAGCATAAGCGTTAAGTTTCAACTGACGCGAAAATGTATGCGAAGATGCCAGTTCACAAAGGCGAAACTTAATTAATAATGCTGACTAGTCCGTAAAATATTTTTTTTTATGACACTGATTTGTTGTTAGGTTTTTGTCTGCCTTTGGTATTGTGTTCTATCCCTCTTTAAACAGTTCGTGTGAATGTCTGAATTACATTCTTGCATCTATGTCTAAAAACAAACACGAAATGAAACTAAATGATACCAAACATATCAAAAACCTGCACGCAAAAATACACTCCAACCGAGCAAATGTTTGAGTAAAAATATGCAGTCAATAAAAATCTCAGTGCTTCTTTAACTTGGGATCGTTATCCTAGAATTCGACCACATTAAACTGGTCCAATCCACATGCTAAGCTCCAAACCATCACTCCTCTATATACATGGCATGCCGGTGACCATATGTCCATCCGGCTAATGTTAACGATATTGACGTATGTCAACACACAGTGTCCAAATCTAAGTCCCATACATCATGTAAGTAGGGGTAGGTGGGGGCGGGGGTCAATCAAATCAATAGAATAGACGAGGGAGTCAAAGGCGCAACATGTGGGACATAGTGCCGTAGACAACGATTAGCCAACTAACTACCGAATGTCGTATTTATGGGCAATTCCATAACTTTGATGGGCCGCTGAGAGCATATTTGATGGCCGGTGGTCGCCCTAACCGGTCACCTCTTGCTGGTCTGTCAATAATATATACGTCGTTTAGTAGATTGAGTGAACACAAGGTAGATATGTAAATACGTACTTAAGTTTCAAGAATAATTTTAGCACTAAATAAATCTGTAGGTGTGGGACAGTCCCACGAAAGTATGTCACATGTGTATATTTGATGCGAACATTAAAATGTGGATTGTTTTGCAGCTTCATTGCTTGATGTATTTTAAGATGTACAATAAGACTTAACATGCAATTTGTATTTATCGTAGACAATGCCTCAGCTAATGCGATGTAATCAAATATGACCTATATTTATAACTTTAGAAGAATTTGATCATATTTGTAGTTTTCTAGTCTGCTCTCCTATACTATACCTAAACCAAACGTCGAGCATAATCTAAAATAGAGTTTGAAACATGATTCCTTTCACGCCTGCCTTTTAATATAACAATTGACCAACGCATGAATGATAATGCACAGCGGAGTTTGTAATAAAAAACGCTAAATTAACGTTAAGTTTGGTCTGAATGAAAAAACATTTCTGAGTGAACTAAGATAGACTTCCATGCATATTACACGTGATGTCTCAAAGTTAACGTGAATTATTGACAAAACTGAAAATTGCATTATTTATAATAAACTATATACACTAGACTAAAATAAAACTAGAATACTCGTAACTCAAATACTCCAAATACATAAATCTCTTTGCGAAACATACAAATGGGATGTATATGGGATGTTTAATTTTGGGTGTTGACCAAAAATAGTACATCCAACGTGAGAAACTAAATGCTTACTAACTACATAAATTATACTACTTCACAACTAAACTAACTTACTGATTGCACATTCAAAACAATAATCGCTTTACGAAACATACAAATGGATGTTAACCAATCCGTAGCAATGTGCGAAAAATGAAATGCGCAATTAATAAACGGTCGACAAAACTGCTTACTGGACTCATGCTAACTCAAAACAAGCAAAATAACAATGAATACAGAATTATCACACACTCAATAAAAACACAGAACCAAACGTATCCAATAATGCGGCTTTAAAATCAATACTAATGGCAATAAAGACAATAACTGCCCCAGCCATCGGCGTTTGATGAAGCGGTCTAAATATCAATCCGCTCCTTTTTCATATTTACGACATCAAAAATGGAGTTTTGCGAATTGTTTTATCAAAAACGATCACGGGATTGTCGCATTCCGATTATGACAAAACGGTCTGTTGACTAATTTCGAGTGTTTGCTAATATTGAGTGGACTTTGTAACTGTTTAGGTGTTGTGGAATGAATAAATCCTTGTGTAACAAAGTGATGGTTGAGGGAAATTTTTATTGAGACATTAAGAGCAATTTCCTGGTTAACATTATTCTATTTTTACTAGGGAAGGATCTAAAAACGCTTCAAAGTCAGTTGTTCCTAAACTACGATATAAGAGGCCTCAATCCTACTTTAAGAGGTGCCAGGTTATTCTAAAAACATTTCCAACTGTTTTATTTTGTAAATTTAAATTTTTTGGGCAGTTTAGATTAGTATTACATTGGCAAACTTATAAGAAAAAATCTAATTGCTGTAAGTTTACTTGACAATTCATACTTCTGTATTATATTAGTTTTATAATAATATGCACTAGGCATATTTGATTTCATTTTATTAAACTATTTTATAAGTAAAGCTGACTGATTTGTCATTTTTAATAATTTGCAACGCAATGATAATAAACTTCAACCCCGGAGCCATGGTTAGAGTCATGTTTATTTCACGGATTTACATAAGGAGTTTGGGAGTACTGTATTTAATTTTGAAACGTGTAAAAAGTCTTTACCTAAATTTGTATTGCCCGTTAAAAATTGTATTGCCAAGTCAGCCGTTAGAAATTTGAAGTTTCATTGTACAGAAAGTGCTTTAAACTTAATCCACCAACTTATCTGATATGATCTTAGTGACTAAAAAAGACCATGTATTTCACAATGATGTATAAATTTCAATGTGAAATAAGAGAGTAATTAAAGGTTGTTAATTAATTTTAAAGCTTATTTGATGAGAAAGTTGTTGATAATAGTTTGATACCTTTGCAAACTAGAAAACAAAGTTATTAATATTTATTAAATTGTTGTCTTTGTTGAACATTTTAACTTTTACGATGGAGCTTAAGTTGAATCCCATTTAACACCCCAACGTTTGTTCTTATTATTATTGTAGATTTTGTAATGATTTAAAAAATGACCGCTATGTTAAAATAAATGTACCTTTTATACAGTAATATTAGTTGCTTATAACAACTACCTATATATTTTTTAATCTTATTTTTTACCCTTTTACTGTTTAAGTTAGGAAATTAAACTATGCATCAATCAATCACCATTATTGAGTAGTTTGCCAAATAGTTTTATTCAACAATTATGACCATACACCCAATATAACCCAATCTGTTTTAGAATGTTTAGTTTTTAATAAGACCCATACAGAACCTGCATAAACATTTTTCAATCCACATAAATTCATCTAAATCAAACCCATCTAAACCCAAAATACAGAAGCTGCATTAACATTATTGTTAAGGAACACACAGCACGGCATCGATAATAAGAGGATCATCTCCAGACCAAATTAGTAATTCAGAAAGCAAATGAAACGAACGTCCGTAACGGGGAGCGGGGAAACATGCATAGCACATTAATCTGAACAAGTATGAAGCATCTGTAGCCAGCCATCCCGACCGTCATTAGGAATATTACACGAGTATAAAATTGGGGGAGCGAAACGGCGGCAGCTGCGGAGCGCGTGAGCTTCTGATGCAGGTATGACACACATTGGCCCAGAAAAAACCGCAGCGACATGACACATTGTAAACAGTTTGACTTCACCTTGAAATAAAACTGCCCAGAAAAACTCGCTGCGACACAACTCGAGATTTTACCTGCAGAAAAACATTTGAACTTCTCCGTAAATTAAGACTTAGGTGAGGAATGTGTTGCTTTGATATTAGAAGGCTACACAAGGTTTTGGTGGATTAATCTAAACCATATTCCGACTAAGTTGACTCACATTGCCCCAGAATAAACTGTGTCCTGTAAATCGCGCCCAGCACAGCCTCTACCTGGAGTTCAAAAAGTTCCAATACACTTAACATATGTAAAAAATTTAAACCCCTAAGAATATAAATCGATTTTTTCATGAACATTTTTGAGTGCGCTAAACAAGCTAAACGAACAAACTGATTCCTATCACACTTTCAGGCTTTGGTCTGGCTAAATGACATTTAGGCGTGTTTAAAATCAGCTTAAAATCATCGTCAATATTTTTTGTTTTTCGGGTTTATTTTTTTTTTACATTTTGTTACACGTTTTACCTTAATAAAGGGTGGTCCGTAAATAACGGATCATGTTTAAAAATAAATGTCTATCAGCTGTTGTTACGCGTGGAATTTTCAATGTTGTATTAAACAACAACAAATGTCATGCATTTTGAGTAATCATGAATTGTTGGACGGTACTACGCCGTGCCTTTTGCATTAAAGCCTATTTAAAACATAACTAGTCTGTGATAGTAACTCGGCGGTTATTTCGAAATAATTTCAACATACGTCGTCATGGTGCGTCTTTAACCTTTTCTCAAGAATAAACCTCCGGGGAGGTCAAAGTGGGTCGCCGGAATTTTATCCCCTGGAACTTTACCCTCTTGTTAAAGCTGACGTCACTATGACGTAGTGACCTGAGCGCTCAAAAGTTTGTTCGCGGGCGGAATTTTACCCCCGCGGATTTGGAAGTAAAATGAAAATAGACAGAGCGTGATTAATTAGATTAGCGATAAAAACCGGAATTTTACCCCCTGTCCATATAACTAGCGTTTAGACAACTGAATATGTACGGGCCGGATTTTTACCCCCGGAATTTTACCCCCGGATTTTTACCCCCTGAAATTTTACCCCCTGGCCGGATATAGAAATTATTAAGAATGATTTATTTTTTATTTCCGTTTTGATTTAATTCTTAACATTTTATTATTTATTTAGCCTATCTTTACCACGGTTGCATAATAAATCGTTAAAGAAATCTTTGAAACAATTACCATTCTGATGTTTGTTTATACGTCATATTAATCAACAGTTGGCTTCAAAGGTCGAATCCTGATACTCGAATCTCAAAATTAAAATCTAAAAATTTAGTTGATGTTAAAAATAGATTAAGATAGGCTACGTAATAATAAAATGTTTACTATTAAATTTAAACAGAATGTAGATAATTATAATTCTCACTAATTTATAGGCCAGGGGGTAAAAATCCGGGGATAAAAATCCGGGCCGTACACTCTAGGTTTTATAATTTTATAATTTGATGTGTTCTGATTAAATTCACAACCATGAAAATATATGTTTAATTCCGCGTTTAATCCATCGAGCTGATGTCGCAAAACTCAAAAGTTCGCGGCCGGAATTTTACCCCCTGGTTTGTGACGTCACGTTTGCCCAGGGGGTAAAATTCAAGGGGGATAAAAATCCGCTATCCCTCATAAACACACTCATTAAGTTATCTGCTTCTTTTTCATACAGTCGATAACATCTTTGATTTTAGGGTTTGGTTTCCCATTGTTTGTTAATCTTGTTGTGCCAGTCCCGAGAGGTAGACAATTTCTAGACCGGGCGCGATTTGCACACATGCCTCAGTCGATTTCCACTTGGCACGATTTTCGTACAACAGAATAACCGCAACGACAATACCTCGGGGTTTATCCATTACTAAAATAAGATTAAATTAGTTGTTTATACTTTCAAAAATTTTTGTTAAAATAGTCTAAAACTGATTTGTAAAGGAGTAAAACCAACCCCTGAAACGCCCTATTCTTACAGGTGGATCGGGCTGGTTCGAAAATTCATTAACTTCTATAGATAATGAATAAGCTATTCTATAGATTTCCCATACAGGGAACAAACTATTGCCGCATGGCTCATGGTACGACCTAGACCCGGACCGATTTACTTTGTCGTTCCCATGTGTTCAGAGGGCAGAACACAATCACTGTTTAAATTCTTATCTATAGGCCTATTTATATATGTGTCCGTTAGCACGATAACATCGCGTAAAATGATCCGATTTTAATTACATTTGATACAAAACGTGTAAATCTACGTTTATTCAACCAAGTTCGCGAACTAGCATGATCGGGCTATGGGACCGGGGTTGTACCGGGGGATTTTTATGGGATAAAACATCAGGTTTTCCCATTTTCGTAAATCTTTTGGGGGTTTCTCCCTAAAACATAAAAATTTGAACTCAAAATATATACAACAATACGAATGCAACAACTGTTGTATGCCTAACGGTTACGAAACAAAATAAAAAAACTGTAAATTAAAATTTTATTAAGTTATTCGTATGAAAAATAAATTAATTTTAGCAAATGAGTTTATTTCATGCTTGGTTATAACAACATTTCAATAAAACAAACCTTATTACCTCCCCTGCAGCAGCAACCTAAGTACTCATTAAAATAATTGTTATTTAAATCTTAAATAAATCTGAACATTTTATGGGAATATTTTAGAGTAAATCTACCCAGGAAAATGGAAATTCTCTTAGTCTGTAGGTTTACTGCGACGGGAATATTTTACCCATTCATGCAAATTCCATAAAATCTGAGAACGTTTCTGATAGTTATCGTGCCTACAATGTGCTTGTATGCAAGTTAAACAATCTTAGTTTTGGCTTAGCGGACCCCAAAACAAAACAAAAACTACAGTAATTCCATACCTAGTTTTTAACGAGTTTATTTTCGACTAACACGTCAACAACTATTTTCCTTGACAGAAATTCGCCAAAACAAATCAATTAAATTAATTTTACCGTTGTTTCCAGTCTTATGGTGAAAGAAAGCTAAAACTCAAGGTAACAATTATGCCTTTTCAAAGTAGCAAGAAGTGTTCAGTCGTCTAAACGCCGAACACCAGGTAGTACTAGAGGACAAGGTGCGAATGTCATAAGAGAAGCGCGCCATAAAGGTAAAGATTGGCGCGGTGCAACCACGCAGCTTATAGGCTAATTGGGGGTCCAGCACTGCAATTGGCTGCAAGTGACTGCGGAAAAAGCTAAAATGGTCGTCAGCAAAAAGCCGCCGCAACGTGACGAAAGCCACATAAAGGCAAAGTGGGCTGATTTGTCTGTGAGCGGGTAAATACATAAGTGGAGCCTAAACAGTGACAGTCGCGGATCTGGCTTTTTGTATGAAGCAGTAAACGGTGATTTTCCAGGAGGGGATACGCTGTGTAATGGAAAGACAATGAGGCGATGTTTTACGTGCGTAGTACACGAGGCTGTCATGTGGGGATGGTAAAACGTGAGAAGGAGCGCCATGACCATTCGAATTGAAGAAGGGATTCGTAAAATATTAGAACAGAATGGGTTCTCCCATGATTTTAAAAGAATCTTAAGCATGGATCTATCACACCTTAGGCACTTGACTGTCGCAGCCTTGTCCAGGGTCAGGAATAAGGACCAAGAGAACCCTGAGACACGAAACATTTTATGAGACCGTTACAAGGGGATCTTTGCAGTTTTTACACTGTGAGGAGAGAATGAGGGGTGAATCGCGACAACTACCGGAATATTCCACCGCTTTACGAAAGGATTTCGAGCGACGGATCGCGAATTGGTAATTGTTTGCAGTGATATATAGAGGGCAATAAGCAGACATGAGCTCGCTTCCCCAACTCCGAATGAATTTTACGCTTAGACATAAAATACCTTCGTTTACACAAGCTCACCTCCCCTCAATACTTGCTATCAGACATCACTAACTTTTATCGTCTGAATCTATGAATTCGAATAATTGCTTATAAGGATTTGAAATATCGTGGTAAGATTTTGAAAGTTGTATTAGATATGTAAAAATTCTGTTATAAGTTGCTGCTAGTAATGATTTACTAAACTGTTAGTGTTTTTTAGTCGTTTAACTAACCTTTTCCACGCGGACCGATGATTTCATGATTACAAAGTTCTAGAATCAAAAATCTATATACCCTAAGATTGCTACAGTGTTAATAATAATTTGTAATAAATACCCTTATGATGCCTATTCTAAAAAATATTTTTTAAAGATTCTTAGTAAATATTGACACCCATAATTTGATAAAAATAAATATATTGATTTAATATGTTGTGGGGATTCAGAAATGTGATTTTAGTTAGTAACGGAACGCTCTTTTCAAAGTCAATTTTACAATACAGAACACCCTTCATAAGATAATTTTTTAAGCCCCCGTTGCAGCAAACCTGCAATTTCAGTTCATTTAATAAACTTAAATACCCTCGTCAAACATAACTAGTTTATTCTTCAATTCACTCGTTCAACATTATTAGTTTATTGTTCAATTCACAACATTACTAGTTTATTATACAATTCATTAGTTAAACATTACTAGTGTATTATTCAATTAACTTGTTCAACATTCCTAGTTTATTATTCAATTCATTAGTTCAACATTACTAGTGTATTATTCAATTAACTCGTTCAACATTCCTAGCTTATTATTCAATTCATTAGTTTAACATTACTAGTTTATTATACAATTCATTAGTTAAACATTACTAGTGTATTATTCAATTAACTCGTTCAACATTCCTAGTTTATTATTCAATTCATTAGTTCAACATTACTAGTTTATTATTCAATTCATTAGTTCAACATACAATTAGTTTATAGTCATTAGTTTATAATACAATTCATTAGTACAACTTTACTAGTTTATTCTTCAATTCACTCGTTCAACAATGACGAGTTTGTTATCTTAAAAAATGATATGGAGACATCGTACTGCGTTTGGCACTTACAATATTTCGGTATGGTGTGCTGTACAAAGAGTTTGGTTTTTGAAGCTGAATTGGTCTGTAATACCATAGATTTCTTATTTATAAAATAAATCAAAAGTTTAAACGTGCGGTGTATTTTTTATCGAGAGGGTGAGACTTAGATCACCTTTCTTAAAGAAAATTCGTCTGAACTTTATTAGTAATGAAAAAATGATAAAGTGAATAATTAAAATATTTCTTTTTACTTTTAAGACCAAAGATTCTCAGTTCTCTATAAAAATACAATAAATATACTTGTTTTGCACTTATATTCTGCACAAGCTATCTTACAAACTTGGCATAATCTCAAACTACCAACTGGTTTTCGTTTGATTTTTGGAAAATGTAAGTTTTCTGAGTATAAATTAAGTTAGATTGGATGCAGCATTAGTAAAGAATAGCCCATCAGTCATTTTCGCCTAAGGATTGCTGATATATAATTGCTATCGTAAGGGCTTACATTAGCAATCCTAATTTTGTTGATCCGATATTAGTTTCGATATGTTTCGATATTAGTTCATCTTCAGTCGGATTAGGTCAACCAAACTTCTATAGTAGGATTACCATTTTCGTGTCATCTATGATTTGTATTGTGATAAATGTTATATTTTCTACGAAACCCATTGGGTGGATACTACTATAGAAGTTTGATTGACCTACTATCCGACTGAAGATGAGCCTTCGGGTTTGAAAATAATATCGGATCAACAATATTAGGATTGCTAAGGTAAGCCCTAACAATAGCAAAAGAATATTGCAGTAAAATCACGTTAATGTTTAGAAAAAGGAATTTAAATGATCATTTCATCTAATACCCATATTTTTTTAGCAATGATTTCCTTAGCATAAAGTTTATACAAATACTATCATAATGTTAAGTATAAAGATTTGGGGAAAGGAACACGGTACAACAATTAAATATACTCATAGTCAGTACCGTGGTCATTTGTCTAAACCGAAACTCGTTTAAGTTTTGGTTTGACACATCACTAGTGACTAGCTACAAATTTTTATTTTATTTTTATTATGTTTTGAGATCTCTCAAAGCCACTTGAAAATTTTCGTTTTTATTTATAGTATTAATGATAATCGTCGGTTAAAACTATAAACCCACCCATTTTTGGTCATTGTTCTTATTTTCACAGAAATTACCGAAAAATCAAAGTTAAAAATATATACGAAAAAACTGAAGTACAGTATACACACTCATCAACTTGAAAAACCTCAATCCAAAAAAAGCAATACAGAATCGAGTTTATCAAAATAATCAACAAAGCATCCTAACCCCTTCTGTGCATAAATCACAGACCTTACTTTTTACCGACGCGGTCCGGATTGTGGCAAAACCTGGTAAAACTCAAACTAATTAGGGGAATGCGGTAACTAAGCCCGTAACAAATCTGGGATTAACAGGGCGGTCGCGCAGAGCCCCTATCAAACAGTGTAAATGGCTATTAATCTGGCGTGGACAGCAGAGAAGGGGGTGAGGGGGGTGTCGAGAGTGGACAGGTCAGCCTGATATCAGAGTAGCATTAGCCCGACCGCACTGATATCACTGGTCAATCCATCACTGACCACTGACTGGCACAACGGTAACTGGTAACAAGCGGTAACTGGATTGGTAATGGTAAATGGTTGCAGATAATATTTGTCTAACAATAATTCTGTACAATCGTCAAAAATAACTAGGGATTAGCTCCTGGTAAACTACTCGATACATATGATTTACAGTACAAACTTTTAAGACTGAAACAACGGTAACTGGTAACGGTAACACGTGAAAAATGGAAACACAACGTTAGTATAATCATTGATAAAAGAAGTAGACATTACTCCTTTTTGGCAAATTGGTAGTAGAGAATACAAAAATCTGCCACATTGATTTTCTTTAGATGTCAAAAATAGCAGACTAGCGAGGGACCAATATTTTACTTAATGATTACCTATGTTCTTGATGGTAGTTGTAAGCCTATATGTATTTCACCGCGTGGAGCGACAAGCACAGGCAGTGTCTTCTACACTAAATCTTGCCACTAAAAAGAGATACGAATCATGTGAATTGGTCTATTTACGAAATCAGACAAAAATTAAGACAATTGATGTAGAATAAGTGCACGTAATTTGTAGATAGACACATAATACATATTGATTAGTGATAATATTTAGTGTAGTGGGACCCTTTGCTTGCCACACCACACGGCGAAATAAATTAGGTCTAAAACTCCAATCAAGAACATGGGCAAACGTTAAGGTAATTAATTGTTGCTTAGTATTCTTCTAGAAACTGAGTCCAGAAAGAGACAATAAATCGTTAGCTCCTGATACTGTACTCGAATAATAAGATGTACCTACGATATGTAGTTTTTGGCTGTTGTTTGGGTGTTCAAATGGGGAAATGTGGAAACAGTTAAAATGAACACGTATTGCAAAACCCTGTCTTTTCTGCAGACAAGATCTATCTCTTCGAGCACTGGTTTGCAGTTATTTTAGGAACACAATTATATACAGCTGAGAATTATTTTTTTTATTGTATTATTATGTATATAACTATTATGTTAGTATTTTAATGTGATCTATGCGATATAACAAATCTAAAATATACAAAAATCCATACTAATCATAGAGATAATATATGCTACTTATTTTATATTTTAAGTTATTTTGACGATTGCGATGCATGTTATTTCTATAATATTTTATAATATTTTATTCACTTTCTTTTCTTCAGTTTTCTTCACACTCTTTGTAACTAATGAAAAAGTATTCAATAAAAATATCACAATAAGATATATGGAACATTGAAAAGACATAAAATGTATACTCATAACCAATAGTATATCAATACCTTCCCAGCAACATTAAAAACTGTGTTTGAATCTACCTATATCGATCAATATTGAATTTACAATATAATGAAACATATGTAATGGTGTAATATACTCTTATCAAATTTTATTTGTTAAACAGCTGTGTATAAATATATGCCTACAAAAAGTAAGTTTAACATTTTAACTGTTTAATGTCTGTAAAACGACAAAGATAACTTAGGCTATATCTATATTATTAATACGCTACATGAAACTTTGTGAACAATAAGGCTTTTTGCTTTAAGATTTGATAATGTTCGTCTAGGTGTGTAGATTTGAAAACTGACCTTACATTTTTGAAAAAGTCCCTTGGGCACTGCCCTAGTGGCTTTTAAGGTTCCCATGTTATACTTATGCACAACATATTTGTTTACATTATGATCAGCTGGATAGTTTAATTGCTGTTAATATTTTAGTTGCAATTTAAGGAAATGTGTGCTACAAACATTCAATAGCTAGGTTGAAATAAAATATTTACTATTTGAATTTGGGTTGGCGTAAATATTACTATTGAAAAAAGCGAGAAAGCCTGGACAATTTGATATACTAAAAAGAAAACTGAATTAACACTGTGCTGCATTTCTTGAGCAATCATTGAAATAACCGATTTGAAAACTATCGAGCCATAGCAAAGTCACAGAACATCACCAAGAAGAAGAAATAGAGTTAATGTTTTTTTTTCCAATTTATAATAGTTTTTATGGACAACCTAATGCATATATATGAGTGGGAAACATATGTAGAAAACACTAAAAAAACAAGATCAACTTTAGAAAGATGATAAGATATTTACAAGAATTGTTGATTATATCCAACTGTTATGGAAATCGTGAGTATTTCCATAACCTTTGGTGCGACTCTTTAAAAGTCATCGGAAATTATAACTGTTATTCGTTTTAAAATAAAGCCTTTAATACTTCGCAATTGCTCGAATTCGAGCGACAGGTACACAAGTTTTATTTTAAAACGTCAACGACGCGACGTAACCTAAAATAAATGTATTGCTGTTCGGGGATTTTATAGCAAAATCAATCAAATTTTAATTGCATTCTTGTAAAAGGATATTTACTAAAACGTATACCGAGTGAGTACAAGTAGTATACCAATTGCAGCTTGACTCTTGACAACTGGTGTTCTTGGAATACCGACGTTCCAATCAGTTACAACTCTACAATGAATCAACGAATGATCCGACCACTGAATTGCAAATAGAATCACTTACACTTAAAATACCGCCTCTTCTGTACATTGTATTTTAAAATCAATCGCTAACTTGTAAGTTCTAGCACCAAACATAAAATGTATCGAATATTTTTAACGCATTTTCAAATAAACAGAATATTTTCAACGCCTGTTCAAACAAACAGTTTATGTTTATACAGAGTGAATAAAAAGTCAAGACCCCCCTCTAATATTTTTCCAAGTAAATATACAGAGATATCCTTTTGGTAGTCGTGCAATTTTAGCAGGAAGTTTCATTTTATGATTTTGAAAATTGTGTATGTCCCCCAAAAGGGGGGATTTGAGGGGAAACTCAAATAATTTAAATGTAAACCCCCTTCAAGTGAACACCCACCTCATTTTGAAGTGTTTACAAAAACTTACAGAATGGTGAAAACTAGAGGTCGCTATCTCTTCTCTATCCAAAATGGTAGCCCGTCAAATGTTGTGGAAAATCAATGGTAATATTGGTTCGTAATGGTAATATTGGCCACCATTTTGGATAGAGAAGAGATAGCGAACTCTAGTTTTCACCATTCTGTAAGTTTTTGTAAACACTTCAAAATGAGGTGGGTGTTCACTTGAAGGGGGTTTACATTTAAAATATTTGAGTTTCCCCTCAAATCCCCCCTTTTGGGGGACATACACAATTTTCAAAATCATAAAATGAAACTGTCCCCCAAAAGGAGGGATTTGGGGGACAACTAAAAATTTGTCAACGTAAACCCCCATCAAATGACACCTTATTTTGAAGTGCTTACAAAAACTTACAGAATGGTGAAAACCAGAGTTCGCTATCTCTTCTCTATCCAAAAATGGTGGCCAATATTACCATTGATTTTCCACAACATTTGACGGGCTACCATTTTGGATAGAGAAGAGATAGCGACCTCTAGTTTTCACCATTCTTTAAGTTTTTGTAAACACTTCAAAATGAGGTGTTACTTGAAGGGAGTTTACATTTAAAATATTTAAATTACTTATGTCTCTATAGCATATGTCATATAGTTTATTTTCTGATTAATACATCATAAAACCAATTGTCTATCCGGCCAAGTGGTTACGGTGCTCACCTTCAAATATGAATGTAGCTGGCTAGATTCCATGCTAGCTCGATTCTCAACTCATTTCCCATTTGTAATTGGTCTATTAATAGTTATATAAAACTTAGATTCTACGTTTGATAGGAAGAGGCCAGGGGTTGGGCCGTTCCCTTGCAAAAAAACTTATATATTTCCCTTTTGTACTTCTTATATTTATTTCATATGTTAATAATTTACATTGTTCCTATCATAATATTTACTTTTCAGTTATAAATAAATAGTTATGCATGTTACAAGTGCTTGTATTTATTAAAAACAAAAGACGATCACAAAGGCGTCAAGACACAAATAAATAAATACAAAAAAACCAACAAATGGTAGTTTTTAAAAGCCTATGTAGTTATTGAACTGCCTATAATATTATTGCATAGGTTCCCCAAAAACGTGGAGTACAAGGAGAACTCATATAACAAATCGTATAACATATCGAATCTACTATCAGCTATAATATTATTTGCTAGGTTTCCCAATAAAGAGTCTTCAAGAACATGAAGAGCTCTTATAAATTATCGTATAAAATGTCGTCCCTACTATCATCAATAACATTATTTCCTAGGTCCCCCAATAACGTAGCCTACAAAAGCATCGAGAGCTCATAAAAATTATCGTATAACATGTCGTATCTATTATCTATGATATTATTTCCTAGGTTCCTAACAGAGGCATGGATGCCATATAAATTATCGTACAACATGTCGTATCTATTATCTATGATATTATTTCATAGGTTCCTAACAGAGGCACGGATGCCATATAAATTATCGTACAACATGTCGTATCTATTATCTATGATATTATTTCCTAGGTTCCCCAACAGAGGCATGAATGTCATATAAATCATCGTATAACATGTCGTATCTATTATCTATGATATTATTTCCTAGGTTCCTAACAGAGGCATGGATGCCATATAAATTATCGTACAACATGTCGTATCTATTATCTATGATATTATTTCCTAGGTTCCCCAACAGAGGCATGGATGTCATATAAATTATCGTATAACATGTCGTATCTATTATCTATGATATTATTTCCTAGGTTCCCAACAGAGGCATGGATGTCATATAAATTATTGTATAACATGTCGTATCTATTACCTATATTATTTCCTAGGTTCCCAACAGAGGCATGGATGTCATATAAATTATCGTATAACATGTCGTGTATCTATTATCTATGATATCATTTCCTTGGTCAACAGAGGCATGGATGTCATATAAATTATCGTATAACATGTCGTATCTATTATCTATGATATTATTTCCTAGGTTCCCCAACAGAGGCACGGATGTCATATAAATTATCGTATTACATAACGTATTGATTATTTGTGCACTTTTCCAATAACACCGCAACAAAGAGGGGTACATCAATAGCACGGACTATCCATCAAGTGGTGATTTTAATAAGAGCGCGACAATGCTGCCCCGCCACCACCTAATATTTGGTGCACATAAATTCGCAGAATATTACGCGAAAGAGTGCGGGGGGTAAGACGACGCCGAGGCGGTTAGTGGCCGGAAGGGGGTGACTCTCATAAATACTGGCAGTGATAACATTTGTAAAGGCCTTTTATTTCGTCGTATATACGAAAAAGAAAGGATATTACTGGACAGAAGAGGAATTTATCATCTAAATTCCTTCGGTAGGGTGGCACTGTGATAACTCACTCGCTCTAATAACCTGTGGAACAAAGTGGCGCTACACGCAGATGGCGGAGGTGATTTAACACGCAGATAGGCAATAGGCCCGCACGACGCAATTGAAACCGCAAATCCGGCCATAAACACTCGGTCCGTGTAAACGTGCTTTGCTCGCTCAAACGATTGGTCCTACTTTACGCGACAGTGTCACATATTTGCTGTGTGAAAAATCTCAACAGGCTTGCTTCAGATTATGTGGTTTAGTTGTAGCTAACCTTATATTGCCTCTATATACTGTAGCAACTGCGATTTGAATTACTCAAAGCGATTGATCCTACTTTCCGCGACAAAAAGAGAATATCACTTTGGTTGTGTGACACAAAACTATTACAACCCGACCTCTAAATACTTTAACTACAATTAGAAATACTCCCTCGGTGGTAGGATAACACATTTTAGCCAGCCTAACAGGGTTGCGGAATTCTACCCCCGGAAATTTACCCCCATGAAAAACAAACCACCTACGTCATTTTGACGTCACTAGGGGCGGGGCCTATACACTCTCGAATAACAGCCCGCGACTGGAAAATTTCCCCAATATATTGTTTAATAATCAACATGTAATTGTTTGCTTATAAAGTGATTTGTCTTACCCCCGGAAATCTACCCCCCATGGTCGCCTAAGCTACGTATCAGCCAAGATTAATTGTTGTAGGCTAGTTGATTTTATTAATTAGTTTATGTAAATCAACGGCTCTTTGCTTAATCATTACCTTCTAATATCCAGTATTAGGTTAGGTTAAGTTAGGTAAGGTTGGTTAGGTTACCAAAATAAAATCAACTACGACAATGAACCTTGGCCGATACGTAGCGTAGCCGACCAAGGGGAAGATTTCCGGGGGTAAAATTCCGGTGTCAGGTTTATTGGGATATTGATTAAATATATCTGTTAAGTAAACCGTGAAATGTGAGTTGATTGATATAAATAATAATTTACCCGTCCTAAAAGTTCGCGGCCGTTAATCTACCCCCAGACCTGTGCGTTGCGTCTCCCGAGCGCCGAGTCTCCCGAGCGCCGAGGGCAAATGAGTATCCCCAGCGCCGAGGCCATAAATTACCAAAGGTTCTGCTCAGTGATGCAGAAGTGACGAGGGTTAATACCTTTTATTTAAAAATTGTATCAATCAGTTTAATCTGTGAACCAGTAAAGGTTAGGTTAAGTTAGGTTAGGTTAGGTTAATCATTCAAGATTTAGTGCGAGAAGCACGAAAGTCGGTAAGCTGAACTAAAAAATATTCATTAAATGTTAATTTAGAATTCTAAACGTCTCATGTCTGCAATGAAATGTAAGTAAAATTCACGCCATTCCAGTGCTGATTGTTTACAATGCTCAATTGGGCACACACCTTACCGCAGTTCGTGGCTTTTGTTAATTCCAATTCGGCTGTCAAAACTGTCAGATTATGCCAGATAGCCTGCTCGGCGCTGGGGAGACGCGGCGTTCGGGATACGGAATCGACCTGTGAGGTTAAAATGACGTAGGCGTTTTTTCATGGGGGTGAATTTCCGGGGGTAGAATTCCAGCAACCCCACCTGTTTTAAGATTGTCAAGTTTACACAAAATATTTGTAGGATTTGTATGCGTGGAAAATATAGGTCGGCCCTGAAAAACATGATCGCGAGCTACATCGAGTCAGGGTCTTATGATGAAGGTTCAAGACCCTCAAAGATTACTGGGAATTTGTGCTCTTTAACACACAATAAAACAATGGAAAATCTATAATTTGAATTGTTTTAACCCTGTCCACATTTATAAAGTGTATTTTCCGCCATTTAAGTGGGTTACGTTTTGTAACATTTTGGATCTGATGCCGGACCATTTAAAAAAAAAAAAAAAAAACTAAAGAAGTGGCATCTGTAATTCAAATGTATGAACCAATTAAACTAAACATTAAGATAAAAAAAAAACTAGGAATTCTAATAGTCTTCAAATACAAATGCCTACATTTTCTTCATTTCTTAACAGACCTGTAAAGGATTTTAATCTCAATATTCGACGGCTAACTGTGTATTTGGATAACATTGGTTCAATCAAAGAAAAGTAGGCTACTCTATGACCATAATCAATCACACGTTGAATACCTGTTCTTGCATCCTTGGATAAGAAATACATTAATTGGACGTTTGGTTTTTATTAACTAAAAATATCAAGTTTAGTAGAATAATATATAATATAGTAAAATAAATGTAGGGGTTTTTTCCCTTTAAAATATAAATAAAATCATATTCTCCATTTCTATTACAGTAAATTTTGACATAAAAAAAGTTTGAACACATACATAAAAACTGTAAACATATAACTGCATAAGCTGCACTTTTTTTATCGGTCCTCTGGTGCTAAGACTACCGCGAATAACTTGTTGCTTTGGATTTTATTACGATTTATTACCACTATTACTGACCATTACGATTAATTACTATCCATAACTATCCAATATGATTTATTACTACCGATTACTAACCATTACGGTGTATACTATCCATAACTAACCACTATGATTTATTACTACCGATTACTAACCATTACGGTGTATACTATCCATAACTAACCAATATGATTTATAACTACCGATTACTAACCATTACGGTGTATTACTATCCATAACTATCCAATATGATTTATAACTACCGATTACTAACCATTACGGTGTATTACTATCCATAACTATCCAATATGATTTATTACTACCGATTACTAACCATTACGGTGTATACTATCCATAACTAACCAATATGATTTATTACTACCGATTACTAACCATTACTATCCATAATGATTTATTACGACCGATTACAAACCATTACGGTTTATTACTATCCATAACTAACCGATATGATTTACTACTACCGATTACTAGCCATTACGGTTTATTACTATCCATAACCAACCAATATGATTTATTACGACCGATTACGAACCATTACGGTTTATTACTATCCATAACTAACCAATATGATTTATTACTACCGATTACTAACCATTACGGTTTATTACTATCCATAACTAACAAATATGATTTATTACTACCGATTACTAGCCATTACGGTTTATTACTATCCATAACTAACCAATATGATTTTTTTACTACCGATTACTAGCCATTACGGTTTATTACTATCCATAACTAAACACTTTGATTTTTTTACTACCGATTACTAGCCATTACGGTTTATTACTATCCATAACTAACCAATATGATTTTTTTACTACCGATTACTAGCCATTACGGTTTATTACTATCCATAACTAACCAATATGATTTATTACTACCGATTACTAGCCATTACGGTTTATTACTATCCATAACTAAACACTTTGATTTATTACCACCCATTACTGTGCATTACTAACCATTACGATTTATTAACACTGTCTGCTTAGTGTTGATCTATCCATTTCTATCTGCATCACGTGATTGGCTTGCCGTACACACACACAAAAAAACCAAGGACGACGTATTTTTACATTTTTTTTATTTGAGTAGCACTAATGTTAATACTTTTTAAAAGTATTTTATAATATTAAAAATGTGTATATATTAGTAATGTATGTACGTAGTGTAGAAAACGTGGATTATATTCCTATTGCACTGTTAACTCATCATAATACATGATACACCTATCTGTCTCTGTAAAAATCCAATTCAAGTAGATACACTAATTTTAAAAATCTGAACTTAACCGGCTATTTATAGAGTGATAGCTTCACACTGATTCGAGGAAAAAACTCCTACCTTCAAAATCCCAATGACATACTCACTTGATTCCAATAGTGTATTAACTACGAAATGAAATCCCTACCAAATAAAGAACACTAAAACAATGTAAAAAAATTACAGTGTTGATAATTTGGAATTTAACCACAACGTTAAACAGGCTTCTACAAATAATATACCTCAACTAATGTTTTACAAGTTAAAACTGATTTTCTAAAACAGGTTTACACGGTCTGGAGTAAAAGTACGTACATGAAAACAGTATAAGAAATGTGCAAAAATGTGAGGTTTAAAATTATTAAATCGTTTGACTAAAAACTTCTTCTATATGTGTCACCGAATATACACATTCATTGATAATGAGATGTGTCTCAAGTTTTAAAATTGTATTTTGACTTTCAAAAGCATACGCAATTATCAGTATGTTGTGAAATATAAAAAAATAGAATACTCTACAATTCATTAAGACAATAAAAATTGTGTTTCTGAATAACATATAGTCATAAATTAATGTCGACATATTAAACTAAAATAATACAATATCTGACAATAAAATGTACTATGTATGAACAATTTTACAATATTTTTTATAGATTAAGGTGTTAAGATGGTTTTCCAATTTGAGTTAACTGCTTGTTGTACTGTATTAATGATTATTTTAATTTACGATTAAATTTGTATTTCAATAGTTAACGACTAATATTTTAAAGTTTAAAGAGGCAAGGGAACACGAAGTGGGGTAAGTGTAATATACATAAGCGGTTTAAATACACAAACAAATGCAAAAATAGAGCAGAAATAGTTAGGTTGAAGCAAAATGCGAGTATAAAAATTAAATTTATTGAAAGTGTAGTAACTAACATAGAGTCCGGGAGAATGCATATATTTGGAACGGCGTCCGTCTCAGGCCCGTCTCGACACCATCTGAAAAACCCGCAAAAATCTGTTAATTATTGCCCCTTATCTTTGACAAACTATTATTATCACATTTAGTTACGCCATTAGAAATTAATGTGTGTATTACAATATTCAATAACATGTTTTCAGATTGTATCAATTAAAGATCTGAGACCAAATTTGGTTGATTCGATAGATTTACATGTTAAATTGGCAACTATAAAGTTTGACAATTTATAAAAATATGTAACATTAATTTGATTACGTCTTTAAAATACAAATTGTCTACATCGATGGTTAAAGATACTAGTTTGATTATGAATTATCTTTGTCATAACTGAACATATATAAGTCGATGTTCTTTCATGATTTTAATGTTTTAAATTTTGCGTTGTATCAAATCGAAAATTATTTCAGTTTAGGTTGGAGCAGCAGCCGCAAAATATAGAAAATGAGACATAAAATAATGTTCATTCGATTCTTAAAAAAAATATATATTTTCCGACCAAATGGATTTATAATTCGTTAATTAATTATATGATCCCGGTAAAAACTTCAATTTTAAACACAACTTTAAAATATTCAAGTTAAAACTGGAAACTAATCAGAACCAGGTATTAAATATAAAAATAATTGTTAAAAGAATAAATTAAAATTAAAAACTTTTAAAATATTTATATTAATAGTTATAATTTAAGATTAAAAGTAGACACATAAACACTAATATAAGGTTTGGAGAGATAATTGCATTACTCCTTATAAACAGTTTTATACATACGTAGTATAATTAGTTGAGTGCTTGTGTTGAAAAAGTTTGAAAGAGCAACCGTTTTATTGCTTCATTGCTTTCTTTTTGTGCTGCTGGGAGGAGTTTGTACTTCCAAAATCTATTTTTAAACTTGTGTATTTGTTAGGAGTAAAAAATCATATATTTCCTTTCTGATTATAATATTCTTCAGTTTAAGAGAGACAATTTAGTACATTACTTAAACGCATATTGATTGCCGATATATATTAAAAGTTTTATACCAAGTTTCTCCGGAATAAATTAATTTCTGCAAATCGCTTCTTCAGATATTAAAGTTCGCAATCTTATTCATCTCATTTTACCCTAAAGAGTTTAGGATTCTTGAATTAGCTAACCTAAGTAGGCCTACTCATTGTCGAAATGTCTTAACTATGCCAGTTGTTGTTCTTGGGGTACATTTATATTTATAATAAACACGTTTGAATACATCGTTTCATCTTCAAGTATTTTGCTACGATACTCAGAGATTTGCGCCATACAAGCTCTTGATAAAGTAGATGAATGAACTAAAGATGAAACTGGATCCAACCCCAGAAGAAAGATGAACCTTAGTGTACCCAAAGTCTTGGTCACAAAACTTTATTTAACTCGTTCAAAAGGTTGATTATTAAAATTCCCCTGTCGCAGCAAACGTACAGATTAGGTGAATTTCCATTTGCCTAATTGGATTTTCACTTATAATTCCTTAAATATCTCTGATTCATTCCCACTATACAAACATTAGGGTAAACGAGTACTAGGAGAAGGGGTAGGCCGAGAAAAAGATGCTTGATGAAGTGGAGGATGTTGAGAGTGAGGAATTGGAAAGAGATGGCGCAAGATCGAGGCGATTGGAGGCGAACTGTAGCAGAAGCCAAAGGCCTCCAAAACCTGTAGAGCTGCGGAAGTACGTAAGTAAGGGTAAACTAGTACTTAGGTTTGCTGCTACAGGGGAGGTAATAAGGTGAGTTTTGTTTTGGAAATGTTACCAAATTTCTTGCCAAATGCAAATGTTGGTGAGAGGAATTAAATAAAAATAAATTGCTAAATTCGGTCAGAATATATTCATAAACAAGCTAAATACAAGCAGTTTACTCATTAGATTAATAAGATTAACTTAGACATTTTATATTTACAGTTCAATGGAATTCTCTCTAACAATTAAACGTACAACAATGCTTCAATATACTAGATTATTTGTTTGCTCAACAAAATGGGTAGGAAAGAAATTGTAAAATTGATGTTGTGAGTGTCAAAAATGGAAAACCCCCACTTTCACCCCGTTCCCGTTCCCATTGTCTGATCATGTTGATTCCCGAACTTGTTTGAATACACGTAGATTTACAATAATTTTTTACGTCATTTAATCAAAATTAGGATGCTTTTTCTAGAGTCAGCGTGCTAACTGACACGTGGCCTATGGGAACATAAATAAGAAAAAGATAATCAGTCCCAGGTGTAATTCCACAAAAGGTATATTGGTATATACTTTGATACAAACGCCTCATTTATAAGTTACAGCCAGTTCATAGTTCTTTAGTTGTGTTCTGAGCACAATATTGATTTATGTTTATTACTTAACAAACATCAAGCCCTTCTAGTAGCTTGTCTCCATCCAGAATCAATCTCGCTTTTAACTGAACTAGCTACCTTCAGATTTGAAGGCGGATAACCACTCGGAGAGCCCAAAAACTGGTATTTGAAAACGAAAACTATCAAAGAAGAAAAACAATACTTCTCAGTGTAGAATTGCTTTAATAACTCATTGATTTTGGTCCTTTGCGAACGACCTATGTAAACACGTGTTGTGTTTGTTCGCATACATCAAGACCAGAGGCCTTTGTATGACACAAGTATTGGGGAAGAAAGACAGGCCGGTTGAATGTACAATGTTGTTTTTGGAGGGAGAGATGGGGGTCGTGTAAAGTGGTCGTAAACGTAACCATCAAATAGAAAGTCCGGTTGTAAAACCGATGTCTGTCCGTCCGTTTACTCTGATCGTCATATTTGTGCATTCGCCCGTGATACACATATTTGCACGTCCCCTTATGTCATTCTTTCTCTGTTTTTCTGGACCGTAGATTATTTGGAGGTAAACACAGATGTTTTATTTTATTTTGTTATAAATTGTGTATAGAGACATCGGAGAAAATGTTTTGTCCAACCTTTAAATGGAATCATTTTACATATTACTTCAGGCTAGGTCTAGGTAGCAGAATCATCGGATAGCTAAGCTATTAGTGATTCGCGGGATTTGAACCTAAGATCAAGGGGACAGAAGTTTTGCGCATTACCAATGGAACAGTTCGTCCCCCCGGTGATAGCTAAAATTACATTTAATTACCTGCTGTGGGGTTTTGATTGAAATATTTAAACAGATATTAAGGGGATCCGCCACCATTAATGATTTATTGGATGATGATAGGATGATTTAATGAATTTTTACTTTTATCAAAAATTATATTTTTAGATTCAGAATTCAGTTTTAAACATTTGTATGTAATTTTTATGCCAATCTGAACATTTTTACATGAAAATACATGTAAATATAAAACAAGGCCATTGACAACTAATTGTTTTTTATTTTGTGGGTTCAAGTTATAGTATAAATTACTAATGTAATGTAATGTAGTGTTGGCTAAAAATACAATTTATTTGAAATATTATAACATCTTAGCAAACTATTTTTCTGATTTTTCAATCGTTGGCTGCAGCATTGATGAAGTTGTTTGTCCGCTGTCAACTCAGGATTTTGTGTTTTTCTAACTCTGTCACTCGCATATACAGAGTGATTGATATAAGTTTGACAACTGTTTTATTCAACACTTATAAGAGATATAAAAAATGTTAAATTGTAATTGCCTTGGATTTTTTATTTAAAAAAATTTGGTCAAGTTAGGCCGCCAACTTTACGTTTTAATTCTTGGAATACTTTTTCTCTAGAGCTACTCGTTTAGGAGTTACAACGTGATACAAATAAGAAAAAATGACTTGCTGTGTACATTCTGCAAAATGTAGCTCCTAAACGAGATTGTTGGGAGCAAAAATACGTGGAGTTAACAAGTTTTAAAATTGCATCTAGATTCTAAAAAGACTATGAAACCACTAATGTACTAAAATCACATTACCGATTTATTCTGAAGATAGGTGGCCATATTTTAACACATATATCGAAAATATATTGATTCCATTGTTCCAAAAATGACCACCATTTTCCAAAATGGCAGGGGAATTTGAAAATAGGAATGATTGATAACATTCGCTTATTGGGTCTGATGGTGATTAGAGTGTCCAATCGAAATCGATCACCACTTACCATCTTTTTTGTATATTTACCGTCTTGTGAGTAACAGTACTAACAGTATAAGCGTAAATATATGTTTTAAGTGTTATAAGACGTATCTTTTATTTACCTTCCGTATTTACATATATCCTACTTTTCTTATAAAACTTTCTAATTAGCCAAGTATTCATTTAAAGAGGAACAAAAAGTCGTACAAAAGTGAAAGATAAAGTTGTAGATAGTAGCGGATCCCCTTACGTTTAAATTATTATCATCGTATTGTTTCTGCTCGTTCTGATAGGTATAATTTTTGTTTTCTAGATAGGTGGGCTCCGAACCACTGGTCCACGATATTACAGCCAATGGCGATTCACGGTTTTTGGACATCCACATATTGGTCTCGCGTTGTAACAACTCATTTTTGTTATTTTGTAGCTAGTTTGCAACTTAGAAGAGCAAACTCAGTTTTGAGCAAATTCGCACACTTTTAATTGATTTCAGGCATGTTTAATAATTTTCCTATTTCAGTTCAATCATCTTTGTCTAGAGACTTTGAAAAATGCAATACAACCAGCAGGTTGTAGAATGAAAGACGCGGGAGAATGGAGTGCAGAACATAGATTTGAGTTAACGTATTATACAGGGTGTCCCGGAACTCTCTACCAATATTTTAGGGCATTGCTCCTGGGTAAGAAACATACCTAAATATCATATTTAAATTGTCCGGAAGTCCTTAGTTACTCACACAGCCGCCATTTTGTTTTTTTTTCAGTTATTATTATTTTTTCTAAAGAATGGTTAAACATACGAAATGGAAACTTTTCACAAACATTTAGGACAACTAGACAAAGCTACAAAAAAATTATGACGATTTTTCAAATTCATAAAACAAAATGGCGGCCATTTAACATTTTTTTTAAATCAACGGTTTTTGAGTTAATTAAGAAACAAAGTTTTAAATTTTGTTTTATGAATTTGAAAAATCGTCATAATTTTTTTATAGCTTTGTCTAGTTGTCCTAAATGTTTGTGCAAAGTTTCCATTTCGTATGTTTAACCATTCTTTAGAAAAAAAATAATAACTGAAAAAACAAAATGGCGGCTGTGTGAGTAAGTAAGGACTTCCGGACAATTTAAATATGATATTTAGGTATGTTTGTTACCCAGGAGCAATGCCCTAAAATATTGGTAGAGAGTTCCGGGACACCCTGTATAATCATTTACCCTGCGTACCCTAAAACGTTCCTATAACGTTCCTAACTAGGCTGTTTGATACAGTCAACCTGTCACTGCTATGTATGTCATGAGTAGATACCTCAATAAAGGGGAATACAGTCTTTCTGTTACCAACATGAGATATCAGTATGAACAATCACAATCAACTATATGAAAAATCACAATTAAAAAAAAATTATCGTAGTTAAATGATTTACAGGACTTGAACGAAAATCACAACTATCAGCTGCTACCGTTAGATTTAAGTCATTAAGTCAAAAAACGGGGAAAGTCCAACGGTCAAACCAAACTAAGCTTATATTTTCAGAATGTCAATGGCCTACGAACTAAACTCACTGCCCTTCGTCAATCTTTAAGTAACTCAACTTATGATGTTATTATACTGGTTGAAACAAACCTTACTAATGATATAAGTAATTCTGAACTTGGTTTCCAAAACTATAGAGTATATAGATGTGACAGATCGCCTTTATCAAGTCTTAAATCAAGTGGTGGAGGTGTTATTGTTGCAATAAGGAATGATTTTGAGTCTTGGGAACTCCTACCATCTACGCAGAGCGTTGAGTCTGTCTTCACTGCCGTAAGGCTCAAAAACTCTTTGTTCGTACTGAGTGCAGTCTATTTACCACCTAATCAAAATTCATCTCAATATGTTGAATTTTCTTCAATACTTGAGGAATTGTTTGTCGCTAATCCGAACTCAAACCCAATGTTGGTTGTTGGTGACTTCAACTTACCAAATGTTAATTGGCTGGATCCTACAACTTGTCAAGTTGATACTTCTGCTCAACCTATTTGTGATGCTATGAGCTTCCTGAAGCTAAGACAGTGTAACAGCATCGTGAATGAGCGTGGTGTTCTCCTCGACTTGGTCTTTTCCTCTGAAGATTTGCGTGTGCAAAATGCAATTGATCCTCTTCTTGCTGTGGAACACCATCACCCTGCCTTGGAAATGGAACTCCCTGTTTGCCCTCTTGATGATCTTAATTATAGTGCCGTCTTTCCTAATCTCAAACAATGTGATCTTCACCATGTTTTTGACTGGGTACAGGGCATTAGTTATCCAATACTTGACAACTATACGCATGCTGAGTTATACTTTTCCGACTTCTGCTCCAAACTAAGTCATACTATAAGAAATGCTTGTCCTTCAAAGTATATAGGAAAAAGATCCTTCCCCATATGGTTTTCTTCAGAACTCAAATTGATGATTATCAAGAAAAAGGAACTACACAAGCGCTTCAAGCAGAGTCTCGATGACCGAATATATCTCCAGTTTTGCGGTGTTCGAACTATATGCAAGAGGATGACGAGGGAATGCTACTCAGCTTACATCGAGACTGTTGATTCATCTATAAAAACCAATATTCGTGCCTTCTGGAGTTATGTGAATTCTACTAAGAAACTGCCCTCCCTGCCGTCAAGAGTGAAGTTGGATGCTGAAGTTGCTGATAGTCACCAGGATATCTCCAATCTTTTTGCCAAATTTTTCGCCTCTGTTTATAAGTCCCCGTCATCTACCCCACCAGATTATGAGCTTAACGCAATCACCTCAATCTCATCATGTTATGTTAGCTGTTCGGAGGTGGAGGATGAGCTGAATTCACTTGATACAAGCAAAGGTGCAGGACCCGACGACATATCACCACTGGTCTTGAGGTTCTGTAGCAGTGTTTTATCACCTCATATCACCATATATTTCAACTCACTCATGGCTGCTGGTGTCTTTCCCTCAAATCTTAAGAATGGTTATGTAACTCCAATTTTTAAGTCCGGATCTCCTGCTGATGTCAGGAACTATCGCCCTATTGTTATCCAGTCCACGTTAGCAAAGATTTTTGAATCGCTTGTGCTGAAGAGATTGTCGTTCGCTCTGAAGAGTGTGATTAATGCAGAACAACATGGATTTATGAAGGGACGCTCAACCACTACGAACCTCTTGTCCTTCCAGAGTAATGTTACTACTGCCTTCTTAAATTCCCACCAGATTGACGCTGTTTACACGGATTTCTCCAAGGCCTTCGATCGAGTTAGCCACAAACATCTGATTGCTAAACTTAGAGCCATTGGAATAAATGGACCCCTTCTAATGTGGTTAGAGAGCTACCTCCAGGATCGGTTTCTTCAGGTGCGAGTGGCTGGCTCGTTGTCTCAACCATTTCCTGCTATTTCCGGGGTTCCTCAGGGATCGCTTCTGGGCCCGGCCTTGTTCACCATATTTATCAATGATTTGGTTCAGCATTTGGATTCAAATGTACTGCTTTTTGCTGATGATGCCAAGATCTTCAGAGAGATTTCACATGTGAGAGACTGCGAGGCTCTACAGAATAGTATTGATTTACTGTCAGTGTGGTGCCAGATGAATGAAATGTCTTTGAATGTCTCAAAGTGCTCTGTGGTAACCTTCACCAGATCTAATAATCCTATTATTCATCCGTATAAACTAGCAGATCAGCAACTTCAACGTTCTTCAAAGGTCAAAGACTTAGGCATCATACTCTCTCCTGACCTCAATCCTCAAGAGCACATTAACTACATTTGCAAGAAGGCCAACTCAGCACTTAATTTCATCACCAGGGTCAGTCATGACAGATTTTCAGTATCGGCACTGGTAACTCTTTATATCCATCTTGTCAGACCCATACTTGAGTTTTCCTCCACAGTTTGGAATCCGTACCAGTCTGGTCAGATCGCCAGGCTGGAAAACACTCAAAGCCGTTTTGTTCGCCTGGTTGGTCTACGTTTGGGGATGCAATACCGTGCTGTTCCTGTTCATGATCTGCAACTCCAGTTGAACCTGTTGCCTCTTTCTACCAGACGTGAGGTAAATGATGTCTTATTCCTGAAGAAATTGATCACATCCTCCATTGATGCTCCCGACCTGCTCTTGGAACTAGACTTCCGCACATCACGTAGCCTTCGCCATACCCAGCTGTTTGCGAGGCGGCAGTACTCAACACAGTACATGTACCACAGTGCACTTCCTCGTCTGCAACGTCTGGCAAACAACCTACCTGGTCAATTGGACTTGTTCAGCATGAACAATGAAACGTTTAAAAAAAACTCGTTAGCAGCTTGCGTTCCTCGTAGATTTATCATTATTGTTTTGTTGTTCTTGTCCGTGTTATGCTTCATTGTTACTTTTATATTTATATTTATATTGTTATTTACTATATTTTGTTATATTTATTTCCTATTTACACTGTTGTTGCTTGTTATATCGTTATATCATCTTGTTATATCTATATTTTGTTATATCTATACCTTGTTATTTCTTATATCTTTTTATATCTTATATCTTCCTGTTATCATTGTTAATCTATTTATTGAATGTACTTCAAGTTGGCTAAAATTTCATCAAAAATGTCTATTTTTTTTTTAGTCTTATATAAGTTTTGTCATATTTATGTATTGGTTTGACCGTTGGTATAAATAAATAAATAAATAAATAAATAAATAAATAAATGATCAGCTGTAGCCCATGTTTACGTTAGAACATACGTGAACTATTGCAAAAAGTTTTGACACCAAGATATTTATTGTGACAAAACAGTAGATTTTGCCTCTAGAGTCCAAAGTTAACCCAAGTTTAACAAAGTAAATGAACGAAGGTCGAAAACTACAATTTCGGGCCGTTTCACACAAAATTTTTGTCGACACACTGCACAATTTTCTAAGATGGAATTATGTAAATTTTAAACATTGTTTACTTTGTTAACTTGGCTACTAAAAGTGGTTCTTTATCGTTTGTGCTATTACATACGAACAGTCATTACTGTTATTTAGATGCAATGTGTATTACTACGCCATCACAATTGTTTATCACTTGAATTCTCTTGTTTATATATTTATGTGAATGACGATAAAGTGGTAAATTTGTAGTGAAATCCAAAAACACAATCAACACATAATAATGATGCAATAGTACATCTGTTAATTGAGACTATTTCCATTGGAAAAATCAGCGGACGAATTTTAAGCTCCTCTTTCACAGCTGACTCATTTTCTCCCAATGATGTCTTAAGCCCCACAAAGCAGTTATTAAAATAACCTTTTTCGATGTTACAGATTTCAACGAGTTGTCAATTCACTAGTTATTTAGTAATTTACAGCCGATGGCTCAATTAAACATAGTTTTAGTATATTCTAACACCATTAGCAATTTTTATTTGGGATTGCATATCTCATACTAATAGTCAAAACTACTATTGACTTTGGTGATTAGATGTGGAGGAATGTAACCAGAAACGATTATAATAAATAAAAATATATATGTACCATCGAATAACTAAACGTGTGGACAAACTGCTTTGTTACAAAATAAATTCAAACTAGGGTTTTAACATTGAGACAAACACAGATTTGAACACACAAATATAAGAATTCAAACATGAATAAGATATCCAAGATCACATCAGATGTAGCAACCCGCATGCTCGGTTATTTTTTGCATAACTATTACCAACCACTAACCAAACTACTGTAAACCCTTAACCTTTAACCATAATGTTAGAGCTTATTTACTATGGTAATTACAATAAACAAAATATTACGGCCAAATAATCGTGAATACTAAGTATATTCACAGCACAAAATATGTGCTCTTGGGGGTAACAACGAAACGAGATTTATGTTGGTATTAATCTATGGCAAACGCTTGGCAACATGACGTGAAAATTAAAAAGAAATTATTCATCTGGGTTTTGATATAATATTTTGTACATATATTAGTACTAATAACGGTGCGAATAAAACGTTTTGGTAAAAGAAAATACCGTAGCAACTAGTTCACTAACAACAGTCCACCTGGAAGTATAAAGTCTAACCTTACTCCTTCAAATGAAGAAGGCTACAACTCGAGAAAACAAGCCAAGTTCGTCAAAAGAAAAGTTAAAGTATTTAAGTTCTTTGGCCAGTAATATGGACTATGTAAAAGATATAATGGAAGAAGGTAATGGTATTGTAGACTTGAATAAAGAAATACAAACTTTCTGTCCTGTAGAAATTGTAAAGCGTAGGATTCGATAGGTAAATTTGAAGATACTGCAGAGCGGAAAGGTATAGCCTATAAATTAGTTATTAGTTGTAATAAATGCTCTCATCAGTCATCATTTATGAAATTCCATAAAACAGAGAGAAAACATTTGAAAAATAACCTAAGATTTGTCTATGGTCTTAGGAGTATCGGAAACGCAAGCATCGTTTTGCTAAGTAATGAACCTTCCGCAACCTCCTGCTAATTTTTTTAGGTACAATAAAATTATTTATGAAGGGGGTCATGCTGATTGTTCAGCTAACTACGAGGGTCCAAGTGGAGGCATGGAAGTTGCTGGTCTCCTAACAAAAAAATATGATTCCTGTGCGGTAGGTAAACTTTTTGGGTGATGGTGACAGCAAAGTTTATGGTCTAAAGCAATAAACCCTATGGATATTGTCTCCAGATATCTAAATTAGAATGTGTTGGATATATTCAAAAGAGAAAGGGCACACAGCTTACGGATTTACGTAAGGCCTACAAAAAGCAACAACTCAGTGACGGCAAGTACTTATCGGGACGTGGTAGACTCACAGTTAGTTGATACCACCGATACTCTTAGATACCATCCATAATCTTCAGCAGTATTACGGTATTGCAATAAGAAGTTCTCATCCTTAGAAACAATGATACAAGCTGTACGGGCCACATACTTTCACAAATATCCACAGACTCTGAGCCCCAGCATGGCGTTGTCCTATTGAGGCTGATTCGTGGTGCAAGTACAACAGTGTTGCACCCAGAAGACTACCTTGTCCAGACCATAGCAATTCTCTACCTGAGGCTGTCATGAAAGTAATAAAACCAGTCTACCAAGCTTTATCTGAACCTAGTTTACTGATGAGATGTGTGCATGGCAGAACTCATAACTGCAATGAAGCATTCAATAGCCTTTGGACTCGACTTCCCAAAACAACGTTTGTAAATCACGAGACTCTAGTAGGAGTTATGGATGCTGTTTTGCTGTATTGAGTTTCAACGATGGTGTGTTGGGGAAAGAGCGTGTTGGAGGAAATACTGTGTTTGGTCTTCAAGTGGATTATGAGTGAGTCCGCGTTGTAGAGATGGCGAAGAGAGAGATAGAAAAAGCTCGACAAGCATGAAGCAATCCGAAAAGAAGGCTAGAGGATGTGGAACTAGATGAAGATTACCTTAGCTATAGAGCTGGCATGTTCTAACTGAGGATATTCGATTACTTGTAAGTAGATAAATTTCTGTAAATGGCAAGTTTTTCCAATGTTTCCGAAAACAACATTGTTTATGTATTGGCACCCTTTTTTGCCCTATTTGCTGATCTTAACCACATTTTGCAAAATTATTCCATATGTACATAGGAACATTGTGAACTTCCATAAATCTTAGAGTATTACTTTATAAGAAAATAACAATTTAATTTATAAAAAATTCGTAAAAGATTGTTTTTTAAAAAGAATGGTAAAACAAAATTACAACACACCTAAACACAAATATTAGAGATTCAACATACTTCTACAATATAGTGATATAAAAGCTCAGTGATGATTGAGAAATATTTGTGGGAAAATAACTGCACCTGAAGTTATAGAATTTAACATGGGCGGGGTAGGGACGTCCGGGTTACCGAGAAAACGCACCGTATGCCTACAATTTTCGTGGATATGTTGGGCATCCAACCCGCCGCCCCTAGCACCAAAACCGAACTACTGGGCTAGCAACACAGTCATATAATTTATTTCTTTTTTTAAGAATAATGATATCTATGTGATTATTTATCTTGAAATTAAATAATTTCAGTGAGTCTAAGGATTAAGGACTCACATTTCAAATTATGATTCCAATTTCAAGAACAGTTTAATTTAGTAAAAGATGCGAATGCATTTGTTTAATCAACGCTGTGTTTTGCATTTGACCCAAATGTGTAATAATTTTATATTTTTAGTTGAAATATCATGATTTTTTCTAATCGAAACACAGATATGTTGTTATTAAGACAACCAACCACCAACACCAGGGAAATATGGCCAAAACAGTTGAAATAGAATAAACTTTAAACAAATTTGTATTATAAATTTAACGTTTTTATAGTTTATTTAAAACTTTCTTTCGAAATAACCTCCAAAAGTTCATTGGACAATCTATATATTAATAGGCAAGCATGTTTCTTTAAAACCTTTTTTCTCAGCTCGTGTGCATCGTAGGGAAAATCTACGCATACCGTTAGAAAGCTATTTTCCTGTAGGTGTGCAGAATCCCTTTATAAATTTAAATAGGCTCAAAGATAAGCGCAAAAAATGAGTTTAAAAATTTGAAAAAATTTACATGGATCTTATGCGTTGCCATGCTGGTGACGAAATAACAACGAAATATAAACAGAAAATGAAAACAAATGGAAGAAACTCAAATCACATGTTTTATTTACAGTGTGGGGTGAAACATTAACATAAGTGAGTACATTACATATTTTTGGTCGAGTTTCGACCACTGGACATTACTCGTTTTTAATAATTGATCGGCAACATTTAATTACATTACAGCACTACGAGGGCTGAAGTTTTGAAAGAATCCCCATTCTAAAAAGGCTATCCTACCTGTTTTTTTTTTTTTTTTTTTTAACAAGAATCCACATACGACTTTATAACTCGGCCTTATCTCAACTAATCTGTCTTATTTTGATAGTTCATCCTACACAACTTAACACGAAACGCCATGGGATATACAGCATGGACATTGGCAAAACGCGATTCAAATGAAACAGACAACTTTAAGCATGAGGATTTCTTTTTTAAAATCCATCGTAACTTTTCTCACAATTGGAACATGCTAACGTCGCAATGAAATTTCCAAATAATTTTAGGAAGAAGACATTATACAAAAGGGAACCTCTATTAAAGCGTACACGATGACGTCTTAATATTCTTAGTCTTTAGGCTATATATTTTCGGATTATTTATCAAATTTACGATGAAAATTGGGAGTTTTGCTATCAACCCTCGTATAAATAAGAATAAAAACGTAGTGATACCATCACTTCACATAAAAATTTTAAAAAAGCACGGGCTTTGATTCGAATTATAATTATGTTCATTGATGCACCACCAAAATAAAAAATTACACGAACCGTTTGATACATTTTATTATTTTACGTTTCTCTGGGAGTTAAGAAGTCTTATTGGATACTTTTCAAAATAATTTTAAAGCGCTCAAACTTAATACTACATTAATTAGGAACGGAAAACAGTCATCATCCATGTTAAATTTTTTAAATCGAATTTTAAATCAATTTTATATTTAAAAGTTGGTTTTAGCATTTAGAAGGTTGTTAAACTAAACAGCATGCTTACTCACAATAGGAAACCGTCGAAACTCACCTGGAACATGAGAGAAAACGTGAGTAATATACGATGCCATGTAGCTAGAAGTAAAGGGAAGATTAAATGCAAACTATACATGACTTGCTTAACAATAATTACTAGGCGTGTGCGAAGCAGCAAAAAGATTTCAATTCGTTGCAACGACTCGATTCAAAAAGTTTTCAATTCGTTGCAACGACTCGATTCAAAAAGTTTTCAATTCGTTGCAACGACTCGATTCAAAAAGTGTTCAATCCGTTGCAACGACTCGATTCAAAAAGTTTTCAATTCGTTGCAACGACTCGATTCAAAAAGTTTTCAATTCGTTGCAACGACTCGATTCAAAGAATTTTCGAATCGAATCAATGCATTTCGAGTCTAAGCAACACGGGATTTTTCTATTCATACTTGTCAATGGAGTGAAGTAACAACAATTACTATCCGTACGTAAATATGACACATTTGAATTTTAGGTGAAAAAATATATACTTTCAATCGTATATAGGAAGACCACGTTTCGCTGGAAATTTTAGTAAATTGCGTGCCTATTTCCACAGAGAATTTCATAATGTGTATATGTTGCAGCATTACCTAAGCATGGTACCTATTTTATATTTTTTATTTATAACTAAACATATGTTTTGGTGTGAACAAACATAAACATTGAGAATTGATGATTTTATTTTTCAAGTAAGTTGTAACTCGTTTCGATAAGTTAAAGAACAAATACATTGCTAATGTATCCCCAGATGTTTATATGACAAATGAAGACTCAGGATCTAATTGTTTTTTACGCACTTTGATGTAAACAGCTTATATGAGTACACAAGTCTCAGCAATAACTTTTATGGCAACGCAATGTCTCTGTAATAAATTAACTAAATATATATTGATTAATTTTTGTAGACTAATCAAAACTTTTTAATCGTGTTATTCCAACGTGATTATTAGCTCTTTAGAAGATTCATTCAAGAAGCTGAAGATCAATTATATTCACGGAATTATAGACGCAAACATGCTCATATGAAAGCTGGAAATTGAATACTTTGAAGAAATACATGTTTAAGAAATCAACAATCTGAGCAACTTGGTCAGACAAACTCTTGTTTTATGACATTAGAGGAGAAGAATAATAATGGTCAGCTATTCCCGTCAAGTATTTGCCTATTTGTGCAAAGAATCATGTGCTATAAGTAAAACATTTTCTGCCAAAATGGTTGCAAGAATAAGAGGCTTTTTGGACCAATACAGGTTTTAGTTGAAATCGAATTGTAACATTAAGAAAAATTGTGTTTAGTAGATCAAAACAATAATTTTATGACATAGCTTTCATAGATTATATGTATTTTTTTAAATCTACAGTATGTATTTGGGAGACTAAAATATTCATATTTCCACAAAAGTTATCCATGGATTGAGTTCGAGGTTCGGCCACTCATACTCTAGGAGGGTAAAGAATCATAAAGCCCCAGAGTAGGCCTGGTGATTGCAGTGAATTTTAATGCCTCGGTTGAATTGTTAATGAATAGCTGCAGTATTAGCTTTCCACTCGTATATAATCTGAAAGTAACAGGTTCGATCCCAAAAAAAGGCCAAGTTTTAACTTTGTTGCAATGTTTAAGGAGAGCTAACTAATACTTCTTAAAACAAGTTGACATTATTGCAACCGGGTTCAATAAACGTAAACACGTGTACAATACCAAGGCATTTAACCAAATAAAATAATAAATTGGAACTTCGGACGCAGAGAAGTGGCAAAAATACGAATTTAATACTTAATTAGGAAAGAAACATGTCATTTAATTTAGTAAAGAAGTCAACTGGACGTGGTGTGTTTTTAAAACCTTTTGCAAACGTACTTTTATCACATTTAGATTATATAGATATTAAGTTGAATAATGAAAGGGGGCAAAAACCGCGTGGCTTACACACATTAATTTACCTAAACATAGACAATTTAAACAGACTTTAAAAGGTATAGAAACAAAACATCTTCATCGAAGTCGATAACTTAATTACATTCATTTCGAATTGCAATAAACCTAAAATCCATTAATATTATGAGATACGTTTTGTCCTCTAAAATCGCAAAGTATTCATGATATCACAGGGAACTTCATGGGTTGGTGTTTTAGACTAAATATAAATATATTGTCAACGATCTTTGGCGCAACAACTTCGCAAATGGGCAGTGAAGTGCGATGGAATTTCTGAAAAGTGGTTTCGAGGAGATTATCTTATCACAATATCTTATCTAAAATGGTGGGTTGACGGGGCTTGTTTCAACGGGAGAAGGGATTTATTCCAGATTGTTTCTGGAGGAGTGAAATGCAAACAATCGAGACATGAAGGTAGGAGAAAACGTGGTGAAGAATTTGAAATGTTATGCCATAGAATGCACAATTTCTCTATTGGGATACTGCGAACACTTTGTCTATGAACTAACAGGTAATATAGTTACATAAGATCTAATCAACAAATATACCCTGACTAGTATTGTATAAACATTACAATCGTCTGTGGTTATAAGAACAAATTATTAGAAATGACAATAAGTCTTTTCAATCGTAATTAGCAATGATTTCTTCTAATACTGTGCAACAGCTGGTTAATTTCAATGACAATTTGTTTGCATTACTTTGACAATTATATTATTTTGTTGAATTTTATTAGTTTTTAGCAGGCCTACAGTTTTCAAAAATGTATTAAGTTTTAAAATATTGTATCCAACAAGGGTTAGGTGCAGGTGTTTTTATTGTAACAAACTAAGGGGGTTTTAAAGTATGATTTTAACCTTTGGTTATCTGAATTTTTACAAACAGCTGCCAAAATATCTAAGACGATTCATTGTTTATTATGTTTTAGCTGAAGAAGATTGCCAGACCAGAAGTCAAGAGAGTAGGTATTACTGAATGTAAGGAAATCAAATGCTAACATGTGTTCAGGATAAGTTGACAAAGAGTTGTCTAAAAATTTCCACAGTAAAAGTAAATATAAAAACATATCAACACAAATAAAGAACGTTTAACTGAAATAACTACAGTGGGATTTGCATTTCTTAGTCAGTAACGGTTTATTTAATCCTCATTTCCTAAGTTTGCTCAATG
The DNA here is from genome assembly GCF_028750875.1 of Macrosteles quadrilineatus. Classification (NCBI taxonomy): domain Eukaryota; kingdom Metazoa; phylum Arthropoda; class Insecta; order Hemiptera; family Cicadellidae; genus Macrosteles; species Macrosteles quadrilineatus. The sequence continues at coordinate 77,144,443 of NW_026542600.1, read as the reverse complement.
AGGTTAAAATTTCTGTAGTTTTATGAAGCTAGAAAACATAGTTTTTCCAATCTCCCATTTCACCGATTTCATAGATTGCAAAAACGTTTGTGACACAGATATATAAATCTAGGTATCCCAGGATTTTAAATTTGAAATCTCTGGAGGCAGGGGAAGACACTGAGTACCCCCTCCCACAGAGGTGATGATCCAGCCATTATTTAGCCTAATCCGAGCATGATGCGGGCTACATGCTATCATTCTTATCCAATCTCAATTTGTAGGGTCTAAGGGCTAAGGGTTCCATCAGTATGCGAGTCTAACACCACCTTTCACCCACATATTACCCTTTGCTCCTTACGCCTAACACCCTCTTATACCTAAAGCGTTTCACTTTCACGATGTTCATCCCTAGAATGGTTACGGTTATATTATAAAAGGGAGGTTAAAATACCGTTCAAAAAAGTGGTCGTAGTGTAGTGATTATGTAGGATACTTGTAGAGCGTAAAACACGTTAAAGGAACGAATTAGAGACTTTGGGAGCATATATGTAAGCTTAAAATATCGCTCGCATTTAATTTTATGTCAAGTATTAGAACTATTTTAATTATTCACATCAAATCAGGTAAATCAGGTAAGTATGCGTTGTATGAAACTTGAGAAACCTATAACCTATGGATGCACAGTAAAAATGCAAAATTAATAGTGTTCGTCTAGAAAACCACCAAAATCGTGTAAATTTTCTTAAATAGAAAGAATTGAGTGAACACACATCAAATTCTTAATTATTTCTCTGGAAAGTTTGGTTAATACACAGGTAAAATCGATAAATGTTAATTTGGCGTGCCAAATGCAGGATTTTTGATTGGAAAATGTTTTTTCTCTTATTTTTCTTCAGATTCTGTAGCCTTTTGTTGGTAATTTCCCTTGTCTTGCTGCTCATCTGCGTTCCAATTCGGATGTTTATATTTTCTAGTTTAAAAACCAACTGATTTAACAAAAAAATTATAATTTTCAAACCGAGAATTTTACGCTATTATCGAGTTTTGTTAAAGAAGCCGATCGAAAATATTGTAAGTAACTATAATAATCAAATAGGTCTATATCAGACGAATATTATGACTAAAATATCATCATAGGAGTGATTCTAATCTAAAAGGTTAGCATCTTGGATTTCGGTGCGTAATCTTACATTTTTGATTACATGTATGTTATTTACAGGTCACATAAACCAAAATACCACTGGCGTAAACACTAATATAAAAAATAATCAACGCTAAATATAGTTCTCAAAATAAGTGAACGAAGCAGTGCACGTGTTGGAAACTGACATTTAGGTGGACAAGCCGTGAGTCGTAAGGGTCGGACAACATTGGGGCTAAGTTATTGGTGTCACTTAAAGTGGGGTGCAACAGACATTAGTTAAAATCTCGCTGGAGAGGCGCTAGATTATCCACAATGGCTGTTGTCTGCCAACAAGTGACAACTGGCGCACTTTACCCGCTCACAGCCGACCTGCGTACTCAGTTCAGTGAAATTATCTAAGGTTTATCGGTTGTTGTTCGATTTTTGGAGTAAAGTAGTAGTATCATACAGTCTACGTACTTATTGTGGGTATAAATAATTAGTAAAAAAAGTCTATAAAATTATTAAAGTTCATCGTTAGCCAAGAAGAGTTTGGTGATTGCCGATTTTTTAGTGAACTAGTTTTTACTTTCTTTACCATACAATTTCACGAAAATGGCTCGAACACTTTTGATTAAGTTTTAGTATCTCATGGTCCTCTATTATAATATATAATTTAATAAATGGGACAAACCCTAATGCTGTAAAAATTACGGTTCAAAAGTTATTGCAACTTTTGTGATATTACCCAAAAAATACCATAGTTACTCCCACCGCTTACCCATATTAGCGGTTGTTGGCATGCTAATGGGAGCAAGTATGTGTATGTGTTGCTGGTACCATTTATTTATATTTTCTGAAAAATAATTGAGGGTTTCAGTAATTAGTAAAAAAGTGTAGTCTAAAGAAATTATTCAAGGTTTATCAGTTGTCACGTAAAGGTTTAGTGTTAACCTTTTTGGACTGTAATATTAGTTTTATATGGTCTTGGTAATTAACAAGGGTAAAAATTGAAAGTAATTATCGAGAGGAAAACATATTAGTTTAAGAAATGATTCAAGGTTTATTCAAATTGTAACCGCACTAAATGAACCAAAGCGGATAATCTTTATTTAAAAACTGTTGTATCAATATTTTTTTCCTGTTAATTGTGTTATATTTATTTACACAAAAGAGTTTCAACTGTTTCAAGTGAATAGATAAAAGAAATAAAATGGAATGAATTATTAAATCTAGCCCAATATTTTACTTACTCAATTTCATTACACACATATAGCTGTAAAAATATTTACCAAACGAAAATTACATCGATCTTTTTTTCATATCTATTCTCATAACTCAAAATAACATTTGAAAAACATATTGAAAGGATTTTAAAGGAATTATTAAAGCGAACTTATAATGTATTTACTGTAAATGTACCAAACATAGATTGCGATTTCTTTATAAAACTTTACAATTACATACACGTTGTTATTCATACCTATTGTATTATAATTTACAACTAAAATATCATAGGTCATAAAAATGTATACCTATTAAAAAGTAATTTTAAGTTAGCTAATTTCTGTTACCACTAGAGGTTTATAAAACATGTATATTTATATGTATTTACCAATGGATATGGAAAAAACATTTTTATTTTTTCCTGACCTTTTATCACAGAATAGATTTAAAGTATTTTAATTCGGATTGAGGACACACGTTTAAATGATTATACATAAAAACTAACCAAAATGTTTGTTTGTAAATAAAAAAGTGGCATGAAAAAATGACATAAAAGTCATTCAATGTATACGTAAGAGAAAAAAATTCCCCCCTTCCCTTAGAAAAAAATACGGATGTTTAAATAAAAGTTGTTATTGTTAGCTTTTGAAGTAAAATATAAAAATCTCGGAAAGTAATAAAAAAGTATTATTTATCCGAATTAGTGATCAAAGTATATTGGTGTGCATGCATACAAAACCCATTGATAAGCAAATAACTGAGTCTACAAACGGACGTGTGTACAGTGTAGAGACCGCGCTGGCCCTGAAACACCAAAGTGATCCGTGTACATGGAACGTTCGCGAGTAAACACTGCTAACGAGGCAAGCGTCGAAATTTAAAAATAAGCAATGCGAAATAAGATTTCTTTTACCGGCTGAGGTAACAGGATTAAGGCTAGACTGGCGGAAATCAAAGCGGCATAACCTCGTTAGTAGCGAGATTCACCTTTTATCTACGACTAAAATAATTAAGGGACAAGCGACGTATTTCGCTTAATTAAATTCTCTCCGATAAAGAGTGGCGAGGTAGCACTCCTCGCGATATCAACTTTTCCGGACGGCGTGCATAAACACACGGCGTTTAATTTCGTTAAGGAGTCGCCGAGATTCGGCCGTAAAGGGGGAGGAAGACTGTCGTCTGGAATTAAAAAAGCGAGATAATATTAAGAGTGTCGGGGTGGAAATGGGACGGAAATTCTGTCAGAATCGGATAAAGAAGACTTGTAACTGTGTTAATGAGACTGGGGCAGGCATATGCTGTATAGGTCTGATACAAGCGACTGGTAATTACGTGTAAATGGCCTCTGGTCTTATCTGCGCATTTGCTTTTAGACGGAGCATTTCCTAAGACGATTGTGGCGGGCGGAGTAAGAAAGACATTTCATTCTTTGTTATGAATCTCGGATCTTCAGAAGGATTGAAAGTCTTACTATTAACACAGTTGTATCTATTGTCGCAAGATGTACTGTATTGACAATTGTTTTCAAGGTACAACACTTGGTTCCACAAATTGTAATTGACAAGTTGCGTTTACAGTAAAATAAGCAGTATTCATTGAAAACTCAGCCGCAACTATAATTTATATTTACTTGATTGCATTTTCTCTAAAATAGTGTCTTTAATAGGCAGATGTTTCCTTATTAAAATAACATTATAATTAATGGGTACCTATTTAAGCTTTATGCTAGAGGGAAGGTAATATATATTTTTTTATTTAAATGTTAATAGCTTAGTATGAAATAAATTGATCCACCATATTTATTCATAACGTATCAATAAACAAGAGTAAACAGTTTACTTAGGATTAACATAGGAATTTTAAAATTTGCAGTCTATTTGAATTCCCTACGTAATCTTAAGCGCACAGCCCGCTTAAGTATGCAAAATTATTGCTAAACAATATTGTTTGGAAATAAATTACGAAATTATAATAGATTTTGAGGGTCAAAAATGGAAACACCTATTTCTTCACTATAAAACCACGTTCTATAAAACTGATGATTTCCATAAACCCCAATACTCCGATCATGCTAGTTCGCCAATTCGTTCGAATAAACATAGACAACACTAGTGTGAGTAACACGTTTTTGCAAAATTTTACGTTTTTTTGTTTCGGCCGAATTTTACTCGAGTTGTCAAGCTAACAGAAATTTTTGATTTCACTTCTGTCTTTTAATATGTTAATTTTGAAGGCAATTTCTCGTCTAAGTGAGTGTTATGTAAATTCCGTACATATTTTAACACTATTGCGAATTCTCTATAATGTAGTCACCACCATAGTGCACACGGTTCACCTTAAATCTTGTACATTTTTGCCAACGATTTTACCATATTACACAATTATTTAAAGTATTGACTACCGATACTTCAAAAATACTTAAAATAGATGCATCTACCAAGTTGATTGTCTTCCACCAATAGGTGGAAAAAACTATGACGATTTTTCAAATTCATAAAACAAAATGGTGGCCATTTAAAATTTTTTAAAAATCAACGGTTTTTGAGCCATTTAAGAAACAACATTTTAAATGGTCGCCATTTTGTTTTATGAATTTGAAAAATCTTCATAATTTTTTTGTAGCTTTGTCTAGTTGTCATTAATGTTTGTGCAAAGTTTCCATTTCGTATGTTTAACCATTCTTTAGAAAAAAATTAATAACTGGAAAAAACAAAATGGCGGCTGTGTGAGTAACTAAGGACTTCCGGACAATTTAAATATGATATTTAGGTATGTTTCTTACCCAGGAGCAATGCCCTAAAATATTGGTAGAGAGTTCCGGGACACCCTGTATAAAATCAATTAAATTGACCTAAACGCAGCACACAACTTTACTATAACCATTTCCCAGTCCTTTTCCAGTTTGAAAACGCGGCTTAACGCAGGCACCTTTTGAAAGAACCACCTGAGTTTCAAGCCACTTAAAGTAGTTAGCAAAACAAGGGAAGTGTCGGACGAGGGGAGATCTGTTTAACACAACAGAGGGGGAGGATCTGGCTGTCAGCGAGAAATATTTGAATGCGCTATTGCCGGGGTGACAAGTTAAATCTTGGACTATCCCGTCCTTTCATCCGGGCTTTGCCTGCGAATAAAGTGGCCCGATATTGAACAGCTGTCTTGTTGGGCTCTTGGGACTTGAAATTCATATCTGGAAATGCATAACAATAACCACGCTTCAGACATCGGACTGCGATATAGTAATATATAATATAATGTGAAAACATAAATTATGTATGTGTTAACATGTCAACCGTAAACGTTGTTGTAGACCACAATCAGGTGTTTAGGATCGAAATAGTAACAATTAGATTAGATTTTCACGACAGGGTGAAGATGAGTGAAGGATGAATGTTGGATTATTGATATACAGCTTTGTTAATAGCTCAGATCAACTGGTTTTTAAACAGGACCTTTTTCCTATGATCTAACGACAGCTGGATCCAGTTTCGAGCAATCAAAAAGCTAGTAACTTTTCTCGACAACGAACCGGCGACGTTTAGGTTAGGGGAACAATATTCCACTCAGCTACAGCTGTCTAAACGATTTCGTATATAGAACTGTTTTTCCATGGCTCGGCGATTAGCCGCGTATGATAATTTGTTCATGTAGCTTCACTGGGAGAACAAAATCCTAGAAAACCATCATAGTTAATGCCATTGCATATCCATCAATATTTAATTGAAAATATTTTCAAATAAAAGTAACATTGATTACTTTGATAAAATAAATGTAAAGTTTATATTTATTGCTTCCCTTTCGTATTATCACTTGGTATGCAATGTATTTGGTTTAAAACCATAGAATTTGACATTTTATTTGTTTTTACAACGAAGTGTATATAGTGTATGCATACATATAAAATAATATATTGACGTAAACAATTGTTATGCTAGAACAAATTTGCATGGAAAATCATAAGGTTTAAATTAATTAAACGCTTTAAACTCTGTTATTGATTATTATTTTAGTAAAATTTTCAAACAGCGTCAAGGCTTAATCAGGTTGTAATCCGTCAAACAATATTATACAAGCTGATATTGTAGTGTCTATAAATACATGTCCAATTCTTAAACATTTTTATCACAAATATTCTCAAGCTTTAGAATCATTTGACATCATCAGTGTAATTGTAGCTTAATATTCTGATATAGCTATGAGGGTTTAAACCAAAGAAACTGTGAATATACTATTAATTACGAAAATATGACATCCACATACCAATAATTGACCTTTGCATTACACACAGTGTTCCTAGTGCTCAGGTCTCTAGAGAAAGTACAGCTAAAGTTGGGCCTAACGTTAGAGGGGGTTAAAATGAAAATAAACTTGAACTGATCCACCGGCAGAGTGGGCTATGTAAAATCTGATTGTTGTCAAATATGCCAAATTATTGACGAAACCAAGCTTAAGTTGCACAACTATTGTAAGTTGCATCTTTTATGTTACATTGACCAACACAGTAACACAAACTATGGGGGAAAATTTAATTTTAGGTCGTACATTTAGACTCTCTAAGTAGATCAATCAACTCTGCTTTTGTTAATCAAAAATAGGCTACAGCGTGGTCCATAAAGGATGGTAATTCTAATACTTCGGCACCCAAAAGGTAATAGACGTACCATGTTGGTTGTAATTAATTGTATTCCAGGGATGTGAGATGTTAGAAGGCAGATTTACAAATGCAGCTTGGACTTTTCAGTTTGAAGTTCTGACAATAATTGTGTGAACTTCGAGTAAAATGTTTAATGATGAAAATGCTCAAGATTCGAAATAGGTAGTACTGAAAAGCGATACGACTCTGTGGGCGAAATATAACTGTGCTACAGGTGGTCAATATACATATGGTGTCTACTTAGTGGCCGAAATGAAATGTTTTAAAACAACCATTAATTTCCCAAGCAGAACATATTTTAATTAATAATTTTTCGGGGGAAATCATTTTAGAGCATAGGGGGTTTTCAAGAAGAAGGCCGCCGCTATGATACAGTGTGCTACGGCGGTTAGGTTAGGCAAAGCTAGGTTGGGTTGGTATATTTTAGATTATAATAAATGACAACAGAGGTGGAATTTTCAAAATTTGCCTTTTCTAAACGCAATAGGCTAGGTTTTGTTGGGATAATTTATTTTAAGACAATAACAAACAAGGTAGTATTTACTATATTTGCCTTTTTCTAACGGTAATAGGCTAGGTTAGGTTGGGTTAGTTTAGTTTGTGTTAATGACAAATGATTTAGCAAAAGTTTTTCCTTTTTTCTAAAGGTAAGGAGCGTTTATAAAATGAGGACACGAATCTTAGTTGACGTCTTTCTAAATTTGTCCCGAATTACACACAACTATTATTTTATCGAATACTATCTTATTTGTTTTTATCAGCTAAACTAACCTAACCGCCGCAACGCACCGTAAAGGAGTGGTTCTCGTTTTGAAAATACCCGTACATAAAGCACAGTTTTCGATTGATACTACAATTTAGACAAAGATAACATTTAGTTAAATTCAACTATGACATTGCTACAATCTTCTACAAAGAAATGATTGACACACGACCGTGACACAGCATCCCTCGACATCTGCTCGCCTCACCACACATTAGCTGCGATCTCTGTCCCTCACCCTAGCAGAAGGGTTGTTAAATAAATGTTTCAATCTGCAGAATCATTCTAATTACTCACATAACTCACTCGACACAACAACGGCGTGTGGACTTGGGACGAAATCTGCTCTGTTCGTGTACTGATTACTTCCAAGAGTAAATTGACGACATATTGATTAAGAGGGTCAGTGAGGGGTGCTAGAGATTGCCTAGGAAATGTACTTAGAATTGGTATGTGGGTAAATATTCTGAGCGAGTATACGTAAACAATCATTTTTGAAGCAGTAGTATCGTTATCGTTGTACAACTAGTGAGCTAAGTGGTTTTTTCCAACGAGAGAAAAATGTTGATCGAGCTTTCAAAAACTTTTGGCACACAAATTGCACATTATACTTTATCAACAGTTGTTGTTATAGGAGGAAAAAAAAAATACTTCAATATTACAAAATTTAACCAAACATTAATTTAATGACATTTAGACAAACAATCTAAAAGTTTTATCCTTGAACTGTATTTTTCTAAAATGAATTTTGTGGGATCATAAAGATTAGGAATATTTCCTGCAGATTAAAACTCAACTAAAATACACTTCGCATAAATTTGTTTTCTTCAGTTATCATTTACAGTAGTGGACAAAGTAAAATCTTAAAATATCAGTTGTTTAGCAATCTGTCGAGTAATCAGCTGTATTGTTTGCTAGTTCCTAGTTCAATTGATCTTTACGTGACAACTGCAGTCGCGATAATTTTATACATAAGCATTCCTACGACCATTCCTTTTAAAATTCAAAGTAAATAATTTACTGTTATACTCCACGGTAACGGATTTAAATAGACCGGAATAACAAAATTTAACGGCTCTAGCCATTTCTCTTAGTGCACCTCCAGAATAAGATATTGATCAAACAATGTTAGTTAGTTTAAATAGTGTTTTGTGAGTTATTTATAATAGGACTATAGCACTGTATAGTGTCTTCTGCAAGAGTAATCAAATCTTTAATACACTGTTACTAAATTAATTACGATTTTGACAATGTTTAGGCATAGTTTTTAGTTACTGAAATAAAGATATTAGTTTTAATGACATCAAATGTCAAACGTCGAGGGTAAATTATCGCGAGATCTCGTAAGTGCAGCAAAAACAAATAAAAAGGTTAAATACCTGCTGTACCTTAATACCTTAATACCATCTCTTAATACCTTCGGTGATCCATCGGACATAGAAGATCGATATTCACGGCGAAATATTTCAAATACTGCCTCTGCTCTGGGCTGTTAAAATACGAAATAATCCCTTCAATAATATAAGCCTAACTAGTTAAAGAAACTTGGGGAATTAAACTCTATTTATGGACGACACAAGTGTTACATGCAGTAGTATTTCCAAGAGAATTTTGTAACTGTTAAAAGTAATTTAACTACCCCACTCTTATAACGTAAACACGTTCAACCGATAAAGAGCTAAACGTATCGTTTACAACAAAAGGGCCAAATTGGGATATTTTAACACGCGGCAGCCCGCACGAGGGAAACAGCCAGCTCAAAACAAACCAGATTACGGTATAAATTGTCGCGATTCAGGGGTAGAAGAGTTCGATCAGATCGAGGTGATAATCTGATACGAGGGTGGTGAGCCGGGGGGATGGGGGATTACGGGATCCTGGAAATGGCTCATGAGGAGACTGACACATATCTGTAGCGGGATGACAAGCAAACAGGAGGGTGCCACGATCCCACCCTGCCACTACAATACCTCTGTGGTGCCACTGTGTGTAGTAGTGCAGTGTCTACAAAAATATCCCAACGAATATTTAATACATTTCGATAAGGAGCCAAGCATAACAAACTTAACTGTTAACTATCTACGCAACAGATTTTTTCTTCAAGTGTGAAGCTATTATTTCAAAGCTATTATTATTAGTACTTTCCTTTTTACTTCTTTCTAGTTATGGATATTGATATGAAAACGTTTACTGATGGCATTCAAATACAAAGCCCATATTTTAAGACAAGGAAACCACTTCTCTGTGGTGAAGCTAAAGTCCGATTCAACTTCAAATCGTGTTAACGCTTATATATTCTTGTAGAAGTTGGGGGAAATACTTAGTTTGGACACCTAACCAATGCGAATCTTCACAAATGAAACGTTATTCGAGTTTTACATTTTTTACCATAACAACTTTTCTATTGGTTTGGAATCTCTACGTCTACTATTATATCACATAGATGTCACTGGTTATACGAACACAAATTATTTTCGATATTAAGTTTAAATCAACAGATGTTCACTACATACACCCAAAGTTATTTCAAATAAATAAGAAGGCACAGTATAACCTCTTATCAAGACTCCCAAAGGGATTATGGTATTAAACCCCGCTATTTAAATCGACTTATAATTGAAGTCAGATCCTTCAAAATATCTATAATGATACCACACTTAATGATACTTACTGCAGCTATGTAAATGGCATGAATGCAGGTATTTACACCATTTTTGCATACTTAAAGGCTTTAAACAACCCTGTTCAAAATTCATGTTTCTGGCAAAACAAATTAAAACTATTAAATAGATTATAAATTATAACTAAATTTATAAATATTATTAAATACTATTAAATTAAATACCTACGACAGTTTTTTAAAGTACAGTAGACGCTTCGGTTCAGTTCTTAGAATTGAAAAGTGTTACATAACAGCATTGTTTACTTTCATAACAGCATAGTTTCACTCATAACAACACAGGTAACGGACCAATGAGATTCAAGGATTGAGAGGGAAGAAGTAAAATTGTAATGATTCTAACTTCTACTAATCAGCTGTTCGGGCCAATTTAATTGTTGAGTGGTGTAATTAGTGTTTGTACAATGTTTCGTTGCATCACTGTCAGTGAAAATTAGAGTATCTAAACTAAACATAACCTCTCTTAGAAGTTATGAGTACTGATATCTATTATTTAGTAATAAAAACACTGTCGTAGGTAAAGTAGTGTACGCAACTAACGTAAATAGTGCTAACGATATCTTTACGCCACACTACACTGTTGCCGCCAGCGTAATCAAAATCAAATGGAGTTTCATTACGTACGGTACTACTGTAATGTAATGATTTTTACCGGACACCAACCAGTTGATTATATTGTATATGGCAATGAGTGGTTATAGAAAAAATACATAACTTCTAGTTATGAGTAGCGATTGTTAGTCTTTTTGTGAATACATAAGGATTTGTACAGCTTTCATTGTTTAGTTAGTTTCGAGTAAAATAGTAAAACTAGAGTAGTGGGGGGGGGGGGGGGTTAGAGTAGTAGTGGTAGTTGTGTAGGGCGTAAAATATCGTAAGTCACTCGTCCAAAATGTGTTTATTGGACTCGAATCCCACACTCGACTCCGTCTCGCACGGGAACGACCACACTCGTCCAGTAAACACCTATTTTCCGGACTAGTAACGTAATATACTATTACGCAATCGTTGCGTAAAATACTATTACAGTACACAGTAGCACGTAATGAAACCCCATTTACAAGCGGCAAACAGCTGTTTTCCGGACTAATTTCATGCGTGGAAAGTCTAGACAGTTTAGTGTGGCGAAAAACATATTATTGCCACACACTTGTTTTATAAACTAAACAACGATGGTTATTGGAGTTGCAAATTTACACACGACATTTTAATCTAAAGTTCAAGAAAAAAACTCACCCACAACGATGTTATAACATTCTTCCGAAGCTGTAAGCTTAACTGTCTAATATGTGGGCGGTTGCGAACACTAACTGTAAAACTGTATAACGCTCATTAAATGAAACAGCGATAAAACTCGCGTAGGTTTAATGAAATTCCAGATATGAAGAAACAAAATATCAATCCTGCAGGCGACGGGGAGACATCGTAAATGTAGACAGACGGTTTGGGACATAACCCGGCGAACAAAATCACAAGAATAAAACCTGAATAAAATGCGACAAGATAGCGCCGTAAATCTAAAATTAAAAGCACCTTACACTTGTCTAGCGAGTGTCTGGGACTCGGGGCTGTAGATCGTAAATGGTAAATTGAACACGAACCATTGGGGTACAATGCTGTCGGTATTTGGTCGCTACCATTGATCGGATTAGACTGGGTGCGTATTTGACGGTGATGACGAGTAAAGGTTAAGTGTTGAATGAATGAGATGATGCTTCCTTATATACATATACACACATACACACACAACTGGCAAATTTTGAGTCTGTAGCTGGGTCCAGTTTCTAACGAACAAAAATGTTGTAATGTATAGCACAATGACAAATAACACTCTTCTCAGTATCAAAACAGGACACTTTGGTTCAACTAAACAGCTGACTCTTTTAAAAGTGGGTTTTGATTGTTCAAAACTGGACCCGTCTGTCCTTGAGCATGGGGTTTTTAATATCTGACCCTGGCTTAAAAGACATAACTTACCATGACATGACATGACATTGACATGTCATGATTGATTGATTGATTGATTGATTATTGATTGATTGCAATGATTGACATGACTTGTGTTGGTCAGTAACATACCCCGCCGCAGCAAACCTGCAGACTAAACGAATTTCCATTCGTCTGCTTGGATGTCAGATTTATGTCACATGATATAAATAACATGTCAGATTTATTCTTCATTTAAATGATATTACGGTTTTATTTATAAGGAACCTATTTCAAGTATATATATGAAATTGGATTTGCAGGGGATTTTACATGTTTTGTCTTTGAAATGAAAATATGACTTTAGGCCTATGAGATGGCATACAACTATAATTAAAATTTTAATCTCCTCTTTTAGAAAGAGCAAACATTTAATTGCGGTTCTCGTGGTTTTGGTAAAGAATATTTTAAGACTATAAATTAGACTTTCTATTTACGAATTCTGTCATCGACTACATATATATAGTTTACGGTACTGTATATTATATCCGTGTACGTGATACCAACCAAAACATCGTAAAATATGGGATTTATAATATAAAATATGTATAAATATAATTTTTCTCCTCTTATAGTTTTGACTAAGCTTTAAAAATCAACATGCCTCAACGGAACACTGCAAGGGGAGCGCCTTACTATAAAATGATGCAAGCGTGCAAACGCACCACTATGCGATGTGCAGATCTTAATTGTCCGGCGGTTCTTTTCACAAAACGTACGACTACACAGTACAATACTGTGTCACCAAACGACCGAGTGCTGTACGACATATGAGCGTCATCATTTGGACATAATATACAGGGTGATTGATACAAGTGTGTCAACTGTTTTATTCGAAAACTATAAGATATATCAAAATAAGTTAAATGGTAAGTGCCTTGGATTTTTTATTTTAAAAATTAGTCGAAAAAAATATTTTAGCCGCCATTTTTCCAATATGGCCGCCAACTTTGATTTTTCTTATGGAACACCCTGTATTTTATGTATGATGTATTCCGGTAGAAAATGTAATTTTAAGACAATTTTGCTCTTGTGGTTTTTTTTTCATAAACCTAACCGTTTCAAAGATAATAATGGTTAAAGTTTTGAAATTTCGAATAAAACAGCTGGCATGCTTGCTTAGGCCTTTATCGAAACTCTTTCTCATGCCGAAATTTCAAAACTTTAACCATTATTATCTTTGAAACGGTTAGGTTTATGAAAAAAACCACAAGAGTAAAATTGTCTTAAAATTACATTTTCTACCGGAATACATCATAAAATACAGGGTGTTCCATAAGAAAAATCAAAGTTGGCGGCCATATTGGAAAAATGGCGGCTAAAATATTTTTTTCGACTTGACTACAATTTTTTAAATAAACAATCCAAAGCACTTACCATTTTAACTTATTTTGATATATCTTATAGTTTTCGAATAAAACAACTGGCGCACTTGTATAATATACATATTAGTAATTTGAAACTACAGTCATAATTATATATGAACTTGTCAATTATTTACTCAGAATATAGAGTAGGCTACACAACTAGAAAAATGTAATCTTTAGAGAAGATAAATTTAACACTTTGTAGCTGTTGGTAGAATAAACCGAACTGTAACGACCTCTGCATACGTTGAAGTATAAACCCACTAATGTAGCTAATTAGAAAATATCACTGATTTGTTAGACAAATCCCTAGTTGACATGAAAGGAATTTACATAAGAAATATTCAAGTGTTCCAAAAGTAATAAACTGTATGTACTGCATGCACACTGAAAATCATCTTCAAGCGCAAAAAGCTTCTTCGGGACTGTCCAACAACGATTTATAACAATACCAATAGATTATATATGTTAACGTTCTAAGTTGGAATGGTAAACGTCAGTATTTATTTAAGTATACAAAATTGGGACAGGTTTTGACCACTTTCCCTTAAAAAGCGTTACTGTCAAACAAACTTTCACTGGCGTCGACACTAAAAACTCTCCTTCAAATTTATACAGTATTTCATTATTTTGTAAAAATGTAGTATCAATATCCCGTGTATGTTTTTTTTTTAATAATCGAAACTACGTGTATTTAAATCAGGTTCGTCCAATATTTCTCATTTAACACAATCCATGCAGTTACAAGAAAACAGACACTCCAATGAATCATTTTACTGATTAAATGGCTCATTTGTGTTTCTGATTTTAAATCTGCGATATAATTAGCAAGACAGCGAGAGCATTCTATCTTAATCAGCCCATTCTCGGCCAAGTGTCTGGTACATCCATTAGAAGGAGATAAAGACGTCTCGAATGGACTATTCCACGGCTTCGAGAGTTTTTCAGTCTACATAAGTTGTAAATACTACAGTTTTTCAAAGGAAATACAGTGTATGGCCTCCGGAAACTCAATTAAATGGTTTGCTGAGAAGAAATTATGTTAGATTAGATTTTCTAAAATGCACGGTTATGGTAATGGACATTCCAGCCAATATTTAACGATAATAAGAGCACTTAATAATAAGCACTTAAAATCCAAAACTTGGGCGAAAGTGTAAATAAGTACATTTATATGATTGTGTGCAACAACTCACTATGCATCACCCTCAAAAGGTCGAAAATGATAAATACCACGCAAGTTAAGACTGTAAAAAATTATAAAAAATATATTTTTAATGACTAACAGCCTATTATTATTTGAAACCAACTTGAGCTTAATTTTCTATTATATATCAATTTACAATGATCAGAATTTTGCTTAGTCTGCAGGTTTGTTGCGGCGGGGGTATTTATCTCTGATCTTTGGTACGTTTTAATCACCATTTGAGAGTTAAAAACTTGATCCAGCTGGAAACAATCATAAGGGTGTCCTCGAGAATCACGTCTGTTCTTTCTTTGTATGGGACTCATATTCGACTTACTGCCTCAGCCTGGCCAATCCAAATTAAAAAACAAGTTTTGAGGAATGATAACTGGGCCTCAACTGTGATTAGGCAATAGACTTGCTAAATGATGAACCTCAAGAAAGGACTGTTAGTAATCTTAATCTTTTGTCTTGATCTTAAGACTTTTTATACAATCGTGTTCAACTTACAGCTTGCAACGCATGACAGGAATCGCAATCGTAATAATTTAGATCGTCTTAGTTAGTACGACGAAGTACAAAATAATTTCCATGCATATAGGAGGTTTTTGCGGGCGATGTTAAAAAATAATCGACTCTTTCTGCGATGAGAATCATTGCCAGACGTTTGGCCCTTGCTGTGAGTAAGATCATCATCAGCGCTGGGTAGATTCGAGAGGCTGGCAGAGAAATTCATCTGACGACGTAAACGCCAAAAAAACTATGGATACATGTAATATATGGTTACTTCAGAAGCCATCACATTGTTAAACCGTAGTCAGAACATTTTTCCGTGTTGTTAGTTAACCAAACTTCTTTCAAAAATTAACCTCAAAATCACTCACTTTTCGCGTCATGTTCGTAATCGGTAAGCAAAGCATTGGTGGCGCAGGCGGTGCGCGGCGTGGCGGGCAGCTGCGCTTTGCACTGGGCAATATATAGTGCGAATTCAACACCATGCAAACCGGTTCCGTGCTCAACCCTTCCTAATAACTCAATTACCACGTCTGATTTATCACACAATGCTGCTTTGTAACGCCAAAAATATTCGATGACTGCTACTGCACATTCCGAGAGCTTGTTGGCTGCTGCGGCTCGCTTCTAATCTGTTTAACATATAATAGCGGCTCGGGACTCGGGACAGTCGAATCGGCCGACTCTGCAGTGGACGAAACAGTTCAGGGGATACTGCATTGTATCTCTGGTGATCATAACTCCAGCGGAAAGTTGGGTTCGAGGTAAAAGCAGGGTTCTTCTTAAGTGGATATGGTGGTCTCCTTGTATAAGAACGTCGCTAGCTCGATCTTAAGAATAGTCAGAAGCACAAAAGATTTATCAGTACAGTTCACCTTTGTACTGTACTGGCTCTCTTCTTGCTTTGCTATAAACGTTCCACGCACGGGCGGTTAGTCTATGTGGACGGGCAAATGCAAGGTTAAAAGAGGCCGCCAACCTCTTTTATATATATAAAAAAAGCTTCTTGATGGTTCAAAACTGGACCCAGCTGTCCTCTAAATTAGGCTTTTATTTAATAACTGATCCTGGCTGAAAACCCAGCTGATCTTGGCAAGTAACAAAGCTATCGTGTCATCCATTCAACACTCATCATTCACTCATCTTCACCTCATATCGGCGTTGTATAAACTAATCTGATACAACTATTTTGAGGTCCACTAGACGCGTACACTGGAAAACTTCAAAAAGAATAATTCTTTTCTTAGTCTGTGACTTAAAATGGTAAACTAATAAACGACGAATGCTTAAGATATTTATAAAACAATACAATAGTTCTTCGAGAAAAAGTACTCAATCTAGAACTATCCTTGTTAGGTGCTTGGAATTAAAATTATGGGTACAAAGCTCCTTTTATTTTATATTTTCTTATCTTACCCCAAGGACTCTTCCGAGATAAAGGTGCAACCTTCGACACAGTGTATCCATTAAGCCCAATAACTACAAAGGGTATTTATGTAGGAACACGTCAACATCATCCATATTTCGAAAGAATTGCCGAATTAACAGTAGATGACTACCACAATGCTGCACAAAGGTGTTACGGTTTACTTATGTTAGTTGATATAATAAGAGTTAATCGATGCAGGATCGAGAGTCAATACAATCATGAATAGCTGTACTGTAAGTAAACTGTAATACTACAAAACTTTGTTTAACTAAACAGTCGATGTAATCATGCTATAGTCGACACCAAGTAAGAATGCAAGGTTTGTGTACGGAATAGTGATTTTTGACTTGTCTTTGGTACATACTTAGCGCTGTCCTTAGTGAAGACATTGATAGGCGTCGAAGATGGGACCAAGAAGTTTCAATCTAGGGCGATATAATAAATAATATAGTTTTTTTAAGTTTGCAGTTTGGATATAGCCGGTCCAGTTTCGATGTATCGGCTTCAATTACTACTTTAGATTTGCTCCATATAATTTAGAAACCAGTATACTCGAATAATTAATTGCTTGGTTTGAATACGGGTTAGTGCCATCAAAAGAAGGGTACCTGGAAGCATTCGCTCAGTCTCCTCGGGCGGAAATGGTCGATCCTACTATCACAGGACACCACATCGTGGAAAGCCTCAGCGGCATAATCTATACTGTAATTATTGTTTGAAACCGCAAACCTATACTTAAAACATGTTACATTGGCTATCGATTGCGAACACTAACACCAGTATTCATCAGACCCAATCGGAGACATAACGAAACAATCGTATTCATTCTACAGCCAAACATGATCAAGCACAGGTGCTTCTATACAAGTTCAATTCTTACGGAGCTACAACTTAAAACTTCTGCTGGCTAATGTGATCTGAGAAACATGTGTACATTCGGAACAATCACGATAGGCTACAAAGTAAATGGTCGACACGGAGTAGAACAAGGCCCCATTGTAAGTAACACGATAAATACGCGAGATCACCGAGGGAATTGAATAAACGGTGTAACAAAGCAACACCTGATGCATGCTCCGATAACATCACACGCGAAGCACTATTTAAATAATGTATTCAAATGCCGAAAGCTCCCGCGGACTGTAGAAGATTGAACTATATGATAGGTTGTAGGATTGAGGGAATTTGCGAGCAATAGATTAGCATACAATAGCGGGGTGGCAGTAACACCTTGTTAGCTCCCGACTTGCGATGGCAACCTATCCTTCACGACGTACAGGGTGTAGACGTAGAGTGTAGGTACTTGAGAAGATCTGAGAACAGTGGTCGCACTTGGTGTCACGAATACGCTTCAGTCTCCAGTCTCGCCTTTAGGTTCGTCCTGACAGGGCGCTGTTAGCTGAGTTCTTTATGTGATGTTCAGCCTAGCTACTTATGTAAACTAAGTAAACCAAATATGAGGCGACAGTGGTAATTTCGTAAACCATCAAACTAGCTGTGAGAGTTAATGTAGTACGATCTGCGATCAAATAGCTACTAAATGGCATTACAAATGCCAAATGGGATGTAGGTGCCCTACTAAACAGCTATTGAAGCACTGATCCAATGGGCTTCTGCGGGAAAGGCGGAATTGGCTCATCTGGAAATTCGCTAACCCAGTTTAAAATCGTTAACTTAGACGGACTCCGTTACCCAGAAAACAACACAAAGACTCAAACAACTAACAAGAAAAACTAAAACAACTCAGAGACAAAAATTAAAAACCGGTCTTGCGCCAGCAAACGTCATCTACACTATAAGCAATTACAGTATATGCATTTAATATCGTCCTATGGAAATTGTATGTTACGAATGTAATGTTGTTTAGAGTAGAGAATCAATTACGCTAACGGAACCGAAATATACTAGCGATTCATAAATGGTCAGAGTAGCAGAGTAGCTGTCGTGCATGTCTTCAATTTGAAGGTTTGATTTCAAGAGAAATAGATTCAGACGCAATTTATTGTTGTTTTATAAGTTAATGATGCGGTATGACAAAAGAACAACGCTGGATACAAACGTCACCAGGATTCGTCCCGTTCTTTTCACGAATAAAATGTAAAAAGGGAAATGGTGGAAATGAACGAAAAAACTTTAATACATTGTTGATATATTATAAACTTTGCCCACTAGCGAAGATCTTATTCCGAAAAAGTGTATTAGAAATTGACCAATTCTTGAACATAGATTATGCGCTTCAGTGGTTAACCGATTTCGTTGCCTTCCTATCGCCTTCTTCTTAGCGTTAGCACAGAATATAGATCTATATTCTGTGGCGTTAGTGTAGCTTTGATTTGTGTTGACAAGGTCTCGTAGGAGATTTTGGTTGTTCAAAGACCACCAAAATGCAAGTAATATCTATGAAGTGTTTAGAAGGATTTAACAAAACATCCCGCCTCCCATCTCGAAAGCTTCCCAACATCATGAGAAGCTGTCTCTGTCATTAAACTCTTCAATTACAGTATGAATTGATTTTTGAGCCGAAAAGAGTATTCAACATTTAACGGACAAACACGGATTTTACTTGCACAATTGCCTTGCTAGCAATAAATTAATAGATTAGCTGGGTCATTGGCGTAGCTCTGGCTTTCGAAACCGGCAGCAGTGTGGTGGGTTTGAAAGACAGCCACAGGAGGAAGTACTGTAATTGTTTTATCGGTACAGTTCACCTCGTACTGTATCAGCTCACCCCTTGATTCGTTTTATAATACAGGCAGGCGAGGCCCATGTGGGTGGGTAAGGTAAAAATGGGACCAACAATAATATGGAAATTGCAGATTAAGCGAACTTCCGTTTTCCTTGTTTGATTTTAACTTAAATCTATTTAAATAACATCAGGTTTAATGAGTACCTAGGTTTGCTGCTATAGTGACGGTTTTGAAGTGTGTTTTATAGCAACATTTTAATACCTTAGTATGAAATAAATTAATTTGCCAAGATCAAAATATATGCATAAACAAGCATACTACAACAGTTTACTTATTCTTCATAAGATCATGGTAATTTTAAGTAACAACTTTTTGAATTTTCTTCGTAACAAAAACACTTTAAGCTGATGAAAAATTTTTTTAAGCTCTTCAAAATAGTTTAGAGAGAAAATAGAAAGTTTTATGTTTTGAGGGTTTAAAATGGGAAACCCCAATTTTTACCCCATATAACTCAAGTTTCCTTGGTCCGATCATGCTGGTCTGCGAACTCGATTTTAATAGTTAAAAAATGGTGTCTCCTAATGTGAAAATTTAAGTACTATTTTGAATACCCTATATATTGCTTAAAATGCTGGTAACTCGGCTCCTGATTAAAATTTTGCATTTCTGCATTATAACCTAAATTTTTTTTTATGAAATATTTCACAATAATAGCACAAAACAAAAATGTTTACAAATATTTTTTTAAATATTTACTTAGTCAAAACCTAAAAATTGCAAATAGTGTCATATTACAAAGAGCATATCATTGTAAATGTATTGCAATTCCAAGCAACTTTCAAATTTAAACCTTATCCGTAACTCTTACTTTAACGAGTTATCAAATAAAAACATGTTTTCCCATATAAAACGCATGTTGATAATTATAAAAATAATGTGTCATAATGCCCAAAGAGATACCAACGGCTCTGCAAACGTTTCATAGGGGGAAACCTTGTTTTTATTTGACAACTCGAAAACTATAAGAGATAATCGGATAACGTTTAAATGTTTCATAGAATTGCAAAACCTTTGTCATTTTATGCAACTTGACATATGAAAAGATTTGAAATTTTTTAGTTTTGACTATTATATCTAGTTTAACTATTTACTAAAAAGTCATAATATTAAAAAAATATATTTTGTGATATTATTGTAATATTGCATAGAAAAAAATACAGCTTGGCTCATAACGAATGCAACATTTTAATCCGAGTAGAGGCATCTGAATTTTCAAGAAACAATTTGGGTATTCAAAATAGTACTTACCAAATTTTTTACATAAAGAGGCGCCATTTTTTTTATGAAAAAATATATTCAAATTCTGATCCCACCAAAATGTTTGTATTCACAAGAGCTTTAAAATTATGTACAATACGGAATATGATTGTATTTGATAATTAATTGTTAGATTTGAACTAGTGAACCCCTTGTTTTGGTACATCGTGTATATGGAAACATTTAAAATAATTACAAGTTATCCTTGGAGTGTGCTTAGTAGAAAACATTTTAATTTCATCATTTAGGACCAACGCTATGTCTGAAATAGATAGTGGACACCTGACGAGATTCACCCTGTTGTATGAATTTGAACGGACGGTGATTTTGGTCAAAACAAAAAAAGTAAAGTGGTCCCATGTGTCTTACCATGAGACCTGCGATAATAGCTTACTTCCCATATAGAAAATTCGCTCAAATCTGATGATTCTTATAAAACAGTTTTTTCCACGAAAAACATCCCCGTATGTTTTATGATTTGGAAAACATCTTGTATTCGTCACAAAAGCCAGACAGTAAGTTTGGGTTTCGCAAAAAGTGGACGGACAAGGCGCTCGTTGCATAATTCATTGAAGGGTGCTCGAATCCCAATCACACTCCAGTTATCCTGTTATCTGGGCCCAGATTAGACTGTAGGTCACCCCGACAATTTGTCCCCCAAGGTAAGATTAATGGTCCCAAGGTTCGGTAGCCAACAATTGTACTAATTGTACGCTTCTATTCACACCTAAGCTGTGGCGCCCCCATTTGTTAAGCTCAAACAGCCAATTCCGGAATTTACTTTCGGCCTCCATTGCGGTCTGCCGCTTTAACCTTTCCCCCGAGTTCGAAATTGGAAACCGCCCGAGTACAATGGGACCGCAAACGAATGGAAAGTCGAATATTTATGACTTTCGGGGAACTTCGATAAATTGTAGTTGTGACTACGATGAAATTACACCACTACGAATAAATTTTGCATAAATCTAGTGAACGGGTTTTGAAAGATTTGAAAATGAAATAGTAAACCTACTATCAACAGAGATTAACAAACATATTGTCCATCTTAAGAGTTAACAATATACAATGGCAAAAATGACAATACCTGATCCCGAAATACAGCAAATTATTGTTTATCGCATACCAAGATAGAACTCGAAGCATACCATGAGTCGTGGGTCATAATTATAAAGATAGGGGGTGTTAAAGATAATCATCATCAACACAGGAATCATTCGTTTTGGGGTTTGAATTTGGGTTTAAAGCCGCAGTTCCATGTTCCAATACGATTTACAGTACAACCAAGAATCTGTCAAAGAGTAAGAGGGTGTGATGTATCCGGTTGTAATACACATAGTTGGCTTTTTATCAATCCACTGCCTAATCTACATATTTAAGAATGACTAACGATTTTCCATTTCAAAAGGTCGCGGTCGTGGAGATAGTAGATACAGTCGTATATATTCCAAATAACATAAAAATAATATTTTCACTTCATCACACATTGTGTTGATAGATTCTTCTTGGAAGATTGTATTGCTTTCAATTTCCTGGTTAAGTACGATTACGTAATTTCTCAAAGCTCAAAAAATTATTTTCTAAATTGTATTTTCTTGTAGTATTTAGATATATTGTAGGAGAATTCATAGTTAAAATTGGAGTGTATTGCAACAATTATTTTCGTTAGACTAAAATTAATCTCAACTGCAATGTTTTCTCGACACACATGAAAGTGTTTGATACTGAAAAAGAGTATAATAAAATATATCTATGACTGAATAAATATGATAAAGAAATACAGTAATAC
This sequence comes from Macrosteles quadrilineatus, assembly GCF_028750875.1. Taxonomy (NCBI): domain Eukaryota; kingdom Metazoa; phylum Arthropoda; class Insecta; order Hemiptera; family Cicadellidae; genus Macrosteles; species Macrosteles quadrilineatus. The sequence goes on along the minus strand of NW_026542600.1, from coordinate 77,121,746 downwards.
AACTTAAGATGTTCATTTCACTCTAAAACAATCCAACACTTTGTATGCATGTTAAGGAATAAAATGGCAAGAGTTGGTAGGTGATTTTACGGTGGAGAGGGAACATAAATGCACGGATTGCTGCTTGCTTGCTGCACTTTACGCTTTATGGGCTATTAGACAACAATCCACGCCCAAAACCACTCACCGCTAGGTCTCATTCACCACGACAAATAGTAGGCCTACACCTGGTGCTCGAAATCGAGCGAAATATTTGTTTAGTGATCGACGCCGGTGAACTTGGTCATTAAAAGACAACTGTAACGTGTAGGTTCTATACAAAAAGAGCAAGCTACACCTGATGCTCGTTGGATTGTGATCAATATCGGTGAACTTGGTAATATAGTCCCATGTACACGTGATGAGCTTCTACAAGCAAATAGTACGCATGTTGCTCGAAATCGAGCGAAATATTGGTTTGTTATCAAAGTCGGTGATCTTGGTCATTAAGAGACAACTGTAACGTGTAGGTTCTATACAAAAAGAGCAAGCTACACCTGATGCTCGTTGGATTGTGATCAATATCGGTGCACTTGGTAATCATAGTCCCATGTACACGTGATGAGCTTCTACAAGCAAATAGTACGCATGTTGCTCGAAATCGAGCGAACTATTGGTTTGTGATCAAAGTCGGCGCACTTGCTGAATTAAAATTCTGTTTCGTACAGCACAATGGCAGATTTAAACACCATGAATCCCAGATGATTAAAATCTTGCCGTATTTAGAAAGTAGGAATTAATCGGGCAACACGCTGAGATCGGTGACGTTTTTGACAGTTGGATGATTAACGGTGTGACCGCACTGTCTATCGCAGTTGACATTTCAATTTGTCGCGTCCGAGAGTGGTAGGGTAGGGGGTAGGGGGTAGGGGGTGGAGGTGTCAGGTGTGGAGGTGAAGTGACCATCGAGTAGCCGCAGTTTCCGGACCTTGACTGACCGTTGACCACAGTCGGTCGTCCCACGGGTATCGCACCCTCACTACCGGCACCGACCCTCACACACAACAGCAAACCTGCAGACCAAGCCATAACACATTTGCCTGATTCGAAAATGCCATAAAAATATCAAATTGATCCCCTATTTAAATAGCATTATGTTTAATAAGTACTTAGGTTTGCTGCTGCAGGGAACCTAATGAGGATAATTTTAGTAAGATGTTAATAGCTTAAGTATTAAACAAATACATTTGTCAAATTTGATAAGGTTTATTTTTTTGTCCTAGGACGCTAGGCACGAGCCTGGGATTGTTTTTCACATTACTTCAGGCTAGACCTAGAGGTTGCGGCATCATCACTTAGATCAAATCCATTGCTGACTTGGCGGGGATCGAACCCGGGACCTCAGGGACTGAAGTCCTGTGCTCTAACCACTACGCCAGCTCGCTCTCCAAAATACAGTTTAATGAGAAACAAGCAAACTACAACCATTTACTTATCCTTCATAAGAACAACAATAAAGTTATAAATTTAAATTTATTTGGAACGTTATCCCCACTAAGCGCACAAAAACGATTAAGTATACAAAATTATTTGTATACTTAGGTTATGAAAAATTTCAAAGTTTACGTTTTGAGGAGCGGACATGGCAAAGCTCAATTTTCTATGCCATAAAATCCCCCGTTAAATACCGTTCTCATGGTGCGATCATACCGGTTCGAGTACTCTTTCCCATAAACGTAGGTTTACACGTTTGTACCAATTTTTTTTCGAATCGAAAGGTTTTACTCGAGTTGTCGTGTTACCAGGCACATTATAAGTAAATATACAGGGTGGTAGTCAGTGTAACAAAAATTGTTTTATGGATTAAACGCGGAATTAAACGTATATTTTCACGGTTGTGAATTTAATCAGAACACATCAAACTATAATTATAAAAACCTTGAGTGTACGGGCCGGATTTTTACCCCGCTCATTTTTAACCCGGAATTTTACCCCCTGGCCAGATATATAAATTAGTGACAATGGTTAATTATCTTCATCAGTTTTAATTTAATAGTAAATATTTCATTATTAAGTAGCCTATCTTAATTTATTTGTAACATCAACTAATCGAACAGGTTTTTAATTTTAATTTTGAGATTCGAGTAGGCCTATCAGGATTCGATGTTTGAAACTAACTGTTGGTTAATATGACGTATAAACAGCCATCAGAATGGTAATTGATTCGAAGATTTATTTAACGATTTATTATACAACCGTGGTAAACAATGTTTTTCGTTTGTATTGTAATAATAACAAAAAGTTGCCTTATCGTTTCTTAACCACGAAGTGTTCACCCAATTATCATTTAAATAAGCTACTCAGTTTATTTTACATCAAAATTAAACAGCAAATTATGTTTACTTAGAATAGATTACAAAATAAATAAATAAAGATGTTACATATACATTAAGATAAGCTACTTAATAATAAAATGTTTACAATTAAATAAAAACAGAAATAGGAAAATCAACCATTCTTAATAATTTAAATATCCGGCCAGGGGGTAAAATTCCGGGGGGTAAAAATCCGGCCCGTACATCTTCAGTTGTCTAACCGCTAGTTATATGGACAGGGGGTAAAATTCCGGTTTTATTGCTAATCTAACTAATCACGCTCTGCCTATTTTCATTAGACTTCCAAATCCGCGGGGGTAAAATTCCGGCCACGAACAAACTTTTGAGCGCTAAGGTTACTACGTCATAGTGACGTCAGCTTTGCCCAAGGGGGTAAAATTCCGGCGACCACCATTTCTACAATACACACCATTGACTACCTATATACCTCTGGTAGAGGTGTATAGTCAATGGTGGTAGGTATCTTACTAAAGACAGATGGAAAAACAAAATGGCTGCCCATTGTTACGATAACATTTTCTGTTACTTAAAAAACCATGGTTTGAAAAAACTTTGAAATTTCCACATTTTAATAGTGTTAAGTTTATGTCTATTAGATTTATACCTTTTGAGATACAAAGTCATGAAGTAGAAACAGTAGGGTCTATATCTTTGAATAACCCTGTATTATAACATGGTACAAATGCAATTCGTAATGCAATGATTAGGATTAAAAGTTTAATTCGATATCCTAGCATGTGCTACAAGCATATGGTAAAAATCTTTGTTTAAAGTTGTTTATAATTGATGTGTTGTATTTGAAATGTCACACTACTAGGTTTTGTTCAAATCATGAATAAAAAGTCTCAATATTCGTATGAATTTTAAATTGGGGTTTAATTAATGTCAATAAACCTAAAATGTCTATTCAATAAAAATAAATGCATTTCATTTGTATTTTATGAAAATTATAAATGAAAACATTTGTAAATAAATTATTTGTATATAATATATATTTCATCATCAGCTCAATCATTTGTTTCTGAATGTGATATACAAAATACTTAGACCACAGATCTTACCCTTAGAGCTGTCAGGTAACTAATCGAATGTATGAGGTTTAAAAAACTGATTAATGAATCAATATTACTTTTAAAAATTACTATAAATACTAATCATACACGTAGCAATGCCTCACGTTAACGCATTTCCAAATGATGAAATACAGCTTCTAGGGTCCTAAACTTACCTGCAGAAATATTTACGATCTAACTGTGCTATAAACTGTATTAAAATTGCGCTAATCATTCGAAAAATTAAGGGATAGTGTTTACAAAACTATTCGCATTTCCGTTACAGCTCATTGCAAACTCATGCCGTTTTAGTGTATTTGCTACAAATGTTGGACTATGCAAATTTCTAAGCCCAAAGTATTATAAATTTACCTCACACTGATACTGGATTCAACAACAAAAGGTTCTTAAACTGAAGTACAAGAGAACTGAACAAGATTTTAATACGTTAAGACGCCCGATTCTGTGGAAGCTGATCGTAGTAATTAATTAAAATCAATCAGCCTCTTAAACTTGTTCTGTTCAAGCCTCGGAACTTTGAAATACAAATCCTGATTACACGCTCTTTGCCCTGTTGGAACAATCAACATTAACGTAAGATGTGAGAAACAAACAAACTAAGACGATTTTTACTTGCAGTACTATTTTTATTTGTACGAATTCAAATCTATGGGGAGCTCTTTTTTTATTACATCAATATAACTTCGCAATTCAAATGTGTGGCGTATTATATTTATTTAACACTGGTCAATATTTTATTACAGATTAAACAATATTAATGACAAAAAAATAAAGGATGCGTCAACTATATGCAACCGTCGAGAAAATGTAACTGTTTTAGACAAAACTTTCCGCATCCCTACATACTTAAGGAAGAGTCATGTTGTGTGGTACAATGCACACGGAATGGATAATAGACAACCTTTTTTTTAAGCATTTGATATTTTAAATCAATAGGTTTCTTGATGTGTCATGTGCTAAATTCACTTTTGTGGCGTATAGCTGTGACGACTAAAAATACACATTAGTAATTTTCGTAAATTTTGCGCTCACGGAAGTGGTTAATAAAGCAGCATTATGGTTTTACATATATTCTACCGGTACATCAATTAATAAGTATTAGGTTATCCGTGCATGAACCAAGGAAGAAACTACGCAAATAAAAACTTAGGGGTCTCACAGATCTTTTTTACAAACTGCCTAAAGTAGGCTAACTATAGGCATATTTTAACCATTTCGCAAAGGGTATTTTATTATTTCTAGTGCATTTTCAATTTCTAAGAGGCATCTTGTGTATGAATATTTATTTTTATTGAAACATATGTCATTTTCTGCTATATTAAATACATTATTTGCGCAGTTGATATTATGAAAATTAAACTTTTTAATACGGCAGGGCATACCTATTAATTAAACTACATTTTGAGGAATAGATCACTTTGGTTGAATTATAAAATCAGTTTATGCGTCAAGTAAATTTCGAACATAAACTACGATGTCTAAGAAGAAGAATCTAAGAAATCTAAGAAATTATTCTATTACGAATACATTGAAATACATGCACTGTTAAACTATTCGTTGTCCATTTTTATTTTCTATCAACAGGCAATTTTGTAGAAACAACTAAGGAACAATATGTATCAAACTTAAAACGTATTTTATTTTTTCAGCACCATTTTAGACGCGAAAACTTTAGAAATCTAATTGAGCGAACAGTATCGATACAGCGAGAGGCGGGTCAAATAACAGGATTTCTTTAACAGCGTTGCTCCATGCAGTATTACTTTAAACAAATCGTAGTACCGGTACAAATAAAAAATTGTTTTGCTGTGTTTTTTTTTTGTTTTAGTGAGTCGGTGGCTCAGTCGGTAGCGTCGTGGACTTCGGGCCCAAGGCAGCGATGTCGTGGGTTCGGATCCTGGTCACTGCAGATAACATTTTATCAGTACAGTTCACCTTTACCGGCTCACTCCTTGCCTTGCTGTTAACGATCCACGGTTAAAAGAGGCCGCCAACCTCTTTAAAAAAAAAATTATAAATTTTCGTAAGTTTAAGTCAAGTTTTACCATATGCGTGACCATACTCTGTGTGTAAGCTCTGTAATAAGATTTTCTGATTTCTGATTCGTCTAAAAACTATACATCAAGCGCGTTTTGAAACTCGTGGTCGTCTTTTTCGAAAACATTCGTACCTTCAAACTACCGTAAAGTTTAAATACCGCCGTACCTACAATTTTAAAGCAACTATTTTATTGAACTCTATTTATTTGCGAGTGTAGATTCTTCTACTGCAAAAACTTAATTCCCGAATCAGCATTTTGTTTGTGATCCGTCATCCAGCCAGAGCATATTTAATTCCTCGCCGGACAAAGAAAAAAAAAACTTTTAGAACTTGTGTTCCATTTGATTATTTAATACTAAACACTGAGCAGTGGAAAATAAACAAAGCATTTAAAAACGATCCTAAGATATTATGATATTAAGATTTTATGTATTAGATATAAAACATCTCTATACAGTACTCAAGCTCATCTCATAAAAGGTTTTGACCAAACAGTTTGAATTAAATTAAATTAATCAATCGAAATTAATTTTCTGTAATTTGTATTACTTTCCTACTAGCGCCGCCGTCGCAAAAATGGCGTATTCAACCCGCCGCTATCGCTGTGTACCGAGTTATCATATTAAATACGAATGAATACGAAATTCAACCAAGAACATAAACGTGTATTTTATTATTCAGAAAAGTTATTGTATATGATAATTATGTATTAATAATTACAATCGCAGATATTACATTGATGCGTCAAACTGAATAACGTAAAATAATAAAATAAAAATATTACCTACCTAAATGTGTTTTGATATTTTTTTCTTTTCATACCCTACAGCTTTTAATTTATAAAAATTAAACAACAACGGGGTACATTATTTTGTTCTTATTATTTCAAATCTTTTATCATGTTTAACTCGATATTTATCTTGCTTACTGGCAACATTTAACTAAATAATAATAAGAAATATTTAAAAATCTGTTTAGCCTGCTTTATTACAGTACATTTCTATAGTCCAATACAATAAAAGTTTGAGGATATTTATATATTAATATAGATTTTAATTTTAAATAATAAAGAAAACAAAGAAAATGGATCTTTTAGTTAGTTAAAGTAACAACTGGAATATTTATATAAGGAACCGCAAAGTGTCTTTATAAGAAAATACAATCATTATTTGCAAATTCTTAACGAGATAAAAATATCCAATACTGTTAATAAGTTACCGCTAATTACTTATTAAACTTGTTAAACTAAGACTTTAAATGATTTCCTAATATGCAATTGTTTATGAGGAAGGAATCAAATTCCTGTTTGTTTTACTTTCATAACAAATGTTTATAAAAAAACTGATTTACTAAACAAACATTATAGGTGATATTTAACATTTTATTTTAACAAAGACTTTGAACACGAGAAATCACAAGTGAACTTTTGAGTTTAGAGCATGGAAAAGAGCAATGTGGATTTCTAAATACATTATAAAGCCTAGTTTCTATTTATTTTTACCATCAAATCTAATAATTTATGCTACTGACCACAAACATTGGTAACGCATAGGCCTAGACAAAAGAATGTTGGAGCTAAAAATTGCCATTAACTTGGTTTAATAAAGCAGGATAAAACAGAACCAATAATAAGTCGTTTATAATCATGAACAATTAATTAAACTATCAGTTAAACTTTACAGACTAAGTGATCGTCTATAAATTGTTACTTAAGAGTTCAATTCTAGGTATAAGTTATTTTATAATTTATATGACAATACAACACTGGTAGTGGTACTAAGGTTTATGTTTCCTAATCTAAAATAGCAAATTTAAGGCAATATTTTAACTCGCACTTGTTCAAATTAGCCAATGGTTAAAAATATTCTGACCAGTTGTGGGCAGTAAAAATTAACTTTAGGTTGAATAGATAAGCTTGGTGGTACCTAATAAGCTAAATAATTATGGTATGCAATTTTGGCCGAAAATCTTACACAATTAACACAAACTTTAATCATTATTTTAAAATAAAAGACACTTTTATTTTAAAATAATAGATATTTTTTTAAATAGATTCATGAATCAATATTACTTTTAAAAATGCCTAAAAAGTACTAATCATACATGTAACAATGCCTCACATTAAAGCCATAAAATAATGGTATTTTGGTCATGGATATTTACAAACAATATTTTAAATTGTTAGGTATTTCTTCATCAATTTTAAAACAAAAAACTTATAAAATATTAAATTGTAAGCCTATCTTAATATATACTTAATATTTAATTAATCAATTACCATCCAAATTTATTATACTTGATGCTCAAATCATTAAGGCTTTTATAATGATATAGGTACAAGTTCTATTATAAACTGTTTTATTTATTAATATAAAATAAAAAATAAAAAAACTAATAGGCCTTGACAAAATAGACATGTATTTTAGAATTTATTTTAAAGGGTTTAGTATGGTGAAGGCTATTAATGATCAAGCCTAATGAATTATTTTGATGTAAGTTGTTACTTATATTCACATACTATTTTAAGATCTCAAAGTACGGTAGTTGTGTATAAGTAAGTTGCCCAGTTTATTATATGAAACTTGGATTCAAAATTTAATTGATACAAAACCAAGAAATTTAATTGCTTTATTAATTAGTATTATGCATTTTAATTAAAACATATAAAACTTTATTAAAAGCTAGATTAGTTATAAAGATTAAGTAATTTACAGATCAGATGGCTACTTAAAAGACTGTAAAAATATTATAAAATGAGGGAATACAGTTTTACCGGTAATCATTATTTTAAATGAGCCTGTTTCCAATCTTTTCATTTAAAAGTTAATATAATTTCTTAGGCCATTTTCTGCTACAAGGTCACTTTAAGAAATTAAAATGGAGTATAAGAGTTTAAAGTTTATGGCCTTATTTCACATCAGGTGTGGACATGGTAGGATAAAAATAATGTCCGCCATGCCTATCCGTTAAACGGCAAAGTTTTTAAAGTACCTATAAATGTATAAATTCTGTAAATATTATGTAATAGGGGTATATATATATAATTTTTGAGATTTTTTTTTTTTTTTTTTTTGAGGAGTTATGATAAATAAGACATGAAACATTGCTAATTTTTCTTTAATACAAACGTCTTCAAGCAAAGAGAAAATAATGAAATATGTCAAAATGAACAAAACAAATAAATATGAACTGAATTCAAGAATTCAAGTATCAGATAATGGTTAGACACTCTAAGCTGGGTATTATATTATTTCTGCATTTTAAGATGATACAATGCATCTTAGAGTAATTGTATGTTTTCTTACTTGACTTCATTTAGGAGCGTCATATTGCCTACAAACACAAAACTTAAATGGCGCATAACTTACAATACCTTTGTTAAATTACAAATTTAGCGGAATATTTGGTTAACTCAATTATGTTGTATGAATAAAATATTGGTTTGTTTAAGTCCTCAAATTAGATAAAATTTAAACTAACAAAATTTTAAAACATTAGGCCTAGATCTATTGAATAATTCAAATACTGGAAAACTGTAAATTTAAAATTTTATTTGGTTCTTTTGGTCAATAACTTACCTGGACCTAATTTAAAATTTCTTTTTACTTTTTTACTGTGATATTGATAGGTACCAGTAATTTATACTAAGACGGCATACATTTGTATAACATCAATGATTAGGGGCCTAATCCTTATCAATGAGACTTTGAATAGCATTATGAATGTGCACTTTTAACATTTTAAGTTTGTTATTAAGCCCAAATCGCAAATAAATTATACTAGGCTATAGCAAACTACTTAAAAATATTAATCTAAAAATATATTTTTAAATACATTAAATATCAAGTTATATATTATATCAGTCACTTTCATTTGTAACATAGGTATTTAAAAAGGTAAAGAAGTAAAAAGATACAAAAAGTATTTAAACTACAGGCACCGGTAGGTAGTTGGATGGATATGGCTGTGAATTACATCCCACCATGAAAAAAATGCAAAGTAAAATTGACAAGCTTTTCAACTACGCTACATTATTTTTGCAGTAGGACAACTTTGAAAAATCTGTCTCCATACTGCATGTTTTCAATCTGGTTAAAAAACCATAAAAACTTGTTAAAACCAATGAATTTGTAGATAAATTGTAGGCCTTAGTCTATACATCTTGAAACCACTACAAATTTGCCATGCTTAAAAAAAATATTCATAACTTACGTCTGAAACCTCTGCCTTCATCTGGAGTTGACCGCTCTGTTACTTCCGAACTCGGAGTAGCTGTATCACGCTCCTCTGGGGTGCTGTTGTCTACTTCCTCCTTAGTATTATTTGACACAGGGGGAGTGGGGGAAATTGAAGCACTGGCCGGAGAACTTGATTCTGCTCTGTCTCTTTGATAGAACATTTCTGAATTATTTTCACCACTTTCCATTTTTAAACACTTAGAAGGCGGAGGAGCGAACGCGGAAGGAAAAGCCTTGTTATTTTCCGAAGTTATCGGCTGAAAAGCGGGACTGAAAGGAACTGAGCGAGGGTCCAAAGCCGGATGGAGATGAAACTGAGGTTGCAAGTGGTGCAAAAGATGGGCTGGCAACCCAGGATAACTGTCCATAAGCCGTAGCCCGAACCCTGTAGTACTGAATGGCACTTGAATATCCTTAGCTTCTTGTGCCTGCAAAAAATTAATTAAATTTAAAATAATTTTCTGCATACCTACATAACAACTGTCAAAACACAAAGTATAAGTAAACTTAACTGAGCAAATGTAAGGGCATTGCTGATATATCCCTCTACATTTCGCCAGTGAAATGGTTGTACTCAATAGTAAGTTTTTTATACAACCATCTTAATTTGTTTCTAGGCAACTGTAGAATGCATTACTGCACACTAAAATAAAAAAGGACTAACTTATTCATGACAAAAGTGACAATACATGTTTTATTATTTTATTTGCAAAACATATTCTTAAATAAAATACAAGTTTAAAATATACTGACAAATAATTAAGTGTCAATTTTCCTTTTAAAATTAATTAGCCTATATTAAATTTGCCAACGTCAAAATTCCTAAATTATGAATTGCTTCAAAAACTTACTCTACTGTAAATTATAATTATGTATCACCAATTAAATAGCAAAAGTAGACATTTTAGATTTAAATTTGAGAAATAAGTAACATTCAGAATTGCATCTGTATGACATCCAAGGGGATTCTTAAATTAATAGCTTAAGATTTTTATATTGATTAACATTGGTGATATTTTTTTCTAAACTAATAAATTAAATATAAATTTACTAACCTGTGTGTTGAAGGGTCTTTGCATTCTAAGGGCCTCAGGCAGATTACCGGCCTGAGAGAAGACTACTAAAGCGGGAGGCGGTAAAGGGTTAGGGGCATAAGCCGAATTTTCCATCTGAAAAATAAGGTTTAAACAATTTGAGTTGCAGACACTTTAAAATAAAAAGGCAATTTTATAATTAGAAGTATAAGATCGAGTTTTACTTTTATCCTAAAAATTGCAAAATAAAACTAATCCCTGCAATGCATAACTTATATTGTTTGACAACTTAACCTCATCAAAAATCATAACATTACAATATAAGGTATAGCAACACAGAATTATGAAGAGTAAAGAGTATGAATGTAACATTATTTTCAATAATGGCTTTCTAAAGAAAAATTACGAATATTACATGATTTAAATTTTAAATCAGCAGATATATCTAAAAACAGAAATATATTACAAAAGAGGTTATGGCAGTTTGGAGGTTATGTTTGCTAACAGATGCCGGAATTAAAACATAAGATTACGGAGTAAGAAGGTTAAAAACTGTGGATTGAATTTGAATCTACAAAAAATTAGGTAAATTATATTCAAATAGTAATGTATGACAAGAGGGTTTAATTAAGTATTTAAAAATATGTAACATACGTACAGCTAACCGAATTCCCCAAGGGTGACAACAGGCGAGTATTTATAAATAGGGTATGTATATCATTATGATAGAGTAAAAACAATTTTAAGATATTATTAAAAGCACAAGAATCTTGTGACCGGCAAGAACTAATATTATTACGAGGGTTTCCGTCCTCGGAATCAACCAAAACAACACTAAACTCCATGAGTACTTACCTACTCCCTCATGTTGTTTCGTGGTGCATTCTGGGTAATTTTGACAGGAGCGAGAGCGGGAGAAGGTTAAACATGGTGTACAGACGTTCAGCTAAAGTTGGCATAACAACGCATTCTATTGGGAACCAAAGTAAACTCTGGCAACCGTTTGAATTCACAGTACATGCCAATTTATAGCAAGGCATAATTAATTGTTATGTATATTCGTAGATTAAAGTTCAACTGTGGGACTCTATTTATTTATTCATTCAAACGGTAATAACCAATACGAATACAGTGAAAAACTTGTAGTGATACTAGTAGAACCTTTCAGACTGTGTCAATTTTACCTGTCAATTTTTTTTTCCAATGTTTATTTTAGTTTGTGATTTCAATTTTATAAAAGCCACAATGAAAATATAATTTTATTCATGATTATTCTAATGGTACTAAACTCACAGAATAATCTATATACCAAGGAACCGCTCAGAATGCATAAGAGTATTATCATAGCCTGCTCGCCTCTTGCTGAGCTCATGACCTTATCTCACCAATCCACATATTTTTCTTCACCACCAGTCTACCATCACTCATTATTAGAAAGAAAATAAGGAAGAAATATGCGTTTAGTTAATTAAAGCAAGTGTTATCTCGGTTTTATTAAAACTGAAAACCTGGAGGAACGACTTTTGTTTGTCTCTTGCAGCGTTGCAGCTACTGTTAATGAGACAATAATAAATACCCCCGCTGCACTAGTACTAGACTAAGCAAATTTTCATTTGCTTGATTGGAATTTCACAAACACATTTCGTTAAACATGTCAGATTTATTCTGTATTTAAATAACATTATTGATTACCTAGTTTTCGGATACAGAGGAATTAAGATAATATTTAGTTAAATTCAATTAGAATAATATGAAATGAATTATTTTGCCAAATTTAAACTAAACATAAGCATAGAAACTACAACGGTTTGCCTTTTGTCCAAAACAATAACATAGGAATTTTAAATTTATATATTTTTTTACTGTCTTCATGATCATTAAGTGCGAAACAATGCCTCAATTTACCACATTCTTCTTTTCTATTAAGATCTACTAAATCGTTTGGAAATACAGTAAATTAAACTGCAAAAGTTTATAGTTTAAAGGGAATACATAAGTAACCCCAATTGCTTACCCATGAAAATCCACCAAAAACACCGTTCCCAAACATACTTTTTCGCAAACTCGTTCTTAAATATATTTACATCCTAGTTTTACCACGAGACCTACTGTACGGTACCGGTAATAGTTAACCGGGGTAGTTATTGGTGTTTCCCTCTATGAGAAATTCGCTTGAACATTCATATTTTTCTTCAGTAAAACTAAAAAAACAACTAAAACTGCAAAACAAATTTTCTTGTCTTTATTTAAAAGATTTTACCAAAGTTTGGCAAATGTTACGAGGAACAAAAGGCAAGGGGTCGGGGTGAAAAAATGTGCCTTAGGGGGGTAATCAGGAAGGGATTTGGGAGGCAGGTCTGGGAGTTGTTATTGGGGTGTTCAAGGACTGAAATGTTTGAAAAATAAACAATGATGGTGCTTTTTTTAGAAAGAGTGGAGGTAGGCCTATTACTGGGTAAAACTTATATTGTTTCACTCGTCGAATCAACGCCCAGTTTTTCTATAATTGTTCTTTCTTGCTTGTATTAAAGTGAAATACTGATGTTCTAATATAATGTATTTTTTTACTACCAAAAACAATTTATAATGTTTCAAAATAACTTTAAATACACAGGTTTTAACGGGCAATAACTTAAATAAGTTTTTGATACAAGTCCTTGAAATAACGGATAGCCCCAAATAAATAGTATGGTTGGGTTAGAATGAATTGGAATTTGACAGCATCCCAACACCCAACAAATAACCACACAGCCAACCAAACAACACGAAACACTGTAATCAAACCTGTAAAAATAGTGGCACGTTTTGCTCTGATGTTTAACAAAAGAGTAGTGACTCCTGGGGCCCGTTTCATAATAAACTACGAGTTACAAGTTACAACTTGTAACTTGTAATTTCCATTAGATTTGCATTGGGCGATCAGCTGATTTACTAATAATATTAGTTTGTACTTTATTATGAAATGGGCCCCAGTTACTGTATAATCTATTTATCTCAATGGTTCAACCATAAATAAAACATAGAGTATGTTTAATCTATGATTCAACTTTAGTTGGGTTTCAGTCTTCCCGTGTGTCGACCGCCTAAAGTCGCAGCTTCATAACAGGAACGGGTATCTGCCAATGCGCATTTGGGGAGGTCTGTTCTGCTATTGAGACACTTGAGAAGTTACGTCATTATTTTTATTATTGTCATTACGACTTGTTTTGATTTCATTTAGGAATAAGATCAGTCAGGTTGGCTGCCAATGTTAGCTGTCACAGTTTTAGGTTATAAAAAATATTTTTTGTTTGAGACTGAAAATTAACTTTACCATATATGTTATAGAAAGTTACCGAGTTTAAAATGTGTTCACACAAATTAGTTATCTCTGGGAATGACTGACTTTATGTGACACTGTCTAAATGTTATTTTTAGTAGCCCATTGAAGTTGTACAATGTAACACATTAACCTAAATTTCATCTGTCTAAACTTAGAACATATTAAAATTACCATCCAGTTATTTATTGTAGAATTTTTTTGACAATACCAAAAGGCCAAAATATTATAGTCATGAAATAGTAGTGTGCTTAAAGTAGTCTATATTAAACTTAAGTTATCTGGATTATATTATGCCATATATTTCATACTATGATAGAGGAACAATAGCCATCTATTGTTTTAAAAATATTGACCAATGGCAATGAACTTACTGTACTAAAGTTAATGGGATTTCTATAATTTCAATGGTCAATCAATGGCTTCTGAGAAATCCCCCAACAAAACTGGCGATGTAAGTACAAAATACAGAAACCTTTATCATAATGACTAGGCCTAGGCTTATAACTTCTGTTAATGATTTGGTTATTTTCCCTTATCAATTATTTGGTTTGTATCAATCATGACTTATGAAACCCATAATACCTTAAATCTCTGGCCATATCACTATTCAAGTGTTTTCAACAATTTTAACATGAAGGGTGATGTGATAACTTATTAATGTTAAGACACTTTTGCTACTCTGGGTGTATGGAACCCAATATGCACTCTGTTTTTCACCACTCTCACAGACATAAGTCTCACTTAAGTTACAGTTGCCAACTTCTCACCAACTAAGCCAAAGTTGTATTGTTATAACGTTGTTGTTATCTCAGTATTAACAGGCCTTTGATACCCACGTAAGTTTTCTAAACCCCTGAACAGTAGAGTATTTTCATCAGTGGCGTAACTTACCGTGGAGGTGGGGGGTGGGGGCTGGTCCCCTCCAGGCCCCACACCAACATAGCCCCCCAAATCCGTATTCCCATAACAGCGGACACGGCAATTGCCGAGGGCCTCAGTCTGGGAGGGGGCAAAATAATGTCTTTTTTCTCTTGGAAATAAATTTTTCCAATAATCTGCTAGTTAGGGGGCACTACTTTCCGAGTAGAACTTCTCACGATCGTCAAACGCGTCTGCAAAGATTTCGACACAATCGTAATAGATGGTAATGGCCACGTAATGGCGCAAGATGTTTATTATATTAGAATATGTTCACTATTCACGATCGTGGATGATGCCCACGATTTTACCTTCATTACGACCGCAGGGGACTCAACTACAAATTTGTCGTGACCAAGGACGACGTATTTATTTTTTATTCAGTTCCGTGTTCACAATTTCACTGCGATCGCGGGGGACGGTAATGTTGTCCTTGCCTTTGCGGGAGATGTTAACAATTTCGTCTTAAAGTCAGGATACATAGGATATACGTTTGAACCGATTATAGTACAAAATATAATCTATAATATAAAGATAATATAATAATATTGTATTTTATACAAAGATATTATCTCTTAAATAATCAATTTTGATAATGACATTTTTGGAGCCTATTATGATGATTGGCCATTATACGCATCATTCATGAGTTTTTAAACATTCACCAGGGCCTACTTAGTGAATATTGTTAGATGATAACAAAGCTGTTGACCCCTAAACACTGACTAGATATCAAAAGAAACGTTTCAGTAGGTATTTAATTGGCTATATACCATATAGCCTACTATTTTACAATGCATTTATTTATTTATTCCAGACCAGAAATGTTTTGGTGGCTGGTGTGATATACCTGTTGATGAATAAGTCTTACCACATATCAAGAAATGTGCGAGCTCAATGGTTTCTCCAACACCTCAACACTACCATCTCCCTTCAACCAAGCAAAAATGTGGTAATTCCTGTTATTTATCTTATTCATTGAGCACTGAATACATTTTACGTTACAAACATTTGGATCAAGTAAAGACCTGATGCTGTTTTTATCCAACCTTTAACAGTTCAAATCTCTAGAATTTTAAATTTGCTATAAGTTTACAGTGGCCTACACCAGAGTCTCACTAATCCTAGATTCCTTCTAATCCGAATAACCTTTTTTAGATTATTGTATCTTACTAGGTTGCCGTGAACGCTAAAGTCGATCATAGTATCATCGTGATTGCGGAAGATCGTGTCGCCAAGATCGCTTGAAATTATAATGATGTTGCTGTGATCTTGGCAGGCAATAACAGTGTTGTTATAATCGAGCCTTATAAAATATAGCCATCTACAATTATAAATACACAATCAGAACAATCATTATTTTAATATTTAGGGGCGGTTCACAAGCGCGGGATTTCATAGTCTGCGACCAGACGACAGTTCCAGACTATATAAGTGACGCCTAAAAAATAGGTTCACGGGACAGAGCGTGATAAAGTGAAAGCCGAGCTTATTTTTGGTTGAGCGCAAATCAAACGGGAGCCTAATGTGAGGGATTCGCAGGGAACTTTTGTTGAGATGTTGGCAACAATAGCCTGGAAATACATGTGAAGCCAATACTCCTGGCCAACACACTTCCAAACAATAGCATGGTCGTGAAAAAAGGCTGAACAAAAACGATTAGGCCTATTACTTGCGTGTTTTATTGTATCAAAGCTCTCCTATACTATTGCGGTACATAGAATTTTTAAGTTTAAAATATATGTGAATGTTATAAATAATAATTTATCATATGTTATCTATTTAAACACCTAAAAAATAATAGTCTGTCTAAACTGTAACTGTCTGACGTAAAGAAAAAAAGTTTGGAGAGGGAATGCTAAGAGTAAATTGATCTTAAAAATACATCTACATTAACATTTTTAGCCCACATACATGGTGCTCCATGAGAAATGTCTAAGTAAGCTTCCATTTTAATGACCATTTTTGAAAAAGTGGAATTACATAGCACATTGACCGAGACCTAGCAAGGAATTTGTAAACCTTACACTATCGCCTAAAGCTATCCACACTAAAAGTAAGCAGTAGGATTTATGTATAGGCCTACATGAAATTTTCTGTCCAATAGTTCAACTTTTTATTATTGGGGTCTAAAATACATTAATGATTAAATAGATGAATGTTAATTTATTATTCATGATAGGGCCATGTTATATGAAGGTGAATGTCACAGTACATCTAGCGACGTGATAGCATCAACACATAGTTGGGGCACAGGTGCATCTATACTGTATATACGAGCGGCATTGTCGTCGGCGAATCGACATTAGTCAACCGCTGTTCGGTGCTTGCGCAACCTGCCACGCTAACACCAAGATGGACATAAAGCAGAAAAAGGTTATACACAGCGTTGTAAAAGCGAACCTGATGCGCAGTTGTCATCTCTGGTTTAAACATTACAGATTGTGCCTAAAAAATATATTTTTTTATATGGATAAACTACAACTTCTGGAACATTTGGAATGTATTGACCGGTTTTGTAAAGAGAATAACACATTATTTAAAAAATCGTAGGTATTTATTTGGAATAAGAATGTATTACTTGCTATTACGTTTGAAAACTGCATACATAACTAAAAGTCTTTCCAAAATATGTAACAATACTAAACACTTAAGCATTACTTTCCGTAATACTAAACAAATCAATTAGATGGTGTTAGTCGTATTAACTAGTGAATGACAATGGCAACACACTGTGAGCACTGTGTATAACAGGAATAAGCGCTACGATATGTGTTTCCCGCTGTGGTCATCGATTCATTGCCCTGTTTCCCGCGACATCTGCACGATAAAATTGTCGCTTTTATGACATGGTTTTCACTTGTGCAACTGTGTAGGGTGATTCGGATTGTGAGTTGGCAGTTGTGTCAATCCTCCCCCAGGACTGCCCCGAAGCCTGGAATGTTGGCACACGTCATCTGTACCAATACCTGGTCACTACTAATACCAACGTTATATTCTTTAGTGAGATCTACAGCACTGTCTATTGTCTAGACATGAGTCCTTCTATATCAGCAGTGGTAAGTGATATATATTAGGAAAGTCATATAAGGTAATTGTAGATGTAGTAATTGTAGACGGATGAGATTACATATAATGGCTAACATTCCTTGGGTAGTAAATAGTAAAGCAGCGTCAAGTTAAACTTGCTAGTATATATTTAGTCTGTGTCAGTAGACTCCCGGATAACGGCTTTTACAGTTAATTCGACGTCCCCAAAATCTTGTTAAAACGGACCGTTTAAATGCATACTCTATACAGTATTTGACTTAAAATTAGGAGAGCATTGTATTTAGACACGTAATCACTGGTCTCAAATCTTTCCCATGAGAACAGTCGTTTCAGTACCGCCCACTTCCTGCCAATCTAGACCGGTTAAACTGATGTGCTGATAAAAATTATCCGGATAAAGAGATGTCTCTTCTACCGAGTGTAGTCCGGTCAAACCGATGTTCGGTTAAAAGGTGTCCGGATAAGAGTTTACTGTATTTAGAACTCTACCATTGCCATGATACTGTCAGATCCACTTCTTAAGTGTTGTCAGAATTATTTTTAAAACACAATCACAGTTTACACAACACAGAGAAATATAGAAAATGGTTATATCAAATACAGGGGTATTTGATGGAGTTTCTAGATTCCGAGTGGTAGCAAACTTTTGCATGTGTCGCATAAGTAGCAAGTTTATCCTCTAATCTCTTTGACAATATTTTGAAAGAACTAATTTTCTGTGTGTGATGGATGTGTTTCAATATAAAATTCTTTTAAAAACTAGTCTGCAATAGTTCAATATGATTTTTTTTTTTTCTGGTATTATAATTATGAGTTACCGGTACTGAATTTAAAAAAATACATAAATGATGTATAAGTTAAGCACTTGATGTCAAAAGGAAAATTGTGTTCAATCTTAAAATTTAAAAATGGTTACAATTTGTCATATTACGGTAATTACTTTCAGGACATTCAGCATGGCAAAGTAATGCTAGACGAAATTGTTGATGTTTTGAATGAGAGCCTCAGCGGGGTGGTTAGTAAGGTAAGTCTTTGCTGTAATTTAAATTTTATAATGAACATATAGTTTGGTAATGTGAAGCGTCTCAAATACTATGGACACGCTCACTACCAGGTGTCACAAAGAACCCATACAGTGGAGCACGTCGGGCGGTAGGCAACATGTTAATAAATCATTTTTAACACGTTTCCAAATTATCTTTTAGTACCGGTACCACATTTGTTATTAGGTAGGGATCATGTTAACATGTTTTTTATAAATGTGAGTTTTACTAGAATAACATACTAAATATCATTATTTGCATTATAAGTATAGTGTGTTTTCTGACCTATAATGATTAATTAACTAATATACATGTTGCTTGAAATGGAGTGTAATCCTAGTTCTGGAACAGTGAGAGTGGTGTATTAAGATTCATTTATCTGGATGGATAATTTATTATACGATTCCAATGTAAAAATTTAGCTGATGAACAATGATTACCCATGAGACCCATGTCAAACCCATGTCGCGTCAAACAGATTTGCATTTTGATAACCAAGCGGATGACTTATTTAAATATGTTAATAATTTTAAACGACGTACACCAAATTCTTGCCAAATATAAATAACATTGGTTCAATGAGTACTTAAGTTTGCTGTTATGAGGAAGAAATAAAATAGATGTTTTATTGTATTTCAAAATTATACAATGAAATAAAGGAATTAGCCAAATCTTATAAATAAAGATACATAAAAATCTAAATCAATCGATTTATTCATTAAAAAAGCTGGAGGTACATTGTATTGTTAAAATTCTTTTTTTATTGATTACAGTACTTACATCCTATGTTTATCTAAAATTTAATTTTGTTAAATTTATTTACAGATTCATCATTTTTAATTAAATCACAGATCCAAATATCATTTGACTTAAATCATTCTAATTTTAAAATTTAGCTTGGACAAAAAATATGGATTTTGAAAAATTGAATTAATGTGCATATATTATATTAAATTTTGACAAAGTAACAATATTAGAATATAAAAACAAATATAGGCTATAACAATATATGAGAAGCTCAACAAAAATGTAAAACAATATGCATGAGTTAATAAATAATATAGTCACAATAACAAATTATGAAAAACCTAACAAAAATATACTTTTAGCTTTTGAATAAATAATCAAGTTAACACGTAACAGTCTAAAACTATGAGAAATAATAAAAATAAATAAATGGATAAGTTGAGAACAACAAGTTTCTGACCATGTGAGATTTGAATAAAATAATGAAATTTAAGAAGTTTAAGAAATGGAACACATCAAACTCGCATGCTGATTTTGAAACACTTCCACTCATTATTTTTTTGATATAATGATGTTAGTTTATTTATTGTATTTCAGTTGATCATCCCGGGCTCTGAGATAATGTTTGAGCCCCAAATATTTGTCACGGTGATTGTCCACACTCCTTTCTTCACTTCACCGGCCCAACAGGTATGTGGTATATTACAACAAACCAGTTGCTATATTAGTCAGCTCTTGAGCTATTGCATAGATATCTCTAATATAAAGCTCAAACGTTTAATACTATAAAATGATCTAATTTTTTGCAGAGTACTTTCCATTTAATCTAATGGGAATAGTTGTTAAAACTTGTCTTTACCCATCCCATCTACAGTGAATGGAGACTCCAGTGTTTCCAGTGGTTTTTCAGACTCAAGCCAACTTACAATTTTGTATCAGGTTCTTATTTAAGCTGAACCATAGAAATGATGTTTCTCCTTACTTAAACATGCTTTCTTTCATGAAGTTGAAGGAACTTGGAAATTTTACACCTACTATGTTATGCATCATCAATGCTTAGGTCCCAAAATACTTCTCCGAGAATAAATCTTTTCTTTGCATTCTTAACTTCCACATAAAGCTATTGGTGGTAAGAGAGCCAAAATAGCTGATATTTTTTTTTACTTTTTAAAGAAAACAATCACAGATAGCATAGCCACTTTCTATGTTAAATGGAAATAAGATAAGATAGAATAACAATGGGCTGTTAACTAGGGACAGTAGTTGACACACTCTTATCATTTATAACGTTTCCTCTCTGAAATCATTACATTGGTAAAGAATAATGTCCCTTTTTAAAGACGATCTTGTAGAAATTTTAATGTGCTGAAATTTGTTTTTATGGAGCTTTTAATCATTTACTTAAAAGGATATATTTTATCAACATAAAATTTGCTTTTACTCAATTTTGTAGAATCATAGAATTACATTTACTTTAACTAAATTCTGTTGCCTATATCAATACAAAATCAATAATCATTTAAACTATTTCTTCTTATAAATCGATAACATGATTCTAAAACACATTCTAACATGATTCTTTTGTCCAGTTGTTTGTTTTATTCTTTATGAGTAACTGGTGTATAGGGTAAATTATGGTAGAATCTGCTGGAATGAATTTTGAATAATAATTTACAAGTCCTAGAAACTTTCTCACTTCCTCTACTGAATTTGGTCTTTGAATATTGAGGATATTTGACACTTTTGCTGGAGACTTGGACATCTTTTTATTTTCAATAACATATCCTAAGTATGTGATTCTTTCTTGGAAGAATGTGCGTTTAATTCGATTGAGGTGAAGATTCATTCATCACAGTTCCTCCTGGTAACAGACAGCCTTTCTCTCATCAACCTCTCCTAACATAAGCATTTCCACCATGCTGTAGCTTTTGTAGGGGTACCTTACTGGCTAAATCTAAGATTTTTTTATATATTTAGAATTTCTTATTTATAAGAAACCTTGACAATGTACCTGTCTGTGTATTACGTTTGTAATAATTGTAACAGATGTTATTTGCAATAAAGAATTGTCATTTGTCATTTGATCCGTAGACAATTATGTCGTCAAAGTAAGAGCTGACACCTAGGAGGTCTTGTAGAACTTGTTCCATTACTTTTTGAAATATGCTGGACGCAGTCTTGATTCCAAAAGACAATCTGTTGACTTTGTAAGTACCTTTATGGGTTGAGTTTGAAAACAAGAACTTTCTTCATCGACACCTTATACATAGGTAAGCTTTAAAGAGGTCAAGTGTACAGAAAAACTTGGCGTTCCTCAGATTGTGAAACGCCTATCAGATTGGCGTTTCGTCGATCCTAGGAATCGGATAGTGTGTGAATTTTAGAGTTGAGGGTTGACTGTGACTATGTAGTCTGCGCATAACCTCAGTGTACCATCAGGCTTAGGCACTACAAATATGGGTGAACCCCAGTCGCATGATTCAATTTTAGTGATGATTTTGTCTTGTTTGAGTTTGTCAAGATCATGTCCCACTCTATCCTGGAGTGCATAGGGTAAAGGTCTAGGTTTGAAAATGCTGGTTTGGATTGAGAACTTTAGAGAGCAGGTAACATTAGGAATATGTCCTATTTCTTTGATTCTACTGCACTAACTAGTTTGTCTGTATCACTGGAAACTAAGTTTACATTAGTATCTTTTGGTGTCTGGGTGTCAAGATTGTTCAAGTGGACTCCAAGTTGTCTTATCCAATTCCTACCTAGTAGAGGGCTGTACATGCCAGGAACTACAAACAACTGCTGTGCAGATGAGCGTCCATTGTATTAAACCTGAACATTAACTAAGCCTATGGGTTGGAAAACCTCATTTGTGTAAGTCACGCAATGGCTATACAGTAATGGAAGCAGTGTCTAACTTGTGTTGAGACTATAAAAATCCTTCTATATCCTCCTCTCTAAAAATGTGTTGTATAATGTGCTGTACTCTCTAAATCCTTCTGAGATCTGATATATAACTTTGTCTCATGCCGCCTTCACTTATTAGTCTTTTGTCCCAAACATCACAAATCTGGTTATAAATTTCAATTGGCGTGTGATATTTTGCCAACAATAATCTGATCATGGCGTGATTTGCAATACCAGTGCTCATTTAAACATTGACAACGTACAAGAGATGTGATGCACACGCTACTTTAGGTGAATGGGTAAATGAGTATAAAAATATTCTGATGCTAAGATAGCACCGATAGCCCCGCTCCAAGAGGCACCCATGCCCATCTCTTACTTTTTGGACAGCTATTGTATTATGCTACAAGGCCGGAAAGTAGGTGTATGTATGAGCATGATAGTTTCCTATTTCATACAAGTACTGTTAACACCTTCCCCGGTGGGTCGCTTACAATTATTCTCGCCATACTACCAACAATAAATATACACGATAAGTAAGCACAACATGTACATACAATCACAACATTTTTAATATACATAATTTTAACAGAACTATCAACTTTTATAATAAGTAATTGTTTTGAAATCCTTTAAATATTTATTGTGAAAGTACAACTTGTCCGTCTAACCTGTCTGATATTCATTGTCTATTTTTGTTGAGAACCTACTGAAGAAACTCATAACTCATTCTAATGCCTTTTTTAAAAAGTGTCCTGTAGGAGTGTTTGGTAAATTTACCGAACTCCAGCTGATTTTACTTCTCCCTTCCTGTACAACGACTGTCTGGTCTACAAAGAGACCAGAAAGTAGCTGCTTACTCTATGGGGTGGTGAAAATCAAATAAATGGCTATTTTATTTCATCAGGTCCTAGTTCAAGGATGGCAGGTGACACAAGACAACTTGGCTGAGTTCCTGGCCGCAATCCGTAAACAGCTTCAGCTATTAGAGGATACCATTGCGGAAGTATCTGCACTGGCGTACGACCAACTAGAGGCTTTACGCATCCGACAGGTACAAAAAGTTATTTTTTGTTTAAAAGATTATTGCTTTATATTATAGTATTTTAAATTACATTTCAAGCCACTGAACAAGTAGTTTTGGAATCATCTGGTAAACGTTTGCTCCTATTAAGCCTCCAAGTTATTTCACAGCTTTTGAGAACAGGCAAATGCAAGGTGCAAAGAAGCTACCAACCTCTTTTACATGTGAAAAAATATCCACTTAAAATCTGCTTTTTTTAATTTTTACACCACGGACATATGGTGTTTTAAAGTAATTTTTACAGAAATACTTCAAATAAGACCTAATATGTATAGTAAACCTAAAATAAATTAGAGGAAATCATATTTAACCCCTCCTAACCCATAACTTACCATCTGGGGGATTGGTGGGAATCAGGGTTATTGGGTGGGGAAAAGCCTAAAAATAATAGTACACTCACCTAAAACCTTCACAAAATTAATGAAACCTAACCTAACCTAACCGAACTTCTAACCGTTAGTAAATTTCCTTTGATATCAGAAAAGGCATGTAGGTCGTCCTTATGAGAATTCTTGGCTGCATTAAATCCTTTGAAGTTAGGATAGATTAGGAAGGTAAAGTTTAGGTTATGATGAACGGAGTTGTTAGTTTATGTTTTGTCCAATTAAAACACTGGGTAAGACCAAGGCCCCACTAGAAAAAACAGGCCATGCTGCAGGATCCATGACGTCACACTAGTGGATAGATTTCATTGATAAATTCATTGCCATTGCCATTCCCATATGTTTTAGGTAAATAAACTAGCTGGCTGTTTGTAAGATTTAAATGGTAAGAGTTTAGTACAACTATCCACCACTGTGACGTAGTGTTGCGCTGCCCCTGCTGCAGCATGGCCTGTTTTTCTAGTGGGGCCTTGGTAAGACACTGCAAAAATTGTATTTTGCAGTATTTTTCCCCAGTGTTTTAATTGGACGAAACATAAACTAACAACTCCGTTCGTTATAACCTAACAAAATACACCATAAATAGGCCTAGTATAAATCAGAATGTAAAATTACTCACCCATGAGGTGCAGATGGGAGGATAGCTAGGGCCGCCGCCGCCATCAGAAACGCATGGAGTTGTTCTCTTTTGTCGGGGTATTTGCGCTTGAATTGTTATTCAGCCAAATAACCAACTAAATGGACCTTCCTAACACCTTGGAATGGTAGATCTGACATCTCGCCAGTTGCTATCTACGCGTTAGTGTGGTCGCCGGTGTTAGGTTCCTTGAAGTGCAAGGAGTGGTTGACCGTTGGATGCTGATATCCCTCATGTTTCAAACAATTATAAGCCTTCCAGCAATCACTATAAATAGTGGTTCCTCGTAAAACCTACTGCCTAACAATTTCAAGGAGGGTACCAACATAGCATACACAGCCACCAAGAACGACTTCCATGATTCAGGTTCCACGCCACCAAAGACCCACTGGCCCTCTACTCTACGGCCACGGTTGTACTTTCGTCGTCCAAACTTTGCCTCATTTCCAAAACCGTGTTCAGTCCGCCGAGTTTTTCCGAGCACTGTTTGGCATAGTGGACGAGGTTTTCTAGGTAGAATGAAAACCAATCTGTGTTGGTGCGACCTGAAACCCCTCAGTTCTTTGTAAAGTATCTCTTCAAATTTCCAAAGTATTTTTTTGATTTCCCATTTTTCCCGGAATTTATTTTGACATTCCCTAACACATCGTTAAACCATCTAAGTGAGGACTGTTCTTTTGCAAATTATACTTATTTTTTGTTTCAAGATTACGTGGAGAATGTATTCTTTTAAAACAACTTATGGAAACATAAAGACATTTTTCTTACATACATTTCTCACAACAGTCCTCAATCTTAGTTGATTGTCTTCTGGTGTAGATGGAGTCAGACAGGCTGGTAGGAGGACTGTTTGAGGAGTCATCAGAGAGGGTCCAGATGTCTACGGCTGAGATTCCCATGGTCAGTCCAGACTCTGGGTTCATCAACCTGCTGCGCTACGGGATGTTGGCGCTGCGACTCTTACCCCACAGCAGTCTGTCAAGTATGCTCAATTTGTCTGTAGAGTAAATACACCTTGATTATCTGGAGTAATTGGGAGAGGGGCCACAGATAGTAAACAGATATTCTGAATCTGGAAAATAACACTGTAGGTAATCTACTAATTAATGATGGGCGGATCCTAGAAAATGTCGGTACCAGATCCGGATCCAGATACTTAATATTTACAGAAATCTAATTTAAATCATACTGTTTAAAAATAAATTGGTAATGTTTAAAGGTTGATGTAATAAGATATAAAATAATATAGCTTATATGGCTAGGCAATGTCACAGAATATGTCGGCGTCTATAAATTATATGGCTGGGCAATGACACGGTATATGTCAACTTCAATAACGTATATGGATACGGATTTTTAGTTGTAAAATGGGTTGGAATAAGGTTAAGCTAGTCAGGTTTGCCTCATTTTACAACTAAAAATCGTTGTATTTCAGCTATTTTTTACCCTAGGTATCTTTTTGAACTTATTGTTTGATTGAGAAATAAAAATTCTAAATAAAAGTGTTCTTGACATTTTTTCATTATATCAGCCATATTTTCGTAACTTAAGTTTAAAAAATTAAAATGGCTGCCATCTTGAAATTTTAAGTTGAATCAAAATAATTTTTTTCCAACATGTGTCTCTTCTACCTTAATATACATACATACCGAGTTTCATAAAGATCTGTTGAAAAACTTAAAAGATAAAAATGTTTATGATAAAAACACAAAAATGGCGGGTATCTGGTTATCAAAACGATTTTGGAAAAAAGTTATCCTTGATTTTCTCTTTAATTTGATCCAAGTAATCACTTCGTAAATTATTTCCCCACCTTTTTTGAACACCCTGTATATGAATTTGAACGTGTAGTGTTTTTGGCTTCTAAGGACCTCAAAACAAAAAGTAAATCGGTTTGGATCTAGGTCTTAGCATGAGACCTTTGGTAATAGCTTATTCCCTATATAGGGAACTTGCCAACAAAAAAAATCTTCCATCAACATAACACTCTACCCATGAGTGATCTGTAATACCTTGTGCAGAGAACAGCTGGTTCATCTAGGTACAAAGTTAAGCAATCTACAATAACCGCACAGAACAAATTAAGCCAAAGAAAATTTTTGAACTTTACACACAAAATAGTTAAAGATCATCACTTTTTTCTTGTGTCTTTATTCTATAATTGATTTTTTAACTCATTTTGCACAAAGTATCATGTATTTTAGGGCCAATTAAAAAAAAATAATTTAGCTTCAGGTAGTATTTATTGACATTTCATTAGTTTATAGACCTATGCAAATAATCACAGTTTTTGTTAACTTTGCTGAATATAAATTTATACACATACACATTTGATTTGTCCAGATCTGGTGGTTGTGACGGACGGAGTGATATCGTTGCCAGACATCCATGTTCTAGACCTAGTTCTCACCCAGCTCAGAACCAATGCCGTGGCAGTCTCCTTCCTACATGTTGGGTCTCAGTTTCATCCCCACTGTGCACAAGGGCTGGTCCCCTACAGCGAGCTCATGCAGTTCATATCCTGTGCCACTTTTGGAACCTACATCCCTTACTCGGGCACTCAGGTAATCAAAAATAACCTTGAAATATGTCCCTTATTTAAAGTAACTTTTCTCTCAGATCACAGAAAATTTTTATTTTCTTTTTTAGGTTTTTTTAGAGGAGAGCAGGCTTACCTGAATGGGAAAGAGGCCAAACTGGCACAGGAAACACGAAACTTTACACTATATACACAAAATATACACAAATCTAATGTTTTGTGTATATAGTGTAAAGTTTTGTATTTCCTGTGCCAGTTTGGACTCTTTCCCATTCGGGTGAGCCTGCTATCCTCTAAAAAAACCTAAAAACCTAAGCCCTTGTGCTCTATGTTACACCCTTAAAATTTCCTTTCTGTTATTCACAATTTTATATCTAAATGTATTTTATATATGGATCAAATAATGGCTATTGCAAGTCTAGCCTATGTCAAACAATTAATTTGATAGTGATGTAAAGCATTAACTCTAGCGCCGGCAAACGCCGGAAATACGGCGCGAACGGCCGGGGCCGAAATGGCAACGCCGGATATACGGCGCCAATGCAGGCGTCAATGGTTACGCATTTTTTTGGCCGAAAATCCGTTAAAAACGCCTCAAAACTCATATCAAACTAAAATTCACAAGTTATAGTACTTATTTACAATACTTTTAAAATTTTTTTACCTCTTTGGAGTGATTTGAACTCTATGTAAAAGATCGCGATCGCTTGTTATTGTTTTTGTCGTTATTGTTATCGTTATCAACATAATAAATAATATGGCTATCAAACAAAATACATAAAATAAGCTATACAAACTATATATTTTTGGAATCAGCACAAAATTTACTACAACTTTACAACTTACCTTATGATGATAAGTCTTACCTGCACTTAGCTACACGACGGAATATAAAAACATTTTATAAAAAAATTAATAATGCCTACAATTCAGAAAAACTAAAAAAAAATTGTTTTGTGGTAACCATGTAAACCACCTATATTATTGTTATTTGTCTTATTCTGAACAAAATGATATATAATAATCCATAGTTATGTTGCTATTTCTAATTTTTATGATGGTTTAAAAATGATATTACATAATCAATAATATCCCTATGCCAGTACTGCGTTACACTAGTGCCAGCTCTAGGGTTAACCTAGTATAATTCTGTACAATAGTGAAAGAAATTTCGGACTAGCTGTTCTTTGAAAATTGCACTGCTGTATTCTTTTATTTTCTTTATTCTAATCCAGGAAACTACAACACTGATGGGATGTATATGGAATTTATACCTTTCCACTTCCAGTAAAAACCATCATTATTTGTTGCAGAATTACGGTCAAGAAGGCTTGAATACTTACCATGAAGCTTTTCTTACTTGGAGTTTCAACAAAGGAGCAAATGTTCATGAGTTGTCTACGCCAGCACCTCGTATGGGGGAGTGGTTTGTGAGGTAAGTGTAGTTAAAAAGTGTTGTTGTTTAATTACTTTGCTTTGAGTTCCTCTTAAGGACATGTTAAATAGGAGGTAGCACAATTGAGCCAAATATTTAAGGACTTAATATTATACAAATAATTAGCATCTTAACTCTTACTGTTACCACCAAAAATGCTACCCCAATCTCACTTAATTAATTGCACAATGCAATTAATAACAGCTGAGAAGATGGAAATTATCTCACTAATGGTTCACCAAATCAAGACAAACCCCAAACCTTAACCTAAAATAACACCTTTTATCCATCCCAATAATTTATTCAACCTATAGGGAAGCTTACTTACAAACAAACCATACATTAAGACTAGGCCTATATAAGATATAACTTTAAATTAGTTAAATTCATCAATATTGCTATTGCATAATGGCATTATGTAAACGGCAAATAACGATCGGCAACAAAAATGCAACAATCCAAACCAAAAGCTGTATTTATCTTTTCAGCAACCACAGTTTCTATGGAAACCGAGAGCCACAACTCCTAATGAAAAAACAGACAGAAGACAATTTGAATGCTTCATTAGCAAGTGTGCTCTGTTGTCGCCTCCATGAAGGCTTCATGATTAAGGTAAAATTTTATTGTTTGCAGTAATAATTACATACTTGATATTGAATGATAATTTACATTTTAGTAATTAACACAGTAAAACTAAATGTAGAGTAGCAGTATCCTTTCTTAAACGGGACAAAATTTAACAAGAAGGTCAATGTATGATCAAGAAGAATCATAGACTTTACTAATTGGAACATGTGTAGTTGAATTGTGCTATTGTTATTGTGCTATTGCAGGATGCTATTGTATTGGAGCTGTTGAACTGTTAACTGTGTTTGCGGAATAGTGCAAAGAAAAACTTTTTATCTTTGTCAAATTCTTGCAATTTTTTCTCAATGTTTCTATAAATATCATTTGTTGTGTTGTTGAGGGTATTGTTTGTTCCTGCGAGTATAGCTATGATATCGCTTCTTTGCTTAAATGCTACACACTGCTAGATATTTGCATTGAACTGTTTTTTCCATTCTCTGCCATTGGATTGTACTGTTTAGTTTTTTTGTCTAAACTCTCTCAGTATTTTTTTCGTCCAAGTGAGTGAGGAGGCATTATGTTGGTGTTGGACTTGGAGACTTGAATGTGTAAGATCTGATTTGTGAAGAATTTTCTCTGCAGAGATCTACTATCAGGCCATTCCAGCACTCTAGGAATGTCATCTTCTGATATCAAGCAATGTCAACAACAATATCTCAGTCCACCGTTTTTTGAGGACCCTCCCGCATTCTGATGTGAAGTGAAACACTCAATGAATCCACCCGTCAACTTCTACCTGAGCTTACACCGATTATTTTAGAAAGGTCTCTCCCACCCAGCTTTGCTACAGATAGGTGAACACGAGTTTGATCCACCTTCCTCAAATAACTGTTGCACCTATCCTAACCTTTCCTTGTTGTGGCATAGGTTAGTTCATATACTACAGATAATGTCTTGGATTGCACACCCCCCTTCAAAATAGGCACCTTACAGTATTATAAAAAATTGATTTTATTACTTTATTTTTTCAGAATATAAGTGTAAAGGAAAGTCAATTAGAAGTATGTTTGATGTTACCGTGGGCCAATCACATCTACATAGAGTACATTGTGTTATGTGAATGGCCTGTTCCTCCCAACAGTTCCGTCCGATTCTACATCTCAATCAAAGGTAATATGATAGCTCTTATTTTTCTGACCCTTTGATTAGTGATTTAAAGGCACTATTCTGTACCCAAAACAGATTGTATGTATGCTTGTAATTTCTCTGTTAACATGATGTTTTTAATTTTTTTAATTTATGGCGATGATTTGTGCTTAATTCTTTGGGTAAACCCGAGTATCCAAATTTCCGTATATTTGAATCGGTTTTATCACAGATTAATTTGGATAATTGGAGTTTGCCTTGTAATAAAAACAATGAGATACAAGGTAACAAAAATACAAAAATAACAAATATAACCAAACTGTGAATTTAATATTGGGAATAAATTAGGGATGGACGGGATTGCATTTTTAGTTCGGGACAGGACTGGACAGGATTTTTATTTCCCTCCCTATTTTCAAGACGGGACAGGACAGGAATTTTTTCCTGTGCATTTTTCCTTATTTTAAACGTCTTGAGTATTGCAGTTACCAAAAAAGACAAACAAAATCAATTTTTACCACTTATGGCACTGATTTATAAAAACAAACAAAAAATGTTAAAACTTAAAGGTATACAAACTTGTGACTTGGGGTGACGGTGTTATGGTCGAAATGACTTGCGGTCACGGCGTGTTCGTCTGTATGACTCGCGGTCACGGCGTGTTTGTCTGAATGACTCGAGGTGACAGCGTGATGGTCGATATGAATTGCGATCACGGTTTCATCGTCAGTATGACTCCGCGATCACGGCGTGATCGTTGAAATGACTCACGGTCACGACATGATGGCCGAAATGACTCATGGTCACAGCTCGATTGTCGAAATTACTTCACAGTCACGGTGTCATCGCCGGTGTGACTCACAGTCTTGGCGCGATTGTCGAAATGACTCACGGTCATGGCGCGATCGTCGAAATGACTCCATGGTCACGTCGTGATTGTCAGTATGACTCACGGTCATGGCGTGATCGTCGAAATGACTCCATGGTCACGTCGTGATTGTCAGTATGACTCACGGTCATGGCGCGATCGTCGAAATGACTCCATGGTCACGTCGTGATTGTCAGTATGACTCACGGTCATGGCGAGATCGTCGAAATGACTCCGAGGTCACGGCTTGATCGTCGGTATCACTTCGCGGTCACAGCGTGATTGTTGAATTGACTTCGCCTCCTGCTTTTGTGGAACTGTGATGAACATCTCTTGCGATAGCGGCGTAATCGTCACTCCCGGAGAGGCAAAATCACCAACGATCGAATCTAATCCCGTCCCTAAAAATTCCCAAATTAATACCGTCCCAAAAATCAGAAATATTTTTTTCCCGAAAATTTCCCGAAATTTTGGGAGCCATCGAAGAAAAAATTAAACATCTCATCAGAAATAATGCAGGGTGGTTTAGAAAAACATGCTTATTTGGATACTCAATAGAAAAAATTTACAAATTCAAATTGTTTTTCTTTTAAAACACAAAGACTAAAATTAAAAATTATATTTACCTACTCAGTTTTAAAAATCATGTCGGGCAAATAGCGACCATTATTTTGGATGCACTTACTCATTGGGTTTTTTTAAAATTTTGCTAGCTTTTTGCAGCATATCCACATATTAGTCAGCAACAGCGAGACAAATGTTGTTCTTCACATCATGAGGGGTCATTGGACAATCTTTGTTGACCAATGACTTGCGCCAATAATGCAGATCGCCTCACATGATGATCCACCATAGAAAGTGTTGCTGAAAAAAAAATCATTGGCGCTTGTGCGGTGTGTGCCGCTATACCATGCTGCTGGAACCACACTTGTCCCAAACCAAGAAGTTGTCCTTGGTTTTGTAGACTTTTAATCTTATTAACTCATCCCGAAAGATGGAAAGTAGCCTCATCAGTCAAGAAAGCCATGACGACCATTTGCTAATGTCTATTGAATCTTTATCTACCCCATGATGGCAACTGAACCGAGTAGGATATAAACTTTAAATCTCACCCTATCAAATGACTTTAACACCATCTTTGTAACAGCAGCTGTTGCTTTAGGATTAACAACATAAATAAGCAAGATCTTCTGTCCCACCCTGTTACTACATTTTCCAGCTATTTTACATTTTAATTTAGAATAAGCAGACTTTGTCAAAACTCTGTCTGTGTGTTGCTAGGCTGCCAACATTTTTATTTTACCTTTGCTTATTGATTGAATTAGTTATAAACAATGGTGGGATGGTTTCTGATGAAGAGTTTGAATTTATTTTTCTGTGGGATGAAATAATGAATGTGATTATGGAGTGAAAATGAGTGATTGATGAGAAAAGCGTTTATTCCGTTGGGAGCAAGAGTATAAATTATAAACTTGCTTGGGTCACAATTTTCTGCAGCATTTCACTAGTGAGTTACCATTAGGGTATTCCTTGTAATCTTAAAATTCTAAAATGTTATGTTGATGCTATTTATTTTCCTGACAGCTCCATATGAATTTCTTCATGACATCACGTGCCTGATCAAGAAGCAGTTTCAGTCGCCCTATCGTCAGGCAGTTGTGACTAGGTTTTGGACCACCATCAAGACTCTGGCACAGTCAGACCTTTTGCTGGCACATCTAGACTCATTCTCCTCCACTCCCCTCTCCTTTGCTCTTCCAGAGACAATTCGCAGCGGAATGCCTCTTTTCTACCTTCCGTCCAACAGTGGTCCACAAACACTTTCTTCTAGGTTAGTGAAATTTATATAAATCAATCATGACTATGAAAAATGATCTTAACAAAATGAATTTAGGTGTGTTTGAACCATGTGTTTTTGCACTAATGATGTTATTGGGAAGGCAGAATTTTAATCCTGCAGTTAATGAATATGGCAGAGGTTGAGCGCTGTGTGCCGGTGAGCAATGGTCAAAGCAGGGCAAACCACAGACTTGTCAAAATCATTACAAAAACTTTGTTCCAGAAATGCTCAAGTTTTGTTATGCAAATCTTGGCTTTAGCTCATGAATGACTCCTGAACAAGTTCATAAGATGTATAATCCTACAACACATGTTTTGATTAAAACGGCAGTCAATTGACAGATAGTTTTTAAAAGACGAGGTAGAATTTAATTTGCAACATATGTCTTAGTGGTTTTTAGTTTTTACCTAAAGAATTTCAATCTGAGATCTTTGTAAAATTGAATGATTTTGCTTCACAAAATGTACTTCTAGATTGCAGTTAGCACCCAGTTATTAGAAATTAATGTCTGTGACGTTATAACAGGTATCGATCGTCCTCGATGGATGCAGATTGCATGCAATGGTGAGCATTGCAACATTATCTATGGTGCTTGCAGTGATCTGCTACGGGGTTGCTTATCACGTGTTTGCGTTGGTTGTTCACCTAGCTAACACATGTTTATTGGTTCATCAAAGGGTTACTTGGCAGTCAAGTGTAGACTGTTTGAGAGCTTTCCAGACTTTTAAATGTGTTACTACAGTTGTTGGTTTGAATGGTTTACTTATGATTAATTGTCCCTGAACTTTTCAAGTATTATTCGCTGACTGTGTTAGTTTCAGTCATAATACTGATCTACAAAATAAGTAATCTGAGGTTCAATTCTATATATTTTTCTACAATTTCTGAAAAATGTGTATCTTTTGTCACCTGTAAATTTTTGCAGATTTTAAAACTTCTGTTTAAGCTTATCTTCATGAATATACTTCTACAGTCACATGCTGTAGACTCGTGGTCTTCTGGTGACAACTGAGTCAAAATCAATGAATCACTTCTTTCCACCTATGTCCGAATTCAATGTAGAGTGCCTTCTTCAGGGTGACTTGACTTCTGCACAATAATTGTGTTTGAGACAATAGTAGTGTGTGTGATTAGGTTTCAAAAAGTTTAAAGTGTATAGTCTTGCATGCCACACATTATTTATCAATGTAATAAACACCCAAGTTCAATGTATAAGTACAGTTACGCTCTCAAATAGTTTTCACTTCTCTGACTTTTATGACTTCTCTTTGTTTGTTTTTGTATAGATGTTTGTTATTGATAAGCCTTGTACAATTGCAGTGATCCAAGCTGTCCCCTGTTTGCTCATTACTGGCGGCCCGTGTGTCTATTGGACCCCTCAGTCTGGCACAAGTGGATGCATTCTCAGACACTCAGTCTAATTCTGCAACATGACCTTCCATTGCCCAAGTGAGTATCTCACACTAAGGCTAATGCTTCACTGTGCTCTAACACAGGCAAACTAATGCAATAGTTTATTGGTGTGGTTGTGGATGTTAGTAATTGTTCTCACCATGATTTGTGTTTACAGTAGAACCTCGCTAATACGTCACCTACGGGACCGGGAGCATGATCGGACAGCAAAAAGTCGGATTATCAGAGGATCGTGTTTATTGACATAAAAACCTAGTAAAACTTTATTTTGAACAAGGATAACTGATAACTAGGGTTAATCCACCATGACATAAAACAGTTATTCCCAACTCATAAACAACGCCTAATACTAACTGTATAAATGGACTTTAATGTGACATTTACATATTACATCATAAAGATACAATTAGTAGGCTATTGTGCAATCATGAGTAGGCTGGGGCTCATACGGCCTCACCTGGCCGTTGTTGCAGGATAGGCCGTATGAGCCCCAGCCTACTCATGATTGCACAATAGCCTACTAATTGTATTTTTATGATGTAATATGTAAATTGTCACATCAAAGTTCATTTATACAGTTAGTATTAGGCGTTGTTTATGAGTTGGGAATAACTGTTTATGTCATGGTGGATTAACCGTCCGTGGCTCATACGGCCTATCCTGCAACAACGGCCAGGTGAGGCCGTATGAGCCCCAGCCTACTACGATGAGTGGGGGGGGGGGGGGCGGAAAGAGCCTCAGTGACAGGACTGTGGGGATTGGTTCGAACTACTGCGACATCTGCGTGATAAACCAGATGCTTTAGATCGCCGACACGGTAAACCTCAGCCAAGGCGACGGCACGGTTGAGTGTGAATCGAAAATATATTTGCGAACCCTGGAAGGCCAACCCAAATCTCTGAACTGAGGCCTATACGGAAACTAAGTGCTCTTTGTAGCACATGAGCACATGGTACTTGAACCTGGCATATAAACTGGTGTTTTATGTTACGGTGTGGAAAAGTACGTCACAAATTCCACATTAATTAATTCATAAGTTTCACTACCCAAATAAACTGTTATATAATTTAGATTGGTAATTTTAAAACTGTAGGCTTTCTAGAATCTGCCCTGCTTAAAAAATATTTTATTTTAGTTGTCAATGTCTTACATGCCATTGAACATGTACTTTTACCAATCACAGGTTCCTTCACGTCGCTTCCCCCAATGGACGTTTCCAAGGACTTCAGTGTCGCCATGCCGCTGCCACACTCTACAACTTTCTCAAAGATTGGACTAGCTTTGTATTGATTGAAAACCACTCCTACCTCAAATTTCTGTCCTCTGGGTAAGATTTTCCATTGTTTTACTATCATAGTTTCAAATTTATTATTGTTGACATAGAAAATAGTTTATTTAATGAAGCTTTTGGCTTTAAAACACATTAAGGGGTGAGGACAGACATTTATACAGCTAACTGACCTGAAGAATTTTACAAACATTAAAAGTGATAGTTTGCTCCTATGCAGGTTTGAAAATTGTATCAATGGGTCTTCTTAATAAACCTCCTTGAACACGCCAAATATGAAGACTAATTTATGGCGATCGCGGCAAAATTCTGATCATTATCCGCGGCGGTGTGGACATCACCGTCGTATTCCGAGGTCATGGAAACATTAACATCGTCTTCTGCGATCTAGGTGAAATATTAAACATCTCCAGTGGTCATGTGGACATTATTATCGTCTTCTGCGATCACGGCTAGATTAAGATCATCTCCCATGGCCATTAGACATTTTTATCGCCTCCTGCAATCGTGTTGACATCATTATCATCTCCTGTGGTCACAGAAAAGTCCTCCTCAATATCTCCTGCGGTAACGGAAACATTGTCATCAACATCTTCCCAGATTGTGGCGAAATCATGAACATCTTCCACTGTAATGTAGATATTGTTATCGTATTTCGCTATCGTTTTAAAATTCTGATTGTATACTGAGACCGCGAAGACATCATTATCATTGTCTTCTAGGGTCATGGAATCAAAATCATCTTCTTCCGTGATCACAGTACAATTCTGATCATCTCTAGCGGCCATGTAATCTCAGTTGCAGCTAGGTTTCGAGTTGTAACTTGTCACCCTGCACCATGGTGGTATTTAAGAGCTACTCTTGGGTACAGTGTTTCCTTGTACTAACTCTGATAGTTTGTTAAAAAAATTTATTAAAAAAAATATCATAAACCAAAACTGTAAGAGTTGGTTTAATAAAAAGAGATTTAGAATGATGTTTCAGTAGAAGAAAAATATCTGGACTGGTCTTCTTATAGCTAATTTCTCATATAGGAAATATTAGCAAATTTCCCATATAGGGAATAAGCTATTACCGTAGGTCTCGTGGTAAAACCTGAAGCCGGTACCGATTTACTTTTCCGTTAAGAGGTCCCCAGAGGCCTTAAAAACCATCCATTAAAAAGCCATATTAAGATATTTACTGACTAGTTTCATCTCTAAGGTCATTTCCAAAGTCTTTAGAACTGAAACTAGTCAGTAAATATCTTAAGAAATAATTTTTACTTGGGTACTCAGCTTATCAATGTTAAATTTTCTTCATATACAGTAGCCCATTTATTCTATTTTTCGTATAATTATATACATATATGTCCGTTAGCATGATAACTTGAGCAAAAATGATCCAATTTTGATTAAATTTAGTATAAACGTGTAAACCTACATTTGTTTGAACAGGTTCACGAACCAGCATGATCGGACTATAGGTTTTTTTTTTTTTTTTTAAATGGGTTTTCTCATTTCTTACCCTGAAACATAACATTTTGTAATTTCTTTCCAAAAAAACAAATAATATTTTTTTGTATGCCTAACAGTTACAGGAAAGATTCCAAAAAAGTGTAAATTTCCTTTTTTCTCTATGTACATATTTTAATGAAATTTGGAAATTTTTTTTGCGCCATACTAAGCTATTATTCTTTAGTAAAAACCGTACCTTATTATCTTTCCTGTAGCATCAAACCTAAGTACTCACTAAAATTAAATGATATTTATTTAAATATAATATAATCTGACAATTTTAATGGAATAATTTAGTGGAATTCCAGCCAGGTAAATAGAAATTCGCTTAGTCAGCAGGTTTGGTGTGGCGGGAGTATTTTTTTTTATTGGAAAAAAAGATGATTGAACCATAGGTAATCACTTGATTGTATATTTAATCGTGTTTTCTGGTGGGTTTCAGTGAGACAGATAAAACCCCCAGCTGGTTCTATGTACTGAGGGTCCAGCAGAAACCTCCTTGTGCTGTGATTCACATTGCATTTCTGGGAGGAACCCCTGGCAAACTGAGACACCAGGTATTTATCACGGGTATATTAAATTGTCGATTATTAAAATTTGCTTAGAGCCCCCTCATCCTTCTTATATCCAACTAATCATTTCATCATTCATCAACTTGGTCCAACATTTCATCAATTGGTTTAGTGGCAGTGTAAACCTCTGTTTTCCCATTTCAGCTGTAAACTCACTCATGTCTTGAAACTCGATCATTGCTTCTTTCCAGCACAATAGCAAAAATAACTTTATGATTTTTAGTCTCTTGTTTTGGGTTTGATTAGCTCACTCATCTAGTGGTTAGTGTTTTGGGTTCCAGTTCATAAGGGTGGTTTGATATCCAAGATATTCAAATCTATTTATTGTCTCTATACTCTTTTATTAAACTGGTTGTGTAATGAAAAATATGGTTTGTGCATATGCAGATAGTTTATGTAGCCTATAAGAAAAATTAGTTAGCAAATATTACTATTTATGATAGCATAATTGAATATTTGAGTTTAAATTTTAATTATCAACTTAATAAACATAATATGTATAATATGCATCCATGGACATTTTTAGTTAACTTAAGCTCAATGTTAAAACTAAATTACAATTTTAATTCACAGTTAATGTTGACTATTTCTCAGATCATTGAACAGCTGAAAGCCAAAATATCTGCACTGACAGTACCTCAAAGACTAACCACAAAACACCAAGAGAACAATACCAGGAATCAGGGTGAAGGATTTGTGGAAAACCAGAGCCGCTCCAACGTTCCTTGCTCCGTTCTGTTGAACAAACCACTGGAAAAGATTTTGATCCGGTAGGTTTCATGTAAAATAAAAACATATATCAATACCAAATTTAATTTAAATTTTTTTCATGTGTATTCTGTACTTTGTGTATTTTAAGTTTCATGGTTATGTATCAATTCAAACATGATTAAAAAGTATAAACCTACTAACAATATTGTTATAGTAATAGAACAGGTAATGAACATATGAAATCGTAAAACAGTACGAATAAGAAATAACTTTTAATTTTTAAAGTTTATCTGGCAAATTTATAAAAAGGTGTAGGATTGTATCACTTTTCTTGGATTTGGTAAACGTGTAAATTAAATTACATCTTAAACTCTGAATATGTTGGAAGCTATTTTCAGTTTTCTAAGATTCACAAGGCTTTACACTCCATGATAATTTATATTTGGCAGGTACGAGAGGATGCCTTCAGAGTTTGGCACAGTGGTGTTTCCTGACGGCACGCAGCCTCAGACTGCAGTCAAACCTCCTCGACCAACCAGCACTCTAGTCACCACTCTCTCCCGCTACCTCCACCATCGCCGATGGGTGTGGACTGTGTCACCTTCCTCTCGTCACATCCTTCATGTGTCTAACATACTCTCTCTGCTGACTGAGTAAGATATAATCACAATATACTTAGTAATTCTGTGTAAGAAGGAATCGATACACATTACTTATGTAAAGAGTCCAAGGCAGTTGAAAGCTCACAATAAGTTCGTTCACACAATGTGATATTCACAATTGGATATTTTCCCCTTATTCTTTATTGACATAAGGATTCTTCAGATGGAAGTAAAGTAAAACCCTGTAATTTGGCATCCAATATTATGGCACTTTCAGTAATCCTTAAGTAAAGGTCCAAACAAATTTTTTTTAATTGTCTTTAAAGTGCGTTTAAAGTGTTTAGCACATTTGGCATTTCACAAGGTCAAACGCTTATATCTCAAGGTCCAATTTCAGAAGGTTCAAAGATTATATTTCAGTACACAAAGTTCAAAAATAAATTGTGCAGAAGGTCCAAAAGTAGGAATAAGTGTGTCTCTTGTATTGAAGGTGCTTGAATACAAAAATTTGCATTACACAAATATGTGGTAAATTTTAATTAGCCTATTGTTATTTCACTCCATTGACAAGTAGAAAAATGCCGTATTGCTTCGAATCGAGTTTCATCTATTCAAATTGAAAATATTTTTAATCAAATCGTTGCTTCGAATAAAATTTTTTGCTGCTTCGCAAACCCCTACTCGATTCCATACCAGTTCTGAAATATTAGTCACAATTCTCGATACCGATTCCATATAAAAACTCATAATGTAAGACTAAATTACTTGCGTAATTCCTGTCACAGCTCAATAAAAAGCTTTTATTGAGCTGTGACAGGAATTACATAAGTAATTTAGTCTTACATTATGTCCAACAGCTCAGGGGCTACACACATGGATTTAAAAACTCATATTTTTAAGGAAGTTGCCATGGTCAATGTTTTGTTGTTCGTTTAAATTCTGAATCAGACAACCGGCGTAGTTCATGCCAACCCAAAATTATCGTGCGCTCTCAGTTATTTACCATATGTAAGTGTGATAAGTAAACGGAATCAGGGAACCGCTCTTGCTTTTTACGAAACGAAATAATCCTAGACTGAAAACATCCAAATGGAGGTATCACTTGCACGGCAACTCTGCTAGAAAATCGAGGTGCTGTAAAACATTGTTATGTTGGTACCACTAGAAGAATCAATCAGCTCATTGGCTGTTGGCAATTGCAATGCCCTAGTTCCGAAGTACTATTCCCCTTGTAAATATGGCGGCCAACGTCTCTCAATTCTCGCATTCAGTGCTACCTTCGGTTGTAGCTCTAGTTCAGTGCGAGCAACTATTGCCGCCATTGCCGGTATCGACTTAACCTTGATCGCTATAAGTAATTGTCTGTGTCCGTCTATGTGTGTGTGTGTGTGTGTGTGTGTGTGTGTAGACAGACACTGACACTGTGACAGTGAAACTGAAACTCAAACTAGGCAGACGCAGGCGGCACCACGATTTAGAAAGTACGATTCCCAATCGACGCACGACTGTGGATCGAATTGATGTTTAGTACGGTATTTAATATGTTATTTAAAATTTTATTAACAGAGTATACTACTGTATAGATCAACGAATTTAAAATTAACAAGTGTACCTACAACCATGAACTAGACACGAAAAACGAGCTTCATAATTTTCAATGGGATGAGAAGGCTATTTGTGTTGTTTAGTCTATGATTCAACCAGCTTACTTGGAAAATAAAACAACCGTGTAAAACCCTGTTTCGTTTGCTTTCAATAAAATTTTACTTTAAAAAAAGGTGAAGCATATATTCTTGTCGTGGTAAAAAGTAGGCCTACCGACACAATTTTTTTGTCACTCCATCGGTACTTTCGTCTTGAGCTTACTCCAAACTTAGCTATATTTCAACATCTGTGATATTTTTTCTTTTTTAATCACTCGTCTAAAATAACATACCATTTCTTAACGCACAATTTTGGTCTTGGACGACTTGGTTTTGGTGTTGGTATGGCGCAATTAAGTAGGTGCCTATTACCTAATATAAAATGATGTTATGGTTGAGGAAGTTAAATTGGTTTAAATAGACAAAAAAATTATTTTCATTTTAGGCTATGGAGGTTGGGATTTATTTCTTGATTTACGGCAGGGAAATCTGTTCTACAGTAAATGACATATCATTATTTAATTTAATTATTTAGTTTTTCAGAATACAGAATTTTAACAGAAAATTTAAAACCCACCAACAAAAAAATCTTGGTATACCAAGGCCTGGGTCATGAATGATACATTATTAATGGTAGGGGAAAAAGGAAACGGTGATATAAATAAGTAAACACAATCATATAGCTTTTTATTATTGATTACATAAATTAGTTTTTGTAGGCTTGATTGGACTGTTGAATTGTTGCTTGTATATTTTGTTAATAACAAAATGAAAAATCTCAGTTATCAGAATTAAATTATAGAGTTTTAAAAAGTCATTAATAAATAATATACTTTTTAAATGGCGAGTTGGGAAAATCTGAAAAAAATTGTGTTATTCAATTAGGCTACTTCTATGGTATTTTACTCATTAGGACTTTTTAACTTATTAGGAATCGATGGAATCGGAATCAAGAATCGGGAATCGGTTTGTAAGAATCGGAATCGAAAAAAGAGGAATCGACCCATCCCTAATTTTTAGTGATTTATAAGCTTCCCTGCAGCTTTCTGTATATTAACATTTATTAAAGTATCTAAAACTGTTATAATATGTAATGGATGCTTAGTAAAAAATGTATTTGTACTCTACAAACTAGAAGTACACTCCAAAGTCACTAGTCCAAAGTCTTAAATTAATACCGGTAATTTTTAGACAACAGCACTTGCCAAATTGAATTAAAAGTACTGTATAATACCCAAAATGGGGAAGTCTACAAATTACATTATTGTCATGATTAAAATTAATACAAAAATTGAGTTACCTTCATTAAGATATTTAGTTTAGTTATCTGTATTTGTTTTGTCCCTTTACTGACAAGTCTAATGTTTATTAAAATATAGAAAGTGATGACATACAAAATCACTGACAAAAATATTTTTGGAGTTAATTAATTTGTTTGCATTATTGCTAAGACTTTGTTTGAATCAGAGCATATTCTTTTTTTTCAGAATGCGTCTGCAAGAAGGTTTCCGCTTTGCCCATTCAACAGCGGGCATAATTAACATGGTTTTGGAGATACAAATGAAGGTAGTTTCAGATTTAAAGTAGTTTAGATTTATTTATCAAGGAAGCAATAAAAATGTTATCTTGCTCAGATCGGAGATCATTTGTTAGCTTTGTGTTTAACTTTATGACTGCCCTTAAGCCATTATTAAGGGCTATCAAAAGATTTGGTATGTTACTTATAGATTCAGTCTCTGTCCTATAATTTGGAAGAAAAAATTACAACATCACAGTGTATTCCAACCAAATTTCCTGTTCCTTTTTTAAATTTTGATTTTAAAAATCGACAATAAAAGAAATATTATCATTGAACCACACCTAATATTATTAACACTATACTCAATGATGACTTGGATTTCTTTGAAAAAAATGTTCAGAAAAAGTCAAAATTGTACAATTCAAGGAAAGAAAATTATTTCAGATCGCCACATTACAAGTTCAAAATATTTAACAACAGCCCACAATATATTTGACGAAGATTGTAAAATGAACTACCCTTTGTATCTAAACATGTTGTAAAGAATATACAAAAATAACATTACAGATGAAGCTTGCCACTGGTATTTACTTAAAGGATATTTGGGCAAGTCTAAAGAGTTATTAAATATGCTACTCAATTTCAATTTAATGTTCTACTCTACCATATACAGGGTGGAATAAAAGTCCCGGGACGGTTAAATATTTCAGAGAGTAATAAATATAGAGCTTTAAATCTTGGTATACATTGGGCATT
The DNA here is from genome assembly GCF_028750875.1 of Macrosteles quadrilineatus. NCBI lineage: Eukaryota > Metazoa > Arthropoda > Insecta > Hemiptera > Cicadellidae > Macrosteles > Macrosteles quadrilineatus. The sequence continues at coordinate 77,078,505 of NW_026542600.1, read as the reverse complement.
AACATCATTTTAACACATGATTCAGTGATACACTACATCTTCAGGGGGACGGCCCACTAGGAGTCAGAAGAAAATTTTTAATGTAAGCATAGGTTGATATGCACATCAAATTAAATGTCCTTCCTAGTAGAATACAATGCTGTAAACTTCAAAACAAACGGACAACCAAAAAACTAAAATAATCAACCAACTTTGCATTTTAAATTACAAAAATGTAGATGCAATCGGATAGTAGAAATTTCTATGATGTTTGTAAACTCGACGTCGCGGAGCCTATGTCATCTGCACGGCAGGAGTAAGAAGAAGTGCGTGACAAACAGTTTCACTGGGGACGTGAAAACAGTAACATGGCAAAACACATACTATACAAAAACTTGAACATAGAATCAGAAAATGAGTCGTGACATTCGTCATTGGAAAGTAGTCACGGCTCAAAACAAATCAAAAATCTACGTAGGTTTTGTTACAATAGTAAATTGTCTTAACTATTGCATCATATAACGTCACCAATCATCATATCCACAAACCAAGCGACGCAGATGTGCGACAGACATCCCTGTAGACCACTGCAGAGAATTCAGGGCCTTCAAATAGACCGTTTCAAAGATATAATGTTTTTGATAACATTGGAACACCGACGCAAATATGCGACGTCAGTCTATTTTAATGTGACAAGCCGTCGCATATATGGGGCGGCAGTCTATAGGTGGAAACCAGTCATCGCATATGTGCGTCGCTGGTCCATATGAATGAAAAATTTTGTACTATTGCTGTAGCGAATGTGTTAAGTTGCTCCAGACGTAACTTTTAACCGAGTTCCTACTAAATGCATGATTTTGTCACATATTTGATTGACTTGTATGTTGGTTCGCAGTGTTGTGATCAAGAGGCAGATCACATGTGTGACAACTATCAACCTTGTATCATACAGTATGTGTTGTTTCCGCTTCACACAACTAGCAATGTGGGCAAGGGAAGGTGAGTTCAATTCACTTTTTATTCATTTTGTGTGTTTCAACCCTTAAATTTTTTACGTTTTTAGTAAGGTAACGGTCCAAACCCGGCTCTTGTTACTATAAAGTCACCTTTTACTTGTAAGTACCTTTAATTAATAGCCGAATGGCAAATGGGTCAGGAATAAATGAAATGAAATGAAATGAAATATTCTTTATTGTCTTTTAAATTTTAACAAATTATCGACAATGTCATGATACAGCTAAAATTATAGCATAGTCAGTTACAAAAGGTATTACAATACTTATTTAAAAAATACAACTGAATAGGCCTAATCTTATTGTTAAAAAAATCTTCCAAACTATAAAAAGGGCTATTGCCAACAATAACATTTATTCTTGAAATCTTTTATAGTGTGTAATTTAATTATGGATTTAAGAAAGCTATACACTTTAAGTCACAAAACTATAGAATTATGTAACTAAACGATGGAATTCTATTGAAGTATGGTTCTTATTTCTGGTATTATGATTATGAGCATTGTTTCTACATTTTAAAAGATGTTGATTTTCCAAGATATAAACTACTAAGTCATAAATATAAACGTTAAATAAATATAGTAGGAATTTGAAGATTTTGACAAAGTGGTTTGCTGTGGTCTCTCGAGCCTTTATTAGAGATAACTCTAACCGCTTTCTTTGGCCAAACAAGAATTTCCCCTACCCTAGCACAATTTTCCCAAAAAATCAGCCCATACCTGAAAATGGATTGAAAATATGAAAAGTATGCTGTTCGGACATAATTTAGTGGAATGCATTTTATCAGACGGCCTAGTAAAAATATTACGAGAGAAAGTCTGGTATTTAAATATTCTATATGTGAATCCCATGTTAGCTGACTATTTACATATTTCCAAAAACTTTGCTGAGAAAACTGTACTACCCTTATCACTGTTCTCAAACAACTCTCTTGAACTATAATTCAAGGAAAATATTAATTTTTGTGATTTTTCTTTGTCAAGCAAAAGTCCATTACTATGAAACCAATTTTGTGCATTATTTAATGTTTTATCAGCCAATTTTCAAGTTCTTTACAGTTTTTTTCCTTTAGATAAAACGGTAGATTCGTCTGCGTACAGAATGGTTTTACAATCAAAAGAAGAGGGTAGATCATTTATATAGATTAAGAAAAGAAGGGGACCAAGGACTGAACCCTGTGGCACTCCCCACTCGACTGACACTTCATCTGACCATCTTCCATTAATACAAACTGCTTGTTTCCGATTTTGGAAGTACCTAGCTTCTTAAAAAAGATAATGGAGGGCCATCAAATCCATAGTACTGTAATTTAGAGATGAGAATATAGCTGTCAACAGAGTCAAATGCTTTACTGAGGTCACAGAAGGTGGCCTAAGCATAAGTTTTATTTACAAAAGAGAGGTGAACTTGCCTGACTAGATCGTCCAATGCATCGAGAGTGGATTTTCCCTTTCTAAAACCGTATTGATTGTTGTTCAAGATGTTGTTTATTTCAAAATCATTTCAGATTTGATCGTAAATAAGTATTTCTATTAGTTTTTCCAATAGAAATACTTATTTGCGATGTCACCATTGGGGGAGACTACCATCACTACAATTCTGGCGTTACCATATACCTCAGAATTAGTTCAAAATAAACTGAATGAATCGAGGGAATCTCTTTACATTCCTACTAGTTTCTATGCTAGATTTTGTAGTAATTCTGCTTAGATTTGCCATTTTACTAAGACTTGAAAAAGGATTTGAGATTTTAAGTTCTTAAATTTCACCATCACTACTTCATATGCAGACTTACGTGGTTGGTGTTGGAGTCCATAAATTATTTTAACGTTAACTGTAAAAAAGGTTAAAACAACTTCTCTGCCTCTTTTTTCGCCTTCTTTTATGATCAAGGTGGAAGCTATTTTTTATGAGAGTAGATTTGGATAATCAATACTGTAATCATTTTGAATTTTTAACTGTCCAGCACATCAGAAGAGGAGGACACAGAGGTTTCAGAGTCTGAGAACAGTCTGGAGCTGATAGCCGAGTGTTGGATAGAACCTCAGCATGGCCTCGTAGCTCGGGGCTCTGCTAGACGGTCCTACATGGAAAACCTGCCTTACCATCAACTGGCTGATGTGGTAAGTCAGTATTTATTTACCATTCTAGAGTAGAGACTTCAGCTACTGTCACACTTGAATCTAGTTGCCGCGGCAAATGAAATAAATGGGTAAAATTCAATTAAATGAAGACAGCCACAATAAGCAACCTGCGACCATCTGCGGCAGCAACGATCATGTCACTGAGCAGCAGCAAATCATACAATCCCCATTTCATCATACGGAATCGGCCATACTCAGTGAAAAGTCGTTCACTTACTCACCCAGTTTTCACACTGTTTATCTTGTTCATTTTGGGTTGAACAGTGGTACTTTGCAGTTGGAAAATAAAATATGCTGTTGAACATAGATCAATTCATCAAAGAAATAAGCGTGTATCCTCCTCTATGGAATGTAATTCTAAAAAAATTTCATTAAAATCAGATAGTTTTTTACTCGAGTTAACGTACCATCCGACACACACACATATAGAAATTATATATATACTAGCTGTACCCCGATGATTTTAAAGAATAAACAATAACAATTAAAAGCCAGCAAAGAAATTATTAATTATTTAAAAAATTAATAACTCAGCTGTTTGTTGTCCGATCTTTAAGATCTATATGTCATTTGATTTGGAATAAAATTTCCCACATTTTGTTATTCTTGTGTTTTTTTTTTTTGTAACTCTAGTGGTTTTCATGTAATTTGAGGTCAAAGATTTTAGATGGCCGCCATTTTGAAACGGCTATAGTCAACGAAATGAAATTTTGCTTGTTTGTGTACCATGTTAAAATACACAAGTGTGTCAAATTTAAAGTTTGTACCTTGATTAAAACTCGAGTTATAAGGTTATTTATAAAAAACACATACAGACAGACAGACGGAAAACGAGGCTCCGGCGACCCATGTTTATAATGTAAAATATTCATGTATTAACCCAAGGAATAATCCTGTAAATTTTTTCGAGAGAGTTCACAAACACCCTGTATATGAATTTGAAGAGATGGTGTTTTTTTTTGCCCCTGGAGTCCTCAAATTGAAAAAGAAAATCACTCCCAGGTCTTACCATGAGACCTACAGTAATATTGTATTCCATTTATGAGAAATTCACTAAAAACATTTGCTTTAATCTTCCTAAGCGTTGTTACAAATTGAAATTGTCCATGTTAAAACAAAATGCATTCATGAGATGCTCTCCAAATCTGCTTTACTGAAGTGTCCTGCAACCTGCAACCAGGTCCCGAATAAAAACAGACGTGACGACCTAGTCCCTAAGTGTGGCTGTAGTCTTAATTAGTGGAATCGAGGTCTTCAAGTGACATTCAATCAACGCTTAACTCCAATTTTCAAAGTGCCATCTTCAGGATGACCAGAATACTATGACTTTACAGTATGTGATTGTGGAAGTTTGTCTATGAAGATTAGACTCTTAATAGTCCAACATGTTTAGTAACCCGACACCGCAGTAGCAGACAACTGCATTGTACACCTAGTATTAATTAATTGGAGTACCAAACTTTGGTACTCCAATTATACCAAAGTCATAAATCCATTATTAAACTGCAATAAAAAGTCATATTTTTAATTCTTGACAAATGAAAAGTTTTCCAAGGATAAGTTGGGTGGCTTGAAAAATTCTTAAAACATATCATTTAAAAATATTAAACATTTACATGACAAGAACGTAGCAATTTAAAGTCAGTATTCTTTAAAAAACATATATAATCATAACCACGCAACATAATAAACATTTAACTTTTAATCAAACTGAAACTTTTTCAAAAATTTAAACATGATCGTAATTTATGTGTTCTTGAAATCTGATATTAGGAGTGCTCAGCAAACTGCTCGTGAAATATTGACTTGCAGCTATAAAAACTTAACTTTTCATCTGTCTCCAGCAATTTTTTTTAAACCGCTTACAACTTACCAGATAACTAATACTAAAATTTAATGGTAGATTTATTATTTATGTTTATTATATATGCCAATTTTCTGATTTCCTCAAGCAACCTTTTTTTATTTTGAAATCTTATATTGTACAAAAGTCATTTATTACAAGTTAAGTTATGTAATGTAAATGATACAGAAGAGTGTCCCATTTCTGATCAGGTGTCTTATCTTCTGCTAAGTGTTTACTTTAGCTTGTGATAAGACTTGTTGAGTTTGGTGACACTTTTTATTCCAATCGACCATTCAGGGAGTGCCAAGTGATAGACTATTTCAAGTGGTTTGGTAATTGCACAATACTTCAACTCCTCGTAACAAATTCTCCCAAGAGTTACGTTCACACATTAGGATACAAATATTGTTTGCACAGATCTTAGTAGTTAATTTTCACAAATTTGTATAGAACATGTTATCGAAATAGGCAGACGTCGCCAAGAATATTTGAAAAATAAAACTAGAGCATACCGCCTAACAAGTTTGTTCAAAACATATTTAAATAAAGAAATCAATGGCTTATTTTGAGAAATTTACCTTATTGTATTTTTTTGCAAGCTTATGTCACAAAAATATGTTTTAAAACTTAAAACGTTGTATAAAAACTCAACTATAATCAAACCTGTTTGGAATTAGATGAATTCAGAAATTAGATGAACTCAGAATTAATTAGATCAATTCAGAATTACAATTAAAGTCTTAAAAGTTTATGTTGACAAAATGACTTTAAATAAAAAAGGTTGTAATGATTATATTGATTAAACTTAAAACTACAGAGAAAACATACAACTACAGTAGAACCCCGATTAACCGAAATCAGGTTAACTGCAACCCAGATTAACCGAAACAGTTCTATAAATTAATACAAGGCTAAAATATAAGTACAATATAATATGTAAACAGTGAGATGTACCAAGCCCCTCTCTAGAAAGGGGATTTTCTAACCCATTGTAACATTTCTGTAGCTGAAATAAAACAGTTAACCGAAAAATTGGTTATCTGAAACGGCTCTCCCCCCCCCCCCTTTATTTCGGTAAACCAGGTTTCTACTGTATCATCTAAAATGTATGGTAACAATCAGATAAATAAAGAAATGGTTAATATTGTAATTTATTTCATCAATTTGAAATTTTGAGTCATAGAATTTGAATGTTTTACATGTTTTAATTAAGCAGGCAATTTATTATGCACAAATAGGGTGAGTAGAAATTGGATGACTGTTTGAGCTTGAGTTTCCACTTGTATTTGACTCAGGAAAATTGGCTATTAAGCTGCAGTATAGTAGAATAAGTTTTCTTCCAAATTCTTCTGTACTTTCTAATGATACAACTTGTATTATGTTCAAATAGAGTGTTGAAAGATGCAACTTATCACATATAAATCATTGCACCAGTGAATGACTGCATATTATATATATATAATATTTTAAAAGTGTATCAATCCCCCTTCTTTTCTACAAAATAACCCGTACAAGATTCTCACATCAAAGCTGGACACCCTTTATATTATAAAAATAACCATTTCAGGATCGTAAAATTTAGATTCAAGTGAATGACCTCTTTTCATCTAGTAAATTACCATAACCCTTAACCCCTGTCAAATTTTGGTTATAGTGTATTCACTATTCAGTGTATTCACATGATCTCTATGAGCTGCAGACAAGCCAAATTTTCCTGGCTTTTGCAGCAAGCTTTGTTTATAAAATGTTGTAAGATTTTGTAGTTTTTCAAATAAATTAAATTAATTAATAATATTTCTAATGAGGTTTTGTGTTTCCAATAATCCATTAGAAAACACCATTTCCAATACTATGAAAGAAAATGTATCCAAATCTAGTTAATAACCATAACAGCCATTCATTGGTAAATGTCCGACTCTTTAAATAATTGTTGGTTAAGATTTTGATCTTAAAATGAGAACAGTAACATACCTTACCTTACAGTAACATACCTTAACATGTTTACTGTGAATTACAATATAATATCTAATTTACAGTAAACACGTTGCAGTTTCCAACAATAATCAAAGAACCATGACAAATTACAACCAACTATATTTGAACTAGACACTATAGTGGGAAGCTTTAAGATGAGTTGGTTGGGTTGGAACACTTAATTTGTTTATTTTACAAACGAATGATTGACACTTTCTTTTTGATCCAGTGACAGGGCAGATTCCAATCAGGCCTTCAAAGTTACTTTTAAGTCCATTTGTGATAAACTTGGCGACACAGAAAGCGTAATATGATGTTTTTAATGTGAAATGGTCATTCACTGGTGCACCCACCCTACTTACAGCCTGTGAAAGAATGTCATACAAATTAAGTCAGTGGACAGTAGTTATCGTCATTATATTTGTATTTCATAATAATGACTTGTTTATTGGTACATTTAACAATTGATAGCAAAATCTTTGATGGTAGTATAATATTATTTTGTTATTTGTTATTTTATATTAACTTCTTGTATATTAACATTCTTGTCAATTTTCTATACATTTTGCAGAAACATTTTGTGCTTAATGTGCTTAGAAGTTTTAGACTATAATTTTGCTAGTTGACAATACAATGAACGATTTTCTTTCATAAAGCGCACACAATACTCTACCATAAAGGATATGTTTAGAACTAAACATCTTGCATTATTATGAATGAATGGTATTTATTGGCACATAACGTATATATTTAACAGGATGTAAATATACAGGTGCTTCGTCATGAATATAATTGTCCTTAAATAAGTTGTATCTTTCCTCCTAGGTTAAAATACATTAAAAAATCTTTAAAAAAACAGGCTATGTGAATAAAATTAAACCGTAAAATAAACCAGAGGATAAAAATAAGCTTACAACTATTAAACATGGTCTTAATTAAAATCAACAGTATAGAACATTTGAGTATCGACAAGGTTTTAAAACAGGGTTTTCAAGCAATAATTCTTTGCTCAGCCAATGTTATGGAATGTATCCATAGCTATCTTATTGGGCTACATTTCAAAATCGTTTAAAATTCACTAACTATGTAATAGGTCTTTTTAATAAACAATCTTTTGACCTTCTCTAAAAATTGTCTTGGGTTGAGTGTGTAACTTTTCATACCATTTGGTAGTTTATTGTAGAGTTTCATTCCGTAAATACTTTTCTAAGTTGTTGTGGAAAGATGATAGTAAACATGCAAATTTTTGTTTCTTGTACTATAACTGTGACTGGTTTTTTCTTGAGAGTACCACCTTAAATTGCTCTTGACATGACAAAGTATCTCATGGATGTATATACTTGGTTCTGTCAATAATCTGAGACTTAAATATAGTAGTTTACGCAACGATTGCGTAAAGATAGTGTTAACGTCGCAAGTAGAAAATTTAAGGTACGAGCCTTGGCAAGTGCCTTAAAAACTTCTACGAGTGTCGTTAACATTATTTACGCGAGTTGCGTACACTACTTTACCTACGACATTGTTTTAGTTACTAAAAATCACTACTCATAACTTCTAAAAGAGGTTATGTTTTCGTTTATAACCTCTCATTGCCAGTGACAGTGATGCAACGAAACATTGTATCAAACACTATTTGCACCAATCAACAATTAAATTGGCCTGAACAGCTGATAAGTTGAATTTCAAATCATTACAATTTTACTTCTCTCTCAATCCTTGAACCTCATTGGTCCGTTACCCGTGTTGTTATGAGTAAAACTATGCTGATATGAAAGTAAACAATGCTTGTTATGAGATACTTTTCAATTCTAATAACTGTACTGAAACGGCTACTATAAACGGTCGTAGGTAAAATACCTTTACTTAAGGTTATATGCATTTTTTTAGTGTCTCAGTTCTTAGAACTTTTTTCTGTGCTTTTAAAACATTGTTTACTTGTTCTGATGTGTAAAATTATTCCATATTTTAACAATGGATAGAAGAAGCCATAGTATAAAGTCAACTTTATTTCCATAATGGTAAAGTGGGTGAGGCAACTCATGTTGAAGCATATTGTTTTTAATATTTTACCTAACTGAATGATATGTTCTTGCCATTTAAGGTTTTCATTACAGACCGTGCCTGATAGTTTTACAGATCTCTGACTTTTTATATAATTAGTTCTTATTGCAAGCCTTGTACACCATCACTATTTTGAGTATTTCTAAAATTAAATATATTGGTTTTGGCAGCATTCAACAATAGCCCATTTTATTCTAAACCAATGCTGAAATATTTTTGTATGTTGAAATAACTTATTATTATAAATGTCACAAAATATAAAGTTGTAAATCCGATGCACCCTTATCCAAACCACCTGTAAAAACACAGATGATTCAAATCTTATCAGTCGGTTACATCATTATCACAACATGCTGCGCTGCTCCCTGTGTCATTGATCAATCCAGAGTATGGAATAAGACTTCAAACTTCATTAACTTCTTCACTCAGCTGGTCTTATGGTTTTATGTTCCATTATTTTACTTCTTTAAATACAGTAGAACCTCAATAAAAAGTTTCTTAAGAGGATGATAAAATAAGACTTATTATCAATTTGATTCCTTACCAAGGTTTGTAATAACTTGTAATCAAGGGTTCTATGAAATCAAGGATATTTTAAAATGGGTCTTGTTATCGAGGGTCTTCTTATTGAAGTTTCACTGTATTTACCAGCCGCTTATAAACACTGGATAATTTTTGCCATTACAATTTAAATTTACGATTTCCATGTGCCCCTCATATTTATATTTTGATTCAGAGGGGGTAGTTAAACCTTGTACTTAAAAATTGTATTTTTAAAATATATTATTACGGTTCATAAAAATGATTATCTCAACAAAAGTCTCTATAGCTAAGTAGGTACCTGTACTACTTAGACTGATGTTAGCAATTGTACTTCTTTTGTTTTAGGATTCCCATAACCTAAAAACTGTATGTTCTATGTTTCCTTTTATGTTAATTGCATTGCACTGTTCAACTAGCTGGGTTTATTTCCTGAGAAAAATCAATTGTTGAAAATTTTGTTTTAATTCTGTTTGATATTAAAGTGGACTTAATAGATTATTCTAGCACTTAGATTTAGGATATTTAAAATGGTTTTTATTTTTAGATAAAGTTGGCTACTGTTATACTATTTCATGTATAAACTGTAAGCTTTATGAAAATAATTTTATGAAATAAAGTCAATTTGATTCTCAGTGTAAGACTTTGCAAGAAATCCAACCATTAAATATTTTTTGTGGTGTTTTGTACCCCAACAATTAGTTTTTATGGATGTTTCCCCAAATGTTTAGAATATTTCCTAAGTTGTTCAAAGGTTTATTGCGGACATTTTCCATCACGAAAGTATTTCCTAAGTATTTTGTCTCCTTTCACAACAGCTTGAAACTGAAAAAAATTAACATATTACATTTCTCTTCCATGCCTAAACGTCACAGAGGTATTCAGAATACTAAATGCAGGACATAGTTTTGGATGTTACCCTACCCAAAAAAGCAAGTAAAATATGCTTTTTTGGGTAGGGTAACATCCAACATTGCTTGAGTAAGTGGATGTATATTTATCGAATTCTGTGAATATCTTCAACTTGTTGTTGGATTTTAAACTGTAATCATAACATCGATTTTGATGTGTACTTTGTGGCAGTAAACCTAAATATTCATGTAGCCTATGTAATTTTTACTGTATGTGTAGTTTGTTTCATTTTATGTGAAGAACCTAAGTGCACCTTTACTTGAATATTTATCAGTCATTATTTATTTACTGATTATTTATACTTTATTTCCATTGTTAGAGTTCTAAACGAACAGGTTGTTTCCAATATATATTAAAGACTGTTAATTTTACTAATGCATATAAAAATGAGGGACATTTTAATTTCTTCTTATTTTTATACAAAACAATTGAAATACTACATTTATGGTTCATGTATAAATTAACACAGTCGTCAACGAATTTTTAAATTGACACAGTTTTATGGCTACCATTTTGAATGCTCTGTTATCAGTACAACTCCAAGAGGAATTATCTAGTTTATTGAACATTTATATGGATAGATGAATTTCTCAATGACAATGAGTTAGAGTTATCAGCCAAGATAACACATATTTGTCCAAAATCTTCTGTCAGATTGATTAGGTTTTGTACATGCATAGACATTTCAAAGTTTTTTATTTATTTAAGAAAATAATTCTAAAAATACTCTAGAATTAACAGTTTTGCTCAATCTTCAAATAACATGTTCATTTTGAAGATTGAGCAAACATGTTTGTTTACCCAAATTAAGTTATGGGTATCTCAGTTTGATCAATAATCAAATAATGTTCAGACTTTGTAGTACGGCATTTTGAAATGTTCAAATTGCAAAATGATCAATGATTTCAGCTTTGTCTGTAGTTGTCATATCTGTGTTAGATCTAGGACTATGGATAGAAGTAGTGACATTCCCTTGCTGAAGCTGTGGCCAAAATGACATAAAATAAAATATAAACAGAATTTTTTTTCAAACATAATTTGATTGTGCTGATGTCAACTACTGATTTCTGGCAAATACACAAACTGTTTAGTCAACTTATTGTAAACTATAGCATCTTTCAAGTTACTTCAACTTACGTAGTATAAAATACCCCCACCGCAGCATACCTGCAGACTGAGCGAATTTCCATTTGCCATATGGATTTTCACTAAAATATCTCCTAAAATATGTCATATTTATTCTGTATTTAAATAACAATAGTTCAATGAGTACCTAGGATTGCTGCTAGAGGGAGGTAATAAATTGTTCTTATAGTTAAATGTTAATAGTATAATATTAAATAAATCAATTTTCTAATTGTGATCAAAATATATTGATACAAACAAATTACAACAGTTTTCTTATTTTCCATAAGAATAACATGGGAATTTTAAATTAAGAGTTTTTTGGAATTTTCTTCTTAACAATTAAGCGCATGACAATGCTTCAACATACAAAATTATTTGGTTTTTTTTTTTAGTTCTACAAAACGGTTTGAAAAGAAATCGCACAATTGCACTTTATTAGGGTAAAAATTGGGAAAACTCCATTTTTATGCCATAAAATCCCCCATAAACTCCCGTTTCCATAGTTCAATCATGCTGGTTTGGGAACTTGTTCAAATACATGTAGGTTTACACATTTATACAAAATTTCATAAAAATCGGATCATTTTTGCTTGAGTTATCTTGCTAACGGATATATATATGAATTTGAAAGAATGGTGTTTTTTTTCTGGGGACCTCAAAACGAAAAAGTAAATCGGTCGCGGGTCTAGGTCTCACCATGAGACCTACGGTAATAGCTTATTCGCTAAATGTGAAATTCGCTAAAACTGAATGAGAAAATGTAATTTTGACGGCAGCATACTCTCTAAGTAGCTCATTCAACTATATTATATTTTCATAAAAGATTAGCTGAAAACTAATAGATCTACTTCAGTATAAAAAGTCAATGGTAAGATACATAAGGAACATTTACTGTCAAGGTACACATAGGAATGTTCTAGAAACTTATCTACCGAGGTGTTGTCATTGTATGACACAGATATTATAAAAAATATGGTTATTAGCAGTTTAGTTCAAACTACACCTAAAACTTACAAGATGTTAAACCAGTTCTATAACATATTTGTTCCTCTATGATGGTTTTCTTAAGATATTTCATTTGGTAGGTTAGTTTTCAACAATCCAGTTAACCTTTCCCATTAATATAAACTTTCCTCAACCAGGACAACCATTTGACAGTTTCTAAAAAAGTCACACTGCTAATTTAGGAATATGCTACTGTAAATTATGCAGTGTTGTTGTTCAGTTTATTGTAACGGTTTGTTTATTATTCTGATTTCAATATTGAAGCTTTTTTCAGTAAATGTTCATGATATTCAGGTTCCCGAACAACCCGGGATACCATTGCTTCTCTGCAATTTAATTTATTTAGCTAAATTAATGGTTAACGGCCACCTTGGATCCCGAATTTAACTGGCTGAATGAGTGCATGGCGTACTAATTCACAGTAAGAGATTATAAGTTTGTTTCAAAATATTTTATTTTTAACTTTGTTTTACTTGTATCCTTCTGTGATGCTGCAAACCAGCTATGTATTACAACAAAGCAAAGAAACCGTTGTAACACACTTATTTAGTTATGGTACCGTACTAGCAGAGATAAAGTGTGTTACTTACCTGCTTTAACGACCTAGTACTACGGCAGGTTTGAAGTATTAATTTTGACTAAGTTGCATTTTGAGTTTTATAAATGTACCTTATTACTAATCTGTCTGATATTACCAATCTTTACTTGTCCTATTTTTGGCAATCAATTTCAGAAAAAAATGTATTTTCAATTAGACTGATTTTAAAAGAATAATCTAGCTAGCTATGGTCGTTTGGGAAATGCTCTTGATATACATTTATATTCCAGAATTGTGGAGGCTAAAATAAGTAAACAATTTTTCCTACAGTTTTCTGACAAAGCTGGCTTTCATTTAGATTGTAGCACGTAAAGTAGTTAATTTCTGAATTTACTTTCTTCTGCCGCACTCATTTTACTTTTTCCACACTAACCTTTTTTGCCGCACTCCAGTATTTCAACCAAATAACACAAAACTGTGTGCGTTTATTAAGCACTTAATACATGTACCCTTGAAAATAAGTTGGCAACACTTAAAGATACTGTGACTAGGATCAGCTGGTGCAGTGTTTCCCATTTTGTTCAAGACTTGAATTTAACCTAACCTAAACGTGTCGATTAGTGTTAGAAAGACTTATTATTTCTATGCTTTATAGTAACTGTAGGAAATATAAAATGTATAACACGAGCGCAATGTGCCTTTGCTGCACTCGAGTAACTTTCCACACTCGCCTTGTGCGTAAACATTTCTCTCATATGCAGCGAAGTGCCACTTCGCACACTAGTTACACAAATAACTATTGTAATGGTTTTATAAAACAATTTTCTACACTAGCACATAGAATCTCATTTATAGATTACTGTATTCTGTTTAGAATCTTTAAAAAAAATTGACATAGTTATATCATTTCTAGTTTTGACATTCCCAGTAAATACCAAATTATCCTTAGGTACAGGGTAGAGAGTATTCTGTATTGTAACATTATAATGAACATGGAAGCTGCCAGCCCAGCAGACCGTTCTTTGGGCTATTGCTGATTTAGTGCAGTTAAAAATAATATGAATGTATAAAACGCTACAAGAAGTGTATTTAGAACATTTATTTGTATATTAAAATGTTATTTATTGTAAAAATCTTATTCTTTTGTAATCATGCATTGTTTTCATGTCAATAAATTACTGATTTATTTTCATTTATGATGTCTACCTTAGGTACAAAAAAATAGACAGAAAGTACCTAAATACAAATACGTCTAATAACACTTAAAATATATTTCTAATACATATAGAAGGCGGTAAGTGGTATTTACCGTCTTGTGAGTAGTATAAGTGTAAATATATTATTTTGAGTGTTATTAGACACATTTCTATTTAATTTACTTCCTGTAAATTTAGCTATATGTACAATGCTGATCAAGAAGTTATACAAAAAACAAGAGATGTACTTTTCTTACAGCCCAAAAGATAGGTTTTTACGTTTTAATTTTTAAGTGTTACTTTTCAGATACAGACTGATGTGATTTTAAATACTTTATATTAGTTTTAACCGAAATGCTACTCAAATATTAAAATTAAAATGGTGATTTCATATATTGATCATTTGTTTGTCAATCTGTTAACAAGGAGCTCCATGGTTATTTTAAATAGTAGAAGTTGGCAAGCAGTGATCAACTCTATAAATATGCTTGGGCTGCATCAAATATGATTTGGGAAAAAATAAAAAAGTTCATCATTTTTTTTTAAAGTTGGTCGTTTCTTGTAATTTTATCTTGTGTTGCAAAATAATCTTTGTAGTTAAAATAATTATTTTAAAACAACATTGTAAGAAAGAAAACAAGTTATAATTTTCTTGATTTGCTGAACAGGTAATCCAGCCGCAATAGTTAACGTGACGATTGTTGCAACAAATAAGAATACCAACGTTACTTTTGTTAAATAATACTCTTTTTTTCTTCAACCATTTTCTAATCTCAATTCACAAACATAGACAAACGTTAATATCTACTCTATTTAAAATTAGTCACTGAGACAGCAAATATTTGTCAAGTAAATATTTACTCGGATAATATAGCGGTAGCAAATATTTGAGAGTGCGAAACCCGGAGAGCAAGGTATGGAGTAGAGGGGAGGTGTGAAGGGTGATAAGCCAGTAAATGTTGATTCGTGTTATCAGTTAGCGGGCTGGGCAGGTGTATATATGCCCAGCCTGTTGGCTATATCGGCTGGATTCTTGCAACTTGGCCTGTGATGAGCAGTTGGAAGTGGAGATCTATGCATGTATTTTCTTATGCCAGATCTAACTCTTCCAATTGATCTCACTGGTCATTTTCTCCCCTCCACCCCTCTATCTTCGCTCCCTACTGGACTCAGGATATCTCTCTATGGGTATTGCACTATTGTTATGTTCTAGTTAAGATGATTAGTTTTAAATTATGTCAGATAAGTTTGTATGCCAAAAGAACTTAAGTAAATGTATTAGTTAAATCAACAGATAAACAAAATTATGTTATATAGGTCTAATATATTTGTGTATTTATATTTATCTAAAACAAATTAAAAACGTATCAAACATAAAAATTATCATCACTATAAAATTATTTAAATCGTCATATATATTTTAAATTAATAATTTGTGATAAAAACGTTTTACTTAATCCATACAAATTATTAAAAACAGTTATTTACATAATATTATAAATAACCAATACATAAATGATTTCAGACTGATAAATAGTTGTTGGTGTGACTGATAGCTGCATAGAGTTGTAACATCATTATTTTTATTTAATATTGATGTAAAATTTTAAAGCTAATTCACACTAAAAGTGTATTTTAAAATAAAATTGTTAAAAAGCAATGTTGTAAAAGTAGATCTTACAGTCTAACTCTTGAGTATTATTTTACTTTGGCTTTATTTTGTAGCCACTTTGTAGCCAAATATGTAGGAACTCTTTTAGACTGTTGTCTTCAAAAATTATTTTGAAATTATTTTCAAAGTTAATTAGATTGGTTTGCACACTAATACAATATTAAAGGAATAAGAATGCAGTTATATTTTGTCTTCATAAGAATATGTGTTTAATTTCTTACCTTGTAATAGTAAAACTTGAATGTTGAACTTTTAAATGTTAGCAATATTTAAACATTTTTTTTAATATACTCAAACTTCCAAACATTTCTGCCCCATTTAAAACTAAATAATCCACAAAACTTAAACAAAATCAATACTTTAAACAAAAAAATTAAAAATTAATAAAAACTTTTAACTAAAACCCAATACTACTCTAATCCACATCCACTACTTGACCAATATAACTTATATTGATTATACGTTTCATTAATGTAAATTAATTAATATTAAATTATCATCTACTAATTGTAATTCCAAATATAATATACATTTGAGATAAAAGACACAATTGAGATTAAGTTTGTGGACTTGTGTCTTTTTTTAAATATTGCATTTATATTTTACATTTGAGTATAATTATGATAGAAAAATAATAGTTTATAAGGTAGCCTGAATAAAACTGTGCTCTTGGCTCAGGATTTATATGTGGTAGGAATTAATGGAATTAAGAGTAGTTTTTGGTTTACTTAAAGCTATTTAAAATTTAAACATTATGTTTATTATTCTGTGATCCATGTTTTTTAATACTGTAGATTGTTTATCAACTATATTTAAAAATAAATGTGTGTTTTACATTTAACAACAAAATAATCGTTGGTATTTATGTGTATTATAGTTCCTATTAGACAACTAAATTTGTTACTGGATATTTATATGAAAAAAGAAAAGATTTATCCAAACCAAGTCTGTTTTCACAGTTTTTTACTGGATTTTATTAGACTTTTCGTCCTAACTCATTTTACACCTTCTTAATTTGTCGGATAACAAATATTGGAAAAACTCTTATTTCAACCAAAGATTTTAAAGGTTTGAATATTTAATTTATTGAATAAAGATTTTAGACAAAAAGTAACAAATTTAATTGGGATATATAGGTTATAGCTGAATATGTCTGCAAAATTGTTCTAACGTAAGTTTTCTCACATGTAGTTTTTCAAAACCAAGTTGCAGTCATGGTAATTCAGTAATTCAGTGAATAGGATTACTATTTCTAAAGTATTTGGCTTGCACATTTATAATTATGTAAAGGGTAAAGCAATATTAAGATGATCAAGAACATAGTTAGAGATGTTGAAAAAGTAAACCATAGTTATTTCATAACATTGTTTTTGTAGACTAACTCTTTTTTGTTAAACTAACAAATATTTTACAGAGTAAAATACATAATTCAGTAGACTAATTCATATTTTTTTAGACACCTGTGTTATTCTACTAAACAGTTTTTACTGAACCAACATATTTGCTTGACCAACCTCTATTTTCATACAATGAACCTTTTTAGTACACTAACACAATATTTTTTAACTAACACATATTTTAGTAGAATAACATATGTTTGGGCAGATAACATTAGTTTTGGTTGACTAACATATTTTTTGTTAAAATACTACCTATTAAGAGCTTTAAAATTTTGAAAAGCTGTGCTGTAATATTTAATAGTCATAATGTATTCCTTGTTTACTTCTATAATCGCCTAAACTTTTTATAAAAAAAAAAACGTTTGAAACAAATAACTAAGTTTTTTGAATATTTAGCTTGCAATTGAATTTAGTAATTTGTATACATGTCTTGTTCACAATTCATAAACAAAAATACTTGTTACTGTATAAAACTCCTATGAATTTTATTTATTGCATGCTCTTAGTATTGTTTTAGAAGATTACAAATAATATGCAGTTTCAGAAATCCTTAACAACCTGCTTCCCTCACAAACTGTAATAACAAATTGTTTAAAGTTTATATATAATTCACTAATATACATGTATAAATCCGTATTACTTATGCTTATCTATAAGACAAGGTAAGGTTGGTTGTAAGGTTTTTTATGTTAAACCTTTTAAGGTAAAAAGAAAAGAAAATTATTATAATTGCTGCATTTTTTACAAATTTGAGATTAATCATTATAATGTGAACTTAGTTCAATATACGGTGGTGTTAAATGTTAGTACTGTTTGAAAATATTAGTTAGTTTAAAAATACTGAGACATTGTTTATTTCCCATATTTATTTTGTTACTTTTAATGGTTTGTTGTAAATATTTAGCAGTAAGATTAAGTCTGGTGTTCTTTTAACAGGTGTAGCACTTGTTTTGCCTAAGGTAATAAGGGTTATCGTTTAATCATTTGTTGTAAAAAATAGGTGTAGAATGGTAATATAATTCTATAGGTTTAAATTTTGAAGATGGTTTGAGTGGTGGAAAATATTTAAAAACTACATAAAAGGGTTTATTTGGGGCTACAAAAGAACCCAACGACCCCCCACCTTGGGCTGACAAAAACTCATTCTTAGGTGTTAGTTTGCATGTTTCTTCTAAATTTTATTAAAATCGGAGTGTTTTGCAAGATTTATCATGTCTACAGCTATAAACAAACATACACAGTATAATAATTTCAACAAACTATCTTTCTGCCCTATGGGGTCCCTAAAACAAGCAAAATGATAAAGGTTCCAGATTTTATAATGATAAATAAAGACAATGTAATAGATACTTCTCTATAGGATAATTTGCTAAAATACATTTAACTTAAAAAAATATATAAAAAATAAAACTCTTTAATAGGCTAGTTGTAACAAACTAAATTTACTTTCTTAATTTTTTAAGTAACTGCTTGTAATGTCAAACCTCAATAATGTCAAGAGGTCTTCAACTAATTCAACAGAATTAATGATAGTTTTATAGTTTATTTTTTCTCCTTTTCGAGAGTTTTTCCTACGGTACTGAGTTATTACTGTATCAGGTGGAATTGTAGGGTTTTATGGTGTTTTTTTTTTTTTCAGTAATAAAATGCTTATTAAAATGTTTTTTTTATTTGTTGCAATAACTCTTACTGAGTCCTAAAGAGACACATAGCACTATTAAACTTAAGACTAGTTTCTCTGTTTGTAATATTGTATTGTTATTTCATATAGTATAGTTATACTATGTACAATTTGAAGCTCAGTAATCATCAAATTTTTTGAGATCCGGATGGATTTGAACAGTGGCTCTTCTGAACTAAGTGGAGAAGTGGTCTCTTCACTTTGGCTTAAAGTGAGATTCAACTCCTCCAACTTATTTCAGCCACAAAATTGCTTCTATGACTGCAATCTACTCTTCAGATTTTAATTTTGTTTTAACACAAATCACACCAGCAACGTATAAACAAATAGTATTGGATTGTATACCATATTGTATTTAATTCTTGGAAATATCCTTAAACAATTTATAGCTAGTTTGTTTCAATAAAAAATCTAAGAACTAAAATTGCATTGTTTTTTCCATCGGACTTTTAGCTGATAATATACAACAGAAAGTGTGTGTTACAAATAATGACTTATTTATTTATTGGGGTTTTGATGGGGATTAGTCACTCTTTTAGGTTTTAGTTTTGTCATACTTATTTGAAAAGTATGCGATTGTCTTTGATTCATTCACCTCACAGACATTGTTTAAGACTAGGTGGCGTATTGATTGACTACCGGTACCCTTTGTTCGAAACAACTTTCTGTTTAAACAAATCTTTTCACTAACAAACACATATACATTTAATGTATAATTAGTTATTTAACTCACAAACTATTTTTGTTTGTCAAGACTATAAATATTCCAAACTTTCAAGATACTTCTTACACAAATGCAATTGTTGAATTCAGAATTGATAAAGCAGATTGAGTCAGAAAGCTAGGCTGAGCGGTGACATATGACAGATAAGCTTAAGCAAACATATAGATAACCTGTCTTATCCACACACCTGTTACTACCCAGGTTTCATAACTTTATCAAATATCCTACAGTCAAATGTATTTTGCTATTTAATTATTATTAAGTCACAGCTGACAATTCTTTTAAAGGTCGGTTAAGTACGTATGAGTGATCATTTAAATAAATATTCAATGTGTTTACGGACCAAATATGGATCTGGGTGTAAGTTAATCAGAGCCACCCGTAGGATATTATCTTATGTGAATTGAGCTCCAGGGAAAGTCCGGTAACTTCTTCTAGGGAGCAAAGGAAATTCACTCCCCACAAACAATTTTTAATATAAAACACTGTATAACATACTTTTAGGCTGTCTTAAAGCTTAAAGCTTTAGGTGAGTTGGTGGCTCAGTTGGTAGCGTTCCGGACTTTGGGCCCAAGGCAGTGATGTCCTGGGTTTGGATCCTGGTCACTGCCACAAACATTTTATCAGTAAAGTTCACCTTTGTACTGTACCGGCTCACCCCTTGCTTTGCTGTATACGATCCATCCACAGGCGGTTAGTCCATGTGGACGGGCAAATGCAAGGTTAAAAGAGGAGGCCAATCTCTTAAAAAAATAAAAAATAATATTCTCTTTTGAAAGTGTTTTAAATATACTCATTTTCCCTACAATATTTATACAAATGTTGAACAACTACAAAATTGAAACTAGGATTAAAATGAAAGGCAACACATAACACTTATTCAATAATAAATTATGTGAATGGAAATATATCTGTTTTTCAATAAAAAAATATGATTTAAATAATAACTGAATCCTCTTTACTCATACCATATAATCACAATCATGTTTTTTAATTTTTTTTTTTGTTGTTGTTTGCCTGTGTTTCATGTACTGACAATAGCCACAGGCTTCCAAGGTGATTGTTGAGACACCTCTAACAGGCCTTCTAAA
This sequence comes from Macrosteles quadrilineatus, assembly GCF_028750875.1. Taxonomy (NCBI): domain Eukaryota; kingdom Metazoa; phylum Arthropoda; class Insecta; order Hemiptera; family Cicadellidae; genus Macrosteles; species Macrosteles quadrilineatus. Next base: position 77,057,601 of record NW_026542600.1, on the reverse strand, counting down.
CAAACTTATTATTTCTTAATGTTCCTTTTAGTTATTTCTTTTTACTTTCTCCCCCTATACATAGTATATGGAGAAAGTGCTGTTTTTTTCAGAATCTACGAGTATGAGTTTTGGGTGGACATATCCATTATGGGTACCCCTGAAAAAAAAACTAAAAAATCGGTTTTCAAAGTGATGTTGGTGTGTGTGTGTGTGTGTGTGTGTTTGTGTTTGCAAATCGGGCTGAGGGGAGATATTTATATAAATTTACATTGACGAAGTGAGGAAAGAAAACCTACACACATACGTGGTTCTTGGTAAGTTTTGGCTGTATAAGAGCATTGAAGTTCCCACGGACTAGCAGATACAGATTTGTACAGTTTTAAAAATGTCCTCCCAGGACATGGTTAACCTAACTTGTAGTTTTTTTTTTTTTTTTAAGAGGTTGGCGGCCTCTTTTAACCTTGCATTTGCCCTTCCACATAGACTAACCCCCCATGTGTGGATCGTATACAGCAAAGCAAGGAGTGAGCCGGTACAGTACAAAGGTGAACTGTACTGATAAATTTTAGTGGCAGTGACCAGGATCCGAACCCACGACATCGCTGCCTTGGGCCCGTAGTCCGCAACGCTACCGACTGAGCCACCAACTCACTAATCCCACAAATGTCTTCCACGTAGCGCTGGCATGGTGAGCTCACACACAACATTTGCTCTAAGCCGCACAAGTGAGGACTCAATTTTATTTTTTTTCACACACTTGTTTGACATTACATCGTACTAATGACATTACATCGTATTAATTACCGAGGACCTTTTTAGGAATGTTATTCATACCTTGCACAATGCCTTATAGTGTTTCCATGTTGCCACATCATCTTCCGTATTGAAACTCCCTGATGCTACCTAGCCCTTGTGGCGGTTGGCTCACTACTGCCATATAGCTATGTCCACTTGTGCGATTTTTTATTTAACTTATGTTTCAATTTGTTTCAATCCTAACTTAAAAATACCTCTGGGACAGATAATTGGACTGTGCTGAATTAATAGTTACGAGGAAAGTTAATTTGAAATGGCTCCTATAATTATTTACCCACTTTAGCTACTCAATTATTTATAATGCATTTAATAATTTTTCCATCGCTGGCCATAATATTTACTCTTTGTCTCATTTTAATTGATTTTAGAAGTGTCTGGATATCTGGATATATAAGTTCCAACTTCCAACCCTAGTTTTAATTTAATATTTAATCAGATGATTATCCGTCTTTTTTTTACAAATTCGGTAAAATATTTAAAACCACTTACAATAAATGTTCCACAAGTCAAGTGCCAAAGAAAACCGTAAAAAAATCCATGCACGATTGAGATGAATAATGCTGTGTTTTCCTTCTTTCAAAATTAATTAAATCTCAAGTTAGTTACCAAGAAAGACAAGTGCAATGCCTGCATCGATTCCCATTCTGTGCTGAAAAAATTGCTCATGGAGGCAGATTAAATTCTGTATACAATATAAAATCGTTGGTTAGAAAGTTGTTCTGTTCAAGGTGATTTTAATTGGTTTAAAAAGGAGTGAATTTCTACTAAATACATAGGTACTTAAATCTTATGCATATTTAACATTTTATCTATTCAATTTTTATTTTATTGTACATATTTCATTCTTTGCATTTGTCTCAATATAGGGCTTATGCAGTGCTCGATTTGTAAAAACAGAGGTGCCAAACTGTAGCCTATTTAATGTGATTAGTACCAACTTATGCCAATATTTTTATCTTTCCAAAAGAGAGGTACTGGAACTCTATTTCGTTGTGTTCCCCCGAAAACTGGGATAATATGGGAATTTAAAATTTTACAATTTTTTTTGAATTTTCTCCCTAATCATTAGGCGCACAATAACGCTCCATTACTAAATTATTTGTTTTTAAGCTCTACAAAATAGTTTGGAAAGAAATTGTGAAATTTTGTGTTTTTAGGGTCAAAAATGGGGAAAACCTATTTTTACCCCATCAAACCTCCTATAAACGAGGGTTCCCATTGTCCGATCATGCTGGTTCGCAAAGTCGTTCAAATAAATGTAGGTTTACACGTTTGTACCAAATTTCATCTAAATCTGATCATTTTTGCTCAAGTTAATCAACACACACACACATATACAGTGTGTAAATTAAGTATGGAAACAAATCTGTATTTTTAAAACCGAAATAGATAGAAATATTCTATTTGTGGCAATAATAGTTAACAAAGATTCCGCAATTTTTCACATGAAAAATATTTTTTTACCCCCCTAACAGGGTAGGTGGTAGGGGGTGACTTATTTTTTTCCAATAGCAACCCCTATTGAGTGACCCCTCATTTTGAAGGGTTTGTCAAAAGAAACACAATGACGCAAATCCGAGGTAAATATCTCACTCCTAGCTAACATGGCGGATATTACAAAATGGGCTTTTTTTTACAAAAATTAAATTTTTCATTACCCACCATTTAGGCTAGGGGTGAAATATCTACCTCGGGTTTGCGTCATTCTTTTTCTTTTAACAAACCCTTCAAAATGAGGGGTCACTCAATAGGGGTTGTTGTTGAAAAAAATAAGTCACTCCCACCCCCTACCCTGTTAAAGGGGTTGAAAAAATATTGTTGATTAAAAAAATTGCGGAACCTATGTCAACAATCAATTCCACAAACAGAATATTTCTATCTATTTCGGTTTTAAAAATGCAAATTTCTTTCCATTATTTGTGAAATTGGTGCTTTACACGTACAATAAATCAAATTTTGGAATATCCGCCATTTGGGCTAGGAGTGAGATATTCACCTCGGATTTGCGTCATTGTGTTTCTTTTGACAAACTCTTTAAAATGAGGGGTCACTCAATAGGGGTTGCTATTTGAAAAAAATAAGTCACCCCCTACCACCTACCCTGTTAGGGGGGTAAAAAAATATTTTTCATGTGAAAAATTGCGGAATCTTTGTTAACTATTATTGCCACAAATAGAATATTTCTATCTATTTCGGTTTTAAAAATACAGATTTGTTTCCATACTTAATTTACACACTGTATATATATATATAAGAATTTGAACGGATTGTGTTTTTGGCCTCTAGGGACCTCAAAATGAAAAAGTAAATCGGTCCCGGGTCCAGGTCTTACCATGAGTACTACGGTAATAACTTATTCCCTATATGGGAAATTCGCTAAAAGTTGGTATTTCGTAAATTTCTAAATGGCGGCACAGTCCAATTTTTTTAACATCATACTTAACATTATTATTTGTTGACTATAAACACAGAAAATACACACAAAAGACTAAAGACTATGATTGATATTTGATGCTTTTTAAAAAGGGTTGTAAAGGATCTTATCTCTAAATATTTTAAACAATTGATGATAGCAACTTCCAGCTTTTAGCATACAATATTTTTGTTTTGTTTGTATATAAAGTTTTGTCATGGAAAAAGGAAACCTGCATTTTGCTTCGTATTATAAAACTAAAGTATTTTAGTATATACAGGAATTTATTTCATTTTATTTTGCAGGCTACAAAACAGAAAACAAATCTGTTGTAGATTGAATGAATAAAACCATTATAAAACAAAATTTCCTTTAATTAGGCTTTATTGAACAAAGAATCTAGCATGATATAAAAGTTAACAATATGAACCAACTAACATCAAAGTAAACAAAATCAATTTCTAAAAATTTGAACAGATATTACAATGTACACAGATAGAAAGGGATTATATGACAAAATCCTATTTACATTGCAGCACTATCGTAATTTATTCACAATAGAGAACTTGCTATGAGTTCATGAATTTGGTGTATTATGGAAAAGACGGCCACGAAGAGCAAGTTGAAAATCTTTAAGGTAAGCATGGATTCATACGGCCAGCAAATAAAAAGTCTTAATTGTTCGAAAACTATGCCACAAACCCGGCCTCAAAAGGTTCACTCCATCCAAAATGGCGGTGTTTTAAAGTTTCTTTTAAACTACGTGATTAACCTCCCGTCGCCCTGTCAAACGCAAGGGTTTGAGAGACAATGGATTTAAAAGCTTAAATTTGTAACTGTACATAATGGAACCTACATTTTTCATTTTTTTTACTTATTTTCCTCATGATTAACATTATAAGCTACAATGAAAAGTAAAATGCAATCTTTTAATACAGTATCTCAGAATAAAATGGGATTTGGAATAAAACCTTTGTATTACATTGTTTTTAAATAAAACAAATATGGGACAAAAAAAAAACAATGAGTTTTCTACATCTGATTTCAATCATTATTTACACCATTGACCATATAGTATTCAAATAAAAAGGTATTTGATTTAAGCGTCCTTAAAAACCAACAATAAGCCATTAAAAGGCAAAACTTAAGGCAAATAGTAATTATTCAAACATTTAGATGTATACTGTGAACTGTGTCAAATCAAGAGTTATTTGAGACATTTGATAATTGAATTTAATTTATCTGATTGAATTTACAACAAATTTAAAATGAGTTTTTCACGTAAATCTATTTCAAACTACAACATATTGGCAAAAAAGCTTTTAATGGCTTTTGAAGGAATTCTAATGCAATTGTAGTTTTAAATTTAATTTTTACACCATTTTAAGCATAAACTACACACTTATTTTTCACATGCCCCATATAGGGTTTACAACAGAAAATTAGTTTTTGCTAAATTTTGCAATTTCTTTTAGCAATTTTTTAATGAGTCAAATTTTAACTCCCCTTAGTTCCTTAAACAAATTTAACAACTTTTTTTAATGCTTAAACCATGGTATAAGATTTATTATTAAAACAATTTCGTACCGTATTATATAGGTTATAAGCCTTTAAATGTCATGGATTTACCTCTCAATTGTCCAAGCCATTAAAACATCGTATAGTTTCTTGCGAGGCCTACAGAAAATGTGGTTTTTAGGAAACGTGAATTACTCCTATAAATATGTTTAAATGAAGTATTAAGTTAAAAATACAAAATAGTTATTAATAACTGTGAATAAACACTCTGAATACTTTATATATGGTTTTAGGCTGTATGACATGGTTTCAAATGTAAAACTTAAAGGTTTGCGACATCTCGCATCATCATAAGTGCCATAGCCTATATTTTATGCTCTAAAAATGTCTGGTTAGTTAAAATGTTGTCAAGAGATTAGTTTTTCATAATAAACTACAAGTATAAGTATAAATAAAATAAGTAAGTTAAGTTATGTTTTACCTATAAATCAAATTCATTTTCAGTTTTCTTATGTTCATTGAAGTTAAAAAGCTTTCTTCGATGAACAATCCCATCTTCATTCTTAATTCAACAAATATTTTCATACTGATAAGCAATTAATATTGAAAATTTATACAATAACTTAAAGAACAAACACATGATATATTACAAATAAATTTTTACCAGCATTATTGCGACGCATTTGTCACTGGAATCGCGGAACGTTGCAACCATGGGATCGTTTAACACAGCTCCTGAGCCGGCAGCACGTTGTCGAATACTACAAGGTCCATGGTTTTCATTGATCATTGATACAAACAAAAAGCTGCACAATTGGCACGAAACTCAAAATCAACGAATTTTAAACCTCATAATATTTTCCCAAACATATTAAAGGTGTCCAATAATAGTGATTTTTCGCTATTTTTCATGGAACTGTGTGGTTGTAAAAAAAACCTTTTTGGGAGAAATCATTTGTATTACTGTTTTTAAAACCTTAAGGTAAAGTAAAATCATTATAGGAATTTTTAAAATATGTAAAACAAAAAAAAATTAATTTCATATAAAAAAATGTTTTTTGTACTAATTTTATAAATATTTGTGCAGTCAGAAAATGAACTCTGATTTAAAAAAAAAAACTATTTCAGTGGCGGTTGGTCCATAAGGACTCTGGGACAGAGTCTTCCCAGTTTCAAGACAATTGTAAAAATAATAATAATTAACATAAATATAACTTTTATTCCTGCATTTGAATCTACGTTAGCAGAGTGAATGATTTTTGGACAAATGATAATGGACACAATCTGTTTTTGCAACTAGTACGCGAGAACTTAGTAGAAGTAGAGGAATAAGTCCAAACTCCTATATAAACTGCTTGGAAGAATTCGACCAATCACAGTGCTGTGTCAGGCCCTTGGGCATTTTGGACTCTTTCCAAACAGTAGTTTTAACTATTGCCATGAGCGCTTAGTGCTACAATCTGTTGACTGTCAACACAATATCTGTCAAGTAAATGAATGCAGTATTTAGTGATTCGTCGTTATATGTTCATCCATTATTCGCCAGTATTCGAGGTAACTAATGTACCATTACTAATGTACTAACTAATCGCTAATATAACTAATCACTAATGTACTATTACTATTGTTTCTCTAGAAGTGTTGTTCGGTGATGCTAATGAATTAAGAATTCTGTTAAAAATATTTCTGCAAAGTATGCGAGTGTAGGGGACAATTTATTATAAACAAAGAGACAATGAAGACAATTACAGTATGAATAAAACAGTTTATATCCAAAAAGTGGCCTTAACTCATTAACTCATTTCTTTACTTTTAACCTTCCCCTTGTTATCAGTAACCTTCCCCAAAAAAAATTATGCGTCCTCCCAATACTTTATAACCCACCAGCCGCCACTGTTCTGTTTAGTTTTTCTCGTTTTCTTCTATTTATCAATCACAACCTTTCCACAATAGCTACTCTAATTTCACAACTTTAATTTTTCCGCACCACCCTGCCCTATTGTTTATAAATGAATTTAATGCCAAGGTTATGTTGTATGTGCAGATGTGGCGGATGGACGCAGAGTGTATCACCAAGCTGTTGACGTTTGAGCAGCTTCGTCTAATGAGTCAAAATCCTCAGATTCCAGTTCCACCTCGGATGGACCCATTGGAAGCTCCTCCTCGCAACCCTCTTGAGTAAGGAATCTACTGCTAACTTTGTCGGTATAAAAATATTAAATAACTTATCTATAATTATAATATTTCATATCCACACTTTGACCAATTTAGTGTATATTAAGTTTTCATTCCTCTACATTTTTCATGAATTTAAATTGACTAAAACTATAGTAAATTAACCATATAAATAAAAGTAACTAATTAAGCTAACCAAGCTAAATTAAAGACATTCTGAAAATTCACTTTGTGTAGGATAATTATAAAAATTAAAAATTCCATTATTTCCAAATTAAACATTGTTAAAACAAAAATTGTGCATTACCTACTTGTATTTTGTATAACATCATAAATCAATGGGGGTAGGTGATAAATGGCTGCTGGGTTTGAATTTTAACATTCAATTAAGGTTTTACAACATTTCTTTGGATGTTCAATTGTCAAACAAGGAAACAAAAACACTTATTTTTTTAACTTATGACATCATGGTCCTTTTTTACCTCTAGCAAGCAAAAGGTAGTTCCAAGATCAATCAACAACACTCGAGACAAGCATCCCAAAAATGTAGACCATAACCAAATATCATACTAACTGAACAACATATTGCTATGTTAGAAATTACTATGTTTTATTTTAATTTATTTTTGCCACACTTCACTGTTTTAACAAACTTTCTACACTAGAATTTAGTCCGGAAAAAAGCTGTTTGCCGCCTGCTTAATCAAATGGGGTTTTATTATGTTCTACTAGTGAGTTTTTACCGGACACCAGCCGATTATATTTGGCAATGAGGGGTTATAAACAAAAACATAACCTCTCTTAGAGGTCATGAGTATTGAACTAAAGGATTAACCTTTAGTTGGTGGGAATATACAACGGATCTGTACAGTTTGTTTATTGTTAGCTTAGTTTACAGTAGCATGTCAAAAAATATTGTACGTCACTCGTCCAAAAAGTGTTTAACAGACTCGTATGGTAATACTTGACTTTGTCTTATGTGGTACACTCGTCTTGTAAACAACTATTTTTCCTTAATAGTAACTAATATACTATTATGTTGCCAGTCAAAAACAATAAATAAATAAAATGTGATTTCCAGGCAGTTGAAAAGTTTGGTTTGTTTTAGAAACTGGCCTCACGCAACTGCATTGTCTGATCAGAGGATTCAGAAGATTCCCTTCGCCTACAATGTCATCAGCATCTTGCCAGAAAGCCAGCAAGTGGAACTCCAGTTTCCGTTGTTCATACAAGGTAAACAATAATTGCAATATGATGGAGAACGTTAATCCTAACCACAGTGTAAGGAAATTTAAGTTTACACAAAAAGTGTTCACTGGTTCATTTTACTTGTTTGACTGTTTGGCGTAGTGAAGACAAGGTCTTGTACTTCTTAAATTTTCTCTAGATGGTAAATCTTTAAAAATGACAAATTATATGCAACAAATACAACATTCCTCAAGTATTATTTTTAGTTATTATAATAGCTGTTGGAACAAATCCTAAGGAAAACTATTATATCTAAATCAAAATTGATATGACTGAAACCCTATTTTAAACTGGGTGCAGTTGCCTTTGGACATCAAGCTTTAGTAAACACCTGATCTTTGTCATAAACAAAGCTACACAAGGCAGTTAAGTTAACTAATGGTTGATAGTGCCTAATCAATACCTACCCTGCACTCAATTCAGCTTTAAATGCATGCACATTGCACAGAGTGCATTTCTGTCTTAATAAAGTAATTAGATTCAACAATATCTTACTTTTTAGATCTTGGAGAGGATTGGTGTACCAAAAATTCTACCCATGCTGATGCACCCAACACTCTTCTCTTGGATACTTTATTCCAACAACTTAAGGATTTCCACGACAAAGAATTGTTTTTGAGTCCTGTGGAATCCAAACAATTTATTGAGTTGATTTGCAAAAGACAGCGCAACTTAACGAAGCATCCCGTGCCTTTTCCTAGAAGAGATTCTAGTGGTATGTGTAGTGATGATGGTATTGATAGAATAATTTATGATCATGAACAATAATGAATATATATTAATTTCAGTCCTTTCACTGAAAACTGTGTTTGAATTCCTAAGTTAAAGTATAGTATCTGTTTGGCTTAATTTGCCATGATGATACAATTTTCTTTTCCTTTCAGGTATGGTGAGAAAAAAGGTCACTAGGGTTATTACAGTATCAACATTCATAAACTCTTTATTTTTAATTGTGTATAATGATATTAATAAATGTTTTACAACATTAAAATGATCCTTTAATTATTTTTAAGTCATCATTTAAGGTAAACACCTAAACATAAAATAAAGGAGCATTTGCTAGAAAAGAGGGCGAAGAAGGTTTTCCAGCTTAAATTAGGAAGCTTCCAATGAAGATTTTCCCCTTTTTGAAAGTGAATACCAAGGATAGATAAGTACAAAGGAATAGCTAAGGACAGCTAGGATAGTGCTACTGTTTTCCAGATAGCATACTCAGTTCATAATCACAATAATTTCATACTAAGTTGATCTTAATTATTTTTTTTTACTGTTATTTTGAGTACTTGTGTGATTGAAATAATATTGTGTAAACTCCTACAATTATGCACAACATCAGTACCTAGCATAAAATCTTTATTAATTTATTTAAAATTATCTATTTTTCAGATTCAAGTGCCAATAGTAGTAGGCGGAAATGTTCAGACAAGGAAAGCAGAGATGAAGATAAAGAAAACGAATGGCCTAAAATACCCTGTGATGACGGCAGCAAGAACAAACACTCTGTGACCACGAGCTCTGGTGGCCGTAAGTCTTGTGGTCCATTGTACCGCATGTACCCACGGACACCTCCCAACCTAACACCTCCACACACAGACGTGGACCGAGACATGCCTCGATGGAGGTTCTTTGTCAAACGATCCTCTCAGTCATACATCATCCTGACTTTTGTCCCAGCCTCTTATAGGGACTGCAAAGCCCTAATGCTCAATGCTGAACCCAAAGCCTGGGTTTTGCAATCAGAATCAGACTCTTCCAGCAGTGTGATCCCAGAACAAAGTGCTGAACTCGAGATATCTGAGGCAGAGAAACAGATTGTGATTGGATCAAAATTAGACCCAGAAGCCAAACCTTTTGTTCCAATGACTTTGCAGAAAGAGAGTCCATTACCAGTAGCTAACTCTTCACCTCTTTCTAACAAGCGATGGATTGAATACAAGTTGGATTCAGTCTCAAACATTTCTGATCACGAATCCTCCAATACAGACCTGCAGCAATCAACGTGGGAGCTCAGTAAAGGCACTTTAGACCCAAGCTCGCCTTTTCGAGTGAGAGCTAGATCTTGGGAGCCCATTAAACCTCAGTCTGTTTTGAAAACAAAGAAACATTCGTCTCCAAGAGTTCGAACACGATCAGTGGGATCCAAGTACAACGAGTACAAAATGAGGAAGAAGTTAAACTGTGACTATGATACGTTTTCCATGATTTCAAATCTGCCTTCTAAGCCTCCTTGCAAACCGGTTTTGGGTCATATAAATGTACCTGTTTATGTTTATGGATGCTCTTTGGACAATCTGATGGATTCGCTAATTCTCAAGACTGAATACAAGCGAGACTTCAAAGATCTGTTTTGGAGGAGAACATGTAAAACAGACATTGAAGGAGAATTTGAATCTGATGACAACTCTGACGTAATCAGTCAAACCTACTCCAAAGATTCTTCAGATGACCTCTCAGTAAAACGAGGTATTGTTATTCAAATTCTGAATTTTGTTCATATGATAGACTATAAATTTCTGATTTCAAATCAAATCTAATCAAAACATCTTTATTTTCCTTACATGTACATGGGTACAAAAATAGTGTCAAGTATAAAGTACTAAACTAGCTTGGATATAAATACATTTTAAGTATGAATATTTATTCAATGAGTTCCCCCAATGTATAATATATTTGCCTTGTGTGCTAAAGAATTCCTTATAAAGAAGTCCTTATTCCTTCTGATAAACTGATTTGCATAGGTATTAAATAAAAAAAAATATCTGCTAATCTTTTACCTTAATCTGTAGATTCTATTAACATGAAATAAAAAGGAGAGCATTCCGAGGAATGGTTATTACTGTCAATAAATGACAGTCTTCAATAAAAGTATGATTCACTTAACCTTCATATTTAGGATGATTTTCCTGGTTTGCAGAAGAAGGGGAGGTGAAGCAGCATGCACAAACTATCATCCAAGCATTCACAAAGTCCTTCGGAGTTTCTTTGTTCAAGGCCTTGCATCGTGGCCATCACATAAATGCTGCCAATGTTCAGACTGCAATGGAGGAATGTGAAGAGGCTTTGGTCGAGATCAACATCACAAACTATTTGCAGGTATTGTTTCTATCATCTCTGCCACCATAGAAATTAAGTCCAAAGAAGGTGAATATCAGATAGAGTTTAAATTACCTGTAAAGTCAACTCAATTCAATATATTTTCTACTGGATTTAAAAGCCAACCATTCTGACCCACGTTTCCAAGTTTGACTCTCTTGGAACCGAGTCAACCAGGCAGATCCTAAACTTTCAAGAGCCATACTTAAATAACCATGAATTTTAACTCCAATGAGTTATTAGAAGAGTATTTTCAGTTCATTGTCGGAAAATCAATTAAGTAAAAAAATTCATCTTTTTCTCATCATTAGGTGCCACAATACCACAATGATGGATCTTATTTCTTAATTCGTCAAACTGTTTGACTTCTATCATTAACATGACTTATTTATATATTTATAATTACGTTGTTTCAGACAGTATGTCGACATTTGAAAGAGATGAAAGACAAGGTGCAGGAAGATGAAGAGCAGAGCTTGGTAGAGATAGAGTCATTTAAGTCAGCAGCCCCTTGTATTGAGTACCACCACCTTCACAATCTTATCAAGGACAAGTTCCATCATATCATTACGTCATGCTTCAAACCAGTGCCTACTAATCCAGAGTTCTACTTCTGTTCACCTAATTGGGAAAGAGACCACCAGGTGATTCTTTACAACTATTTTATGTCACTGTCAAATTATATCTAATTTCATTTTATATGGTCAATAATATTTATCTCTCTACTTTTGAACGTATAATGACAATGTAATTTTTCTTACACCTAAAATTATTATCGACTGTTCCCATACAAAATTTTAAATATGCTTCAAACGTTGAAATATTTGTACGAGGACTGAAATATTTGTACAAATAAGTTCCTTATTAGCCTTATTTCCTTGTTAGTAGTTTATTCGTTCATATTTTGGGATGAAATAAAAAGTTTGTTCAGGAAAATGTTGTATTATATTCATTTGACTGAGGGGTAAAAAGGGGGTAACCCTATATTTTATTTGATTTTGATAGCTTAAAACCAATGCGTAAAAAATACAATGTTTCATACATGAATAACAATTTTTTAAATTCTGGGTGGAGTGCCCCCTCATAGCCAAATTATATATTACAATTATTTTACTTTAGCACTGTCCACTGTTTAAATTTTCTGTCAAAACCTATTTTTAAACATTTTAGGTAGATATCAACACTGTAGTAAGTACCAATCTGGAAGACAGAAGAAACTTGGAATTGGCACATGACTTTGACAACAACACTTCATACCAAACAGAATTTATTGAGTTTCGTTCTGATCAAGGCAGTAATGTAGGTAAGTAAATAAATAAAAGTTATCAAATTTAACATCTCTTTAAAAAAATTGTCATTCCTCTTATTTAATATTTTGGTACAACAAAAAACTTATGATATTACAGGCAGCAAGTAGTATTTCTCCTCAAATATTTGATGTTGAAAGCTGTCCATTAAAATTTTTTACAAGGTTTATCTTTCGATTTAAAATTTTTTAATCTAAAATTTAAACATGAACTTTTCTGAATTGGACTTGGCCATATGTGATGCATGTATATATATGTATTTGTAGAGTACATGGTTTGGAGAGTTTGGGGCTCTTTTTGACCCGACCTCAAGTTTTACGATCAAGGCGAAGCCGAGGTTGGAAAATGAGCGAGGGCTGAAAGGACACTTTTTGCCTGAGTGATGATCTATATTTTTCGTCATATTGCAAAATTATTTAACAAACTAAGTTAGAAAACTAAAATACTTTTCGTGTAAAGATAACCTCTCAAAATGAAATCCAACTTGTTTTAAACTTTGCTAATGCAAATAAACAGCTGTTTAGTAAGTTATTCGATCATTTTGTCTATTACGATTGTGTTACTGTACATTATGCTATCGATATATCAAACTATTGACAAGAATGCAACAATTTAAGTTAAAACCGATGAAATCAATCGATAAATAATTTCCATACATGGAATTGCCTGCAATCAAAGTTTACAGCAGCTGAATTTTACTCCCTAGGGAGTAAAAGAGCTACTTTAGCCCTGCAACGCATGCATTAAAAAAGGCTATTTTTGCTGCAGTATGACGAAAAGGTGATTTTTGGTCAATTGGTCAAATTGGTGGTTGCTTGGTGTAGTTTGCTGGTTTGTTCATATTCTGTAATTTTCATACTTGCTGTTACAATAATGCTAATCCTAGTAATCAGAAGGTCACTAGCTCAATCCTTGGAAAAGTCATTAGCTTTTTGAAGATTTAAAACTGGATTTAGCTATCCTTGACTATCAGCCTTTTCATAAATTGACCTGGATGACGGAGCACCTGATCTTGGGAACAATACTGTCTCATTCATTTAACATTCATTCTTCAATCTTCAGTGATATTTGCCTAAAGTTTCTACTTCAGGGAATTTACAAAGTTTTTGTTCCAGGAGGAGCAAGTCCCTGGGAGACAGTAGGTTCCGTCACCACTCCGGATGAAGCCCACACTTCCCTGCTGTCCAACCGGGACTCTGATAGTCTCAGCATCTTCCCAGAAGAAGAGTGTGATGAAGACATCTCTCCTCTCTTTCTTCAGCTCATTTGTACGATCAAATCCAATGGACAGATGGGCAACTGCTCTGTACAAATACTCCCCACTTGTTTAGGTAACTTACAACTGGGTTGAGTAAAAATTTAGAAAACATACAAATTAATTCAGAATGGATGCGTCTGTTTGTGACTTTGATGAAGTTCTAATATTTGGTTTACATTGTGCAAATATAAAAAAACTCAAGTTGGCTTTTGAAAATCTAAAAACACTGCTAATTTACATCCATACCATTACATACAAATATAAAAACGAGCCAAAAATATGCATTTTTATGGACATACATGGTCCTAGGTCTAGGCCTTTCTGTGCCACCTATGGTAATAGCGTCTCCCCTGTAGGAAAATTTGCTAAAATACATTGCGTTTATTTTTTTATGTAATTTTACTGCTTCAGCTAATTTAAACAATTTGGTAATTGAAACATGAGTTGGATTGAATTGAAACATTAGTTTGGATTACAGGATGTGTTGTACTTATGAATTGTCGTGAACAGTTTGCACGGATGTAGATTTATCAGAAAGAATTAAACAGATCTTAACACCAGTTTTTTCTCTATGTACTTCTTTTTGGGAGAATTTGTGAGCAAAATCTGCAGCACATCTGATAGGAATAAGATTTTTATCAGTTATCATGTGGTATGAGAAAATGAGTTTTTGAACAACATATACTTAGTTTACATGCACAATTAAGGTCTTCCATTAGAAAATTTTATTTTTTAATTAATATTTGTGGTATTTATTTGTTACACTCACTTTAGTTTGCGTTAATAAACTCTAGATTACAATATGGTTTAATGACTTATGGTGTTGGGTCGGAACTTATAAATATTTGATAGATTAACTGAGAACCACCCAAAACTACTTTTTTACATACAATGTAAAAAAAAGAAAAAAAATTCTTACCCTATTTATAAGCAATTAAATATTAAACCTATTCAACATCTTTTTGTTTTTAAGGTCTAGAGATTATTTTTTGTAAGGAGTGGAAATGTAGTTAGTGACAATGTGTATTACAATACTAGTAGGTATGTACGTCAAAATAATTTCAGACTACCTAAAGTTAATGAATCATTTTTTTCCATTCTTTTGAATATTTAGGACCGAAGTATTTCAATCAAGTTCCTTCAAACATAAAAAATCTTGCTAATTTAAAAACATTTGGCAAACAATTAATTCTCCGGCTTACCGCATAGCAAAATAAAATTATTATAGTAATGTGATGTCATAGATGTGGTACCTAGGCAAATTTAGGTCAATAGTTGCATGTAAAAATGTTATGACTTTCTACCTTTTGTTAAAATTTTCACAATTATTGTTATATATTATCGTGCACGTACAATTTGCTACACTAATATTGTTATTTATTTATTATGCATTTATTAGTATCTATTATTTGTTCATATGTATTTGGCAGATGCCCAAATGGTGGCATTAGAGTTTTAATGCATAATGCTGGACTAAATATCTTATGAATTTATTGTTTATTTATTTGTTCTAACTGGCCGCACTACTTGAAAAAGAGGCCAGTCAATTTCCAAACATTATAATGTTTGTAATATATACTTTTACTGACTGGAAATAAATTCATTTATTCATTTACAGAAGAGCTGGTTCAATGTCTAGATGGCACCTTTGCTAATGGAAAGATAGACGTGAAAAACTTGTCTGTCAGTTTGGACATTCTCTGTCTAACTCTGCCGCAGCAGTCAAAGTCTCTAGTAGACACAGCTCTGCACTCTTCCCCCAACACCACGAGCTCCAACGATGAACAGTTAGTTTCATAGTAAATCCCAAATATTTTGAAGGGTGTTTTTTTTATGCGCTGTATAATGTTTTATGTTATGTTAAGCTTCTGGCTTACGACTACAGTATTTCCATATCATACCTATTACATACTATTTATTTAGTGAAGGTGTACCAATGTTAAACATTAAATTAATCTCTTTATAAGAGTATAGTTTGAGAAATTAGAACTATTAAAACTAGATATTCACAAAGACTTGTATTTTTTGCAGAATTCTGACTACAGTGCAGGGCTCTGGTTGTATAAACAGTTATTAGTTTTTACTAATTACTACTGAAAAATCCTAACTATTAATAAAGTAATATATAATTATATGTATGTAATTACTACACTTGCATACATACTATTGATTTGTAAACTATTCAAACAAAAATAATGGTTATAACCAAATACAGTAGAGTCTTGCAAACTTGGCGCTCGATAACCCGGCAGTCTGGATAACTCGGCCATCACCGTCTTAGAAAATAAGTGATTTTTTGAGTTCGAGTTAAACATAGACTCAAGCCAGCTCAAGTTAAATCATTCGCAACTCGTACCAAGGATTTGTTGTACTATATCTGATGACTTAATACTGACTTGTAATATAAATATAAATAAAAAATGTGGAAAGCTTAAAAATTGTTTTGTTCTTATTTTTAACCCTAGTACCCGATAACCCGGCATTTTACAAACTTGGCACCCTTCCAGTCCACATTACGCAGAGTTTGCGGGACTCTATTGTAGTAACATCATAATTTTTTTTTAATTTTATTGGTTTATTTTTCCTATCCTACCATGTATGTTAGTAATGGTGTGAATATATTTGTAATGTTTTCAGGTTTCCTCTGCCTTCCAATGCGATTGACAATCTCCAAAATCTTCCTGAGTATCAACACAAAGCTGTCAGTTTGTGCGTCGAAGAGGTAAAATAATAACATCAAAATGCTGGTAATTTTGTGTGAAACAAATTATGCAATGGTATGTCATGCTATAAAACCAAGGTCTTTATTATTTTAATTCTAGATTTAATTAAATGTATAAATCAATTCAAAATGTAGACTAAGGTAGGGTAAAACCACCACCATCTCATGAACTAATTGTCTGGATAGTGAAGAACAAGTGTTCAAAGTGTATAGTTTATCCGGATATGGCCTGTTCTTAGCCGTAAGCCAATACAAATAAAGAACTATCACATTTTGACAGATCAAATGGCTGATGAGAGACGAGATTGCAGCTTTTCTGCTGGACCAAAACCCTGTCACAGAAGCCACATTACAACTTGTAGCTGATCACATAATCTCATCTCCCAGTCGAGCGTCCTGTGTGTATCAGACCGTTCCTCTACAGTTCGTCTTTGGAGCTGAACAAAGCCTCGCTGTTTTCTTGATGGTTTGTTGAGTTCTATTTATGAATTTTAACTTTATAATATTGGGGCTGTTATAAAGCAAGACAGACTACCAAAAATAACTGGAAAGAGTAAAGCGGCCACAGAGGGTGGAGAGGGGTGGGGTGGGGTGGAGTGGGGGTATGTAGGGGAGGGGGGAACGCCAAAGTGGCCATCACTACCTGGTTCTTGTAGTTGACTGCCTGTTCGTCTTCTCATCCATGGAGGTGTATTGGAATGTTGGACTTTGCTCCTTTGAATATTATATTGTTCACCTCTTGTGACTTCAAATTAATATGTGCCTCTTACAGAATGGTAAACATAACGAAACAAAATGTCTCTTCCGTCATACTTATTTATACTGTATATCAAATACTAAATATTGTCTTTACTTAGGCCATAATAGGGGCCAAGTGTTTATGTCATAAATTTGGGCTGTCATAATATTGTATATACGTTACGTAATTCATAATATTTCTTACTGATTATTTTTAAGGGTCATAAAGAAATTATCTTTTTTATTTGTCAAAAAAATTATACAGGGGGTCCAGAAACTATCTACCAATATTTTAGAGCTTTGTTCCTGGGTAAGAAACATATCTAAATATCATAACATTTTACCGGGATAACGTTTTTCAAGGCAATTTAATTACAAATCGATTGACACCTTATTTTTTTAAGATTGGACAAATATTAACTGAGATATGGCAGCTTTAGTAATACATGACCGCATACTGCAACTAACCTCCAGTGATCACCTGTAATTTTTATGATTGATTAGGCCTAAACAATTATTTGATCGTTTGCAAAACAAATAACATATTTGTTTACTCATTGTTTACTCATGGTAGCTTCTATACAACATTTTTGAGCTGTGACGAAAATACAAGGTAAATAAACCACTATTAATAAACGTATTTGTGTTTAAGTTAAAATTGGTTTTAAAATTACCTTTACCTACGACCGTTTTTTAAAACTAGCCTTTTTTTATTCAGTTGTTAGAATTTAAAAGATTCATTTTACCGTATTGTTTACTTACTTACTTTACAGTAAACGTTTGGACCAATGAGGTTCAAGAATTGAGAGAAAATAAGTAAAATTTTAATACGTCAAACGTCAACTTATCAGCTGTTAAGACCAATTTAATTGATTAAACAATAAGTGAGTGGTAGGGACAATAAGTCATTGCATCACAATCAGTGGCAATGAGAGGTTATATACATGAAACATAACCTCTCTTGGAAGTTATGAGTAGTGATTTCTATTACGGTAATTAAGAAACAGTCGTAGGTAAAGTAGTGTATGCAACTCGTCTAGTTAGCCTTTACGCAATCGTTGCGTAAACTACTATTTCAATTCCTATTTCAGGATTTCTCAATGATGCGAGTTCCAGGATATTGTTTGAAGAGTGAGAATGAGTTTTTCTATGTTGTGAAGGATCCAAGCCATAGGGGTTCACAGGACAGTGAACATTCATCAGAACTCTGGATTACAAGTTAGTACAGTTTTGAATTAAATTAACATTGGCCTACACAAATTACTAGCAAAAAAGCAAAACATTCTCAATGCCATAACTGGTTTGGCCATTCAGGTAGTTAGTCCCGTAAAAAGTAACTGATAGAAGTTATTAGTTAGTTGAAAAACTAACTGATAGAAAATAAAGTTAGTTTTTGTAGAAGTTAGCTGTTTGTTGGGCAATTGTTTTAAAGGATTTTGTATGTAATGAAATAATGACACATCTTGGTAACTAATCTATACTATATTATGCGTAAAGTTTGCGCACAATGATTTAAAAAAACGGCTCGTACGATTTCCTCCAAATTGTTAGAAATATCATAGTTTTAGGCTAAAAACAATATCCATGCCAGGCTCTGTTCAGGGAAAATTCATTTTTCTTTAAAAACTTAAAATTAAATTTTAATATTCTTAATATTAGTCCTATGGACTGTCAAGTAGCTATGACAGTGTTACGAAAATGTAAACAAATGGATTGTAACATAAGCTTGTAACAAATCATCTACAGTACAGTAGCAAATTACAAAATACAGTACAAAGGAAAAGGACATTTCTATGAATGCTATTGAGCATTGCTTATATAATACATTTGGATTGTATGATGTATTACTAACCAAAGGGATAATTACGACTGTTCAAAAAACATTAAGTGTTTTACCGCAAAAAATTATACATGATATTAAACTAAAAGTCTAAAGGAAAGGCCAAGGACGTTTTGTAGTTTTCGACGATGCGCCACACGAATTGATGCGCTATTAAGCTAGGCAACCCAGGGGGTGACGCGGCACGGCGCAATGTGGAGAAAAGATTCCGTCCGCTTCTCCAGGGCCGCGCCCACCAAGCGACTCCAGGATGCAAAGTGCACTTCGATTTGGACCCGAACATGCCTGAAGGGCTCACGATATCCGAAAACACCCGAATAAGCAGCAGACAAGGGGCAGACGCCGTTTCCGCGCCTCTACCCCGCCACCACCAGGCAACTGAACGGAGGTGCGGCAACACGGGAGGAAGATTTTTTTTTTCTCCACTGAATTCTCACTGCCGGATTCAAGGAGAAGTTTTTTTTCCGCAGTCCACAAGATAACATGGCACGGATACGTGGTAACTTTTTTCCACCGCGTCGCACCGCGTCACCCGCTGGGTTGCCCGATGGGCGCCTAGCTTTACACCATCCCGTAAAGTTGCGACGTTCCACGATCCCAGTGACTAACGCAATAACGGTCAATAGATAACACATGTTTTGTATTATGAGTTTTATATTTAAGCTTATTGTAGAAATTCTATAAATTGCTCGTCCACATGGAAAAGTTTGTTAAGTAAATTAAGGATGAGTGGATGTTTTCCGAAAACGAATTGACTTTACAACTTAATCGCAGTAAAACTGAAAATATTTGTAGGCTTATAAATTCTATTTTTTTACTTCTTGAACAAATCAAACATTGTCACATTTTACATTACTACAACAGAAACAAATGACTTAAAACTTTTCATTGTCAGGTAATAAACATCAACTGAAGACAATGTTTTGACACTTGAGATTATAATCACCAAACAATCATTTCCCCTTACCACCCCTCGGTGCTTGGGGTGTTGCTATTGGCCGTCACTGCCCTTCCATGGGCCCACTGCATACCAAAGAAACTGGACTTTGACTTTCTCTTTCCCCACCCCCTGTGTTGTTTGTCAACAATGGCGCTGACCCCTCACAGCCGCACGCAACCCTCACTGATCACATAAAATAAATAAGCCGTATTTGAGATACTTCCGCCTGACCAAAAATCTAACGATTATATTATCTATTCTTTAGCTATAAATCTAACTAAGTCCTTACCTTTAGTGCCTGTTGCTGTGTGCGAACTTAACAAATTACATTTATTTTGCTTGATTTGTTTCAGCCAATGAAGAAGTGACCATAAAAAACACAAATGAACCAAGGTAATTTCAATAATTATTTTGTACTCAAGTACAATAGTAAAATTATCAATAAATATTTATTACTCTTAAAACTCAAGGAGTATTTACTTTTATATTTTTAACGCTTTACTCGCCCTTACTAATGTTATTTTATGTGTTGTAGTAATCTAGTTAATTCCTTTTAAAAATTAATGGGAGGTTTTATGGGGTAAAAAT
Organism: Macrosteles quadrilineatus; assembly: GCF_028750875.1. Lineage (NCBI taxonomy): Eukaryota > Metazoa > Arthropoda > Insecta > Hemiptera > Cicadellidae > Macrosteles > Macrosteles quadrilineatus. The sequence continues at coordinate 77,036,963 of NW_026542600.1, read as the reverse complement.
TGATTTTTCCCATTGTTGACCCTAACAACATAAAATTTAGCAATTTCTTTCCAAACCTTTTTGTAGAGCTTAAAAAAACAAATAATTTAGTATATTATATACTAATATACTATATATTATATTATATATATATACTAATATACTATATATTATATTATATATATATACTAATATACTATATATAATATTAGACTATAATATTGTGGTATAATTACCTCGTCAAGTAATCCAAATGATGTGATGTTAGGCTAAAAACCTACATGTTTCGCCGTTAATACGGCATCGTCAGGGTACAAACACAGAAAGACATTGCTGTCACACGCACATAATAAATAAATAACACGAAACGAAACATAACATTTAGATAGGCCTATCACACGACGCGGACGGTCCCGGTGCAGGTAGTAGACTCAAATATAATATTAGCGTTATTAGGCGCCGAATGGATAAGGAGAAAATTCCAAAAAATTGTAAATTTAAAATTCCCATGTTATTCTTATGGAGAAAATTGTAAGCTGTTGTAGTTTGCTTGTTTATGAGCATATTTTGATGACATTTGGAAAATGCATTCATTTCATACTAAACTATAACAATTTTACAAAAAAAAACACCTTTTTACCCTCCCTTTTGCAGCAAACCTAAGTACTTGTTAAACTAATGCTATTTAAATTGGAAATAAATGTGATATTTTTAAGGAGACATTTTAGTGTAAATCCAATCAGGCAAATGGAAATTTGCTTAGTCTGCAGGTTTGCTGTGGCGGGGGTATTTAGTCATTATAGCTACTTAAACTTTCAATCCCTCAAGCTGGTTAATAGCTTCTACCAATCATTAATGTGTTTTGGTTTTCCTTGGCTAGGATGGAAGCTGAGTCAAAAACTTCAGGATGGAGCAGTGTAGCAGCATGGCATGCTGAAGTAGCAAACCTCATGGAAGCAGAAGGCCTCATATTTGAAGGTGATTTATTTTAAACCACTCTTTTTTAGAATCATACTTTACTTAGTCTTTTACTCTTAATTTGAATGAATCTGAAAGGAGCGGTTATGAATCTCTAATGAATAATCCTTTACTAGTTCACTCACTGACTCACCAGCTTTTGGTCAGTAAATGTATCCTGTGTACTTGAGCCTAAAGCCGCATCTTCACTATTCTGATGGCGGCTGTACAGCAAAGCCTGCCATAGTTGTTCCTGGCTTGCAAACTTCATCTTCTGGCAAACGTTGTCAGGCCACTGCTAGTCAGGTTTGCCTCATTTTACAACTAAAAATCAGCCATTATTTAGTAATTTAAGATACAAAAATTGAAATGGCTGCCATTTTGAAGTTTCAAGTTGAATCAAGATTAATTTTTTTATAACATGATTTAGGTCTCTTCTACCTTAACATATAAACAAAGTTTCATAAAGATCGGTGGCAAAAAATCAAAGATAGAAATGTTTATGTAAAGAATACAAAATATATGGTTAACGAAGCTATTTTTGAAAAATATTCTTGATTTTCTCTTTATTTTGACCCAAGGAATCACTACGTAAATTATGTCCCCACATTTTTTGAACACCCTGTATATAATATATAATAATGGTAATGTTTGCCATTTGTTAGTTAGGATGCAGCTCTACACTTTGTGTAGGGTTGTATCTTATTTACGATCTTATTTTTACTTGTACTATTTTACTCTGATTTATTTAAGTGTGGAAGAATTGTAGGAATAGGAAAATAAATAGTCGGGTTGAGTTTTTGGATATTTACCACAGACAAATAATATAACATTAATCTAGGCAAACCTAAATATATTGTCTAATTGATTCTTAATTTTTCACAGCATTGGATGTTTTCTATGGCATCCTTAACCCTTTGAGCGCCGTCAAAAGATGCAATGACTTCCTCTATCGGCCAGCACTAAACATGCATGTGATGCACCAAATGGCCAGAGCAAAATCAGTGTTTTTGCATGTTTTTTGGCTAAAAGTGCTATAAAATTTGAATGACTTGACATAAAAGGATCCGGTCTCTTTTATTTTACATGTAATAAACTGTATTTAAATATGCAATCATTGCATATACAAAAAAAACTTTAAAAAAATTTTATCTAAAAAATAAATTTTTTGAAGTTTTATTTTGCTATTTTCTGGGCTATATAACTACCACGCAAATCAAGATTTTTTTCTTTCTACACTATATTTTCTTGTTTAGTAGCCTACTCTAATGAGAGTAAATTTTCCAATTTTGAAGAGTATATATAAATAAATAAATTTACTTTGCCAAAATATATGAAAATGTGCATTTGATCAATAGCCAACACAAAATTTACTCAGTGGGTCTCACTAATAACTAAAAACATGCACTAAATATTCAAAACGTACATTAAATATTCAAAACATAATGCAAAACAAACCTACTGAGGTTAAGTTATTGACAACGTAAACAACAACATTCAATAACTATTTCGAGCGTGCGAAACTTAAGCCGCACGCGTTCCCAATTATTCATCACATTGTGAATGTGATGAATGCTTGGGAAGAATTGTATATTTATAAGGAAAAATGTGAAAATAGAAATAAGCTCATTAATGAACAAGTAAATTTTGACTCCAGTTGTACTTATAGAAACTTATTGGCTGGTACTTCCGGTAACCAATAGTATATAAAGGAACGCCATTTTGATTCTTGTCATTCGCCTATTGGGTCTAATGATGATTGGAGTGTCCAATCGAAATCAATCACCACTTACCAACTTTTATATGTATTTACCGTTTTGTAAGTCAACAGTATAAGTGTAAATATATTATTACAAGTGTTACTAGACGTATATATTTTTGTTTTTTCAGGTAATTTAATAACATGTACGATGCTGATCAAGAAGTTATTAATTCCTTATAGACATATTTTTACAGTATTTAAGCTGAGAATTATTATAAAATGACATTCTTCTAGTTTTTGTGTAATTAATTATATATACAAAATCGTCACGGGATTATACTATGGGGACAATCCCCCCACACCCATGAAATTATTTTATTGCAAAAAAAAGCTATACGAACAATCTGTCGGGCTGGCCCTGTAGATAGCTGTCGACTTCTTTTTATAAATCTTAAAATTATGACCATAGTAACTTTGTATATTTTTCACGTACTCCTCTACACTAAAACTTATCCTCATCAATTCACTTCTAGAGAGAGTATTCACTCTTATGATACAAGAGGCAAATCCAATCTCGATATCCCTGCCCATAGATTGGCCAAAACAGATAACTGCCATAAAATAAATTGCATATGGTTTTTTAATAAATTAGGTCTGACAGCATAACTGGTTCCTTTTAATAGGTTTAAGTCTAAAATGTTTGAGTAGCTCATCAAAAATCCATACTATTGTATAACAGAGTATTTAGTTTCTAATGTTAATCTTAATAATGATTTTTAATTTACAACCCATTTTTTATAGTTTTAGTTTCTATTTCTGTTGACTATGTCTATTCCTTGTGAAAGATCAACGACAATAAAGCTATTGATTCTTGATTCTTGATTCATCTATAGGAAACCATGCTACACTTTCCACTGGACTGATAAAGAACTCTTTACTGCTAAAGTAGGAATCCAATTTTTACCCTCCCAATTAAAACCCGGCGTAGTGTGAAAGAAACAGAACCACAATCATTTGCTCGGCTACTTTTTACCCAGCCGGGCAAGATTAGGTAGTGTGAAAGGAGCGTAACCTCTTCATCATACTCCACAATATTGTAGTTTTGCAATTATCTTTAAAAGTATTAATTTTTCATAGATATTAAATTAAGAATGATGTGTCTCTGTGTAGGAAGTAGTGCAGGAGAGGGAGAAATGAATGAATGCAGTGATTGGCTGAGAGAGCTCGAGTCTCGGAGAGCCGAACTACCGAATTTTTGGCTCATCATGAGAGTGAACAAGGAGGAAGTAATTTGCTACTTCCATTGCAGGTAACCACTTAGTGAATATTTTTGATGAATTAAGAACTCATTTTTTAAAATTAAGAATTTATTTAGTTAAATTTACTCAATCTAGTTTTTATTGTTTGTAAACTTTTGCTGTTACACTCCTATTGTTGGTTACAGAGTTACAAAATTGTAGTTAGGCTCTATAAATGTCTTAAAATGAAGGATGATGATTTATAGATTTTTGGGGCATTAAATATTTATTTTTTAAAATCATATATCTGTATTTGCAAAGCATGAAAACAATTAGGGCAGCTTCTTTTGTAAATTATTTGAAAATGTTGAGCACTTATTGGGATAAAACCAGAAATTTGAAATCCTGAAAGGTAACATACTGCATAAAAAGTTATTTTTTTCTGTAACTGTTTTTTTTTTTTTTTTTTTTTTTTTTTAGTCAATATATTGAAAGGGTGACACCTACAAAAACATTGGTAAAAGAATCAATTTCATTTTTTTTTTACAATGCCGAAACATTTTGGCTCTTTGGGGTATATTTGTCAATTAAATTGTTTTATAACCACTCAAAACTAAATTAATTTCCATTTTAGGTTTTTGGAACTGGAAACACCAGAAGTAAAGTTGTACAGTCTGGTGCAGAAGAACATTGTCAACAGTATCAAGATGGTATGCAAAACTGTGAATCAGAAGATGCTGTTGAACAATCTGCATGACACAAGGATGTGCAATCAGCTGTTGGAACCAGAGTCTATGGAGGACATTTGGAGGTCAAGTCATTCCTCGGCTCAGATACACAAGCCTGACGAAGGTATGTGCATTTCTTGACATGTTTGACCTGCTTATTGTAATTTATATGAATGAATAATAAAAGATTTTCAATGCTAACCAACAATCTGACGACTGCTACATTGTGCTAATGTCCTGCGAACACTGACACATTGAGATAATTTTCTGTTACCACGGCAACATTGTGATCGTCTTCCCTAATTGCAAAAATAATCTTTTGTTTATCTATTGTGATCAAGTCAACACTTGTGATCAGTAGCGTAGCCAGGATTTCGTTTTGGGGGGGGGGGCAAACCGTGGGGGGGGGGTGGAATATCCCCAAGGATATGGTGGTCCAGAGGCCCCCGAAATTTTGGTATTTTAAGATGCTTAAATGCAGTTAATTATACCTCTGAAGGCGCTAAAGTAGAGAAAAGCCCCAGTGTGTTTGTATTGAAGCCATTGTTTGATTATTTATTAAGTGTGCAACGTTATGGTCAAACTTCTTACGCAATACTACATAATAATAATAATAAACCATTTGTCTGTATTTCAACTGTTTGGTTTCAATTGGGAAGAACAACAGAGCATACAAGCCAAATATATAACCATTCTGGTATTCTCGAGGCAGGAGGTAGCTTGGGTTTTTATCTTATCTTATCTTGCCGGGGCAGTCTAAAGTCATAAAGCACTTCATCCGAATTAGTCAAATTATTGTGCGCCCCAATAAGTGGTTTTGTTGATAGACCCTAAAGATTCAAGCATCTGCTGAATGCCTGTAGTCTGCCAATCAATTCTTTCTCAGGAAGGTACCAAATTTCCAAGAGTTGTTCTCTGACCTCAGAGAGCTGTTCATAGTCAAAGAGCAGGTGATCAGCTGTTTAATCTGATCTACCACAATTCCTACAGACTGCTTCGACGTCATACAAGCCCATACATTCACATTGAAAAAGTTTTCTGAACACCCATAACTGATAATTAGTTTTACTGTTAGTTTTTTAATTCTTCGCCTATCCAGCCTTAAAATGTCCTTTGTAAAGGCATATGAAGAGTGAACTTGCTTACTCTAAGGAGCGGCTTCCAACTGAAAACGATGGGTTGAAACACCTAGCTTGGCAAGTACAGTACGGTATTGTCGTCCAATATGCCTCTCCACTACGTTTGTTATCTGTTTACCAATATTGCTATTTTCAGAGGCTACAACGAGTGAAGCAGATACTCCAGTGGACTACCTAGAGGCCAGTTTGAAGTTCCTGCCAGGATCATTCTCCTGTCCAGTGGTCTGGGAGACTCACTTCACTCTTCATCCTCGTCTCAAGACGGGTCCCACCAAGCCTGGGTTGTCTCGGGGCATTCAGGCTCTCCGAACTGTCCTCAACCGCTTCTCCGTCAACAACCGCAAGAACATGTTTGTGTATCAAGATCACCTCGGAAATGTCTTCTATCTGAGGTAGGATGGTACTGGGTACTCTACTGGCATTTGCTTTATATATGATATACTAAGAATTTAATCGTAAGATCATGCCCTATTTGTATTTTCTTTACTGGGAAATAAGTTATGAGCTGGACTAAAGTTCAACAATTTTTTGTTTCTGAGATAACGAAAACCCTACCCCAATTCATCCATATTATGGACATAGGTGTGATATATTTATATATTTATGCCCGGTTCACACAAGCTACATATCTAGCTGCTAGGCTGTGACTAGGTTGTTGCAGGTGTAACGTATCTGTTTTATAATGCGGGATAAAAAGTAGAAAAATTGGCAAAAATAAAAATAGTAAAAAAAGATAGATCAAAAGGAGATTATGACTCACCCTACATACTGAAATCAAGTGTGCTGAACTCAATCCTCTTTTAGCCGTAGTAGAATATCATCAGTTTGTTTTTAGTGCTCATGAAAGGCAGGCATTGGGCAGGATTATGGAGTAAGTGTGCAGTAGAATTGCCAAAAATAAAGTTTGAAATACTAATCAGTAACGGACTACTGGATCAAATGGACCTGTTCACTTGAGCGTACGGCCCACGGTGATAGAGCTTGTTGTCGAAACAACCGCCAGAGTCTGCTTCCTAGCTGATTGTTGTGACTTACTGCGGCTAGCTAGTCACTATCTCGGCGGCGTAGCAGTACATGTGCAGAGTGTGAGAGTGTTCACACGTGCAGTCAGTTGCATACTTGCCTTTCTTTTCCTTGAACGCCAGTGATGGATCCGATTGGCTTTGATATTGATATTTTCATCTAATCGGTGAAGTAGTGACCTTGTCTTTGGTACTCATGTCTTTCAGAATACCATGACAAAATTAAGAAGGCAAATGTATGGGAGCAAATTTGTAGTGTTATGTACTCAGACTAATTTTTTCATATAGATGTCTGTACACTAAGTATGCTACAATTCCACGTCTCCGTCTAGATACATCTATGGTTGAAAACAGGCTAGCGATAATCACATTTTTACGCTAAGTTTAAATTGACCGGTTCCTGGAAAAAAATATTAATTCGCAGAACAGGTGCCAGCTGAAAGAAGTTACTAGATTTCGGTAAAACTGTGGCTCGTATAAACTGGTACAAATATGCAACTAATAAAAGTAATCCTCATGGTTAAAATAAAAAATAAAGATCTTATGGTTTCATCTTAATATTTTTTTGGTTTTCATTAGACGTTATTAATTTTTAAATAGGTAACGTTATTGATTAAAAGTAAATTAGAAATGTTCTAAATTGCATAGAACTTTTTGGTGGATTGTATTACACGTCTCAACAATTCCAAAAAACAAATTTTCAGTTGATAAACGACTGGGAGGTTTGTAAAAATAATTGAAAATTGCCTTATAGCCTCTTGTTAGCAATAAGGTGTTTTGCAACCAAACTTTTATAATAGTTTAATTGATTGTTTATTACCTGAATTTCATTATTCAAATGCAAATTAAGTTACAAAAAAACATGCAATGCACCAAAAATATTTGTCACTTACCATCGATTTAAAAAGATGTATTAAAGACATCGGCTATAGTCATTGATGCTCATTCGTATACGTTACACCTACAATCTAGTTGGTGTATTTGCCGTTCGTGAGAACTGGTATTTTGGTGGGCCGCGGCAAATTCTAGTCAGAGCCAGTTGCCAGATGTGTCGCTAATGTGAAGCTGGTCTTAAATTCGTTCTTTAGTTGCATGAGGGATTAATAGATTTTAAAAAGGCCCCAAGATCTTTAGGGCTTAGGATCTTTAGGCGTTTTTGGAAAAAATAAAACTTTGCTCAAGAATATATGGAGGAAGAAGAAATTGATCTACAGTTGTCACTTCCTTCTGAAAGACCCTCTTTGAAGAGGTACCTAAGTAAATAAATATCAAATTATTTGAGGTATTCACATTTTTGGCCTATCAACAATTTTTGTAAACTATTTATATTAAATGGTCCAATACATTTCATTTTACACTCCATGCTTACTATTTTAAACCATAATGTTCCAGGCTCTATGAAAATGTGAAGTCAGTGGCCAGAACAGTGGATGGAGAAGAGAACTCACCTTTGTCAGTGTCTCGTAGTTCTTCTATCAACAGCCTCAACAACACTGGAGCAAAGAAGAACGAAGATGCTACCTCATCCATTGTTTCAGCATGGGTTAGTTTTTTATTATTGGTGAAAACTGTGTCTCATTCTTGTCTGTGGTTCCATTCAACGATTCAACCCAGGTCTTATATTTTGAATATTTTGATAATTAATTCTCAATAAGGGTGTAGCATAGAGCACAGAGGCATAGGTTTTTAGGTTTTTTTGAGGATAGCAGGCTTACCTGAATGGGAAAGAGTCCAAACTGGCACAGGAAACACACAACTTTACACTATATTATACACAAAACTTTAGGATATTTCACTGTCACTGACAACATTTTCAACTAAGGAAGAGACTGAAGAGAGAGTACATGTCCAAAATGGTGGCCAGTGAGTTGTTGAGTCAGTGTTGCCAATAGTATGAATTCAAAAAACACAGTTTCAGTTTATCTTATATACACTATATATATGAATAAGTATGTAAGCCTGCTTGTTGGGTTAAAATACCTTTCATCTAACCCACTCCACTTCAACATCCAACCCAACAAGCAGGCTGATGTTATCATCGTTAAGTTCTATGGTTTTATACTTTTTTATGAGTTATCGGCATTCTTCTTTCCTGAAACACCATTGTAGCATTATAGCCTATGACTAGCAGTAGATACTAGAATTTCCATCAATATTTTCTTAACGTGATTTATTGTTGTACAGTGTTTTAATTTGTTTTTGTTTGAGTAACAGTTTGAGAGAGCTGTGATTTTAAACATTACAGTTTTTATTACTCAGCCTAGGTTAATGAATTAAATATCATGATGAGTCAATGATTGTATTTTGATTATGTAATATGCAAATTATCACATTAACAACCATTTATGCAGTTCTAGGCTTTTTTATGGGTTTTTCTATCTCATGTTGGATTAATCGTGGTTTCAGTTATCCGTGGTCTCCCCCCCCCCCCCCATTACCCCGGATAATCAAGGTTCTACTGTAATTATAATCAAGTCAACTTGATTTTTTTTAGACGAAGGAACTCAGGCCTAGACTCAAATCATTTGGAGAAGTTGGTGACAGTCTTCGCCAAGAAGAATTCTTGACATTGAAAGTTCATGGAATTTCGGAAGCAGGTAATGTTTTTTGAGAATTACTAAAATGATAGTTGTTAAATTAACAACTATGCTGTGATATGCTTCTGAACAGTACAGCCTGTTCATAGGCAGTTTGTTTTGGTTAGTACAGCTCACATAATATAGCCGGAAACCCCATCAAAAACCTATGTGAATATATACTTTTTTCCGATCCCATTTATCGTAGGATCAGGCAGTTAATTTCTCTACATTCCGGTGCTCAAAATCAAACTGAATCGCTATATGTACAGGGATAACATTCAATATTGTAGTCCTTGAACTCCTTTATGATATGATAGGAAATTTTACCTCCGTCTGTACTCTGTAGTCTAAACTTTTTATCAACAGGTGCTGACTAACTGGAACGCAATATTGTCGTTTAACAAGTCAAAAGATCAGGGTAGATAAAAATCTAAAACACGGACACAACATGTAACGAACAAAGATAGTGCTATTGTAACCTTTGTCCGTTACGTGTTTTGCGTTGTGTTTTATGCTCTTATTTTTCTGATATATGACGTGTTGAACGCTTTGACAATATTGTGATTGCTATGAAACTAGTCAGCACCCGTTCACGAACAATTTGGACTACAGACAGAGGTAAGACACCTATTTTGTTATATAGGGATAGTTTAGTCAAGCAACTGATCCCTGACTGCTGATTACTGCTAATACTCTGGTTGATTATTGTAGGAGCTGAGGTCAAGAGTGAGCTAGTCCAAGTCCTTCACAACAGGTTGGACGACGCTGTCTTGGAGGTCCTTTCTGTCATGTTAGCTCGCAACCCCATGTGCAAACTTTCACCAGAAGATGTACATTTCATTCAAAAACCGTACCGGATGCCAGAAAATACTGTGCAGGTGACTTGTATATTGACTTATCAAATTACTACGACTACTACTAATAACTAATCAAATACCAAATAACTAGTAAACTAATAAACTACTACTAACAACTATCTACTCTTTTACTGATGGAACATTTTTATGATTGCTCTATTTAAGATATTCTCTAAACTGAGTGTCTATAGGTCTTGCACATCCGATCTCCCAAAAGAGACCTCAGAGGGTGTCTACCAACCGGGAAATCCGGGGAAACCAGGAATTGTACTTAATTGTAAGCTGGCCATGAAATATACCAGAATTGGCCTTAAATATCACTATACTATGTCCTTAGTTTAGGAAGTTTGCACGGTCGATTTTGCCGGTAACACAGATGTCATCGATAACATTTCCGTAATCGTGGTAGCCGATGGTGATATCTACATGACTGCAAGCATTGCTGTCCAGCATTTTTCTGAAATCACGGAAGACTATCATGACGTTTCTGTTCAATAAAACGTGGAAATAAATAATCTACCCCCAATATTCACAACTTATTGTAAATTTCACTATTTTAACCAATCAAATAACAAGTAGTGTGAACCATGAGATAATTTTTGTATTTTTGTCATATTATATAAATATGTCAGGATATTTAACGGTGAATTTGGTAAAAAACTAAAATTTGTTGCAATAGCATCATTATCGTACAATTTATTCTTAGTTTAGGGATTTTAAGACAAAGTATCCCTGAAATTTGCTTTACAAGGTCTCTAGACATTTTACCCAATTTCCTAACTTATTTAACTCTTTATGTGTTTTCAAATCTTAATTTGAATGCACAAATACTCCATCTTTATATGTTTTAAAATCTTATTACTTTAATGCAAAAAAATAATAGATTTCTGTCAAATATTTGAATGTCCAACCAAACACCAAGGAAACATGGGCTTGAATGAAGTCCAGCACCACATGTAAACTGATAGAAATATATAAATTTTTATGATTAGAATTTATGGTTTTCAACTCTATGTTTTGACATAGTAGAAACTATATCACTGTCTAGGACCAAGGCTAATGTTTAAGATAGGGATGGACGGGATTGAATTTTTAGTTCGGGACGGGACGGGACGGGATTTTTATTTCCTTCCCAATTTTCGGGACGGGACGGGACGGGATTTTTTCTGTGCATAAAAAGAAAGTACTGTATTGCAGTTACCAAAAAAGACATACGAAATCAATTTTTACCATTTGTGGCACTGATCTATAAAAGCCAAAAAATTGGTAACAATTTACAGGTATCTATAGTAACTTGTGACTCGCGGGTCACGGGGTGATCGTCTGTATGACTCAAGGTCACGGCGCGATCGGCGTCATGACTCACGGTCACGGCGCGATCGTCGTCATGACTCACGGTCACGGCGCGATCGTCGTCATGACTCACGGTCACGGCGCGATTGTCGGTATGACTCGCGGTCACGGCGCGATCGTCGGTATGACTCCGCGGTCACGGGGTTATCGTCGGTATGACTCGCGGTCACGGCGCGATCGTCGGTATGACTCGCAATCACGGCTCGATCGTCAGCATGACTCCGCGGTCACGGGGTTATCGTCAGCATGACTCCGCTGTCATGGCGCGATCGTCGTCATGACTCGCGGTCACGGCGCGATCGTCGGTATGACTCGCGGTCACGGCGCGATCGTCGGTATGACTCCGCGGTCACGGCGCGATCGTCGGTATGACTCCGCGGTCACGGGGTTAACGTCGGTATGACTTGCGGTGGTGGCGCGATCGTCGGTATGACTCCGCGGTCACGGGGTTATCGTCGGTATGACTCCGCGGTCACGGGGTTATCGTCGGTATGGCTCGCGATCACGGCTCGATGGTCAGCATGACTCCGCGGTCACGGCGCGATCGTCGTCATAACTCGCGGTCACGGCGCGATCGTCGGTATGACTCGCGGTCACGGCGCGATCGTCGGTATGACTCGCGGTCACGGCGCGATCGTCGGTATGACTCCGCGGTCACGGGGTTATCGTCGGTATGACTCGCGGTCACGGCGCGATCGTCGGTATGACTCGCAATCACGGCTCGATCGTCAGCATGACTCCGCGGTCACGGGGTTATCGTCAGCATGACTCCGCTGTCACGGCGCGATCGTCGTCATGACTCGCGGTCACGGCGCGATCGTCGGTATGACTCGCGGTCACGGCGCGATCGTCGGTATGACTCCGCGGTCACGGGGTTAACGTCGGTATGACTCGCGGTCACGGCGCGATCGTCGGTATGACTCGCGGTCACGGCGCGATCGTCGGTATGACTCGCGATCACGGCTCGATCGTCAGCATGACTCCGCGGTCACGGCGCGATCGTCGTCATGACTCGCGGTCACGGCGCGATCGTCGGTATGACTCGCGATCACGGCTCGATCGTCAGCATGACTCCGCGGTCACGGCGCGATCGTCGTCATGACTCGCGGTCACGGCGCGATCGTAGGTAGGACTCCGCGGTCACGGCGCGATCGTCGGTATGACTTCGTCTCCTGCGTTCGCGGACCTATCGCTCGCAATAACGGCGTTATCGGCACTCGCGAAGCGGAAAAATCGCCGACGATCGGACCAAATCCCGTCCCGAAAAATTCCCGAGTCAAATGTAATCCCGTCCCGATAATCGGGAATATTTTTTTCCCGAAAAATTCCCGAAATTTCGGGACCCGTCCATCCCTAGTTTAAGATTAACATTTCTGATTCATCCAAAAACTGTACTCATCTATGACTTAAACGGGTACATTTTGTTTCAGTTCTCACTTCCGCCAGAAGCTCTAGACAACTTGCAAGCAGTTCTCCACTACTTGCGCCAAAACTTGATGCAATTCATGCACACTCCCAAGTACACTGATACAAGAGCTCAGTTCCATTTACAGGTGTGTGCAGGTTGTTCTTTACTCAGAACAGAATAATATTTGTTTATAGAAAATAGGAGACTCAGTTGGTTTAAGTTCCAAAGCCAATTATGTTTTCATTTTCCACTTATTCAAATTTCTGTGCTTACATTACTCAACATAATTTAGTAAATTGAACAAACCAATAAACTATGGACTGATTTAGTAAACCTGGCAAATAAATATACTCTGTGTTTTGATTGAATAATCATTACAATTTTTAAAAGTACAATAGAGTATTTCGATTCTATTTTGGTTAATTTATCAAAAATTAAATTGCTCTCGTTATGTTAATGACTTCATACGATTTAATGTTATACAATAACAAGAGAGAGATTCTAAAATATGATGTAACATACCAATCCATCATGTAGGTGTTAACTTAGTTTTTCTGTTTAGATAAAAAATAATAATTTTTCAGTCACGTTAAATGTTTCAAATAAAAAAATACTATTTTATAAATCGTAACCAATTACAATTTTCTAATCATGATTTTTTTTATATTCAGGATTACTCCCATCCGAAAGATCCATCAAAGCAGGTGTCTGAAGACCGCATATTCCTGTACAACCAGAGTCCTTCATCTGGCAACAAGGGCATTGCGTGTGTCGCAGGGGCTCTGGTAGATAGTCTTGACAACATTGTAGACTCAATGAGCTACCAACCTCCAAATATTACTGCCTTCCAGGACCAACCCTTCACAGCTTCTCAGTTCAACTCCCTGACAGCCACTAACTCATCAGATGGCGATTCAGGTAAACTGATAAAATTATGCTTTTGAGAAACCAACAAATATCGCTTAATAACAAACACATAAAGTTGTAAAATCAGTCTGCTGGTTAACATCTTTCAATTGTATTCATTCAATGTAATTATTCTTACAGTCTTACACATTGCTGTAATTTCTTACTTTGTTATCTTTTAAAAATGACAAATTTGGAGATGAGTAGGTAATGGTTCTTTGACAGCTTGAAAAGTAGTACGTACTGGCCTATCAAAGTCAAAGTCAAAGTCAAAGTATTTATTTGCACATAACATTTATGGGTTACAGCAGGTAACATCAAACTGGTGCATCGTTATTACATTTCTAAAAAAAAGAAACAATACAACTAGCTATGACACAAATAAACATCTAAATATTTAACAAATTCTTCAACACTATATACACTTAATTCTAGGAGGAGTCGCTTCAAATAAAACTTATATCTAATTAAATCTAGCTGCTTTACATGGTTTGGTAACTTATTATACATTCTTTTACCCAGCTCAAAAGTTGAATTAATTGTCCTTCGATAGTTACATTGATCAGTTCTTAAATAATTGTTTTGCCTAGTAAAGTAGTTATGAACAGAGCTATTAGTTTGAAACTGCTCTAAATTAGTTCTAATGTGCATTAAGCAATCCAATATAAACAAAGAGGGAACAGTCATTACTTTAAGTTTCTTAAAAAGTGGTTTGCAATGGGTCCTACGATTAACACTAAACATGAATCTTAAGGCTCTCTTCTGAAGCCGCAATAATTTTATTGTATTACTGTCATAACCCCATGACACTATACCATATGACAGGTGGCTTTGTATATGTGCAAAATACACAGCAGCCAAAACATCAATATTAACAATTAACTTAAGTCTTCTAATCATAAAGATTGCCTTAGCTACTTTATTGCACAAAGATTTAATGTGTTCATCCCACTTAACATTAGTCTGTAAAGTAATACCTAAAAACTTAACACTTGACATTTCATCAGAGGAATTTCCAAAACTGAAATTTAGGCTTTGTGATTTCATCATTTTATCATCTACCTATCCATCGAGTCTAGGTTATAAAACTGCATTTACTTTTTACATGGGAAGAAAAATACCTCTTCCTTTTTTTTATCATGCCATACGATTGCAGGACAAAAAAATCTCTTTGTCATACTAAACTGTATGCAGCTAGTATCCAGTCTCATTATAGACTAGAAAGTCGTCTTTTACACAAAAAGGGCTTGGTAAAGTCAGTTGTAGTCCAGTCAATTTGCTACAGAATTTTGGACTCCTTATTGTGTGGCAAAAACAAAAAGTATCGTAAGCTCACCCGGGAAGGTTTTAATGGTAGTCGCGCATGACATTCTACGTGAGGCTCGCCCAGCGCAGAAACTACCATGGTCTCCTATTTCATGGCCTTGGCATAATATGCAGTGTGCGTTTCCAAACACATCTAATATTTTTTGTGTAGCTTCTTTGAGAGTCTACTCATCTCTATCAAACCCATACCTGTTTCCTCCAACTATTCTATTCAAGAGTATTTTGTTTTAATTTCTAGGTTCGTCAGTCAGACTGGAGTTTAGGATATGGAAGCAGGGAAGAGTCAATGTAGAGTCACTGACACTCAAGTTGAAGGCTGCTGTCCGTTATGCTCTTTGGGATCTAATCACTGAGATGATGTTATTGACGGCTCCTTTATCCAGCACTCAACCTCTCTCATGTAAGTGTTGTATTAGAGTCTCTCATACAAGGTCATGAGCTATGGCCACTGAGATGTTGCTAGTGCTAACAATTGAAACAGTAAGGAAGTCAGGGTGGCTTTGTAGTTAATTAATCCAAGATAAATCATAACTGTAATAAACTGTACAGTCATGCAATTTATTACAGCATACCAATTCAAACAGAAAAAAATAATGGTTTGTGTAACAGTGAGTTGAGAAGAATGAAAGAAAGATTGATTTTCCTAGATAGAATAATAAAAAGTAGCCGAAGTGTTTAAAACGAAACAAAACAAGTGTATAATGGGTAAAAAAATCAATATAAGCATTCAATTAGGTACTCCACTTTCTTTTAGCGAATTTCCCTATAGGGAAGTAGCTATTACCGTAGGTCTCATGGTAAGACTTAGGCCCGGGACCGATTTACTTTTTCATTTTGATGTCCCCAGAGGCCAAAAACACCATTCGTTCAAATTTGTATATATGTATATATATATATATAGATTTATATATATATGTGTCCGTAAACACGATAACTTGAGTAATTTTTATCCGATTTTGATGAAATTTGGTTTGAAGGTGTAATGCGGGATAAACTTGAATGAGTTCGCGATCCAGCATGATCGGACCATGGGAACAGGGTTTTATGGGGGGTTTTATGGGGTAAAAATTGGGTTTTCTCACTTTTGACCCTCAAAACACAAAATTTCCCAATTTTTCTCTAATCCTTCTTAAAGAGCTTAAAAAAAACAAACAATTCATTATGTCAAAGTGTTTTTGTACGGTTATTGGTTACGGAGAAAACTAAAAAAATTGTAAATTTAAAATTCCCATGTTATTCTTATGGAGAATATTGTAACATGTTGTAGTTTGCTTGATTATGGATATCTTTTGATCAAACTTGGCAAATATATTCATTTTCTACTAAGCAATAATTATTTTACTTAAAACACACACTTTATTAGTTTCCTTGTAGCAGCAAACCTAGGTACTCGTTAAACCTAATGTTATTTAAATAGATCGATTGAAAATCAATTCAGCCAAATGGAAATTCGCTTAGACGGCAGGTTTGCTGCGGCGGGGGTATTTTCAAGTCATATGAAAATCCTTCTTTGAATGAAAATCCTTCTTTATTGAGGCGAACTTAGGACCTCATGGTCCTTTCTTACAGTTAACCTCTAAAAAACTAATGATAACAACAAAATATTTAACTAAATATTTAATATTTAAATATCTAAATCTACAAAATATATAATATCTACAAAATATTTAATATTTAAATATTATACTTAAACAATAGATCACAAAAGTCAATATTGATGGAGAATGGGCCCAAGAATTAAAAATAAAATATGGCGTGCCTCAGGGGTCTGTTCTAGGTCCTCTGTTATTCTTAATTTGTATTAACGACCTCCCAGAATGTATAACTAGTAAAACTTATTTGTATGCAGATGACACAACATTTTTTAATCCCGATCTTAAACAACTGGCTATGTAGACAATGTTAAATTTCTTGGTATTTATTTATCTGGATAAGACTCCTTCTCCATATCAATTACAAAAGTTCTAAGCTTCAAGGGTAATTGGTCTTATGTATAAATTAATACATTGTATGGATCAAAATTATATTAAAACAGCCTACTTTGCTTATTTTCAATCCATTTTTAGATACATTATTATCTTTTACGGCAATTGCAGTAGGATAGAGAAAATTTTTGTCTTACAAAAGAAGTTGTTTAGAATCATATCTTATGAACCCCTACAGGAACACTGTAAACCCCTGTTCATTCAGCTACAAATTCCAACAGTGACTAAAATTTATTTATTTGACTCTGTATAATATATTCTAAAAAATCCCAACTTAATCAAACAAATTTCTAATGTTCATAATACAAGGAAGAAAAACTTTGCTACCATAGATTTTTTCAGACTGTCTAAAACTCTTAAAATCTATATTGTAATCTCACTTAAAATATACAATAAGCTAATACATTTAATACAAAAATATCCTGAAAAGACTTTTAAAACTAATTTCTACAGATGGCTTTTGAACAACCCCTTCTATTTTTTAAATGATTTTTTTGAAATGCGTGGTACCTATTAATTTTTAATTAGAGTTGGCAAATTGACCAAAGTACTGCTGATTTTGTTGTTTATGGGGTTTAATCACTTCCATTATTCTAAATGCCACCAAATTTTCTTAAGAATAAGATTATTCAATCGTAGTATTTAAAATATGTATTGTAACATGTCTCATTCTGTCTAGTTAGCTATATTGTATTTATTAACTGACTATGCTATAACTTTAGCTATATAATGACATTGTCGATGATTATTAGAAATTCAAAGGACAATAAACACATTTCATTTCATTTCAGTTAGCAAAGAGTTAATGAATTGTGTTCAATCTGCAAGTCAGGATTTAACATTCCTGTAGGGTCTGTTTGAGCTATGCTAGCTCAACAGACATTCTTAACACTATTGTGGTTGGAACCAATAGTAAGATTTTGTCCTGAAGTTTATTTTGGTATCAAGAATCACATGATTATAATGTCAGACAATTTGGGAAATAATATTTAGAAATCAGCTGACATTTGGCAGAAAATCGTCATTTAGGCAATATCTGTCCCAAATAGGACACTTTCTATAAATAAACTTACTTTAATAATTAAATAATTTGACTTTATTAATAAATCAATAAAGGATTGTGTTAGCGTGATTTAATTTGCGAGTGTTTGCTCACTGGAAAATGTATGACTACACCATACTTTTCTTTCAGTGGATTCTGAAGG
This sequence comes from Macrosteles quadrilineatus, assembly GCF_028750875.1. Lineage (NCBI taxonomy): Eukaryota > Metazoa > Arthropoda > Insecta > Hemiptera > Cicadellidae > Macrosteles > Macrosteles quadrilineatus. The sequence goes on along the minus strand of NW_026542600.1, from coordinate 77,018,579 downwards.
AGATGATAGTCCCTTGAACCCAGTCTATCAGAGCGTCATAGCACCATGGATGCAGTTTGGGTACAAGCTCGGTGCTCCTGCTGTTTCTACGCACATTGTTGCTCTTTCTCAAAGGTTGGTATACTATAGTTCATCAGTTTAAGATCATTTACAACACTCACAGCTCTTTAGTCTCAGTAAGTAAATTACACAGGGTGAGGCAATGAGAACGCCACAATTTGTTTTACCTGTCACATGTAAATTGTTGCAACAACGAATGATCAGCTGTGCTTATAACATCAATTAAACTATGCCATTTTAGTAAATATTATGGCTGGGGCTTTTAACACTGAGATTTTGATGTGGAAACCTATTTAAAAATAGTGCTTCTTGTGCAAAACCCAGAGATTGTTTGGACCATATTCCATCCTTGGTCATCATGGCGCTGTTCCAGATTGGAAAACAATGGTGAACTGGGTAAAATTATTTAGGATAAACAATTAAACCTTAAAAATATTCTGAGGGTGCCGCAAAACTCTTTGTACACCAGCAAATGTTGAAATAGTGCGAGTCGCAGTAACTCAAAGTCCAAAGAGATTTGCCAGGAAGCTTTTTTTGTTGAAAGCTTTACGTTGGCTCCTTTTTTGGGTGGTGGTGGGGGGGGGGGGTTGTTCTAATAAGCTACTTGAAGTTCGAAGCACTCATTAAATCTAATTTTATTAAAAATTGGAATAAATATGTCTTATCATTGACTATACACAGAATAGACTTCCCATGTGATATGAAAGTTTGAAGCCAAGAAAATAAATTAAGTTCAGGACCATCTGGCCAGAGTTTACTAGTGTATTGGGTTGAATATTTATTCAAACCAATGCAGTATGATAGCAAACAGCAGGTTTATCACTTAACACAGAATATTGTCATTAGTTGGCGACCATCTCAACATATTGCACCACGTTTTTTGGCTTCATATTTTTACATTACATGGGAAGTCTATTATGTGTATAGTCAATGGTCTTATATATGAGAATATTTAAGTAATAATGTAATCAGACAAGTTGAAATTTGCTTAGTCTGCAGGTTTGCTGCGGCGGGGATATTTTTATACTATTGTGTCCCCAGACATCCTGTCAACATAACGTTGAGTGAAGTATCGAACCTGGTGTCCTGTGATGGTACCTCAGGATACGTTTACTACCAGAAGGACACGTCTTACTTGCCCTACAAGTGGAGCAGTCCGCCTTATAGTCTCCCGTTATCTACAACGTGCCTTCTCATCGCCCGCAACCTCGAACAATGGTGTGCCTCTGTCAGAGCGGAACCTAGACTCTGCCTGGATAAACTGGAACCCAAGTGTGAGTGTTATATAGGACAAGAAATTATTTTAAACTGTATAGGCTGCTGTAACAAAGATAGACATGTTAGGGTCTACAGTGAGGTAGTATGTTTTGTGCAAAACACTTCTCCCAAACTAGTATTTTGATTGTCTTGTTACAGTTGCCAAGCAAATTATCTAGTTGCCACTAATGACGATAAAAACTTATTCGGTTTGGTCTTCTGTTCAGATTAAAGGAATGCTCAAACTAAATAAATCATCAGCTGATTTTCAGCCCTAATAAAATACTACTTTGACAGTTATAATTTCTATTTTGGTTTGGTTAAGGCTGTTTTGCTGGGACTTATTGCATTTTTGAGATACCCATTCCACTAGTAATTATGGAATACAAAGTTTTAATTTATTTATTTATTACCGAGAAATTTGATAGCCAGATATTGTAGTAGAACCTTGATTACCCAGCGTAATTGTGGGAAGGGAGACTACAAACAACTGAACGACATTTGTAATGTAACCCAGTTTCAAGAACTGTTTTAATAAGTTACCTTTTTGTTTTGTGTTGCCTTGAGTTCTTGATGTTTTCGTTTCCTGATGCGCATTTCGCCACAGGTTGTGGCATCTTCAATTTGCTGCGGCGGGGGTATTAGCGAATTTCCCATATAGGGAATAAGCTATCACCGTAGTACTCATGGACATAAACTTTGTATATTAAGATGTAAGCTTAGCATAGTGACCTCTGAAGATGCCACAACCTGTGGCGAAATGCGCATCAGGAAACAAAAACATCAAGCACTCAAGGCAACACAAAACAAAAAGGTAACTTATTGAACGACATTAAAACAAGTTAAAATCATATGCATAAAGATAATAACTAAAACGTTGTCATTATCTCTGACCCTTCATTCTTTTTTGGGTTTCTCTTCATTCACACATTCAACAAGTTGCCATGGTTACATGTCGTCACCAGTCCTGAGCCAATGAAATCTGTTGTAATGTAGCACATTGCAGACAGATGTGTTGCAGACATATGTGTTGCAGACATATGTGTTGCAGACATATGTGTTGGACTCCTTTATTCTGCTTCCACTTTATTTTTGCCAAATTAACAGTGATAGCCTATCTAAAAAAAGAATAATGGGGGTGCTACTGTGTATCAATATGGGCTGAAATAGTTAAATATGCAACACACTTTACTACACTAGGATTGAGAAGTATAACTCAAACTGATTCTTGGTATTTTTATTAATTTACTAGACTTTCTATTAATTGTTCTCTTCTTTACGTGATTTATTGCTTTACGTTGTTTTTTTTTTGTTTTTTTTAGTAAGAGTTTGAGTTAGCTATGATTTTAAATGCTACAGTTTTTATTACTGAACCAAGGTTAATAACATTTCATCATGATTGGGCAATGCTACTGTAATCTTATTTTGATTATATGAAAAGCAAATTAATCATCACAATAATCTGTTCATTTATACAGTATTTGGAGTTTTTATGGTAATTTATGGGCTAAATCCTAAACATCTTTCACAATCGACATAGTTTTAGAATAAACTTATGATAAAGATTTAATAAACCTACCACATAGATAGTTGTTTAAAATATTAAAACTCCTTTGGATCAGCTGTGTAAAATTGTGAAATATGCAATTTGGCAGTTCACATTGAAATGTCGTACCAAATGTAAACGTGAGTGTTCTCATTGCAGCCATGGAGACCAATAAATATTTACTTTGAAAATCCTCACCTCAGAATTTTTAAAGCCAAAGGGGCAAAGCCCACGGTCAGTATCGAAGTGTGAATAGTGTTATTACCATTCTTGGTGTGGTAGCTATATTATTGTAAAATTTAAGCCCAGTCGGTTTAGTAGTTTTTGCGCCTATTAGTAATACACATGCAGACAGACACCATTAGATTTTTTATAATAGTATGGATTTATTCATTTATTTTATTACAATGCTACAAAACAGGTTTAGACCCAATTACAAAGTAGCTTTAACATATTACAAAAATTAATTGACATGTATGGTAAATCATAAAATATTAAATCTAGTCTAAGTCCATCTTGCTGAAGAAATGACTTTCATTATTTAACTCACAACAGTACAATAAATAACAATAGGCGAATGTATAACAGAAACTATTGTTAGTCTTGAGATACAATTTTATACAATTTCCTTGAGATAATGTAGTTTCGCAATATAATTTTAGTCGTTATATATTGACCTGGTTGAAGTTCAAGGTTCCTTACTCTTTGTCATACTCCCATGGCCATGGGGGAGCGAGCTGGTCAAGTGGTTAGAGCGCGGGACTTCCTGAGGTCCCGGGTTCAAATCGCACCAAATCACCAATGGATTTTATCACAAGTGATAATGCCACAACCCCTAGGTCTAGCCTGAAGTATTGTGAAAAACAATACCGGGTTCATGTCTAGTGTCCTAGGACAAAGAAAAAAACTCCCATGGCTATTCAAAACCAACCAATAGCCTCCTCTTCTTTCGATCTCATGCATCTTCTTCATCGGCTCTCAACGTTCTCATGTCTTTGGCTACCTCGAAGCAGCCAAATTACCACTTAGTTTACAAAACCAATTTCTATTTCTATAACTTCAAGTTCAAAGAAGTTACCTTAACCACTCCAAGTAATGTAAATATTTTTTAGTTACTGGAAATACAAACAAATGTTTTTGTTTTCTACCAATCTAGTCACAAGTTATTTACAATTTATGTTTTATGTATATGGTTACAGCTCAGAAGGTGTTGCAGAAGTTTTCTCCTTTCTTGATCTCAACGACTGGAGATATCATACAGTTTGTGCCTCGTCAAAGATTTCTCATAGCCATTGTGAACAATGAAAAGGTTAGCAAAATCGTTAAGTGAATAAACAGTAGGATTATGATTTTAAAACTTATATCATTCTTCAGTTTCCCGATACAGTTATAATATAAGTTGAAGGCGACAGTAAAATCTGTGACGAATCTCATAACAACTTTTAGTTGAGTATTAAACATTTACTATTAGTAATAATATAAGTGTAAAAAAGGCCTGTCTTTACTACAAATTTAATGTCATAAGCAAAAAGAATATTGTTATTTTTTTCATAAAATTACTAGAGTTTTAAAAATAAAATTAGGTAATTGTTTAGGCTATCCTTGAAAAATATCCTTACTGAACTCTAGTGGAAAATTAGCAAACTATTTTGTGTGTTGATTAGTGCTTCCATCAAGTGGAAGACTTTTAAAACTACTTTATCTGGGGAGGTATATCCACTTTCTCCTTCTCTTTTCCAATAATGACTTGAAGCAAGCAACATGTCCAGAGTTCTTCCCTATTGTACAGTTTTTCTCTCAAGTGAACAGTGAACAATAATTATTCCTTTTTTAAATTCAGACAAATCTAAAGACTATGTGGCCACTTACCACCTCTTTCCTTTCCCAAAGCCTCAAACATACAACTAATTGGTAAAATCGTTATATTAATCTGCCCAGATAATATGTACCATAAATTCAAAATAGTTTATTAAAGTAAGAATAATTATGTTACCCAAATGTTAAAAGGTAGAGTAAAATAAATGTATTGACCACATGTCGATTTTTTTATGTCAAACCCTCAAGTCACTGAATTCCCAATACCAGTCCACTCATGTCATGTCAAATTTATTTTTTTTGTGCATTGGTCCTAACACTAGTAAAAAATTAAACGTTTACATTTGCCATTTATGAAAATAGTTACTGTGACTGGGTATTTCCTTTTTTAATATAACTTTTTGCAAATGGGTTCAGAATCAAGTCTTTGATATTTTTAAACTCTTCTCAAGACCGACCTTTCAATATGTGGATAACTACGCAAGAATTGTATCTGATTCTACCTAAAATTTGTATTTATATGAACCTATCATGACTGAAACTAAGAAAGTTGTAAACCTTGGTATTTAAAATATTTTTCAAATTAATCCCAACATTAATTGGTTTGCCAGATCTTGAGCACACGGTTATACGACAATATTACTTGGTTTGCCAGATCTTGAGCACACGGTTATACGACAACATTACTTGGTTTGCCAGATCTTGAGCACACGGTTATACGACAATATTACTTGGTTTGCCAGATCTTGAGCACACGGTTATACGACAACATTACTTGGTTTGCCAGATCTTGAGCACACGGTTATACGACAATATTACTTGGTTTGCCAGATCTTGAGCACACGGTTATACGACAACATTACTTGGTTTGCCAGATCTTGAGCACACGGTTATACGACAACATTACTTGGTTTGCCAGATCTTGAGCACTTGGTTATACTATTTATCTTGTTTCTAGATAATTCTGCACACCTACAACTGGGCGAAAGACTTGGTAGAGTTGCTAGTCAAACAGATAGGTATGTTGGGCCAGTGGCTCACTGCTAGGTCAAACCTTCAGATTGGAGTCACTTGTCAGAAAATGGGCCTCTTCCTCAACCAGCCCATGGCCAGGAAATCTGACTCTCAGGTAATCTAACAAATTACAAGTCTAACAAAAATGCCCATGTTTTTTATGCTTGATTTAAACTTGAGATAAAAAGCAACAAGAAGTGGACTGAAGGATTAATAAAGCACCGTTTTTTTTTTAGTAATTTTTGTCCGATTTTGATGAAATTTGGTTTAAAGGTGTAATGCGGGATAAACTTGAATGAGTTCGCGAACCACCATGTTTGGACCATGGGAATGGGGTTTTACAAGAGAAAAATTACTTGTTTTATGGGATAAAAATTGGTTTTTCTCATTTTTGACCCTCAAAACATAAAATTTCTCAATTTCTCTCCAACCCTTCTTAAAGAGGTTAAAAACCAAATAATTTAGTATATCAAATTGTTTTTGTACGGTTATTAGTAACAGAGGAAATTTAAAATTCCCATGTTATTCTTATGGAATATATTGTAAAATGTTGTAGTTTGCTCGTTTATGGATATATTTTGATCAATCTTGGCAAATTTATTTATCTTATACCAAGCTATTAATATTTTATTAAAAACACATTATTTATTAATTTCCTTGTAGCAGCAAACCTAGGTACTCGTTAAACCTAATGTTATTTAAATTTAATTGAAAATCAATTCAATCTGGAAAATTACGGCGGAAGTATTTTGGTGTAGATCTAAAGGCAAAAAATTTAATTCATAGTAAATTAGTAGTTTTCAAACAAACAATCTTTTAAAAGTATAAGAGTATTGCATTATTCGTTCTGCCTTTGAATCAAGTTACGAACCGTATTAAAATGTGCAATTTGCACATGGGTCTTCTTGTTGTGTTCCTTAACTGTTAACGTGACAAGATATTAGCAAGATTATAAATTATAATCATTCTCATTTTAGATTCTATTGTACACGAGTTTTACTTGTTAACTGAGATAGTGTATTCCAACAATTGAATGGTAAGTTTGGAACAGTCCAAGTATTTTAACTCTTTGCAACATTTCCAGGTAACCAACAACCCGTTCATGTCACAGATAGGAGATGTAGAGAGCCTGATGACATTCCGAGCGGTTGGCAGCCGTGGTGCGACCAGTAGTGGTGGGCCTACAGTGTCTGCAGCTCACCTACAGGAGGTGTTAAGAGATACAAGACCTGCTCCCCTGAGGCAACAGACCTCCGACCTCGTAGTAGCGAGTGTCCAGCAGCTTCTAGACACCCGTGCCCAGGATAAACGAGGTGCTTAGCTAATCGTCTCTTGAATATGACCAATCATCAAGTTCATTGAATTGCTTACCAAGGAGGAGAGGATGTTCAGAAGGAATCCTCTTCCACATGGAGGTCTGGAATGACATACAGAAAGTTCTAAGTCTAAAGGTAGGGCAGGGTAGACTTAAGTCTTCCCATAGGAGTACAACCAACGGTGTTTCAGACCGAGATCACCCTGATCATAGAGTATGCCAGAGAGAACCTGAGACAGGTCTTCAGGGAAATGAACATCTCAATTTTCAAAGTCAGTCAGGATACACTAACACACTCAACTCGTGCGAGTTCAATTCCAAGATGATCTTAGACTTGAACTCACAACAGTATCTGCCCTGAGCAGTTACAGCATGGTGACGTTGGGTCCTCGACACTCAGGGATAGAAGGAAATGAGGTTTCTGAATAGCTATTGCGAGTCCCATGCCTCTCTTTAAATAAGGTCACTTAAAAGTTACACTCGCTTAGCTGTTGTAGAGAGGTGAAAGGTTGAAAGAGACATAAGACTGTTACAGGTTTGACCAAACAAACGTGTAATAAAACAAATAAATTTAGTAAACAAAGAATTTACTAAGGGGGCACCACAAAATAATAACTTAGAAAAACAAAGATTAACAATAGTAAGAACAAGATTTACAACGTTAAGTTACAAGAAAAAAAATTTAAGATTTAGTTAATATCAAATTATATGACTTGATTGTTTTACATCTTTATGAATTTAGTTATGTTTTTTTACATACTGCTAATGGTCCCTGAAGCACACACACAGACACACGCACTCCGATCTTCGTTGTAGCCCACGGTAATCTCCTTGATTTTTCCTCTCAGGTCCTCCAACTCCAAGACTCGTCACCCTTCCTTCATCTTCTTCATTAGACCTTCTTATTGGCTGATTAGGATTACCAATAGGATGTGTGGCTTATAGGTTCAAGAATCAAGAATATTTATTTGCCATTAAATACCAGAACATTACAATAGGCATCTATAATACAATCGGTCTTAGCGCCTAAAAATTCTTCTACAGTGTAGAAAGCCTTACTTTTTAACCATTTTGTAATTACATAATTAAATTTTTTATTAGGCAACAGCCTCACAATCTCTGGAAGTTTATTGAAGAACAATAGCTGTTGGTATTTATTTATGGATTTTAAAGTACTTGTGCAGTCTAATATTGGGTTTAACAAGATTACCTCTATTTCTTGTGTCATAATCATGAACTGATAACTGTTGATTAAAAGTTAGATTTTACAAAAATAAGATATACATAATTACTCTTCTATCATCTAAAATGTCGGTCCAATTATTCTATAATGTTACATGACTAAACAATTGAACAGGTTATAAATTCCTTACAACAAATGTGGGAGTAGTGATATTCCAATCGTCTATTATGAAGTTTGTGATGTTGTTAACTCAATAACTCAATAACTCATTTATTTAACCAAAAATAACAATTACATGCATTGGTCATGTCATTTAGCAAAACATACAGTTTCTTGACTTAAATAAGAAATAATAACTGTTCTTTTTTTACACTAAGGATACCTATGATCAAACAAGTTTGATAGTTTATTTTAGCCGTCAGCCAGGAACTTACGGACGCTGTAATAAGCTTTATTTAAAAGAAAAGATTTTAGGGTTTTTTTAAATTTCAGATGGTTTGATACTGCTTTGAGGTGAGAGGGAAGATGGTTGAACATTTTTATTGCATTATATCGGAGATGGTTTTGAAAGAAGGAAGTGTGGTGTCTAGGAACTGGGAGGGTATTTGTGGATCTCAAACTATAATGATGGTCTGTTGGAGTGTTAAACTTGCCAGTGTTTTGGTGCAGAAAGGATAATGTCTTGTAGATGTAGAGACATGGGAACGTTAATATTTCGGATGATAGAAAAACTGGTTTACAAGTCTGACGTCTATTCATTGAAAAGATGGCTCTGATTGCCCTCTTTTGAAGGCGGAATAAAAATAGAGTTCTTTTGTTCTCACACCCCCAGATAGGCAAGGCGTACACGAGATGAGGGAAGATGAGACCGTAATAAGCAGAAAGAAGGACATCGGGCTTAGATAGCTTTGCAAGGGTGCGGATGGCAAATATCCCTGAACTTACCCTATTGATGACGTATTGAATGTGGTCATGGAAATTAATCTTCTCATCTAAGATCAGCCCAAGAAACGGTGTCTTCTCTATTGGGTGTACTGGAACTTCATCCAAGTGAAAACTAAAATACTTAGAAGATCGATCAGAGATATGAAAATTGAGAAGTTGAGTCTTTTGAGAGTTTATCGAAAGCAGATTATTCTCAAACCACTGAACTAGCTTGTTGGCTTCAGAGAAGGTCAATTGCTCAAGAGTCTCTACATCAGGGCTGGACAAGGAAAGAGATGTATCGTCGGCATAAAGAATGGTCCTGGCCGATTCAACACCCAAGGGAAGGTCGTTAATGAACAGGAGAAAAAGTGTAGGGCCTAAGATGGAGCCCTGGGGCACACCTCTCGAGACAGGGAGCTCAGGTGAATTGAATTTCCGCAGAAATCCATGCTCATCGACTGACGATACCCGTACACACTGCCTCCTGTCCCTCAGGTATGACCTGAACCATTCTAACGCCAAACCTCTTATCCCATAGTTATGTAATTTTTCTATTAGAAGGTCATGATTAACAGAGTCAAAAGCTCTACTCAAGTCAAAAAGCAGTCCCGTGGAACAGTTTCCTTTATCAAGAGAGCAGACTATGTCATCAATGAGGGCAAACATTGCACTCGTCGTAGATCTATCTTTCACAAATCCGTGTTGGTTTTCACATATTATATTATGTTGTTTTAAAAAATTTGTCAAACGAATTGAAACAACCTTTTCAAAAATCTTCGAGATAGCAGTCAAAATGGATATAGGCCGATAGTTATTGAGGTCTTTTTCATCACCCTTTTTATGTACTGGTCTGACTATCGAAAGTTTTAAGGCATCTGGAAAACAACCCGAGACAAAAGAGAAATTAATCAGGTGGCTAATTGGTCCAGCTAGTAGATCTGACATACTCTTTAAGATTTGTACTGAAATTTCATCTGAACCAGCAGAATTTTTGTTTTTCAGAGAGGCAATGACTTCTTTTACTTCTTCCTTTGTTGTTGGATGGAGGAAGAGTGAGCCTTTAGGTCGTCCTACCAATGCATCGCTTGTTTTCAATCCATTCTCTGAGTTATTAACATTGACTTTGACAAAATTATCATTGAATCTGGAGGCAATGTGCAAGGGATCGTAAGTCGGCTCACCATTATCATCTCTGATACTGATTGTTGAATTCCGATCTGTCGATTCTGTCTAGTGGGTCGACTTTGAGATTGTTTACATTTCCACGAAAGGTGAATTAAATGAAAAATGGCTGGTGATTGGTGATCTCTGGAATCACAAGGAATGATAGTGTCAATGATTATTTTTTTCTCTTGGGAAACTGAACAGTCACATGGTAGTCTTATCTCTAGAGTTCCGGTTCTCATATGTGGGATGGTTTTGATGTGAATTTGTTCAAACAATTGACTATTAAACCACTTTAAAAAAGTAATAATGAACTTCTAAAATATAATGAATAATAAATTAATAAAAATGATTCCGACTAAATTAATATGGTTGTACAAATGTCTTTGGCACCTGTATTTAGTTATTGAAAGTGTGTCTGTACAGGTCACCAGAAGAAGCTGTACACAATGTGGCAAATGAGAGGGGGGACCTCCAATACCTCCATAGTTGAGGATGTACTAGAAGTGTTCATGCTTTACTCAAGGGTTATTCACTACTGTGTCACTCCATTGCTGTTCCTGCCAAGGTGATCATAACACTCCTGAATATATTTCATCAAATTTGAAGAGATTCTATTCAATAGAAAAAAAATCATAGGGAAAATACATTAATGTTCCATTGTACAGTTGGATTTTTGAAGCTAGAAGCGGTTAAGGTTTAGTGGAATATTTTTGAAGATTTTGAAGATGTTTTTGGCTGTAGTGAGATCATGTGTTAATAAGCGTCAAATTTTGAGGTTAAATCAAAACAAACAAACTGGCATACATTCTTGGATTTGTCAATAGTTAAATATATTTTAAATTTAAACTTACTCTAGCCTACTTTTATAAAAGTACTTGGCCATTTTTAGAGATTATTTACTGTGAAATAGAGACCTGATTCCTAATTCCAAATAAACTAATGATTAAGTTGTCATTAAATTAATGTCTCCAAATGATAAGTGATGTAAGGTAACAAATTTTAAGGGGGATAAAAAATTGCATCACACTTTGAAAATAATTAATTTGGACAAGCAAATATAAAAATATTGAATCTTCTTGCAAAATTAATGTTGATCATTATATTAATAGAATAATGTAGTTGCTATGACTGGGATACACATAAAATAACTGTTGGGACATACAGTAATGATAATTTACGTTTTGTTTGGAAATATCTTAAAAAATAAATATAGACCCAGCTTTTAAGGGTTTTAAGTTAGGGACCAGAATTAAATACTCTTGAGATGACGAGGTAAACCTTTATAGACTAACACTTTTACCAATTTAAATTATAATTAACAGCTAATTGTATTGCTAATAATTCACTAATGCAATCTGATAAGTTCACCACGTACGTAACAGGAGGATAACATTATACGATAGGCCAAGGAAGCAAGATTCGAGTTTGGTTTATAAAATGCAGTAGCCTAAATACTGAATGTTTTTTTATAAATGTGACAATAAAATATACTAAATTAATTCATTTTATATTAAATAAGCATTCTTTCGTAAGTAATACAACACGGGCCCTAGATGCCTAATTGACAACATGCCAGTTTGTTTGTTTTGATTTAATTTCAAAAGTTGACATGTATGAATGAACACATGATTCCACTACAGCCAAAAAGGATCATCTTCAAAGACATTCCTCCACACCTTAACCGCTTCTAGCTTAAAAAAATCCAACTGTAGTTTTATGCTTATCTGCTTCATTCAGGGAAGTTATATTGGTCAAAGAAAGAAAATCAAAATTTAAATTTTTTCCAAATTTGTGTTGTTAACCAGATATCTGCCATTTTGTATTTTTTACATAAACATTTTTATCTTTAAATTGTTTTAACCAATCTATATGAAACTTGGTATGTATATCAAGGTAAAACTTAATATAGTATTTTTACACTAGTTATTACTCGGGCATATACAGTATTGCCCTAGTCGTTCATTAAAATACACTTTATACAACTGATACATTTTGTCATGTTTTGTCTCAATGTACAATTTCAATTGTTGACGTTAAATTGTGACAGTTGATTGGAAAATGTTTATATCTTACAACTAAAACTATTCCTACTTTTGCAGATGGAGAGTTCAAAGTGCCTCAACACGTGATTCATCTCTGAAATCCCACAAAAGTATATCTCAGGTAAGATACATTTTTACATTTTTTAACATTTTTAGGGACATTCCTCAAACTGCAGTTTATGAAATAGGAGAATACAAATAAAACTAAACTCAAACTCTAAAAAATACTAAAACGAACAGAAATACTGACTACTGAGCCTTAATTTGTTCGGCAACTTAAAAAATCTTTGATCGAATAGGGAGCTTGTTCTACTCTACGTAGTCTAAAATTTACTCACAAACAGTCTAAAATTTGTTTATCGATTGTACAGAGTTCACTTCAAGAATCATCTCCGATATTGGAAGAAAAATGGCATCAAAATCTGTGCAGCAACTTCATCAATGAATACAAGCAATATCTTCAAAGTCTGGGCTTCATCCCTGTTCAGATTGTGGCTTCCTCTCCAAAAAAAGGGTTGGTATCATTGCTCCACCCCTAGTTTTGCCTCTGCCTTTTCCTTATTCTTAAGTTATTTCATTAAAAACATTTTTAAATAACTCAAACTATAATATGCCTTTGTTGTACAAATATCAAGTAATGGAGTAAAAATAGAAATCTTATTAGGGGCTGCAGTTAGTGGTTAAAGCCTAGAGTATAAAAGGGTTATCCAGAAAGTAAAGAACGTTTCTTTCTGACACCGCTAGGCGCTCGCCGATCTTGTACATTTTGGTCCATGCACACTCGGCAACTCAGTCGGCGTCCAGCTGTGACAACTCGAGCATTCTCTCGCTGTTCGTTTTTTCACAATTTCAACTTAAGATGAGCGATTAAAAATCCCGCCAGTTAAGAGGTGCGGTCAGTAATACGATTTTTGTTAGCAAAAAACTTAATACGAATAAACATTTATCACCAAGTTTGTGAAGTTTAAGGAAACAACGTAATGAATTAAAGTTCTGAAAAAATGGTGCAGTCCGATACCCGATAACGGAGCTTCTGCTTTGTTGTGTGATAATTTCAAACAACAAAGTCCGTGAAACTCGAGGAGAAGTTTCGGTTTTAAGTTTTTTTCAACAAAAACCATATCACTGACCGCATCTCTTAACTGGCGGGATTTTTAAACGCAGCTCTCATTTTAAGTTAAAATTGTGAAAACACGGACAGCCTTCCTTGAAATGCTCCCGATGTCACAGCTGGACGCCGCCTGAGTTGCCGAGTGCACACGCACCAAAATTTACGAGATCGGCGCGTGCCTAGCAGGGTCAGAGCGAAACGTTCTTTACTTCCTGGATAACCTTAGTAATTCTTCATTCCTGAGTTAAAGTTCTGTACGGCATTTATGTTCATGCCGTTCTTTTAACTTTAACTAATAATATTTTGTCTGAAAGAATGTTACCTAAATAAACTAGGGGATAACGATAAATATAGCACCCGGCATAGAAACAAAATTGCTGTTGGTGTCCATAGATTGGAATTTTATAACAAAAAACCATCATGTGCTGGAAGAAAATTGTTGGTAGGGCTTCCAGAGGAAAATTGATTATAGCTTGAAATATACTCAACTCAAAAAGTACTGTATAATTTTGATGAACTGGAGCATTTACAAGACTATATACAACATTTAGCTTAAAAGTGACATAAAATCAGTTTCAAGTGGGTTAGTTTCAAAATATTCTCTAACATAGTAGAAAGGATTGGTCAAAAGCCAATTTTTAAGCTTTTAAAAAGAAAACAGCTAAATACAGACAAGTTTTGGCAGACATCCGGCAGCTTATTGAACATATTTAATCCTAGGTAGGTATAATAATTCTAGGTTTTTGTGAGTCTACATCTTTAAAGGTCAACATATTATAGTTTTAAAATAATTTATATTATAAAGATGTTAAATGTTCAACACTTTGAATCCAAAATAAATTTTAAATGATTTTTTTGCAGATAGATTTTAGTTGTAAAAACAAAAACTGTATACTGAATTTGATAAATACATCTTAAATAGTTTTTTAGAAATATGAAACACAAAAAGACAAAATTGCGGATATCTCGATTATGAGGCGTTTTGGGAAAAAATGTTTGTTCCTGATTTTAGTTTTATTTTGAAACATTAACACCTATTCCTAAACTGTACTTGTTTAAGGGACACCCCGTATAACCATATTAAACCAATACTGAAAGACACATATCCTTGCCTTTTGTTAGGTTCCGCTCAGCCAAAACTATCCGCAAGGAGGCAAACCCAGCTTGTTATCTCCAGAAGTCTTTGCTGGGAGGGATATTACTGTTTGAACTGAGTATGTCTGAGCCTTTCTTCTACGCCAAGCTGCATGCGCTCGAGTGTTCTAGACTGGAAGGGAAGGCTTCAAGTGGACTCATATCTCAGGTACTTACCAAGAATACTGTTAATATTTCCAACAAACTTGTGTTTATCACACTATACTATACAATAATAATGCTTGATGATTAGGAGTGGGAAAGAAATGTATTAAATAAATAAGAAATCTCGTTGTTTTATACACTATATATAAACTTGTACAGGCTATATAAACTTATAGGCTATATAACTTAACTTCTTTTTTTTTGGAAGTTAAGGTAAAGATCGTTGATTGCTGTCACTAGAATCGTAAATTTTAGTTTGTGAGCTCA
Source organism: Macrosteles quadrilineatus (assembly GCF_028750875.1). Classification (NCBI taxonomy): domain Eukaryota; kingdom Metazoa; phylum Arthropoda; class Insecta; order Hemiptera; family Cicadellidae; genus Macrosteles; species Macrosteles quadrilineatus. The sequence goes on along the minus strand of NW_026542600.1, from coordinate 77,003,576 downwards.
GGGATACATTATCATCACTATCCTTGTTCAATTTTGGAATCTTAAACTTCAGAATCACATGACGTCACCCAGGTCACTGACCCGAAAATTCCACGCTAAAGTGAATTTGTATTGCTATGCGCGACCAGCACTGACTTCGTCTGTTGTTTTTGTTAGGTTAGTATCCGAATGATAACAACCAATATTTTTAATATTTTTACCCTGTTTTGGTCTTACAATTTAGCAACATTTCCAAGGTATTACAACTCGCAAAAAATTATAGATTTTTTTTACGCACCCTAATATGGCCTTATTAATGGATTCAATCCAGAATGTCCCAATTGGACTGACTAGAGTTGACTCAGCTTCAGCAGACATTCAATATTGACAATGTCCTCTGTTTCTCCAGCTGTGCTGGAACATTAGAAATGTGCATTTATCGTGACAATAAAGTGATATTCTATTCTAAGGTTTGATAATGGAACTATAACACTATAAAACCAATCCAATATTAGATAGTTGAATGATGATGACCAAAGGTACTTAAAAGAAAATATTCATTATTATACTGAACTCCTCGAATATGTCTGAGCACAAGAGCTTTTTACAGTTTACTCTGAGTTTCTTGGACGAATGTGACAAAGTGAAAGTGTTGATGCATCTTCACTCGTTCACTTACGACTACCACCTCCGTACATTGACCAGGTTCGTTTGTGGAGTTGAGACTTGCTTGCGGACAGGCTATCACGTCACAGGGTTCTTGGATGATTTCTTGAAGTACTACAGTAAAGCTCCTAACTACGCCTACAGCTTAGTGCATTCAGGTGAGTCTGATGTGTGTTTACTATTGAGAGTACATTGTAGTCCCTCAATTGCTTATACATGACTAATATAGGCTATTCACCTTGTCCCAAAACTTTCTTAGGTGACTGTTGAACAGAATATCATCAAGTGGTAGGATATTTGTCCTATTGGAATTTGTCAGTTACACTAATAACACAATAGATTACATTAGACTTGTGAGTCTAACATAAAAACAAAACTCATCAAAACTGGATAAGTATATAAGTTAATATAGTGCAATAGGCTCAACTTGAAGAAACTGGAAATATTTCTTCAATATCAGAACTTAAAACTACTACTTACTATTTTGAAAATACAATACAATCTACATTGTTGCATTGAACGATGTATCGAACAATAGTATATTTGCTCGACTTCGTCTCGCACAGGATTACCATACGAGTCCGGTACACACATTTTGGACGAGTTACGTACAATAGTTTACGCCATACTAATAAATCTGTACAAATCCTTATATATTACCACCAACTAAAGGACTAAAAATCACCAGTCATAGAGGTTATGTTTTTGTTTATAACCACTCATTGCCACCCAAATACAGTATAATCAGCTGATTGGTGCCTGGTAAAACTCATTACAGTACAGTAGTACACAATGAAACCCCATTTGATTAAGCTGGCGGCAAACAGCTGTTTCTGGACTAAATCCTTGGGTGTGAAGTTCGTCAAAATAGTGTAGTGTGGCGTAAAAGTATTACCATCAATACATGGTAATACTTTTACGCCACACAATGTAGATTGTATTGTATTTTCAAAATAGTAAGTAGTAGTTTTAAGTTCTGAAGCATCCCTGTGACATTGGACATATTTTATATAGTTATTTTACAAATAACTAAGCATAAGTTAAACCCCCCTGCTTTTAACATACTTTAGCAAGCATTAAAACTAATAGCAACTTCAGCAATAATTTGAAATACTCTTTAAATGCTTAATAATCCTGTAGGTTTTTGTATAGTTAATTATTATTCTAACAGCAAATTTATTCTAGGAAACCTGGTAATGGCCAAAATGTCCACCCCTGCCAACATGCTGTTTAACTATCTGCTAAGTCATAAAGAGAACTACCCCATGAAGGTGATAAGAGTGGCAATGCCTGGCCAGGAATTGGATGATAATCCACTGTCCATCGGTTCTGTAAGTTTTGACAGACTTTTAAAGAAACCAGTTGCAAAACAAAAGTGATCTGATAATAAGGGCTTAATTAAGTGGCTTTGTACTGTATGTTTTATGTTTATCGTATAACTTAAACATTTTGCCATAGACAAAAAATTTTTAGTAATAGTGTTGTCTTAATTAGCTAGGTGATCAGCTGTGCCTTTTGCTCAGCAGCTTGGATAAATTTCACTTCAGTTGTCCATCCTACTCGAAGGGCCAGTCATACTGCCCAACATAAAACCTCAAAACAGTAGAACTTCCTGGTTCGATTAAGTCTGCAGCTTCCCTCAAATCGTTTAAAAAGCAGTTATTTAAGTTGTTATGCAATAAATGCTGTTATAAGGTAAATGATGTTTCCACTGACTCTTGTACAGTATTGTCATTGAGTATACATGTACTAGAGTAGTCACTCAATGGAGGTTATCGTTACCTGAACAGCACTGTTACAGAGTAGCGTCAGCGGCCCAAACTACTCCACCTTGGGCTTGTCGGTAGAGCAGTTTGGTTGTTTTTTATTATTACTTTCATTGTAGGTTGTAAAATTTCATTTTTGTTGATGAAATTCGTTTGTTTTTTTCTAGTTTTGTTGTTTTACAATACATTTTTAATACTAAATTATTAAAAGGTCCTCAGAGGGCACTGCACTACCGACAGACTTCCACGCCCCAAGCGTCAGCGGCCCGAACTACGTTGCCAAAATCGGTAACAACTAATAGCATTATTTGACAACTCTTATTCGTGTATACTCAATGGTATTATTAAGATATTTGTTTTGTCACGATTATTGTATTGACACTATTCATGTATATTGTGTACAAAACTAATAAAGGATGATTTGATTTGACTATTCCGAAAAATTAGTAGCTAAACATGTTATTTTCATGTGCATTTCTCATCAGATCAGTTTCTATTTTGCAGCCCAGTGAGTATGTGCTGGTACAACAACAGAGTTCCGCTACTCAAGTGATGTACCGAGACAGCCAAGACAACAAACAAGTCTACGAATATGACATTGTCTTGGTCGTAGCCAATGAAGAAAGTTCAGACCCCAGCATTCTGAGGCTATGTTACTACATCCTGCTCACAAGCAGAAGGTGAATATTATTTTATTAAACTTACAGTGGCAATGGTTAACCAACTTCTGCAACTAATATATAAATAAATATAAGCTTTTATGTATGTTTTTCAACGATTTAAGTTTCAAACTCAGACCAGCTGCATTGAATTTGTCATTCGGGTTTGTGTGGAAATCAAGGTCCTATCGCATCAAACCAAGCTGGTTCAAATCTGACACCAGCACCGTGTACTTTCTTATTTCCCTATTCTAGCCTCATTGTGAATTTAATTAACTCTCTCTGTGTTTGGTTCAGATTTCTCATCCTTCTTGTATGTCACATACGTGTAACCCTCATTATCCACCTTATTCCTACACTGAGCTGGAGTGTTTACATCACTATGAACACATAATTTTAAAACAATGATGTTGAACAAGGCTAAGCTATTAAGATTTGATAATGCTAATTGCAAAATCTGTTGCTGTATGCCATTCTGAAATTTTTAATTGGATTAAAGTATAATTTTTTTTTACGTGGTCTGTTTTACTTCAACATACATACTAAGTTTCATAATGATCAGTTGGAAAATTTCAAAGATAAAAATGTATATGTGAAAAAACCAAAATGGCAGATATCTGGTTAAGGAAGCGATTTTGGAAAAAATATTATTCTCGATGTTCTCTTTATTTTGCCCCATACAACCATTTCCACGTTTGGTTGTTTACTTACGGGACACCTTGTTTATCTATGGTATAATGGCAATACTACCAATCAGTGTATAATGCTGTCTGAGAGCCTTTAAGTTTTGTGGGCTCCATTTTTCTCACAAATATTGTAGTACAAACCATACACATTCACAATTGGCGACAGTTAGAAGCTAACATAACCTATCAAACTGATTATGGTATGTTGCTTGTTCAGGGAACCTTATGCTAAACTGGAGAACGAAAGGAAACTAGGCAAGTTCTGCACAGTTTCAACAGCCAATCCCCTGACTCTATACACCCTATCTCGAGAGACAACACCTCCGATACCTGAGGAGACACCTGAAGAGTTGGCTGAGGCTCATCAAAGTTCTGGAAGTTATATGTTTGAGAGGCGTTCCTCATCGCACAATGTTGAGATTAAGTAAGTACAGGCAACTTGGAGGTTTTAGATGTTCTATAATCTCATGTTTCCTGAACAGGAGTGTGGCCGAACCGATTATTTGACACACTACCACTGAAGAAAGCAAACTGTTTTCCCTTTATAGCATTTGGTGGTGTACCTTCTAACAAAATGACTAATGATAATATAGACAGGAAAATTAAACTTTAAACGGATCAACTATTATAGTATGTTGTTAAACAGTAAAAGTTGTAAAAGTTTCCTTGTTTTTTCAGTCATATAATTTTTTTTATGACTTAGAGTCTTTGTTTTTATTAACATTACTAAAATAACACAGGTGCTGATCAACATAAATTGTGAGTGTTTAACAGCAATGAAACATTTCCTCTCAAGCAACCAAGAGTGACAACATTAGCATTACAGTCCTCAAAATGTATTTTTTCATATTGTGATTCTATTCTTAAGATCTTAAAAGTCTCAGAATCGTTAACTATATTGCTTACAGCAGGAGACTATTAGAATTATCTGCATTGGCTCTTTGTTGTCAACATATGTTTCTGTAATGCAAACTGAAATGAGAGAGTTTATGTACGTTTTCAGAGCAGAGTCGGTGAACTACCTTGGATATTATTCTTCTCATGAACAATTCATGCAACAGCTGATCATGGAGCAAGCAAACAAGGCTCGAGGATCTATAGAGGATATCATAACCCAAGTCTCTTTGCATTGCCGCACACACTTCCTATGGAACAAACTTACTTCTTCTTGTTCCACGGTAAACATAAAAGTTGTAGCTTTGGATAGATTTAAATTCATTTAATTATATGGATGTATTCTATAGTTGAACATTTTGTCACTCATGTTCAAAAAAGGTTTTATTACAAAGATTTCTGAATAAGGTACCATTCATTGGACAAACCGCTTTCTCCATGTAACACATTGTAGTTCTATACCAAGCTCTCCCCTTTCCACTATTGTTATATAGTGTTACAAACTATCGTCAAATAGATTACAGAATAGGACCAAAACCAGCTAGAGTCGGGTGGGGAGAGGCGAGCGGCATCCAATCAACTTTCAGAAAACGGTCCACTGTTGCCAAGTTGTGCCACAAGCTCAGTCTTTCTCTGCCCGACAGCCGACCTATGCGTTTTGCAGACATCCTCTTGTTTTGTCAAGAAATCACCTGTGAGCTACGCTCCACACAATAAATACGGACAACACAGTATTACGCGACGTGGACGACCATAAGTACACGCAACGTCCCAAGGACGTGGTGTTCCTTTGCGTGCTCATTTTCATGTTAATTTTGTTTCATATATGATGCTCTAAGCTGAGCAACATGTTTAGACCTGCTATAAACTTGTTTCTACAAACAACTTTGTTTGGCCATATAAATTTACTGTTATTGTTACAGCGATCTATTTAAAAATCATAGCTGCCAAATTTATGCCGAAAGTCAACAACATATTTCCAGAAGCATGTGACCCTATCAAATTTATTTTCATTTTGTATTTATTAATATGTTCATATGTTTTTCAAAAACTAAATCTGGGAATTGTTTGAGCTATTTTGAAGATAATTGTGCAAACAATCAAACCATAATGATGTATAGGATGAATGTATCTTTATTCCAAATATAACAACAGTAACCGATACCACAAAGAAAAAAAAAATTTATAATTTGTAGTGATGAACTACCATACAAGTGGAAAGATTAGAGGCAACGGGATGCCAGGCTTTAGCTGAAAGGCAGCTCACCAGGCAAGAACGATGTGGCAACGTCACCTCCCCTACCCCTTCAAAGGCCGGTCCTATTCTGTAATCTATTCGACTATAAAATTAGTTTCTCAAAACACATCAGAAGCTGGTATCCGATCCTACCATTATGTGAGAAACCACCTTGAAAAATATTAGTCTAGAAATCCAATCATAGCTGGAAAAACTTACACATAGCATTTTTTAGCAGCTAAAACACACAAATGCAAATAAAAAAGTTTAAAAATTATAATCCAACAATTAAGGCTAACATAATTTACATGCCTAAACTCATCTTATTTAACCTCACTATACTAATTCAGAACAGTTATTGATCTGCAGATTGCAGATATTTACCGATAATTCTCAGTCTTGAAGTCTCGTCAAATAGGTACTATGATTGTATTAAGTTGATGATGATTGATTAGTTTTTTAGTATTTTACAACTTTTATATTTATATGGAGTTATTGATCACCCAGGGGTTGATTCCTACCTACGCAGAGTTCTCGGAGTTGCTGAATCTGGCGTCCATTGAGCCCCTAAGCGACGTAGACTCTAGAGTCAGCCCGGTGCTGACACAGCCCCTGGTCTGGTACCAGGGTCTCGCCAAGCTTCTGCAGGCCAAGTACACAGACTTCTGCAAGTCCTTTACATCTCCAGACACAGCTGTGCTATATCATTTGGTGCTGCATCCTCGGGTCCCATTAGGATTCATTATGATCACCTTAGACTCCAATGCATCTCAAGGGGTAAGCTTATTGGATAGCTTAGTGGATATAGTGCTAGCCTTGTAATCAGAAGGTTGACAGTTTGATCCTGGGACAAAATAAAAGCTTTTTGATGGTTTGAATTCAGACTCAATTGTTCTTGATCATTAGGCTTTTAATAAATGATCCTGGCTAAGACACATCTGATCTTAGCCAGTAATAAAGCAACTAATATTCGTTCAACTCTCATCCTGCACTTGTGTTCATCTTAAAATATACAACCAGGCGTATCGTTATAAATGTACTATACCTCTTGGGATGGTATGGTATATCCTCAATCTTCTTTCAGATTTGTCTCTAGTTGGTTTTGGACTTAAATGTTACGCGATTTAAGACTAACTGCCTCTTTTATGCAACTTTTTTTTCTATAAAACACCATCTTTACATGTCAATGTTGGATCAGTTGCTGAGGGTCTAAATCCCGGAAGGGCACACATTTTGTATTTTGTACTTGTTGCTTAAGGTCTATTAATGGGTAGTAGCCGAAGGTCTAAATCGTGGAAGGTCTTAAACTACAGTCAATGAAGAAAACTTATCCACTGTTACTGTTTTAGACCTTGCGGGATTCACACCTTTGGCACACAACCCGTATTATCTAATGAAATGTTTATGAAATGAGAGTTGCTGATGGTCTAAATCCCAGAAGGTCTAATTAGACCTTCGGCATACAGTTTGCATTTTGGACGAATGGCAGAAGGTCTAAAATGAGAATTAGACCACTTTTCGCGTTTTTAAAAATGTGGGCATTGTGTCACATCTATATTAGGACTTTTATAATTTAATTAGAAGATATAGGTTGTGTGCTTAAGGTATAAAATCTTGCAAGGTCTAAAACAGTAATAGAGGATAAGTTTTCTTCATTTAGACCCTCCGGGATTTGGACCTTCTGCTACTGCCCGTTTAGACCCTTAGCAACAAGTTCAAAATCCAAATTGCATGCCGAAGGGCTAATAGACCTTCCGGGATTTAGACCTTCAGCAACACTACCGTCAAACTTGCACTTGCTGCTTAATTTTACTTTTTCTCCATAAATTATTTAAGTTCTTCACTTGCAGTCACCAATACTGTTGGAGTAACTAATAATATTAAGGAACAAGTTTGGTATTAAATTAAAGTATTTGTTAAGTATAATTAAGTTTATGATGTATTGTTAAACAGCTAAACAGGATGCCATACCTTGCAATCGTTACCATCGCTGGTGTATTTATTTTATCATAGAAATCCTTTTGAAATCTTTTATAAAGACAAAGACATTAGTCCAAATTCTGTTCTGATTTAAAGTGGATGTATATAAAATTAAATATCTTCCCTTCCAAAGTGTATTTTTTAACTCCACTGTACATTTTGACAAATTATTTACTTGTGAAACTTGTTGTAGGAAGTGAACATTGTCACCAGTAAGACTCTGGGCAATGAACAAGTGTCCAACGTTCATCTCCCCACTCTCATAGAAGATGTTATCAATGCTTGTTGTTATCAGTTGTGGACAGGACTCGTGTAGCCTCAGCCTCAAACTTTTACATTCCGCAGAGACGAGTCACCAATCCCATCTAGTCACTCGTCTGTGGTCTGGCGATTTATGAAAATGTAAAATAACGCCGCTGCAATTGAATCCAACGGTTTTCTTCAAAAGCAGGGTTACATAATATTAGGTTTGCAATGCCATGTATTGTTTCAAAATTTTTAGTTTATTACAAAATCTGTTTTCATTCCACAGGCTTTTAGTATTTTTTTATGTTTTGTGTTTGCTACGATAGCATAGTTTTTTATTTGACTCTGATTGGCGATCAAAAATAAACTATTCAACCAAAGTTAAGAAATAGCCTCTCCCTCTTTTAAATTTTGTATTATTTGATATAACAAAAAAAAATCTAGCCCCTAATGTGTTATTATTTTACATGTTCATAAATCACCTTCGTAGTTTAAATAGTTTTCACTTTCCCTCATGTGTTTTTAGATATTACGTTTAACAAATTTGTAATTGTTTGTAATTAATACACAATGTTTAATTTTTTTTTTTACTTTCGTAATTGCATAACTACATAAATAATATTATTTTACAGGAATGTACTCAAATGGCTTGTTTGATTGTTTGACAGAATTTGTTGTTAGTAATACTAAGGAGTTTAAATAGTTCTAATTAATTTTAACTGTTAAACATTGAAAAATGCATGTGAACATTTTTATACATTTGCTTTAAAAACTTCTGTGGAAGTGTTAACAAAGTTTTTAACTTATAATAAATATGTGATTTTAGATGTAAGTCACAAGAATTCTTAGACAAATATTACTGTACATGTTTATAGAGTATTTACTTATATATTTTTATACAAAAAAGGATATATTGTGGGTTTTTCTTGCTACGATTTTTGTATAGAATTATTTTTCTTAAGACTAAACAAAGTTGTAGTGAGTAAGCTTTGGGGTGTCTTTCTATATGTTATTGCCATTAGATAATCCAAAACACCAATATCAAATTTCTTTCAACATTATTTTAGACTATCTTTTTTGGAAATGATTTTACATGATAAAAGGCTTATATAATTGAAATTTGTTACTTGTTTAGTTGTTGGAACTGCCTTTTAGTGTGGTTTGAGGTAGTTCAAATTTGTTATATTTAACAACTAGACCCACCATATTATTTATTGTTAAAACCATGGGTTGGGTTTTAAAAGTACAAAATAAGCGTGCCATAATATGTTATTGTTGTTTGATAATTTGTTTTTAGCTTATTGCATATATTGTATTGTGTTGTTTATGAATAGATATTTGCATTTTTTTAATATAACTTGTTTTAGGTTCAAATAGTCTTAGATATTTGGGTAGCTTAATACATTTTGACTTATTTCCTTAATTGTTATTTTCACTTCTTTTGGCAACTTTAAATACAATAAATGTAACTCTAAAGGGTGGTGCGCAAAGAATGAGATATATTTTAAAGTAACATGAATCAATGCATGACCTTTCTTCACAGCACGTTAATTCTTGTCTCATCTCATTAATTTTGGATTAAGATTACAGGATCTATAGTGTACTTACAAATCTTAAAACTAATTTTAAAATTTGATTTTTAAAGTGCATAGACAATTATCTTCCAAAAACTGTAGATGCATATTTTAAGTGTAACATAATTTTGTATATCTAGGTTAAGGAGAATGTGATATTTTTTACTGGCTACCTATGAATCTAAATAGTGATGTTGATGTATCCTATTAATTCTTACAATTGATTTGACAATCAAATCCATCAAAACCATCGTTATTGCACTTTAATCAAATTATATTTGTCCCTAAAAAGTTACATTTCTCAACGTTTTCAATTTGATTCTGCCAAATCTGCTCTTTATTTTATCCTTTCTTTTACCAGGTGTTCAAAAAGTCTGGAAACCCCATTATATTTTACTTACGAATAAACATAGAATGATAAAACTGTAGGATTACCCCCTTACTTTATTTAATCACACTTTAGGAGTTTTAAAGGTTAGGTTTAACTGAGGAAACCTTTGTTGAGGAAAAAGTCAGGATTGCAGCAACGTGTTCCTTTGACAAACACATTAAAAATCATGAAAAATATCCTTTATCATTAGGGATTTTGGATGCTTCTCCCACCAACCACAGTGAGGATGTAATCCTTGAGTTTCATTGTTCTACGTTTATTCAAAAAGTAAAATGTTAAGGAGTTTCCAGAATTGTGAACTCCCATTATATAACATTTGTAGCTTCTTCAATATACAGTATTGTACAAAAATATTGCTAATTCTCTCATAACGCCTAAAATACCCACGCCGCAGCAAGCCTGCAGACGAAGTGAATTTCCATTTGCCTGATTGGATTTACACTAAAATCTAAAAGTGCATCAAATTACAATTTAGATAGGCTACAAGAGATTTGAATAGTATATATTCCTTATTTGATATGAATGAAATATGAATGAGTTTTCAACCTCATTCATATTTCTATACTTATCAAGTATTTGCAGCATCGACAGATGGGTTTATTTGATGTTTACGGATATAATCTATCTTAATGAGAAGATGGTTCAACAATCCAACCCATCTACAATATAGCACTTCCTTTAGACGTATGACACTTTACCCTGACAATTTTGCTCAATATTTCTTTCTATAATACACCTCCTGAGGAATAATTCACTAACTTATAATCTTGTAGTAAATTACAATGGCTAAAAATATGTTTTTACGTCTAGCCATTCTATTCTTTAGTTTTGTTCATCTTAAAAATATGTTTGACTCGTCTAAATGTACTCTTTGGTCTTCTGTTTTATCTGCCCCCCCCCCCAATTTTTAAATCTCAAAAGTTCCTCAAAAATGTATAAAATGATTTGAAAACGTGTATAAAAACATAATTAACCTTTTCCTTTTATTCATCTTCTACCTTTATTGCTCTGGTAAAATTAAACTTAAGTTGTTAAAATGTTAAATGATGCAAGTATAATTAAAAGTAGTTTGTTAACCTCTTCAAAGCTATTTATTGATATAACATAAAAGCACAAATTTATCTGCATATTATCCTCATTTTATCATTTTAGATATTGTTAACTCTATTTAGTATCTGTAAACATTGTGCAATTTTGTATTTCACTGCTTGTCGTAGTGAAGATGGCCTGTTTTAAGCATTTTTGGTTGAGGTTTATAGTTGCCATTATAAATGGCTATTAGGTAATGAAAAACTCTAGTCATGATGTTGATGCCTTAAACATGCCATTTATTTTTCTAAAAATAAGTCTTTGAGGTAAAGACTATTGCAAAAATGTTCCTCAGAAGCCAAGATTGCATTTGAGGATGAAAGATAATGTGTGTTATTGACGTTAACCAATTGTCGGTAATTTTCCATTATAAATTATTGTAACATATCTTCTTACCTTATAGTAAATTATTATTGTTTCTGTGACTTAGAGCGGAATTTTTACAGGTTTTATTCGATTTCACATATCACTATCTTGAAAAAGTATTAATTCTTACAGGAATAAGTATGTTTCTATGAAAAAGAATTATGAAGGACATGAAACCTTTTTAACTTAAACCTCGAAAATTTTTTTTATTGATATCCTCTAAACTGCATTTTACTAACTGCATGCCAACTCTGTCATATCTACATAAATTTTCTTCAATATTCAATTTTTGTTTATCTCAATTTGATCTAAATTTTTTTCTGGGATGATTCTCTCAAGAAATTTCTAATAATTTACAATACTATGCAGCTTTTTTGGGCCCCCAATAAATAATTTTCTAGTGCTAAATCTTCCTGAATTCAGTTCCATTTAACACACGTTTATATCATATATGTCTTATTAATTCTTCAAGCTATCATGTTTAAACAATCAAAGTTTTTTTTTTTTTATATTTTGTAAAAGTATTGTTAGAATAATTGCTCTATTTATTTAGTTGAAAGTATTGATCTATTTACAAAGCAAATTTTAGTGAGCAGACCATTCTTTAACTTCGTCACAAGCAGTGAATTCTTCGAATAGGAAATATTTAAGGGGATATATTAATTTGTTAAAAGTTTTTGTATGGGTATTTTTGTATGCAATTATGTATGTTAACTAGTAGAATAAGTTACCATATTACATTATTTGTTTATTATGGGCTAAGACTACTGATACAAATGTTAAACTAGTCAAGGGAGACTAGTCTAGTTTTACATATTTTTTCATGTGTTCATAATGTTAAGAATAAAGGTTCTATTTTGAAACGATTCTCTCATATACCAACCCATTGTTCTCTATTTTTGAAAATATACACTGAAAGATTGTTTTGAAGTACCTATTGTGGTATGATTTATAAATTAACTTTTAACAAATCTCTATGCCTGCAAGTCATGCATTGTTATTAACTCAAAACGATATAACAGAGGATTTCACACTGTTTCTCTATCACACATTGAAGATGTAATGATTTTGTCAAGAGAATCATGGTTATGTTACCAAATTAATAAAAGAAACATCTTATAACACTTAAAACATATATTTACGCTTAACTTATACTGTTACTCACAAGACGGTAAATAAAAATACAAAAAAAGATGGTAAGAGGTGGTCGATTTCAATTGGACAATCCAATCATCATCAGACCCAATAGGCGAATGACAAGAATCTTGAATGGCTTCCCTACTTATATCTTATTGGTTACCAGAAGCACCGGCTAATACATTTTTATAAGTACAACTGGAGTCAAAATTTACTTGTTCATTAATCAGCTTATTTCTATTTGTACATTTCTTTCCTTATAAATATACAATTCTTCCCAAGCATTCATTACATATCCTTTCTTACAATTCTTTAAAATACATAGACTATCATCCATTTTTCCTATTGAGTGGCCATTTTGTAACAGGTGTTGTGCATTTGACATTTGATCTTTCCGGTTTGTTGTTCCTCCACGCGGATATGTGGTTTTTGAAGTGGTTAACAAAATTCACAGTCTATCCAATGTAGAAGCTATCACAATAGTTACAACTGATTTTATAGATGCCCGAAGCGTCAAATTTGTTACAATTTTCTATTTTCCCCCTGTAGCTAAATGTGACATATCAGGTGTTTTCCTCTTTTATCTCTTCTAATGTTGTTCTGCTGTGTAGTTTATTCTGGCTATTGATTTTTTTCTTCCTCTTTCTTGTGATGTATTCTATTGTCTTAGTTCGAAATCCATTAACTTGTGCGATCTTCTTAATGGTGTCCAGTTCTATCTTCCTATTGGCTTGGCTAAGTGGGATCTTATATGCTCATTTTGAATCAACTTATAACCCTCCGACCATCTTTCTTTTTAGAAAGAAAATATTTAATAGTGATTGATAGGATAGTCTATCTAAGAAATATCAAGATGTTAGTAATCAATACTGTATTACAGTACTGTACAATACGAATCAGCTTGAACTTATAACTGACCATATTTCAAAGGAAATAATTTTGTTGGTAAATGTCAGGGGCAGTTCCAGGACAGATTCTCGGAGTGCCTAGAATAATGAGTTTCACTTACCCCCTTCAATTTATGTGTTAGTAACATTCAATGATTGAAAGATGTACAGTCCAAGTCCAGGCTTTGAGTTTTTAACTACAGTATAATATAAAGTTAATAAAAAATTAACAATCAGTGATGTGTAACAATATTTTAAAGGTCAGTATCAGTAACGTATTCTTATCAAATCAGTTCTCGGTAACAGTAACCTTATTCTACCTTTAAAGAAATATTAGATCTATTGTACTGGTTTTTTCCTAAATGTCAAGTTTTTATATGTCATATTGAATGCTTTTTAAAAATATGTTTGCTACATACAAACTTTGTGACTTACCAAAGATAAGCCTATATTGTTTTCAAGTACCGGTATTGCAGTTTGTGATTACAGGTGCTGTATTACAAATAAAATCAATTTATTACAGTATGACCTCAATAGCACAAACTTTATATCTAAAATTTGTCATAATTCTTTTGAAATCCCCATAAATCACATTGTTTTCAAGCACCTCTATAAGTCGAAGGTATAAAATATATAACCCCAATACGTCAAATTTTAAAGGATTTCAATCAGTTAAATTATATTCAAACTCTTGACTCAAATGTTTCTGTTACCGACCCTCAAAACTCAAAGTTAACCTTTATAAATCGAAGTTTGCACAATGTGCCTCAATAACTTGAAGTTTTGCCGTATAGTAAAAGTCAGCTTTTAATTCTGTTGAGATATGAAAATCCAACTTCCTTTGTTTGTTTGGCAATGGCTAATACTGTTAGTTCTTCCAGTGAGATTATTTTGTGTGTGTCAGATGGCATGTCACAAAGACTAGTTCTTGCAGTTACTGTACTTTTGGACATGGTGAGATTTGGACGTTGTGCAACAGTCAAATATTTTATATTGGGCGTCGTGCCACTGTCTTATATCAATGGACGTTGTGGCACTTGCACGTCGTGCAATGCATCCAACACAATAAGAACAAGAATAGTAGGCCACATGCCATTATATATTGTCACGATTGCAACTAACGTGATCTCAAATAGATACTATTTGAGAATAATCAAATATCAACATTCGTTAATAGGGATCCTAACTCGCAAGTGAGAGGTACATAAAATTAAACAATATTTAGACAGGAATAATACATTATTTATTCAATTTAAAACTAAATTAAAAACTAAATATTAATAACAGGAACAAACAGTTAAATTATTATTAAAACAAGATTGTAACAAAAGTATTTAAAAGTAACTATTACCATGAACAAATTAGTTACAATGTTTCAATTAATACAAAACCACTTCAAAGCATTTAATGACCCTAACTATAAAATAACAAAAATGTATCAATCAATTTAAGTATCCTGGACAAATCCGTTGTACAGATTAAAAAGTTATCCGCCTAACCATAAAAACGAGGCGGAGTTGATGTTGACCTTCGTGTCCAAGGGCCGCAGACTAACTCTGTCGTCTCTCAGGTTGTCACCCCCGATCAAAAGTAATGTTGAGTCTCCAAAACCCAGCAGTTTGATATGTGTAAGTGGATGTCATCAAATACTTTAACCTAAATAATTCAACACTGGAATGTGCGTTGTGAAATCTCAATACCTAGGCTACAGACGCTGAAAAGAATTTGAAAAATAGTGACAACCGTCACATCATCCCTGCCCAGTTGGACATGGTCCCCATGTCAACAAAACTAACAACTCTAATATTTCCTATGTGGTATTTAAACCCCTAAGCTAAACACACAAGAAACTAATGACATAAAAAAACCGACATGTGTGTTGTGTTGATGTTCTACATCTTAACAATAATTATTTCCATCATATCACAAATGTATACACTATTAACAACTTTGATACAAAGTACAAAGTAATTAACCCAAATGAAGTCTGTTTGGTTCAAGGCTTAAATCACTCGGTAGAATTTTTCTTTTTATGGCGGCTGCTGGGTGAATTGTTTTTGTCTTTAGTTGAGCGACTAGGATAAGGAACATTTTTCCGCCTTTCCTTTGATTCTTTTATTCTATTACTTTTAATATTATTTACAATGGTATTTGTAAGGAATCTTTTATTTGTGGGAGGCAGTGGACATTTCTTGAATCCTTCTATTCCTGATACTTCGGATCTTGCCACAGCTCTTTTGGCTTCACGCAATATTTCTTCTTCAGCTAGTCTGTAAAAGTATTAGTAAATTAAATGCAAGGAATTTTCACTAGATTTTTAACTAAAGGCAGGATTTAGTTATTGTTCAATATAGTCACACAGTTATAACGATAGACAAGATTCAAAAATTATACAGTATACAGTATACGGGAGTATACTTAATCCAGTATTCAAATCTATGTTTTTAATTTAACAAATGATTGAATTTATTTACTACAGTATTTGAGGTGATCAACCAATTATTGTTGGTGTTACAAACTAGATTTATTTTTAATTTTAAGGTACCAGGACAGTAGAACTCGTTACACCCGAACTCTAACCAGTGGCGCACTGACGGGGGGGGGGGGGGGGGTCCACCTTAGGCCTCACACCAAAATAAGCCCTAACGGCGATTGCCGAGGGCCTCGGACTAGGAAGGGGTCTTGTTTGGGTCTCAAAAATTGTTTTTCTTGGAAAATATATTTGCCATTAATCTGTTAGAATTACAGTTTTCCAAATCGAACGTATATTCTCACGATCGCCGGAAGCGTCTACAGAGATTGCGCGATTGAAAATCACGACTCCCAGCGATCGCGGGTGACGATAATCAGGTCTCACAACTGCGAAATATGTTTACGATTGCTCCGAGACCACAGAGACGTTAATGATTTTGCCATGATATTGGGACGTAGAATACGTTCACAATTCCTTTACGATCGCAGAAGATGCCCACAATTTTACCTTCACCACGACTGCAGGGAACTCAACTATGAATTTGTCAAGACCAAGGCTGATTTTGTTAAGATTCTATTCAGTTTTGTGTTCACGATTTCGCCACGATCACGGGGGACGACAATGCAGTCCCCTTGTTCACGGGAGAGGTTAAAGATTTTGTCTTAAAGGCAGGAGATGTAGAATATATCCCCGCGACCGCAAAAGATGTTCACTATTCCACAGTGAACATAGGGAATGTTTACGATTGCTCTGCGATCTTGGAGATAACCCGTGCAACCACGGGAGACGAGGATTAACGACCCCCTATACACGCAAGACGCTCACGATTTAGTCATTACCGAGGTCAATATCCCTAATTTTTGCCACAATCGCAGAAGTCATTTGGACCAATTATAGGCCTAGTACGAAATATAAACAAAAATATACAACGAAACTGAAGCGTGACTTGAAAAATCAGGCGTTCTATTCGGTTGATGAGTACACTTTGCACTGTTGGAGTTAAGGGCACAGTATTATATTCCCCAGGGGTTAAGGATTTGTTTTTAGGCCTCCTGATAAATGTACAATGTTTTTTTTTTGTTTTTCCTCCGTTTATTTTATGTATTTATTTATTTGTAAAAGTTAACTTTTATTTAAAGTGTAACTTGATAAAAAATGTCTATGTAACCTATTTCAATGTAAATATTAGAATAATTAAGTTATGCTACACAATGTAAAAATTGTCAAGAGCAATAAATAAATAAATAAGGTATAATAGAAAAAGATAAAAGAAGTTACGGTACAATTAAAAGCCTGATTTGTGTTACTTCTTGAGTGCTCATGCTCATTACGTATCTCCAACTCATAAAAACGTAAAATGTTAAAAGGTTAAAGGAAAATTTAATTTAGCATAATTAAATTTTTCTCAAATAAAAAATACCCCAGCTGCAGCAAACCTGCAGACTTAAGCGAATTTCCGTTTGCCTGATTGGATTTACACTAAAATATCTCAATAACAATAGGCTATCACATTTTTTCCTATTTAAATAGCACTAGTTTAACGAGTACTTAGGTTTACTGCGACAGGGAGGGTAAAAAAGTGTTTCTAATAAAATGTTAAATAGTTTACTATGAAATAAATGCATTTTCCAAATTTTATCAAAATATGTTCATAAACAAGCAAACTACAACAAGTTTTCTTATTCTCCATAAAAAAAACATGGGAATTATAAAATTTACAATGTTTTGGAATTTTATCCATAACTATTAGGCGCATGACAATGCTTCAATATACTAAATTGTTTTTTTTAGAGTCCTACAAAATGGTTTTGGAATAAATTGCAATTTTTTTAGTTTTTAGGATCAAAAATGGAAAAACCCAATTTTTACCACATAAAACCCCCATTCCCATGGTCCGAGAATGCTGATTCGCGAACTCGTTCTAATAAATGTAGGTTTACACGTTTGTACCAAATTTCATCAAAATCATAAGTAGCCTACCGTTTTTAAATTTCTCTGTTCCAGCGCTGCGATTGGCATTTTGGACATTTGTGCTGTGTATGTGCATTTATTAGCAAGCCTGCACTGGAAATTCGGCAACAACCGTGTTTACATCCGGTTTCGAGCATTCAAAATGGTGCTACCAATTGAGACTGCCGCCGACTGTGAAGTGCACGCTGTAATAAGATTTTTAAGAGCTAAAGGTGTGAAACCCTTTGAAATTTATCGATAGATTAGTGAAGTGTGTGGAGAGAATATTATGAGTGACGGAATGGTACGCAAGTGGGTAAGGGCATTTAAAGACGGCCGCACAAACGTTCATGATGAGCAATGCACTGGGCAGCCATCTGTCTTTACTGATGAATTGGTGCGTAAAGTCGATGAAAAAGTGAAAGAGAACAGTCGGTTTACAATCTCATCATTATCTGAGGAGTTTCCTTTACTCAATGAGTAATATATGAATGAGGAATATATGAATGAATATGAGTAATAGTCGATGAATTTCAATGGCTTTCACACCTTTAGCACTTACAAATCTAATTACAGCGTGCACTTTACAGTCGGCAGCAGTCTCAATTGGCGGCACGATTTAGAATGCTCAAAAGCGGAAGTAAACACGGCCAATTGTTGCCGAATATCCGGTGCAGGCTTGCCAATAGATGCACATACACAGCACAAATGTCCAAAATTCCAATCGCAGCGCTGGAACGGAGAAATTAAAAAACGGTACTTACTTAAAAAACATTCCTCGTGTATTATATATATATATATATAATAACAGTATGAATATATATGAATTTGAACAGATGGTACTTTTGGCCTCTAGGGACCTCAAAACTAAAAAGCAATCCAGTCCCGGGTCCAGGTCTTACCATGAGTACTGCGGTAATAGCTTATTCCCTATATGGGAAATTCGATAATATTCCCTATATGGGAAATTTGCTAAAATGATTAGGTACATTCAAAATGGTTGAAGTAGCCTACCGTACATGAATCTATAAGCTCATTAATCAGTGATTCAAAATACATTAAACGCATATTTCTTTTTAGTTCTGTTCACTGTTTAGGGTTAGGTACTTTTTTAATAAATAGGCTACTATGGTACCCTGTTTAAAACAATTTTAAACAGTGTAGGCCTACTATGGTACTTTATTATTTCACCTATATATAATATGTATGTAAAAGAGGCCCTCTCATCTAAGCCGCCCCAGGCACCCAACTATGACAGTACGCCACTGACTCTAACCACCTGAATCGCTTACAGAAAAAAATTAAAAACCTAAAAGTACAGCTTTGATAACAAGAATTGTCATTAAAGTCGCGATTGCAACAAATTTGAACATCTCCTGTGACTAGACATCATTATCACCTTCAGCGATCGCAGCAAAATCTAGAACATCTCCTGCTCCTGCAGTTGTGTAGACATCATCATAGTCTCTCATGGGCACAAAAACGTTCAGACCACCTTTAAAACGAAATAGTAAATGCTCGACTCAAGTTACTTTTTGCTTGATCGCTCGAGCTTTTAGGCGTACCTGAAGGTAGTTGATCGAGCTTATTCCCGCATACTTGGAGTATTCCCACTGGTATCGCAACAGCGACGTATCGCAACAGCGACGTATCGCAACAGCGACGTATCGCAACAGCGACGTTATCTTGCTTTACATAACGTACCTGTTGAATTCAAATATCAATCATGGGCTCATAACTTAAATGTGTTGGCTTGGATAAAAAAAAGCCTTTTAAATTATGCTCCCGCTTCGTTGCTATCCCCTTCTAAAGTTCATTTTAGTTACGCCTAAGTTTTAAAAGCTAAAGTAGAATTGGTAGGCTCTAATAGAGACATTATACAGAACCTAGAAGGTGGTCAGGCTTACTAAGTTTCACCTGTTAACTCATTCAACATAAACTCATCTTAAGTTTTTATAAAAGGTTGCCCTCTTCTTCAACTGTGATTTGAGGCCTATTAAAGAACGATCAAGCGAAGTGAAGGTGAGTGTAGACTGAACAAGCGTGGAAATTTGCAACACAAACCACAAAAAAGTCTAAATAAAGGCAACGATAAACCAATGGGTTGAATGAAGGCTAGCTTACAACATAGTTGTCATCGTTTCCAAAGTAGGCCTAACTTATGTTAAGCTATGAACAGTCCTAACCTATTGGAGGTCTGCCAGAGATTCAAACAAAAAATTCAAAATTCACTAGAGCCAAAACTATTTTTGCATACATATAGAAACCGAACACAGTTATAACTTAAGTATCATGTTCAGCATTGTAATTACCTGTTCAAGTCTATGTCATTCGTTGAATCCTTGGACATTGTTAGGCCTATGTTTGCAATTTATTCAGTAAGTCATCAAATAGGCCTACAAAATTGAGTTTTTATATTCTTATTTTCCCGCCTGAATAAATAGTGAAGCAAGAAGCAACCAGTGTTTAACGAAACGATATATATGATTCAATTTTGGCGAAACAAGGTTAGAAGAAACGCAGAGGATACGCGTCCGGTAACCGGACGTGGATTAGGCGTCCGGCAGTTACTGTCATAACCTAACCTAACCAACCAAACTTGCTGATAGTGAAAAAATCAAATGAAGGTTCAATTCTCATCATAACATAAAATTATAAATGCCAAAAATTCTAACAAAATATGTACAGTTAAGAAGAAATTACATTCAAAGAAAAATCTGTGACAAAATGTTAAAGCTACCGATAGGTTTCGAACCGGGCACCTCTCGCATGTCAGTCGAGCACTCTATCCACTACACCACGAACACTGATGGCTGAACAACGTATCATTGTGGTAATGGCGTTCCGGGACCCCCTACCGGACGCCTAATCCACGTCTGGTTACCGGACGCCTAATCCACGTCCGGTTACCGGACGCGTATCCTCTGTGTAGAAGAAAACTTAGTCAACAGTTAACCTAAAACCTAACCCTGTAAATGATTTATTTTTAAGGAAAACTAAATTACCGATCAGCGTAAAGACTCGGACCCTTCGGGTGGACGATTCAGCCTCATTCAATTTTTTACTAAACTATATTATCACTTTATTACTTTTAAATTATAAAAGTGGTAAGCTTAAACAGACAACAAACGAAACGATGTTGTTCTTGTTCAAGTTGTTAGTTGTTTAGTTAGTTATTGTTATTAGTTATGTTATGTTATTGTTTTGTTAATTGTTGACGTTACGTTCAGTTCAGTCCAAGTCCAGTTGAGTGTTCACGTTCGGTCTGCCATGTGTTATCTTATGGAACGTCAGACACTAAACCACTCACTAAACAGCCCAACTTGCAACGTTGCCAATTCTACCAGGCCGCGGACTGGAGTTAAAGGTGGCCGTGCTACAGCCCTACAACGTTTTTAAGGGTGGATAAACGCAGTACTTTGCAAAATCGCTTATATTTCAGTAACTATTTGAGATAGACCTTACATCTTACTATTTTTAGATTACGGTCTATAAACTAGTTATCTAGGGTTTGTGATTATTTTGCTAGTTTATTAGTTACCTATTTCTTATTTACATGTGTCACAATTTTCCCATTACATTCAGAATATTTGAACATATTATTTTAAAACAAGGCTACATTAATTACAATTAGTAAATCGTCTTCAACTGAATATTTTCTCCTGTTTATAACCTTTAAACCATTGCGTCATATTTTGCTAGTAGTGTATTGTGCTCTGTAATTTAACAACTAACTGAAGTATAGTGTAGAGGCATTTGTAAAAAAGGAAAGTTCGTGGAATTTCCAATGAAGCGATTATATGACTGGTGGTAACCCTATAGACAGATTAGCTATAGAATCGTGTTCTACCGGGTTTTTTGTCTGAAAGTGTGGCCCAGCTGGTGTATGATGATATTCTTCCAAAATGGCTAACAGTGACATTATCGGTGGGGCACACGGGAGGGGAGGGACTAAGGCTAACATATCTTGTTTGTAGTGTTAGCGTTCGCTGCTAGAACCGCTAAGGTGAAAAAATTTAAATTATTTTTTTTTAATTTATAGTTATAAAATTAACTTTTTAATTATAAAATACTGTTTTAAAATTATAAAACAAATTTTTAATTTTTAAAATTAAACTGTCATAACATAACCTAACTAACCAGACTTGCTGATAATGTAAAAACTATATAAGACAAAAATCTAATTAATGATTACTTATAATTTTTAATTAATTAAAAAATTAATTTTAAAATTTAGTGTTATAAAACTAAACTGTCATTTTATTTTATTTTATTTCAACGGACATTCCATTTTGTTTGATGTGGTACTAAAGATAACATTGTACAGTTCAAGATGACTAATATTAAATAACAACTGTGAACTTTTGACACTTAGACATAGGCAACAAAACAAACAACAATAAAATAGTAATTAACAACAATAATGTAGTAATTAACAACAATAAATTATAATTATATATCATAACCTAACCTAACCAACCAAACTTGCTGATATGAAAAATATGTTGACAAAAAGATAGTGCTGCTAGCGGGATTCAAACCTGGGACCTCCTGAACACCAATCCGAAACGCTACCAACTATGCCACGAACGCCGCTGAAAACTCATCGTTTCGTTACGGTAATCGTGTTGCCTCAAGAGTAGACATTAGCCACTAGAGGTATAAATAAATAAATAAATAAAATTGTCTTTATTGGTTCAAGCGTTAAGTCAATTTTACAAAACTGTTTTTCTCTTACAACTTTCGTCATCTTATACCTAACAAAGAATTAAAAACCAAAATAAGTACATAAGACTAAAAGCTATACATGAAATGAGCACATTTTTATATTCGTTTTGAAGCCTGTTAAACCTTTTTCTCTTATTTTTGAAGGGACAGAGTTGTACAATTTAGGTCCGAAATAAGCAAAGGCTCTCCGACCTACCTCATGGCTGACTTTAGGCACGTGCAACAAATCGTTCTGTCGGGTGCTGCGCTTAGAAACGTCCCGCCGGGCTGGCAGTTTTTCTCTCAAGTAGAGTGGCTTACCTAGGGATAACGTTTTGTGTATGAGAACACAAGTAGAGGCCTTACAAAAAACTTCAATGGGCAGCAATTTCGCATCACTTCTGAATGTACTTACGTGTTCTCTTTTTCTTAGGCCATAAATGAACCTGACTGCTGCATTCTGCGTTCTCTGTATTTTATTACAGTCACCTTTTAATATACTGTTTCCATATGCTGGAAGACAGTATTCAATAGCAGAGAGAACTAGCGACTTGACTATCTGGACCCTAGCGTCCTCAGGCAATAGGTATCTAAGCCTATACAGTCCGCGTAATCTACCCAATGCCTTCTGACACGCATAGGACACATGCTGCGAGAGGGTGAGGTTGTCATCTAATATCACACCAAGTGTTTTTACTTGGCTACATATTTCAAGGGCATGTCCGGAAAGAGATATCTTACCATAAGCCCCAATTTTTAGTGCATTCTGCAAGTCAGGAGGGGCAACATGGAGAACAGAGCACTTATTAACGTTTAATTTCAGCCCCTGACTCATGGACCACTCTTCCACAGATTTAAGGTCTTTATTTACAATTTCAAATGCCTCATCCACATCATTTTTACTGTATGTATATAGCAGCTGGCAGTCATCAGCATACATGTGAATGGAACAGTTTTTTACCACATTTGCAATGTCTGCAGTGTATACATTGAATAATATAGGGCCAAGACAGCTACCTTGTGGGACTCCTCTACTTTTTTGAAGGACGTTTGACATTTTCAATCCAAGTTTTGTCATTTGTGTCCGATTAGCCAAATATGATTTAAACCAATTTTATGACTTTTATGATTTATGACGTCACTACACCTTTAGCCTTAGTCCCTCCCGTGTGCCCATTCCGTGACCTTATGCCTTTCTAGCGCTATAACTCCTTTACGGTTGATTTTATGAAAACTTTTTAAGGATGTTTTTTTATTAATAACAAAACAAGGAACAAAAACTACTTACAAAAAGTTACAAAAATACACTCATCGTAAAAACAGTAATAGTCCAAGCAAACTAGAAAACAGACACAGGAATCGTAAAAAAATTGCAAGAAAACGTTTGATGGTTTTATTTTGTAGCGGTGGGTGTGCAGAGTGACATACTGAAAGTTTCCAAAAACCGGTCAATGGGAAAACCCCTAAAATTAAAATGAAAAATGGCGGCTTTTCCCAACATTTGACACATTTGATAAAAAGTTACCAAATGGATTTTTAAAAAATTGCCTTGGGACCACCACCGATATTTATTGAGTGGTTAGTAGGCCTATTTACTTCATTTTGGTAGGGTCCGTTTTTCAGCTGCCATCTTGAATATTAATATAAATAATATTTTTAAATGTAATGCTAGTGTTGTGACACATCATTATAAACTAAGATTTTCACGCTTATTTCAATGCCTAAATCTTTTTTTTTGTTTAAAGATATATTCAAATGAAAACTCCCCCCCCCATACAAATCTTATGGACATTTCGTACTTTTGAAAATTTTTTAAGATTATTTCTAAAGTTGGTAGGCATATAAAAAAAACCCACCAGCAACCCATATTAATTGGGGGTGGGTGGTAAATTCAAAATCATGTTCAAAAGTATGTGACATCCACCTGGTCACGTGTACTGAAGGTGATTTGACAATTTATAGCCATGAAAAAAAAAGATGGAATGTAAAGTTCTAGTTAAATTAACGTCCAAAATGGTAAAAATTGGGGTTTTCTAATTTTTACCCTTAAAACACAAAATTTGTCAATTTTTCTCCAGACCTTTTAAAATACGGTAGCTTAAAACACAAATAATTTAGTGTTTTTATACGGTTATTGGTTATGGAGAAAATAAAAAAAGATTGTTCATTTAACAATCCCCATGTTATTCTTATGGAATATTGTAAGATGTTGTAGTTGGCTTGTTTATGGATATATTTTGATCAAACTTGGCAGATTTATTTATTTTATACTAAGCTATTAACATTTTAATAAAATTCCATTTAACACTTTATTATTTTCCCTGTAGCAGCAAACCTAGGTACTTGTCAAACATAAATGTTAATTGATTAGATTAATTGAAAATCAATCCAGGCAAATGGAAATTCTCTTAGTTGACATGTTTGCTGCAGCAGGGGTATTTTAAAGTTTTTAAAATGATGAGCTACTTGATAGGGGTTGCTATTTAAAAGTTTTAAGCCCAGCAACCCCTATTTGGGGGTGGGGGTGAATTTCAAAATATCACCAAAAAGTACTTTACATAACCAATTTAGTAATCAAAAATTAAGCTGGGGGGGTCTATTATGGGACACCTGGTATAATTACAACACAAGTTATACTGTCTAAACTGAAACTTTAAGTGTCACATTCAATACTTTTGCTGGGTTTTTTTCTAATTTTACAGTATAGTAGTCCCCAAGTAAAGTAAAACAAATCTAGCAGCTTTATTAACAATGATAAGAATAATAAAATCCCTCTTAGAAAATCATTTACAATCAAAGCATAAAAATATAATTTACATCAGTAATGTATTTACATAGATACTGGTGATTTTGGAGCAATAAAAAACACACACGGTTTTTCAAAATATAATTTCTTTACCCTAAATAGCGTAAAAACATACATTTCAGGATCAAAGATTCTTTCAATACAAGAAAAATAAATGAGATAAGTACAAATTATTACAACACATTAATAAGGATATACTCCACAAGGAGTTTGTGACATATGAATGTGTAAATTGACATTCAAAAAGATAACAGAAAACATACTCTTATAGGACTAGGCAGATCTCAAAATAAAAATTGTGGCAAGTGTCATAAAAGTTGTGAAACCTCATCAAACAACAAATCAGGGCAAACAATTTTCTTAAATGAAAAACTTCATTAAAACAGTGCAGTATTCATGGAAATGGTTTAAAAAATAGAACATAGATTTAGGTGCCAGCCTAACTTACTCCTAAAAGTCAAATAATATACTAAGCTTGCCTGATAACTTTTGTTTTATAACATCACATTTACAAAAATAGCTACATCGATAGTTCATATTTTATAATTATTACTCAATATACAAGTACAATGAGGAGTTTAAAACAAAAACAAAAAAAGACTTCTAGAAATTGATTGGAGTAACACCTAACAGCAGTTTGATTTTTTGAGCAACTGTATTTTATCAGTGTTAATTGCACTGGCACCACAATATGAAGAAGGTCATTAGATTTTTTAAACCCACAGATGAAAATCAAAGACAGAAAACATATTTTTACTAGATATCTAAATAAAAAGCCAAAACCCCACATTTTAAACAAGTAACAAATACTTACTAACTAAAAGATTTTAATTATGAATTAACAACCATTACACAGTCTTATTAATGTAAAAGCGATTGAACTTGCATATTCCTAAGTGTACAGACAAAAATGCTAGGTCAACATAAAAATAACTAAATGATTTCAAATGTGATGTTAACTCTGTTATTTCTTAATGATGTTAAGAGTTCTTAATGTTAATTGGCTAACAATATTTGAGTGCTTGTCCATTGTGGACACCAAAAATCTCCACAAAATCGTTTGATTGGGAAAAGTTACTAGTTACAAGATTTAAAAAAAATCGCGTAACATAATAGTTTCTCGATTGGTAAAAATAATTATTAAGACTAGTATTCCCAACGTTCAACAATTTGAAAACTTCAATTGGCAGTATTCTTGAAAACTATGAGTTAAGGTAATTCATCACTGAAAGAAGTAAGAAAAGGTGACGATTACTTACTTCCAGCTTTACAGCATTTTAACACGTTGACTGCTAACGCCGACTAAAGTCAGCGTCGCTAGCACTTCAATGTGGCTCGCGCCGACAAAAGTCGGCACCAGACCAACAGAAATATATTGAGTCAGTGTGAGCTTAGCTTCAGACGGAGACGTTATAATCGTTGCCAGACAGCCAGCTTAGAATGCGAGCTTTACTTTGGTGTAGGTTGGTACTAAAATTTCCCGTAAAATCCTGTCTGGCAATGCTTTTGTCCCGGTTTCGGGGATTTTTTCTCTTCAACCCACATTACAAAGACACTGGATACGGATCCGTGCAGTGCTGCAACCTTTGGGTGTTTCCGTGAACTACATCCACTCTCGGGGTAACGCAGCACAGTCACCACTGCTCTTTTGTGATTCGTCAGACTGAAATATTTGAATGCCAATTGCGTTCGTTGATTCGGTTGCATGGCGGGGCTTCGCCCGCCACTGGGGGAGCGCCTGTATGTTGTTTTCAGCAGTCAACGTGTTAATGGCATAGAAAAGACTGGGCCTTTTTAGAAAATATCCCATTTAGAGAATAAGTACCATTAAAAATTTAAAAGTACATTTTTTATGACAAAATGACAGCCAGACTAGAGCGGAGGGCCTGCAGTAGAAGCAGAGATCAGGTTAGGCCTAGTTGTGATGGTAAACAGTTGGCAAGGATTCTAAAGCAATGTTGAGATCAATCCACAAAAAATATTCTTTCCCGATAACAAAATATGAGGGCTGGAAAGTAGATTGACGGTATAATATTACTCCTTGTTATACAAATTAGCAAGTCATTTTTTGTGGAATCATTCAAAAATGTTTGTTAAGTAACAGGGTGTCACAAAATATGTTGTGTTTTCTCAGCATTGCTGAAAACATAAAAAAAACCCTAAACAGTAAGAAATCAACAAACTGTAATGAATACCCTGTTCTGATTTGTTAATTTTATGAAATTACACATTAGCTTACACCATCCCCTTTGACAACCGACACGATTCCTTAAAACTAACTTATTTATTAACTAACTTAACAAATGAGTATTTGAGAAAATTATGTATACCTAATATGTACATATGTGCAGAAATAACAAAACAACAAAATTATATAATGTAAATAAATAAATTCCTTCAAAGTTTTCTCGAGGAACACAGAGTTATATGGCACAAAAATGAGTTCCTCGAGTTTTAGAATACTGCGTAGTTACAACCTATTAAGTGGAAAAAGGTGAGGTACTGTCTAAGTAATCCACCTTACACAACCCTAATTGATGGATAAAAATACAACTTACATAAAACAAGCAGGTAACCTTTCTTTTCGTTTTGGGGAATTGTCTTCCTCTTTCTTGTCATTGAGGCACTCATTGACGTTCTTTGTAGCCTAAGAACACAATCGTTTGATGAGGTACAAATTCTTAGACTTCACCAAGAAGAGTTGTAAAATTGAAAAAAGGTTACCTGCTTACTATTTAACTTGATACATGTTCTTTACTATTACTTACTACGAATTAAATAAGCACTATAAAACCTAAATTACAACATATTAAAGCCCATAATCACAAGTAGTGAAAAACTGCTTAAACACATAAAGATTTGTGAGCACCTAAAGACAAAGTTGGCTTATATTTACTCCAAGAATGTACCTCAACAACACTGAAAGATAAACATAGAAGCAATTATTGATCTTACTATTAAGGGGCCCATATTTTCCTTGATTTACTTTTAACTAGCTTTGTGATAAAATATACAAGTTGTTTAGTAATGTGAAATAAATAAAACTAAAAAAAATCATTACAGCCTGCGTACCAACATATAACCTTTTTAGGTTATTTTTTTATATTATGTATTAGTTTGTATCTCTCTACATAATTTAAACAAACATACAATATTTCACATACTACAAAAAATAATTTGAACTTTAAGCTTTTTTATGATTTTAGTAGAAAACTAATCAATTATTGTTAATCATGTCTTATATTATTCGATGGTCAGTCATTTTATCACACAGATAATTATAGTTATGTAATCTACTAAGCATAATCCCTGAACCAGTTGGCAAGAAGATACCCTGATCACCCATGAGTACAGAATAATCAACATAACCCACAACCATGCGATCAATTACACATCTTGTCTATAAAACCTTTCATTTATATAACTAGATATGGCACAAACATATTGCCTTGTTTTTATGTTAATCACAAATATCTCAAATATAGAAATTATGTCAAAAGTTGAAATATTATGCATTTTGATTGTATAAAATTAAAGTTAAAACACTTTCTTATGAAAATATTCTCATCTCAGCAAATCTGTAGCCAGGAAATTTTATTTTACAACTATTTAAAATGTTAGAAAATTTGTGATGTAAGAGCTGAAATGAATCAGATCTGGTACCGTACTAACAACGATGTAGTAGTAGTAAGCCAATGCGGCATTTATGTGTTAGTTACTGTGTGTATAATCCAATATCTTGGTGTACAATAATGCATTTTTTTAACTGTTTGTTTGGCATTGGCATGCTTAATACTGTTATGATTCAAATATTACAGTAATTATTGGCATTGGTAAAGATACCGGACACTCTTTTCTAAGTTTCACAGTACCAAGGTCTGAGAATTTTGTCAAGATATTTTGTCTGTTGTTATACATTTTCTTTTCCAATAAATAGATAATAAAATTGCACTGAGAGTCAGGTTTGCTGAATTGAGGATGTTAAGAGGTTGAGATTCTAAAATCAACAAACTAGATCATAGCAGCAAAAAGCCATAGCCTATACTAAATAATAATATCCATAAATAAATTTAATGATACCAAAATAATACAGAGATAAAAAAAAATATATTGATTTCCTTCACAACCATGTGATAATAGATTTTCCAAAAGAAAAATTGGACAGCTTTTGAATGTTAGAAAACATTTTTGTAGATAGTTTAATATAGAATAATAACAAAAATATATTTCTTCTCCTAAACAGAAAAGAGAGGATTTGTGCACAGCGCCTATTTTAATATGGTTCAACGCTTTATATAATTGGTAGGCCTAATGGAAATGCAGTTATGCTTTTTTTATTTTTTAAATCAATTCGTAGCTGTAAAAGTTTAACATAAAAAGACATCATCATATTAAAATGATATTATAAATATTTTTTAAGACAATTATTAGATTAAAAAATGCAGTAATTAAAAATATAAAAAAATATATCAATTGCCGAACAATACCATGAAGAGTGATTTAACTGTCTCAATCACTATAAATAAAAGTACAGTTTAAAATTAATTTTCATAAAATGTTTTGCCTCTTAATTGCAGCCATTTTACTGTGGTTAAAATTTAACTGAAAGTAATCAGTATTAAATTACGATTGACATATTCAAACGGTATATAGCAAGTTGTCCAGCTTTACGTGAATCCTGAAATCTCCATTTTGAAATAAAGGGCTAGGGGGATGAAACCGTAAATGAAATTGCCTTTTAATTACTGTTCGTACCTGCGCTAGATTACAAGCCCTTTGAATGACACCTCTATTGTAAAAAAACAGTATACTAGGACGGGAGGAAATGGATGTTACAGATAAAACCCTTATTATATTACGTAGGCTATATAGATTCAAACATAACCACATGTTCAACTCTTTTCACTAAAAAATAAGAGGCCTCACATAGTATTGAATGTGTATTTTTGGTTCCCTTTTCTTTTAAATGAAATGTTCAAACCAATCTGGAAGGAGAGCACTACATTTAACGGAACCGTGTCCATCAAAAGTGATGCTGTCTAGTAGGGGACAGTCCAAAGCAATGGTTGTCAGCAAATAAATACACACATACTAGAGCGATACGAGTTCACCATTCTTCTGGAACTTTAGTTCCCAATTTGCTGTCAGAGAAGAAAGAGGCAGGTACACCCATGTTGACGTTATCCGTAGGTCCGAAGCCTGCTAAGTTGTAGTCCCCCATACCTCCGCCAGAGTCATCCCTAGGTGTGCCTGGGCCTGGCCCTGCTGGTGAATTGCCGTCTCCATTCATAACCACACCCATTCCACCTCCTACAGGACCGTCATTTCCTGGTCCATTACCTCCCATTCCAAACTCCTGTAAATATAATTATCAATTATTAAATTTAGTTTACTCAATTTTATTTTACTTTTATTCAAGAAGAGGTTCTAGGCTAGTATTGTGAAATAAGGGGAAATGAGTTAGCTTGTTTTGTATAAAGTCCGATAAGCCATAGTACACATAGAAAACACAGAACACACAATATTTTGTCCTTTCTCCAAAAATCCTCTGACTTGGTAGAGTGTAAATCATTTAAAGCCACCATTTTGTACAACTCTATTGTGTGGGGATGAATAATTTGCCTTCTACCAGCAGCTGATTTACGAATGCCGCTCGTGTCCCCACTACGCAGCGCCATTAGTTATTTTATTATTATTATCTCCCCCTCCCCCTTTTTAATTCTTCTTACTTTTATTATGTTTATAAATATCTTGCTTCTTGTTTTGCATATTTAATAATTTATTTTGCGAAAAACAAACAATGTTATGTTGCCATGGAAACCGGATATCACAAAAAATCAGCTGCGGTAAGGCAAAACAAAAAAGATTTTCTATGTTATTACTTATAAAAGAACACAACTTGTGATTTTTTACGTAGGGAATCAATTAAACTTTATCATAGTAGTGTCATTTGGTGTTATTAATCTTGGATGTTGTATATCAAGTTTACTTTCAAAAAATTGTTTTTATAATTTTTATTTTTAAAATCTTTATACTTTTTTATTTTTTACTTGACACTCTGACTATCCAATTACCACATTTTTTTTAGACAATTTTACTGTGGTCGAAATGGCGAAAGAATTATTAATTTATTGCCTAAGGTTTTCTTTCTATAACAATTAGAGTAAAAGTCTACGAATTCGGTAAAATTAATTGCCGACAGAGGGTGCTGCAGGCAGCGCATTAATTCCTTCAACAATGGGTTAATTAAGAGGCTATAATCAATTTGATTTAAAAAATCTTGATTACTTTGCTAATCATAGTATCTACTTTTTTCCTAACTCGTCTGCTCATAATTATCAACATATTTGATCTTAAAGTAAATTGATTCATTGTTTGCCTGGAATGAGAATGTATAGATAATACATCTCTAAAATCTCTATTATTTCCTAGATTTGAAGGTGCCTTTATGTTGACGCCAGTCGATTTTAATCCAAGAGAATACATAAAAGGTTTAACACATTAGCTACCAAATATACTCATCCCTCAGTTACAGAGAAGTGTGACGGTCGGTAGGGAACGTGTTAACACATTTAGCAACCAAATATACTCATCCCTCAGTTACAGAGAAGTGTGACGGTCGGTAGGGAACGTGTTAAACCTTATTTTTGCAGATAATCAGTACACATTCACATATTCAATGTATTTGAAAATGTTGTTTACAATTTGTAACCATGTTAGTAGAATTAGCATAGACAGTAGAGTCCCACTATTCCAAACCACACTATTTCGAAAATCTGTCTATTTTTTTAAAAACTTTTGTGTAATAAAGCCTGCTATGTCACCGTGAACGTCGAAGGAGCTAGCAATATTGCCACTTGCTTGGCAAATGTTGGCAATGTTAGGGACTTTGCCTTAAATTACCTAGAGTCAAGTTATGATGTCACGAACGTCAGCCATAGCCATATTTCCAAGAATGGTAAGGGATACCATGAATATGAGCAAAATTTGCAATTTTGCCATAAGATAACGATGTACAATCTGGTGAAAAATCCACAAACGTCAGCAAAGTTAACATTAAACATGACCGTAAACATTTACGAAGTTACTTATTTCTATGTGGACAATACGCTGCAACACTTTCACCATCTATCTTAATGACAGCCACAACACCAACATCTTTCAACTATTTCAACTATTTCTCCATCAAAATGTTGATATTATTAAATAAATCTGCTTATTCCGAATTTCAGAAAATCCAAAAAGTCACAGTTGGTTTGGAATAGCGGGATGTTACTGTACTAAAAAGAACAATTTGAATAAAAATGATGTTCTTGATTAAGATGGCTTTAGGCCAGGGTTTTTAAGGATTTTGTAATGGATAGGTTTAACACCAGACTTGCAAAAATGCACAAATAATTACTAAACACAGGACTTTTGTAGCTAGTAGCTCCTTCTTCAAATAAAGACTACTACTGAAGTGTTTATTTGTGCATTTTCATCTATTTTTGTTAGTTAAGTGTAAGCCTGCTGTTCAACCAATCCTTCACGAAATCCTTATAAAATTGAAAGAAAATTTTTTCTGAGATACAGTAGAACCTTGATAACAAGACTCTCATGGGGATTATAAAATGAGACTTGTTATCAATGTTGACTCCCTTATTGAGGTTTGCAATAACATGTGAATTGGGGTAAAATGAATTCAAGGGGATTTGAAATGACACTTGTTATCAAGGGTCTTCTTATAGAATCCACCGTAGAAATAACCTTATTATACTACTAACCACCCATTATACCTAATTGACCTACTAACCATTATTATTCAAAATTTTCAGTTTTTAATGTTCTCAAATTGAGAAAAAATGACGATTAACACGTTGATACCAAAGATTAGTTTAACAACATACCAACTAAGTTATAGCCTACATGAGAAATACTGATTAACACCTCAACACTGTACACCAACAACAACAATAACAACATTACCCCAGGCATGGATCCCCCAGGTACTGACTTCATCATTGTGTACATGTTTTCTCCTCCTGGGTTTGAAGGATCTGTAATCATTAATATTTTTAAGTTAGCATTTTCTCACAATCTAAATAAATTAGTAGTATGATTGTCGATACAAAATTCACCGATTCTCGATACTGATACCATTATTTTTATAGTTCTACCGAATTATCTGAATGGATTGGATACTACACCAACCCCTGTCTTTATGTTTATCCATAAAGTGTTTTTTAAGTAAAGACAAATTTAATGTACCAATTAAATATTCTAAATATAGCAAATTCAAGTTTTAACCATTCTTAACACATTAAATGACTACCTTATCAAAGGCAAATACAGATCTAAAAAAAATCAAAAACAAAAGGTTACTATAAATAGAGGTGTTATTTTTGGTCAAGCCAAACTCGGGGTAATATCGTGAACATATCCCGCGGTTGTGGAGACGTCACTAAAACATCATCACTGTCTTTCCCAGTCAAGCCAAAATCCTGAATACTGCTCTGCGGTAACGTTATCAATTTCTCCCGTGATCAGGGCAAAATCACAAACATCTCCCACGGTCATGTAGACATTATCATAGTCTTCTGCAATCGTGGCAAAATCATCACTTGCGGCCGTTTAGATATCATTATCGTCTTTGTCATCATGTAGACATTATCATCGTTTCGCGGTTGTGGTAATATTCTGATCATTCCCTGCGGTCGTGCAGACATCATCATCGTCTCCAGCACCCACAAAACATCATCGTTTTGCGCGATCGTGGCAAAACCATGATCATCCCC
This sequence comes from Macrosteles quadrilineatus, assembly GCF_028750875.1. Classification (NCBI taxonomy): domain Eukaryota; kingdom Metazoa; phylum Arthropoda; class Insecta; order Hemiptera; family Cicadellidae; genus Macrosteles; species Macrosteles quadrilineatus. The sequence goes on along the minus strand of NW_026542600.1, from coordinate 76,969,309 downwards.
CATGGCCATGTAGACATAATCATCGTCTCCCTCGGTCACGGTAACATCATTGTCCACCAAAACCGCAGTAATTTTTTGATCGCACGATCTTTGCAGACGTTTCGGGTATCGGTTTCGGAATCGATTCTCAATACCAATGCCAATGTATCGGTGGTATCTAGAATCGTGATCAAAAATCAACACTATCCTAAAAAAACTATTTCTTAACTGATATTCACTCATTAACGAAGTACACAGGTTCACATACATTTCTTAGCTGTTTAGGTTTTACTTTACTAAAGCCTCCTCTACAAGGCCACGGAAAAACAGAAGTGGCACGCTGCAGTCCCAGTCTACCCAAACAGCTGTACCACTAATTCATATGGAGCGGATGTGCCATGCTACCGTGGCAATAGGCAGGTGAGTGCAACATTGCCACATTGTTCGCTGCGGGCTTGTGTTAGAGGAGGCTATGACTTCAATGACTGTACACAAATTCAACCAATGAAAATAAATGAACTGATAATTAAACATGATTATCTATCCCAAAATGTTAAGTCACATAACAAATAAAAAAATAAATCCACCAATTGTGGAGTCTATAAGGCAATTCACATCCATGAATTAATTAAGAAATGGTTCGTAAAAACCTAAGAGGTATATTAGTAATACACATGTAACATAAGTAAAATAACAGTAAAATACTATTGCAAAACCACTCAAAATTGACTGGTGTAAATTAACTCGTTTGCTGATGAAACTAAATGGACAAGTCCAACTATACACTCAATTAAGATAATTCAATAAACAATAAGCTGTAGTACAATACAGAATTTTACTACATTTCTAAATGTCATCTATTTGGGTTTTCGGGCACTTTTAAAACAAAAAATTGAGTACATAAGCTTTACTCTTTATGTTTAGTTGACGTAGAGTTTTTTACTGAGATGGGTTGAAAGGTAACTTGAAAATATGATAGATATTATAAGTTAGTAAAGTGTCTTTTAGTTGTTATAGATTTAAGAATGTCTGAACTGGATGCACAATTTTTTAAAAATAACTATAAGATGGGAGTGGAAATTGATATGTAAACAAAGATATATTTAATTAAACTAAATTAAATAATGTCTGAAGTTGAAACAAAATGTTGAACACTAAACTTTTAACAATACTATCATATGAACGTATTGGTGAATACATACCTTGACGATTTACTGGACTGGGGGTGGGCATTCGATGACTAGCAGGGGAGTATGGACCGACTGAACCTAAGGATAAACATTTTGTTGAGACAAGATGAACAGAAAATCCTGTAGATATTCTAGTAAAATGTGTATTATTTATACACAAAATCCTCAATAAATGTCCTTTATGTATTATCAAACTGCCCATCCAATCACTGTTAAACTTTGGGAAACTATACTTGCTTAATGAAGATTTGAAGAGCATTTGATAGTTTTTTTCAGATATCAGGTGTAGCAAACCAACTACACCACTATGAACAACTATTTATCAACTCTATTTATCAACTAACAATTAAATCCTTTATCTTTTCTTTTATAAGAATTTGGCTGCCTGTTTTATCCTAGCATTTTCCTGTCCACATGTGCTTCAAAAGTCTGTGAGTGGAACGTATCAAGCAAAGCAAGTAATGAGCTGGGGCGAACAAGAATGAACTGTACTTGAAAATTTTAAGTACCGGTACAGAGACACGAACCCAAGACCTTGCTACCGTGGTTTAACAGTCTGTCATACTACTGACTGAGCTACCGAGGAGCGAGCTGGTCTAGTGGTAGACCTCAGGGCTTCGAAGCCCGCCTATCACCAATGGATTTTATCTATGTGATAATGCCACAACCCTCTAGAACTAGCCTGAAGTAATGTGTAATACAGTTCCAGACTACAACCTAGCGTCCTAGGATGTGAAACTGACTGAGCCACCGACACTTAACTTTCAACCAACTTTACTCCATCGTCCCAAACCAAAGTGGGGTGTTTTAAGACGGTGTAATTTTTAAATTTTAAACATCTTTGCTACAAAGACTGATTTTCAAATATATAATAGGCTACGTAACTTAGTCCGTCTTCAGTCTTACTTTAGTCTATGGATGACTAGTTTTGGATCAAAGACCCATTATTAAATCCTTGTAAACATCAATTGGAGTTGGTCATAAATCCGACAGAAGACTTCATCTTCTGTAAATACAGTTTGACACATAAACTTGACGATTAAAAAACACAATTTAAAAACATTTAAAAGACGATAGGCCGGCCACATTGACGAACCGGGACGAACCGACACAGGTTACACGGCAGACACGACTAAACTATAGTACTGAACAGATACAGTACAGAACTGATAGTTCTGTTTCGTCCGCCGTGTAACCTGTGTTAGTTTGTCCCGTGTATCAATGTGGCCGGCCTATCGTCTCAAAGGTTTTTAAATTGTGTTTTTTAATTGTGAACTTTATGTGATGAACTGTATTTACGTGTTGATGAAGACATCTGTCGGATTTATGACCAACTCCAATTCATGTTTACAAGGATTTGATAATGTGTCTTTAACCGGAAACTAGCCACCATAGACTAACCTAAGACTGAAGACAGACTAAGGTACGTAACCTATTATATAATTTTTAAAGCTCTATGGTTTCTCTGTAATTCAGTACTGGCTTAAGATATAAGATAGTTATAAGGTTATAAGGTTTTCATGTTATAAGTTAGGTAATCACAGCTCATCAAAAGCTGGCTTAAGATGTTTACGGCAATAGGCACGATCAGCCTCAGGGTAAAACCCTATCTTTTAAAATAAACAATTGTTGCAGCGCTTCCTAATTCCTCAGCTAATTATATTAGTTAATCAATTGTATATTTTCATGTTTCAACCCTCATCTATCCACACAACTATTGCATTATTCCACAGACACCCCAACCCGGTGTTAAATATCAATCAGTGGCAATAAACCGTCACACAATCTTAAGCCAGAACAAAATTACAGAGAAACCATAGGCTTTAAAAATTATATAATAGGTTACACGTACCTTAGTCCGTCTTCAGTCTTAACTAGTCTATGGATGACTAGTTTTGGGTCAAAGAACTGAACTTAGTGATGAAATTTAGTGTTTTAGTTAAACCACAAAACTACCAGAAAATCTAAAAGCTGCGTTGATATGAATAACTTATCATGAACTAACTATGGAATACTAAAATTTTGATTAAGGTAATGTATGAAGGAATAAACTACTCGGATTGACAGCTGAGAACAACAGAACAATTTAGTGCCATTTTGTTTCGGTTTCCCTTTAGGCAAAACTACAACAATCTTACAATCTTACAATCCAAAACTACATCCTAAAGCCCCTGACTTTCTCCCCTGCAATCCCTAACTAAGGTTAAATTATATCATAATTACAATTTGGTCCAAACCTAATAATTTAACTCGTTTTATTTAAATACTAATCGAGAATAGTTCCAAGATGTCCTAAAGGGCCGCCGACGCTGGAGTGGGGAGAGGCCGAGAGAGGTTAACTGCATTAGTCCTATTAACTTCTGGAGCGTTCTTCACTCTGACATTGGTTGAAGCCAGACTGAAAGGGATTTTGACCAGTACTTTTTGCTTGCCCGCTGGGTATATGCGCACTTTATATGAAGCGGTGACGGGTATGGCATAATTGAAATGTCTAGATCCCAGTAATGAAATTTAGGATAACTGTTTCTCAAACATACCTTGAGGGCTTGGCAATATGGGAGTTCCGGGGCCTGGTGGAGCAGAACCTCCTGGAGGACCCTAGAAATACGTCAAAGGGATAATTTTAACTTTCTATTAACACTACAAATCCATTACAAAGCTGAATCCATACAACAAAACAACAATATGTAGTAGTTATTCATTTTAAAAATGGATCCAACCCCAAAGTTAAACCTTTAAGCTCAGTCGGATATGTGTAAAATATGTTAACTTCCTCTTACAACTATCTATGCAAGTGTGCTGCTGCTGAAACCTCGGGGTTAAGTTTAGAAATACTATTGGTTGATAAGTGTTTTTAGTGAGGTAGACATCTTGTCTCTTTGGCTAGATCCAGGGTTAGGATTCCATCTCCAATTCTTAAATATTACATAAGAATGATCCAAGAGGAAAAAAATACACACCAGCCGCAGCAAACCTACCAACTTAATTTCCATGACGTCTAAATCGATTTTCAATTAAATCTATTTAAATAAAATTAGGTTTAACGAGTACCTAGGTTTGCTACTACAAGGAAACTAATAAAACTGTGTTTTTTTTAGTAAAATATAAATAGCTTAGTATAAAATAAATAAATTTTCCAAGTTTATCAAAATATATCCATAAACAAGCAAACTACAACATTTTACAATATTCTCTGTAATATTTTAAGTTGTAAAATGTGGCAAACCTGACTAGCTTCTGACTTATTCTACCCCATTTTACAACTAAAAGTCTTAATATTTCAGCTATTTCATATTCGATCTTTCTGAACTTTGTATCGTTTGATAGATGAATAAAAATGCTAATTAAAAGTGTCCTTAACATTTTTTCATAAAACCAGCAATTTTCTAGTAATTTAAGTTTGAAAATTTTAAATGGCCGCCATTTTGAAATTTTAGGTTGAATCGAGATGAACTTTTTTTCTAACACGAGTCTCTTATACCTAACCAAGTTTCATAAAGATCGGTTGAAAATATTAAGAGAAAAAATTGTTATGTAAAAAAAACAAAATGGCGGATTTCTGGTTAACGAAGCGATTTTTGAAAGAATGTTATTCCTGATTTTCTCTTTATTTTGACCCAAGGAATCACGAGGTAAAATATGTCCCTACCTTTTTTGAACACCCCGTATACATGAATAAAAATTTTAATGGTGTTTTTGGTCTCTGGGGACATCAAAATGGAAAAGTAAATCGGTCCCGGGCCTAGGTCTTACCGTGCCACCTACGGTAATAGCTACTTCCCTATAGGGAAATTCGCTAAATAACCAATTAACAAGCCATATCCATCCTATGTCCTTTGGAAGTACAGCTCAGTTCAAGTAAATAATGATTTGTTAAGAAAATATAACTACCACTAGCAATTTTGATAATTATATTCATTTTAATACAATACTTTACTCACCCCATATTTTCCGGGTGATGAAGAGGAGTAGCTCATAGCCTGAAATAAAAATGTTGTTTATTTTGAGAAAAGTCTTGAGGCTGAGTCAATAAAATGAACGAAAATGTCATTTAAAATGTCGTTTGTGGTTAGTGTTTGTATTAGTATTGTATTTTTCCTGTCTAACAATGTTACTTGCACTAAGGTTATGCAAATTTAGGTATTTCAATCAATACTTTTATCACCCTTAAATCAATGGTTCAATCAATAATTGAAATGTTAAAACAATATAGTACTAATAAATAATAAACAACAAAGTCTCAAGTTTAAAAGGCAAACAGAAGAACAAAATCTGAATTATCAGTTTACTACAAATCCATTTATTGTAGTATTATTCAGTGTTTCATTTTTGATGATTTGCAATCCTAAGTTTAAACACGGAAATTCCTTTGTATATAATTAACAAACAATCACGTTTTTAAACCCTTTTCATTCCTAAATATAGAAGTAAATTTCAGGCCTAAATATAGACAGTAAATTATCTTGGTCTACCCATGTGGACGTAGTGTGCAAGAAGTTATCTAAAGTAAACTATAGGCCTATCCTTCGGAGACTTAAAAATTTAGTAACACCATCGTACCTGCTTATCACATACTACTCTCTATTCCATAGTCATCTTACATATGGTATTGTACTTTGGGGACATTCATCCAGTTGCCATTGAGTTCTCTTGCAACAGAAGATTGCCGTAAGAACTTTCGACTTCTGTTTGCTGAACTTGGCATACTTACCGTTCACGGTCAGTTTGTTTTAAATTCCCTGCTGCTGGTCAAAGAGAATCAAGGAAACTATACAACAAGAGACCAGGTCCACCAGTACAACACTTGTGACAGAGCCAATATTCATATTCCTCAATGTCGCCTAAGTTTGACAAAAGATAGCTACCCAGTGCTTGCCCTAAGATGTTTAATGCTCTCTCTGTCTCAACCAGTCATGATCCTTCCAATTGGGAACTTTAAAACAAGAGTCGGGAATTGGCTAAAGATAAATAGCCTTTACTCTGTTGAAGAATATTTAAAAAAATCCTTCACCGACTTATGAGAGCTCCTTGCGGCTTTGGCAAATTGAAAGTATTTAATTTGATAAATTAACCTCAATGTAAATAGTGTAAATATATGTATGTGAAAATGTAATTGACACGATTATACAGAGATGGGCTACAATCAAGGATCTGGTAATGGTAATGATAGAATAAGCGAGTGACATAACTATCCTGTTTAGTGTCTTCCTATCTAGCGAGCATCACAAAATAATATTGTACTTAAATAATAGATTACTGTGAAAACAATATTATATTTCAGTGTGAACAGATAGAATGAGCGAGTGAAATAATAAAATGTACTGGACAATGATCCAATAAATAAATTGAATTAATTAGGGGACAAAATGATATGCCAAAAAGATAAGGAACGGTCCTAACTCTAATGATAAAGTAGCATTATTTAGCATTTCTAATAAGAATATCACACTTACAGTAGATGTGTTGGGTTGCCATTGTGGCCTTCCCCCAGGTCCCATGCCCATGGGTGGTCCCCCGGGTCCGGGTCCCATTGCTGAGTTAGGTGGAGGTCCTCGCATGCCCTGTCCTGGGCCATATGAACCGGGCACCATTCCGGGTCCTCTGGGTGGGTTCATTCGTGGGTTCATACCCGGTCCACCTATACATTCATTATTGGCTGTGTATTGTGCTCGAGTAACTAACTTAACCCTTTATTCATACTTCCAACAATTTTAGGTAAATAGTGACATGTGTAAAATATTGCATACCTAGGAATGAAAAACCAACTACATCCCATGTTTTGTTTTAGATTTTACACATTTCCCATATTTCATGGAGTGAATCACTTAACCTAAAATTAAATAACAAAAAAACAAATTCAGGGTTAGTACTAAATTTGGAAAATAAAATTTCCTGACTTTTCCAGGTTTTCCTGACTGATATTATACTTTTTCCAGATATACCGTAAGTCGATACCGACTAATCAAAATCAGCTACATTTCATATTTTGTTGTGGTGATTCCGGACCAACTGATTGCCAAATAAATAAAAGGTTAAAATACCTGATTGTCACCTTTGTGGTCCCAAGTATTGTCCTAGTGGATTATGTACATTTCGGCACGAGCGCCATCGTCGGATCCGTATAGGACAATACTTTGGACCACAAGGCAACAATCAGTAATGAAATACTGTATTCTAATATCACTTATCCAATTACTAATGTTGAATATGTATTTGTTTTTCAATAAAAAAAATATCTACGTCACCTATATTACAATCACTTTCAAACAAAAACATTTACGTTTTATATTACAGTAGAACCCCTCATATCCGGCCTTGGTTTTACCGGTCCTCTGTTTATCCGGCCCCTTCCAGGAAGCCAATATCAAAATTTTTTTCTCACACCTTACAGATGTTTAGATACAAGCGATAGTCTTTGTGACTGCTCAAGTCATAAAATAAATTGTTCTCATTATTTATCTGTTTGTTTATACATTTATTTGCTGAGTCACTATAGTCAGTTGAGCTAGTAGGCCTAACCTCTGATCAGTTGGCTGATTATTTCCAAAGTGGATTTAGTACAGTACAGTACGAGTACATTAATTTTTGTATTTCACAAAATGGTTAAGAATGTTGAGTAGAAATGCAAGTACCATTTAAGTCCTAATGATCTTTAAGTACAATTTATTGTCATTTTAACCTCCATTTAATATGTTTTGTTACCTGGAATCATAATATTTGTACATTCATTACTTACAGTAATGACTTTAACCTACAAATATTTTTTTTTCCTTTTTACAGACATGTTTGTTTTTCTAAAAATGATCCCAGAACACAATTAAATGATACTTTTGATTGCATATATTGATTACCTATTATTATTAGGTATGAATTGTCATTTTCATAGTAGGTTGGTTTATCCGGCCAAATCGTTATCCGGCCAGGGGCTTGGTCCCGTGGTGGCCGGATATGAGGGGTTCTACTGTATTATTTTTTACATATGAGGTCATCCCGACTCATATTATAGCGAGTTATCCTCCAAATTTATTTTTTTAAACAAATTACTGATCCAAAAAAGATAATCATAAATCTTTGAAAAGAACAGTCATTTTAATAAATATTTTGAATGTTTGGATAAAACTGCAAACGTGATAAGTATGTCTTATATTTTAACATAATTGGTGATAAAAATTTAAGTTTGCAAACATTTAAATATTACGAGGATTTCTTTAAAAAAATTATTAAAAACATAATTGTATTTTCCCGATTCAATGACATGTCAGTAAAAGTGTATTATTCATTTTATAATTCAATGATTAATCCATTAACTTTAAACTTTAGTATAAAATGAATTTAAGTGCAAGTTCACAACCTTTTATACAATATCAGTTAAGACCCTGTATAATTATACATTTATCACGTCATCCTATTGTTTTGGGACTCGTCGACCGCAAGCAGCGGCCCAGCAGGTAGCCCATGTGGCTTTTGCCAACCTAATAACGAAAGTTCCCCGTAAAATCCCTGCTCTTGAGCGACAGCTAGCGTTGGTCTCGGCTAACGCTCTGTCGTGAACTCATTTTTTGGCCGTCGGTTAAAATTGGTCGAGATCAACGATAACCGCGGAGCACGAAACCCCGTATTCGTGAACCGCCTCTTAGACTTATAGCTCGTAATTCAAAAAATTACAACACCACTCATTAGATGAGGTTCACTATGTCTAGTCAATTGATTAACAATAGGAATACAAAACAAGAGTTGACAGGGAATAGCTATACAAGTAGGCTACTAGTACTAGTCTGGAAGTGGGGGGGAGACAATGGCCTTGTCTAAGTTAAGTGATGTAGAGCAGTATATTGTATTACAACACTGCGCGATTATTTCAAAGCCTCTTTTAAATGCATTAATTTTGGTAAACTTCAGTTTTCATAAATCACTATCCCCTAAACATCACAAAGTCATGTTTGAAATGGAAACATTATTTTGACACTAAATATACAGGGGGATCAACTCATTCTGCTTGAATTAAAATTCTTATTGCTTCAACTCCTACACAAGTGATCCTTAAAATTAAAAGTCTACTCTATGATAAAAAATTGGAGTTAAAAACTCTGGATCAACTATTTGATAAATTTCCTGACTGTTGGCATAAATAGCTTGAGTTTCTAAAAAAGTTTGACAACCCTACAGCCAGGCTTACAGGATATTTAAAAATAATTTTAAACTTATATAATTTAGGTATATAATATTTAAGTGATGAAGCCATTTACAACATCTTTGCCCATTTAGCACTGCTAATGCCACCAATGAAAAAACAGTAGGCCCTAGCCGAAGGTAAAAGCAAACTAAAACATTGACAAAATATGTACATGTATGAAGATTAGAGTGAGTCTATTAAATAAATATTGAGACAACAGACATGGACATATAACTGGTATTCAGGCCTACCTTGCCATCCCACAAAATCTCCACCCTCACCTAGGAAGAGAAAACACCCATGATATAAAACATGTGAAATTCACCCTGTATCATCCCAATTATGGTAGTATCGCTTATGTTTGAAAAACAGAACGGCACATGAAAAACGTTAAGAAATTGTGTGCATATGTTTTAAAGTAAGTTTTACAGTAGAAACTCTACGAAAGTAGGTACTATATGAAATTATTGCCTGTTTAGAGCATTGTACAGATTAATGGAGAGCATTGTAAAATCAGTAACAGATTACAGAAAAGAAAATGTATCATTACCTTTTTATGATGTTATAGGCCTAGGTCTAATATTGTAATAACTTTATCCTCATCTTTTTCATTTTTGTTGTGTCATATACATAATGTTAATATATCCTACAGTTGAATTGGAATGATTAATACAAAACAAATACACTGCAATGAAAATCTGAAACAGTACCAAACTATCTTTATGTTAGGCTGCATTCACATTGACCAGTCAAAAATGTTTGTTGCTCAAAACCATAACACTATCAAACACTATAATTGAATTAAATTGTGTCCACACTCAAATTACGCTCAATATGTAACCAAAACAATCTTACAGCGAATTTGCAATTATTATAATTTTATTGCTGGACAACATTATTATTCCTATTCGAGGGCTGTCCGTAAATAAAGTTCTCCATCGAGTTGCAGTTGCAGCAAAGAGAGCTACATTTTGAGACCAACATCATGTTCTTTACTCTATGCATTAAGCACTACTATTCCAGCCTATTCTTAGCCCTAATGGGCGATTAGTCTCGTCACAGTATTCGAAAACATTGTGAAAGAAAATTGACGCTTTCACCAACTAAAAATCACATTCTTTGATTATCTGATAAAGATTGGGCATTTACCAGGAATTGTTAAGGAAATTGACAGGAAAGCCGGACTAGAGCAAGTAGTGGTTGAAAAAGTGGTCAGTGACCTCGAAAATGTCTACTTTTGTGTTGTTTATGTGTGTCTCTATGGACTTATTGTTTATATGTGTCTCTATGGACTTATTTAAAGGTAAGCCTGCTTTCCTGTCAATTTCCTCAACATTCTGTGATAAGATATCTGTGGTCTCAGTCACCAACCACTATTGAAGACCATCACCAGTTGACAGACGTGAATGAAGTTAAATGTTTGGACGTAGAAAATGTGAGCAAGAGGTGAAGGTGGTCTTAAAACAATTAATTGCATTATGTTTTCCAAGGTGTGGGCCGACTGCTGTCGTTCATCTTTTGAAGCAGTAATCAAATTTGAGGGAATCTTACATGCAAATCACAAGAGAGATTGCCAAACTAATAGTCATCTCAATAGTCATCTCTATTAGAAGTCTGAAACACGCCGATCAGCAAAGATTACTTAAATAAGATCAATATATCGATAGAAACCAATGATGGAACACCCATTGTCAGCCGCGTTGTGCAAACATGTACGGCCTTTGTCAAACTCTCTAAGCTATTTATGTTCATTTTCTACGTCCAAACACTTATCTGCATTCTCATCAGTTAACTGGCAATAGTAACAGAATGTACTTGGTGGAAACTTCAATTTTTTTAACGTTTTTGAATACTAAAACTAGACTTGCCTTCTTTATAGGGTGAGAAACCAGCTAGATTAGTATTGAGAACAATTCCTATGTTGTAAGGAATACGACACTTGACTCCAATTTGAACTATCTTGCTTAGCTGCAACGGGAGCTTAACGGAGACCTTAATTTACAGACAACCCAATTGACCGAACAGATATTTCTTGGGATTTGTAGTTGATTTCTAATTGAGGGTGTAAAACTGTGAAAAGTAACAAGTTGATCTCACGTTATCCAGTATTCAACATCCAGAGCATTAATCAGTGTTGATATATTCAAGATTTTAGTTAAATACAACAAAAAAACTGCCAATGTAAAAAGGAAAAAGAAAAAGTCAAACCTACCTGCCCTTGTCGGGTCCATCCCAGTAGGCATCATGGGTTGTCCAGGAGGCTGTGAAATTAAAAAAAAACACTTAAAACTCCCACAAATTAAAATCATATCATTAAAACTCACTATAACCTGGAGATGGTTGTTAAGTCTTTAAACAAATCAACACAATAACATATTAAAAATGTAATATAATTAAACATAAAAAAAGTAACACAACATGTTAGGAATGTAATATAAGCCACAAGGGCTTAGTTGTAAGGATTTTCTTCAGGACAGCAGGCTTAAAAGAATAGGATAGAGTCCAATCTGGTAAAAAAAAAATTGTACACTATAAACAAAATTTAGGGGAAAAAAGGAAGAAAAGTTCACTGTCACTGACAGTATTCTGTGCCAAGGAAGGTTTGAGTTGGAAAAGAGGTGTCTTTAGGCCTAATAATGACCAGGAAGTTGTTTTTTACAGTACAGATTTTGATTATTCCAGTTTATGTCGTATTGTGTATTGTAAAGAGACTATATGTATAAATGTGTACCTGCTTATAAGCAGTGGTTGCTCGTCCATAGGAACACATGAGCAAGTGAACCCCCAATGAAATAGAGCACAAACAACAATGATAACACCTGTTTATACTCAGTACCTATATCATGGTCTATTAATTAGTAAGTTAAGCGACAGGGGAGGTCGCTTTAATCCCTGCAAAGCTTATAGGGAGCTGCCTTAGAAGCATCTCTGAGCGCTCTCATTGGTTGATACAACACACACATCACATGGATGGGTGACATTAGTCACTTTTTATATGTCACTTCACTTTACTAGTTCACTGTGTGTCACTCACTACGCAACCTCAATCAGTGTCGTAAGTAGATTTGTGTTGTTGTCAATAAAGTCAAGTAATAGATCTATGAAATGCTGAAATGTAACCAGCAGTGTTCATGTTTTAGAATAATTATGGTGTTAATTTATATTTCAATTATATAGTTTACAGAAATATACTATTAAAAATGTAAAATAAATATTTTTTTGAAATTTATCATTGGAAGAACAGATTTTTATCAAAGAGAGTGTTCTAGGCCAACTCCAAAACTATATTATGTAATTTTGAGGTTAGGTATTTTTGTAATTTTAAGGGATTATGTATGTGCATTATGCGTGTACATTATAATTTGAAAGCAAATATGCGTTCGCTTAAGTTCTGTAATTCACTCATTACAAAGATACTCGGAGCTTTAAATAACCTTGATGACACGACTGCTAGCCGAAATGACCTTGATGATAAGAAACTCGACAAAAGAGCACCTCGGTAACAAGACTATTTTCCTAATCCACTTGAGACACGTCTTATCAAGGTTCTACTGTATGAGTATGTGTGGTGCAGTTGTGATATTAGATATAGTCAACTAAAGATGGAATTTTATTTTGGTATACTTACGCCATTGAATTCATTTCCCATTTGAGGCATCCTAACACCAGGGCGAGGTCCTGACGGATAGCGTGGTCCCATGAAAGGCTAAAATTTAAAATGTATTTGTAAGTTTAAAATTAATTTCTTAAATTTAAATCAATTTTAAACTAATTTTGCTGTCTTTATTTTTTTACAATTTAAGGCTTGGGTTCAACTCTCCCCTTATCTAATGTAAGGAATTATGGTTTAGAATTTTAAATTGCTTGGACATTTTGAGGGAACTTTAACTGTTTGATTGATGTTCTATCTGGTGTTGCTGGTCTGCAATATTAGTCTGGAATTTTGAAGAGTGACTTATTTGGCTACAAGGTTATCCCGAGAGCAATCATTTGGCCAAACAATGTTTCCTTGATTTTACAAATCAATAAAATAACTATAGGCCTATTGTATATATTTTTATGTATATCTTTAGTTAAACATTGGAATTACATGTTTATCAATTTCTCAATATCTAATTACCGTGGTTCAAAATGTTAGTGACATCAACGGTACATAGGTAGGCTACATAACGAAGTTAATAATGGTGTTAAAGTTTGAAACTAAATATACGATTCTAGGCCAAAAATGTCTTGTTAATATTTACAGTATAAGTGTACATAATCAAAACGTGTAGACGCTACTTATTTTATTACATTTGTACAGTTATTAAAAACAACAACCAAATTAATTTTCATCCCAACATAGGCAAAAGGATAACAGTATTCAAACATAAGTTTGTTGACCCTTCGTTGTCGTCTTTGATTTTAAAACACGATTAGTGACACAAGGAGTGTTTTTCTCAATACAGAAACACTTAACAAACAATGTAATTTTATACATATATTAATAAAATGTATTAAAACCAAGTATAATCAATAAAACTGTACATGAAATCAACACAAAACTCTTACAAGACAAATAAAAAAAAATGTATAGCAAACAAAAACGACACCATATGTGACTCACAGAACTACACTATGGGAATCCACCAAACGTTAGTGCGGGGGATGGGTCAGAGCAAAATAACATTTAATCGGTTCATAGAAAGAGGCACGTCAGAAACTGTTACCTTTAAAACTGCCGGCTAGCAATAAGATATATTCGTCTATAAAATAAATGTGCCTGGAGGAAAACTCCGTGGTCTCACCTATGAAGGGTTAAAAAAAGGGAATAACGCAAATAGCGAGTAGCAACTTAATATTAGCCAAAGACCTAAACATCTTTTAGGTCTTAAAACCTTAACTTAAAGTTATATTGTAAAAATAATCAGTGTGTATACTACTAATATCTACTTACAGGGAAAAATCCAGGGCCCATGTGATCATTTGGAGGCATTTGTCCCATAGGATTGGGTGATGGTCCAGCGTTCTGTAGAAATGAAACATTTTAAAACCTACTGACTTGTTCAGTTCATGTTTTATAGGTTAAGAATTAATGGTAGACAAATAAAAACCATCTTTTCTTGCCTCAACCTTTCGAACCTCTCTATCATGTTCTAAAGGTTCCCCTTCTTGCAAATGACAGGAAGGAGGAGTAACCTCGTAAAAAAAACCAGAGTCTATTTCGTTCAGATGGTAGATCTCTATAAGGAATCCTATCCAGCATGGCAAGGTTATCAACCACAAAAAAGTGGTCTTTGGTCAAACACATACCGTATATCAGAAGAGGTAGCAAAACTATTCGAAAACAATTTACCACCAAATATTATGCATCAGTAAAGTGACCTAATCTCACATAACCATTGTGGGATATTGCACAAGTAAATTTGAAGATGAGACTTATTGTTATTTTATAACCAATAAAAGTCTAACCATTCAGGTAGCTAGTTAGTTTAGTGATGCTATATAAAATGGGATAAAAATAATGATTTTTAAAGATTAGTCACCTAGTGGAAATATTGACACACAATTAGGCCTGTGGTTCATAGTAGTAAGTACTTACACTGCCACCTTATGATTTCAAAATACATTACTTAAAAAACCCTACCAAATTAAATTAATACAAGAAAGTGTCGACCGATAGGTACTTATTCTTAGGGGAGGGTTGACCATTATGGCAAAACCTACCTAGTGCCAACACATGATGGGTCAAAGCTCTCTCCCTCTGAGATCAGTTTGGTGGGAACCACTGACTTTTGGTTGGAGGGGCCCTGACAGAAAACCTGCAGCCTCTTCTTAGGCTATGGTGCAATTGGCTAACCACCCAATTACTTGAAGACCAACTATTACTGCAAAGTGAAAACTACCGAACTGGACAGACCAGAAAATACTGACCTTTGTTTTAAACAAACTCGAAAAAATCATGAATTGATACCGATAATGTTTGCGTGAACGAAAAATGACAAATCATTTGCAGTGATTGCAGATGACAACGATAAAGGTTCCATGACACATATGGAACCTATACACATATGTCCGAAATTTTGCCGCGATTGTGGAAGTAAGTTTCCATGACCGATGGGAGATATTCAGGATTTTGTTACTATTGCGGGAGGCATAGCGAAAGACAATAGGCCCTAATGTTTTCAGTTTAAATTTTGATTGGCTAGTTAGAATAAAGAATTTTCCATTTCTGCATGATTTTTTTTCTTTACTTCAAAAACGCCCAAATATCCCAAAATTACTTTGTGTAAGGCCATAAAGACAGTGGTTGGTGTAGTTTGACAAATCCATAATGAAGATTTGGTAAAATAAAAAAAGTTGTATTGGTAATTGGTATCGAGAATTGAGAATTGATTTTTATGGTATCAGTATCTATAATTGATAAATATTCGTATATACACATCTCTAAAAGAAATAAAGCATGGTTGGATTTTGGAATGCAAGAACTTGGTGGGGAACTGGATAGTTAACAATAATCCATGCTGAGATGAACAAGTATAGGTTAGAAATCCGTAAAACAAGATGGAGATGATTTGGGGAAACACAGCTTTATGACAGAAGTCGATTCTTTTATTCTGAGAGACGAGATGGAAAACCTCACGTAAGTGATAATGCCAAATATTCAAAGACTAAAAGTTCCCCAGGAGGCTTAATCATAATATAATGAGAAAATGTATTTGATTAAATGTTAACAGTTGGGTTTCAGTCCAGAATGAAGTCAGTGTACCCAATCAACTTGGGATTTGGGGAAACAAGACATGACGTGGGCTTCAGCAGACTAGACAGACCATTGTAAAGTCTTTGTAAAGACCCTATCCTCCACCAGAAAACTCATGGAAAAAAGATAAGTAAGTAAACTAGGTAAAGCAAATGATAGATCATTGAGGTTATCTTACACTGTTCACTGTTAGTTCTCTAGGACGAAAAATGTATAGCATGTACACAGTTATTAAATGACAAATATTAGCCAAAAATTAATTTTCATATTGAATTTTTGATAGATACATGATATACAACAAAAGATATTTTTTATTCCAAACAATATGGTTGAAAAGTGTAACAAACAAAATTATTTTTAGGTAAAATAATTTTAACACATGATATGTAGCCTACTTACATGTCCCATGCCATTGACACCGTAGCCTGAGTTGACAAATCCCTGAAAAAGTAAGCATTAATTAAACTAGGTAGTGTTCGCAAACGCGTCCACAAAATTGAGCGGAGTCATCAGGGCATTATAATGCCATTGACACTCACCATAAAGCTCCAAAATGGTTTTTACCTACAGTTTCAAATAGTCGAAAGACTGTGTAGAAAAAACCTTTATTGGTTGGTCAATTAACTTCAATGAATGTGAACATTTCCAACTAATAACAGTGATACCAAACATTTATCTT
This sequence comes from Macrosteles quadrilineatus, assembly GCF_028750875.1. Classification (NCBI taxonomy): domain Eukaryota; kingdom Metazoa; phylum Arthropoda; class Insecta; order Hemiptera; family Cicadellidae; genus Macrosteles; species Macrosteles quadrilineatus. Next base: position 76,952,549 of record NW_026542600.1, on the reverse strand, counting down.
CGACTAGTTTCTTTTTCAGGCGTTCTTTTGGAAATTCTGAGTCGAAAGCAGTCCATATATCGTTCGGACGGGCTTTCTGCTACACACGTCAACCCAGCACTGAATTCTCTTGGTCCAATATCATCAACTGCTTGGTTCAGGGTCATGCCTTGGAATTTGTGAAAGGCTGGTGTCAATAAAAATAGTTTTCCGGCACACAAAATGCCACGTTTTAAAATTTAGTTAAAAATAGGGACATTCGCTAACACATTATTAGATAGGTCATCTATAATAATTACTAAATTCAACTATTACATATAAAAGCATTTTCAAATGTGATAAGAAGTCTTCATGTTTGTATAAAATATTGTGGACAGTGCCAACAGCACCTAATACTGCATCGGTCCAAAGGTTGTGGCGTTACATGACTCAATATCTTTAGGCTAATATGGAGATATTTCCAAAAGATTTGCATTCATTGGAACTCAATATTGCGGCTATTGAAGGTTTGTCCATGATACGAATGAATGCTACAGGACTATGCAGCTTAGCCAATTCATTTAGGTGTCAGTCACAAAAGCGCCTCTTCTTTTCTTGTCCTGATACAAACAGCGTTGCATATTTCTACGATTTTGGTGGTAGTATTTATACGAATCGTAAAGAAAAGAATATAATCTTCCTCTTTTATCGTTCCATGAGCAATATTAGTAAGTGCAATGCGAAAATGACTGATCTTCGCCGGACTGACGCATGAATGTTTTGAATGTGTTCGTATGCAAAACATCCATGTGTATACCACTGATTTGAAAGATAAGATGGGATGAATAAAGCTCGATCCTGCACTGGTGGTAGCTTAGCCATATCACCACACAAATATACATTAAGATCACCAAACACTTAGGCCTAATCTTGGTTGTCAGGTTTCGCTTGACTTAGACTTAAGCAAGCGTTTGCCGATCATTGCTAGTAGCCTCTGCCTAAACAGGGCTATTTCATCGCAAACTACGACACGGATGTTTTAAAACAAAATCTGAAGACAAAGTTAATTTCCCCCCTAAGTTTACCTAGCCTATATTTTTTAAGAGTGAAAAGGACCCTAGCCCTAGGCAACTATTTCTTCATACCTGCGGTCAGGGGCTTGTACTTGTGACGTTATAGAGTGGGTAGAGAAGTACACTTACCTAGGAATTATAATTGATCAAAAATTTAGTTGGGCTCACCACATTCATTATCTCAAACAACCACTTAGAAAGCTCATATATGCATTTTCTCAACTTGCTGGAGTGCTGACCACGGATTACTGTTGGACAGTTTACTTGCCTACGTGCAGTCTTTGCTTCAATATGGTATACTGGCATGGGGGCGGTGTCTCGGCCTCTATGCTTGAGCCTCTGGCTGTTGCACAAAGGTCATTTATCAAAACCGTCCTAAGCAAACCATCGAGATATCCAACAGAGGATCTGTACTCAGATTTTTGTGTTCATGATATACAACAATTATTTGTATTTCCTTTTTAGTCTTTATTAGGTCAAACAAAAATAACATTTTACCAATTTGCAGCATAACTATTCTACAAGACATAGAATCAACTTTGGTTACCAATTTCCTAGATTAAATATAACCTCCCTAAAAATAACCCATGTTTTATCGCCCATATGTTATATCGCAATCTTCCGCCACAAATCCTGCAGTATGAGGAGAGCAGTGTCCCGGTGTACGAAAAAAAGGTGAGTACATGGCTTGCCAGCATTAGCCGGACGGCTACGGAGGCGCTGGTAAATCCCCATATAATAAAGCTAATTAGAAAACAGTTATTGTTTATAGCAGATTAAGATCTATTTTTCTGCATACAAGCTTATGCCTATGTGGAAAAATATATTTCCTTATAATTTTGATTTGATTTGAGTAATACTAAAGTTTAAATTTAATAAAACTTGATAGCAATTTAATTTGTGTAAACTAATACAATGCTGTAAGACAAATTACTATCTAACATCTTTAGCTATATTTCCATCAGATAATTCTTGATCCAGGATACCATCGTTGATATCATTAGGACAATAGTTTGGTTAATAGGCGAATACAGTTTTTGAGAATCATCTTACATAGTCATGATCATAGAAGGCTTTGGCTTCGCTGGAGTGTTCACAAGTATCCCTTCTCTCAGGAGCAGCACAATATAGGTCCCAGAACACACTGGAAGTAAAAAATCACATAGTTAAAAATGTGTATCTAAATGTAGGAGGTTTAAATTAAATACAGTACAATAGAGCGTTAATTAGGGGCCTAAAACCTTTTTCTAAAGCCTGGTAATCTGAAACGTCGGTTAACCAAAAGGACGATCACAGATGAACAGCGATTGAGAGACGATCAGTAGCAACGCTGAGACCGCAAGATGTGCTCACAGTTGTTGCCACAATTGCGAGAGACAGAGGATTTGGGACTTGTCCAGTCATCTGGGCACCTCAAATTCCCAATTCATATAACATTTCTACAATCATTGAGGGTTTGTGATCATTTTGAGTAAAAGATTTTAGACGTAGAAAACTATCGTAGCTTAATATATTTAGAATGTTTTAAACTGTAAACTGAGTTGATAGCAATTGGCAAATTAAAATGCATCTCTTTCAACAAAGTTTTTATACTGTCCCAAATGTGTAATACTGCATTAGAAAATAATAGTCATATTTGTCTTGATGAAATCCATTAAGAAACCCCCAACCTTGATAATCTGACAATTTTGGTGATCTAACACAAACCTGGTCTCTTACCTGTCGGATTACCAAACTGTTCAATAAAAAACGTTTGTTTCCTACAACACTTTTGCTAAAATATTAGTTTTAAGTTTTTTGAAACAACAAGCTTATGTTTGCAGTTTCATGACGAATAGGATAAAAATCGTACGATACATCTACAGTATAGGCTTGAATAAATATAAACTTACCACCACCATGAATGAAGAAAGCCAGGAGGTTCACCCAAAGTTATATTTTTTTCCCAGCGTATCTAAAAAGCATTTAACTAAGTAGAATAATAGTAAACATTAAAAACAGAACACATATCATATCAATAACTATCAGAAAGAACTACCTATTCCATCTAGGATATGAGGTGATAGGTAAGTAAAACCAACCAGGATCTCCATTCAAACTTTAAAATTAAATTCATGGTGTATTCACAGTTTTACGTTCATATTTCCTTTGCTGTTAGTCATTAAGTGACGGGGAAATTCGGCCAGGTATAGAAAGATTTGCATTGGTAGATCCCAGCTACCCAATGCAGTGTGTCAAAGTGGAACAGAACAAAAACAGTACATACTACAGACCAGTTTCACTACTGCTTTCTATTTCAAAAATATTTGAAAATTAGTTTATAGTAGATTTTTAGTAAATTTTACATAGTAATCAGCATGGCTTTAGGAAACAAAAATCAACAATAACAGCTGCTATAAATTTGATTGAATCAATTATCGACTCAATTGATAAAGGAGAAAAAATAGTAGGCATTTTCATGGACCTGTCTAAAGCTTTTGTCAGTGTTGACCATTCATTACTTTGCCAAAATTAGAAGTAATTGGTTTAAGAAATAACTCATTAAGTTGGTTTGAATCATACCTAACTGATAGAAAACAATTTGTCCAGCTAAACTATATCACTGACAGTAACTGCATAGGGTAATTAAATATGATTCTGATATCAGAGAGATAAAATTTGATGTGCCCCAGGGATCAATTCTGGGGTGGCTTTTGTTTCTTTGCTATCTGAATCGTATGAATAGTCCTCCGCATTACGTCTCTATGCCAATGATGCCAGTTTGAAAATATCCGGTCGCTCATCACAAGACATAGAAATTTAAAGTCTAATAGAACTTGCTAGTTTGGATCAGCAATTGAACAATCATAACTTAAGTCAACCCAAATTTAAAGGTAAATGAAAAAAGTATTGAAATAGAATCAGTTGAGATTTTTAGGTCTTGTGGTCAATAACAATCTATAATGGGATAGTACAAAAAAATAACAGGTTGTAACTTAGAGCCATTTATCAATTTTGTTATGTTAACCACACTCTTTGCCTACACATTGCATGCATAATTTCAATTCTATATAGTTGCCTTCATGTATATATTACAAACCCCTTAGAATGTACCATAATCTCCACGTAAGGTTTTTTTTTAATAGCTGCAATTCCCAAAGTAATAGAGATATAAAAATAAAAGTTGTCCCAAATTGTCCCACATAGCCCCAGCTATCAAAAGTATGTTTTAAAGCAGCCCCAAGCCTAACATCTTAGAGTTATTTGGAAATGTAATGACTGTTACAAAATAGCACCGACCCTGGGGCTACTTTGTACACTACAAAAAAAATTTTTTTATTAGGTATGAACACTGAATTTTTGTCCTAAACATAGTTTGATAGCCTATACAAATACGGACAATTAGCAATTTGTTCCAATAAAATATCTTCATAAATAAAAAAGTTATTAAGAAAATAAAAATAAATCCTTACAAAGTAGCCCCGTTTGACGGTAATGAAATTAATTTGGTTTGATGTAGCTGTAACTTTCAATAAAAAAACAAATAGACAATAGACAAAGCTTTATTGTACAAATTCCCAATAACAATTGATAACCAAAACTCAATATTTCATATTAATACTTCTATTCCATCAGCAAAAATGTGTGCACTTACTGATTACTTAACTAAGCTAAAGATAATTTTTATAAACACAAATCACAACCATTGAGTTAGGTAAATATTCAGTTTGGCTTAAAACCTTATAATGTGAGTTTACTAACTCTCGGTATATGGATCTAATATTTAAAGATACTTATTCAGTTTATTAGCTTGTCAACTAAAAGTTCCTCAATTGTATCATACTCAGTAATTTGTAGAATTATAGATTTTGGAAATGAAACCATAAGGCCAGGGCTACACAACGAGGTTTTGCTTGGCGGTCGAGCCGCAAGCTCCAACAACTGACAACACATTGAATCAATGGTTGGGCACTCATGACATGCGAGCTAGGGGCCTGGCGGCCATGTTGCAATGCATCAAGCTAAACTGCGTTGGAGGGATGACACAAGCAGTTTTATGAGACACACCAGATGTCACGGTTTGACTACATGGGGTGAGCTCTTCTTCTGCCATTTGTAGTGATTTATTAATTATAATAGAGTAAAGAGCATCTTACCTGTCACGCCAGATGCTCTTTGCCACTAATTGAATGTCTCATGACTGTATTTTTCCTGATTATATGAGAACGGATAAATTCAAGTAGCTCGTCCATCAATGCTATTGACATACAGTAATTACCAAGAAAACTCCACACTACGGTTTCGCATGAGCTTGTAAAAAGTATGAAACACAAATGGTTTATCTGTTACGGAGACCCAGTGATTTATGTTAACCTTTGATTCCACCTCACAACACGCTTCTAACGCACAAGTTAACATCAGTTTGTTATGCTACCATGACTACTGTGAGTGGAATGAACCTAGACGTAGGGCAGGAAACCCAAAAGGAAACGGTTCAATTGCGCCGTGAGTACTAACACCACCAAACCACGATGTGTGGCCCCAGCCTTACAGGAGTTATGAACACATCTAATTTCCGTCACTCCAAAAACATTAATTTGTAGGAACATAAAGCAACCAAACAGCTGTAAAACAAAACGCACTATTATTTATTTAGAAGTCTTCCTTTAAAATTGTTTAAAATTTGAATGTACATTTCCTTAAGAGTTGTCCAAGAGTGTTGTTCCAACGTGTTCGTCCTCAAATTGAACCCTGAGCATTTATCAGATACCATCGCAAACCAAGTACCAAACAAAGCTTCAAACATTCCAAATGGGTATTTATGATTTGGTTATTTGTAACAAAAACTTGGTTATTGTATGTTTAATTTATATTCCGGTTCACATTTTGATATTCAATTTTTGAGCCTTCTAATAATGCTAAATTTGTTATGAAACGATTTTGAAGCCTTACACACTTAAAATTAGTAATAGGTCCAGCATTATTAGTATATGCAGCATATTACCTCAGATAGAAAGGTTTGAGCAGCTTTTTGCGCTCCAACGTGCAAGAGATACTCATATACATATAGCGCCAATCTGTAACAACAACAAAAATCAATGATTATCAACATTCCCAGAGTACTATCTAAATTGGCCAGAAAGAAAAAGTTCTCTAAGGAACAACTATTTAAAAGTTGATCTTGGTAATGAGGCTTAATTCAAAGCACTATTCAAATACTGTACTTTAAAGTTACTTAAGTGTTTATCACAAAGTAAAAATTGCATTTAAAAAAAAGAATAGCCAACTCCTTTCATATAGGACAGTATATTTTAATTTCAAGTTGTTGGATTGATCACGGCAAATTAATAAACTATACTTTTTAGCCGCGTTTACACCAAAGTTAACAGCCAAAAGTTTACAACCAAAACTTTGCAACTAAAAGTTTACAACTAAATGTTGCTCCTCATTAATTTAGAGCAACTAGTGGAAAACTTGTTGCCAAATTATTGGCATGAATTGATCAGTACAGTTATACACAGTAGTGTCAAGGATGTCGTCAGACAAAGAAGACGCAATCTTTGCCGCGACTGCTTGTGTAATTATAGCCAGCCACTATACAAGAGGTCCACGAAGATATTGGGTGAGACCCTCGTTGATGGTTAGGGATAAGTACAGTGGCAGTGACATGCTGGATGATCTCCGAGAAGATGACGTCGATCCGTTGAGTGGTGAGCTGAGGTGCAACGGGAGCGTAAAAAGCTTCCTGAGAATGACAAGTATTGATTTTGAATATTCAATTTCTATGATCGGACATAAAGTCAAGAAAAATGATACTAACTTCAGGAAAGTCATAAAGGCCTCACACGGGGTACGTGGAGGGGGGGGGAATAGTTCTCCACTAGTTTTCCACAAGTTGCTTGCGCAAAGCGTGTAGCAGCTAGTCTCCCACTTTTTGTTGTAAACGTTCTTTGATCTTTACCGACTCTCCGCGGGAAACCAAAATTTAGTGGACAACTTTTCCCTCCACTAGTGGACAACAGAAAGTCATCGCATTTTGTAGAAAAAGTAACAAGTGTCCGCAACTAGTGGAAAACTTAGTGGAAGACTTTGGTGTAAACGCGGCTTTAAACACTATACTACTAGCCTATTTGCAGCTGGACATAAGGATTTCTTTTGAGATATTTTTAATAACCTGTAAGTTAATATTATTAACACTAAATTTTGTTAATCGGAAAAGATTTATAACTCATTTTGAACTCTGTGTAATTTTTTACAAATTTATCATCTGGTAATTTTTTAGATTTATGGTCGATTGGTAATTTTTTTGAGATTTTGAGAAGTAAAGCACACCTAGCCTTTAGCTACATAGATGCTATTAGTTAGGCCTACGTTATACCCATGCTGCCTATGGGTATAAAGGGTAGAAGCTTGAGTTAATAACACAGTTTTTATCTCATTCAATATGACTATTAATTTAATTGAGTATCTCTGATGTTATTTATAAAGTTACCATACAATTAAAATCTATCAAGACTTTACTCAGGCTTTTTAAGTGGTAAAAACATACAAAAAACATGTAAAAGTGAAGAGTAGAATCGTCCATAGTAAGTGTACGACATTTTCTATGCTTTCATTTAACTAAGTTAAAACTTATAAGTTTTCAATTTAACTTTCGTTTACTACAATATGCTATCATCATCGTTGTTCTCTATTACTGTGTCCACCTTATCTTCTTGGATGGCTTATTGCTAGGTTCTGCTTTATTTCTTTTCTTTTAGACTTTTAATTCCATTACTTTCTATTAGTGTGTTCAAAGTTCCATTTCTTTTAGCACAGATCTTTAAATTTTTTTAAATATGATGTATATTGGCATTAGAATATACTGTCTACAGTGCCCTTGCAGGAAGACTAAATGTGTACCACATTTTTACATCCAATTGCCTTTTTTTATCTCTTTACTATAGCATGCAGTAGTGTAGCCAGGAATAGGCATATGTACGGGGAGGGGGTTCATATTGCTATAGGCTTATATATGTATGTAGGGGGGAGCGAGCTTGCGTAGTGGTTAGAGCACGGGACGTCAGTCTCTGAGGTCCCGTGTTCGATCCTCGCCAAGTCACCAATGGATTTTATCTAAGTGATAATGCCGCAACCCCTAGGTCTAATACCCCCCGAAATATAACTGGGAGCTTTAATTTTTTCAGTACGTTCGGTATTGTATATTAATATTGTAGGCCTACTTGGTTTCAAAATTTAAGACCCCATATTTTCGTATTTGAGATTTTTAATTTCCATATTTTACTGCCACTAATGTTTGTATACCGTAATGACAATTAATCTAAATCATATACAGTAGCTTACTAATATTAAGTCTGAAACAAACTACTTAATTCGGAATTAACAGAATTTGGATGTTTATGGACAACCGTGATTTTAACAACTATGTACAGCTCGTGACATCTAAGCTGGCACTTGGCCGATCGCTACTAGAACCTATTTCAAAAACATTATGTCCCGTCATGCGGGTTGCATCAACTGTCCTCGCGACCCATCTGAAGGCGCTCAAGTACAATGCAAGGGGAGTCAACCCCGTGAGGCAGCGGAAATGTTTGCAGTCCGGTCTTTTCCCTACCTCCACCCTCCTCCCGCCTATACTGCCCGCGCTAGGGCAAGTGCCAGCTTAGGTGTCACGAGCTGTACACATTACGGTACATATTTATTGTTTATTTGCTCAACATTTTGGCCTATTGGTTGTCAACTTGATAGTTCCCCTAATATTTTTTTAATAGATAGCTACTAAACTTTTTGTTATGTTTTAATAGTTTGTTTTCAGAAAAATAAGATCCATGTTTAAGTTTTAACATTAATTTATGATATAATTTAATAATTTTAACCTCCATAGTCTGATAATAGTTTTACAAATATTATTATTCCTTAATTGGGGCTCTATTAAGTTCTTAAAATGTCTCCAATGCTTTTGCACTTTTTTATTAATTACTTTAAACAGAAAATTTTGAATTTTCAACCTTTAAATCTAGAATTTTTATTTAATCCCTTGATTTTGGGGACGGGAAAACAGCATTATGAGTTCAGACTGTATCTTCACAAAAGGTAGTTTTGGTACGTACATATTAAATATAAAATATTAAAAGACATATTAAAATATTGAAAGGTCTACATAGTAAATTTACTAGATAAATAATAAAAATTACAGATTTTTTTAAAGTACATTATCATGTGCTGGTCCTGGCAAACTAAGGCTTAGTGATCAGATCATGGCAAAATCCTTTCGTCAAGGGAGGTGGGGGTTATGACCCCCCAACCCCCCTTGGCCACTGATAGCATGGAAAACAAAAAAAAATACTATAGTAGGCCTAGCATCAGGTTCAGACTTCAGTCCTGTACCGCTGTGGTTTATTACCTGTAATCAATAAGAGTCTACTCTAGGCTTTAATGCTTTTGTGTGATATTAGAAGAATAAACGGTTATGGGCCTATACGCTGGTGCCGACCTCAGTCACTTTTTTTAGTCCGCCCTCCTCGTGATTTTTACTCACTTAATAAGATGTGTGCATATTAACTCCTGTTCTTGAACAAAAAAATTTAAATTGATTTCCCATCGGCGACTTTCTTGGTTACCACATGGCCCAAACAAATATTCAACCAAATATGGAAACACCATTAGCTTACACACTTCTTATGTTTTGTTACCAAAATCATTATTTATTTTTGCATTTTACAACTTTTTGGCTATTGTTATTTAAAATATGGTTGGATTTGTAAAACTAGAAGCCGTTTTAAAAGGTGGACAATCTTTGACAATGAAGATGATTCTTTGATTGCAGTGTAATCATATGTTTCTGTTTATTGCCATTTAGATGGGTCAAAACTTTGGTCTATAAAGCCTGGTTTACACGGGTCAAGTATGGCAGGTGAGATGTTCGGCCCAGTTACTAGGCCCAGTTGTTGATTTGTTCAACCCACCCAGTACTTGACTATAACTCTGAGAATAAGTGAGTGGTCACGTAAACATGGTTTAAAATTGAACTCTGAAAAATGCATGATTCTTCATATTGCTATACCCACTACTCTTCACAGAGTGGCAAATGGAGACATGCACGTTCAAATCACAGGAAAACCTTTAGTAGTATAAGTATACTATAAAAGTATAAACATGAAGAGTACTTTGGTTTAGAGTTTTAGATATTTTAGTTGCCAGAGCCATCTTGATTGTTTTGTTTTTCTTTTGACGATTGTCAAGAACTTTGTACATAGTTTTAACGACAATAAATCATTTCATTTAATAGTGAGGGATACCTTCAAGACCCTGGGTGTAGTACTTGACAGTTTCCTCACATTCTCGGACCACACCACTTACTGTATGTTTCCCAGGTGGCTTTGGGAAGGTTGCGTGGTCTGTACCGGTACAAAAACATCCTGCCAGAGACAGCCAAACTGCAGCTGGTACAGTCACTAGTGTTGTCAGTGCTCCAATACTGTTTTCCTGCATACGGCAACAGCATCTCAAGGGAAGAGATGTCCCGATTGCAAAAAGTGCTTTCTAACTACCCATTGATTAATAAATCAGTCCAGTAGAACTGCAGATCTTTAGTTGCACAAACATTTTTAAAACTGAATTTAATAAGAGTAGATTCACGCACAGCAAGACAATTCAACAAAGAACACAGAGTCAACTGTTCAACCAGTGTTGCCAGGTGTGAGATAATTATCGTATTTGTAGGCCTACGATACTTTTGCTACTTCCCCATAAAAAATAATTTTGCAAAATTGTACGATAGGTAATTTTGATGTTGTGTAAGATTTTTTGACATAAAGTACGATTATTTTTCGGTGTTAAGAAAATAAACTATTTCATATTGTATATACATTTAAAAAACGTTTCCCTTTGTAATATATGGAAAAACAGTAACATCACTTTGTTGCTGTTCGATCTGGCAACCTTGCAAAGGCATCAGCTGTGTTAGAGAGGGCCCATTGGCTACCAACTTAAGTGCTTATAAGAGAATTTTGAGAGAAGTTGGTCGCCATCTGTACTAGGGGTAGAGTACGTTGTACCTTCAATTAATTATTGAACTCAGTACATTGGCAGTAGGGGAATGAAATAACGCAATGAGCTGGTTGATTTTTCTAGTTGAGAACCAAAATAACAACATTTTACAGCATTTCAACTTTTTTTTCTAGCAGAGATGCAGATTCCGTGTGTGTGATAGTGCTGCCTCCAGTAGAATTTATATTTTCTAGCTCAGTGATAGACTGATAGAGCAAAAAGTGGTGGGCGACAGAGACAAATAGAGTTAAATTTCGGTGATTTCATCATCGACTTCCTCGTTTTACATCATAATATCAAAAAAATTGCGTGTTCAATCATTTTGCCCCAAATACAATAATTTTCGACTGCTTGTACGATAATTTACGTCGGTCAATCTGGCAACACTGTGTTCAACTAAACCATTGAGTGTCGAGTGAGTGGGCCTGCTATAAAGTCAGAGCTAAACTCAATACTGACTCATTTAGCGACCACAGAATAAAAAAAATAAAAATTTAATTCTGTGGTCACTGGACTCACTTGACAGCAGTAAACAGATGTTTTGTGGGCAAATTGAGGTGGTGGGGGTAGTTAAAAATAGCTTAACCACTTTTATAGTTTAAAAATTGCCATACTGCACGCAGACTCAGCCTAACAGTCACCGATGGGTTTCAATCTAAGTATCTCTTGAACATCAGCCGAGTACTCTATCTGTTACACTACGAACAACCGACGGCTGTATATCGTATCATTGTGGTAATGGTGTTCCGGGCCTCCACAACCCGGTGACGTCACAGCCGGACGCCTAATACACGTTCCGTTACGAGCCGTGTGTTCTTTGTGTTAGATAATATATGTATCGATTGTTTAAACTTTGATATTTTCAATCGATAGTATGGTAGCTGCACCCTAATTGAAGAACAGAAGAGCAAGTTATCATGAATACAGTTTTTTTAGTAAAATTGTATTGAGGCCTACGGTACTTCAAAAGATCTTAACAATGAAAAAATACATTGGGTGACAAATAGCCTTTATGCGTTTTTTCTGTTTTGTTAAATTTTACATTTTCTCCTCTGCATGCTAACTTATAGGCTACAGTTTCATTTATTGTATTTTGGCATGGTGTGCTCTTTGGACTTTTTGTTTGCAAGGCAAGAGGGATGCATTGCATAGGTTATTTCTTTTTTGTACCGTACCTAGTTTTAGTGTCCTGTCCAATATTTAGTCAATGACCGAACGGCTCAATAACTTAAATCTTAAATTTAAACAGCAATTCTGAGCAATTACTTGGTCAACCCCAATTTTTTTCATACGATATTTTACTACAGTCATCAGTATGTTCTCAGAAAGCAAGAAACATATAATTCAAGCCCCGCAAGGCCATCGTACAGGTTGCCGAGCAATAAGAAGGTTCAAAGTCCAAGCGATAACATTGGCTTGCGGGAGACGCGCGGAAGGCCAGTTGTGACAGTACATTATGGCTATGGCTAGTGGTTCGTCCGATAATCCTTTTCTATGTGACGGATGTGAGAACACGATACTTAGTTTCACGGTTTTAAGTGAAGATCAGGAAAAGTTAACATGTTTCTTTACAAACACAGCGTTTTGCAACGTAGCAAAGTGTGTCTACAATGTGGTGGGTCGATGGCGTTAAATGAAGAAAAACACACGTTTAACTGTTGGAATAGAATTACGTTTTTTTATTTTCACACATCTCTAAGACCAATTGTGACAGTACCGTATGTTAGGTTAGGTTAATTAAACCTAACCTAACTTAACCTTGCAGGGCTTGAATTATATGTTTCTTGCTTTCGGAGAACATCCTGATGACCGTAGTAAAATATGAAAAAAATTTGGTTGACCAAGTTAAAAGTTCAGAATTACCATTTAAACAAATTACATGATCAGGCTAACTCGAGGAAGTAAGTTAAAATAAATTGTGGGGTCATGCTAAAACAACCATTTTAAATAATATAAAAAGTTAGGCTGGTATTAAGTTCACAAACTTTGACGTGAGGGAATTGTTTACAATCTCCTGGCACACAAAGGGGCCATGGTCCTTTTATATTGTCAGTGGGATCCTTTGAAAGCTATTTCCTATCAAACTTTGCATAAATATTTTCAAGTATTATAAGTGACTGCACTTCATCATTCCCAATTGAAAACGTGAAGTACAGAACATATTCTAAAACACCGTTATGGGCTTCAATAAACTTGTTTATGGTGCAAGGGCACAATTGTTTTAAGCAGTTTTAAAAGGAATGTAATTATGAGATGAGACATAAACAGATATTTAATATTACTAGCTTCTAACTTATTAGTTAGTTTAGACAAAATGTTGGTAAAAAGACTATTAACATGTAAGTAAACTAAACATAACCTTAACAAAACAAGAATGACGTGATTCATTTCCTTACTTTTCTCGAGCTTGAGCATCCGAAGGTACTGTTGTCGTTTTTCCTTTAGCGTACATATTTTGTAAAAAAGTGTATTTACTAATTAGATATTAAAATGGTAGAATTCGTTCAGTTTACACTGAAAATGCATATTGCATTAGATATAACTACAGAACGTTCAACAACTGACTGACATCGACATGCTATGCTTGCTTACATAAACGTAAGCGTGGAACACTCGACCGACCAAAACTAAAACGTCTGTTCTGATTTCTGAATCTGAAACCAAAACGTCCAAAACAAAAGAGGTACAGTGGTACAGTATAGTAATGGGAATTGGAATGGGATTGGATATTAGCAATATTTAGGAATATAGGATTTGAATTGGGAAAAGTATTAGAAAAATAGTCTGCTTGCTACGGTTACACGATGCTATGGTTATAGATAAAACATAGGCTTGTTTTAGAAGACTTTTAATCAGTATAGAACAACTGAAGCCAACTTTATTGTTAGTTCTTTATTGTTAGTTGTATTGCTGTACATGAAACAATTAAAGAAGTTTTGATTTTGAATTCTGTCCGGTGTACTGTAGAGGTCGTGTTTTTGCCAACAATTTGTTTATTGTTATTTCAGTAATTTAAAAACCTTATTTGACCAAAATAAAACGATAATCATAAACAATAACTCCATTAATAGTTATATAACAAAACAGTAAAGCACAAATCATTAAATTAACCCCAAAATAATAGGAACAAAATGTTGTGGACACTAGCGATCGGTGTCACCGGACATAAACTAGACACGAAAAACGAGCTATCATATCGTGATTGACAGGAAGCTGAACCCCCGTCAGGGCTGTGTTAGGACCAGGTCCTTTCCTTTCCTTTTTAGCCGTAAATTAGTTGCGTATCATAGCGCATGCATAATCCCATGTATATTGTGTATAGTATTATATCCCACCTCCTTTCATATACTATACTCTGTGAAAAACTCGATGACATCAAAATATTGTAGATGATTGGATGAAAATGAAATTAACATTTAGTTAAGTCAGTTTACTAGCTTTGTTCTTTTTCCCATTTGGTGTTTGTCAATGTCAAAGTCAGTCAGACTTGTAGACGAAGGCGACGGTGGCGACGGACTTTTGACACTTCATTGACACCGACGCCGTGACGCCGAAGACTTGAGCCTTCACAAGACTGAAGTTTTGTGTCATTTACTAGTCCTAACAACAACTGAACAACTAGTTAGCTACTTACTCTCTGTCTGTTAGGTGGACAGATATTAATTTAATAATAATAAAATTAAAAAGTGAAGTAACCTAGCTTAAAGTGAAGGCCTAGTTTATTTATAAATTTAGTGAAAGTGAACAGTGTTTAAAGTCCTTGAATCGCGGAACTGTTGGTGAATACTGAATACAAAAAAGTTAAGTTCTAGTAGTCATTTTTTAATTGTGTTTATTTTCATCATGGACTATATAAGTTAAGTTAACCCAATCTAGAACGCAAAGTGTATTTTTTGCTACATTAATTTGAACTCTTTGAGGACTATTACACACTTTAAAGGTATTGGATTGCCTGAATAAGTTACTGTACTTAACTAAGAGATGACTATGTCAAATCCCAACACTTTCAAAGGCCCTTATCTCAGACCATGGATGAGAGAATATGGTGCTGCAGCTCCAGCCTCAGGAACAGGATTTAAAGGAATCATCGCTGGTAAGGGTTAGGCCTAAATAAACTTATTTGTCTCGTAATAAGTCAAACCATTGATCTTTGTTCATATTTTCCCCCCAATAAAGTTTATGGCATTAGGACCTTTGCTACATGGCCTTCACATCATTATCAAAACAAATGTTCCGTCTTAGCTAAGCTTTTAACCATTATGCTGATGCTCAGCTAGAGTGTAAGTTACTTTTGTAAAGAACATACGAAGTAGGTAGCCTACAAAGTTAGTTGCAGTAAGTTATCTCTCAACCCAACCAGACCAAATTACTTCAAGCGGATCCTGTCCCTTAGGTGCAGTTCGGTCGCCAACTCTTCCCACGGTCACAGCGCCAGTGCAAACATCTCCCGCGAATACGGAAGCATTGTCAACATGTTCAACGCTCACGGCGCGATCGTCAACATCTTCCGCGATCAAGGCACCATCTTCAACATGTCCAACGTTTGCGGAGTGATGGCTAACTCATCCCGCAGTAACAACTCCAGCACGAACGTCGTTTTTTTTATTTTCCATGTTATCCGACCTTGCCGTGGCCGGTTTAGGTCAGATAATCAAGATTCTACTGTAGATTGCTTGTTTATGGATATATTTTGTTCAAACTTGGCAAATTTATTTATCTTGTAGGCTACTAAGCTATTGATATTTTACTAAAAAAAACACACTTTATTAGTTTCCTTGTTGCAGCAACCATAGGTAGCCTACTCGTTATAAACCTAATGTTTATTTAAATAGATTTAATTGAAAATCAATTCAGACAAATGGTAATTCGCTTAGTCGGCAGGTTTGCTGCGGCGGGAGTATTTACACATTACTTCATGCTAGGCCTAGATTTTTGAACATTATCACTTAGAAGATCGTTTTGTTGGTTATTGGTGGGATTTGAATCCAGGACCTCGGGGGACTTAAGTCTTGTCGTTGGCAACAATACCAGCTTGCTAGGCCCACTATAGAAGATGTTACAAAAAGAACACATTAGGCCTACAACTTTCTTAATACATCAAAGAATTTTTTTCTAATCATAAGGACAGTAGTATTTCCGTCTTGGAAGTTTGTATAGCCTACATTTTAAATAGCCATACAGGCCTACAAGATTATATAGGCGTATACCAATTATGACACAGCTTATCCATTATGATATGGTCTCAAGCAGAGGAGGTGAGAAAATAACAAGTGGTTACGCTACATTTCTGCAAGTCTGTGTAATTATTAGGAACTAAATGTCAACATGTAGGCTAAACTATTTAGATTTGAATTGTGATTTGTTGTTTCAGGGGGTATTACAGGTGGTATTGAAATCTGCATTACCTTCCCTACAGAATATGTAAAAACACAGCTGCAGCTAGATGAGAAAGGAGGTGCCAAACGTTACTCGGGAATTGTTGACTGTATCAAGAAGACTGTACAAAGCCATGGGTTCTTTGGTCTATACCGAGGACTCAGTGTGCTGCTGTATGGCTCCATCCCCAAGTCTGCTGTCAGGTGCGTTATATTTCACATTTTTGAAATATTTTAGATTTTTAAGGTTTTAGGCCTATTACTTTGTCGTCTCGAATTTCCCTAAAAACTTGACTTGGCTCGTGATTTGTTCACTTCTTGTACAATTCCAGACCGTTTGTTTTATATGGTTTTTACATTCGGTATTTTATTATGCAAGAAGGTTAAAAAACTATTTGGAAAACCATTTTTCATTATGGTGAATAACTCTTTTTATTGTAGTTTTTCGTTTGTAGGAATGTTTTTATATTTTTTTTTAACTTTAAGGGCTCATTAATATTACCTGAGGCATGAGTACTGAGTAGTGCCTACTGCAGTTAAAAACAGTATCCAGGAAAGTAAAAGCTGTAGGTAACGCAGTGGTTTGTGTATTTGACAGGAAAAACTCAGTTTGAAAAATTCAGAAAAATTATAGGCAAAAAAATTCTAACAACTAACTTACCGTACTTTCAAAGAAAAAATATATATTTAAGGTAGAACCCCGCTATTCCGAACTAACTATGAAAATGTTTGTGATCACAGTTGACGTTTCGCCACTTTTTGTTGAGATATTGCTGGCTTTTTCGACGTTCGTGACATCATATTTTGATACCAGGAAATTTCAGGCAACACCATTAACATCGCCTACTTTTGTGTCAACATCAATATTCTTACTAAGTTCGCAATGTCATCGCTAGAATCTTCAACATTTTCAAGCTTTTCCGAAATCGCTAGCTTTGATGACATTCGTAGTGACATAATTAGCTTCGTACTAACTTCTTGAAAAATTAATTATTTTCCAAACTTAAGTTCGGAATAGGCCTAGATAGACTATTGAAATAGTGGAGTTCAGAATATCGGTATTCTACTGTAGGTATAGCATTTCTTGAGGTGAGTAATTTGTTAAATTTGTCTAATAATCAATGATTTTTAGATTTAAACTTTATTGAAAACTTAGCTTGACAAGTTTATAATAGATTTGAGTTATTAGTACTGTCAGGTTCCCCATAGGTTTGATAAAAAATAATCATTTGTCTCTCAACTAGACCCATTATCTCGGTTGTCTTTTCACTCCCCTGCTAATTAAGCATTGTCAAGTAGTACAATTACTGACTCACACAGTAATACAAGTACAAGCCCCTCTTGGCTGGACTTTGTAACGACCCAAAACCCGTCAAGGGGTAAAAACCCGATTTTTAAAAGTTCCATTTTAAATATTATAATTTTCTACGTTCGGGGTAAGCCGCGCCCGCGTTGTCAGCGGCATCGTAGGGGTAAGGGTCCTACGTCATCGTAGAGGGGATGACGCTAGTTACCTACCCCGCCGCCAGGGGCGATGGCGAAGAAGGACCAGAAGAGCGGATCAGTCATGAGTCGTCCACCCGCTACCGAACCGTCAGTACGCTTGCTGTTTGGAGACAATCCAACAGTCTATAACCTCCTAAATTGTGGTCAATTAAAGATTTCCCCCGTTCCTGGTAGAATCCTAAGTCATCAGGTTAGTGTGCTACTGAATTTATTTTGTTTAATCTCATTTTTAGAGAAGTTTTATTATTTTTATTTTACTGTGCCGCAGTTGCGCGCACCCCGCACGCCTTTTCACGTACGAGCACACTACCTTTTGTCTTAAACCAGCTTCGGAAATCAGTTAAGTTGCCGGAACGGTTTACGTACGACTTACCCCGTTACCCCGGACCGTCCTACGTAAATTTGGTTTAAGAAACCCCGTACCGACTCTGGTGATCGACCGAGTCTAATTTTCCCGACACGTTTACTTTGGTGATTACCAAGTATAACGACCGAATCACGTTTTAGTTTAGTTTCTAATTAACTAGGCTTATTCGCATTTCGATAGGTTATTCAAAATTCAAAATTTAACTTTACATATTTTTCGAGTGGCTATGATGAGCACTTGTTGAAGGTAAGCTTAACATTGTAAGCATTATTGTTGTAATAAATATTCTGAGCCAATAAACTCGAAACGATAATTAATTAACAAACACGTTAGAGCCCTGGACTATCTCATTGTAGGCTAAGCTATCTGGACAAATTTAAGGTGTGACAGAATTTCAGGTGAGACGACAATTACGTACTATAAAATCTCAATTTTGTCTCCAACCCGAAATTTCGTCATAACTTATGATCTGGGGATGTTATGTGCGTAGCCTAAATAACTATAGGCCAATAGGCTACATAATTTTCAAAGACTTATCAAAATGGTTCTATTGTGGTACCCTTAATGGAAATGCATATTAAGTCAAGCATGTATGTTATCTTATGCATAGGGTTCACAGAAAATAGGCACTTAAGGAATAAAGCTCAAGTGAGACACTACATTAGGCTACTTGAAAATTTAAGCTGAATTGGTGGCCAGCCATTAACACTACTTTTACCGATGTTTAACTCTCGACATAAGCCTACAACCGGTTTTTCCATATCTAGTTTTCAGTCTCTGTTGACTCTTAATGAATATAAGTTTTACCTGGGGAAACAATTTTAATAGTAACTGTTTAACCCTTTGCACTCGAATGGCCAGCACTACAGCTGTTTCTGCGTCAGCTCGTCATTCTTCTCGCAGCGCCGTGTTTCTCAGGTTGTACAGCCAGCACTGCTGGCCACTGTGTTTCCTCTGTTAGGTTGGCCACCATTCTGGGAACCATGCTTCACCAGCTAGTATAAATAATTCCTGTTTTTGTTTAATTATAGTAAGGGCTAAGGTTTTACTCATTGAAACCAAATATAAATTCAATAAGTCTAATATTATTATATTTTATTGAAAGCTAATGAAATGAGAAATACAATCAAAAATTTATGTTAGCTGTTTAAAATCACTCATAATAAATTATTAAATTTAAAAGTTAACAAAATACTGTTGCAATGAAAATGATGTACAATTTTCTTTCCCTCTGAACCTAAGCCTTGAACTAGTTCATTTTTTATACTATCAGATTTATCCAAAAACCCTGCCTAACAGGGAAATCAGTAGTGGCCAGTATAGCTGGCCGTACGACCTGAGAGGCACTGCGCCGCGTAAACAATGACAAGCTATAGAACGTATCCATGTCTAGAAGGGCTGGCCATTCGAGTTGAGGGGAACTTTCCTTAAATGGCTTTGAGACCGCTAAGGGTTAATATAATGTAAAATAATGCATTCAATAATAGGCCTAATATTTTTACAATGCAAGGATATTTAAAACATGTATACAGACCAAAATATCAGGTTCACATACTAATGAATAACTTTAATGAATTATAATTACATACAAATTACATACGTACCGTAGGCTATCATAAAATTAAAATGGTTCAGTTTGTAAACTTTGCACTTACAGCATTAATCAATTTGATCTGTTGTGGATATTTTCTTCTACCGTACAATTCAAACAAAGCAGAAAGCATGTTACTTGATTTAACAATTTGTTTAACATGGTACTAATGTACAACTTTTGTAAAGGGAACTAACAGACCTGATTTCTTAAGGCATAGAATTCTGCTCAACACTATATTTGCTATGAGTATATATAAATACCATTTACTCTTTTCATAACTGTAATTTAACTGTGTTTGTGGATATCATAATAATAAGCCCACAAATGATTGCTTCAATAATATGTTTACCTGATAGACCTTTTACTGTTTGACAATTATGATGTTAATATTTTACTTCTATTGAACTTTATCACGATTTCCATTGTTAATTGTAATGGCATTAAATCCAAAAATCAGTGTTCAAATTGTCAGTTTTAACAAGTGATGAGTTAGGATGTTCAAATTGATTCAAGGCTGTTGTCTAGGCTTACAGATAAGATGCCAAGCTATCAGTGAAAAGGTCGTAGACTCTGGACATAGTTATCTTATGTACCCTTGACAAGTGTATTAAATAATATAACTACAAATTTAGTCATAAATTTAAATAACTAATTACTTGTTTACCATGAGTTTGCTAAATACATAATACACACCAATTAATCCTAGAAAGATCCATTCCCGTTGATTGACTGTAATTCTTGAATGTTTTATATTTCACTTTTCTGAATAATAGAGGAAGATAATCTATTTCAATTCTCTTTAATTGTCTTGATTTTGTGTTCAATGTAGTCTTAAATAGATTAATTACTGTATACGTTTAAAGTGCCAATGGTACTTCCAACGTACCAATGGCACTTTGCCAATGGTCGAAGTGCTATATACTTGTAGAGCTCCCAGTCAAGTTTAATTATCATCCACAACTTGCCATTTTAAGTTCCATTGTGATGTTATGAAAGTGTACATAATGCACTTGACATAAACTCTCAAACCTATTCCAGCCATTTAGTTGCATAAGTTTTTACTGTTACAAGTGTTGAACTACAGTATTCATATAAAATGAGGTTACTAACCTGTCAATCAGTCCTATATTGTCGTAGATTAGTATCAGGGTTAAAACCCCATTTTCAAATCTTCTCTTCTATCGTCATATGTCAAACATATCCTCTTGCACTAGCCGTCGTCAAAATTACTTCACAAAAAACACATACAGAAACATTTAAAGTTACAAAATCATGTACATGAGTGCGAGGCCGGCCAAGGACAAACAAGACCAAGACAAACCAGCAATCCATCTAAAACGGCAGCCATTAGGCCTATTTTCACACCAGTTGAATGGTACAGTCATCTCCCAAAGACAAAAATTTGACTTTCAAATACTTGTGTCAACTACTGTAATTAAAAGTTGTATCCCACTGAGCAATATGTGTAGTAGTTACCTTACAACAACTGATAATCAAATATGAACTGTATATACACTTCTCTTAAGTCAACTCCCAGTAAGGCATTTCGTCAAGGAGCAAGAATTACTATTGTATCAGGCACCACGAAGTCTAAGCACAGTTGTCGAACATTTTCTACAAATCTATGTAAATATCAACCAACTACTTCACCTATACAACATAGTTCTAGGTATAACTATCATTTGTAGATTTGGTGCGTTTGAAGCCCTCAAGACTAGATCGATGGATGAGCGAGGTAATCTGTCTCCGCAGATGAGGGTATTGTGTGGGCTGGGAGCTGGAATCTGCGAGGCTGTGTTTGCCGTAACCCCCATGGAAACAGTTAAGGTCAAGTTTATCAATGACCAACGTTCTGCAAATCCTCGATTCAAAGGCTTCTTCCATGGTGTTAGCCTGATAGTGAAAGAACAAGGTAAAACTATATAGGCTACTTTAGGGTTATATACTTTTTTCTGATACTAAGTATATAAGTGATTAATGGACGTTGAATTTTAGTATTAGTTGTATGAATTACAATTATTTATATTAATTTATACAGGGTGTCCATAAAAAACGTTTCAGGACTTTGGGAAATGGATCCCCATACTAAAAGGAAGAAAAAAGTTTATGGGAAGGTATGTCCGAAAATGCATATTTACCCAGATATCCGCCATTTTGTTTTTTATACAAAAATATTTTTATCTGTGAAGTTTTTTATTCGATGATTATGAAACTTAGTAAACATGTTACCATACACAAGACCTATTATAGAAAAAATAATAAAGTTGTTCCGATTGTTAATTTCAAAATGGCGGCCGTTTGAATTTTTCTAACTTAAATAACTCGAAAACGGCTAATTCTATGAAAAAATGCCAAGAATACTTTTTTTTAACATTTTTAATTGCCTATCAAACAATACCAAGATCAAAAAGATCGGACAAAAGATAACTGAAATATTACGTTTTTTCTGTAAAAATAAGGCAAAAATTAGGGGTTCCCCGACTATCATTAACTATGATATTTCAGTTATCTTTTGTCCGATCTTTTTGATCTTGGTATTGTTTGATAGGCAATTAAAAATGCTAAAAAAAAGTATCCTAGACATTTTTCATAGAATTAGCCGTTTTCGAGTTATTTAAGTTAGAAAAATTCAAACGGCCGCCATTTTGAAATTTACAATCGGAACAACTTTATTATTTTTTCTATAATAGGTCTTGTGTATGGTAACATGTTTACCAAGTTTCATAATCATCGAATCAAAAACTTCACAGATAAAAATATTTTTGTATAAAAAACAAAATGGCGGATATCTGGGTAAATATTTATTTTCGGACATACCTTCCCATAAACTTTTTTCTTCCTTCTAGTATGGGGATCCATTTCCCAAAGTCCTGAAACGTTTTTTATGGACACCCTGTATAATATACAGTAGTAAATTTTCTGTTCAAAGACAATGATAGAAATTAACTTTTCCTTTATAAATTTACTTAAAATTCCCTAAATTTTATTATTTTTTTAAATATTTTCCAAAACATGAATGTTTCAAAAGGTTCAGACTTTACATCCAGTGTGATGTAGTTGTAGTTTTAGACTGGTTTCAATGGGTAGCACAACAGTAGCACTTAAAATCTAATTTTTATTTTTCCCCTCCATACATATCATATGGGATATTCATGTTTTTATTTTATTGTAATTTTCCTATAATAACCCATAAAATAATGGAAAAATGAAATCTTCACAAAAACTGCTCAAACCATTTTTCCTATAAATTTTAAATAAATGTCCTATAAATGTTTCCTATAAAACTTCATAGTCCTATATAGTTGCTCCCACCACTTATTCATTATAAGGATTTTTTACATTAACATACCCTACTATGCTAAGGATTTAATATAAAATGGCTTTAATTGATTAGGCAGCAAAAGTCTGTTTTTAGGATGTTTCAATTTTCTTTGGGGTAACTTACAACTTAAAAAAATAGTAAATGTAATCAAATTAATTCAACTAACCTCAATATGAATTGGTCTAGCTTATTTGTTAAATAATACTTTTATTTCAATATAAAATCAGTGGAACTTAAATCCATCCTAAATTTTGATTCAAAATTTATGTTAAATTACTCTATAATGTTTACAGAATCGGTTACGCCATCAAGAAGCGAGCAGATAAATAAAATAAAAATGTTGCAAGTCCATTACATGATTTACAGGTTTGCTAGTAAACTGTGACAATTGTTTTGATATGAAACTAACACATGCACTCCTTTAATCGTTTTGATTTTCACAAACCTTACTCAAGTGCTCTCAAGACAAGCACCTAAACAAACAATATTAATCAAACAGCTCTTTCTGCAACTGATTATAGGCCTACTGGATGATCAAATTGCAACAGAAATTTTAAAAGACTTACTTTCCTGCTCTTGTATTTGATAGTTGGGTGTGTTGCTAGCCTATTGGTTAGTATCTCAGATTATTGTGCGAAAAGGACAGGGTTTAATTCACTACATATCCGCAAAAATTTGATAAGTTTAGTTTGCATAATTTTCTCTCAAGACCCTTTAATATTCTCTTTAGAAAAACTCCACTGGCAGAAACTGGAAAAAGCTGTTTCCTATTTAACTTTTAAGTATGTCAAGTATTTAACTTTTATTTCATTTTAGTGAACTTTCCCTGAAGGTGAGAAGCTATTACTGTATATGGCACGGAAAGACCTAGATCCTTATCTTGTGCTAAGAGGCCCCAAAAAATTAACTTATTTGTTAACATTTTTATATATTCAATTCAATTCAAACCTTATATTTAATACAACATCGTGCTAAATATTACAAATCCTGATGTGCACAAGGAAACATTTAGGTACATTTGGGTGAAAAAATTATTTGGGACAGTTATAATTGATAACACTTTTTTTCTTTTATGGAATTGTAATTGATGTAGAAAAAAGACTTTGTGGTAGTACATGATTAACTCTATGTTATATTAGATTTATAGATGTATTAAATTTATTGTATGACCGGCACTACTACCTTCACATCAGTTATAAAAGTAGTGCCGGTCGCTTGTTTACTTGTCCGACGCTACGTCATGATGACAAATTATTATTTACGAGACAACCCAAATTTCCAGGATCGCCATATTGGTTCCTATGAAACCTGTCCACCAGCATATTTTATCGAAGCAATATCAACATTTGACTGTTAATCATTGTGGCTTTACTTTTCTTGACCGATGCTACAGTATAAAAAAATGAAACACCTGTTTATTAAAGTATTTTATAAATTATTACTTAACGGTAAATATTTAAATTTTGAACAAAATGGACCTCACTGACATCTTACTCACAACTGACAAGGAACTGGCGCTCTACCTGCCATGTAACGGGTAGAAACTGAAATTAAAAATCTGGCAACCGGCACTACTTAACAGTGTGAAGACTAAGTTTTAAAGCGTTATATATCATTTTACAGATTATCTATGGTGTAATACTCATGTTTAGACGTTAGGATACATTGTTTCGATAAATAATAAGCAACTAAAGTTTATGATTTAACATCAAATTAGGACAAACAGATTTTTGAGTGAATCAAGACCGTACTGGGGAGCGGCCTGCGCTACAATTCCGGAAGTTATTATACATATATAATAAATTATTTTACTCAAAATAAGATACCCAGTTGAAAAGTGCATTCTGCCTAGTTTTCAATTAAAAACAAATTGGCATAATATATACGTGTGTACTTGGATAGCCTTTAACAAAATGTGATTTATTCAGTATAGCTTTCTTTGCTTTTTTCATAACATATTCCCTTTTTGGCGGTTTGTAAATTCAACTATTATCGGATGGACAACATTTTGTTTATTAGATGGCACGGTATTCTATGAACAACTTGAACACCAAAATTTAAAACTATTGGTTCATCAATGGCAATTGCTAATTTTATTAACAATTTCAAGGATGTTTTCTTCTTCCATCTCTGGAACACCATTAATTTGAATATTATCCAGCTTACTTTATTGCTCCAAGTTTTCACACTGCATCTTAATTAATGATACCTCTTTCTCAAATTTATCACATTTATCTTTTAAGTATGTTATTTTCACTAATAACTTCTTGTTTGAGCATTCTCAAATTAGGTCTAAACTTAAATTTATTTTAAATAAAATAATACTTGTTTTGTCATTTAAATAATAGATATTTAAATGTTTTGTGTGTAAATAAATCACTGCACTTTTTGGTTCAATTCAGAATAATATTTTAAGTGAGTTCATAAAATAAAAATGTATTAAGTTAAGCCAGACAGAGAGAGAGAGAGAGAGAGATAGACGCTAACAGCACAGACAATGCAGACAATGCAGAGGAATGTGCTGCGTATCCTGCTTATCAGTTCCAGCCGACATGATATAGACTGACCAGTGGTTTTTCCTGTACACTTCTCCAACTCACTCAGTTACTATGCAGTCTTCATGTGAATCAAACATTATGAGGGTCTCTGAATCCCTCTAATTATTTTACTATGGGTCTCAGTATCCCATATTAAATCATCAATTATTGACTCTATTGTTTCAACAGAAGTTTTATTTAACCGTGAGGAACATTCACCAGAAGTTTGTGTGCACACAGTGTTATATTTTATTTTCTCAAGAAGTGTTAATCTCCATTACTTGGTATTAACGAACATTCATTAATTTCTTCTCTTCGAGGTCGTGAGTACATCTCTACACATCATTCCTCTCTGTCTATTCCAATTTGGACTTAAATATCTCATCAAGAGAATAGTTTTGATTTGATTTGTAAAGGGTTAATTTAATTTTGTATCATTATAATATTTTCTGAACTCAAATGAATTTATTATTTTTCCAGTAGGTAGTAACTCACTGTTTAGACAGATCAATAAACTTGATTTCTACTATATTAACAAATATCTATTGAACCAGCAATTATTCAGTTTGGTAGCAAAGTCAGGAATTTAATTTTTAATTCCCCTTTGTTCAAACATATTGGTCCTTCGAGCCGGATTAACTTAGTCATTTGTTAATAAATAAAAAATTGTAAATTAAAATATCCTTTTAAAGAAACATATTTAAGGTCATTTTTAAATTGTCAAAGTAAGGTTAATTGTATTTGAAGGTTATTGTAGATTACAGTTGAGAATTTGTTTGTTTAAAGGTAGTTATCATATAAAATATTTGGTATTCATTTGATCTTTGATTAAATTAGATATTTAATCGTAAAACGCTCATACATTTCTCCAGAATTGGATTTGTGGTTTATTGATAATTTTAAGAGTTATTAGGGTTGTTTTGAGAATTTAATCTGAAAATATTTTCTTCTGATGAATAGTTTTTAACACAAATAAATATTGCTGATTTATATTCTACAATCTTGTTTTATGTGCTGCTGTAATATTATATACAAGCTTTATTGAATCATTTTGCAAATCATGGTGTGAATTTTTTTATCTACTTTCATTCTGAATTAATGGTATTCTTTATTCTTTGTTGATTTTTTTTACTATCTTGAAGTATATAACACTTGTCATGTTCATACTCGTGTAAAGATTGCTCAAACATTCTTGTGCCTTTGATTACTTAAATTTTCTCTTGGTATTCATTTTCTGAGGGGGAAAATGAATGCAGAAGATTTTAAGCGTAAGGTTTCTGCCTTGAAGAGAAAATTATCAGATAGTGCTAAGGAGGTCCAAACTATTAATGAGAAGGGTAGAGCAGCTCTCAAAGATCCTGCTCAAGTGAACTTATTCAAGGGTATGTTTAAGGTGTTAGAGAAATATTTTTCCAAATTTGAAACGTACTGGGATGAACTTATTGATCTACATGAAGATGAAGGAAAAGTCTCAGAATTTCCTGTCGAAGCAGATCTGACTATCCAAACTAAGGCCAAACGTTATTACTACGAGGCACACACAAGCTATGAGGCACTTATGGCTCTTGTTCAGACAACATCACCTCCCTCACGCCAAAGCATTAATCCTAATGAATCAGTTATATCATCTGAGAACAGATCAAATAAAATTTTACCTCGGATCAATCTGCCCCACTTCAACGGACAAATTACAAACTGGCCTAAATTCCGTGATGCATTCTTATCAATTATTCATAATGATGCTTTGTTGACTAAAATGGAGAAATTCCATTACCTGGTTTCCTCACTTGTAGGCACAGCTTCTGCAGTTATAAGTAACTTGCCATTAATAGAAGACAATTATGACTTGGCATGGAAGGCATTGAACGACACGTTTAATAATAAACGTATGCTAGCCTCTAACTATTTAAATCAGCTCATCCAGTTTAAGCCACAGCAAGGCAAACCTACCATTGATTCTCTACAGAACTTTGTATCACAAGTTTCAGACAATATTGCAGCATTTAAACTGCTAAAAATTCCAAATGAAGCAGATTTTGTATTGTTTCATATTGCTGTTCGATTATTAGATTCTGCGACCAGAGAACAATTTGAACTTCAACACAAAGATAAAGATTTTCCTGTCTTTGATGATCTTACGAAGTTTCTACGGGAACGATGCCTAGCATTACAGCTCGCCCTTGGAAATTCTCATCAATCGCCACATGACAATAGCTCTGCGAAGCCTAGTGGCGCTATTAAAGGATATAATACTAGATCTTCTAGCCGTGGTATGCGAGCTACACTCTTGGCTAACTCACCAGGAAATAACATGCAATCGAAAGATAACAATAAAGGTTTCACATGCTTTCTATGCAACAGTGGTAGTCATACACTCTGGAGATGTAAAGATTTTATGAATGCAACAGTTGATGAGTGACACAAGATGTTAAAAAATTGGCATGGATGTAAAAATTGCTTGTATGCCAACCACACTATAGGAAAGTGTAACTCAAAGTGGACTTGTAAATTTTGCAAGAAGAGACACCACTCGTTACTACATATTCCAACCTCAGCTGATGAAGAACCGAAAGATAATGCTACTAGTGCACCAACTTCGTCTTTGACTGCAACTCTTCCTCAACATAGCAACATATTGCTGGGTACTGTTGTTGCTGAGATAAAAGATGCTTCAGGAAGATTTCAACCCATACGTCTAGTGAT
This sequence comes from Macrosteles quadrilineatus, assembly GCF_028750875.1. Lineage (NCBI taxonomy): Eukaryota > Metazoa > Arthropoda > Insecta > Hemiptera > Cicadellidae > Macrosteles > Macrosteles quadrilineatus. The sequence goes on along the minus strand of NW_026542600.1, from coordinate 76,924,085 downwards.
AGACTCAGGAAGTCAACATTCCTTCATAACTCACAAATGCCTCACCAAACTTGGTTTATCGACAACTCCATATCCAAAGAAGATATCGGCTATTGGCCAGACCATATTTGATGGTGCAAAAGGCAAGGCACTTTGTCATCTGAAGCCAAAAAATCAGGAAACCCCTATCCTCAAAACAGAAGCTGTTGTGATCAACAATATTACTTCATACCTACCCAACTTCACTATGCCTTCTAACTTATGGTCGGAATATACCAAATTTGAACTAGCAGACCCTAAGTTTTGGGAACCTGGACCTATTGAGTTTTTATTGGGCTCTGACTTGTTTCCAGATGTTTGGCTTGGATCTTCAATTACTCTTCATGAAAACCAACCCAAGCTGTTTGCATCAGTCTTTGGCTACATTGCTATTGGGAGAGTTCTTGACTGTCAATCATCCGCTAGTATGAATGCTTCTTTCTTCACCCTTGCTTATGATAAAGATGACATTCATAATCAGCTGCAACGATTTTGGGAACTCGAGGAACCTGCTTCTATCCCAGTCCAAGAAAACCCAGAAGATTTAGCTTGTGAAAAGCATTTTACGGAGACTCACTACAGACTTGAGAGCGGCCAGTACGTTGTTTGCCTACCGTTTAAAAGTGAGCCAAAGCATCTTGGTGACTCTGAAAGAAATTCTCTGAAAAGACTATACAGTCTAGAAACAAAACTGACAAAGAATTCTCTACTTAAGTCTGAATACTGCAATTTCATGAAAGAATACCTTGAACTGGAACACATGAGCCCCACATCATCTACTTCAAAATATGTGATCCCGCACCATTCTGTTACTAAAGAAGATCGCTCACAGATTAAGCTCAGAGTAGTATTTGATGCTTCTTCCCTTACTGACTCTAACACGTCTCTAAACAACCATCTTATGATAGGCCCAAAATTACAGCAAGACATCAAAAGTATCTTGACAAGATTTAGGATGTATCCAGTAGTTTTTGTGGCTGATATAATAAAAATGTACAGGCAGATTTTAGTTCATCCCTCTGATAGGGTATATCAACACATTTTCTGGAGATTTGATCCTTCTGAAGCTATTCAGAAATATGAACTGAATACAGTAACGTATGGTACTACCTCTGCACCTTTTTTAGCCTTGAGAGTCATGAAACAGCTAGCAACCGATGAAGGGACTGACTATCCACATGCAGCAAAGGCTATTCTTCAAGACATGTATGTCGACGATCTTGTCACTGATGCTTCTACTGTTGATGAAGCCTTGAAACTCAAGGATGAAGTAATCAATCTTTTACACAAAGGTCATTTTGGTCTAAGTAAATGGGCCAGTAACTCTCAGGAAATTTTAAATGCAATCAATCCTTCAAAACATATCAAACAGATCAACCTCTCATCTAGTGAAGATTCAAATGTCAAGATCCTAGGACTTCAATGGAACCCTTCAAGCGACACGTTTGCATACCAGATTGAACAATTTACCCCTGTGTTTACTAAAAGGGCCATCCTATCAGCTGTTGCAAAGATTTTTGATCCTCTAGGATTCGTTTCTCCTGTGATAATGATTGCAAACAGCATAATACAAAGCCTATGGAAATTGAAGCTGGGCTGGGATTCGGAAATCCCAACTAACTTGAAGACTCTATGGAATGACTTGACTACTCAGCTAGAGAACCTGCAACATCTTAGTATTCCAAGATTTGTAACATCTGACAAACCATACAAATTGCAAATAGTAGGATTTGCTGATGCTTCAGAAAAAGGATATTGTGCTGCACTGTATCTGAGAGTTATTAGTGACAAAATAATTACAAACCTTCTAACAGCCAAAACTAAGTTAGCCCCAATCAAGACACTGTCTATCCCACGCTTAGAGTTGTGTGGAGCCTACCTGCTTGCAACAATATTCCACTCTGTTATGGAAACCCTCAGCCAATTTGCCAGTAATCAGTTTCAGAAGCCTATTTTCTTCACTGATTCTTCAATTGTCTTAGGATGGCTGAATACACCAACTTACAAGCTTAAAGTTTTTGTAGCAAACAGAGTTGCACATATCTCAGAACATACTCCTGTTTCATCGTGGAGACATATTAAATCAGAGGAAAATCCAAGTGACCATGGTTCTAGAGGACTTTTACCAGATAAACTAACTAACTGTGATCTATGGTGGCATGGCCCTAAGTGGATGAATATGCCTGAAGATAAATGGCCAGAGTCTACAGTACAGTTCCAGCAGCAGCCCCTACCTGAAGTGAAAGCTGAACCACAAGTGCTTGTCTCAAATAGTACTGAGCCAGAGCTTATCAAGATGATGGAAAACTATTCTTCATACTACAAACTTCTACGTGTAATATCTTGGATCAGAAGATTTATCTACAATTGTCAAGCTAAACTACACAGTACTAGTCGTCTTAAAGGACCCCTTCAGCCTAAGGAAATTCAAGAGTCCTTACTATCCTGCATCAAGAAAATTCAATCACACTTTTTCTCTATTGATGGCGACAGAAGATGTGCAACTGCTGTCCTCAATAAGTTTCATAAACTTACCCCTTTCTTTGACAAACTGGGGATACTCAGGGTGGGCGGTAGGCTAAATAATGCAGCTATCCCAGAAGATCAAAGACACCCAATCCTTCTGCCAAAGTGTCATTTCACCTTATTGTTGGTAGATTATTACCATAAAATCTACCTACACCCAGGACCCAACTTGCTTCAAGCTCTGATTCAATTACGATTTTGGATACCATCACTGAGAAATATTGTCCGTCAGCGAACCTTCAAATGTCTAAGGTGCTTCAAGCTAAAGGCTGAAACCTTTTCCCCGATGATGGCTGATCTTCCTTCGCCACGAGTGAATGTAAGCCGAGCATTTTTACATGTTGGTGTTGACTTTGCTGGACCTTTGACTATGAGAGAGTCGTTAAGAAGAAAAGCAACCACTGCCAAGACTTACATCTGTGTTTTTGTCTGCATGGCAACTAAAGCTATGCATTTAGAGCTGGTAACCGCACTCTCAACAGATGCCTTTATGGCTGCTTTCAGACGGTTTATTTCTAGAAGAGGTCTTCCTGAACAAGTGTATTCCGACTGTGGAACCAACTTCAGAGGAGCAGCTAATCGTCTTCGAGAGTTAGGATTATGGTACTCCAATCAGACTACACAAGAAGAAATTCTACAGCAAACTACTAAACTGGAAGTAAAATGGAATTTCAATCCTCCCTATTCCCCACACTTTGGTGGACTGTGGGAGTCGGCAGTTAAATCAACAAAGACACATTTGAGGAAGATAGCTGGAGAAACTGCTTTGACTTATGAAGAGTGGTCAACCTTGCTCACCCAAGTAGAAGCAGTTCTGAATTCAAGACCACTCTGTCCTTTGTCAGCTAGTCCAGAAGAAACTAATTTTCTTTCTCCAGGACACTTTCTTGTTGGATGTCCTCTTGTTGCTCCTCCCGAACCTTCTCTTCTTGATCTTCGAGAAAACGTCCTTACAAGATGGCAACTAGTCCACAAGATGGTTCAACATTTTTGGAAGAGGTGGCGAGTGGAATACTTGAACATCCTGCAAGCGAGAGGAAAATGGACAAGATCTTCTACAAACCCTAAAATCGGAGACTTGGTTCTTCTTAAGGATTAAAATGTACCTATCTTGCAGTGGCCTCTTGGAAGAATCATCAAGACTCACCCAGGCAGTGATGGAATTGTTCGAGTGATGACTGTCAAGACCAGTGACTCTGAATTCCAACGTCCAGCTGTGAAATTGGTACCTCTTCTTTCAATCAATTCTGACCCTTTTAAGTAAGATGCTAGAAATTTCCTTTGAAATTTCGGTGGGCGGTATGTTTGAGCATTCTCAAATTAGGTCTAAACTTAAATTTATTTTAAATAAAATAATACTTGTTTTGTCATTTAAATAATAGATATTTAAATGTTTTGTGTGTAAATAAATCACTGCACTTTTTGGTTCAATTCAGAATAATATTTTAAGTGAGTTCATAAAATAAAAATGTATTAAGTTAAGCCAGACAGAGAGAGAGAGAGAGAGAGATAGACGCTAACAGCACAGACAATGCAGACAATGCAGAGGAATGTGCTGCGTATCCTGCTTATCAGTTCCAGCCGACATGATATAGACTGACCAGTGGTTTTTCCTGTACACTTCTCCAACTCACTCAGTTACTATGCAGTCTTCATGTGAATCAAACATTATGAGGGTCTCTGAATCCCTCTAATTATTTTACCATGGGTCTCAGTATCCCATATTAAATCATCAATTATTGACTCTATTGTTTCAACAGAAGTTTTATTTAACCGTGAGGAACATTCACCAGAAGTTTGTGTGCACACAGTGTTATATTTTATTTTCTCAAGAAGTGTTAATCTCCATTACTTGGTATTAACGAACATTCATTAATTTCTTCTCTTCGAGGTCGTGAGTACATCTCTACACATCATTCCTCTCTGTCTATTCCAATTTGGACTTAAATATCTCATCAAGAGAATAGTTTTGATTTGATTTGTAAAGGGTTAATTTAATTTTGTATCATTATAATATTTTCTGAACTCAAATGAATTTATTATTTTTCCAGTAGGTAGTAACTCACTGTTTAGACAGATCAATAAACTTGATTTCTACTATATTAACAAATATCTATTGAACCAGCAATTATTCAGTTTGGTAGCAAAGTCAGGAATTTAATTTTTAATTCCCCTTTGTTCAAACACTTCTTTCATTGTAACTGACATTTTTTATATGACTAAACATATATATGTGTTCTATACATTTCTCTATATATGTTTATACATCTATATTAATATGTGTGTGTCTGTGTCTCTTTGTGTGTGTGTCCATGGTGTTCTATACATTTCTCTATATATGTTTATACATCTATATTAATATGTGTGTGTCTGTGTCTCTTTGTGTGTGTGTCCATAAAACAGATAACTCGAGTAATTTTGATCCAATTTTTATGATATTTTGCATTAATGTGTAGGGCTGGATACACTTGAATGAATTGACGAACTAGCAATATCGAGTCATGTTAAAGGGTTTTCACATTTAAAAAAATGTTTCTCTAATTTTACCCATAAAACATTAAAATGCCAAATTAAATATTAAATATATACAGCTTAAAAAAAAAACAAATAATTTTGTGTTGCAGCGTTGTTGTAGTATTAAAGGTTACGGGGTAAAATCCAAACAAATGTACATTTAGGCCTAATATTCCCATGTTATTCTTATAGAGATAAAAAAAATTGCTTTGTTAGTTGTAAGAGATCGTTAAATTGTGAAGTTATCGCCCTATAAATTAAGATATATGAAAATATTTTCAATTTTTAAATAGAAGAAATAGAGTTCCAGAAATTTATTATACACAACATATGACATGTGAAGGTTTTACATGGAAGAACCATTTCACAAATGGTGAAAATGTGTTACAAAGATAACATACTTTTATCTCAGGTGATAGAGATAATTTACTGTTTCATTTAGGTACCATTCATCTTGTATACTTTTGTACTCAAACTACTGTTCATCTTATGGAAACAAATTAATATCAACTAAAACACTCATAAAAATTGAAACTTTGGTGTGCTATAATTAATTCACTTTTTCATATTTTTTACAAAAATTTTTTTATTGTTTTGTTAATTCTTCTGCCATGAAGCAAATGTTCAACTATTTTTGCTTGGTCGGTATCAAAGCCTCTACTATTAGCCAATGACCAACCTTGACTCTTACTAACCCCAACCTTCTAATGATAACAAGTTCAAATGTATAATCGTGTTACTCAAGGTCTGGTACATCACTTATATTTAGATATTCCTCAAGTTTATTACTGCACAGGTGTCAAAATCAGATTTTTAATTGCACGAGTCAAGTTTTGATGATCGTTATTCCCATGATGTAAATTTGTTCAGTTACAATCCTAATTTTAAGATAAATAATTTTGGCTTTTATGCTATTTTGTTTTAATAAAGTAAAGCAAGATCACATTTTTAGCTATAAAAAGGACCATTTCAGTTTTAGTTTTCCACTACAGTTACTAACAAGTAATGGCATGGAATAACACTGAGAATCGATTTAGCTCTGTATAAATATCTAAATAACAAAAATTATCCAATCTCTTACTCATTTTGATTTGAATAAAAATCAACACAAGAAGTATTTACTATTTACTGAATTTATGAATTATTTAACCAAACATTTAAATTTTCTTACCTTTAAGAAATCTTGGTTGGTTTCCCTATTACTTTGAAAAAGTTAGTTACAAATAGAAATTTTTCTAAAAAAAAAAGAGTAAGGATAGTTTACTTTCGTTGGATTTAAAATAATGAGATATGTGACTTAACTTATGGGATTACAAAAGCAAATTAACTTAAAGCATAAAGTTCAGTGCATCACCTAAAAATAGCTCAAGGCCAGTTGTTGTGATTGGGAAACCGTTTAACCTTAAAATAAATTAAACATAAATTAATAAGTTTCATACCACATTTTGTTTTTTGCCCGTATGAACTAATTGACAATAATGGCATGAAATATTATAAATTATTTGTTGAGTACATGCTCTTCGAGTGTATACTTTGGCAGTGGCCTGGTGGATGCTGAAGGATTAGGCAACCCGCACACTCTCACGTGTCAGGGTCCAGCCTTTTTACCTGGCTTGACTCAGCCCTCTAGTACGCTCTACAAATTTTTTAATTTGGTTCTGGAAGTTTATGGTTTTGTGATTTTTTAAAATCTCCTAATTAAGACATTAAAAATGAGTCTAAACACGATACAATTATATTGTGTTAAAAAGAATTACTGTTAATCTTAAAACTTCAATAACTGTGAACGTTTTATTTCGGACATAATAATTCAATTTGATGTATTACACTAACATTTTTATTTATTTTATATGATGGTATTAGGTTTGTTTTAGCGAATTTCCCTGGCACGTTCCCTGGAATTAAACTGGCTTGAGTGGGATGATAAATTAACTACAGTTGATTATTGATAATTCACTTGTTTTAAACCTTGGTAATTTTATTAGTTTTTCATTTATCACAATCAATTGATGATTTTGTTATTCATTGTGACCCTTGGTTGGAATATAATTGATAAAATAGAAAAAATACCTTATCCAACCACAGTTGCTGGTATGACAACTAGTTTTGTTCCTTAGAACATCGTCAGGTCATTGTATGCAACCACATCATCAATGTATTAATACATTGTGGTATGTCAAAAGATTCTTTAAAACACTGTCAGAATCACAATAGTAAAAACTAGTCATGTTGATCAAATTATTAAAATTGAATAAAAAGTGATAAAACTGGTTAAAACTGTAAAGGCTGGCCAGCACTGTCTTATCACTGTCACTGACTGAACTGTCATAACTGAACTGGATTATAAATTTGAACGAATAGTGTTTTTTGCATCTGGAGGCATCAAAATGAAAAAGTAAATCGGTGTCGGGCCTAGGTCTTACTGTGCCACCCACAGCTTAGTAAGGGTAATAGCTACTTCCCTACAAGGAAATTTGCTAAAAAAGCAAAGAGAAAATAAGAATTTTAAACAGTTGCACAGTCAGTGAGTGGTTCATGCAACTATGTTCTTTTTAAACAAAAATAGGCTACAACTGGACCATAGATGGGATGATTACTTCAGTATCCATAAGTTAATGAGGATAAATTCCTTCAAATAATTTGGAAATCTTATTCAATCTGGCGAGGTAGTCAAATATTTGTTTATTTCAACTAATCTATGTTTATCCGTCAGGATTCCGAGGAGTTTATCAAGGACTGTCAGCCACCATTATGAAGCAAGGCAGTAACCAAGCCATCAGATTCTTTGTGATGGAGACATGCAAAGACAAGTACAGAGGTGGGGACCCAACCAAACCTGTGCCCAAGATGGTTGTTGGAGCCTTTGGAGCTGTCGCGGGAGCAGCATCGGTCTTTGGAAACACTCCCATTGACGTTGTCAAAACAAGAATGCAGGGTCTGGAGGCATCTAAGTACAGTAGTACCTGGGACTGCTTTGTTAAGATATGGAAGAATGAGGGACCTAAAGCGTAAGTGTATAACCATCCAAACATGTATAAGAGTATATTAGAGCTCTTTTTCGGCCTCAGGTTTTCCTGCCAGCTGTTTCATGAAATTCAATGTAAACTGTGTTTCTGATGGGTAAAGATAGTTGACTCAAGAACTACTCATGGTGCATCTATTTTAATCGTTATTTTAAATTACTATCAAGCTTGTAAATAAAGAATTGTATTATTTATTTCAAAACATTTTTATCACTCAACTTCATTTTTGTGTTAGGAAATTTAAATCCTCACACTTTTTTCATTGAATTATTATTATTTGCTCAATCTGTAATTTGTCAGATTTTAAGCTGAGGCTGGCGATTGCAGCTAATAATGGTTCCAAATTGCAATGTGCACTTTTAAGTTGATGTGCGTCCCAGGTTTATGACTTACCTGAGAAATAATAATTTATGATCAATACAATGTTGATGTAATTTGCAGGTTCTACAAAGGAACAGTCCCACGGCTATCCAGAGTATGCTTGGATGTCGCTATCACTTTCATGATCTACGATTCATTCATGGATCTCTTCAAAAAAGTTTGGCCGTGAGGAGTCAGTCGTTTTTAGTATTTACGGTGTAGTTACTTGTTGAACTGTGTTTGTTGTACTTTATGTTGTTCTATCGTTATGTTAATATTTCAGAGATTTTATTTATGAAGGGATTTTAACAAGATTTTTTTGGTGATTGTATCAGAAAACTTACGTTCCTGTCCAAAGCCAATAGTTTTTATCGGTGTTTGTGTTTTTAAAAATTCACTAACAGCTGTGATTTCTCCTAACAATTTAATAAGGCAAAGGATACGTATGACTGCCATCTCTCAGTGTGTCATTAAATAGGTGTAAGTTATTTTTATACATGTCAACGACTTAAGGTATTAGTGAAAATAGATATAAGATACAGACTGCGGGAGAAAAGGGTTCAATCAAGAGAAACTTTATCAATTTCATAAAATTTAATTCTATAAATTAAGTATATTATTCTATATTTTGACCAATCGAAGTATAAGAGTTAATAAAACTAAACCAGTGTGTGGCACAACTTCATTTCAATCTTTTGTGCTTAGTTTTATTGTTACCTAGCTTTTATGATATTTTTTTCATAAGCCATACTAACATTCCTTCTGTAAAATAGGTTTAAATTCTTTTGCATTTATTTTTTTATCAAAAATCATTGTTACCTATATATTTATTTATAAGCTTTGTTTCATACTTGTAAATTTGTGTACGTTTTGTTGTTGAAAATTTTTTGCATGAGTGGCATTACTATTTTTTTTAGTTTTGAAATAACAGGGTAATTGAACAAAATATAACATTCCATTTATAATTGTATCAACAGTATTTTAAGATTTGAAATGATCATATAAATTAATTAGGAAATCAATGAATGATCTTGCATTTATTTTTATTTTTTTATGTTATGGTTTAATATTACTGATTGGAGTTGTGCATGATTATTCATGTTTTTTAGGTTTTGTGGAATACAACAAAATGTAATAATTTTTTAACATTGTATGTTTGAGATGATATATTACATTATTGTAAAACAACACAGAAACACTGAAACTACTCGGGGTTGAAAAAGATCTGTCATATTTAATATTTGTATGCATAAAAATCAGTTTTTTGTTTGTCTTTGATGGCAATTTTCTTCCAAATATTTATTTTAATCTCGACATCTTGGGTTATCTTAATCTCTTTTCTAACAGTGTCAATTCCAACTTGCTCACTTAATTCTATCTGTGTTTAACATATCTGCCAAACTTTTAACCATGCCATTCAACGAATTAGAAGCTTAAAAACAACTTTATTAGCCATTAGGTTTTATTTTAACTAGAGCTTATTAAACAAAGTAATTTTTCATGAAACACTAACAAACTGTACCATATGTGCCTAGAGTTCCTAAATTATTCTACTTTTCATAATGTATTTTCAACCGTGCGTGTGGGTGCAAATCACTCCTACAAAGTGGAATGAGTGTTTAAGCATCACATCAATATTAATAATAAATTGGGAGACTGATTGTGCCTTACAATTGTATGCTCCAGATCAATTTTCTTTCATTAAAATCTCTAAGGAGGCAAATTAAAAAATTTTTCTTAAAGAAAAAAAGACTGATTTTAAGCATATATTTTTAAATTGTATTGTAATTATTTATATGTTTAGTAAGTCAATGCCATGTCAAATCAAAACAAGCAATATTGTTTTAAAAGTGAAGCTAAATTTCCATCACCTGTCAAATAATATACAAATGTTTTACTAATATAAGCTGTATCTTGTTTTAGTTCTTGACAACTAATTCGCATATTCAATTTTTTATGTTTGTGATTCTTATTTTATTGTAATGGTTATTAGGTGCACAAATGTATTAATTTTAAACTTTCAAATTTGTCTAAACTTATGGTTACTTAAGTAGGCTAATTGACAGTAGATGTTCAATATACTGTAAGCCATATAGGAATTATCATGGGTGTGTATAAATAAAAATGTTTTGTTGATTGGAACTTTGGAAAATCTAATTAAACTCCTCCACCAATTGTGGTTTCCAAAGCAAAATTCCAATATATTTTATATTGACTTCCTTAAGAATTTTCTGGATAAATGGAAACAGATGCACATTTTCCCCGTAGTTTTCAGTTCTAATGAGTTGAAGATTTTATTGGTGGAGTAAGGAATTCATGTCAATACAGTACAACTTCGTTAAATTGGGCTAGCTTGCACTGTGGCTTATCCTACATAACAAAAATTAGTTTTAGCAAAAAAAGAGAAGAAATTAAAAATATACAATAGTTTAAAATATTAGCAAATCACAAAAACCAATGACAATGACTCATCATGTAGGTGTGTAGTACTATAGTCAGGAAGCATCAGACGTATAGTCATGGTTAACAAACTTGGTTCAGCAAAAATGGCGGAAACTCGATCACAGCCTAATTATACGCTCATATGAAGCAATAACACTATTCTTATTCATTTATGTAGTTACATTTGCCCAACATGTCTTGGTTATTTGGAGATTGGCCATGGTGGTGAGGGACGTAACGAGGTTGTACTAATGAAGTTGGTCAAATATATAGTTTTATGTTTTCAATCCTATTGTTTGCGACGATTGTGTTTTGACATTTAGGTCATCATTAGCTCCTTGCCACACTAGGTTTAATAATTGAATCTTGGCTGCAGTGGTGTAGCAGCTGTGTTAGTTAGTCGTAAAAGGCACATTTTGACACGAAGCATACAAAGATTACACAGACGATTATTATGACAGTGTCGCCGCAGTAACTTCCTCTCCAGCTCATATGTGCACACTTAATCGTCCCTAATGTCCTCCGCAAACAATAATTTTGGAAATATAAGTAAAATATATTTTATAATTCAGTTTGGTTACAAACCTTCGATTGTGAAGTGGTCAGTTGACCAACCAATCAACTGAGTTTGCATTGCATTATTTTGTTTATTTTACATGGCAGCAATACAAAAAGTGATTGGAGATTTGTACACAATAAGCTTTAACTTCTCAATGATTTTGATATTCCATTGGTTGGGTTAAATAGTTTCTCAGTGTCTATTTCAAAATCACACTTCGGCCCAAAATTAGCTGAGTGCTAAGAATAAACATAACACAGAGACACCATTTGTTCTTTGTAATTCTTTTTCAATGTTTCATACAAACTATTATCGTCTGCCGCTTTGTCATTAGAAGAATCTTGATGGAGGTGAATATGATTGAAAAGTACACATTTGTGCACTGTTACAAGTAATAAAAAGAAATTAAAAATATAATAGATACAAAAGTTTTACAGTAATAAGACTGGGATATTTCCCAACCGTCGTTAAAACATGTTCCTATTTATTTGAGTACTAGATACAACTAGAGCTGTACCCATTTAACTTGCACTGGTTGTCCTAATTAACATCAACTCATCACACAAACAATCAACATTTTATTATTTTACAGTACTGTGATATGGTAAGTCACTTTATGTCTTTTGGCATAGCCACCTCTAATACACAAGGCCGCGATGTTCGAACTGGCAACACCGCACTCACCCGCAGCCTGGGTCCGGCACACACCTTAGGCTATAAACATCAATGAGTGTATTTCTGCTCTGTATCAATGAAGGAAAGTATGTAAATGACGTTATTAGTGGATTTTAGGGTATGGTAAAATACACAAATTAGAATCTAGCTTGTTTATTTACAGTAGTGAAAAAAATGCAACATATACCACAATATGTCTAAAACTAAAAATACAAACATAATGTTTTTTTTTTGCTGCATTTATCATATTGTAAGTACGATGAATTTGGAAATGTATGGACATTAAATATTCCCTTTGTTAATTTGATAATCTATCTATCTCTATATATAAATGCGAAATTCTGATGCACAGGTGATTACGTTTGTGAGTGGCTTATTAGAGCAATCCTTCAACCGATGGAATAGTTTTGTGAGACGGATTTACTGCAGAAATTTTGGAAGCATTTTTGATATTGTTATTTCATTGTGTTTTACCCACTATTTCAATTGTGAAAAAATAGTCTGGAGGTAACGTAAATTAATGAGTCCATTCATTATTGTTCAGTATTTCGTATAAGTATTTGATGTAATATTATTTGTCAGGCAACTCAGCACTGCTTTATTTCAATTTTCTATCGTTATCCCTTCCACAGAGATAGAGAGAGGTCCCGTTATTCTATAACATTACTTGCTTAGAGGGGTCTAAGTATTCCCTAATTGGTGAACTAAAATATAGCAATAAATTTATTGGTCGAGACGGTCATGTGACCACTGGACGTGTCCATTCCTGAAACCCACAAGCATCAGTCTTTCGGAAAAGCTCCTTGATGTTCACACTCCTGTTCATCAAGTCTCTAAAAGAAACACTCCATTAAGAGAATATACCTGCACCTGGTAAACTTACAGTACAGTTACTTTACGGATATTTTTGTTTTTCAAGCCCTTTAAAATTGATTGGAAACCAGTTGGGAAATTTTATTTTTTACAGTCAAAAATGGGGAAACCTCCATTTATTCCATAAAACCCCCTATTTACACTTGTTCCCAAAGTCTGATCATGACGCCATTGCCATTTAAGTTTATTCCCCGCCCTACACCTTCAAGCAATATGTCATCAAAATCGGACAAGACGTATGCTATATATAGTCTATAGAGATAAACCTATAATTTTTTCATATAAATATATTTATATTCAAACAAATAGTGTTTTTGGCCTCTTTAGGGACATCAAAATTAAAAAAGCTCTAGGTCCTACTGTGCCACCTACAGTAAGCTAATTCCCTACAAGGAAATTCCCTTAAAACTAAACCGAATACCTTAAACCATATGGAAAACGGTGAAACTGTCCAAAAAAACAAACAGCTATCCTTAATCTTTAACTATATATACCGGGTGTCCAAAACCACCCGTACACCCCTTTCAAAACGATTGAAACCTTTTTTTACAAACAAAAATATAGAACTAGCTAAATTGGGCACGGTCTACCAAATGGTGATAATTTCAAATCCAAAATCAAACCGGAAGTGGCTTTTTCAGACCGTAAGTTGACTTTTTTAAATGTAAACTACCAATTTTGATTACAGAATCGGATTCTACGTTGAAAAATACATAACTTTTGCCAAAAACATTTTTTGAAAAAAACTTGTTTTCTACTTCTAATCCCCCATTAAAGTCAATAATTTTTGGTCATTCATGTGTCAAAGTTTCTCCAAACAATAATAGAGAAAAACAAATAACAAAGATTACATAAAGACATACGATGAATAGAATCAGCTGTTTATTTTAAAAACCTTAGCAATTGAGTAACAGCTGGTCTACACATTGCTAAGTTTAATTTTTTTTTTTAATTTATTTTTACATTTGACCCCTTTAATGTAAAAACAAATGATTTATTTTTAAAATAAAATGAAACTAAGCAATGTGTAGATCAGCTGTTACTCAATTGCTAAGGTGTTTACAATGAACAGCTGATTCTATTTATCACATGTCTTTATGTAATCTTTGTTATTTGTTTTTCTCTATTATTGTTTCGAGTAACTTTGACAGTTGAATGACCAAAAATTATTTACTTTAATGGGGCATTAGAGGTGAAAACAAGTTTGATCAAAAAATGTTTTAGACAAAAGTTATGTATTTTTCAACGTAGATTCCGATTCTGTAATCAAAATTGGTAGTTTACATTAAAAAAAGTCAACTTCCGGTCTGAAAAAGCCACTTCCGGTGTGATTTTGGATTTGAAATTATCACCATTTGGTAGACCGTGCCCAATTTAGCTAGTTCTGTATTATTTTTTGTTTGTAAGAAATGGTTTCCATCGTTTTGAAAGGGGTGTACGGGTGGTTTTGGACACCCGGTACAACAAGGTCAAATTGCATAATGGTGTTTATTTATTCTACGATGATACTTAGGACTACATCAAATCCAGGCTTCAGATTTTGCCATAGAGAAGTCTATTTTTGCAACTATAACAGGTTACGTACCTTGACGTCCACAATTCCTTAGTCGGTGTCTGTTGACTATAGTTTCGACTACTACGTAGTCATTATCAAAACAGAACGTTAAAATAATTACATTCATTATTTTATTACATTATTTTAACGTTCTGTTTTGATAATGACTACGTAGTAGTCGAAACTATAGTCAACAGACACCGACTAAGGAATTGTGGACGTCAAGGTACGTAACCTGTTATAATTGATTACCAATTCCGGAAGGCTTCAACATGAATCTATTTGCAACGTGTTCAATCATAGACTAACCAACACGATGAAGTATGTTTTATCTATGGTTCAAGACAATAATCAGACATAAATTAAAATCTAGCTCAATGCTCATGGCTTCTACAACATTTCCATATAACGCTGAAGAAGTGTATATTAAGGATCATAATGTCTAAAATCAGGTGTCTTCAATCCTAGCAGGATAAAACTACGAAAGGGGATCGCAGTCTCCAAGTGTAAATGCTAAACTTTGATTGATCATAGAGAGATACATTGAACTCGCTCTCAAACTTGCCATAATGTAACACACATCTATGCAGGCATTGATTATACATATTCCCAAGGGAGAAATGTATATTTAATGACACAGATTTCAGATTTACTAAAAATCTACTTGCACTTTTCAAAATCAATTATATCTATCAGTAGTAAATAATATTTGTTAATGCGATACGGTGTATATATACACTACATACATTATAGCTCTTTACATTTTTTATGTTGGCTGCATTGGAATTAGGTTTATCCGGTAGATTGTCTTGTTTTCTACCGCTACTCCCGTTCAAATTTCCGTATTTGTTTCGAGTTGCGTTTGTTTCTGGTAAGTTTTAAGATACGTATTTAAATTTAATACTAAGTTTATATTTGAAAATAGTAAACTTAAAATGTTTATTGCGATTAGCTTTTCAATTTGATATATTAAAATATTTACCTGTACAAAGGCCAATTATTGTTTATGTTGAGCCTATTTATTAAAATATGTCTATAATAAGTCATAGCCTATCTGCCAATCTTACCTTTTGTCAATTCAAGTCTTAAATTTTATTAATTTAACTGATAGGCTAGGTACTGGAAAATGATGTATAGGCTACAGTAAATAGTTCTCTTACTTTATACATAGGCTAATATATATTTACATAGGCTATCTTAAAATTAATTAATAGGCCTACCCAATCTCAACCATGCTAATAAAATGGCTGCCCTAGTATAGGCCTACTTAATGTTAGCCTATAAAACCAAATAAAAATTCATATTTATTTTATTTTATTTTACATTTCAACGGACAACTCCATTTTTACAGTTTTTAACCATATGAATGAATTCAAGACACTGACGAACATGCGTAAATGTATAAACAAAAATGTGTGAAGTATAGATGGCAATACAATGACAAATGAATTTTAGTGCTTGCAGTTGATGATAAATTTTATAAGCTATAATGGGTAGACTTCCGTATCGGTTGGCACAAACGACCGAATGAAAATAGGCCTATCGATTATTCAATTGTTTCATTCGATACATCGTTTGGTTAGTTAGGTTAGGTTAACCTTACCTAACTAACCAAAAGATATATCGAATAATCAATATATCGATTGATATTTTCATTAGGTTGTTTGTGCCAACAGATACGGAAGTCTAACGGCTATAATAAATAACAAAACCTGAAGAAATTTATAAACTACCGATTTCTAATATAATCTGAGTACCGTAATTAAAAATATAATGTAGACTTTATTGAAAAACGCATTTCGTAAAATAAAAAATTAAAGAATCGGGCAAAATAGGCTTTTGGGGAAAATAGGTTATGTTGGCCATTTGGGCTCTTGGCCATTAAACAAGAGATTTATGGATTTTAAGGCTTACCTTTGGACGTGCATTAATTCATCATAATTTATTGCATATCTACTCAAATGTACACTTACACATGTATGTTCACTTACAGTTGACTGAAGTAATTGAAACAAGTAATAATTGTTAATAATAATGATAATTCGGTTAACTTATAGTAGTAAAAAAAATCCACTTTTAAGGTAATATTTGTGAGAACGCAATCCATGGCATTAAAAAAAATTAGTTTAAAAGTATTCTGTTTAAATGAAACATAGTTATTTTCTTTTTCCTTTTTGTAACATCAGAGTCTGACAAACTTATTTTGCAATCTTTCATTAGATATCCCAACAGTTGTTCATGAAATCATCGGAGGAGTAAGTTATACAGAACATTCGACACCATAAGGTGTTAGACTGTATTTGAAATTTTAATTGCTTTCTTTGTTTCATCTTATTTTTTATTCCCTGGACCTTGGAACAGGGGGGGGGTTGGTACTAATTTTACACCTGTTTTTAAGCAAAACTCAAAAGTCCCTGTCATTACTTAATATTATAAGTAACAGCGATTTTTGAAATAGGAACATACCTTTTGTAACAAGAATTAGATTTTTGGATAATCTAAAACATTGTTGCTATAAAATGTCTGGAGCTAAATTTATTTATAGATTTGTATACGATGTTTATTAAAAATTAATACAATTGACATTAAGACTTACACATAAATTTTAACCTTCTTATCTATTTCAGGTGATTTTAACCATGTCCAACCACACAAACATTGCAAGATGTAAGAGCCCAGCAGGTGATGGAGGGCACCAACCAAGAGCTGCTGGGAACACCGGAGACCAGGTATCACCGAGAAGAACATCTGTCAAACTTCCACTTACCCGTCGCGATCTGTTGAAGCCAGGCAGTAGATTCTGGCTAGGAATAGAAAACCTACGCCAGTCTAAGCGCCTGACAGCAAAACCTCCTATGTATCCAAAAAATCACCCATCTACAGTAAAACCCAAAGTGGTTGATAACAAAAGTAGGTTAAAAATAGGGTTACTCATTTGTAAACCCTACTTCTAGTTACATCACAGCTCAGGGGCTAAAAATTGGATTTTAAAATGTTAAAGGTTATGTCTTACATTGTTTATTAGCAAAATTTGATTAATTGAGAACATGGTTTTGGGCGTCTTAGCGTCACTGGACATAAGGCACCTGATAAATTGCTGCTTTTACCTAGTGTGAAATAGGGCAATGTCTGCCCGTCACCATGGTTTCAAGGGTGTTTTCCCTTAACTTACCTTTTTTTTTACTTAAATAGCATCTGACTTCAATAGCAAATTATCTGCAATCTTCTCAGACTGGCATTAAAACTTTCTAATGGTATTAGGCAATCAGCTTAATCTCAGGTGGAAAAGTTGTTTTATTATTTCCAGTACAGTTGGTCCAATGTAGTAATTATTTGTTTCTAAAAAAATGGACAAGAAACTTCAGCAGAAAATTATGAACTATTTTAAGGCTTGGTAAAATTCAAAGCCAACATTTTTTTCTGAGTCATATTTACCTCTATCTTTATTCAACAATACAGTAAAGTATGTTATCTCAATTCATGGTATTTTCATGAGATCAGTTTCACATCACTGCCCAGAAATAAATATTAATATTCAGATTATTTATTGTCTTTGAGAGTCAACTAGACTTACAAACCAATTATGGCCAAGCCTTTTTTTAATATTTATATTAAGAACAAGATTATATTTATATGACTGAAATATTGGCCAAACTCCATACACAGTGTAGTAGCAAAATTAAAATCTGTAAAAAACCTATATACATGTTTTACTCTTTGAACTTATTCCGACTTTCAACTATCTGTACGCAAGTTTGGCAACAAAACCTGCTGAGCAATATACCTGACAGCCTGGGAGTCAAGTTTATAACTACGGTTGGGTTTCTCGGTCTGGC
This sequence comes from Macrosteles quadrilineatus, assembly GCF_028750875.1. Classification (NCBI taxonomy): domain Eukaryota; kingdom Metazoa; phylum Arthropoda; class Insecta; order Hemiptera; family Cicadellidae; genus Macrosteles; species Macrosteles quadrilineatus. Next base: position 76,905,704 of record NW_026542600.1, on the reverse strand, counting down.
CTAGTGTGCAACTCAAGAGGAGTTTACTTGTCTGTGGCCAGAAGCACACCTAAACAGTGAGAACAGAAATTGATTATGGGGCGGGTTGCACCTCAAATCAGCCATTTAGCAATTTGTTGCTTATGTGTGTCACCACACCAGATAGTTTGAAAATCATTAGGATGTTATGTCCATAAGATGAGGGAAAACGCAGTGGAAATGGATATAACTAAATCACTGAATAGAGTTCAAAGAGTTAACATACTTTTAACTTCTTAAATTTTAATTGGGTCCTCTTTCTGTTGATTAGCTGAGGATCAGCCCCTCTACACAACAAGCAACGAGGATAACAATCAAACAGGCCTCATTGAAACGATAAACAGGGACACTAGTGAAGCATTAGTCAGAAGAATCTCTGCTAGAAGTCAAGTTTATCATCGTAATTTTTCTAGGCTCAATAAAAGATTGAGGCGAGGACCAAGGGCACCCCAGTCACTCAGAAAAGTGCCCCAGACAATTTGGCCTGTAAAGAAGCTGAGAGCACCAACTAATCGCACATCATCAGCGAACCTTGAAGCCAACAATTCTTTCAAAAAGTAGTTTTGTACTTTTGTTTAATCAAAGTTGTTCGTTTTTAAGTAAATTTAGTTTGTTGTTTTTAATAATTGTTAAACAAAAACATTGTACAGCATGAAAAGAAAAGTGTGATAATTGTTGGGAAAATAATATATAATTAATATAAATTAAGTGAAAAGTTTTGTGATAGGTAATAATCAAATAACTGATGACTATAAATAATTGTAACTTGCAATTGAAGGTTTAATAAATATCTTGTTATAAATTAATCTTTCAGTACCTTGAACCCAATTTATTTATGACCAAAAACAAGCCGCATAGTAAACATACCCTACTGGCATTCAGTCATAAAAAGATAGAGGGTTGCTTGAGCATTGAGAGAAGGGAATATGATGAAGAGGGATATTCCATAGATTTGGTACAAACGGAAACCTATGGCTAAATTGACATCTATTGCTCAAACTTAAGATTTTAATGTCACAGTAATATAGAGTTTATACTTTTTTATTTGTGAAGATGGCTTTAAAATATGTATATTTTTACATATTTTGGTGAGTCGGTTGCTCAGTCGGTAGCGTCACGGATTTCAGGTCCATGGCAGCAATTCCGTGGGTTCGGATCCTGGTCACTGCCGCAAACATTTTATCAGTACAGTTCACCTTCGTACTGGACCTGCTCCCCCTTGCTTTGCTGGATACGTTCAACAACTCTTATCATGGGTAAGCAGTCGGAGTTACTAAGGGTTTTAAGGGGAAAATCACAATTTGCAATAACTTTTGAACCATAATTTTTTATGCAGCAATTAGGGTTTTACTTAGTGACTTAAAAATGTTCAGTAATAGTAACTACTGAGCCACAACATTTAATGCTGTTAAAATGTTAACTCTTTTAACTCTTTCAAACAGAAATCTCAGAAAGTAACGAATTAAGGAAGAAAAAATCATGTACAAAATACATTGTTTACAATTTATTCATAAAAAAAACTTAAACATAAGGAACCTTGAGAATGTAACTTTCTCCTCTAGTTGCAAGTAAAATAAAATAATAACAAAGTCAATTCCTCATGAAGAAAACCTAATATTTTATAACTATAGTACATTGGTAAAAAAAAGGCTTGGATTTCTACCTTAGGCCTGAAGTATTTGACTCCTGTAATACTCATATTTGTTAGCATAACTGCTAGCTGCTGACATTTTCATACATAATTTTAATGATTCTATGTAAATACAATGTTTTTTATCAGTAGCAACCTGAGTAGCAGTGACATGATCATTATTTATTACGTATACCAACTGAGCCCACGCCTTCACTCCACTTTACACAGTATAAAGTAATCCTCCTAATTGAGCAGATCTTAATGATATCAGAATTTTACAGCCCAGACACCAGCATATAGTTGTCGAAGGCTTACAATTAGGAACGGGTGATTATTTTGTCAAAAACATTCCTGGTTTTTCTATTAACTTATCATTACTAAAAGTGGCAACTACTTAAAATAGTTGAAAGATCCTGAGATTTTAACAATCACTGTACAGGGTGTCCCAAAAAAACTGAACAACTTTAAGGCCAAATAAAATCTATTAGTACATAGATATTTGTTGAAAATTACATATGAGAGGAACTCATAGTTTTTTTAAACATGATTTACATGTATCAGCTGATCCATTGTTGTCTTTTGAACCTTTAAACATCAAAACATAACCTACAGTAAGGCAGGCGTTATGAACGTGCAAGAGAAAGCTCAGTGTGTTGAATGGTACATTGAAACATAATCCGATATTTTAGAGCAAAGAAGATTTAGAAAACGCGATGGTCAACATCCTTCATCAAGGAACACCATCCAAGCCTGGTATGATAAGTTTATGTTGACTGGAAGCATAAAACACTTGAAAGGTAATGGTAGGCCTAAGCTCCCAGATGAAGTTGTAGAACACGTGCATCAAGGATTCCTTCTTAGTCCTCAAAAATCTGTCCGCATCGCAGCATGTGAATTAAATTTGTTAAAATCGAGTGTTCACCGAGTGAGTACTAAAGAAAACCCTCAATATGAAAGCTTATATTGTTTATTTTACAACAAATTACCCCAGATGACAAACTGAAATGTAAAGACTTTGCAGCTACTGTGCTTGATCGTAAGTTTGTTGATGAACACTTTCAAAAAAATATAGTGTTTTCCGACGAAGCCACATTCCATGTTCGTGGAAAAGTTAATAAACATAATTTTCGAATATGGGGCATTGAAAAGCCATATGAAGTTCGAGAAGAGAACATATTCGAGAAAGCCCCAAGTTGAACGTGTGGTGCGAAAATCTAATGAAAGGCTTATTGATACATTTTTCTTCCATGAACAAACAATAAATGGCAACATTTATCTAGACATGCTAGACAACTTAGACCTACAGCCCAATGTGTTTTTACAAGATGGAGCCCCACCACATTGGAAGTTTTTTGTTAGAGAGTCACTTGACAACTCCTTCCCTTTACAATGGATTGGGTGTGACGGACGGACGGTCTGATACGCTGGCCTCCACGGTCCCCCGACCTAACATCCTGTGAATTTTTTGTCTGGGGCTTTGTCAAAGACCAAGTTTACAAGTCGAAAGTATCCAATGTTTGAAAATTCAGATTGAGAATCAATGCAGCCTTCAGCAACATCACAGATGAAATGAGACATAGAGTGTGGTCAAAGCTAGATAACCATATTGACTATATTTTTGCCAACAATGGGAATAATGTTGAAGTTGAAGTACATTAACAAACATTATATCAATGAAAACGTAAGAATAAGTGTGTCACTTTTTATTTTAAAACATTTCCATATGTGTGTAATTAAAATAATTACAATCCAACAAAGTTGTTCAGTTTTCTTTGGGACACGGTATATTTTGTAGAGCATAGGAAATACTATTAGCCTATACAAAACACGAACAGGAGAACAGATTAGTAAATTATATTTATGAACAACTAAAATGTATGAGCATAGTTTGAAAAAAAATAATCAAACAAAGGGCAAAAAATGGTAAAGATCACTGTTTATTTTTAAATTGTTTCTAAGACTTCTTAATGAAATCTACTACAACACTAATCAATGAAACTATAAATAAAATTTACATTAACAGCTGATATGGTTTTTAGACAATAAGACATTGTCTCTTTAGGGTCATGAACTGTTATTAGTTTTTTCGGTCCTAATATCTTCTCATTTAATTATTGTCTTTTCTTTAGAATTGGAAAAATATATATATTCAAAATTTAGATGGTCTATTAATGACTTTTCATCGGTGACATATTTACACAACATTTTGACAAATAGCCATGTTATAAAGGAATTGGGCGCATCTTCACAATGTGATGTCGATAATCTTCGCCTTCTTCAGGAACTCCTACTTTTAATCCATCTTCACTGAAACATTAATAAAATGAAATAAGTATCTACTTTCAATAATAAATTCACGGAGTATTCTTTAAAGTTTTTAAACTTTTGTTTCCCATCAACAATAAAAGGGTCTTTTACAATAAAATTGCATAATAAATATCGCCGTAATTATGGGTGATGTTGAACTACGTATGTCGTTCTCAAAATACATGGATTACCTGAATTAATTGGTTGTGCTGTGCATGTGGCTTCGTCGAGGGTAGTCTAAAAACTGTGCAGTTTACAAATCGTCCAAAATCATGCTGGTTTTGAAAGTAAAGATGATTGTCTGACTATACAAAATATGCAATTTAAGAAATTTAATATGAACGCATAAAATCAAATACTTTCAGCAAACAAAAGCTCAAACCCATCCTATTTTAAATTCTAGGTATGCTTTGACTAAATGAGAAATGTATCTCTTACTCCTTCTTAACCAGGGTTTCCACAACAATTTCTAAATTGATTTTACTACAATATACTTTTTTACTATAACTTTTAATACATTTGATTTTAAATTTTGCCTGCAATATCCACAAAGCGACACTTGCACTCTTTTATATTAATTGAATAACGAGCATGAATAGCTAACAAATAGAGGCACAATAATAGTAAAATGGTCTCATATTTATTGATATTAATGAATAATGAAGTAACTTACAATGTATGGAACATATAAAATTAACAGTCAAAACTATGCTCACATACTGGATTATCTGTGGAACTAAAGAATATGGCTACTGTATTTGTGTAATAAGAGCGCAAAGTATTTAATTGGTTTTATAGTTTTTTAGGCCCTCAGCTAAAGCTTTGTGCGGCCATACATTGCTCAAGCGGCAATGACTGTGCTCGTATTGCACACAAGATTTTCCCTTCAGTTACCTGACAAAGCAGGCTTCCTTGCACTGATTATAGCACACAAAGTACGCTTATTGCTGCTTTTACTTACTTTAACCAAACTCATTTTACTTTGCCGCACTCTCCAGTATTCCAACCAAACAACATAAAACAGTGTGTTTTAGCGAATTTCCCTATAGGGAAGTAGCTATTACTGTAGGTCTCATGGTAAGACTTAGGCCCGGGACCGATTTACTTTTTCATTTTGATGTCCCCAGAGGCCAAAAACACCATTCGTAAAAATTTTTATATATGTATATATATATATATAGATATATATATATATAGATTTATATATATATGTGTCCGTGAACACGATAACTTGAGTAATTTTTATCCGATTTTGATGAAATTTGGTTTGAAGGTGTAAGGCGGGATAAACTTGAATGAGTTCGCGATCCAGCATGATCGGACCATGGGAACAGGGTTTTATGGGGGACTTTATGGGGTAAAAATTGGTTTTTCTCACTTTTGACCCTCAAAACACAAAATTTCCCAATTTTTCTCTAAACCTTCTTAAAGAGCTTAAAAAAACAAACAATTCAGTATATCAAAGTGTTTTTGTACGGTTATTGATTATGGAGAAAACTAAAAAAATTGTAAATTTAAAATTCCCATGTTATTCTTATGGAGAATATTGTAAAATGTTGTAGTTTGCTTGTTTATGGATATCTTTTGATCAAACTTGGCAAATATATTCATTTTCTACTAAGCAATAATTATTTTACTTAAAATACACACTTTATTAGTTTCCTTGTAGCAGCAAACCTAGGTACTCGTTAAACCTAATGTTATTTAAATAGATCGATTGAAAATCAATTCAGCCAAATGGAAATTCGCTTAGACGGCAGGTTTGCTGCGGCGGGGGTATATTTTTTAAGTCGTGTAATACAAGTATACTTAATCAGCTAGTGCAGTGTTTCACAGCCTTTTGAATTTTGATCTCGACTTAGGCCTGGAGCAAAATACCTAGCTGACTAGGCTGTGACTAGGTAAGCCCGACTGGGTAGCGTACCACAGGATACACCGGTTCACACGAGCGACATGTCCACGGACTAGATGAAAATCTCGAGATCAAAACCACTCATATCCATCACTGGTGCACAATGAGAACAAAGGGAAGAATGCGGGCTGCCCGATCGCTCGTGTGAATGCTCCCATAAGGCTACATGTACTGATACGCCGCTAGACTGGGTGACTGGGTAGCTGCCACGAGTGACTGGGAAGCGGGGCCAGACTATGTTTTGGGACACCAAGCTCGAACGCGGCTAGCTAGTCTTACTTAACCTGTTGTTTTGTGTTATTACATTTTCGTTCAACGCTTGGATTTAACCTAACCTAAAACGTGTTGTTTAGGCTATGCGTTGCTATGCTGGTGGCACTGCCTACGAATTGACAGGCAAAGCTTAGCTGAGTACTTAACGCATTTTACCATGCGGTTAGCATTCTGGGTTATAGTAGTATGTTTTCTGTGCTGTGTGGGTGCATGCATTTGAAGGGACTTGACCTGGTCTCCATCGGCACTCCAGTTTTGCTAACACTATAGAGCTCAATCAAAATATACTTTAAACCAACTTATTTTACAGTTTTATTCACATGAAGAATTTTTACCTGTTTACTTCCAACTCCAGATAACAGGGATCAGGTAGTCCTTCCAGTTGCAACTGAAAAAAACATTTTTTTTTTTAATATTTGGGTTGCAACGAGCTATACATCAAGATAACCTCAAACTCAAACAGATTTAATAATGAGAGCTCTTTTATGGTACAAATTGTGTAATTCACCCTCAGTTTAGGATAGGCTCTAGCTATTGTATGATGAATATCGAAGGATTTTGATTCTAATAATTACAAATTAAAATGGTGCTGGGATATGTTAAGTAGCAATGCACACATTTTTTATAATTATGGACCTTCAACACATAGTTATTTATACAGGGTGCGGCAAAAAAAACCATCTATGTGCCATAGCACTGTCAAATAACGAATAACTCAAAGATAACAGTGATACAATATGTTTTATTGGTAATTGCAGACTGGTATTGATTGCCATTAACAAAAACTTACATATGAATAACAATGATTAGGCTGTTTTTAAAATAATTTCCTTCAAACGGTTTCCTTATAAACACTCTTCCCGTCTTGCACCAAAACTGTCAAACACTTTACTTAATATTTCAGGATTCAGGCTGGCATGTTGGTGTAAACTCCTGACATTAAGAAGCCCAAAAAAAAAAAATCACAGACGCTTAGATCAGGTGAGCAGCTTTAAAACTGCATTTTAATCAATCATTTGTGCAGCAAATATTATCCCTTTGTATGGTCCAATTTGTATGGACGAAAATTAATATCGAACCTCAAAGTTCGTCTAGCCAAGCGGTCAGACATGTTCAAAGCAGCCGCTTGTTTACGAGTGGGCCTATAAGAACTGTTTTCCACAGCAGCACAATCTCTATTGATGTGGTCTGGCGTCTGAACTGACCTTGAATAACTGTACCATAGAGAAGTAAGGTATAGAGAACAAAATTCAATGGTGTTAAGTGGAAAGTTGAACACCCTCTCCTCGCCCTTAAGTACTACAACGGTGGGGGAAGACCACGTGCCCTGTGCAATAGGAATTTCCACACAGAGCTCGTCACTCGGGCTCTTCCTTGCTTGTCATAAGTATATTTCTGGCACAAATTACTAGAGCTGAAAGCACACGGTTGTCCCATAAGCAAGTTTCTTCTGTGCCCTTAGTTTGTCTCCCAATTTTCTAAATATAAATACTGTTACTGAATGAAGATTTTATATAGTATTTAGAACATTACGCTACAATCTCGGAAGTAAGTGTTTACGGTATAAACATGATAGTATTAGTCTTGCCGAGCACAGGATTTCAGGACAGATGAGTCGCATATTATATTTTTCACCACAATACCAAGAGCAAAAACAGTTAAGTGGTCTAAGGGCAGGGGACAGCACCATAAAATAAGGGTATCCTGTGTCGCTCAAATCTAGTGAGTTGACCTGTCTATTATTTATGAAGAGGAAATCCAGTTTTTACCATACATTTTTGGCCTTTTCTGATAATTTACTTTGTGACTTATGTTACAAGTCCACCAAACAAATTATAAATCTTTCTTTGTGATTGACAAAGTGGTCCGTGACCATTAAATATTTCAATCGTATGTGTTTATATACAAATGTGTTTCCTACTAAGCAGACTCCCCCCCCCCCTATAGAAGTAAGCTTGCTCTCCCTACAACAAATATAATCAAACAAGTTATAAATATTACTTAACTAAGAATGTATACCAACCTGTCCTCTCAAAATGGTCTGATCAGTTTCAAACTGTGAGAATGTGAGGGTGACCAGTTCCTCAGGAGAAGATACTCTCATGGTCTTGTGGATGGGGAGAAAAAGTCCACTCTCCAGTTCATGGCGATCAGATTGCGCCCCTTCAACCTGCATCAACCATCCGATTTGTATACAAGTTCTGATAAGTGACTTGAAATTTTTATCATTTTTGTTTTTGTTAACTACCGGTACCGCCCACTTACAATTTAGCCTAAGCCACACTGATTATGATTTTCTTTGTGTAAGGTTATCTGTTGGTGATGATAGGTTTATGTTGTTTCAGATAAACTGATTATTACAGGTAATATTTTTTTTCACTAATAACTTATGGGAAATGTAAACAATCCTTGAAACAACAGTGAAATTAGTTACTATTTGAGTATTTTTTCATAAACAATTATCATGAATAGTCATGTTTTAACACATGTCTTGTATGTTGCCAATAGAAAAACAGTAGGCCTATAAGGTTTTGGTATCCATGAATTTGCTTTTATTATGTTATTACACAGGGTGCTTTTATTATTTATATACAGGGTGGAAAAAGGTCCCAGGACAGTGGAATAAAAAAAATCAAGATAGAATTACAAAGTTACTGGGCAACAAAACCATTTAAACACATTATTCCGTGAACCACTACTTCCTCAGGGGGACTAGGGGTCAGCAGAAAGTCTTAAATTTAAGCATAGGTTGATATGTACATCAGCCTTTGCTAGTAGAATCATGTAGAATACAATGCCGCAAATTTGAACTGAAACGGAAAACCGAGTCAAAAATGGCAATAGTCCAAAAATTTCTTGAATGTACCATTTTAAAACTTTGGACAGTGGACATCAAAACACAAAGTAAATCGGTCCCGAGTCTAGGTAACAGACATGAAACCTATAGTAATAGCTTATTCCCTAAGTAGGAAATTTGTAATACAAAAGAGAGGTATGATCCACACTTATGAGGCTGTAATTTTAAAGGACTAGAGTGTGAGGAATACCTTTATTGTGATAGCAAATTCCAGAACGGGAATTTCAAGTTGATCTGGAAGGAAGTTGTCGCCCATATTGTTGTCAGCTATGTAGCCTGCTTGGCGAGCAGCACCACAGGCCAACACCTCGTCATAGTTTACACCAGTCAGCAGCGGCACAATTTTGGTTTTAGATTCTTGAAATATTTCCGATATGTACTTTCTCAGTTTAGGCATTTTCATCGGCCCACCACAAAGTAAGACCTGAAAGAAGAAAGTGAGAGACAGGTAGTTAAAGAGGGTCACAATGATTTTAAATATTGTCAATAGTCTTCTAAAATTACTACCTTAAAGAATCATAACTGACAAGTCTTGCAGGGAATCGGGTTGTAATAGTCGTTTTATTTAATAATGAAACCCAAGCGTCCTTCTCAACACATGTTGGTACACATTTTGGAAATCCTGGAATCTGATCCTATAATATCTTCAGGTCTCTTGGGTAATTTTGACTTGCCTTTCTTTTAAATAACAAAATTAACATCTTTTGAAAATAAGGAATGTTTGCATGTAAAAGTTTTAAAACTTATCCATAACAATTAAAATACTCCATTTTGGGGACTAGAACAAACTTCAAACACTAGATTTCAAAGTCAAAGGGACACAGTTAACTTTATGAGAATAGGTGCACTATGTTTAGTTTTTGTCAATCAATAAATTTATTTATCATACACAAAATTTATACATACATGTGATACAATATGTGCAAAAACCATACGAGGTTTGTCTGCACCAACATGTTATGAAAATATGTTTTTTAATTAATATAAAGTTCAATCAGCAATCAACACAGTTCTTTGAGTGTCCTGCACATTTTTTCTGAGAATTATACCATGTGTAATTTCAATTATAAACAAAGCACTGACGGTTGATTTTAAATCTAAAGGAAAAACAAATAAATATAAAATATCAACAAACAAATAATAAACAGCAACACAGGCTGACCTATGGTCCTCCTGACCAAATCCAAGCCCTAGCAGAACCCAGACCAAATTGGTTCCTGGTTCAGCAAATCTCGCTGTTATTTGCGTTTGTTATTTTGTCATTGTTCATTGAAAGGGAGATTTTCACTCAACCACCTACCCTACTCTATACCTGGATCAGAGTGACTTTTATTGGTGTAGTGCACCAAAATTAAGACTTGGTTAGCAGCATAGCACTTTGATTATAACTAACACCTCCAATCGCATGTCACCAGGTAGCTGAGCTCTCAAGCAACGGAATCCTATGACATAGGAATTTCAAAGCTCGTTCAATGCTTTGATAAATGTCTCTATTTGTTTGGGGGATGTGTGGAAATGTAGAATATTAGTTTCTCTTTCAATTGTTTATAAGATAAATATTTATTCTTGTACAAACTTCTTATTTTACACCAAAATGTTCCTTACTTCATAAACAACCCTTGTAACTTTAATGCGTTATTAAACAAATAATTCAACACTCAAGATTTAATATCAAACAAATCGCTATTTACAGTTCAACACAGATAGATATTACTGCCTTGGCCATAACCTCAACATAGTGTGCCAAAATCCCGCCAAATTTAAAGTGTAAGCATTGAACATTAAATTACGATATAACCTAGTTAGTAGTTATGCGGTAGTAATTTTTCATAGAGCCTTACAACTGAATAAAATGTGTTGTAAGAATGTTAGTCTATCACCATAAGAAATCAAAGTAATAATTACCATTGTAACATCATCAGGAGTCAAATTCTGCCTGGAGAGGACCGAATGCAGTGGTTTGGCAAATTCAACAAGGAACGGGTTCAATAAGGATTCAAAACGAGCGCGGGACATTTGGTGACTAAAATCTACTCCTTCACATAAACTCTCAACAAAGCAATTGGCAGATTCTATAGATGATAGAACATGAAGGCAATTTTCTGCTGCTAGTGTCAATTTTGTCAGAGACCTGTGACTCTCTTTTGGATCCAACTTGTATTTCCTGCAACAATGAAATAAACATGTTAAGAACACACTCAATATTGGGTTTGTCTTACAAGCTAATGATTATTACTACTACAGTAGACTTTTGGTGATATGGATTGGTCTAGTCTGGACTACGGCAAATCAATGATAATTTTAAAAAAATTGTGATATTTTGCAAAAAAATCTGTAGTTTTACGTTTTATTGTCAACAGTTTTAGCGAATATCCCATAGAGGGAATAAGCTATTAACATACGCCTTATGGTAAGACCTGGACCCAAGAGAGATTTACTTTTTAGTTTTGATGTACCCAGATTTAAAAAACACCATCCCTTCAAATTCACTCGTATATACAGAGTAGAAAAGTCCCAGGTCAGTCAAATATTTCAAAATATAATCAAGACAGAGCTACAAAACTTGGTACAAAGCCACTGCGAATTATAATCATTTTATCACATTATTCAGTGATACGCTACCTTCTTAGGGGGACGGTCCGCTAGGAGACGGAAGAAAATCTTAAATGTAAGCATAGGTTGATATGTACATCAAATTAACACTCTCAACAAAAAGTGAGAATATTGTAAAATGTTGTACCGTAGTTTGTTTGTTTATGGATATATTTTGATCAAACTTGGTAAATTTATTTATTTTATAATAAGTTATTAATATTTTACTAAAAAACAAACTTTTTTACCCTCCCTGTAGCAGCAAGCCTATGTACTCATAAAACCTAATGTTAATTAAATACAGTACATTTAACTGAAAATCAATTCAAGCAACTGGAAATTCGCTTAGTCGGCAGGTTTGCTGTGGCGGGGGTATTTAATGTTTCAAAGATACTGGCATTTTTGGTAAATAAATAAGACAATGAAAATGGGTTGAATACTGAACGATCTTCTTAAATTCACATGGTTTATGGATAAACTCTATTCCCGCACACTTGACCATAAAAGACAAATAAGGGAATCGGAGTAATTAATGGACATAGAATTTTAGCGATGATTAAGTTCCCCGGTTCCATACAACTCCTGTTAGTATTTCAGAACACATAGCTTTGTTTTAGTTTTAAATTTCGCAGGCCTATCATTTTCCCCCAAATTTTTTTTTTATCATTGAGGTTCAGATTAGCAAGACTCTAGTGTAGTTAATAAATTTTAGTTGGTTTCATCCTCTCCATGAAATACATTGAAATATTTGAAAACTTTACTAAAATCACTGCACAACACTAACACTAACAACATTGCAAATTGAACTAAAACAGACGTATAACATCAAATGTATCAACACATTTTATAAAAGCTTACAACTATAAGGAGTTCTAATATTTCAACCACAAATTTGAATCCAATTACCTGTAAAATTCCTGTGCCAAGTAATTGGTAAGAGTATTTATGAGGAGTTTACCCCCCACGTCTTCAGTGTACTCTGTATCCTGAATGTTTAAAAATCCTCGGTCCACTTGTATCAATGTTACGTCACAACTTCTGCCTCCTACTCTGTACACCAATACTTTCCTGTCAACAGAGAATAATTACAAATCTACAAAATAACTCTTTCACAATAATATTTAATAGGCCTATGTCGAATGTTTAGGGCTGGATAAACTTGATTAGATTAGGTTCACGAACGAAAAAGATTGGATAATGAGAAAGGGGTTTTATAATTTTTTTTAATTTGTAAACATAAAGCTTGAAAATTTGTATTTTTTATTTAAGTCAATGTGTAGCCTAGAACTTAGTTAGGCAAATACCTACTATTAACATTTGACAAAAACAAAACACCTGTTCCCTTCTCTGTAGCAGAAAACCTAGTAAATAGTCAGCAAACTTATTTAGATAGGGAATAAATCTGACATTTTTAAGCAAGTACTTTGGTAAAAATCTAATCAGGTAAATGGAAATTTGCTTAGTCTGCAAGATTAGGGGGATATTTTTACACACTTACCGCTGAAAATGCTTATAATTATGGTTGAAATATGCTACATGCACATAATGAAATAATCACAAATTCCGTAATAGTCGATGAATCGGAACGCGGTGAACACGCAATGAAAATGGGGGAATCGCCCTACGCGCACAAGAAATACCAACTCACGGTAGCTTCTCACACTGAAGCAATGAAATACAAGTCAGGTAGGGGCACAGATTTGCGCCTTGCACGGTCAGTGTGTTAATAAAAAAAACTACCAACAGCTGGTCCATATAGATGGGATGTCTATTTCAGCACTTACTTAGTTATGCAATCCGAGAGCAAGTCGTATCCCAGAATGGCCGCTGCTGGTTCACAGATTATATGCATTACATCCCATCCTACTGCCTCCGCTGCAGATCGCAGCTTGAACCTGCCTTCATCAGACATGAGTCGAGGCACTAACAGAACACATGAGGCTTCACTCTCCGCTCCTGGGACTGCACTTCTAGCAATCTCTAAAAAATACACACAGAACAGATGGATTTAACTCTGCAATTTTTTAAACTAGAAGCAAATTGGTGCTATTTTAAACAAGAGAACAATTTTATCAAGCGTAAAAAATACACTTGAGTGTAGCACTGTAGGCCTGGCAGACCAAACCTCAAATAAAATTGTTACACCCGCTCGAGGCACTCAAAGAATTGGTATTTCAACACTATACAACACATTTTTAGGTTAGGTTTAATCCAAACATTAAACAAAATGGGAAACGCTGCACCAGCTGTTCTTAGTTGTAATATCTTTAAATGTTCCCAACTTATTTTAAACCGTACACATATAACGTGCCTAATGAAAGTATGCTGTTTTGTGTTGTTTGGTTGGAATACTGGAGTCCGGCAAAAAAAAGGGTGCAACAAAAGTAAAAAGAGTGCTGCAAACGTAAGTGCTGCAAATACCAACTTTCTGTGCTATAATCAGTGCAACTACTTTGTCAGGTGACTGCAGAAAAATTATTTTAAATGCAACCACCTATGACCTATGTTTACAGGTGTATCCAGGTTCTCAGCTGGAATTAGAGAGTATAAATTCCTCCTAGGGAGGAGACATTAACCTTACAAGCGCAAAACAGATGTGCAGTATCAGGCCGCCGTTGTGACTTAAACGTTTGACACCAGTCTTCAGTGCTACCGACTACAATGTTTAAGGCTCAACAGAAGGCACAGAGTGATCTGTGGTTTGCAGGGTGTAGAACTATTGTTAAATTAAATTTAATTTATTCACCTGGCAAAAAGCAAAGTTATGACAAAAGTCAAGATTATCCGACAATCCTGCATCAGAAGCCCAAAAAATCAATTGCCCGACAAAGTCTTCAGTTAATCATACCTAATTCCACACTTCATGTGGCTATTCGTTAAATATTGAGACTTGGTGCCTACAAAATTCAGTTGTAAAAGACTAACTGTTACCAGTTACCAGATTAACTACTGATCGCCCAAAGCGTACAGACTGCCAGTTTTATGCTCATATGAGATTTATGACAATCCGAATTTCATTAGATTTTTCTGAATGTTATCAAAGTATGAAAAAAAAACCTTTACCTACGACCGTTTTTTAAAGTAGCCATTTCAGTCCAGTTCTTAGAATTGAAAAGTTTCACTTTACAGCTGTTTACTTTCATATCCGCATAGTTTCATTTCATATCCGCATAGTTTTCTCATATCCACACAGGTAACGGACCAATGAGGTTCAAGTATTGAGAGAAAAGAATTAAAATTGTAATGCTTCGAATGTCAACTAATCAGCTGATCAGCTGATCAGTTGACCAATTTAATTGTTGATCCGACTTGTTCATTTTGATACTCGCGTATTCTTAATTAAGTTGGTGGAAGTCCAAAAATAAATTAAATATTTGCCGAATTGTACATGATACAATATTATTTATAGTAAGAATGCTGCTAGCAATGTAATATTTAACGAAGTTTAACAAACACGTAATTACAGGAAATCAGCTGATTATACAACAAGTCGTTGCATCACTTTCAGTGGCAATGACAATACACGAAAACATAACCTCTCTAAAAAGTTATCATTAGTGATTGTTAGTAATTAAATCCAGATTGATAGTAATTAAAAAACGGTCGTAGGTAAAGTAGTGTACGCAACTCGCGTTAATAGTCTTTACGACACTCGTAGAAGTTTTTAAGGCACTCGCCAAGGCTCGTGCCTTAAATTTTCTACTCATGTCGTAAAGACTCACTTAACACAATCGTTGCGTGAACTACAATTTCACTTCAATTTGACGTCTAAATTGTTTAATAATGTTTTTCAGATCCGCATTATTTACAGCATTATTTATTACAGGGTATCGTACCCTGTAATAAATAATGCTGTAATCACAACTGAAAATGTATAGTCTTAAGCAACTTCATGCTATTTTAAACTACTGTATTTGAATACTTTTAATGTAATAATAATTTACATAGTAACCCTCAAATATTTCCTTCAAAGAATGTAAATAGTGGAAATAGTATATAACAGAAAATAAAGCTGATTTTTAATTCAATTTGAAAATATGGAAGAACTTACCATATAAGGTACGAAAAATTGATCTGGCAATATCTGTTGGAGTCATATATTCTGTTCGATCTTCCAGAGGTAATTCGTAGCAAAGTTCATCCTCTCGGAGCACAGTGGCCACTCTCCGATGGCCATTTTCTAGTTCAGGGGTGTTTGTATCCAGCATGCGTTTGTTGCACACGACAGTGGTATTCCAGCGTGAGATCATTAATGATTTGCATGCTGTTCCAACAACCTGTACCAATCAAAAAAGTTGTTCTAATATATTTGAATAAAAATTTAAATCTTGGTATCCAGTCCTAACTCATTAAAAACAACTAATAGTAAGTTAGCTTACTTTAGATTAAAGAATTTAGAAAATTTTATGTTAAGACATACAGTAAGACCTTGATATTTCAAATCTAAAGGGTATGGTTAAATATTCAAGTTATAAAATTGTTTGACTAAACGAGGTTCAAGTTATCAAGATGTTATAGCTAAAAAATCTAGATAGGCCTGCTGAAGGTGTTCAATGCTGTCAATGATGTTACGTCACAACTTTCATAACTCTATTTTAACATTCAAACTCTATTTATTTATATCTACTGAAGAACATTAGAAAATTACAAAACAAAAAATGAAGGAAAAGTTACTGGTTTGGTTTCAATAAAAGAAAAACAAACTAGGCATCCAACGATCGGGCACACTTAATAATCCTCCACAACTTTCAGAAAAAATTTAGAGAAATGAATAGTTTATTTGGGATCGTATATCACGAGGGAAAACGCTTAGGGGGGTACAAAGCATTGGCATTCAAGGAGCGGAGACAGCTCGTGTTCGGCCGACATCACGAGATATTGTATAATTTCGGGAACATTGATCGGTCTACCTGGTGCCATTATGGATTCTTTACATTTTGTCCTCCGTCAAAAACCAAGCTATCTGTACTACGCTCAGATGTCAGAGCTACTTAGATTGCTGTATCAACGCTGAATTATTGTCTTTTAGTGTTGTGTGGATCTTGGACTTTGTGATGCAACGATAAAAACCCACAGGCCCTCCACAAGTTTGGTCAACGGGCCCCCCTCTCCCAATAATCTTTAAAAAAATTATCACAAGTATTTCCACCTAACCTTGCACTTGGGCTTGGCACAGCGTCTCTGAGGCACCGAAGAGTCATCATCGTCTTCAATGATCAAAGAAAAATCCTGAATATCTTCATAGGTTACGGAAATATTATAATCGTCCTCAGAGCCCGTGAATACATCCCGCAGTCACAGAAACATTATCATCGACCACCAAGATTGAAACCAAACCAAAGGACATCATTTGCGGTCGTGTAGACAACATCATCGTCTCCCGCGATTGCGGCCAAATCCCTAATATCTCCCGCAAGCACGGAAACATCATCCTAAATATCTGCGGAAAAAGATACGGAACAACTTCTTCCTGAGAGAAAGCGTAAAAATTTTGATATTTCGCACGATTATGGAAACATTAATATTGTCTTACACTATCCCAGTGAAATCCTGAACGTCTCCCGCGGTCTTGTGGACATCATTATTAACTTCTGTAATCAAAGAGAATTATTGAACATCTCCCGCGGCCGCTGAGACATCGTCATCGTCACCCATGGGGTAATGTTCTCTTTAACATCCGCAATCGTGGCAAAAGCGTGAATCTTTCAATCCCGTGTGTTTCCTTGCAGATGCATTCTGCAATCATCTCTCAAGGTTTTAACAACATTTCGTCATGAAACTGCAGCATAACAATATCCATAACCAACAGAGGAAACTCTGACAGATGAGACCAACATCCAGATCCAGAGTGTTCTCAATGCAACAGCGCCCAACAACGTAAACTCTGAGGAATATGATGTAGACAAAACAAGCGATGTCACATAGCAATAAGCAGTTGATGTCATAAGTACCTTAATTAAGTTTAATGATCACAGGAACAGAAGCCATCTCTGTCAAGAAGAGCAGTCCGATTGACTTAGACCAACCATCTTGCTCCACGAGGTAATTAACATTTTTTAAGCCTAACGTGCTCATTTTACTTTCATAAACATGTGTTTTTCATTTAAGTGTGGTGTGCAATGTTTTATTTTTAGTAAAGCTGTTTTATGAATTAAATACACAATTTTATGACATTATATTTGTTTGGTACACATTGTTCCCGATATTCATCCTGTAATCCAGAATATTTAATAAGCTGGCATGTGTCGAGCCCCGTGCATGCCTGATTAGATGAAGTTAACTTTACAAAACAATTCTTTGTGCACACAAAGTGCCTGTAGGCTACTGTATTTATAATATAGCAGTGGTAATTTAGACCAAATGTAAGACGGAATCGTCTGACTCAAGTCTGTAAACTCTGCATAACAATCCACATTCAGCATCATCCATTGTCTGGTTTTCAATAATCTTCAATAAAATGCTAGGTAAAACTGGACATTCTCTGACAAATTCAGCTTTGTCTCTAACTTGTCATCAACTGCCCAAATCACTCTCCATTTTTTTTTTGTTTGTGATTATTAATGTATCACATTTATGGGTAGCTGGCAGAATAACAGCAAACGTGCACAAAATTGTCTCAATAATTGACAGGCTAACAGGAGAACTATGTAGCTAAAAAAAAGATATCCCCGTCAAAGCAAACCTATAGACTAAGCGAATTTCCAATGTCCATAAATTTAGCAGCTTTCCACTTAAACATGCCTTTTAAAGTGTCATATTTACTATTTAAAAATAACATGACTGTAACTTTAATGAGTAGCTTTACAGCAGCTAATTCTGGGTTTTGGGTTTCCATGGCAACACAACCTTGTTTGTTATTCCCAAAAATAAATGAGTAAATCCGCAAAACAAGAAGCAAGATATTTACAGATAGCCTAGGCCTATAAACATCGTAAAAGTAAGAAGAAACCTAAAGGGGAAAAAATAATAATAAAATAATTAGTGGCGCTGCGTAGTGGTGACACGAGCGGCACTCGCAAATCAGCCGCCGGGCCTGCAGCGGCCGTAGGAGTAACGCTCGTAAGTCGGCGCCAATAGGTTAATACAATGAAGATTGTCCTGCTTTACAAGCAGAAGAAAGAAGGTTTTCCTCTATAAATTTTAAATACTAAAAGCACTCGCTGATTTGCAATGAACTAAAAAAAGAGTATTTCAAGCTTTAGAAAAAAAACTTTCAGTATGATGGAGTTTCCCATGCATTATCTTGGCGGACCTTACAACTATTGTTGACAACCAACAAACTAATATAATATTATCAGTTTTACAAACAACTGGAAAGTTTACTTACATTTTCATTTTCAGTGACCGTAACGATAGCAGGTGTAACTCTTTCCCCAGCATGGTTTGCTATAACTTCAATTTGGAACTTGGAGTCATCTTTCTGTAAAAAAATTAAATAAAGAAGGCTATAGTCTAACAAACTTCCATTATTAGTTTTGTGCTAAAGAAGAAGATATTCCAATTGGGACTGGGTATTTGTGTGATTTTTATTGTGATCACGCCTTATAGTTGTAGATGCAATGAGCATAGCCAATATAAGCTACTAACATACCAGGTTAGAATAAAATATGTTGCCCAAGGTCAAATAGGGCGGGGGAAGAAGTTTGAGGAAATTTATTTAAAGAACACTTTAGTGAACTGGTCTGTTTGTGTTAACAAGCCATTAGACTTGGTTTTGGTTTCAGAACTGTTTTGAAAAAATTAAATATTATTCAGCATATGACCCACAAACAGGCAAAAAGATATTAACTGTTGGGAGAATGTTGATATATTATGCAAGGGTGATTTATCCTATTTTTTAAAGCTAACTCGGCTATTGCAAGTATGCCTCTACAAACCGCAGGCCTTGAAATGATACTAAGTTATTTCGCTTAAGTTACTTTTGAAAACACACAATTTACGGGTCTTGTGAATTTTTATTGATAAAGCCTAAGAATGTTGAGGAAAAAAATTTAAGTAGGCTATTTATGTTAAGACCTTCCATTCATAAACAATCTTAGAAGTCGATTTTTGACATCCTGGTAAACTAGCACAATGAGATATGTTATACACCTAGCCGAAAGTCTGATAGTTAGTGTGCCTACATTTACTATAAGTAGCTTTTGGATTGTTATATTCAAACCCTCATGTTGTGGCCGGTGGGTAGGTTATACAATTGAAGACCTAATGGTGTATGGACCCTTATTTGTATTTTTTAGGCTTCTCATATTTAAGAAACTGTCATAGGCCTACCTTATAACTTTAACAACCAAATTAAAAATATAGCTTTGGCAACAAATTAACAACCGAGTAGAGCCTGTGTAGTCTCAGCCGTGTAAAGCCTTAAATGTCATAGACATAGACTTATTTTATTTACACAAAACTTTCTTTTTAAAGTATATTCATACATAAGAACAGGTGTTTCGTCATAGTGATGATTTTTTAATTAAATAATATGGTAAGTTAGTTAAAGTAATTAAAATAAACTCAATTAGGATATCAATGAATTTTTAACTACACTAAAGGGTTCTCCAAATAGCATGTTATCCCAGGGAATAGTACTCTTTATTAATTATTTTATCTTACTGACTGATCTTAATGTTTTTATACATCTTGACTAAAATGGGGTTGCTGGGATTCGTCATCGGCCCTAAGATTACCTGAAGTGGCCATGAGGACAGTGTCTGTAAGGTCTACACGTCTCCTATGAACTCCCTCTTTGAGGAAATGCTACAATGTGTGACACTAAAACTCAAATTTTTAAGACGTGTTAAGGTCGATTCACACACATCAGTCCTGTCACAGTTCCGTTACAGTCCAGTTGCAGTCCAGTCACAGTTGCATCCGCAATTTCTCAGTCAATTGTCCCTCAGTTGGTTTCAGTCAGTCTTCCGTCTCTAATATTTACAGTAATTTACAGTCAAAAAATTTAAATTGTAAACCTATATTCTATTAAATTATCATTGTCTATCTTGTTGATTGTTACAAACAGTACTCAAAATACAAACGCAACCATATAAATAACAATAACACTATTTTCTAACCTCAAACAGTTCCGTCAGGCGTCCAAACAATCAAAAAATATCGGTGAAAAGAAATCTGAAATTGACTGACGGATGCCGGCAGAGAGACTGACGGGACTGCAACGGATGAGTGTAGATAGCGCAATAGAAAATCCATCAAAGAATATTTTTGTTAACTGTGACGTGCCTGAAGTGACTTTGCTGTGACGTGCTGTAACTGATGTGTGTGAATCGACCTTAAACCCTCTGTTTTCCAAAAATCTCTTTAAGCCTGGCTTCTCGATTGGCCACTGTATTCATTCAATGAAGTTAGGCCTAGCCTACTTTGATGCCTTGGGTCCATAATAGGCTAAACACTATCTTGCCCAAATAACTTGTTGCAAATAGTGTATCTTTATTTTTGAACTAGGCCTAGTCTATTTAGATATTTTGGTCATCAATGTCACGGGAGGTGTTAGGTAGGCTAGGCTATCAAGGTAAGAAACAACTTACCTTGCACATAGCCAAGCATGCACCAGAATTCCCCACGTGTATTCCAAATACCGGGTTCATTTTTCAATAAAGACGGGAACAGTAGAAAGATATTTTATCACGGAAGTAAGGAGTTACCAAAAATTATTATTTTATAGAAACTATGTTTGAAAAGAAAAGAACGAGACTTAACTTGACACTGGTTGATTTAAAAAAACGAGGTTAGAGGTTATGTTATGTCTGCTGTCTGCTAGTCTAGTCTGCCTCCCACTCCCAGTCCCACTCCACTCCCATCGAGTCTCGAGTCCAATCCAATCCCATCCCAATCCCAATCCCTCCTTGCTAGTACTAGCCATCGCCACTAGGTGCGATTTCGCTTTGACGTTCGCAACAGTTCGTCTAATTACCGCTTCGTTTAATTTATTTATCTATATTATTAATTCTATATGGGGCAATAAAAAACTGAACCTTACCCAAACAAATAAACCCAAGATAGATACAAAAAATCACGTTTTTTTCAATTTAAACCAGTGTTAGTATGCTGGAAACGCGTTTTTACTTGAAGTCGAGTGACTTTGTACACAGACAATAGAGTAGTTGTTCAACGATGTTGTTCAACTAGCCTACGAACGAATTGCAAATGTTTTTGTTTTCATGTTGTTGATAGTGTTAATTGTAAAACATGCACAATGAAATAAATTTGCCCGGGCTTATTTTCTCAGAGGTCAGTCAACACTATGGGTTATGATGGTATGTCGGTTCATTGACTTTATAAAGTCAATGGTATAATGTTCTATTCACATCTTGTGCAATAAATCCCTACTAAAAAAGGAAAAGAAAGAGACAATTTGAGTTATTATCTCAACTGTCTGATTATGTAACTAAAGGTAAGCTCATTAGGGCACACGAAGATGTTTTTTAAGGTAGTTAAGTACGTTTACAATGTATTAACTTGTCAGCTTCAACATAAAGGAAACTTTAACACAAAAAGTTTATTTGTAGCCGCGTGTTCCCATTTTGTGGGCACTATTTTTGAGGGGCACGTCGTGAATATTTCTTTTGGGGAAGACACCCATGAATTGCAATTAATTAAATTTGTTTGTGACCTTTTTATTAAAATGTATTGCCACCACTCAGCTAACCGAAAAAGTATCACGTTTTTACGCCTAACATAGGTCTGCGACAGAAATTATTTTATTCAAACATATTTAATGTTTTCATTAATAAGTCGTGTGAAATGACAAATTTTGTACTTACTATCCTTTTTTTGCAATTACTTATTATTTTACCATGTATAGTTTTGAACTAGTCATTTCAGTTGTGTGAAAAAACATCTAAAATCAAGTTCAGTGAATGTGTAGTTTTAAAGAGTTCAAATGGGTTATTCTATGCAAGAAACGAGACATACGTTAAGTTTTTAATCGCATTTCTTTTGTCCCATGGCGGTACTGAAATTCTAATATTTGAAAAGCCGAGAGTCGTGTCTCTTACCTGAGACCGATGATTGGCTTATAACTCTCAATAGTCTCAATTCTCGTTGCCACCTCGTTGTGGCGTTTTTACCCTTAAGGCGGACCAAAATTGCCCAAAATCTACTTTGAGCTACCCTAAAAATTACCCTCAATGTAAATTATTGTGTTAAATGCTATATAACCTCGTTAAAATAATACAAATCTTCAAAAAGGTTGTTAATTATACTTAATAAGGTTTCAATATCAATCAATATATGTACAAATATACTCGATTCTCAAAAACAACACGAAAAAAGTACAAAATGTTCATATTCAGCTCTATGTATATGAAAAATATCAAACCAAGAATTATTAATTATTGTACTTTTAATTGTATTAACCCATTACTACTTTTTTTACAATAATCACTTCATGATACAGTACGGAACTATTAAGGCGTTAATCTATACATACAGTAATTTTTAGACACAATCGGAACTCAATCACATAATTAAATAAATAACAAGAAAGAAGTAATGAATATTTTATTTTATTATAACGTGTTATGGAATCGAACACAATACAATCTAAAACAGATAATTCACAAATACAGTATTGGTACCGATAAGATCAATGATTATGAAAATCATAGCAATCGATTTAAACCGGTTGAGTCGCATATCACGGGTTTGCCATGATATGTAATGTATGTTTTTCCCCAAAATTTGAAGTTTTTCATGTTTCTAGTTAAATTTCTATTGTTATGCTAACTTTTAGTTTTACCCTAAAATTACCCTAAATATACCATTACCCTAATCGTTACCCTAAGACTAGTAAATAACCCAAAAAAGGTACCTAAAAGTGGCAACCCTGGCTAGGTGTCAGTTTCAGTTATTATTATAGCTTATAGTCAGTGGGTGTCGCACACATTGACGTTCGCTACAGGTCGTCTAACTGCTGTGATTGTCTCCAGAGTTGAACATTTTTCACATTTTCTTTTGCAGGAGGTTGAGGTTAAGGTGTAGTCCACTGTCTGTGGTGTACTGGCGTAAATTGGCGTTGTTCTATAAAAGCAAATTATTCATGGTAGTAAGCTTAGAACACGACCTACAGGTTCTTATAAGCAATGGATCAAGATAACATCATTGAGGTATTGCATACAATTTGAGGCGTGAGTCACTGAATCCAAACTTCAATGACTAATGAAATTTTTGTGACAGTAATGAATTTAAAATATCTTTATTCATAGTACCTATACAACATTGAATGATGTCATAGTGTAATAAAACTACACTATGATAAAACTAAAGAGTTAGGTCTATATTTTACAAGCTTCTCTTTAAAAAAATGTTTATATAATTATAGCTAACGAAGTTTTGCAAAACAGTTTCAACCTTTCTTCTCAAGCTAAATCAAGCCAATTATCTTTCAGTTCCACAGGACAGTGAAATTTTGCACCTGCAGAAGATGATTTTTTGTTATAGATTTGAAGCATGTGAAAATAAGTAGGTCTAGTAATTTATTTTCTATTTCTGGTGGAAATGTGTGATCGTCTGGGAACTACATTTTCGGCAAGGAAATGTTTTGTTTTCCTAATACATGTGGAACTGAACCCTAGTGCTGCTTCTCCGTATAGTATCCCCTACTATTTTGAATATGGTTTTCCATTCGGTTCTTTATTCTCAATTAAATAGTGTATGTTGAGTAAAAGAAGTTATTTACAATAGCATGACTTAATTGACAGTTATCATAACTATTGTTATAATCTCTATGTGTGATTTCTGTGGGTATATTCTGGGTTTGCGCTTTACCCAAAGATCAAGTGATCAAGTGATCAAGGGGTAGTTTAGCGAGAGGTGATCACCCCCGCCCCCACTACGCAGCGCACTTGTCTTGTTACAACGCTATGACGTAGTACGCACTACGCACTGCGCACTACTCAGCCCCCACTACGCAGCGCACTTGTCTTGTTACAACGCTATGACGTAGTACGCACTACGCACTGCGCACTACTCAGCCCCCACTACGCAGCGCACTTGTCTTGTTACAACGCTATGACGCAGTACGCACTACGCACTGCGCACTACTCAGCCCCCACTACGCAGCGCACTTATCTTGTTACAACGCTATGACGCAGTACGCACTACGCACTACGCACTGCGCACTACTCAGCCCCCACTACGCAGCGCACTTGTCTTGTCACTACGCTATGACGCAGTACGCACTACGCACTGCGCACTACTCAGCCCCCACTACGCAGCGCACTTGTTTTGTCACTACGCTATGACGCAGTACGCACTACGCACTGCGCACTACTCAGCTCCCACTACGCAGCGCACTTATCTTGTTACAACGCTATGACGCAGTACGCACTACGCACTACGCACTGCGCACTACTCAGCCCCCACTACGCAGCGCACTTGTCTTGTCACTACGCTATGACGCAGTACGCACTACGCACTGCGCACTACTCAGCCCCCACTACGCAGCGCACTTGTCTTGTCACTACGCTATGACGCAGTACGCACTACGCACTGCGCACTACTCAGCCCCCACTACGCAGCGCACTTGTCTTGTCACTACGCTATGACGCAGTACGCACTACGCAGTACGCACTACGTACTACGCACTAAACACTTGATCTTTGGAAATGCAAGGACCATGGCTCGCTTTAAAATAGCTTTTCCGTCTTTCCCTTTCCGACTCATTGTGTACTCTATCATTTCTCCCCAACATTCCTGACGGAATGTTTTAAACTCTTTACCAGAGTTAAATTTGCATTACCGACTTCCCGATCAGCCTCAATGATGTGGCATAACAGTTGAAAAACTATATACCCCCGCCGCAGCAAACCTGCCGACTAAGCGAATTTCCATTTGTCTGAATTGATTTTCAGTTAAATATATTTTAATAATATTAGGTTTCACGAGTACCTAGGTTTGCTGCTACAAGGAAACTAATAAAGTGTGTTTTTGTGTAATATATTGATAGCTTAGTACAAAATAAATAAATTTGCCAAATTTCTTCAAAATATATTCATAAACAAGCAAACTACAACATTTGACAATATTCTCCATAAGAATAACATGGGAATTTTAAATTTACAATTTTTTTAATTTTCTCCGTTATTAATAATCGAACAAAAATACTTTTATGTACTAAATTATTTGTTTTTTTTAAGCTCTTTAAAAAGGTCTAAAGAGAAATTGGGAAATTTTGTGTTTTGAGGGTCAAAAGTGAGAAAAACCAATTTTTACCCCATAAAACCCCCTGTAAAGCCCCGTTTCCATGGTCCGATCGTGCTGGTTCGCGAACTCATTCAAGTTTATCCCGCTTTACACCTTTAAACCAAATTTAATCAAAATCGGACAAAAATTACTCAAGTTATCGCGTTCACGGACGTATATATATATATATAAGTCTATATATATTTATATACATATATAAAAATTTGAACTAATAGTGTTTTTGGCCTCTGGGGACATCAAAATGAAAAAGTTAATCGGTCCCGGGTCTAGGTCTTACCGTGCCACCTACGGTAATAGCTACTTCCCTATAGGGAAATTCGCTAAAAGGAAAAATTTTATTTTCTCATAAAACCACTGCGACCTGGAGTTATTGGTATGATGTGGTTTCCTGGGAATAGAATGTTGGAACGTTGCTGAAGTTTCCGGTGCAGGTGCATCCCTATTCCCACGGGAATCGCACGATTATGTTTTACCGGCTTACCATCACTTCCTGATTTAATCCGAATAGTTCCATTTGTGTGAGTAAACTATTATCTATTTCCTAATATTTGTTATTGAGTATTTGACTCATCAGATTTATGATTTATCCATACATTTAGCACGAGTTTGTCATTGTTGGTTCTAACAAATATCTCAGAAGGATGTTAAGTTCTAATGTTTATAAAAAGTGATATTTATAAAAATGACCAGTAGTTTGGACGCTTATAATAAATATTACTTTATATCGTTGATGCACTAACATGTGCATGCACTACTTTTCTGTTTACGACTACAAACGCCTGTTCCAAGTTCCAAGTCGTATGTTGCCTGTTTGGATTTTATTACATTTCTTATCAGAATTATTATCGAATGTTCAAAAATATCTTATTTCAACTACTTTTATATAGAGCTCATAGTTTTGATATATTGCATTTTGCTATGCTCCATTGGGTACAGTATTCATGCAAATGGACTAGAAATATCGAATGCACAAATATGCGCTTAGAGCAAAGGATCAAAAATATCGTGAGACACTGAACAAGCAATTGTATGGATTGTTGAAGTTACCGGCAAAGCGATTGTCCCGACTATTAATTCGTTAGATTACCGCGATTGACACTTCTGCTCAGGTCGAGAAGCAATTTCATGGAACAAATACTCAATTAAAAGTGATAAAGCGCCTGTTTTAAGGCCGCTGTTTGTAAATTTGTCTGTTTAATTGGCCCATTAAGCGTAGTCAATGGTTAATGAATCTGGCGCAGCGGCGCGGTGCTCAACTGGCCGTGAAATGCGAGTGTTGCTATTTGTGGCTTCATAGCAGCAGTCAGCGCCGCCCTCCCTCTGTGGTACTTATCCATCACCATGATACTTGTTACAACCCTGCAGCATCACCGACTATCAGTCTATTACAACCCTGTAGCATAACCGACTATCAGTATACTACAACCCTGTAGCATCACCACCTATCAGTCTACTACAACCCTGTAGCATCACCGACTATCAGTCTACTACAGTACAACCCTGCTGCTGCACCGACTCTCAGTCTACTACGACCCTGCAGCAACACCGACTATCAGTATACTACAGCCCTGCAGCATCATCGACTATCAGTATACTACAGCCCTGCAGCATCATCGACTATCAGTCTACTACAACCCTGAAGCAACACTGACTATCAGTATACTACAGCCCTGCAGCATCACCGACTATCAGTCTACTACAACCCTGAAGCATCACCGACTATCAGTCTACTACGACCCTGCAGCAACACCGACTATCAGTCTACTACAACCCTGAAGCATCACCGACTATCAGTATACTACAACCCTGCAGCATCACCGACTATCAGTATACTACAGCCCTGCAGCATCACCGACTATCAGTATACTACAGCCCTGCAGCATCACCGACTATCAGTATACTACAGCCCTGCAGCATCATCGACTATCAGTCTACTACAACCCTGAAGCAACACTGACTATCAGTATACTACAGCCCTGCAGCATCACCGACTATCAGTCTACTACAACCCTGAAGCATCACCGACTATCAGTCTACTACGACCCTGCAGCAACACCGACTATCAGTCTACTACAACCCTGAAGCATCACCGACTATCAGTATACTACAACCCTGCAGCATCACCGACTATCAGTATACTACAGCCCTGCAGCATCATCGACTATCAGTATACTACAACCCTGCAGCAACACCGACTATCAGTATACTACAGCCCTGCAGCATCACCGACTATCAGTATACTACAGCCCTGCAGCAACACCGACTATCAGTATACTACAGCCCTGCAGCATCACCGACTATCAGTCTACTACAACCCTGAAGCAACACCGACTATCAGTCTACTACAACCCTGAAGCATCACCACCTATCAGTCTACTACAACCCTGAAGCAACACCGACTATCAGTCTACTACAGTACAACCCTGCTGCTGCACCGACTCTCAGTCTACTACGACCCTGCAGCAACACCGACTATCAGTATACTACAGCCCTGCAGCATCACCGACTATCAGTATACTACAGCCCTGCAGCATCACCGACTATCAGTCTACTACAACCCTGAAGCAACACCGACTATCAGTATACTACGACCCTGCAGCATCACCGACTATCAGTCTACTACAACCCTGTACCATCACACCCTATCAGTCTACTACAACCCTGTACCATCACTGACTATCAGTCTGCTACAACCCTGTAGCATCACCGAATATCAGTCTACTACAACCCTGTAGCATCACACCCTATCAGTCTACTACAACCCTGTACCATCACTGACTATCAGTCTGCTACAACCCTGTACCATCACCGAATATCAGTCTACTACAACCCTGTAGCATCACACCCTATCAGTCTACTACAACCCTGTACCATCACCGACTATCAGTCTACTACAACCCTGTACCATCACCGACTATCAGTCTACTACAACCCTGCAGCATCACCACCTATCAGTCTACTACAACCCTGTAGCATCACCACCTATCAGTCTACTACAACCCTGTAGCATCACCGACTACCAGTCTACTACAACCCTGTAGCATCACCGACTACCAGTCTACTACAACCCTGTAGCATCACCGACTATCAGTCTATTACAACCCTGTACCATCACACCCTACCAGTCTACTACAACCCTGTAGCATCACCGACTACCAGTCTACTACAACCCTGTAGCATCACCGACTATCAGTCTATTACAACCCTGTACCATCACACCCTACCAGTCTACTACAACCCTGTAGCATCACCGACTACCAGTCTACTACAACCCTGTAGCATCACCGACTATCAGTCTATTACAACCCTGTACCATAACACCCTACCAGTCTACTACAACCCTGTAGCATCACCGACTACCAGTCTACTACAAGCCTAGCCTGTACCATCACACCCTATCAGTCTACTACAACCCTGTAGTATCAATGACTACCAGTCTACTACAACCCTGTAGTATCAATGACTACCAGTCTACTACAACCCTGTAGCATCACCACCTATCAGTCCACTACAAACCATTGAACAGTCTACAAATCACGTTTGCGACTCCCTCTTACCGATCGAGAGGAAGAGGGCGGCAAACCCGCTTTGCTCAATAGTTTTAGAGGTTTCCATTTATTTCGAAACTGACTAATCTTGTTCAAATCTGTGTTCTGTGTCACCAAACCGTGACGTTTGACTTCTCCCCAATTAGTGATTGTGGACTGGAGGGAGAGAGAGGTGTCTGCGGCACTTCAGAACTATAATACGCGTGTAATTGGTAGCCAGATGTCCAGGACCCCCCTCCCTCCCGCTCTGTGGTAAACTCCGTCTGTCAGTTAAAGCCACTAGATACTAAACTCCTCTAAAACTTTACATGATTTGATTCATATGTATTAAACAAGACTCTCCACCACAGCAAAACTACAGACTAAGCAAATTTCCATTTCCTTTATTGAACTTTCACGAAAATATTTACTTAAGCATGTTAAATTTAGTGAGCGAGCTCTTACACTACACTTCTGCATACTCCTATAAAAAGTGTGTTAATAGTTTATATCTTATAATAAAATCTATCTTAAGTATTCATCAAAACAGTGTCCAAACAATTGCTTGCAATCCTAGTTTGTATATCGTAGTAACAAATTTAACATCCAGTCACAACACTTTAAATTGCACACACGTGTTAATATTTGCTAAGAAATATCAACGTTTCTCATAAACAGATTCTAAGAATATTAATATTCCCCTCCAATAACAGACGAGATCGATCAAGGTATGAATTGAACTGCAACATAACATGTTTTTGCAAACAGTTTTTGCCTAAAAATCCATTCATTATCAATAAGTAAGATTGTTATAATAGTCGACCTTATGGAAGAAACAAATTAACATTGAGTATTGCACTCTAAACAGTATAAACGCTAAACCATACATTATCACAATTATCAAAGAATTATGATATGTAGAATTATGATATGTATTTATATGCTACATTAAAAACCTCCCAAATGCATTGACTGAGTCAGCCAGTATATTAAGTATATATGCTGATGATATAAATCTTAAAACTTCGGGTAGTTCAATTACTGATATTAAAAATTCTACTGAATTGGAGCTCAAAAATATTGAACAATTCTTAACAAACAACAATTTAACACTTAATACAAACAAGACGAATTTTGTTCTCTTTCATACAAATAAGATAAAAAAAGATCAAACCCCTAAAATCAATCTAAATAATAAGCCGATCAATCAAGTGAAATCAACTAAATTTTTAGGCTTGATAATTGATGAACATCTAAATTGGAATGAACATATTACATATTTGGTTGGTAAAATTAATTCAGGCTTGTTTGTTTTGAGATCAATGGCTTATCTCTGTGATAAAGCTGTGTTAAAATTGATATACCACTCGCTTATAGAATGTCATATTGGCTACGGAATCGAAATTTATGGTGGGACAGCACAAAAAAATTTGAAAAAGGTTTTAAAACTACAAAAACAGGCCATTAGAGTTATTGAAAAATTTAAGAACAAGAAGTCGGTGAAAAAGTACTTTAAAGAAATGAAAATTTTTACAGTGTACGGTTTGTATATTTTTAAAACTATTCGGCATGTTTATAAAGATAAAAACACTGAAGTATCCCATAAATACAAAACAAGGTGGAAAAATCTTACTGTAAAAAGTCATCATCGTCTGAAACTTTCAAAAATGAAGCCTTCGTATATTGGCAATTTATTCATAAGAAGTTTGCCTGCCTTAATAAAAAAAGATCAAAACAAACCCAATTTTTTGAAAAAGCTAAAATCATTCTTAATTAATCTGGCTCCCTATAGTATAGATGAGTTTATAAATCAAAAATGAATTAGCTGTCCATTCTAAAATAATTGTCAAATTTATGGTTAAGCCATTTAGATTAAGTTTTATAACTTATGTTGTATGCTTTGACACTATTCATGTATATAAAATGTATAAAGTGAATAAAGATAATTTGATTTGATTTGATTTGATGATGTGAAACATCAACTAACTCCAAGTGAGCGTCAAGTATTCTTCTCCAATAGTCGACTGTGAAAGTGTAAATCGGGCTTACAACATCGAAAGTGTAAACAAGTGAACGCAGCAGAAGTCCCCCAGAAGGGGAGGGGGTACAAAATACAACAGTAAGTGCTGGGGTAAATAGATAATATTATGTATCTGTGTGCGCGGTGCGGAGTGGCGGCGGGGGGCCTTTCCCTTCTCTGTTGCTCTGCTCGGGTTATTTCAGTTGACCACGCCCCCTCTGCTAATGTACCCTCACTCGTACTTCGTACTTGACGTCGCTTTCTAAGGAAAATCCCCCCCCCCCCCCCCCCCCCCGAGAAATGTACATGGAGTAATGTCAACGTACACACACAGTAATACACATGACCTATTGCACGCTATGCACACCACATTAGTACGCGTCATGTCTTCGGAATTATCTTTTCAAATATTTGTAGGTCGATTATAAATTAGCACAGATAGGTAATCACCCTTGATGAGATGAGAGCCGTTGAGTACGGAGATGAAAGATAAATATGCCTATTGAATATTGTATTAAAATAATATATTGTGGGCTAGAAAATAAGTTATAGAAGGCTCGTGCCTTAAATTTTCTACTCGTGTCGTAAAGACTATTTACGCGAGTTGCGTACACTACTTTACCTACGACCGTTTTTTAATTACTAACAATATTCTGGTTTTTAATTACTAACAGTCACTACTCATAACTAGGTAGGGTACGTTTTCGTTTAATGTCATTGCCACTGAAAGTGATGCAACGACTTATTGTATAATCAGCTGATTTCATGTAATTACGTGTTTGTAAAACATCGTTAAATAATACGTTACTTTTTTCAAGGAATAGGTTCTGCTAGCAGCATTCTTACCATTAAATATCAGGTATAATTAGGGAAATATTGCATATTTTTTTGGACAACTCAATAATATAGTGAAACAGTTATGATTTACAGTTATTTATAAATGTAACCTTATTTTGTTTTGTCAATTTAATGAATTGCTATTGCTAGTATGTAATGTCATACCTTTGTTTCGATTTTTGTGGCAAAATATTAGCACAAACAGTTTGTGCTCTCATTTCCATCTCGTCAACTTCACATTCACTGACTAACATTTTTAAATCAGTTCAATCTACCTTCCTTTAACTTCCACCAACTTAGGTTAAAAATACGCGAGTTGGATCAACAATTAAAATTTTCAACTGATCAGCTGATCAGCTGATTAGTTGACGTTCGAAACATTACAATTTTACTTCTTTTCTCTAAATCCTTGAAGCTCATTGGTCCGTTACCCGTGTTGTTATGAGAAAAACTATGCTGTTATGAAATGAAACTATGCTGTTATGAGAGTAAACAGCTGTTAAGTGAAACTTTTCAATTCTAAGAAATGAACTGAAATGGATACTTTAAAAAACGGTCGTAGGTAAACGAAATTTCAGCACGCAAAGAATAACCAAATGTCTATGTTTACGATACAACAATTATCTTATCACAATAATCGTCAAAGTAAACGATAATCAAAATGTATTCAATAATTGTATTAATGGCACTGCATTAAGTTTTTGTTTCGTTTAACCATTTCAACAAAATGGTTTAAATATTTCTTCCATTTATAGTGTTGACCAAGTCTTAAAAAAATATACTGTTTTTGTTAAAAACTGTTGCATGTTACATACGAATAGCGCATAGCTTGTATGAAACACTCAACTCAAAGCACACAAAAAAATAATCTAAAGCCTAGAAACTAAGTTTAGCTCTTGTTGAGAAACCACCATATCCCTTATATTTATAAGACAGCACGAGGGCTATTCTCTTCTAAATAATATGGCGAGTTTGTACAATATTAAGTATATATTAATTTACTAACAATATTTTTGTTTTTTTGTCTATCTCTAAGAAACATGTTTTGAATTTTAAAATAACAACGGTTACTCAATTAATGCCGTAGCTACGTTGATTTTATTTGGCTTCTTGTTGGAATTAATACAATTTTTGTTTTCAAAATTTTCCCCCATCGATGGTTTGTTTTAGATAGGTGGTTTATTCTTATAGTGGTTAACTCAAAGTAAACTAAAGTAATCAAAGTAATCTGAGACCAACTATTGTGATTAGCTGAAGAATATATACCTGAATACTCTGTGACAAAGAAATTATCCATTCCATACGATAAAAATCAACATTTGTTAAAGACTAAATCGCATTTCCAGCTTAAGCCAAGTTGACCCAGTTAGGTTTACCGTTCAAAATGTTTATGTACAGTTCAATCCCAAAACCATTTATCTATGTTACATGGCTAAACCTCTTCTAGCTGCCATAATCTAAAACCCCTCTCACTTCACTACACAATATTAAATACTATCTAGCCTTTTAGGTATCAATTATGGTTTTTAAAAATGTAAAGCAGACTCCTAGGTTTATTGGGTTTGCATCAATGAACACCAATACATTGTTAATACTATCAACTTTGGTTGGGATTTTAAGTAAAACAATCAAAATCTAAACAAGAAATCAATCAATGTTACATATAAATTATTAGGATCGTTCATCGTAATTTGTTGGTCTGCTAAACAAGTACAAACTAAACAACAACAACAAACAACAACAAAACGAACAACAATAAACAAGTACTAAACAAGTAGTAAGGATGCTTCGAAATGGGAATGCCTTCTGTGCCAGTTTTGACATCTTCACAGACAGCCAAAAAACAATCCGGAAGAGGGTACTGACTGACTTCCACCGCTCATCATAGTTACCACCCAAAATCACTCTTAAATCTTTGTTTCACTCCAATGTATTTTTCTCCCTTTTTACAAATCTTGTTATCTTTGTTGTTTTTTGAAACTCAAATATTTATTGTTATTGTTGAAACTCACATATGTATATTGTTTGTCGTTCATTTATATTTTCACTTACTATTCTTGTTTCTTGTTCATGTTCATTGGTTGTTATTTAAAGTTTTGATTTGTGTATTTCTATTTAGTATGGTTTTACCTGATGTAAATTACCTAATTTATTTTGATTTGTACTGCTCAAATTGCTTTCACTTTACAGCATGTCATTTTGAAAAAAATCACTTTTGTATGTAATGTTTAAGTTAGATTAAGTCATCTTGTATACCATATTGTAAATTGGTTCTTGACCGTTGGAAGGTAAAATAAATAAATAAACAAATGATGGACGATGGACTGTTTTAAGTCTCAAAGACAAAACTAGTTCTAAGATCAATCACGTAGTCAACGCTTCACGCCTAGCCTCTGCTTGGCCAGCTCCAAGGTTTGCAAGCGGGTCGGCGGGCTCAGCACATTAGCGACAACAATAACATAATCGCACCACATTAATAATAATAATTGTTAATAACCGCAGCACAGGGATACGTTATTTATGTGTAGAGGGGGGAATACAAAGGTTTGCTCCAGAGGGCGTGGTTGTGCCATTCTACTCCATCTGTGCAACTCTGTGACTCCACTGGTTCTGGGAGAGTCCTGGTAGCAAAACAGAAACTCACAGCATCGTAATTGTAAAGTAACTAAGTAGATAAATTAGCGAGCTGAGCAAGTTGAAAAGGCAT